>NC_133668.1:25136101-26456101 GCF_048934315.1 Petromyzon marinus | reverse complement strand
GAGGGATTATGACTGAACGCCTCTAAGTCCGAATCCCCCCTAGACGCGACGATACTGTTGCGCCCGGATCTTCGGTTGGCCTCTCATAGCCGGGTGGATTTCTGCCCGGTGCGGAATGCCGCAAGACCCTGGATCGAGATGCTGCCGCAAGCGTTCAGTGGCCCTCTCCTCAGTCGCTCGACAGCACGTTCGCGGGGAAGCTGTGTGGCAAATCATTCGTAAACGACCTGGTTCTGGCTCGGGGTTTCGTAAGTAGAAGAGCAGCTTCCTCGCTGCGATCTACTGAAAGTCAGCCCTCGAGACAAGGCTTTGTCCTGGCGCCACCCATGGGCACCGCGGCTCCTAAAAGGACCCATACGCACTCATGTGACAATTATTCTTCATCCTAAAAGAGCACGCCGACATCCCCGTGGGATACTGGAGGTCTCGGCGGACTTTGCTCGGTCGGAAAAAAACGGTTAGGGGAGCCGTCTGGCCATGCTCTGGGTGTCTGTCAAAGTGCAATTTTTCACCTGCAAATTCCTATGTCGAGAGTAGCAACGCGAAAATGACCCGTTTTCCCATTCAGAATCAGAATCAGAAAGGGTTTTATTCGCCATGAAAGTTCACACCGACACGGAATTTACTTTGGCAGGATGGTGCATACATTCAACACATAGGAATCTAAAATCTTAAATAAGTTTTTAACAAGTCTTATACTATAATAATAAGGCTTAAAAGTCTAACTAACACCAAGGGGCTGAAGTATATAAAATTGAATAAATATCGAATATAAAATAGCTTTAAGATATAATTTAAAAATAAAAATACAAATAGGTTAGCATAGTTAATATCGGCAAGGTGTCATTATGTAGAAAAAATGTTAACAGGCCAGCAGCAGATGGGAAGAAACTGTCTTTATGGCATGAGGTTTTGGTCCTGATGGACCGAAGCCTTCTGCCGGAGGGGAGTAGCTGAAACAAAGAGTGTCCAGGGTGGGAGGAATCGGCCACAATCTTCCTCGCTCGCCTCATGGTCCTTGTCGTGTGCAGGTCCTCGAGGGTTGGTAGATTGCAGGCAATTACCTTCTCAGCAGTGTGGATGATACGCTGCAGTCTGCTCTTGTCCTTGGCAGTTGCAGCAGCGTACCAGCCGGTTATGGAGGAGGTGAGGATGGATTCAATGATCGCTGTATAGAATAACACCATCATTGTCTTTGGCAGGTTGAATTTCTTCAGCTGCCGTAGAAAGTACATCCCCTGTGGAGCTCTCTTGGTGAGGGAGCTGATGTTCAGTTCCCACTTGAGGTCCCGGGAGAGAATAGTGCCCAGGAAGCGGAAGGACTCTACAATTTTGACAGGGGAGTCTAACAGGGTGATGGGGGTGAGTGGGGCTGTATTCTTCCTGAAGTCAACAACCATCTCAACTGTCTTTAGAGCATTTAGCTCTAAGTTGTTCTGGCTACACCAGATCACCAGGTTGTCAGCTTCCGACCTATAGTCAGACTCATCCCCACCAGAGATCAGCCCAATGAGGGTGGTGTCGTCCGACAAACTTCAAGAGTTTGACGGACAGATGATTGGAGGTGCAGCTGTTGGTATACAGGGAGAAGAGCAGTGGGGAAAGGACGCAGCCCTGAGGAGTTCCGGTGCTGATGGACCTGGAGTAAGAGACTTGTGTTCCCAGCTTAACGCACTGCTTCCTGTCAGACAGGAAGTCTGTGATCCACCTGCAGGTGGAGTAGGGCACGTTCAGCTGGAAGAGCTTGTCCTGAAGCAGGGCAGGGATGATGGTGTTGAAGGCAGAGCTGAAGTTCACAAACAGGATCCTGGCGTAGGATGCTGGAGCGTCCAGATGCTGTAGGGTGAAGTGGAGGGCCATGTTAACTGCATCGTCCACAGACCTGTTGGCTCTGTAGGCAAACTGAAGGGGGTCCAGGAGAGGGTCTGTGATGGCTTTGAGGTGTGCCAGGACCAGGCGCTCAAAAGACTTCATTACCACAGATGTAAGGGCGACCGGTCTGTAATCATTTAGTCCTGTTGGCCTTAGCTTTTTGGGAACAGGGATGATGGTGGAGGACTTGAGACAGGCTGGTACATGGCATGTCTCCAGGGAGGTGTTAAAGATGTTGGTGAACACCGGAGACAGCTGGTCAGCACAGTGCCTGAGGGTGGCTGGAGAGACAGAGTCCGGCCCGGCTGCTTTGCGTGGATTCTGCCTCTTGAAAAGTCTATTAACTTCTCCCTCCTGAAAGGAGATAGTCGTCTCTGTAGTATTGGTGGGGGATGGGGCCTCTTGGGTTGGAAGGGGTGGTTCAGGACAGTCCAATTGTCTTTCAAATCTACAGTAGAACTCGTTCAGGTCGTTGGCTAGGCGGGAGTCGTTAGTGGTGTGGGGGGCTCTGGGTTTGTAGTTGGTGATCTGCCTGAGCCCTCTCCAGACAGAAGCAGCGTCGTTTGTAGAGAACTGGTGTTTTAGTCTCTCTGAGTACAGTCGTTTAGCCTCTCTCACCGCTTTACTAAACCTGTTCTTCGACTCCTTGAATCTGTCTCTATCTCCACTCCTAAACGCTTCCTCCTTCTCCAACCTCAACCTTCTGAGCTTTGCTGAGAACCAGGGCTTATTGTTGTTAAAGTTCACCCTGGTACGTGTTGGGATACAGCAGTCCTCACAGAAGCTGATGTAGGACGTCACAGCCTCTGTGAGTTCATCCAGACTATTGGTAGCAGTCGTGAACATATCCCAGTCAGTACAGTCTAAGCACGCCCGCAAATCTTCCACAGCCTTACTGGTCCACTGTTTAGATGTCCTCACAGCAGGTTTACAGAGTTTTAGTTTCTGCCTGTATGCAGGAATCAGGTGGACCATGGCATGGTCAGAGTGTCCTAGTGCTGCTCGGGGGATGGCGTGGTAGGCTCTACTGACTGTAGTGTAGCAGTGATCCAGAGTGTTCCCTTCTCTGGTTGGGCATTTAATGAATTGTATGTATTTGGGGAGTTCGTGGCTGAGATTACCTTTGTTAAAGTCGCCAAGTACGATAACCAACGAATCTGGATTTGCTCGCTCCACACTCAGAATCTGATTGGCGAGCATGCGTTGGGCCTCTTTAACCTGAGGACAAGGCGGCAAATAAACTCCGACCAAAATGAGAGACGCGAACTCGCGAGGCGAGTAAAACGGTTTACAGGTTATAAAAATTGATTCAAGGAGTGGAGAACAATGTTGCAGAATCACTGTGACATCTACACACCAGCCACTGTTAATGTAAAAACAAATACCACCGCCTTTCGTCTTGCCGGAGAGTGCTATGTCACGATCCGATCTTACAAGATGGAATCCTGCTAGTTGTAGCGAAGTGTCCGGAATCAAATCACACAGCCATGTTTCCGTGAAGCACAATGCAGAAGCTGAAATAAAGTCTTTGTTTTTTACCATCAGTAGCTGAAGTTCATCCATTTTGTTGTACAGTGAACGTACGTTGGAGAGGAAAAAGCTCGGAAGCACTGTTCGGATCCCGCGTCTGCGTAGCCGTACTAGAGCCCCCGACCGTTTACCCCTTGGGCGGCGTGTCGCTGCTTGAGCAAAGCCTAGCGCGGCATTGACTAGAATGCCTACTAATTCTGCCGCTGGAAGCAGAAAAGTAGGAATTAAATCCACAGGAGTTGTTTCCCTGATATTTAAAAGTTCGTCTCTTGTTAGAGAACTCCGAAAATCTTGGCAAAACACTGAATTGACAGACAAAACAAGACAAAACAGGGCGCACCGACCGGCTGAGGCTACCATCATCAGCGCCATCTTCGCACCAGCACGGGTGTGCTGAACAGCAGGACTCTCTCACCAGCACTGGTGTGTTGAACAGTAGGCCCCTCTCACCAGCATGGGAGTGGTGAACAGCAGGCCCCTCTCACCAACACGGGTGTGATGAACAGTAGGCCTCTCTCACCAGCATGGGAGTGAACAGCAGGCCCCTCTCACCAACACGGGTGTGATGAACAGCACGCCCCTCTCACCAGCACGGGTGTGATGAATAGTAGGCCTCTCTCACCAGCACGGGTATGCTGAACAGCAGGCCCCTCTCACCAGCACGGGTGTGATGAACAGCAGGCCCCTCTCACCAGCACGGGTATGTTGAACAGCAGGCCCCTCTCACCAGCACGGGTGTGTTGAACAGCAGGCCCCTCTCACCAGCACGGGTGTGTTGAACAGCAGGCCCCTCTCACCAGCATGGGTGTGTTGAACAGCAGGCCCCTCTCACCAGCACGGGTGTGTTAAACAGCAGGCCCCTCTCACCAGCACGGGTGTGCTGAACAGTAGGCCCCTCTCACCAGCACGGGTGTGTTGAACAGCAGGCCCCTCTCACCAGCACGGGTGTGCTGAACAGCAGGCCTCTCTCACCAACACGGGTGTGCTGAACAGCAGGCCTCTCTCACCAACACGGGTGTGCTGAACAGTAGGCCCCTCAACAGCAGGCCCCTCTCACCAGCACGGGTGTGCTGAACAGCAGGCCCCTCAACACGGGTGTGCTGAACAGCAGGCCTCTCTCACGAGCACGGGTGTGCTGAACAGCAGGCCTCTCTCATCAACACGGGTTTGCTGAAAAGCAGGCCCCTCAACACGGGTGTGCTGAACAGCAGGCCTCTCTCACCAGCACGGGTGTGGTGAACAGCAGGCCCCTCTCACCAACACGGATGTGATGATCAGCAGGCCCCTCTCCCCAGCACGGGTGTGCTGAACAGCAGGCCCCTCAACACGGGTGTGCTGAACAGCAGGCCTCTCTCACCAGCACGGGTGTGGTGAACAGCAGGCCCCTCAACAGCAGGCCTCTCTCACCAGCACGGGTGTGCTGAACAGCAGGCCCCTCTCACCAGCACGGGTGTGCTGAAAAGCAAGCCCCTCTCACCAGCACGGGTGTGCTGAACAGCAGGCCCCTCAACAGCAGGCCTCTCTCACCAGCGCAGGTGTGCTGAACAGCAGGCCTCTCAACAGCAGGCCTCTCTCACCAGCAAGGGTGTGCTGAACAGCAGGCCCCTCAACACGGGTGTACTGAAGAGCAGGCCTCTCTCACCAGCACGGGTGTGATGAACAGCAGGCCACACAACAGCAGGCCTCTCTCACCAGCACGGGTGTGATGAACAGCAGGCGTCTCTCACCAGCACGAGTGTGTTGAACAGCAAGCCCCTCTCAAGACAAAACTGGACAAAACTGGACAAAACAGGGCGCACCAACCGGCCGAGGCTGCCATCATCGGCGCCATCTTGCATATATAGATGGCACCTCAGCCAGCCACTCACGGGGGGTGACTTCTTCTTCCAACATTTGTGGCACTGCAGCGTCAGCAGGGTCATCCCCACGTTGTGCCAAGATGTTTTCCAGGCTGAGGGATTTCCCCTCCCCCAGGACCTCATAGAAATGCTCAGCAAATCTGAAAACCTGTTCCTGGGGGTCAGAGATTGGATCGCCGTTCTTTCCCGTAATAATGATAGTAATAGGTAAGGTGATTTTTGATGGAATTAAAGAGCGATTTGTGATTGCGTGCCGTTGAGGCGGACTCCATCTTCTCAGCAACTCGCGACCACCACCCATCCTTGCAGCGCCTCACGGCTCTTCGACTTAAGGCTGCTGTAAGCCTCCTCATTCTCTGACATGGGATGCTCTAGTCGATGAGAGTGGGCCTGTCGCTTTTTGTCAGCCAGCTTGAACACCTCCTCTGTCAGCCAGGGTCTCTGGGGAGGTCTGAACCGTGTACCCAAAGCAGCCATTGCAGCTGGATGAGCCACAGTCACAAACCTCGCCTATTTCCCTTCGACATCAGGAGGAATGGGGGACGATGCCAATCCCAGCCGCAAGCGATAATTAAATTCTCGTTTGTAACTTTCATCAGCTAGCCGAGACCATGCCACTATGGGTGTGAATGGGGTCCTTGGTGTACCCACCACTGGAGTGAAAGAATGGCAGGAGCATCTTACAGATGACAAGTCGATGGTCAGTGGGGAGATCAGCTCTACGGTAGGTCCTGGTGTCAAGGATATGGGCCCACATCCGCTGATCCGTCACTAAGTAGTCCAGCAGATGTTTTTGCTTGGACCCGGCATACATCCATGATGTTGTGAATGCGACGATGTCGGAACAGCGTGTTGGTAATTACAAGCCCATGGGCTGCACAAAAATCTAGCAGCCTCTTGCCGTTGTTATTGAGCTGATCTGGCCCATCCCTGCCAATCACTCCAGACCAGGTGCCAGCATCATTAATAACTCGGGAATTGAAGTCACCCAACAAGATTTCTCTATCCTGAGGGGCCACTTTAGCTAGCACCTGTGACAGGAGGTCATAGAAGGCATCTGATTCATTGGCCTTGCCTGCATCCCTCCACGAATGCTCGTCTTCAGTGGGGGCATAAGAAACCACGACCACCACTCCTCGCCTCCGGTTGATGGGAAGGGAAGCCCAAAGTAGCCTGGTGCTTACAGATTCCCACACCTCTCCACCACGCTCCCACGCCCCCCTCATTATTTTGTTAAGAAGAGCCACTCCTTGTTCTTTGGCAGTCTGCTGCACCGAGAAGAGGACTGTGCACCCCTCATGGTGGGAGGAGCCGACGCCGGTCCACCGGACCTCCTGAATACCACAGAGATCCAGGCGGTGCTGGTCCAGCTCCAGACAGAGGAGTGGCAGCCTCTCCTCCGCAGTGAGCGTTCGAACAAACCACGTGGCCACACGTAGTGGTTTTTTGTTGTTTCTGGCCAGGAGATGTCTTAGACGCCTGTCCCCCTGGGGCCTCTGGGACAAGCTTATTAATTACATTTTTCCATCGTGGTTTAGCGGTAATTAATTGAAGGTGGAAGGGTTACAATCCCCACCCAACCAGAGTCCCCTTTTGACCGCTGTCGTGGTCACAAACGACATAAGGGGAAAGGCCAATCGGAATGCACCCACTCACCCACTCACTCAGCAACTCGCTCACTCACTCATTGATTCGTTCGCTCACTCAAACAGCCACTTACTCACCCAACCGTCCACACACTCACACACTTATCTACCAACCCACCCACCCACATGCTCACTGACTCATCAACCCACTCACTCACACACCTACCCACGCACCATTCATTCACTCACCCACAGTCACTCACCCACTCACACACTCACCCACTCACTCGCTCACTCACTCACACATCCACTCACCTCTTCATCCACTCACTCATCCACTCGCTCACTCACACACCGACCCACTCACTCAACCAGCCATCCACACACTCACACACTTATCTAACCGCACACCCACACGCTCACTCAGCCCTCCTCCTTCTCCTCCCTCCTCCTTCTCGACGCCCACTGACAGGAAGGGAATGTATGACAGATGAAGATTTGTCCACACTTTGATGCACTGCCATCTCCTGGCAGAGCCACGATCTTGCTTCCTCATCAAAGCCCATCCACAGGCAGAAGGGAGTGAGATGGAACAGATGGAGATTAGTCCACAAACTCTACTATAACACCACCTTCTCCTGGCCAGAGGCAAGGCTTACAGCTCCTCCTCAACACCCACCCACGGGTAGATGGGAGTGAGATGGAACAGATGGAGATTGGTCCACACACTTTTTATCGGCTGTTTAACGCCGTGTGGAATCTACATGGCCAGTCACTGCATCCCACAACCTCTGGGTATTCATGGCCACCGTGATGCCCTCCCACCCAGCTGTGCCTTCCCAAAATCAAAGTTTGGCCCTTTGCATCGGTGTAACAAAAACACAATGTTTTGAAAGCAAGATGTCAAAAGTGCAACAGTACCGCACGCGAGGCATCAATCTGCGTCCAATATTTATTTGTCAAACGGAACAAAACGCAGAATGTTAGCATCAGTCCAGCTGTCTCCATGTGTGTGTGTATGTGAGCCGCGTTTCAGTTCAGGCCTGTCCATATCAGCAAGGTGCGGGGCACAATGTATAAGTGGGCGGGAGAATGGAGAGGAAGAGGTGGGGCCTATGTAAGAATTTGTGTGGCCTCGGTAGCAATGGGGCCTCATCAGGCAGAGTTTGGGATGTCGATGACGATGCACAAGTTCCGTTGGTCTCCTTGGCCTCCTTTGCAAGCAGCAGGGGTGGATTTGAGGCCAGCAGTGGCGGTCGCAGCGGTGGTGGCAACGGCGATGGTGGCGGTCGATCCGCTGGCATCGTCTGGAGTCGCCATGGTGGACTTGCGGGCAGTGGCCCACCAGTGAAAGTTCCGGTATAATTTTCGAAATCTATCAGCCCTGGTGGCTTTGCCACGGGCAGAGGTGGTGGTGGTGCTGGTGGTGGCGGCGGTTGTGGCGGCGGTTGTGGCGGAGGCGGCGATGGCATCAGCAGAGGCCGACCTGCCAGGGGCAGCCGGCGTGGCGATGCCGGTGGATGATTTAACGGTAGCGGCAGCCGACTGAGGCCGTCTTTTCCCAAATCTCAGCACGGCAGCGGTTGGCGTGTCAATGCCGGCGACTATTTCCCCAGCAGGAGCCAAACCAAGGCCGCCTTAGGACAAGTTTAGGATTGGTGGCGGCAGCTGTGGCGGTTTCATCGACGGCGGCAGCGGTCGAGGAAAGGTGCGATGTGGCGGATGTGGCGACCGTCATGTGTCCAGCTTTGATGGTGGAGCAATCGGCGATGGCGGCGGCGCCGGCTGGGATGGCGGTGTTGCCATCGGTGGTGGTGGTGGCTCCAACAGCGGCGGCAGAGATGCTCTCAGTGGCAATGCCATCAGCATCGTCGGCTCCAACGTTGAAATTGCCGATGCCAGACACGAGGGCTGTCAGCTGAGCTTTGTTTTTGCGCAGCTGCGAAAAGAGGCCCCCCAGGTCGGCCTTCCTTGCCTCCTCCGCCCTGAGCAGGCGACACTGCGCCTTGACTTTAGTACGGAGCGCCACGTTCTCCCGTTCGTAGCCTGGGATGGGCGGTAAAAATCGGCATTCTGTCAGTCGCGGCAGGAATAACTGATTACGCATCAAGGCATTCTTCTTCATTGTCATTGCTGCATTGCTAATGGCAGCCCCCTGGTGTCCTTTCATGCGGAACTTGACATGGGGTTCTCGACAAAACACAAATGTGGGAAACACCCCATCGTCGTGCTGTCACAAACCCCAATGGTTTGAAATGTGCGGAATGCCATCACATTGATGTCTTGTCGGCGAAAGTGACCCTCTTCTGAAAAATGGTGAAGCTCACTACATCGGGGCTGTGAAAATGTCGGCGCCCCGTGAGCAATGTGCTGTCTGACGAGAGAGACTGGCACACTGAAGTCGCATATGAGGGCACATCGAACTCACATAGAGTGCCCTAGAATCAAGTTGCACAGACGGGTCCATAGATTCACCCAAGTTGCTCAGATAGACGTGAAGATTCACGCAGAGGTCTGTAGTCTCAAGTACACACAGACAGACGTATAGATTCACACAGAGGTATGTAGACTCAAATTGCTCAGACAGACGTATAGATTCACACAGAGGTCTGTAAACTCAAGTTGCACAGAAAGACGTAGAGATTCACACAGAGGTCTGTAAACTCAAGTTTCACAGACAGACGTATAGATTCACACAGAGGTCTGTAAACTCAAGTTGCACAGACAGACGTATAGATTCACACAGAGGTCTGCAGACTCAAGTACACACAGACAGACGTGTAGATTCACACAGAGGTCTGTAAACTCAAGTTGCACAGACAGACGTGTGGATTCACACAGAGGTCTGTTGACTCAAGTTGTAAAAGACAGACGTATAGATTCACACAGACGTCTGTAAACTCAAGTTGCTCAGACAGACGTATAGATTAACAACACAGAGGTCTGTAGACTCAAGTTGCTCAGACAGACGTGTAGATTCACACAGAGGTCTGTAGACTCAAGTTGCACAGACAGACGTGTAGATTCACACAGAGGTCTGTAAACTCAACTTGCTCAGAATGACGTATAGCTTCACACAGAGGTCTGTAAACTCAAGTTGCTCAGACAGACGTGTAGATTCACACAGAGGTCTGTAAACTCAAGTTGTTCAGACAGACGTGTAGATTCACACAGAGGTCTGTAAACTCAAGTTGATCAAACGGACGTATAGATTCACACAGAGGTCAGTAAACTCAATTGCACAGAAAGACACACAGCTTTACAAAGGTGCCCATAGACTCAGTCGCTGACAAGGTTGGACAGAGGCTGAAACTCCATTTTGGGGATGAAAATCTGAAATCGACTTTGATGTTCCCCAAGGAAGCAGGAACACATGTAATTGCGGATCGTTTATATACACATTTGTACCCGAGACTGAGACACTCAGAAACCCACAGACGCACACAGAAACCCACAGATGAACACAGATACCTTCAGACAATTACAAAGACGTAAATACACTCAAAGAGACCCACATGTATGCACAAAGTTGCACATACATGCATAGTAACTCATAGGCTTGCACAGAGACCCACAGGCAGCTGCAGAGACATACTCACACGCAGATACTCACAAACAGATGAAGAGACTCACATAAACGCAACGAGACCCACAGATAATCACAGAGAACCAGAGACACTCAGAAACGCATAGATACTCACACAGACCAATAAACGTGCACAGAAGCCAAAAACACTCACAGACACCTATAGACACACACAGAAACCCGAGGCTGCCCATAGAGACCCAGATACATAAAGAGGACCAAACATTTTCAGACACCCCAGATACTCACGCAGTTTCAGACACATTGACAGAGACAAATAGACACGCAAAGAGACCCGCAGATGAGCCCTAAAACCCACAGACACACGCAGAGACCAACGAACACTGATAGAGTGTGCACAGAGACACAGACAAGCATAGAGACCCACAGACATGCAGGGAGAACCACACATGAGCACAGAGACACAGACACACGACGAGACCCGCAGACACTCAGGGAGACCCAAAGACCAACACAAAGCCCAACAAAGACAAAGATCCCCCATATAGCCTTAATATACTGTAGGGGAAAGTGCTGTTAGCGAGCAACTATGACGGCCGGAACGGTACATGACGGGGTGGGTGGCCAGCACCACGCCCGACCGCCTTTGTCTTCCCAGTGGCAATTTATAAACACCAAACCAGGTCTCCATTTGAGACTAAGGGAGGCCCAGGAACAGTTCAGATAATCGTCACCGGTGTTGGCCGTGAGCGGGAATCGAACCCGGGTCGCCGGGTTCATAGCGCAGCGCGCTAACCGCTACACCACCGCTCCCCAAAGATCCACACAAAGCCCAACATCGAGGCACAGAGACCCACAGACACAAACAAAATCCACAGCCATGCACGGAGCCCCACTTATGCACGCGGAGACCCATGGACGCACAACAGGGACTCGCGGGCACCCAAAGAGACTCACAGATGCACGTGGAGGCGTAGAAACACGCAGAGAGCCACCGACACTCCTCAGGCACTCGCGGATACTCGCAGACACGTTCAGAGACTCACACAAGAAGCGGCTTTGATACTCACCACTGCTCCTGTGAAGAAGGACGAGGATCAATGTCCAGGAGACAGCGAAGCCCATGGCCACCGCGACCCTCGCGGCCGTCGCCCCCGTAACCTCCATGGGGCTGCCCTTAGTTGGGGGCAGCTCACACGGGCAGCTGTTGCAGTGGTTCTCAACAGCTCCTCCTCCTCCTCCTACTCCTCCTCCTCTTCCTCCTCCTCCTTCTCCTCCTCCAGCGCTGAAGCAGACCGACAGCGCTAGTCAAACGAGGCCGAGTAGCATCTTGAATTTGCGGTATAGCTTGGCGTCGTCTGACTCGCTGCGTGGCTGCTGTTGCTGGCTGTGGCTTCTGTGTGTGAGGTCACACTGCAGCACGTCACCGGAAAGGGGCGGGGCCTAGGCGACATCCCCGTGACGACACCTTAGAACGATGGTCACGTGGGCTGCTGCATGCACGCAACTTGTGATGTCACAGACCCGCGTTCTGTGCTGTGTATTGCCTTTAAAGATAACACCCTGGTGGTGTTTTATTATCACTGTTGGTGTTTTATTAACACTGGTGGTGTGTTATTAACACTGGTGATGTGTTGTTAACATTGGTGGTGTGTTGTTAACACTGGTGGTGTGTTATTAACACAGGTGGTGTGTTGTTAACACTGGTGGTGTGTTATTATCACTAGTGGTGTCTAGTGTCTAGTTAACACTGGTGGTGTGTTATTATCACTGGTGGTGTGTTATTATAACTGCTGGTGTGTTATTAACACTGGTGGTGTGTTATTATCACTGGTGGTGTGTTGTTACCACTGGTGGTGTGGTATTAACACTCGTAGTGTATCGTTAACACTGGTGGTGTCTTGTTACCACTGGTGGTGTGTTGTTACCATTGGTGGTGTGTTGTTAACACTGTGGCCGAGAAGAACTGAAGCTTCATGTGGAGCAACAGACCAGGTAGCTTTCACGCAGCATTACGCAAAAGATGAAAAGATAATGCCTCTGCTGTAAAACTGGAACCCGCCATGAGCACACTGCCCAGGAATGGGAAACTCTCCACTCTCTCCACAACTGCCCTATCACCGATTGGGAGTTGTGGGGGTGGAGTGTCCGATGGTACAAAATACCCAGGCAGGTGCTTAGTTTTAGTGGGGCTGATGGTAAGGCCCCACCTCTTTGTGGCATGCTCCAGATTCAACAGCAGCGTCTCCAACTCCTCCTCTGAGTGAGAAGCAATTACCAGATCATCGACATACATCAAATGGTTTACCGATAGGGGAGCCATCCTTTAACCGCACCCGGGCATCGATCATTCTCCTGTTGTATTTGTACCAGATGGGAATTCCCCTGTTACAGCCATCGAAAGCTTCACAAACTACGTGTTCGAAATAGATGTTAAATAATGTGGGAGCCAGAAGACATCCCTGTCAAACCCCAAGGTAAACGGAATGGCTCCGTCTCCTGGCCACGCAGTTTTATCTGGGCCCGCTAACCATCATGAAGATCCTTCATGATTGTGAGCAGAGAGTCAGCGACTTCCAAAGAACGAAGAACGACTCAGAGCCCAGGCCTACTGATGGTATCATAGGCCTTGACCAGGTCAATAAAGCAGAAATGTACGTCTTGTTAGAATTCTGTACACATCTGCTTTAGCAGACAGACATAAAACATGGCATTGTGCAGGACCACCCTTTCCTGAAACCGCATTGGGGCTCCGTAAGGCTCTGCTAAGCGTGCCTGGCAATGCGCTGTTGAATAATCCTTACCAGGACCTTTCCCGGCACACTGAGGAGTGAGATGCCCCTGTTGTTCTTACAGTCTGTGCGGTCCCGCTTCTTAAATAGGGGGACCACCAAGGCATCCTTTCATTGTTGCGGAACTCATCTAGTGGTCCAGAATGTTATTTGATGTCATGTAGGGCAATCTGTGCACAAACGTCACCATCCCTCAGCATTTCTCTTGGGAGATCATCTCTGCCCAGTGCCTTCCCTGGGTTCAGACTCTGGATCACCTTCAGTACTTCCTCAACAGATGGCACCTCAGCCAGCCACTCACGGGGGGTTACTTCTTCTTCCAACATTTGTGGCACTGCAGCGTCAGCAGGGTCATCACCCACGTTGTGCCAAGATGTTTTACAGGCTGAGGGATTTCCCCTCCCCCAGGACCTCACAGAAATGCTCAGCAAATCTGAAAACCTGTTCCTGGGGGTCAGAGATTGGATCGCCGTTCTTTCCCCTAATGATGGTAATAGGTAAGGCACTGCAGGTTATTTTTGATGGAATTAAAGAGCGATTTGTGGTCGCGGGCCGTTGAGGTGGACTCCATCTCCTCAGCAACTCGTGACCACCACCCATCCTTGCAGCGCCGCACGGCTCTCCGACTTAAGGCTGCGGTAAGCCTCCTCATTCTCTGACATGGGATGCTGTAGTCGATGAGAGTGGGCCTGTCGCTTTTTGTCAGCCAGCTTGAACACCTCCTCTGTCAGCCAGGGTCTCTGGGGAGGTCTGAACCGTGTACCCAAAGCAGCCATTGCAGCTGCATGAGCCACAGTCACAAACCTCGCCTATTTCCCTTCGACATCAGGAGGAATGGGGGACGATGCCAATCCCAGCCGCAAGCGATAATTAAATTCTCGCTTGTAACTTTCATCAGCTAGCCGAGACCATGCCACGATGGGTGTGAATGGGGTCCTTGCTGTACCCACCACTGGAGTGGAAGAATGGCAGGAGCATCTTACAGATGACAAGTCGATGGTCAGTGGGGAGATCAGCTCTACGGTAGGTCCTGGTGTCAAGGATATGGGCCCACATCCGCTGATCCGTCACTATGATGTCCAGCAGATGTTTTTGCTTGGACCCGGCATACATCCATGATGTTGTGGATGAGACGATGTCGGAACAGCGTGTTGGTAATTACAAGCCCATGGGCTGCACAAAAATCTAGCAGCCTCTTGCCGTTGTTATTGAGCTGATCTGGCCCATGCCTGCCAATCACTCCAGACCAGGTGCCAGCATCATTAATAACTCGGGAATTGAAGTCACCCAACAAGATTTCTCTATCCCCTGAGGGGCCACTTTAGCTAGCACCTGTGACAGGAGGTCAAAGAAGGCATCTGATTCATTGGCCTTGCCTGCATCCCTCCACGAATGCTCGTCTTCAGTGGGCGCATAAGAAACCACGACCACCACTCCTCGCCTCCGGTTGATGGGAAGGGAAGCCCATAGTAGCCTGGTGCTTACAGATTCCCACACCTCACCACCACGCTCCCACGACCCCCTCATTATTTTGTTAAGAAGAGCCACTCATTGTTGTTTGGCAGTCTGCTGCCCCAAGAAGAGGACTCTGCACCCCTCATGGTGGCAGGAGCCAGCGCCGGTCCACCGGACCTCCTGAATTCCATAGAGATCCAGGCGGTGCTGGTCCAGCTCCCGAAAGAGGAGTGGCAGCCTCTCCTTCGCAGTGAGCGTTCGAACAAACCACGTGGCCACACGTAGTGGTTTTTTGTTGTTTCTGGCCAAAAGATGTTTTAGAAGCCTGTCCCCCTGGGGCCTCTGGGACAAGCTTATTAATTACATTTTTCCATCGTGGTTTAGGGGGAATTAATAGAAGGTGGAAGGGTTACCAACCCCACCCATCCAGAGCCCCCTTTTGACCGCTGTCGTGGTCACAAACGCCATAAGGGGAAAGGCCAATCGGAATGCACCCACTCACCCACTCACTCAGCCACTCACTCACTCACTCATTGATTCGTTCGCTCACTCAAACAGCCACTCACTCACCCAACCGTCCACACACTCACACACTTATCTACCAACCCACCCACCCACATGCTCACTGACTCATCAACCCACTCACTCACACACCTACCCACTCACCTATTCATTCACTCACCCACAGTCACTCACCCACTCACACACTCACCCACTCACTCGCTCACTCACTCACACATCCACTCACCTCTTCATCCACTCACTCACCCACTCGCTCACTCACACACCGACCCACTCACTCAACCAGCCATCCACACACTAACACACTTATCTACCCACACACCCACACGCTCACTCAGCCCTCCTCCTTCTCCTCCCTCCTCCTTCTCGACGCCCACCCACAGGAAGGGAATGTACGACAGATGAAGATTTGTCCACACATTGATGCACTGCCATCTCCTGGCAGAGCCACGATCTTGCTTCCTCATCAAAGCCAATCCACAGGCAGAAGGGAGTGAGATGGAACAGATAGAGATTAGTCCACAAACTCTACTGTAACACCACCTTCTCCTGGCCAGAGCCAGGGCTTACAGCTCCTCATCAACACCCACCCACGGGTAGATGGGAGTGAGATGGAACAGATGGAGATTAGTCCACACACTTTCTATCGGCTGTTTGACGCCGTGTGGAACCTACATGACCAGTCACTGCATCCCACAACCTCTGGGTATTCATGGCCACCGTGATGCCCTCCCACCCAGCTGTGCCTTCCCAAAATCAAAGTTTGGCCCTTTGCATCGGTGTAACAAAAACACAATGTTTTGAAAGCAAGATGTCAAAAGTGCAACAGTACCGCACGGGAGGCATCAATCTGCGTCCAATATTTATTTGTCAAACGGAACAAAACGCAGAATGTTAGCATCAGTCCAGCTATATCCTTGTGTGTGTGTATGTGAGCCGCGTTACAGTTCAGGCCTGTCCATTCAGCAAGGTGCGGGGCACAATGTATAAGTGGGCGGGAGAATGGAGAGGAAGAGATGGGGCCTATGTAAGAATTGGTGTGGCCTCGGGAGCAATGGGGCCTCATCAGGCAGAGTTTGGGATGTCGATGGCGATGCACAAGTTCCGTTGGTCTCCTTGTCCTCCTTTGCAAGCAGCAGGGGTGGATTTGAGGCCAGCAGTGGCAGTCGCAGGGGTGGTGGCAACGGCGATGGTGGCGGTCGATCCGCCGGCATCGTCTGGAGTTGCCATGGTGGACTTGCGGGCAGTGGCCCACCAGTGAAAGTTCCGGTAGAATTTTCGAAATCTATCGGCCCTGGTGGATTTGCCACGGGCAGAGGTGGTGGTGGTGGTGGTGATGGCGGCGGTTGTGGCGGCGGTTGTGGCGGCGGCAGCGGCGGTGGCATCAGCAGAGGTCGACCTGCCAGGGGCAGCCGGCGTGGCGATGCTGGTGGATGATTTACCGGTAGCGGCAGCAGACCGAGGCCGTTTTATCCCAAATCTCAGCACGGCAGCGGTTGGGGTGTCAATGCCGCTGACTATTTCCCCAGCAGGAGCCAACCAAGGCTTCCTTAGGACAAGTTTGGGATTGGTGGCGGCAGCTGTGGCGGTTTCATCGACGGCGGCAGCGGTCGAGGAAAGGTGCGATGTGGAGGATGTGGCGACCGTCATGTGTCCAGCTTTGGTGGTGGAGCAATCGGCGATGGCGGCGGCGGCGCCGGCTTTGATGGCGGTGTTGCCATCGGTGGTGGCGTTAGCTCCAACAGCGGCGGCAGAGATGCTCTCAGTGGCAATGCCATCAGCATCGTCGGCTCCACCGTTGAAATTGCCGATGCCAGACACGAGGGCTGTCAGCTGAGCTTTGTTTTTGCGCAGCTGGGAAAAGAGGCGCCCCAGGTCGGCCTTCCTGGCCTCCTCCGCCCGGAGCAGGCGACGCTGCGCCTTGACTTTAGTACGGAGCTCCACGTTCTTTCGTTCGTAGCCTGGGATGGGCGGTAACAATCGGCATTCTGTCAGTCGCTGCAGGAATAACTGATTACGCATCAGGGCATTCTTCATCATTGTCATTGCTGCATTGCTAATGGCAGCCCCCTGGTGTCCTTTCATGCGGCCCTTGACATGGGGTTCTCGACAAAACACCAATGTGGGAAACACCCCATCGTCGTGCTGTCACAAACCCCAATGGTTTGAAATGTGCGGAATGCCATCACATTGATGTCTTGTCGGCGAAAGTGACCCCCTTCTGAAAAATGGTGAAGCTCACTACATCGGGGCTGTGAAAATGTCGGCGCCCCGTGAGCAATGTGCTGTCTGACGAGAGAGACCGGCACACTGAAGTCGCATATGAGGGCTCATCGAACTCACATAGAGTGCCCTAGAATCAAGTTGCACAGACGGGTCCATAGATTCACCCAAGTTGCTCAGACAGACGTGTAGATTCAGCCAGAGGTCTGAAGTCTCAAGTACACACAGACAGACGTATAGATTCACACAGAGGTATGTAGACTCAAGTTGCTCAGACAGACGTATAGATTCACACAGAGGTCTGTAAACTCAAGTTGCACAGACAGACGTATAGATTCACACAGAGGTCTGTAAACTTAAGTTGCACAGACATACGTAGAGATTCACACAGAGGTATGTAAAGTGAAGTGGGTCAAACAGACGTGTAGATTCACACAGAGGTCTGTAGACTCAAGTTGCACAGACAGACGTATAGATTCACACAGAGGTCTGTAGACTCAAGTTGCTCAGACAGACAAAGAGATTCACACAGAGGTCTGTAGACTCAAGTTGCAAAGACAGACGTGTAGATTCACACAGAGGTCTGTAGACTCAAGTTGCACAGACAGACGTGTAGATTCACACAGAGGTCTGCAGACTCAAGTACACACAGACAGACGTGTAGATTCACACAGAGGTCTGTAGACTCAAGTTGCTCAGACAGACGTGTTAATTCACACAGAGGTCTGTAAACTCAAGTACACACAGACAGACGTGTAAATTCACACAGAGGTCTGTAAACTAAATTTATAGTCCTCTGTGCTCGCACACAGGTCCGATGTCTGAGCGTGGTTGTGTTTCGCTAAATTCTCCTGTTTGATGAGTACAAGGTGCCTCGGTGAATGTATATACTCTGACTTTAACATAGCTATTTCTGTGACCAGTTACTAGCTAATCACTCAGCTATTTAAATGCTGAATTCGATGCTAATTCCTTTGTCAAGGAGCACCTCTGCGGATGTGTATACTTTAACTTAGCTATTTCAATGAGCCATTTCAATGCTAAATTATATGCTAATTCCTTTGTCAAAGCCCGTGGTCTTCTTCTGCTTCTCACACAGCTTAAATGTCGTGATCTAAGCTTGACTTCTTCCAATCCAGCGCTGTCCTCCAGACAGGCTCGTCCCTTCACCTGATGAAGGCCGCTTGTGTTGTGGCCGAAACGTCGTGATTTTTTGTTATTTTATTTTCACCTACGTGACTTTACCCAATAGAACCAAAGAGTATGGATCCTAGCAGTCACGAAAGTTTTAAATCTAAAATTGATAACCTCTATGGGGAGGGCTTTCACCTATCTGTTAGAGCTTTTAACAGACAACGGGACAAGAAGTCACAGCTCATCGAGACGCTGACCTTCCTCAAAAGATTTCGCGATCACAAGGTAATACCCATCGCTTTCACACTCACTTCTACTGCTGTATCTTCTCCGAATTCTAAACAGATTCTGCTTAAGGCCCGCCTATCTTTAATCTCAGAGAGGATAAGGCTACTCCGATTTGAACTCGATACTTTAGACAGGACTCTCCTATAAGCTCATTTAATTTTAACACAAAAATGTCACCTTCTGATTGGAATCACGTAGACAACATGACTGCTTCTTCTGCTGAGTCACTGTCAGTCAAATGTAAAGCTAACCTGATTTCTAAATTCAACCACCTATCAAAGAAGAACCCAGTTCCACATATAACAAAACTAGATGTTAACAAAATCGTCATTAATCAGAGTAGCACCCCGATTTCGGACAATCTGAAAACAGTACTGGCTAGGGGACTAAATTTTGCTGTCACCCCAAAACACATACCAATAGATGATATCCTCTCTCAGGTCGATGTAGCCCTCAAAGGCGTAGGACACATCCAAGCAGACGTTGCGAGAGCTGAAATAGCCACTATTCTTAAGAATGCTAAGAAACCCATTAGTAACATCAGCAAAAATGAACGCTCTGAACTCGCGAATTTAAAAAAAAACAGAAGTGATATAGTCATCCTCTCAGCCGATAAAGGAAAAGCTACTGTTATTATGGATAAAAATTAATACAACAACAATTCCAGAATCTGCTCAACGATGGAAGTTACTCATAAATAAAAAAATGACTCCACTAATAGCCTAGCGATAAAAACCAACAAGATCATCACAAGTTCGACCTCCCTAATCGACCAACTAAACGTCCCTCTCTAAAACCTTCTGCTGCAAGACCCCCTAGATTCTATGGTCTTCCCAAGATTCATAAAGAAGGCACCCAGCTACAACCCATCGTATCCACGATCAACTCCCCTACCTATAGACTAGCCCGTTTTCTGTCAGATACCTTGCTGCCTTTCACTGGCAAGACCGCCTCCGCAGTACTTAACTCAGCCCAATTGGTCTCTATGGTCAAAGACGTTGTACTGTCCCCTGACGATATCCTTGTCAGCTTCGATGTGGTCTCTTTGTTCACCAAGGTCCCAGTACCTGATACTATTGAAATAATTGAAAATTTGGTCCAACATGGACTAGACCCCGACACACCTGCACTGGTTAGGCACTGCCTCAACAATACCTACTTTACTTGGAATGGCACCTTCTACAATCAAAATGAGGGTACCCCCATGGGTCCCCCCTTGTCAACAGTGATAGCCAATATTTTCATGGAGAAATTTGAATCAGACGCCATCCAAACTTCCACCCTCAGACCTTCCCTGTGGAAGAGATATGTGGATGACACTTTCGTCATTTGGCCACATGGCCTCCCAGCTCTGAACCTTTTCCTACACCACATCAATTCCAGACATCCCGCCATCAAATTCACAATGGAAGTGGAGAATGATGGCAAGCTACCATTCTTAGACGTTCTGTTTGAGAGGAGACCTGATGGCTCATTGGGGCATTCTGTCTACAGGAAACCCACCCACACAGATTCCTACTTGAAACCTGATTCCCACCACCACCCAGCCCAAAAGAATTCTCTCATCAAAACTTTATACCATAGGGCTCATTGCATTTCGGACCAACACCACCTGACCAGTGAATTAGAACATGTACACCTGGCCCTCAAAAGGAATGGTTACTCTGACCGTACCATCCGCCAAGCTGTCTCTCCCTCCATACAGAAACAACCACTTGATACTCCAGTCAAAACCATCACACTTCCATATATAGCAGGCGTTTCTAAAAATATTTCCAAAATTCTAAACAAACACAAGATCCAGGTCCGGTTCAATACAGTACACAACATTCGTGATCTGATCCCATCCATGAAGGATGTCATTCCTGATTTACAGTACCCCGGGGTTTACAAATTGAGTTGTACCTGCGGTTATTGCTACATCGGTGAGACAAAGCGACGTCTCTGACCGAATTCGCGAGCACAAATCAGATTTGAAACACGGCAAAACGAATTCTTCTGCCGTAGCTGATCACTGTTACAACGCTGTGGGGGATCACGATATAATATTTTCCAATACCAAGGTTCTTTGCAAACCCACGGGCTTTCATCAGAGATTTGTTCATGAAGCAATTCAGATCTACAAACACAGACACAATTTCAACCGAGAGGATGGTTTCAAATTAAGCAACCATTGGAAAGATGTTCTAAATCGAACTAAACATTAAACTAATTTCAATGTTACAGTATATTTTTCGAGTAGTGGTACCCCAAACTTTCGCAGCTCTTATAAATTCCCATTTTCACACCATCAATAGGAAAAATCCCCCTCCCCCCTTCCCCCCCCCCTCGCCAAACTGCAAGTCCACCGGCACGTACACCACCTCTTTGCTCGCACACAGGTCCGATGTCTGAGCGTGGTTGTGTTTCGCTAAATTCTCCTGTTTGATGAGTACTAGGTGCCTCGGTGAATGTATATACTCTGACTTTAACATAGCCATTTCTGTGACCAGTTACTAGCTAATCACTCAGCTATTTAAATGCTAATTTCGATGCTAATTCCTTTGTCAAGGGGCACCTCTGCGGATGTGTATACTTTAACTTAGCTATTTCAATGAGCCATTTCAATGCTAAATTATATGCTAATTCCTTTGTCAAAGCCCGTGGTCTTCTTCTTCTTCTCACACAGCTTAAATGTCGTGATCAAAGCGTGGCTTCTTCCACTCCAGCGCTGTCCTCCAGACAGGCTCGTCCCTTCACCTGATGAAGGCCGCTTGTGTTGTGGCCGAAACGTCGTGATTTTTTGTTATTTTATTTTCACCTACGTGACTTTACCCAATAGAACCAAAGAGTATGGATCCTAGCAGTCACGAAAGTTTTAAATCTAGAATTGATAACCTCTATGGGGAGGTCTTTCACCTATCTGTTAGAGCTTTTAACAGACAACGGGACAAGAAGTCACAGCTCATCGAGACGCTGACCTTCCTCAAAAGATTTCGCGATCACAAGGTAATACCCATCGCTTTCACACTCACTTCTACTGCTGTATCTTCTCCGAATTCTAAACAGATTCTGCTTAAGGCCAGCATATCTTTAATCTCAGAGAGGATAAGGCTACTCCGATTTGAACTCGATACTTTAGACAGGACTCTCCTACAAGCTCATTTAATGTTAACACAAAAATGTCACCTTCTGATTGGAATCACGTAGACAACATGACTGCTTCTTCTGCTGAGTCACTGTCAGTCAAATGTAAAGCTAACCTGATTTCTAAATTCAACCACCTATCAAAGAAGAACCCAGTTCCACATATAACAAAACTAGATGTTAACAAAATCGTCATTAATCAGAGTAGCACCCCGATTTCGGACAATCTGAAAACAGTACTGGCTAGGGGACTAAATTTTGCTGTCACCCCAAAACACATACCAATAGATGATATCATCTCTCAGGTCGATGTAGCCCTCAAAGGCGTAGGACACATCCAAGCAGACGTTGTGAGAGCTGAAATAGCCACAATTCTTAAGAATGCTAAGAAACCTATTAGTAACATCAGCAAAAATGAACGCTCTGAACTCGCGAATTTAAAAAACAGAAGTGATATAGTCATCCTTTCAGCCGATAAAGGAAACGCTACTGTTATTATGGATAAAGATTCATACAACAACAAAATCCAGAATCTGCTCAACGATGGAAGTTACTCAAAAATAAAAAATGACCCCACTAATAACCTAGCGATAAAAACCAACAAGATCATCACAAGTTCGACCTCCTTAATTGACCCAACTAAACGTCCCTCCATAAAACCTTCTGCTGCAAGACCCCCTAGATTCTATGGTCTTCCCAAGATTCATAAAGAAGGCACCCCACTACGACCTATCGTATCCACGATCAACTCCCCTACCTATAGACTAGCCCGTTTTCTGTCAGATACCTTGCTGCCTTTCACTGGCAAGACCGCCTCAGCAGTACTTAACTCAGCCCAATTGGTCTCTATGGTCAAAGACGTTGTACTGTCCCCTGACGATATCCTTGTCAGCTTCGATGTGGTCTCTTTGTTCACCAAGGTCCCAGTACCTGATACCATTGAAATAATTGAAAATTTGGTCCAACATGGACTAGACCCCGACACACCTGCACTGGTTAGGCACTGCCTCAACAATACCTACTTTACTTGGAATGGAACCTTCTACAAACAAAATGAGGGTACCCCCATGGGTTCCCCCTTGTCACCAGTGATAGCCAATATTTTCATGGAGAAATTTGAATCAGACGCCATCCAGACTTCCATCCTCAGACCTTCCCTGTGGAAGAGATATGTGGATGAAACTTTCGTCATTTGGCCACATGGCCTCCCAGCTCTGAACCTTTTCCTACACCACATCAATTCCAGACATCCCGCCATCAAATTTACCATGGAAGTGGAGAATGATGGCAAGCTACCATTCTTAGACGTTCTGTTTGAGAGGAGACCTGATGGCTCATTGGGGCATTCTGTTTACAGGAAACCCACCCACACAGATTCCTACTTGAATCCTGATTTCCACCACCACCCAGCCCAAAAGAATTCTTTCATCAAAACTTTATACCATAGGGCTCATTGCATTTCGGACCAACACCACCTGACCAGTGAATTAAAACATGTACACCTGGCCCTCAAAAGGAATGGTTACTCTGACCGTACCATCCGCCAAGCTGTCTCTCCCTCCATACAGAAACAACCACTTGATTCTCTGGTCAAAACCATCACACTTCCATATATAGCAGGCGTTACTAAAAATATTTCCAAAATTCTAAACAAAAACAAGATCCAGGTCCGGTTCAATACAGTACACAAAATTTGTGATCTGATCCCATCCGTGAAGGATGTCATTCCTGATTTACAGTACCCCGGGGTTTACAAATTGAGTTGTACCTGCGGTTATTGCTACATCGGTGAGATAAAGCGACATGTCTCTGACCGAATTCGCGAGCACAAATCAGATTTGAAACACGGTAAAACGAATTCTTCTGCCGTAGCTGATCACTGTTACAACGCTGTGGTGGATCACGATATACTTTTTTCCGATACCAAGGTTCTTTGCAAACCCACGGGCTTTTATCAGAGATTTGTTCATGAAGCAATTCAGATCTACAAACACAGACACAATTTCAACCGAGAGGATGGTTTCAAATTAAGCAACCATTGGAAAGATGTTCTAAATCGAACTAAACATTAAACTAATTTCAATGTTACAGTATATTTTTCGAGTAGTGGTACCCCAAACTTTCGCAGCTCTTATAAATTCCCATTATCACACCATCAATAGGTAAAATCCCCCTCCCCCCTTTCCCCCCCCCTCGCCAAACTGCAAGTCCACCGGCACGTACACCACCTCTTTGCTCGCACACAGGTCCGATGTCTGAGCGTGGTTGTGTTCCGCTAAATTCTCCTGTTTGATGAGTACTAGGTGCCTCGGTGAATGTATATACTCTGACTTTAACATAGCCATTTCTGTGACCAGTTACTAGCTAATCACTCAGCTATTTAAATGCTAAATTCGATGCTAATTCCTTTGTCAAGGGGCACCTCTGCGGATGTGTATACTTTAACATAGCTATTTCAATGAGCCATTTCAATGCTAAATTATATGCTAATTCTTTTGTCAAAGCCCGTGGTATTCTTCTTCTTCTCACACAGCTTAAATGTCGTGATCTAAGCGTGGCTTCTTCCACTCCAGCGCTGTCCTCCAGACAGGCTCGTCCCTTCACCTGATGAAGGCCGCTTGTGTTGTGGCCGAAACGTCGTGATTTTTTGTTATTTTATTTTCACCTACGTGACTTTACCCAATAGAACCAAAGAGTATAGACACGTAGATTCACACAGAGGTCTGTAAACTCAAGTTGCACAGACAGACGTGTAGATTCACACAGAGTTTTTGTAAACTCAAGTTGTACAGACAGACGTGTAGATTCACACAGAGGTCTGTAGACTCAAGTTGCACAGACAGACGTATAGATTCACACAGAGGTCTGTAGACTCAAGTTGTAAAAGACAGACGTATAGATTCACACAGAGGTCTGTAAACTCAAGTTGCTCAGACAGACTAATAGATTAACAACACAGAGGTCTGTAGACGCAAGTTGATCAGACAGACGTATAGATTCACACAGAGGTCTGTAACACAAGTTGCTCAGACAGACGTATAGATTAACACAGAGGTCTGTAAACTCAAGTTGCTCAAACGGACGTATTGATTCACACAGAGGTCTGTAAACTCAATTGCACAGAAAGACACACAGCTTTACAAAGGGGCCCATAGACTCAGTCACTGACAAAGTTGGACAGAGGCTGAAACGCCATTTTGGGGATGAAAATCTGAACTCGACTGTGATGTTCCCCAAGGAAGCAGGAACACGTGTAATGGCGGATCGTTTATATACACATTTGTACCCGAGACTGAGACACTCAGAAACCCACAGACGCACACAGAAACCCACAGATGAACACAGATACCTTCAGACAATTGCAAAGACGTAGATACACTCAAAGAGACCCACACGTATGGACAAAGATGCACATACATGCATAGTAACTCATAGGCTTGCACAGAGACCCACATGCAGATGCAGAGGCACACGCACACGCAGATACTCACAAACAGATAAAGAGACACACAGAAACGCAACGAGACCCACAGATACTCAGAGAGAACCAGAGACACTCAGAAACGCATAGATACTCACACAGACCAACAAACGAGCACAGAAGCCAAAAAAACACTCACAGACACCTACAGACATACACAGAAACCCGAGGATGCCCATAGAGACACAGACACATAAAGAGGCCCAAACATTTTCAGACACCCCAGATACTCACGCACTTCCAGACACATTGACAGAGACAAATAGACATGCAAAGAGACCCGCAGATGAGCCTGAAAACCCACAGACACACGCAGAGACCAACAAACACTCATAAAGTGTGCACAGAGACACAGACACGCATAGAGACCCACAGACATGCAGGGAGAACCACACATGAGCACAGAAACCCACAGACACACGACGAGACCCGCAGACACTCAGGGAGACCCAAAGACCAACACAAAGCCCATCAAAGACAAAGATCCCCCATTATAGCCTTAATATACTGTAGGGGAAAGTGCTGTTAGCGAGCAACTATGAAGGCCGGAACGGTACACGACGGGCTGGGTGGCCAGCACCACGCCCGACCGCCTTTGTCTTCCCAGTGGCAATTTATAAACACCGAACCAGGTATCAATTTGAGACTAATGGAGGCCCAGGAACAGTTCAGAAAATCGTCACCGGTGTTGGCCGTGAGCGGGAATCGAACCCGGGTCGCCGGGTTCATAGCGCAGCGTGCTAACCGCTACACCACCGCTCCCCAAAGATCCACACGAAGCCCAAGAGACACGCACAGAGACCCACAGACACAAACAAAGATCTACAGCCACGCAAGGAGCCCCACTGATGCACGCGGAGACCCATAGACGTACAACAGGGACTCGCGGACACCCAAAGAGACTCACAGATGCCCATGGAGGCGTAGAAACACGCAGAGAACCACCGACACTCCTCAGGCACTCGAGGATACTCGCACAAGGAGCGTCTTTGCTACTCACCACTGCTCCTATGAAGAAGGACGAGGATCAATGTCTAGGAGACGGCAAAGCCCACGGCCACCGTGACCCTCGCGGCCGTCGCCCCCGTAACCTTGAGGGGGCTGCCCTTAGTTGGGGGCAGCTCACACGGGCAGCTGATGCAGTGGTTCTCAACAGCTCCTCCTCCTCCTCCTCCTCCAGCGCTGAAGCAGACCGACAGCGCTAGCCAAACGAGGCCGAGTAGCATCTCGAATTTGCGGTATAGCTTGGCGTCGTCTGACTCGCTGCGTGGCTGCTGTTGCTGGCTGTGGCTTCTGTGTATGAGGTCACACTGCAGCACGTCACCGGAAAGGGGCGGGGCCTAGGCGACATCCCCGTGACGACACCCTAAAACGATGGTCACGTGGGCTGCTGCCTGCACGCACCTTTTGATGTCACAGACCCGCGTTCTGTGCTGTGTATTGCCATTAATAATAACACCCTGGTGGGGTTTTATTATCACTGGTGGTGTGTTATTAACACTGGTGGTGTGTTATTATAACTGCTGGTGTGTTATTAACACTGGTGGTGTGTTATTTTTACTGGTGGTGTGTTGTTACCACTGGTGGTGTGTTATTAACACTCGTAGTGTAGCGTTAACACTTGTGGTGTCTTGTTACCACTGGTGGTGTGTTGTTACCATTGGTGGTGTGTTGTTAACACTGTGGCCGAGAAGAACTGAAGCTTCATGTGGAGCAACAGACCAGGTAGCTTTCACGCAGCATTACGCAACAGATGAAAAGATAATGCCTCTGCTGTAAAACTGGAACCCGCCATGAGCACACTGCCCAGGAATGGGAAACTCTCCACTATCTCCACAACTGCCCTATCACCGATTGGGAGTTGTGGGGGTGGAGTGTCCGATGGTACAAAATACCCAGGCAGGTGCTTAGTTTTAGTGGGGCTGATGGTAAGGCCCCACCTCTTTGTGGCACGCTCCAGGTTCAACAGCAGCGTCTCCAACTCCTCCTCTGAGTGAGAAGCAATTACCAGATCATCGACATACATCAAATGGTTTACCGATAGGGGAGCCATCCTTTAACCGCACCCGGGCATCGATCATTCTCCTGTTGTATTTGTACCAGATGGGAATTCCTCTGTTACAGCCATCGAAAGCTTCACAAACTACGTGTTCGAAATAGATGTTAAATAATGTGGGAGCCAGAAGACATCCCTGTCAAACCCCAAGGTAAACGGAATGGCTCCGTCTCCTGGCCACGCAGTTTTATCTGGGCCCGCTAACCATCATGAAGGTCCTTCATGATTGTGAGCAGAGAGTCAGCGACTTCCAAAGCACGAAGAACGACTCAGAGCCCAGGCCTACTGATGGTATCATAGGCCTTGACCAGGTCAATAAAGCAGAAATGTAGGTCTTGTTAGAATTATCTACACATCTGCTTTAGCAGACAGACATAAAACATGGCATCTGTGCAGGACCACCCTTTCCTGAAACCGCATTGGGGCTCCGTAAGGCTCTGCTAAGCGTGCCTGGCAATGCGATGTTGAATAATCCTTACCAGGACCTTTCCCGGCACACTGAGGAGTGAGATGCCCATGTTGTTCTTACAGTCTGTGCGGTCCCGCTTCTTAAATAGGGGGACCACCAAGGCATCCTTTCAATGTTGCGGAACTCATCTAGTGGTCCAGAATGTTATTTGATGTCATGTAGGGCAATCTGTGCACAAACGTCACCATCCCTCAGCATTTCTTTTGGGAGATCATCTCTGCCCAGTGCCTTCTCTGGGTTCAGACTCTGGATCATCTTCAGTACTTCTTCAACAGATGGCACCTCAGCCAGCCACTCACGGGGGTGACTTCTTCTTCCAACATTTGTGGCACTGCAGCGTCAGTAGGGTCATCACCCACGTTGTGCCAAGATGTTTTCCAGGCTGAGGGATTTCCCCTCGCCCAGGATCTCACAGAAATGCTCAGCAAATCTGAAAACCTGTTCTTTGGGGTCAGAGATTGGATCGCCGTTCTTTCCCCTAATTATGGTAATAGGTAATGCACTGCAGGTTATTTTTGATGGAATTAAAGAGCGATTTGTGATCGCGGGCCGTTGAGGCAGACTCCATCTCCTCAGCAACTCGCGACCACCACCCATCCTTGCAGCGCCGCACGGCTCTCCGACTTAAGGCTGCGGTAAGCCTCCCACTCTCTGACATGGGATGCTGTAGTCGATGAGAGTGGGCCTGTCGCTTTTTGTCAGCCAGCTTGAACACGTCCTCTGTCAGCCAAGGTCTCTCGGGAGGTCTGAACCGTGTACTCAAAGCAGCCATTGCAGCTGGATGAGCCACAGTCACAAACCTCGCCTATTTCCCTTCGACATCAGGAGGAATGGGGGACGATGCTAACCCCAGCCGCATGCCATAATTAAATTATCGCTTGTAACTTTCATCACCTAGCTGAGACCTTGCCACTATGGGTGTGAATGGGGTCCTGGATGTACCCACCACTGGAGTGGAAGAATGGCAGGAGCATCTTACAGATGACAAGTCGATGATCAGTGGGGAGATCAGCTCTACGGTAGGTCCTGGTGTCAAGGATATGGGCCCACATCCGCTGAGCCATCACTATGTAGTCAAGCAGATGTTTTTGCTTGGACCCGGCATACATCCATGATGTTGTGGATGAGCCTCTTGCCGTTGTTATTGAGAATATCTGGCCCATGCCTGCCAATCACTCCAGACCAAGTGCCAGCATCATTAATAACTCGGGAATTGAAGTCACCCAACAAGGTTTCTCTATCCTGAGGGGCCACTTTAGCTAGCACCTGCGACAGGAGGTCATAGAAGGCATCTGATTCATTGGCCTTGCCTGCATCCCTCCACGAATGCTCGTCTTCAGTGGGGGCATAAGAAACCACGACCACCACTCCTCGCCTCCGGTTGATGGGAAGGGAAGCCCAAAGTAGCCTGGTGCTTACAGATTCCCACACCTCACCACCACGCTCCCACGACCCCCTCATTATTTTGTTAAGAAGAGCCACTCCTTGTTGTTTGGCAGTCTGCTGCCCCGAGAAGAGGACTGTGCACCCCTCATGGTGACAGGAGCCAACGCCGGTCCACCGGACCTCCTGAATACCACAGAGATCCAGGCGGTGCTGGTCCAGCTCCCGACAGAGGAGTGGCAGCCTCTCCTCCGCAGTGAGCGTTCGAACAAACCACGTGGCCACACGTAGTGGTTTTTTGTTGTTTCTGTCCAGGAGATGTCTTAGACGCCTGTCCCCCTGGGGCCTCTGGGACAGGCTTATTAATTACATTTTTCCATCGTGGTTTAGCGGTAATTAATTGAAGGTGGAAGGGTTACCAACCCCACCCAACCAGTGCCCCCTTTTGACCGCTGTCGTGGTCACAAACGCCATAAGGGGAAAGGCCAATCGGAATGCACCCACTCACCCACTCACTCAGCCACTCGCTCACTCACTCATTGATTCGATCGCTCACTCATACAGCCACTCACTCACCCAACCGTCCACACACTCACACACTTATCTACCCACCCACCCACCCACATGCTCACTGACTCATCAACCCACTCACTCACACACCTACCCACTCACCTATTCATTCACTCACCCACAGTCACTCACACACTCACACACTCACCCACTCACTCGCTCACTCACTCACACATCCACTCACCTCTTTATCCACTCACTCACCCACTCGCTCACTCACACACCGACCCACTCACTCAACCAGCCATCTACACACTCACACACTTATCTACCCGCACACCCACACGCTCACTCAGCCCTTCTCCTCCCTCCTCCTTCTCGACGCCCACCCACAGGAAGGGAATGTATGACAGATGAAGATTTGTCCACACTTTGATGCACTGCCATCTCCTGGCAGAGCCACGATCTTGCTTCCTCATCAAAGCCCATCCACAGGATGAAGGGAGTGAGATGGAACAGATGGAGATTAGTCCACAAACTCTATGTAACACCACCTTCTCCTGGCCAGAGCCAGTGCTTACAGCTCCTCCTCAACACCCACCCACGGGTAGATGGGAGTGAGATGGAACAGATGGAGATTAGTCCACACACTTTTTATCGGCTGTTTAACGCCGTGTGGAATCTACATGGCCAGTCACTGCATCCCACAACCTCTGGGTATTCATGGCCACCGTGATGCCCTCCCACCCAGCTGTGCCTTCCCAAAATCAAAGTTTGGCCCTTTGCATCGGTGTAACAAAAACACAATGTTTTGAAAGCAAGATGTCAAAAGTGCAACAGCACCACACGGGAGGCATCAATCTGCGTCCAATATTTATTTGTCAAACGGAACAAAACACAGAATGTTAGCATCAGTCCAGCTGTCTCCTTGTGTGTGTGTGTATGTGAGCCGCGTTTCAGTTCAGGCCTGTCCATATCAGCAAGGTGCGGGGCACAATGTATAAGTGGGTGGGAGAATGGAGAGGAAGAGGTGGGGCCTATGTAAGAATTGGTGTGGCCTCGGGAGCAATGGGGCCTCATCAGGCAGAGTTTGGGATGTCGATGGCGATGCACAAGTTCCGTTGGTCTCCTTGGCCTCCTTTGCAAGCAGCAGGGGTGGATTTGAGGCCAGCAGTGGCAGTCGCAGGGGTGGTGGCAACGGCGATGGTGGCGGTCGATCCGCCGGCATCGTCTAGAGTTGCCATGGTGGACTTGAGGGCGATGGCCCACCAGTGAAAGTTCCAGTATAATTTTCGAAATCTATCGGCCCTGGTGGCTTTGCCACGGGCAGAGGTGGTGGTGGTGGTGGTGGCAGCGGTGGTGGCGGCAGCGGAGGTGGCATCAGCAGAGGCCGACCTGCCAGGGGCAGCCGGCGTGGCGATGCCGGTGGATGATTTACCGGTAGCGGCAGCCGACCGAGGCCGTTTTATCACAAATCTCGGCACGGCAGCGGTTGGGGTGTCAATGCCAGTGACTATTTCCCCAGCAGCAGCCAACCAAGGCCGCCTTGGGACAAGTTTAGGATTGGTGGCGGCAGCTGTGGCGGTTTCATCGACGGCGGCAGCGGTCGAGGAATGGTGCGATGTGGCGGATGTGGCGACCGTCATGTGTCCAACTTTGGCGTTGGAGCCTTCGGCGATGGCGGCGGCGGCGGCGCCGGCTGGGATGGTGGTGTTGCCATCGGTGGTGGTGGTGGCTCCAACAGCGGCTGCAGAGATGCTCTCAGTGGCAATGCCATCAGCATCGTCGGCTCCAACGTTGAAATTGCCGATGCCAGACACGAGGGCTGTCAGCTGAGCTTTGTTTTTGCGCAGCTGGAAAAAGAGGCCCCCCAGGTCGGCCTTCCTGGCCTCCTCCGCCCGGAGCAGGCGACGCTGCGCCTGGACTTTAGTACGGAGCGCCACGTTCTCCCGTTCGTAGCCTGGGATGGGCAGTAAAAATCGGCATTCTGTCAGTCGCGACAGGAATAACTGATTACGCATCAGGGCATTCTTCTTCATTGTCATTGCTGCATTGCTAATGGGAGCCCCCTGGTGTCCTTTCATGCGGCCCTTGACATGGGGTTCTCGACAAAACACAAATGTGGGAAACACGCCATCGTCGTGCTGTCACAAACCCCAATGGTTTGAAATGTGCGGCATGCCATCACATTGATGTCTTGTAGGCGAAAGTGACCCTCTTCTGAAAAATGGTGAAGCTCACTACATCGGGGCTGTGAAAATGTCGGCGCCCCATGAGCAATGTGCTGTCTGACGAGAGAGACCAGCACACTGAAGTCGCATATGAGGGCTCATCGAACTCACATAGAGTGCCCTAGAATCAAGTTGCACAGACAGGTCCATAGATTCACCCAAGTTGCTCAGACAGATGTGTAGATTCACGCAGAGGTCTGTAGTTTCAAGTACACACAGACAGACGTATAGATTCACACAGAGGTCTGTAGACTCAAGTTGCTCAGATAGACGAAGAGATTCACACAGAGGTCTGTAAACTCAAGTTGCTCAGACACACGTGTAGATTCACACAGAGGTCTGTAGATTCAAGTTGCACTGACAGACGTGTAGATTCACACAGAGGTCTGCAGACTCAAGTACACATAGACAGACGTATAGATTCACACAGAGGTCTGTAGACTCAAGTAGCACAGACAAACGTGTAGGTTCACACAGAGGTCTGTAAACTCAAGTACACACAGACAGACGTGTAGATTCACACAGAGGTCTGTAAACTCAAGTTGTACAGACAGACGTGTAGATTCACACAGAGGTCTGTAAACTCAAGTTGCTCAGACAGACGAGTAGATTTACACAGAAGTCTGAAGACTCAAGTTGCACAGACAGCCGTATAGATTCACCCAGAGGTCTGTAAACTCAAGTACACACAGACAGACGTGTAGATTCACACAGAGGTCTGTAAACTCAAGTTGCTCAGACAGACGTGTAGATTCACACAGAGGTCTGTAAACTCAAGTACACACAGACAGACGTGTAGATTCACACAGAGGTCTGTAAACTAAAGTTGCACAGGCAGACGTGTAGATTCACACAGAGGTCTGTAAACTCAAGTTGCACAGACAGACGTGTAGATTAACACAAATGTCTGTAGAATCAAGTTGCACAGACAGACGTGTAGATTCACCCAGAGGTCTGCAGACTCAAGTACACACAGAGAGACGAATAGATTCACACAGAGGTCTGTAGACTCAAGTGGCAGAGACAGACATGTACGTTCACACAGAGGTCTGTAAACTCAAGTACACACAGATATACGTGTAGATTCACACAGAAGTCTGTAGACTCAACTTGCACAGACAGACGTGTAGATTCACACAGAGGTCTGTAGACTCAAGTTACACAGAGAGACGTATAGATTCACACAAATGTCTGTAAACTCAAGTTGCTCAGAAAGACGTATAGATAAACAGCACAGAGGTCTGTAGACTCAAGTTGCTCAGACAGACGAAGAGATTCACACAGAGGTCTGAAGAATCAAGTTGCTCAGACAGACGTGTAGATTCACACAGAGGTCTGTAAACTCAAGTACACACAGACAGACGTGTAGATTCACACAGAGGTCTATAAACTCAAGTTGCACAGACAGACGTGTAGATTCACACAGAGGTCTGTAAACTCAAGTTGCACAGACAGACGTATAGATTCAGACAGAGGTCTGTAAACTCAAGTACACACAGAAAGACGTGTAGATTGACACAGAGGTCTGTAAACTAAAGTTGCACAGATAGACGTGTAGATTCACGCAGAGGTCTGTAAACTCAAGTACACACAGACAGACGTGTAGACTCACACAGATGTCTTTAGACTCAAGTTGCTCAGACAGACGTGTAGATTAACACAGTGGTCTGTAAACTCAAGTACACACAGACAGACGTGTAGATTCACACAGAGGTCTGTAAACTAAAGTTGCACAGATAGACGTGTAGATTCACACAGAGGTCTGTAAACTCAAGTTGCACAGACAGACGTGTAGATTCACACAGAGGTCTGTAGACTCAAGTTGCACAGACAGACGTGTAGATTCACACAGAGGTCTGTAAACTCAAGTTGCACAAACAGACGTATAGATTCAGACAGAGGTCTGTAAACTCAAGTACACACAGACAGACGTGTAGATTCACACAGAGGTCTGTAGACTCAAGTTGATCAGGCAGACGTGTAGATTCACACAGTGGTCTGTAAACTCAAGTACACACAGACAGACGTGTAGATTGACACAGAGGTCTGTAAACTAAAGTTGCACAGATAGACGTGTAGATTCACACAGAGGTCTGTAAACTCAAGTACACACAGACAGACGTGTAGATTCACACAGAGGTCTTTAGACTCAAGTTGCTCAGACAGACGTGTAGATTCACACAGTGGTCTGTAAACTCAAGTACACACAGACAGACGTGTAGATTCACACAGAGGACTGTAAACTAAGGTTGCACAGATAGACGTGTAGATTCACACAGAGGTCTGTAAACTCAAGTTGCACAGACAGACGTGTAGATTCACACAGAAGTCTGTAGACTCAAGTTGCTCAGACAGACGTGTAGATTCAAACAGAGGTCTGTAAACTCAAGTACACACAGACAGACGTGTAGATTCACACAAAGGTCTGTTAACTCAAGTTGCACAGACAGACGTGTAGATTCACACAAATGTCTGTAGAATCAAGTTGCACAGACAGACGTGTAGATTCACCCAGAGGTCTGCAGACTCAAGTACACACAGAGAGACGTATAGATTCACACAGAGGTCTGTAGACTCAAGTGGCAGAGACAGACATGTACGTTCACACAGAGGTCTGTAAACTCAAGTACACACAGATATACGTGTAGATTCACACAGAAGTCTGTAGACTCAACTTGCACAGACAGACGTGTAGATTCACACAGAGGTCTGTAGACTCAAGTTACACAGAGAGACGTATAGATTCACACAAATGTCTGTAAACTCAAGTTGCTCAGAAAGACGTATAGATAAACAGCACAGAGGTCTGTAGACTCAAGTTGCTCAGACAGACGAAGAGATTCACACAGAGGTCTGAAGAATCAAGTTGCTCAGACAGACGTGTAGATTCACACAGAGGTCTGTAAACTCAAGTACACACAGACAGACGTGTAGATTCACACAGAGGTCTATAAACTCAAGTTGCACAGACAGACGTGTAGATTCACACAGAGGTCTGTAAACTCAAGTTGCACAGACAGACGTATAGATTCAGACAGAGGTCTGTAAACTCAAGTACACACAGACAGAGGTGTAGATTCACACAGAGGTCTGTAGACTCAAGTTGATCAGGCAGACGTGTAGATTCACACAGTGGTCTGTAAACTCAAGTACACACAGACAGACGTGTAGATTGACACAGAGGTCTGTAAACTAAAGTTGCACAGATAGACGTGTAGATTCACGCAGAGGTCTGTAAACTCAAGTACACACAGACAGACGTGTAGATTCACACAGAGGTCTTTAGACTCAAGTTGCTCAGACAGACGTGTAGATTAACACAGTGGTCTGTAAACTCAAGTACACACAGACAGACGTGTAGATTCACACAGAGGTCTGTAAACTAAAGTTGCACAGATAGACGTGTAGATTCACACAGAGGTCTGTAAACTCAAGTTGCACAGACAGACGTGTAGATTCACACAGAGGTCTGTAGACTCAAGTTGCACAGACAGACGTGTAGATTCACACAGAGGTCTGTAAACTCAAGATGCACAAACAGACGTATAGATTCAGACAGAGGTCTGTAAACTCAAGTACACACAGACAGACGTGTAGATTCACACAGAGGTCTGTAGACTAAAGTTGCACAGATAGACGTGTAGATTCACACAGAGGTCTGTAAACTCAAGTACACACAGACAGACGTGTAGATTCACACAGAGGTCTTTAGACTCAAGTTGCTCAGACAGACGTGTAGATTCACACAGTGGTCTGAAAACTCAAGTACACACAGACAGACGTGTAGATTCACACAGAGGTCTGTAAACTCAAGTTGCACAGATAGACGTGTAGATTCACACAGAGGTCTGTAAACTCAAGTTGCACAGACAGACGTGTAGATTCACACAGAAGTCTGTAGACTCAAGTTGCTCAGACAGACGTGTAGATTCAAACAGAGGTCTGTAAACTCAAGTACACACAGACAGATGTGTAGATTCACACAGAGGTCTGTAAACTAAAGTTGCACAGGCAGACGTGTAGATTCACACAGAGGTCTGTTAACTTAAATTGCACAGACAGACGTGTAGATTCACACAGAGGTCTTTAGACTCAAGTTGCTCAGACAGACGTGTAGATTCACACAGTGGTCTGTAAACTCAAGTACACACAGACAGACGTGTAGATTCACACAGAGGACTGTAAACTAAGGTTGCACAGATAGACGTGTAGATTCACACAGAGGTCTGTAAACTCAAGTTGCACAGACAGACGTGTAGATTCACACAGAAGTCTGTAGACTCAAGTTGCTCAGACAGACGTGTAGATTCAAACAGAGGTCTGTAAACTCAAGTACACACAGACAGACGTGTAGATTCACACAGAGGTCTGTAAACTAAAGTTGCACAGGCAGACGTGTAGATTCACACAGAGGTCTGTTAACTCAAGTTGCACAGACAGACGTGTAGATTCACACAGAGGTCTGCAGACTCAAGTACACACAGACAGACGTATAGATTCACACAGAGGTCTGTAGACTCAAGTGGCAGAGACAGACATGTACGTTCACACAGAGGTCTGTAAACTCAAGTACACACAGATATACGTGTAGATTCACACAGAAGTCTGTAGACTCAACTTGCGTAGACAGACGTGTAGATTCACACAGAGGTCTGTAGACTCAAGTTGCACAGAGAGACGTATAGATTCACACAAAGGTCTGTAAACTCAAGTTGCTCAGAAAGACGTATAGATAAACAACACAGAGGTCTGTAGACTCAAGTTGCTCAGACAGACGAAGAGATTCAAACAGAGGTCTGAAGAATCAAGTTGCTCAGACAGACGTGTAGATTCACACAGATGTCTGTAGACTCACGTTGCTCAGACAGACGTGTTGATTCACACAGAGGTCTATAAACTCAAGTTGCACAGACAGACGTGTAGATTCACACAGAGGTCTGTAAACTCAAGTTGCACAGACAAACGTGTAGATTCGCACAGAGGTCTGTAAACTCAAGTACACACAGACAGAGGTGTAGATTCACACAGAGGTCTGTAGACTCAAGTTGATCAGGCAGACGTGTAGATTCACACAGTGGTCTGTAAACTCAAGTACACACAGACAGACGTGTAGATTGACACAGAGGTCTGTAAACTAAAGTTGCACAGATAGACGTGTAGATTCACGCAGAGGTCTGTAAACTCAAGTACACACAGACAGACGTGTAGATTCACACAGAGGTCTTTAGACTCAAGTTGCTCAGACAGACGTGTAGATTAACACAGTGGTCTGTAAACTCAAGTACACACAGACAGACGTGTAGATTCACACAGAGGTCTGTAAACTAAAGTTGCACAGATAGAAGTGTAGATTCACACAGAGGTCTGTAAACTCAAGTTGCACAGACAGACGTGTAGATTCACACAGAGGTCTGTAGACTCAAGTTGCACAGACAGACGTGTAGATTCACACAGAGGTCTGTAAACTTAAGTTGCACAAACAGACGTATAGATTCAGACAGAGGTCTGTAAACTCAAGTACACACAGACAGACGTGTAGATTCACACAGAGGTCTGTAGACTCAAGTTGATCAGGCAGACGTGTAGATTCACACAGTGGTCTGTAAACTCAAGTACACACAGACAGACGTGTAGATTGACACAGAGGTCTGTAAACTAAAGTTGCACAGATAGACGTGTAGATTCACACAGAGGTCTGTAAACTCAAGTACACACAGACAGACGTGTAGATTCACACAGAGGTCTTTAGACTCAAGTTGCTCAGACAGACGTGTAGATTCACACAGTGGTCTGTAAACTCAAGTACACACAGACAGACGTGTAGATTCACACAGAGGACTGTAAACTAAGGTTGCACAGATAGACGTGTAGATTCACACAGAGGTCTGTAAACTCAAGTTGCACAGACAGACGTGTAGATTCAAACAGAGGTCTGTAAACTCAAGTACACACAGACAGACGTGTAGATTCACACAGAGGTCTGTAAACTAAAGTTGCACAGGCAGACGTGTAGATTCACACAGAGGTCTGTTAACTCAAGTTGCACAGACAGACGTGTAGATTCACACAGATGTCTGTAGACTCAAGTTGCACAGACAGACGTGTAGATTCACACAGAGGTCTGCAGACTCAAGTACACACAGACAGACGTATAGATTCACACAGAGGTCTCTAGACTCAATTGGCAGAGACAGACATGTACGTTCACACAGAGGTCTGTAAACTCAAGTACACACAGATATACGTGTAGATTCACACAGAAGTCTGTAGACTCAACTTGCGTAGACAGACGTGTAGATTCACACAGAGGACTGTAAACTAAGGTTGCACAGATAGACGTGTAGATTCACACAGAAGTCTGTTGACTTAAGTTGCTCAGACAGACGTGTAGATTCAAACAGAGGTCTGTAAACTCAAGTACACACAGACAGACGTGTAGATTCACACAGAGGTCTGTAAACTAAAGTTGCACAGGCAGACGTGTAGATTCACACAGAGGTCTGTTAACTCAAGTTGCACAGACAGACGTGTAGATTGACACAGAGGTCTGTAAACTAAAGTTGCACAGATCGACGTGTAGATTCACACAGAGGTCTGTAAACTCAAGTACACACAGACAGACGTGTAGATTCACACAGAGGTCTTTAGACTCAAGTTGCTCAGACAGACGTGTAGATTCACACAGTGGTCTGTAAACTCAAGTACACACAGACAGACGTGTAGATTCACACAGAGGACTGTAAACTAAGGTTGCACAGATAGACGTGTAGATTCACACAGAGGTCTGTAAACTCAAGGTGCACAGACAGACGTGTAGATTCAAACAGAGGTCTGTAAACTCAAGTACACACAGACAGACGTGTAGATTCACACAGAGGTCTGTAAACTAAAGTTGCACAGGCAGACGTGTAGATTCACACAGAGGTCTGTTAACTCAAGTTGCACAGACAGACGTGTAGATTCACACAGATGTCTGTAGACTCAAGTTGCACAGACAGACGTGTAGATTCACACAGAGGTCTGCAGACTCAAGTACACACAGACAGACGTATAGATTCACACAGAGGTCTCTAGACTCAATTGGCAGAGACAGACATGTACGTTCACACAGAGGTCTGTAAACTCAAGTACACACAGATATACGTGTAGATTCACACAGAAGTCTGTAGACTCAACTTGCGTAGACAGACGTGTAGATTCACACAGAGGACTGTAAACTAAGGTTGCACAGATAGACGTGTAGATTCACACAGAAGTCTGTAGACTTAAGTTGCTCAGACAGACGTGTAGATTCAAACAGAGGTCTGTAAACTCAAGTACACACAGACAGACGTGTAGATTCACACAGAGGTCTGTAAACTAAAGTTGCACAGGCAGACGTGTAGATTCACACAGAGGTCTGTTAACTCAAGTTGCACAGACAGACGTGTAGATTCACACAGATGTCTGTAGACTCAAGTTGCACAGACAGACGTGTAGATTCACACAGAGGTCTGCAGACTCAAGTACACACAGACAGACGTATAGATTCACACAGAGGTCTCTAGACTCAAGTGGCAGAGACAGACATGTACGTTCACACAGAGGTCTGTAAACTCAAGTACACACAGATATACGTGTAGATTCACACAGAAGTCTGTAGACTCAACTTGCGTAGACAGACGTGTAGATTCACACAGAGGTCTGTAGACTCAAGTTGCACAGAGAGACGTATAGATTCACACAAAGGTCTGTAAACTCAAGTTGCTCAGAAAGACGTATAGATAAACAACACAGAGGTCTGTAGACTCAAGTTGCTCAGACAGACGAAGAGATTCAAACAGAGGTCTGAAGAATCAAGTTGCTCAGACAGACGTGTAGATTCACACAGATGTCTGTAGACTCACGTTGCTCAGACAGACGTGTTGATTCACACAGACGTCTATAAACTCAAGTTGCACAGACAGACGTGTAGATTCACACAGAGGTCTGTAAACTCAAGTTGCACAGACAAACGTGTAGGTTCGCACAGAGGTCTGTAAACTCAAGTACACACAGACAGACGTGTAGATTCACACAGAGGTCTGTAAACTCAAGTTGTACAGACAGACGTGTAGATTCACACAGAGGTCTGTAAACTCAAGTTGAACAGACAGACGTGTAGATTTACACAGAGGTCTGTAGACTCAAGTTGCACAGACAGACGTATAGATTCACCCAGAGGTCTGTAAACTCAAGTACACACAGACATACGTGTAGATTCACACAGAGGTCTGTAGACTCAAGTTGCTCAGACAGACGTGTAGATTCACACAGAGGTCTGTAAACTCAAGTACACACAGACAGACGTGTAGATTCACACAGAGGTCTGTAAACTAAAGTTGCACAGGCAGACGTGTAGATTCACACAGAGGTCTGTAAACTCAAGTTGCACAGACAGACGTGTAGATTCACACAAATGTCTGTAGAATCAAGTTGCACAGACAGACGTGTAGATTCACCCAGAGGTCTGCAGACTCAAGTACACACAGAGAGACGTATAGATTCACACAGAGGTCTGTAGACTCAAGTGGCAGAGACAGACATGTACGTTCACACAGAGGTCTGTAAACTCAAGTACACACAGATATACGTGTAGATTCACACAGAAGTCTGTAGACTCAACTTGCACAGACAGACGTGTAGATTCACACAGAGGTCTGTAGACTCAAGTTACACAGAGAGACGTATAGATTCACACAAATGTCTGTAAACTCAAGTTGCTCAGAAAGACGTATAGATAAACAACACAGAGGTCTGTAGACTCAAGTTGCTCAGACAGACGAAGAGATTCACACGGAGGTCTGAATAATCAAGTTGCTCAGACAGACGTGTAGATTCACACAGAGGTCTGTAAACTCAAGTACACACAGACAGACGTGTAGATTCACACAGAGGTATATAAACTCAAGTTGCACAGACAGACGTGTAGATTCACACAGAGGTCTGTAAACTCAAGTTGCACAGACAGACGTATAGATTCAGACAGAGGTCTGTAAACTCAAGTACACACAGACAGACGTGTAGATTCACACAGAGGTCTGTAGACTCAAGTTGATCAGGCAGACGTGTAGATTCACACAGTGGTCTGTAAACTCAAGTACACACAGACAGACGTGTAGATTGACACAGAGGTCTGTAAACTAAAGTTGCACAGATAGACGTGTAGATTCACACAGAGGTCTGTAAACTCAAGTACACACAGACAGACGTGTAGATTCACACAGAGGTCTTTAGATTCAAGTTGCTCAGACAGACGTGTAGATTCACACAGTGGTCTGTAAACTCAAGTACACACATACAGACGTGTAGATTCACACAGAGGTCTGTAAACTAAAGTTGCACAGATAGACGTGTAGATTCACACAGAGGTCTGTAAACTCAAGTTGCACAGACAGACGTGTAGATTCACACAGAGGTCTGTAGACTCAAGTTGCACAGACAGACGTGTAGATTCACACAGAGGTCTGTAAACTCAAGTTGCACAAACAGACGTATAGATTCAGACAGAGGTCTGTAAACTCAAGTACACACAGACAGACGTGTAGATTCACACAGAGGTCTGTAGACTCAAGTTGATCAGGCAGACGTGTAGATTCACACAGTGGTCTGTAAACTCAAGTACACACAGACAGACGTGTAGATTCACACAGAGGTCTTTAGACTCAAGTTGCTCAGACAGACGTGTAGATTCACACAGTGGTCTGTAAACTCAAGTACACACAGACAGACGTGTAGATTCACACAGAGGTCTGTAAACTAAAGTTGCACAGATAGACGTGTAGATTCACACAGAGGTCTGTAAACTCAAGTTGCACAGACAGACGTGTAGATTCACACAGAAGTCTGTAGACTCAAGTTGCTCAGACAGACGTGTAGATTCAAACAGAGGTCTGTAAACTCAAGTACACACAGACAGACGTGTAGATTCACACAGAGGTCTGTAAACTAAAGTTGCACAGGCAGACGTGTAGATTCACACAGAGGTCTGTTAACTCAAGTTGCACAGGCAGACGTGTAGATTCACACAGAGGTCTGTTAACTCAAGTTGCACAGACAGACGTGTAGATTCACACAGAGGTCTGCAGACTCAAGTACACACAGACAGACGTATAGATTCACACAGAGGTCTGTAGACTCAAGTGGCAGAGACAGACATGTACGTTCACACAGAGGTCTGTAAACTCAAGTACACACAGATATACGTGTAGATTCACACAGAAGTCTGTAGACTCAACTTGCGTAGACAGACGTGTAGATTCACACAGAGGTCTGTAGACTCAAGTTGCACAGAGAGACGTATAGATTCACACAAAGGTCTGTAAACTCAAGTTGCTCAGAAAGACGTATAGATAAACAACACAGAGGTCTGTAGACTCAAGTTGCTCAGACAGACGAAGAGATTCAAACAGAGGTCTGAAGAATCAAGTTGCTCAGACAGACGTGTAGATTCACACAGATGTCTGTAGACTCACGTTGCTCAGACAGACGTGTTGATTCACACAGAGGTCTATAAACTCAAGTTGCACAGACAGACGTGTAGATTCACACAGAGGTCTGTAAACTCAAGTTGCACAGACAAACGTGTAGATTCGCACAGAGGTCTGTAAACTCAAGTACACACAGACAGAGGTGTAGATTCACACAGAGGTCTGTAGACTCAAGTTGATCAGGCAGACGTGTAGATTCACACAGTGGTCTGTAAACTCAAGTACACACAGACAGACGTGTAGATTGACACAGAGGTCTGTAAACTAAAGTTGCACAGATAGACGTGTAGATTCACGCAGAGGTCTGTAAACTCAAGTACACACAGACAGACGTGTAGATTCACACAGAGGTCTTTAGACTCAAGTTGCTCAGACAGACGTGTAGATTAACACAGTGGTCTGTAAACTCAAGTTGCACAGACAAACGTGTAGATTCGCACAGAGGTCTGTAAACTCAAGTACACACAGACAGAGGTGTAGATTCACACAGAGGTCTGTAGACTCAAGTTGATCAGGCAGACGTGTAGATTCACACAGTGGTCTGTAAACTCAAGTACACACAGACAGACGTGTAGATTGACACAGAGGTCTGTAAACTTAAGTTGCACAAACAGACGTATAGATTCAGACAGAGGTCTGTAAACTCAAGTACACACAGACAGACGTGTAGATTCACACAGAGGTCTGTAGACTCAAGTGGCAGAGACAGACATGTACGTTCACACAGAGGTCTGTAAACTCAAGTACACACAGATATACGTGTAGATTCACACAGAAGTCTGTAGACTCAACTTGCACAGACAGACGTGTAGATTCACACAGAGGTCTGTAGACTCAAGTTACACAGAGAGACGTATAGATTCACACAAATGTCTGTAAACTCAAGTTGCTCAGAAAGACGTATAGATAAACAACACAGAGGTCTGTAGACTCAAGTTGCTCAGACAGACGAAGAGATTCACACGGAGGTCTGAATAATCAAGTTGCTCAGACAGACGTGTAGATTCACACAGAGGTCTGTAAACTCAAGTACACACAGACAGACGTGTAGATTCACACAGAGGTATATAAACTCAAGTTGCACAGACAGACGTGTAGATTCACACAGAGGTCTGTAAACTCAAGTTGCACAGACAGACGTATAGATTCAGACAGAGGTCTGTAAACTCAAGTACACACAGACAGACGTGTAGATTCACACAGAGGTCTGTAGACTCAAGTTGATCAGGCAGACGTGTAGATTCACACAGTGGTCTGTAAACTCAAGTACACACAGACAGACGTGTAGATTGACACAGAGGTCTGTAAACTAAAGTTGCACAGATAGACGTGTAGATTCACACAGAGGTCTGTAAACTCAAGTACACACAGACAGACGTGTAGATTCACACAGAGGTCTTTAGATTCAAGTTGCTCAGACAGACGTGTAGATTCACACAGTGGTCTGTAAACTCAAGTACACACATACAGACGTGTAGATTCACACAGAGGTCTGTAAACTAAAGTTGCACAGATAGACGTGTAGATTCACACAGAGGTCTGTAAACTCAAGTTGCACAGACAGACGTGTAGATTCACACAGAGGTCTGTAGACTCAAGTTGCACAGACAGACGTGTAGATTCACACAGAGGTCTGTAAACTCAAGTTGCACAAACAGACGTATAGATTCAGACAGAGGTCTGTAAACTCAAGTACACACAGACAGACGTGTAGATTCACACAGAGGTCTGTAGACTCAAGTTGATCAGGCAGACGTGTAGATTCACACAGTGGTCTGTAAACTCAAGTACACACAGACAGACGTGTAGATTCACACAGAGGTCTTTAGACTCAAGTTGCTCAGACAGACGTGTAGATTCACACAGTGGTCTGTAAACTCAAGTACACACAGACAGACGTGTAGATTCACACAGAGGTCTGTAAACTAAAGTTGCACAGATAGACGTGTAGATTCACACAGAGGTCTGTAAACTCAAGTTGCACAGACAGACGTGTAGATTCACACAGAAGTCTGTAGACTCAAGTTGCTCAGACAGACGTGTAGATTCAAACAGAGGTCTGTAAACTCAAGTACACACAGACAGACGTGTAGATTCACACAGAGGTCTGTAAACTAAAGTTGCACAGGCAGACGTGTAGATTCACACAGAGGTCTGTTAACTCAAGTTGCACAGGCAGACGTGTAGATTCACACAGAGGTCTGTTAACTCAAGTTGCACAGACAGACGTGTAGATTCACACAGAGGTCTGCAGACTCAAGTACACACAGACAGACGTATAGATTCACACAGAGGTCTGTAGACTCAAGTGGCAGAGACAGACATGTACGTTCACACAGAGGTCTGTAAACTCAAGTACACACAGATATACGTGTAGATTCACACAGAAGTCTGTAGACTCAACTTGCGTAGACAGACGTGTAGATTCACACAGAGGTCTGTAGACTCAAGTTGCACAGAGAGACGTATAGATTCACACAAAGGTCTGTAAACTCAAGTTGCTCAGAAAGACGTATAGATAAACAACACAGAGGTCTGTAGACTCAAGTTGCTCAGACAGACGAAGAGATTCAAACAGAGGTCTGAAGAATCAAGTTGCTCAGACAGACGTGTAGATTCACACAGATGTCTGTAGACTCACGTTGCTCAGACAGACGTGTTGATTCACACAGAGGTCTATAAACTCAAGTTGCACAGACAGACGTGTAGATTCACACAGAGGTCTGTAAACTCAAGTTGCACAGACAAACGTGTAGATTCGCACAGAGGTCTGTAAACTCAAGTACACACAGACAGAGGTGTAGATTCACACAGAGGTCTGTAGACTCAAGTTGATCAGGCAGACGTGTAGATTCACACAGTGGTCTGTAAACTCAAGTACACACAGACAGACGTGTAGATTGACACAGAGGTCTGTAAACTAAAGTTGCACAGATAGACGTGTAGATTCACGCAGAGGTCTGTAAACTCAAGTACACACAGACAGACGTGTAGATTCACACAGAGGTCTTTAGACTCAAGTTGCTCAGACAGACGTGTAGATTAACACAGTGGTCTGTAAACTCAAGTTGCACAGACAAACGTGTAGATTCGCACAGAGGTCTGTAAACTCAAGTACACACAGACAGAGGTGTAGATTCACACAGAGGTCTGTAGACTCAAGTTGATCAGGCAGACGTGTAGATTCACACAGTGGTCTGTAAACTCAAGTACACACAGACAGACGTGTAGATTGACACAGAGGTCTGTAAACTTAAGTTGCACAAACAGACGTATAGATTCAGACAGAGGTCTGTAAACTCAAGTACACACAGACAGACGTGTAGATTCACACAGAGGTCTGTAGACTCAAGTTGATCAGGCAGACGTGTAGATTCACACAGTGGTCTGTAAACTCAAGTACACACAGACAGACGTGTAGATTGACACAGAGGTCTGTAAACTAAAGTTGCACAGATAGACGTGTAGATTCACACAGAGGTCTGTAAACTCAAGTACACACAGACAGACGTGTAGATTCACACAGAGGTCTTTAGACTCAAGTTGCTCAGACAGACGTGTAGATTCACACAGTGGTCTGTAAACTCAAGTACACACAGACAGACGTGTAGATTCACACAGAGGACTGTAAACTAAGGTTGCACAGATAGACGTGTAGATTCACACAGAGGTCTGTAAACTCAAGTTGCACAGACAGACGTGTAGATTCAAACAGAGGTCTGTAAACTCAAGTACACACAGACAGACGTGTAGATTCACACAGAGGTCTGTAAACTAAAGTTGCACAGGCAGACGTGTAGATTCACACAGAGGTCTGTTAACTCAAGTTGCACAGACAGACGTGTAGATTCACACAGATGTCTGTAGACTCAAGTTGCACAGACAGACGTGTAGATTCACACAGAGGTCTGCAGACTCAAGTACACACAGACAGACGTATAGATTCACACAGAGGTCTCTAGACTCAATTGGCAGAGACAGACATGTACGTTCACACAGAGGTCTGTAAACTCAAGTACACACAGATATACGTGTAGATTCACACAGAAGTCTGTAGACTCAACTTGCGTAGACAGACGTGTAGATTCACACAGAGGACTGTAAACTAAGGTTGCACAGATAGACGTGTAGATTCACACAGAAGTCTGTTGACTTAAGTTGCTCAGACAGACGTGTAGATTCAAACAGAGGTCTGTAAACTCAAGTACACACAGACAGACGTGTAGATTCACACAGAGGTCTGTAAACTAAAGTTGCACAGGCAGACGTGTAGATTCACACAGAGGTCTGTTAACTCAAGTTGCACAGACAGACGTGTAGATTGACACAGAGGTCTGTAAACTAAAGTTGCACAGATCGACGTGTAGATTCACACAGAGGTCTGTAAACTCAAGTACACACAGACAGACGTGTAGATTCACACAGAGGTCTTTAGACTCAAGTTGCTCAGACAGACGTGTAGATTCACACAGTGGTCTGTAAACTCAAGTACACACAGACAGACGTGTAGATTCACACAGAGGACTGTAAACTAAGGTTGCACAGATAGACGTGTAGATTCACACAGAGGTCTGTAAACTCAAGTTGCACAGACAGACGTGTAGATTCAAACAGAGGTCTGTAAACTCAAGTACACACAGACAGACGTGTAGATTCACACAGAGGTCTGTAAACTAAAGTTGCACAGGCAGACGTGTAGATTCACACAGAGGTCTGTTAACTCAAGTTGCACAGACAGACGTGTAGATTCACACAGATGTCTGTAGACTCAAGTTGCACAGACAGACGTGTAGATTCACACAGAGGTCTGCAGACTCAAGTACACACAGACAGACGTATAGATTCACACAGAGGTCTCTAGACTCAATTGGCAGAGACAGACATGTACGTTCACACAGAGGTCTGTAAACTCAAGTACACACAGATATACGTGTAGATTCACGCAGAAGTCTGTAGACTCAACTTGCGTAGACAGACGTGTAGATTCACACAGAGGACTGTAAACTAAGGTTGCACAGATAGACGTGTAGATTCACACAGAAGTCTGTAGACTTAAGTTGCTCAGACAGACGTGTAGATTCAAACAGAGGTCTGTAAACTCAAGTACACACAGACAGACGTGTAGATTCACACAGAGGTCTGTAAACTAAAGTTGCACAGGCAGACGTGTAGATTCACACAGAGGTCTGTTAACTCAAGTTGCACAGACAGACGTGTAGATTCACACAGATGTCTGTAGACTCAAGTTGCACAGACAGACGTGTAGATTCACACAGAGGTCTGCAGACTCAAGTACACACAGACAGACGTATAGATTCACACAGAGGTCTCTAGACTCAAGTGGCAGAGACAGACATGTACGTTCACACAGAGGTCTGTAAACTCAAGTACACACAGATATACGTGTAGATTCACACAGAAGTCTGTAGACTCAACTTGCGTAGACAGACGTGTAGATTCACACAGAGGTCTGTAGACTCAAGTTGCACAGAGAGACGTATAGATTCACACAAAGGTCTGTAAACTCAAGTTGCTCAGAAAGACGTATAGATAAACAACACAGAGGTCTGTAGACTCAAGTTGCTCAGACAGACGAAGAGATTCAAACAGAGGTCTGAAGAATCAAGTTGCTCAGACAGACGTGTAGATTCACACAGATGTCTGTAGACTCACGTTGCTCAGACAGACGTGTTGATTCACACAGACGTCTATAAACTCAAGTTGCACAGACAGACGTGTAGATTCACACAGAGGTCTGTAAACTCAAGTTGCACAGACAAACGTGTAGGTTCGCACAGAGGTCTGTAAACTCAAGTACACACAGACAGACGTGTAGATTCACACAGAGGTCTGTAAACTCAAGTTGTACAGACAGACGTGTAGATTCACACAGAGGTCTGTAAACTCAAGTTGAACAGACAGACGTGTAGATTTACACAGAGGTCTGTAGACTCAAGTTGCACAGACAGACGTATAGATTCACCCAGAGGTCTGTAAACTCAAGTACACACAGACATACGTGTAGATTCACACAGAGGTCTGTAGACTCAAGTTGCTCAGACAGACGTGTAGATTCACACAGAGGTCTGTAAACTCAAGTACACACAGACAGACGTGTAGATTCACACAGAGGTTTGTAAACTAAAGTTGCACAGGCAGACATGTAGATTCACACAGAGGTCTGTAAACTCAAGTTGCACAGACAGACGTGTAGATTCACACAAATGTCTGTAGAATCAAGTTGCACAGACAGACGTGTAGATTCACCCAGAGGTCTGCAGACTCAAGTACACACAGAGAGACGTATAGATTCACACAGAGGTCTGTAGACTCAAGTGGCAGAGACAGACATGTACGTTCACACAGAGGTCTGTAAACTCAAGTACACACAGATATACGTGTAGATTCACACAGAAGTCTGTAGACTCAACTTGCACAGACAGACTTGTAGATTCACACAGAGGTCTGTAGACTCAAGTTACACAGAGAGACGTATAGATTCACACAAATGTCTGTAAACTCAAGTTGCTCAGAAAGACGTATAGATAAACAACACAGAGGTCTGTAGACTCAAGTTGCTCAGACAGACGAAGAGATTCACACGGAGGTCTGAATAATCAAGTTGCTCAGACAGACGTGTAGATTCACACAGAGGTCTGTAAACTCAAGTACACACAGACAGACGTGTAGATTCACACAGAGGTATATAAACTCAAGTTGCACAGACAGACGTGTAGATTCACACAGAGGTCTGTAAACTCAAGTTGCACAGACAGACGTATAGATTCAGACAGAGGTCTGTAAACTCAAGTACACACAGACAGACGTGTAGATTCACACAGAGGTCTGTAGACTCAAGTTGATCAGGCAGACGTGTAGATTCACACAGTGGTCTGTAAACTCAAGTACACACAGACAGACGTGTAGATTGACACAGAGGTCTGTAAACTAAAGTTGCACAGATAGACGTGTAGATTCACACAGAGGTCTGTAAACTCAAGTACACACAGACAGACGTGTAGATTCACACAGAGGTCTTTAGATTCAAGTTGCTCAGACAGACGTGTAGATTCACACAGTGGTCTGTAAACTCAAGTACACACATACAGACGTGTAGATTCACACAGAGGTCTGTAAACTAAAGTTGCACAGATAGACGTGTAGATTCACACAGAGGTCTGTAAACTCAAGTTGCACAGACAGACGTGTAGATTCACACAGAGGTCTGTAGACTCAAGTTGCACAGACAGACGTGTAGATTCACACAGAGGTCTGTAAACTCAAGTTGCAAAAACAGACGTATAGATTCAGACAGAGGTCTGTAAACTCAAGTACACACAGACAGACGTGTAGATTCACACAGAGGTCTGTAGACTCAAGTTGATCAGGCAGACGTGTAGATTCACACAGTGGTCTGTAAACTCAAGTACACACAGACAGACGTGTAGATTCACACAGAGGTCTTTAGACTCAAGTTGCTCAGACAGACGTGTAGATTCACACAGTGGTCTGTAAACTCAAGTACACACAGACAGACGTGTAGATTCACACAGAGGTCTGTAAACTAAAGTTGCACAGATAGACGTGTAGATTCACACAGAGGTCTGTAAACTCAAGTTGCACAGACAGACGTGTAGATTCACACAGAAGTCTGTAGACTCAAGTTGCTCAGACAGACGTGTAGATTCAAACAGAGGTCTGTAAACTCAAGTACACACAGACAGACGTGTAGATTCACACAGAGGTCTGTAAACTAAAGTTGCACAGGCAGACGTGTAGATTCACACAGAGGTCTGTTAACTCAAGTTGCACAGACAGACGTGTAGATTCACACAGATGTCTGTAGACTCAAGTTGCACAGACAGACGTGTAGATTCACACAGAGGTCTGCAGGCTCAAGTACACACAGACAGACGTATAGATTCACACAGAGGTCTGTAGACTCAAGTGGCAGAGACAGACATGTACGTTCACACAGAGGTCTGTAAACTCAAGTACACACAGATATACGTGTAGATTCACACAGAAGTCTGTAGACTCAACTTGCGTAGACAGACGTGTAGATTCACACAGAGGTATGTAGACTCAAGTTGCACAGAGAGACGTATAGATTCACACAAAGGTCTGTAAACTCAAGTTGCTCAGAAAGACGTATAGATAAACAACACAGAGGTCTGTATACTCAAGTTGCTCAGACAGACGAAGAGATTCAAACAGAGGTCTGAAGAATCAAGTTGCTCAGACAGACGTGTAGATTCACACAGATGTCTGTAGACTCACGTTGCTCAGACAGACGTGTTGATTCACACAGAGGTCTATAAACTCAAGTTGCACAGACAGACGTGTAGATTCACACAGAGGTCTGTAAACTCAAGTTGCACAGACAGACGTATAGATTCACACAGAGGTCTGTAAACTCAAGTACACACAGACAGACGTGTAGATTCACACAGAGGTCTGTAGACTCAAGTTGATCAGGCAGACGTGTAGATTCACACAGTGGTCTGTAAACTCAAGTACACACAGACAGACGTGTAGATTGACACAGAGGTCTCTAAACTAAAGTTGCACAGATAGACGTGTAGATTCACACAGTGGTCTGTAAACTCAAGTTGCACAGACAGACGTGTAGATTCACACAGAGGTCTGTAGACTCAAGTTGCTCAGACAGACGTGTAGATTCACACAGAGGTCTGTAAACTAAAGTTGCACAGACAGACGTGTAGATTCACACAGAGGTCTGTAAACTCAAGTTGCACAGACAGACGTGTAGATTCACACAGATGTCTGTAGACTCAAGTTGCACAGACAGACGTGTAGATTCACACAGAGGTCTGCAGACTCAAGTACACACAGACAGACGTGTAGATTCACACAGAGGTCTGTAGACTCAAGTGGCATAGACAGACATGTACGTTCACACAGAGGTCTGTAAACTCAAGTACACACAGATATACGTGTAGATTCACACAGAAGTCTGTAGACTCAACTTGCGTAGACAGACGTGTAGATTCACACAGAGGTCTGTAGACTCAAGTTGCACAGAGAGACGTATAGATTCACACAAAGGTCTGAAAACTCAAGTTGCTCAGAAAGACGTAAAGATAAACAACACAGAGGTCTGTAGACTCAAGTTGCTCAGACAGACGAAGAGATTCAAACAGAGGTCTGAAGAATCAAGTTGCTCAGACAGACGTGTAGATTCACACAGAGGTCTGTAAACTCAAGTTGCACAGACAGACGTATAGATTCACACAGAGGTCTGTAAACTCAAGTACACACAGACAGACGTGTAGATTGACACAGAGGTCTGTAAACTAAAGTTGCACAGATAGACGTGTAGATTCACACAGAGGTCTGTAAACTCAAGTACACACAGACAGACGTGTAGATTCACACAGAGGTCTTTAGACTCAAGTTGCTCAGACATACGTGTAGATTCACACAGAGGTCTGTAAACTAAAGTTGCACAGATAGACGTGTAGATTCACACAGAGGTCTGTAAACTCAAGTTGCACAGACAGACGTGTAGATTAACACAGAGGTCTGTAGACTCAAGTTGCTCAGACAGACGTAGAGATTCACACGGAGGTCTGTAAACTCAAGTTGCTCAGACAGACGTGTAGATTCACACAGAGGTCTGTAAACTCAAGTTGCACAGACAGACGTGTAGATTCACACAGAGGTCTGTAGACTAAAGTTGCAAAGAAAGACGTGTAGATTCACACAGAGGTCTGCAGACTCAACTTGCACAGACACACGTGTAGATTCACACAGAGGTGTGTAGACTGAAGTTGCACAGAGAGACGTATAGATCCAGACAGAGGTCTGTAAACTCAAGTTGATCAGAAAGACGTATAGATAAACAACACAGAGGTCTGTAGACTCAAGTTGCACAGACATACGTGTAGATTCACACAGAGGTCTGTAAACTAAAGTTGCACAGGCAGACGTGTAGATTCACAGAGAGGTCTGTAAACTCAAGTTGCACAGACAGACGTGTAGATTCACACAGAGGTCTGTAAACTCAAGTTGCACAGACAGACGTGTAGATTCACACAGAGGTCTGTAGACTCAAGTTGCACAGACAGACGTATAGATTCACACAGAGGTCTGTAAACCCAAGTACACACAGACAGACGTGTAGATTCACACAGAGGTCTGTAAACTAAAGTTGCACAGGCAGACGTGTAGATTCACACAGAGGTCTGTAAACTCAAGTTGCACAGACAGACGTGTAGATTCACACAGAGGTTTGTAAACTCAAGTTGCACAGACAGACGTATAGATTCACACAGACGTCTGTAAACTCAAGTTGCACAGAAATACGTGTAGATTCACACAGAGGTCTGCAGACTCAAGTACACACAGACAGACGGATAGATTCACACAGAGGTCTGTAGACTCAAGTAGCAGAGACAGACGTGTACGTTCACACAGAGGTCTGTAAACTCAAGTACACACAGATATACGTGTAGATTTACACAGAAGTCTGTAGACTCAACTTGCACAGACAGACATGTAGATTCACACAGAGGTCTGTAGACTCAAGTGGCACAGAGAGACGTATAGATTCACACAGAGGTCTGTAAACTCAAGTTGCTCAGAAAGACGTATAGATAAACAACACAGAGGTCTGTAGACTCAAGTTGCTCAGACAGACGAAGAGATTCACACAGAGGTCTGTAAACTCAAGTTGCTCAGACAGACGTGTAGATTCACACGGAGGTCTGTAGACTCAAGTTGCACAGACAGACGTGTAGATTCACACAGAGGTCTGTAAACTCAAGTTGCACAGACAGACGTGTAGATTCTCACAGAGGTCTGTAGACTCAAGTTGCAAAGACAGACGTTTAGATTCACACAGAGGTCTGTAAACTCAAGTACACACAGACAGACGTGTAGATTCACACAGAGGTCTGTAAACTAAAGTTGCACAGGCAGACGTGTAGATTCACACAGAGGTCTGTAAAATCAAGTTGCACAGACAGACGTGTAGATTCACACAGATGTCTGTAGACTCAAGTTGCACAGACAGACGTATAGATTCACACAGAGGTCTGTAAACTCAAGTTGCTCAAACTGACGTATTGATTCACACAGAGGTCTGTAAACTCAATTGCACAGAAAGACACACAGCTTTACAAAGGGGCCCATAGACTCAGTCACTGACAAAGTTGGACAGAGGCTGAAACGCCATTTTGGGGATGAAAATCTGAACTCGACTGTGATGTTCCCCAAGGAAGCAGGAACACGTGTAATGGCGGATCGTTTATATACACATTTGTACCCGAGACTGAGACACTCAGAAACCCACAGACGCACACAGAAACCCACAGATGAACACAGATACCTTCAGACAATTACAAAGACGTAGATACACTCAAAGAGACCCACACGTATGCACAAAGATGCAAATACATGCATAGTTACTCATAGGCTTGCACAGAGACCCACAGGCAGATGCAGAGACACACGCACACGCAGATACTCACAAACAGATGAAGAGACTCACAGAAACGCAACGAGACCCACAGATACTCACACTTTAACCAGAGACACTCAGAAACGCATAGATACTCACACAGACCAACAAACGAGCACAGAAGCCAAAAAAACACTCACAGACACCTACAGACATACACAGAAACCCGAGGATGCCCATAGAGACACAGACACATAAAGAGGCCCAACCATTTTCAGACACCCACAGATACTCACGCAGTTCCAGACACATTGACAGAGACAAATAGACAAGCATAGAGACCCGCAGATGAGCCTGAAAACCCACAGACACACGCAGAGACCAACGAACACTGATAAAGTGTGCACAGAGACACAGACACGCATAGAGACCTACAGACATGCAGGAAGAACCACACATGAGCACAGAAACCCACAGACACACGACGAGACCCGCAGACACTCAGGGAGACCCAAAGACCAACACAAAGCCCAACAAAGACAAAGATCCCCCATATAGCCTTAATATACTGTAGGGGAAAGTGCTGTTAGCGAGCAACTATGAAGGCCTGAACGGTACACGACGGGGTGGGTGGCCAGCACCATGCCCGACCGCCTTTGTCTCTCCAGTGGCAATTTATAAACACCGAACCAGGTCTCAATTTGAGACTAAGGGAGGCCCAGGAACAGTTCAGAAAATCGTCACCGGTGTTGGCCGTGAGCGGGAATCGAACCCGGGTCGCATGGTTCATAGCGCAGCATGCTAACCGCTACACCACCGCTCCCCAAAGATCCACACAAAGCCCAACAGACACGCACAGAGACCCACAGACACAAACAAAGATCCACAGCCATGCACAGAGCCCCACTTATGCATGCTGAGACCCATGGACGTACAACAGGGACTCGCAGGCACCCAAAGAGACTCACAGATGCCCATGGAGGCGTAGAAACACGCAGAGAACCACCGACACTCCTCAGGCACTCGCGGACATTCGCAGACACTTACAGAGACTCGCACAAGGAGCGGCTTTGCTACTCACCACTGCACCTGCGAAGAAGGACGAGGATCAATGTCCAGGAGACGGCGAAGCCCACGGCCACCGTGACCCTCGCGGCCGTCGCCCCCGTAACCTCCATGGGGCTGCCCTTAGTTGGGGGCAGCTCACACGGGCAGCTGTTGCAGTGGTTCTCAACAGCTCCTCCTCCTTCTCCTCCTCCAGCGCTGAAGCAGACCGACAGCGCTAGCCAAACGAGGCCGAGTAGCATCTCGAATTTGCTGTATAGCTTGGCGTCGTCTGACTCGCTGCGTGACTGCTGTTGCTGGCTGTGGCTTCTGTGTGTGAGGTCACACTGCAGCACGTCACCGGAAAGGGGCGGGGCCTCGGCGACATCCACGTGACGACACCCTAGAACGATGGTCACGTGGGCTGCTGCCTGCACGCACCTTGTGATGTCACAGACCCGCGTTCTGTGCTGTGTATTGCGCTTAAAGATAACACCCTGGTGGTGTTTTATTATCACTGGTGGTGTTTTATTATCACTGGTGGTGTGTTACTAACACTGGTGGTGTGTTATTATCACTAGTGGTGTGTTATTATCACTAGTGGTGTCTTGTTAACACTGGTGGTGTGTTATTATCACTGGTGGTGTGTTATTATAACTGGTGGTGTGTTGTTACCACTGGTGGTGTGTTATTAACACTCGTAGTGTGTCGTTAACACTGGTGGTGTCTTGTTACCACTGGTGGTGTGTTGTTACCATTGGTGGTCTGTTGTTAACACTGTGGCCGAGAAGACCTGAAGCTTCATGTGGAGCAACTGACCAGGTAGCTTTCACGCAGCATTACGCAACAGATGAAAAGATAATGCCTCTGCTGTAAAACTGGAACCGGCCATGAGCACACTGCCCAGGAATGGGAAACTCTCCACTCTCTCCAAAACTTCCCTATCACCGATGTGGGAGTTGTGGGGGTGGAGTGTCCGATGGTACAAAATACCCAGGCAGGTGCTTAGTTTTAGTGGGGCTGATGGTAAGGCCCCACCTCTTTGTGGCACGCTCCAGGTTCAACAGCAGCGTCTCCAACTCCTCCTCTGAGTGATAAGTAATTACCAGATCATCGACATGCATCAAATGGTTTACTGATAGGGCAGCCATCCTTTAACAGCACCCGGGCATCGATCATTCTCCCGTTGTATTTGTACCAGATGGGAATTCCCCTGTTACAGCCATCGAAATCTTCACAAACTACATGTTCGAAATATATGTTAAATAATGTGTGAGCCAGAAGACATCCCTGTCAAACCCCAAGGTAAACGGAATGGCTCCGACTCCTGGCCACGCAGTTTTTTCTGGGCCCTCTCACTATCATGAAGGTCCTTAATGATTGGGAGCAGAGAGACAGCGACTTCCAAAGCACGAAGAACGACCCAGAGGCCAGGCCTACTGATGGTATCATCGGCCTTGACCAGGTCAATTAAGCAAAAATGTAGGTCTTGTTAGAATTCTCTACACATCTGCTTTAGCAGACAGACATAAAACATGGCATCTGTCCAGGACTGCCCTTTCCTGAAACCGCATTAGAGCTCCGTAAGGCTCTGCTCAGTATGCCTAGCAAGGCGATATTGAATAATCCTTGCCAGGACCTTTCCCGGCACACTGAGGAATGAGATGCCCCTGTTGTTCTTACAGTCTGTGCGGCCCCTCTTCTTAAAGAGGGGGACCACTAAGGCATCCTTCCAATCTTGCGGAACCCATCCAGTGGTCCAGACTGTTATTTGATGTCATGTAGGGCAATCTGTGCACAAACGTCACCATCCCTCAGCATTTCACTTGGGAGATCATCTCTGCCCAGTGCCTTCCCTGGGATCAGACTCTGGATCACCTTCAGTACTTCCTCAACAGATGGCACCTCAGCCAGCCACTCACGGGGGGTGACTTCTTCTTCCAATATTTGTGGCACTGCAGCGTCAGCAGGGTCATCCCCACGATGTGCCAAGATGTTTTCCAGGCTGAGGGATTTCCACTCCCTCAGGACATCACAGAAATGCTCAGCAAATCTGCAAACCTGTTCCTGGGGGTCAGAGATTGGTTCGCCATTCTTTCCTCTAATGATGGTAATAGGTAAGGCACTGCAGGTTATTTTTGATGGAATTAAAGAGCGATTTGTGATCGCGGGGTGTTGAGGCGGACTCCATCTCCTCAGCAACTCGCGACCACCACCCATCCTTGCAGCGCCTCACGGCTCTCCGACTTAAGGCTGCCATTCTCTGACATGGGATGCTGTAGTCGATGAGAGTGGGCCTGTCGCTTTTTGTCAGCCAGCTTGAACAACTCCTCTGTCAGCCAGGGTTTATTGGGAGGTCTGAACCGTGTTCCCAAAGCAGCCATTGCAGCTGCATGAGCCACAGTCACAAACCTCGCCTATTTCCCTTCGACATCAGGAGGAATGGAGGACGATGCTAACCCCAGCCGCAAGCGATAATTAAATTATCGCTTGTAACTTTCATCAGCTAGCTGAGACCATGCCACTATGGGTGTGAATGGGGTCCTGGGTGTACCCACCACTGGAGTGGAAGAATGGCAGGAGCATCTTACAGATGACAAGTCGATGGTCAGTGGGGAGATCAGCTCAACGGTAGGTCCTGGTGTCCAAGATATGAGCCCACATCCGCTGATCCGTCACGATGTAGTCCAGCAGATGTTTTTGCTTGGATCCGGCATATATCCATGATGTTGTGGATGCGCCAATGTCGGAACAGCGTGTTGGTAATTACAAGCCCATGGGCTGCACAAAAATCTAGCAGCCTCTTGCCGTTGTTATTGAGCTGATCTGGCCCATGCCTGCCAATCACTCTAGACCAGGTGCCAGCATCATTAATAACTCGGCAATTGAAGTCACCCAACAAGATTTCTCTTTCCTGAGGAGCCACTTTAGCTAGCACCTGTGACAGGAGGTCATAGAAGGCATCTGATTCATTGGCCTTGCCTGCATCCCTCCACGAATGCTCGTCTTCAGTGGGGGCATAAGAAACCACGACCACCACTCCTCGCCTCCGGTTGATGGGAAGGGAAGCCCAAAGTAGCCTGGTGCTTACAGATTCCCACACGTCACCACCACGCTCCCACGCCCCCTTCATTATTTTGTTAAGAAGAGCCAGCCCTTGTTGTTTGGCAGTCTGCTGCCCCGAGAAGAGGACTGTCCACCCCTCATGGTGGCAGGAGCCAGCGCCGGTCCACCGGACCTCCTGAATACCACAGAGATCCAGGCGGTGCTGGTCCAGCTCCCGACAGAGGAGTGGCAGCCTCTCCTCCGCAGTGAGCGTTCGATCAAACCACGTAGCCACACGTAGTGGTTTTTTGTTGTTTCTGGCCAGGAGATGTCTTAGACGCCTGTCCCCCTGGGGCCTCTGGGACAAGCTTATTAATTACATTTTTCCATCGTGGTTTAGCTGTAATTAATTGAAGGTGGAAGGGTTACCAACCCCATCCTACCATAGCCCCCTTTTGACCGCTGTCGTGGTCACAAACGCCATAAGGGGAAAGGCCAATCGGAATGCACCCACTCACCCACTCAGCCACTCGCTCACTCACTCATTGATTCGTTCGCTCACTCATACAGCCACTCACTCACCCAAACGTCCACACACTCACACACTTATCTACCCACCCACCCACCCACATGCTCACTGACTCATCAACCCACTCACTCACACACCTACCCACTCACCTATTCATTCACTCACCCACAGTCACTCACCCACTCACACACTCACCCACTCACTCGCTCACTCACTCACACATCCACTCACCTCTTCATCCACTCACTCACCCACTCGCTCACTCACACACCGACCCACTCACTCAACCAGCCATCCACACACTCACACACTTATCTACCCGCACACCCACACGCTCACTCAGCCCTCCTACTTCTCCTCCCTCCTCCTTCTCGACGCCGACCCACAGGAAGGGAATGTAGGACAGATGACGATTTGTCCACACTTTGATGCACTGCCATCTCCTGGCAGAGCCACGATCTTGCTTCCTCATCAAAGCCCATCCACAGGCAGAAGGGAGTGAGATGGAACAGATGGAGATTAGTCCACAAACTCTACTGTAGCACGACCTTCTCCTGGCCAGAGCCCGGACTTACAGCTCCTCCTCAACACCCACCCACGGGTAGATGGGAGTGAGATGGAACAGATGAAGATTAGTCCACACACTTTTTATCGGCTGTTTAACGCCGTGTGGAATCTACATGGCCAGTCACTGCATCCCACAACCTCTGGGTATTCATGGCCACCGCGATGCCCTCCCACCCTGCTGTGCCTTCCCAAAATCAAAGTTTGGCCCTTTGCATCGGTGTAAAAAAAACACAATGTTTTGAAAGCAAGATTTCAAAAGTGCAACAGTACCACACGGGAGGCATCAATCTGCGTCCAATATTTATTTGTCAAACGGAACAAAACGCAGAATGTTAGCATCAGTCCAGCAGTCTCCTTGTGTGTGTGTATGTGAGCCGCGTTCCAGTTCAGGCCTGTCCATATCAGCAAGGTGTGGGGCACAATGTATAAGTGGGCGGGAGAATGGAGAGGAAGAGGTGGGGCCTATGTAAAAATTGGTGTGGCCTCGGGAGCAATGGGGCCTAATCAGGCAGAGTTTGGGATGCCGATGGCGATGCACATGTTCCGTTGGTCTCCTTGGCCTCCTTTGCAAGGAGCAGGGGTGGATTTGATGCCAGCAGTGGCAGTCGCAGGGGTGGTGGCAACGGCGATGGTGGCGGTCGATCCGCCGGCATCGTCTGGAGTTGCCCTGGTGGACTTGCGGGCGGTGGCCCACCAGTAAAAGTTCCGGTATAATTTTCTAAATCTATCGGCCCTGGTGGCTTTGCCACGGGCGGATGTGGTGGTGGTGGTGGTGGTGGCGGCGGTGGTGGCGGCGGCGGCGGTGGCATCAGCAGAGGCCGACCTGCCAGGGGCAGCCGGCGTGGCGATGCCGGTGGATGATTTACCGGTAGCGGCAGCCGACTGAGGCCGTTTTATCACAAATCTCGGCACGGCAGCGGTTGGGGTGTCAATGCCGGTGACTATTTCCCCAGCAGCAGCCAACCAAGGCGCCTTGGGACAAGTTTAGGATTGGTGGCGGCAGCTGTGGCGGTTTCATCGACGGCGGCAGCGGTCGAGGAATGGTGCGATGTGGCGGATGTGGCGACCGTCATGTGTGCAGCTTTGGCGGTGGAGCCTTCGGCGAAGGCGGCGGCGGCGCCGGCTGGGATGGCGGTGTTGCCATCGGTGGTGGTGGTGGCTCCAACAGCGGCGGCAGAGATGCTCTCAGTGGCAATGCCATCAGCATCGTCAGCTCCAACTTTGAAATTGCCAATGCCAGACACGAGGGCTGTCAGCTGAGCTTTGTTTTTGCGCAGCTGCGAAAAGAGGCCCCCCAGGTCGGGCTTCCTGGCCTCCTCCGCCTGGAGCAGGCGACGCTGCGCCTTGACTTTAGTACAGAGCGCCACGTTCTCCCATTCGTAGCCTTGGATGGGCGGTAAAAATCGGCATTCTGTCAGTCGCGGCAGGAATAACTGATTACGCATCAAGGCATTCTTCTTCATTGTCATTGCTGCATTGCTAATGGAAGCCCCCTGGTGTCCTTTCATGCCGCCCTTGACATGCGGTTCTCGACAAAACACAAATGTGGGAAACACCCCATCGTCGTGCTGTCACAAACCCCAATGGTTTGAAATGTGCGGCGTGCCATCACATTGATGTCTTGTAGGCGAAAGTGACCCTCTTCTGAAAAATGGTGAAGCTCACTACATTGGGGCTGTGAAAATGTCCGCTCCCCATGAGCAATGTGCTGTCTGACGAGAGAGACCGGAACACTGAAATCGCATATGAGGGCTCATCGAACTCACATAGAGTGCCCTAGAATCAAGTTGCACAGACGGGTCCATAGATTCACCCAAGTTGCTCAGACAGACGTGTAGATTCACGCAGAGCTCTGTAGTCTCAAGTACACAGAGACAGACGTATTGATTCACACAGAGGTATGTAGACTCAAGTTGCTCAGACAGACGTATAGATTCACACAGAGGTCGGTAAACTCAAGTTGCACAGACAGACGTAGAGATTCACACAGAGGTCTGTAAACTCAAGTTGCACAGACAGACGTATAGATTCACACAGAGGTCTGTAAACTCAAGTTGCACAGACAGACGTAGAGATTCACACAGCGGTCTGTAAAGTGAAGTGGGTCAGACAGACGTGTAGATTCACACAGAGGTCTGTAAACTCAAGTTGCACAGACAGAGGTGTAGATTCACACAGAGGTCTGTAGACTCAAGTTGCTGAGACAGATGTAAAGATTCACACAGAGGTCTGTAAACTCAAGTACACACAGATAGACGTGTAGATTCACACAGAGGTCTGTAGACTCAAGTTGCACAGACAGATGTGTAGATTCACACAGAGGTCTGTAGACTCAAGTTGCACAGACAGACGTATAGATTCACACAGAGGTCTGTAGACTCAAGTTGCACAGACAGACGTGTAGATTCACACAGAGGTCTGTAGACTCCAGTGGCACAGACAGACGTATAGAGTCACACAGAGGTCTGTAGACTCCAGTGGCACAGACAGATGTCTACGTTCAGATGAAGGTCTGTAAACTCAAGTTCCTCAGACAGACGTGTAGATTCACACAGAGATCTGTAGACTCAAGTTGCAGAGACAGATGTATAGATTCACACAGAGGTCTGTAAACTCAAGTTGTACAGACAGACGTAGAGATTCACACAGCGGTCTGTAAACTCAAGTACACACAGACAGACGTGTAGATTCACACAGAGGCCTGTAGACTCAAGTTGCACAGACAGACGTATAGATTCACTCAGAGGTCTGTAAACTCAAGTTGCACAGACAGACGTGTAGATTCACACAGAGGTCTGTAGACTCAAGTACACACAGACAGACGTATAGAGTCACAGAGAGGTCTGTAGACTCCAGTGGCACAGACAGATGTGTACGTTCAGATAGAGGTCTGTAAACTCAAGTTCCTCAGAGAGACGTGTAGATTCACACAGAGATCTGTAGACTCAAGTTGCACAGACAGATGTATAGATTCACACAGAGGACTGTAAACTCAAGTTGCACAGACAGACGTAGAGATTCACACAGAGGTCTGTAAAATGAAGTGGGTCAGACAGACGTGTAGATTCACAGAGAGGTCTGTAAACTCAAGTTGCACAGACAGACGTATAGATTCACACAGAGGTCTGTAAACTCAAGTACACACAGACATACGTGTAGATTCACACAGAGGTCTGTAGACTCAAGTTGCACAGACAGACGTATAGATTCACACAAAGGTCTGTAGACTCAAGTTGCTCAGACAGACGTGTTGATACACACAGAGGTCTGTAAACTCAAGTACACACAGACAGACGTGTAGATTCACACAGAGGTCTGTAAACTAAAGTACACACAGATACACGTGTAGATTCACACAGATGTCTGTAGACTCAAGTTGCACAGACAGACATATAGATTCACACAGAGGTCTGCAAACTCAAGTTGCACAGACAGACGTGTAGATTCACACAGAGGTCTGTAGACTCAAGTTGCACAGACAGACATGTTGTTTCACACAGAGGTCTGTAGACTCAAGTTGCTCAGACAGACGTGTTGATTCACACAGAGGTCTGTAAACTCAAGTACACACAGACAGACGTGTAGCTTCACACAGAGGTCTGTAAACTAAATTTGCACAGGCAGACGTGTAGATTCACACAGAGGTCTGTAGACTCAAGTTGTAAAAGACAGACGTATAGCTTCACACAGAGGTCTGTAGACTCAAGTTGCTCAGACAGACGTATAGATTCACACAGAGGTCTGTAACACAAGTTGCTCAGACAGACGTATAGATTCACACAGAGGTCTGTAAACTCAAGTTGCTCAAACGGACGTCTTGATTCACACAGAGGTCTGTAAACTCAATTGCACAGAAAGACACACAGCTTTACAAAGGGGCCCATAGACTCAGTCACTGACAAAGTTGGACAGAGGCTGAAACGCCATTTTGGGGATGAAAATCTGAACTCGACTGTGATGTTCCCCAAGGAAGCAGGAACACGTGTAATGGCGGATCGTTTATATACACATTTGTACCCGAGACTGAGACACTCAGAAACCCACAGACGCACACAGAAACCCACAGATGAACACAGATACCTTCAGACAATTACAAAGACGTAGATACCCTCAAAGAGACCCCCACGTATGCACAAAGATGCAAATACATGCATAGTTACTCATAGGCTTGCACAGAGACCCACAGGCAGATGCAGAGACACACGCACACGCAGATACTCACAAACAGATGAAGAGACTCACAGAAATGCAACGAGACCAACAGATACTCACACTTTAACCAGAGACACTCAGAAACGCATAGATACTCACACAGACCAACAAACGAGCACAGAAGCCAAAAAAACACTCACAGACACCTACAGACATACACAGAAACCCGAGGATGCCCATAGAGACACAGACACATAAAGAGGCCCAAACATTTTCAGACACCCACAGATACTCACGCAGTTCCAGACACATTGACAGAGACAAATAGACAAGCATAGAGACCCGCAGATGAGCCTGAAAACCCACAGACACACGCAGAGACCAACGAACACTCATAAAGTGTGCACAGAGACACAGACACGCATAGAGACCTACAGACATGCAGGGAGAACCACACATGAGCACAGAAACCCACAGACACACGACGAGACCCGCAGACACTCAGGGAGACCCAAAGACCAACACAAAGCCCAACAAAGACAAAGATCCCCCATATAGCCTTAATATACTGTAGGGGAAAGTGCTGTTAGCGAGCAACTATGAAGGCCTGAACGGTACACGACGGGGTGGGTGGCCAGCACCATGCCCGACCGCCTTTGTCTCTCCAGTGGCAATTTATAAACACCGAACCAGGTCTCAATTTGAGACTAAGGGAGGCCCAGGAACAGTTCAGAAAATCGTCACCGGTGTTGGCCGTGAGCGGCAATCGAACCCGGGTCGCATGGTTCATAGCGCAGCATGCTAACCGCTACACCACCGCTCCCCAAAGATCCACACAAAGCCCAACAGACACGCACAGAGACCCACAGACACAAACAAAGATCCACAGCCATGCACAGAGCCCCACTTATGCATGCTGAGACCCATGGACGTACAACAGGGACTCGCAGGCACCCAAAGAGACTCACAGATAAATTTCGATTTAAAGCTTTCGTGACTGCAATGATTCATCTTCTTTGGTTCTTTCGGTAAAGTCACGTAGAATGAGAATAAAATAATAAATTGATAAAATAAAATAACACAATAATATTCTCACGACGTTTCGGCCACAACACAAGCGGCCTTCATCAGGTGAAGGGGGCGAGACTGTCTGGTAGGACAGCGCTGGAGTGAGAGAGCCACGTTCAGATCACGGCTTTTAAGCTGTGTGAGAGGAACAAAGAGCCTTGACACAGGAATTAGCATAAAATTTAGCATTGAAATGGCTGAATGATTAGCTTGTGACTGGTCACAGAAATAGCTATGTTAAAAGTTAAAGCATACACATCCGCAGAGGCACCCATTGTTAAAAGGAATTAGCATAGAATTTAGCATTGGAATAGCTAAGTTAAGGCATACACATCCGCAGAGGCACCCCTTGACAATGGGATTAGCATAGAATTTAGCATTGAAATGGCTGAGTGATTCGCTTGTAACTGCTACAGAAATAGCTACGTTGAAGTCAGAGCATACACATTCACCGAGGCACTTAGTACAAATCAAACAGGAGAATTTAGCATTGAAATAACTAGGCGAATTTAGCATTGAAATAACTGGGTGATTTGCTAGTGACTGGTCACAGAAATGACTACACATCTGAGCTATTCACAGTACTATATAGTGAACCAATAAAAACTAAATTATAAATTACCTTCATGTTATCAATAAACTCTATATTCTCCAATCAGCTAAGCTACCAACCATAAGTCGTTATATATCACAATGCTATATGGCGAAAAAATGGGTGGATTCTTACCCTCAAATTTCCGTACCACGGATAGCTATGGGCCCCGTTCAGACGGACGAGTTCGTCCATGGTCGGAACAGAGGAGGGGGAGAGAGACAGCTGCGAGGCCCTAGTATGCTCCATGTTGTAAACCATACCATTAACCGTGGTGTGAGAGGTATTAAGAGGCAATGCTGGCGAAAGAGCTGCGGTCTGAAGGACATCGTAAAATTACAATTAATTAAGAACAGAAATGATTTAACACATCTTTCCAGTGGTTACTAAGCCTGAATCCATCTTCTCGGTTGAAATTGTCTCTGTGCTTGTATATGTGAATGGCCTCATGAACGAATCTCTCATGGTAGCCGGTTGGTTTGCAAAGAACCTCCGTCTTGGAGAAGTCAATGTCATGTGAGCCCACTGAATTGTAACAGTGGTCTGCCACGGCAGAGGAGTTCGTCTTACCGTGTTTCAAGTCTGCTTTATGTTCGCGGATGCGGTCCGAGATATGTCTTTTGGTTTCTCCAATGTAGCTACTACCACAGAGGCACTTTAGTTTGTAAACGCCTGGGTACTGTATGTCTGGAAGAGCATCTTTTACAGATGGAACTAAATCATGGATTTTGTGTACTGTGTTGAATCGGACCTGGATCTTGTGTTTATTCAGGATTTTGGAGATCTTTTTAGTGACCCCTGCAATGTAGGGTAAGGTGATGGTTTTGAGTGGCTCCACAAGAGGATCCTTCTTCATGACTGGAGTGATGGCTTTGCGGATTGTGTAGTCGGAGTAGCCATTAGCCCTGAGAGCCTGGTGTACGTGCTTGAGTTCACTGGTAATGTGTTCCTGGTCGGAAATGCATTGGGCTCTATGGTATAGAGTCTTGATGAGGCAGTTCTTCTGGGATGGATGGTGGTGGGAATCCGGTTTCAAGTAAGCATCTGTATGGGTAGCTTTCCTGTAGACAGAGTGGCTCATTGAACCATCATGTCTCCTTTTAATTAAGACATCCAGAAAGGGTAGTTTGCCATCTTTTTCGACCTCCATGGTAAATCTGATGGCTGGGTGTATGGAATTGATGTGGTCGCGGAATTGGTCTAGAGCAGGCTGGCCATGTGGCCAGATGACAAAGGTGTCATCAACGTACCTCTTCCATAAGGTCGGGCGTAGAGTGGCAGTCTGGATGGCGTCAGTTTCAAATTTTTCCATGAATACGTTGGCTACAACCGGAGATAGGGGGGAGCCCATTGGGGTGCCCTCAGTTTGTTTGTAGAAAGTTCCATTCCAGGTGAAGTATGTGTTGGTTAAGCAATGTCTCACCAGGGGGGGTACATCAGTATGCAGTCCTTGATGAACCAGGTCTTCAATGATAGCGATGGTGTCAGGTACCGGGACTTTGGTGAACAAGGACACCACATCAAAACTGACAAGCAGGTCGTTTGGGGACAGGGAAATGTCTTTGATTGTCGATACCAGGTGAGTAGAATTTAGTACCGCAGAGGTGGTTTTTCCAGTGAAAGGTCGCAGTATATCAGCCAGAAAACGTGCCAGTTTGTAGGTGGGGGAGCTGATAGTAGAGACAATGGGACGAAGGGGTGTATCTTCTTTGTGTATCTTTGGAAGGCCATATAATCTTGGTGGTCTGGCAGCAGAGGGTTTCAACGAGAACTGTTTGATCTCATCAATTAATGCTGTTGAATCAGAGATAATTTTGTTCGTTTTGGTGACCAGGCTGTTGGTGGGATCTCTTTTTATTTTTGTATAGCTGCCATCGTTGAGTAGTTCTTGAATTTTGTTGTTATATTCTGTTTTGTCCATGATGACAGTGGCATTGCCTTTGTCGGCTGAGAGAACGACAATATCATCCCTCTTTTTTAATTGAGATAATTCAAAACGTTCGTCTTTGCTGATGTTGCTGGGTGGCAACTTAGCGTTTTTGAGGGTTGCAGCGATTTCAGATCTTGCTACGTCTGCAGAGATGTGACTCAAGCCCTTGAGTGCAACGTCAACATGGGCAATGATATCATTAACCGGTAAGTGTCTCGGTGTGACAGCAAAGTTTAGACCTTTAGCTAAAACGGATTTCAGACCATCAGAAATGGAACTGTTACTGCGATTAATTACGACTTTGTTGACGTCTATCTTTTCGGTGTGTGGATCCGATTTTTTGCTGGAGAGGTGATTGAATTTGGAAATCAAATTGTCCCTACATTTGTTCGACATAGTGGCAGCCGAAGAGGTAGTCATATTGTCTACATGTTCCCAATCCGATGTAGACATTGTTGCTGTCAATTTTAAGTGTGATTTGTAGAGTGTCTTGTCTAACTGATCGAGTTCGGTGCGTGTAAGTCTGATTTTTTCCGAGATAAGAGCGAAGCTAGTTCTAGCTAGAATTCGTTTTGCATTGAGAGAAGTTGCAACAGCAGAGGTTAGTGTAAATGCGGTTGGTATTACCTTAGAGTCGCGGCATCTCTTCAGAAAGGTGAGAGACTCGATTAGTTGAGCCTTCTTATCCCGAAGTCTGTTGAATGATCTTAAGGATGTGTGGAATCCCTCCCCGTAGAGGCGGTTAAATTTCGATTTAAAGCTTTCGTGACTGCAATGATTCATCTTCTTTGGTTCTTTCGGTAAAGTCACGTAGAATGAGAATAAAATAATAAATTGATAAAATAAAATAACACAATAATATTCTCACGACGTTTCGGCCACAACACAAGCGGCCTTCATCAGGTGAAGGGGGCGAGACTGTCTGGTAGGACAGCGCTGGAGTGAGAGAGCCACGTTCAGATCACGGCTTTTAAGCTGTGTGAGAGGAACAAAGAGCCTTGACACAGGAATTAGCATAAAATTTAGCATTGAAATGGCTGAATGATTAGCTTGTGACTGGTCACAGAAATAGCTATGTTAAAAGTTAAAGCATACACATCCGCAGAGGCACCCATTGTTAAAAGGAATTAGCATAGAATTTAGCATTGGAATAGCTAAGTTAAGGCATACACATCCGCAGAGGCACCCCTTGACAATGGGATTAGCATAGAATTTAGCATTGAAATGGCTGAGTGATTCGCTTGTAACTGCTACAGAAATAGCTACGTTGAAGTCAGAGCATACACATTCACCGAGGCACTTAGTACAAATCAAACAGGAGAATTTAGCATTGAAATAACTAGGCGAATTTAGCATTGAAATAACTGGGTGATTTGCTAGTGACTGGTCACAGAAATGACTACACATCTGAGCTATTCACAGTACTATATAGTGAACCAATAAAAACTAAATTATAAATTACCTTCATGTTATCAATAAACTCTATATTCTCCAATCAGCTAAGCTACCAACCATAAGTCGTTATATATCACAATGCTATATGGCGAAAAAATGGGTGGATTCTTACCCTCAAATTTCCGTACCACGGATAGCTATGGGCCCCGTTCAGACGGACGAGTTCGTCCATGGTCGGAACAGAGGAGGGGGAGAGAGACAGCTGCGAGGCCCTAGTATGCTCCATGTTGTAAACCATACCATTAACCGTGGTGTGAGAGGTATTAAGAGGCAATGCTGGCGAAAGAGCTGCGGTCTGAAGGACATCGTAAAATTACAATTAATTAAGAACAGAAATGATTTAACACATCTTTCCAGTGGTTACTAAGCCTGAATCCATCTTCTCGGTTGAAATTGCAGACTTGAAACACGGTAAGACGAACTCCTCTGCCGTGGCAGACCACTGTTACAATTCAGTGGGCTCACATGACATTGACTTCTCCAAGACGGAGGTTCTTTGCAAACCAACCGGCTACCATGAGAGATTCGTTCATGAGGCCATTCACATATACAAGCACAGAGTCAATTTCAACCGAGAAGATGGATTCAGGCTTAGTAACCACTGGAAAGATGTGTTAAATCATTTCTGTTCTTAATTAATTGTAATTTTACGATGTCCTTCAGACCGCAGCTCTTTCGCCAGCATTGCCTCTTAATACCTCTCACACCACGGTTAATGGTATGGTTTACAACATGGAGCATACTAGGGCCTCGCAGCTGTCTCTCTCCCCCTCCTCTGTTCCGACCATGGACGAACTCGTCCGTCTGAACGGGGCCCATAGCTATCCGTGGTACGGAAATTTGAGGGTAAGAATCCACCCATTTTTTCGCCATATAGCATTGTGATATATAACGACTTATGGTTGGTAGCTTAGCTGATTGGAGAATATAGAGTTTATTGATAACATGAAGGTAATTTATAATTTAGTTTTTATTGGTTCACTATATAGTACTGTGAATAGCTCAGATGTGTAGTCATTTCTGTGACCAGTCACTAGCAAATCACCCAGTTATTTCAATGCTAAATTCGCCTAGTTATTTCAATGCTAAATTCTCCTGTTTGATTTGTACTAAGTGCCTCGGTGAATGTGTATGCTCTGACTTCAACGTAGCTATTTCTGTAGCAGTTACAAGCGAATCACTCAGCCATTTCAATGCTAAATTCTATGCTAATCCCATTGTCAAGGGGTGCCTCTGCGGATGTGTATGCCTTAACTTAGCTATTCCAATGCTAAATTCTATGCTAATTCCTTTTAACAATGGGTGCCTCTGCGGATGTGTATGCTTTAACTTTTAACATAGCTATTTCTGTGACCAGTCACAAGCTAATCATTCAGCCATTTCAATGCTAAATTTTATGCTAATTCCTGTGTCAAGGCTCTTTGTTCCTCTCACACAGCTTAAAAGCCGTGATCTGAACGTGGCTCTCTCACTCCAGCGCTGTCCTACCAGACAGTCTCGCCCCCTTCACCTGATGAAGGCCGCTTGTGTTGTGGCCGAAACGTCGTGAGAATATTATTGTGTTATTTTATTTTATCAATTTATTATTTTATTCTCATTCTACGTGACTTTACCGAAAGAACCAAAGAAGATGAATCATTGCAGTCACGAAAGCTTTAAATCGAAATTTAACCGCCTCTACGGGGAGGGATTCCACACATCCTTAAGATCATTCAACAGACTTCGGGATAAGAAGGCTCAACTAATCGAGTCTCTCACCTTTCTGAAGAGATGCCGCGACTCTAAGGTAATACCAACCGCATTTACACTAACCTCTGCTGTTGCAACTTCTCTCAATGCAAAACGAATTCTAGCTAGAACTAGCTTCGCTCTTATCTCGGAAAAAATCAGACTTACACGCACCGAACTCGATCAGTTAGACAAGACACTCTACAAATCACACTTAAAATTGACAGCAACAATGTCTACATCGGATTGGGAACATGTAGACAATATGACTACCTCTTCGGCTGCCACTATGTCGAACAAATGTAGGGACAATTTGATTTCCAAATTCAATCACCTCTCCAGCAAAAAATCGGATCCACACACCGAAAAGATAGACGTCAACAAAGTCGTAATTAATCGCAGTAACAGTTCCAGTTCTGATGGTCTGAAATCCGTTTTAGCTAAAGGTCTAAACTTTGCTGTCACACCGAGACACTTACCGGTTAATGATATCATTGCCCATGTTGACGTTGCACTCAAGGGCTTGAGTCACATCTCTGCAGACGTAGCAAGATCTGAAATCGCTGCAACCCTCAAAAACGCTAAGTTGCCACCCAGCAACATCAGCAAAGACGAACGTTTTGAATTATCTCAATTAAAAAAGAGGGATGATATTGTCGTTCTCTCAGCCGACAAAGGCAATGCCACTGTCATCATGGACAAAACAGAATATAACAACAAAATTCAAGAACTACTCAACGATGGCAGCTATACAAAAATAAAAAGAGATCCCACCAACAGCCTGGTCACCAAAACGAACAAAATTATCTCTGATTCAACAGCATTAATTGATGAGATCAAACAGTTCTCGTTGAAACCCTCTGCTGCCAGACCACCAAGATTATATGGCCTTCCAAAGATACACAAAGAAGATACACCCCTTCGTCCCATTGTCTCTACTATCAGCTCCCCCACCTACAAACTGGCACGTTTTCTGGCTGATATACTGCGACCTTTCACTGGAAAAACCACCTCTGCGGTACTAAATTCTACTCACCTGGTATCGACAATCAAAGACATTTCCCTGTCCCCAAACGACCTGCTTGTCAGTTTTGATGTGGTGTCCTTGTTCACCAAAGTCCCGGTACCTGACACCATCGCTATCATTGAAGACCTGGTTCATCAAGGACTGCATACTGATGTACCCCCCCTGGTGAGACATTGCTTAACCAACACATACTTCACCTGGAATGGAACTTTCTACAAACAAACTGAGGGCACCCCAATGGGCTCCCCCCTATCTCCGGTTGTAGCCAACGTATTCATGGAAAAATTTGAAACTGACGCCATCCAGACTGCCACTCTACGCCCGACCTTATGGAAGAGGTACGTTGATGACACCTTTGTCATCTGGCCACATGGCCAGCCTGCTCTAGACCAATTCCGCGACCACATCAATTCCATACACCCAGCCATCAGATTTACCATGGAGGTCGAAAAAGATGGCAAACTACCCTTTCTGGATGTCTTAATTAAAAGGAGACATGATGGTTCAATGAGCCACTCTGTCTACAGGAAAGCTACCCATACAGATGCTTACTTGAAACCGGATTCCCACCACCATCCATCCCAGAAGAACTGCCTCATCAAGACTCTATACCATAGAGCCCAATGCATTTCCGACCAGGAACACATTACCAGTGAACTCAAGCACGTACACCAGGCTCTCAGGGCTAATGGCTACTCCGACTACACAATCCGCAAAGCCATCACTCCAGTCATGAAGAAGGATCCTCTTGTGGAGCCACTCAAAACCATCACCTTACCCTACATTGCAGGGGTCACTAAAAAGATCTCCAAAATCCTGAATAAACACAAGATCCAGGTCCGATTCAACACAGTACACAAAATCCGTGATTTAGTTCCATCTGTAAAAGATGCTCTTCCAGACATACAGTACCCAGGCGTTTACAAACTAAAGTGCCTCTGTGGTAGTAGCTACATTGGAGAAACCAAAAGACATATCTCGGACCGCATCCGCGAACATAAAGCAGACTTGAAACACGGTAAGACGAACTCCTCTGCCGTGGCAGACCACTGTTACAATTCAGTGGGCTCACATGACATTGACTTCTCCAAGACGGAGGTTCTTTGCAAACCAACCGGCTACCATGAGAGATTCGTTCATGAGGCCATTCACATATACAAGCACAGAGACAATTTCAACCGAGAAGATGGATTCAGGCTTAGTAACCACTGGAAAGATGTGTTAAATCATTTCTGTTCTTAATTAATTGTAATTTTACGATGTCCTTCAGACCGCAGCTCTTTCGCCAGCATTGCCTCTTAATACCTCTCACACCACGGTTAATGGTATGGTTTACAACATGGAGCATACTAGGGCCTCGCAGCTGTCTCTCTCCCCCTCCTCTGTTCCGACCATGGACGAACTCGTCCGTCTGAACGGGGCCCATAGCTATCCGTGGTACGGAAATTTGAGGGTAAGAATCCACCCATTTTTTCGCCATATAGCATTGTGATATATAACGACTTATGGTTGGTAGCTTAGCTGATTGGAGAATATAGAGTTTATTGATAACATGAAGGTAATTTATAATTTAGTTTTTATTGGTTCACTATATAGTACTGTGAATAGCTCAGATGTGTAGTCATTTCTGTGACCAGTCACTAGCAAATCACCCAGTTATTTCAATGCTAAATTCGCCTAGTTATTTCAATGCTAAATTCTCCTGTTTGATTTGTACTAAGTGCCTCGGTGAATGTGTATGCTCTGACTTCAACGTAGCTATTTCTGTAGCAGTTACAAGCGAATCACTCAGCCATTTCAATGCTAAATTCTATGCTAATCCCATTGTCAAGGGGTGCCTCTGCGGATGTGTATGCCTTAACTTAGCTATTCCAATGCTAAATTCTATGCTAATTCCTTTTAACAATGGGTGCCTCTGCGGATGTGTATGCTTTAACTTTTAACATAGCTATTTCTGTGACCAGTCACAAGCTAATCATTCAGCCATTTCAATGCTAAATTTTATGCTAATTCCTGTGTCAAGGCTCTTTGTTCCTCTCACACAGCTTAAAAGCCGTGATCTGAACGTGGCTCTCTCACTCCAGCGCTGTCCTACCAGACAGTCTCGCCCCCTTCACCTGATGAAGGCCGCTTGTGTTGTGGCCGAAACGTCGTGAGAATATTATTGTGTTATTTTATTTTATCAATTTATTATTTTATTCTCATTCTACGTGACTTTACCGAAAGAACCAAAGACTCACAGATGCCCATGGAGGCGTAGAAACACGCAGAGAACCACCGACACTCCTCAGGCACTCGCGGACATTCGCAGACACTTACAGAGACTCGCACAAGGAGCGGCTTTGCTACTCACCACTGCACCTGCGAAGAAGGACGAGGATCAATGTCCAGGAGACGGCGAAGCCCACGGCCACCGTGACCCTCGCGGCCGTCGCCCCCGTAACCTCCATGGGGCTGCCCTTAGTTGGCGGTAGCTCACACGGGCAGCTGTTGCAGTGGTTCTCAACAGCTCCTCCTCCTTCTCCTCCTCCAGCGCTGAAGCAGACCGACAGCGCTAGCCAAACGAGGCCGAGTAGCATCTCGAATTTGCTGTATAGCTTGGCGTCGTCTGACTCGCTGCGTGACTGCTGTTGCTGGCTGTGGCTTCTGTGTGTGAGGTCACACTGCAGCACGTCACCGGAAAGGGGCGGGGCCACGGCGACATCCACGTGACGACACCCTAGAACGATGGTCACGTGGGCTGCTGCCTGCACGCACCTTGTGATGTCACAGACCCGCGTTCTGTGCTGTGTATTGCGCTTAAAGATAACACCCTGGTGGTGTTTTATTATCACTGGTGGTGTTTTATTATCACTGGTGGTGTGTTACTAACACTGGTGGTGTGTTATTATCACTAGTGGTGTGTTATTATCACTAGTGGTGTCTTGTTAACACTGGTGGTGTGGTATTATCACTGGTGGTGTGTTATTATAACTGGTGGTGTGTTGTTACCACTGGTGGTGTGTTATTAACACTCGTAGTGTGTCGTTAACACTGGTGGTGTCTTGTTACCACTGGTGGTGTGTTGTTACCATTGGTGGTCTGTTGTTAACACTGTGGCCGAGAAGACCTGAAGCTTCATGTGGAGCAACTGACCAGGTAGCTTTCACGCAGCATTACGCAACAGATGAAAAGATAATGCCTCTGCTGTAAAACTGGAACCGGCCATGAGCACACTGCCCAGGAATGGGAAACTCTCCACTCTCTCCACAACTTCCCTATCACCGATTGGGAGTTGTGGGGGTGGAGTGTCCGATGGTACAAAATACCCAGGCAGGTGCTTAGTTTTAGTGGGGCTGATGGTAAGGCCCCACCTCTTTGTGGCACGCTCCAGGTTCAACAGCAGCGTCTCCAACTCCTCCTCTGAGTGATAAGTAATTACCAGATCATCGACATGCATCAAATGGTTTACTGATAGGGCAGCCATCCTTTAACAGCACCCGGGCATCGATCATTCTCCCGTTGTATTTGTACCAGATGGGAATTCCCCTGTTACAGCCATCGAAATCTTCACAAACTACATGTTCGAAATATATGTTAATTAATGTGTGAGCCAGAAGACATCCCTGCCAAACCCCAAGGTAAACGGAATGGCTCCGACTCCTGGCCACGCAGTTTTTTTTCTGGGCCCTCTCACTATCATGAAGGTCCTTAATGATTGGGAGCAGAGAGACAGCGACTTCCAAAGCACGAAGAACGACCCAGAGGCCAGGCCTACTGATGGTATCATCGGCCTTGACCAGGTCAATTAAGCAGAAATGTAGGTCTTGTTAGAATTCTCTACACATCTGCTTTAGCAGACAGACATACAACATGGCATCTGTCCAGGACTGCCCTTTCCTGAAACCGCATTGAAGCTCTGTATGGCTCTGCTCAGTATGCCTAGCAAGGCGATGTTGAATAATCCTTGCCAGGACCTTTCCAGGCACACTGAGGAGTGAGATGCCCCTGTTGTTCTTACAGTCTGTGCGGCCCCTCTTCTTAAAGAGGGGGACCACTAAGGCATCCTTCCAATCTTGCGGAACCCATCCAGTGGTCCAGACTGTTATTTGATGTCATGTAGGGCAATCTGTGCACAAACGTCACCATCCCTCAGCATTTCACTTGGGAGATCATCTCTGCCCAGTGCCTTCCCTGGGATCAGACTCTGGATCACCTTTAGTAATTCCTCAACAGATGGCACCTCAGCCAGCCACTCACGGGGGGTGACTTCTTCTTCCAATATTTGTGGCACTGCAGCGTCAGCAGGGTCATCCCCACGATGTGCCAAGATGTTTTCCAGGCTGAGGGATTTCCACACCCTAAGGACCTCACAGAAATGTGCAGCAAATCTGCAAACCGGTTCCTGGGGGTCAGAGATTGGTTCGCCGTTCTTTCCCCTAATGATGGTAATAGGTAAGGCACTGCAGGTTATTTTTGATGGAATTAAAGAGCGATTTGCGATCGCGGGGTGTTGAGGCGGACTCCATCTCCTCAGCAACTCGCGATCACCACCCATCCTTGCAGCGCCTCACGGCTCTCCGACTTAAGGCTGCCATTCTCTGACATCGGATGCTGTAGTCGATGAGAGTGGGCCTGTCGCTTTTTGTCAGCCAGCTTGAACAACTCCTCTGTCAGCCAGGGTCTATGGGGAGGTCTGAACCGTGTACCCAAAGCAGCCATTGCAGCTGCATGAGCCACAGTCACAAACCTCGCCTATTTCCCTTCGACATCAGGAGGAATGGGGGACGATGCCAACCCCAGCCGCAAGCGATAATTAAATTATCGCTTGTAACTTTCATCAGCTAGCTGAGACCATGCCACTATGGGTGTGAATGGGGTCCTGGGTGTACCCACCACTGGAGTGGAAGAATGGCAGGAGCATCTTACAGATGACAAGTCGATGGTCAGTGGGGAGATCAGCTCAACGGTAGGTCCTGGTGTCCAAGATATGGGCCCACATCCGCTGATCCGTCACCATGTAGTCCAGCAGATGTTTTTGCTTGGATCCGGCATATATCCATGATGTTGTGGATGCGCCGATGTCGGAACAGCGTGTTGGTAATTACAAGCCCATGGGCTGCACAAAAATCTAGCAGCCTCTTGCCGTTGTTATTGAGCTGATCTGGCCCATGCCTGCCAATCACTCTAGACCAGGTGCCAGCATCATTAATAACTCGGCAATTGAAGTCACCCAACAAGATTTATCTTTCCTGAGGAGCCACTTTAGCTAGCACCTGTGACAGGAGGTCATAGAAGGCATCTGATTCATTGGCCTTGCCTGCATCCCTCCACGAATGCTCGTCTTCAGTGGGGGCATAAGAAACCACGACCACCACTCCTCGCCGCCGGATGATGGGAAGGGAAGCCCAAAGTAGCCTGGTGCTTACAGATTCCCACACCTCACCACCACGCTTATACGCCCCCTTCATTATTTTATTAAGAAGAGCCACCCCTTGTTGTTTGGCAGTCTGCTGCCCGAAGAAGAGGACTGTCCACCCCTCATAGTGGCAGGAGCCAGCGCAGGTCCACCGGACCTCCTGAATACCACAGAGATCCAGGCGGTGCTGGTCCAGCTCCCGACAGAGGAGTGGCAGCCTCTCCTCCGCAGTGAGCGTTCGATCAAACCACGTGGCCACACGTAGTGGTTTTTTGTTGTTTATGGCCAGGAGATGTCTTAGACGCCTGTCCCCCTGGGGCCTCTGGGACAAGCTTATTAATTACATTTTTCCATCGTGGTTTAGCGGTAATTAATTGAAGGTGGAAGGGTTACCAACCCCACCCAACCATAGCCCCCTTTTGACCGCTGTCGTGGTCACAAACGCCATAAGGGGAAAGGCCAATCGGAATGCACCCACTCACCCACTCAGCCACTCGCTCACTCACTCATTGATTCGTTCGCTCACTCATACAGCCACTCACTCACCCAACCGTCCACACACTCACACACTTATCTACCCACCCACCCACCCACATGCTCACTGACTCATCAACCCACTCACTCACACACCTACCCACTCACCTATTCATTCACTCACCCACAGTCACTCACCCACTCACACACTCACCCACTCACTCGCTCACTCACTCACACATCCACTCACCTCTTCATCCACTCACTCACCCACTCGCTCACTCACACACCGACCCACTCACTCAACCAGCCATCCACACACTCACACACTTATCTACCCACACACCCACACGCTCACTCAGCCCTCCCCCTTCTCCTCCCTCCTCCTTCTCGACGCCGACCCACAGGAAGGGAATCTAGGACAGATGAAGATTTGTCCACACTTTGATGCACTGCCATCTCCTGGCAGAGCCACGATCTTGCTTCCTCATCAAAGCCCATCCACAGGAAGAAGGGAGTGAGATGGAACAGTTGGAGATTAGTCCACAAACTCTACAGTAATACCACCTTCTCCTGGCCAGAGCCAGGCTTACAGCTCCTCCTCAACACCCACCCACGGGTAGATGGGAGTGAGATGGAACAGATGGAGATTAGTCCACACACTTTTTATCGGCTGTTTAACGCCGTGTGGAATCTACATGGCCAGTCACTGCATCCCACAACCTATGGGTATTCATGGCCACCGTGATGCCCTCCCACCCAGCTGTGCCTTCCAAAAATCAAAGTTTGGCCCTTTGCATCAGTGTAAGAAAAACACAATGTTTTGAAAGCAAGATGTCAAAAGTGCAACAGTACCACACGGGAGGCATCAATCTGCGTCCAATATTTATTTGTCAAACGGAACAAAACGCAGAATGTTAGCATCAGTCCAGCTGTCTCCTTGTGTGTGTATGTATGTGAGCCGCGTTTCAGTTCAGGCCTAAGTTCCGTTGGTCTCCTTGGCCTCCTTTGCAAGCAGCAGGGGTGGATTTGAGGCCAGCAGTGGCAGTCGCAGGGGTGGTGGCAACGGCGATGGTGGCGGTCGATCCGCCGGCATCGTCTGGAGTTGCCATGGTGGACTTGCGGGCGGTGGCCCACCAGTGAAAGTTCCGGTATAATTTTCTAAATCTATCGGCCCTGGTGGCTTTGCCACGGGCAGAGGTGGTGGTGGTGGTGGTGGTGGCGGCGGTGGTGGCGGCGGCGGCGGTGGCATCAGCAGAGGCCGACCTGCCAGGGGCAGCCGGCGTGGCGATGCCGGTGGATGATTTACCTGTAGCGGCAGCCGACTGAGGCCGTTTTATCACAAATCTCGGCACGGCAGCGGTTGGGGTGTCAATGCCGGTGACTATTTCCCCAGCAGCAGCCAACCAAGGCCGCCTTGGGACAAGTTTAGGATTGGTGGCGGCAGCTGTGGCGGTTTCATCGACGGCGTCAGCGGTCGAGGAATGGCGCGATGTGGTGGATGTGGCGACTGTCATGTGTCCAGCTTTGGCGTTGGAGCCTTTGGCGATGGCGGCGGCGGGGCCGGCTGGGATGGCGGTGTTGCCATCGGTGGTGGCGGTGGCTCCAACAGCGGCGGCAGAGATGCTCTCAGTGGCAATGCTATCAGCATCGTCGGCTCCAACGTTGAAATTGCCGATGCCAGACACGAGGGCTGTCAGCTGAGCTTTGTTTTTGCGCAGCTGGGAAAAGAGACCCCCCAGGTCGGCCTTCCTGGCCTCCTCCGCCCGGAGCAGGCGACGCTGCGCCTTGACTTTAGTACGGAGCGCCACGTTCTTCCGTTCGTAGCCTGGGATGGGCGGTAAAAATCGGCATTCTGTCAGTCGCGGCAGGAATAACTGATTACGCATCAGGGCATTCTTCTTTATTGTCATTGATGCATTGCTAATGGGAGCCCCCTGGTGTCCTTTCATGCGGCCCTTGACATGGGGTTCTCGACAAAACACAAATGTGGGAAACACCCCATCGTCGTGCTGTCACAAACCCCAATGGTTTGAAATGTGTGGCGTGCCATCACATTGATGTCTTGTCGGCGAAAGTGACCCTCTTCTGAAAAATGGTAAAGCTCACTACATCGGGGCTGTGAAAATGTCGGCGCCCCATGAGCAATGTGCTGTCTGACGAGAGAGACCGGCACACTGAAGTCGCATATGAGGGCTCATCGAACTCACATAGAGTGCCCTAGAATCAAGTTGCACAGACGGGTCCATAGATTCACCCAAGTTGCTCAGACAGACGTGTAGATTCACGCAGAGGTCTGTAGTCCCAAGTACACACAGACAGACATATAGATTCACTCAGAGGTCTGTAGTCTCAAGTACACACAGACAGATGTATAGATTCACACAGAGGTATGTAGTCTCAAGTTGCTCAGACAGACGTAGAGATTCACACAGAGGTCTGTAAGCTCAAGTTGCACAGACAGACGTATAGATTAGCAGAGAGGTCTGTAAACTCAAGTTGCACAGACAGACGTAGAGATTCACACAGAGGTCTGTAAAGTGAAGTGGATCAGACAGACGTGTAGATTCACACAGAGGTCTGTAAACTCAAGTTGCACAGACAGAGGTGTAGATTCACACAGAGGTCTGTAGACTCAAGTTGCTCAGACAGACGTACAGATTCACACAGAGGTCTGTAAACTCAAGTACACACAGACAGACGTGTAGATTCACACAGAGGTCTGTAGACTCAAGTTGCACAGACAGACCTATAGATTCACACAGAGGTCTGTAAACTCACGTTGCTCCGACAGACGTATAGATAAACAACACAGAAGTCTGTAGACTCAAGTTGCTCAGACAGACATGGAGATTCACACAGAGGTCTGTAAACTCAAGTTGCACAGATAGACGTGTAGATTCACACAGAGGTCTGTAGACTCAAGTTGCACAGATAGACGTGTAGATTCACACAGAGGTCTGTAGACTCAAGTTGCACAGACAGACGTGTAGATTCACACAGAGGTCTGTAGACTCAAGTTGCACAGACAGACGTATAGATTCACACAGAGGTCTGTAAACTCAAGTACACACAGACAGACGTGTAGATTCACACAGAGGTCTGTAAACTAAAGTTGCACAGGCAGACGTGTAGATTCACACAGAGGTCTGTAAACTCAAGTTGCACAGACAGACGTGTAGATTCACACGGAGGTCTGTAAACTCAAGTACACACAGATAGACGTGTAGATTCACACAGAAGTCTGTAGACTCAACTTGCACAGACAGACGTGTAGATTCACACAGACGTCTGTAGACTCAAGTTGCACAGACAGACGTGTAGATTCACACAGAGGTCTGTAGACTCAAGTTGCACAGACAGACGTGTAGATTCACACAGAGGTCTGCAGACTCAAGTACACACAGACAGATGTGTAGATTCACACAGAGGTCTGTAGACTTAAGTTGCTCAGACAGACGTGTGGATTCACACAGAGGTCTGTTGACTCAACTTGTAAAAGACAGATGTATAGATTCACAAAGAGGTCTGTAAACTCAAGTACACACAGACAGACGTGTAAATTTACACAGAGGTCTGTAAACTAAATTTGCACTGACAGACGTGTAGATTCACACAGAGGTCTGTAAACTCAAGTTGCACAGACAGACGTGTAGATTCACACAGAGGTTTTGTAAACTCAAGTTGCACAGACAGACGTGTGGATTCACACAGAGGTCTGCTGACTCAAGTTGTAAAAGACAGAAGTATAGATTCACACAGAGGTCTGTAAACTCAAGTTGCTCAGACAGACGTATAGATTAACAACACAGAGGTCTGTAGACTCAAGTTGCTCAGACAGACGTAGACATTCACACAGAGGTCTGTAAACTCAAGTTGATCAGACAGACGTGTAGATTCACACAGAGGTCTGTAGACTCAAGTTGCACAGACAGACGTGTAGATTCACACAGAGGTTTGCAGACTTAAGTACACACTGACAGACGTATAGATTCACACATAGGTCTGTAGACTCCAGTGGCACAGACAGACGTGTAGATTCACACAGTGGTCTGTAGACTCAAGTTGTTCAGACAGACGTGTAGATTCACACAGAGGTCTGTAAACTCAATAACACACAAACAGACGTGTAGATTCACACAGAGGTCTGTTGACTCAAGTTTCTCAGACAGACGTGTTGATTCACACAGAGGTCTGTAAACTCAAGTACACACAGATAGACGTGTAGATTCACACAGGTCTGTAGACTCAAGTTGCACAGAGAGACGTATAGATTCATTCAGAGGTCTGTAAAATCAAGTTGCTCAGAAAGACGTGTTGATTCACACAGAGGTCTGTAAACTCAAGTCCACACAGACAGACGTGTAGATTCACACAGAGGTCTGTAAACTCAAGTTGCACAGACAGACGTGTAGATTCACACAGAGGTCTGTAAACTCAAGTTGCACAGACAGACGTGTAGATTTACACAGAGGTCTGTAGACTCAAGTTACACAGACAGACGTGTAGATTCACACAGAGGTCTGTAGACTCAAGTTGCTCAGACAGACGTGTAGATTCACACAGAGGTCTGTAAACTCAATAACACACAAACAGACGTGTAGATTCACACAGAGGTCTGTTGACTCAAGTTTCTCAGACAGACGTGTTGATTCACACAGAGGTCTGTAAACTCAAGTACACACAGATAGACGTGTAGATTCACACAGGTCTGTAGAATCAAGTTGCACAGAGAGACGTATAGATTCATTCAGAGGTCTGTAAACTCAAGTTGCTCAGAAAGACGTGTTGATTCACACAGAGGTCTGTAAACTCAAGTCCACACAGACAGACGTGTAGATTCACACAGAGGTCTGTAAACTCAAGTTGCACAGACAGACGTGTAGATTCAAACAGAGGTCTGTAAACTCAAGTTGCACAGACAGACGTGTAGATTTACACAGAGGTCTGTAGACTCAAGTTGCACAGACAGACCTGTAGATTCACACAGAGGTCTGCAGACTCATGTACACACAGACAGACATAGATTCACACAAAGGTCTGTAGACTCAAGTGGCAGAGACAGACGTGTACCTTCACACAGAGGTCTGTAAACTCAAGTACACACAGATAGACGTGTAGATTCACACAGAAGTCTGTAGACTCAACTTGCACAGACAGACGTGTAGATTCACACAGAGGTCTGTAGACTCAAGTTGCACACAGAGACGTATAGATTCACACAGAGGTCTGTAAACTCAAGTTGCTCAGACAGATGTGTAGATTCACACAGAGGTCTGTAAACTCAAGTTGCACAGACAGACGTGTAGATTCACATAGAGGTCTGTAAACTCAAGTTGCACAGACAGACGTGTAGATTTATACAGAGGTCTGTAGACTCAAAGTTGCACAGACAGACGTGTAGATTCACACAGAGGTCTGTAGACTCAAGTTGCACAGACAGACGTGTACCTTCACACAGAGGTCTGTAAACTCAAGTACACACAGACAGACGTGTAGATTCACACAGAAGTCTGTAGACTCAACTTGCACAGACAGACGTATAGATTCACACAGAGGTCTGTAAACTCAAGTTGATCAGATAGACGTATGGATAAACAACTCAGAGGTCTGTAAACTCAAGTTGCTCAGATAGACGTGTAGATTCACACAGAGGTCTGTAGACTCAAGTTGCACAGACAGACGTGTAGATTCACACAGAGGTCTGTAGACTCAAGTTGCACAGACAGACGTATAGATTCACGCAGAGGTCTGTAAACTCAAGTTGCACAGACAGACGTATAGATTCACGCAGAGGTCTGTAAACTCAAGTACACACAGACAGACGTGTAGATTCACACAGAGGTCTGTAAACTAAAGTTGCACAGGTAGACGTGTAGATTCACACAGAGGTCTGTAAACTCAATTTGCACAGACAGACGTGTAGATTCACACAGAGGTCTGTAAACTCAAGTTGCACAGACAGACGTATAGATTCACACAGAGGTGTGTAAACTCAAGTTGCTCAGACAGACGTATAAATAAACAACACAGACGTCTGTAGACTCAAGTTGCACAGACAGACGTGTAGATTCACACAGAGGTCTGTAGACTCAAGTTGCACAGACAGACGTGTAGATTCACACAGAGGTCTGCAGACTCAAGTACACACAGACAGACGTGTAGATTCACACAGAGGTCTGTAGACTTAAGTTGCTCAGACAGACGTGTGAATTCACACAGAGGTCTGTTGACTCAACTTGTAAAAGACAGATGTATAGATTCACACAGAGGTCTGTAAACTCAAGTACACACAGACAGACGTGTAAATTTACACAGAGGTCTGTAAACTAAATTTGCACAGACAGACGTGTAGATTCACACAGAGTTCTGTAAACTCAAGTTGCACAGACAGACGTGTAGATTCACACAGAGGTTTTGTAAACTCAAGTTGCACAGACAGACGTGTGGATTCACACAGAGGTCTGTTGACTCAAGTTGTAAAAGACAGACGTATAGATTCACACAGAGGTCTGTAAACTCAAGTTGCTCAGACAGACGTATAGATTAACAACACAGAGGTCTGTAGACTCAAGTTGCTCAGACAGACGTAGACATTCACACAGAGGTCTGTAAACTCAAGTTGACCAGACAGACGTGTAGATTCACACAGAGTTCTGTAGACTCAAGTTGCACAGACAGACGTGTAGATTCACACTGAGGTCTGCAGACTTAAGTACACACTGACAGACGTATAGATTCACACATAGGTCTGTAAACTAAAGTTGCACAGGTAGACGTGTAGATTCACACAGAGGTCTGTAAACTCAATTTGCACAGACAGACGTGTAGATTCACACAGAGGTCTGTAAACTCAAGTTGCACAGACAGACGTATAGATTCACACAGAGGTGTGTAAACTCAAGTTGCTCAGACAGACGTATAAATAAACAACACAGACGTCTGTAGACTCAAGTTGCACAGACAGACGTGTAGATTCACACAGAGGTCTGTAGACTCAAGTTGCACAGACAGACGTGTAGATTCACACAGAGGTCTGCAGACTCAAGTACACACAGACAGACGTGTAGATTCACACAGAGGTCTGTAGACTTAAGTTGCTCAGACAGACGTGTGAATTCACACAGAGGTCTGTTGACTCAACTTGTAAAAGACAGATGTATAGATTCACACAGAGGTCTGTAAACTCAAGTACACACAGACAGACGTGTAAATTTACACAGAGGTCTGTAAACTAAATTTGCACAGACAGACGTGTAGATTCACACAGAGTTCTGTAAACTCAAGTTGCACAGACAGACGTGTAGATTCACACAGAGGTTTTGTAAACTCAAGTTGCACAGACAGACGTGTGGATTCACACAGAGGTCTGTTGACTCAAGTTGTAAAAGACAGACGTATAGATTCACACAGAGGTCTGTAAACTCAAGTTGCTCAGACAGACGTATAGATTAACAACACAGAGGTCTGTAGACTCAAGTTGCTCAGACAGACGTAGACATTCACACAGAGGTCTGTAAACTCAAGTTGACCAGACAGACGTGTAGATTCACACAGAGTTCTGTAGACTCAAGTTGCACAGACAGACGTGTAGATTCACACTGAGGTCTGCAGACTTAAGTACACACTGACAGACGTATAGATTCACACATAGGTCTGTAGACTCCAGTGGCACAGACAGACGTGTAGATTCACACAGAGGTCTGTAGACTCAAGTTGCTCAGAAAGACGTGTAGATTCACACAGAGGTCTGTAAACTCAATAACACACAAACAGACGTGTAGATTCACACAGTGGTCTGTTGACTCAAGTTTCTCAGACAGACGTGTTGATTTACACAGAGGTCTGTAAACTCAAGAACACACAGATAGACGTGTAGATTCACACAGGTCTGTAGAATCAAGTTGCACAGAGAGACGTGTTGATTCACACAGAGGTCTGTAAACTCAAGTCCACACAGACAGACGTGTAGATTCACACAGAGGTCTGTAAACTCAACTTGCACAGACAGACGTGTAGATTCACACAGAGATCTGTAAACTCAAGTTGCACAGACAGACGTGTAGATTTACACAGAGGTCTGTAGACTCAAAGTTGCACAGACAGACGTGTAGATTCACACAGAGGTCTGTAGACTCAAGTTGCTCAGACAGACGTGTAGATTCACACAGAGGTCTGTAAACTCAATAACACACAAACAGACGTGTAGATTCACACAGAGGTCTGTTGACTCAAGTTTCTCAGACAGACGTGTTGATTCACACAGAGGTCTGTAAACTCAAGTACACACAGATAGACGTGTAGATTCACACAGGTCTGTAGAATCAAGTTGCTCAGAGAGACGTATAGATTCATTCAGAGGTCTGTAAACTCAAGTTGCTCAGAAAGACGTGTTGATTCACACAGAGGTCTGTAAACTCAAGTCCACACAGACAGACGTGTAGATTCACACAGAGGTCTGTAAACTCAAGTTGATCAGACAGACGTGTAGATTCACACAGAGGTATGTAGACTCAAGTTGCACAGACAGACGTGTAGATTCACACAGAGGTCTGCAGACTTAAGTACACACTGACAGACGTATAGATTCACACATAGGTCTGTAGACTCCAGTGGCACAGACAGACGTGTAGATTCACACAGAGGTCTGTAGACTCAAGTTGCTCAGACAGACGTGTAGATTCACACAGAGGTCTGTAAACTCAATAACACACAAACAGACGTGTAGATTCACACAGAGGTCTGTTGACTCAAGTTTCTCAGACAGACGTGTTGATTCACACAGAGGTCTGTAAACTCAAGTACACACAGATAGACGTGTAGATTCACACAGGTCTGTAGACTCAAGTTGCACAGAGAGACGTATAGATTCATTCAGAGGTCTGTAAACTCAAGTTGCTCAGAAAGACGTGTTGATTCACACAGAGGTCTGTAAACTCAAGTCCACACAGACAGACGTGTAGATTCACACAGAGGTCTGTAAACTCAAGTTGCACAGACAGACGTGTAGATTCACACAGAGGTCTGTAAACTCAAGTTGCAGAGACAGACGTGTAGATTTACACAGAGGTCTGTAGACTCAAAGTTGCACAGACAGACGTGTAGATTCACACAGAGGTCTGTAAACTCAATAACACACAAACAGACGTGTAGATTCACACAGAGGTCTGTTGACTCAAGTTTCTCAGACAGACGTGTTGATTCACACAGAGGTCTGTAAACTCAAGTACACACAGATAGACGTGTAGATTCACACAGGTCTGTAGAATCAAGTTGCACAGAGAGACGTATAGATTCATTCAGAGGTCTGTAAACTCAAGTTGCTCAGAAAGACGTGTTCATTCACACAGAGGTCTGTAAACTCAAGTCCACGCAGACAGACGTGTAGATTCACGCAGAGGTCTGTAAACTCAAGTTGCACAGACAGACGTGTAGATTCACACAGAGGTCTGTAAACTCAAGTTGCACAGACAGACGTGTAGATTTACACAGAGGTCTGTAGACTCAAAGTTGCACAGACAGACGTGTAGATTCACACAGAGGTCTGTAGACTCAAGTTGCACAGACAGACGTGTAGATTCACACAGAGGTCTGCAGACTCAAGTACACACAGACAGACATAGATTCAAACAAAGGTCTGTAGACTCAAGTGGCAGAGACAGACGTGTACCTTCACACAGAGGTCTGTAAACTCAAGTACACACAGATAGACGTGTAGATTCACACAGAAGTCTGTAGACTCAACTTGCACAGACAGACGTGTAGATTCACACAGAGGTCTGTAGACTCAAGTTGCACAGAGAGACGTATAGATTCACACAGAGGTCTGTAAACTCAAGTTGATCAGATAGACGTATGGATAAACAACACAGAGGTCTGTAAACTCAAGTTGCTCGTATAGACGTGTAGATTCACACAGAGGTCTGTAGACTCAAGTTGCACAGACAGACGTGTAGATTCACACAGAGGTCTGTAGACTCAAGTTGCACAGACAGACGTATAGATTCACACAGAGGTCTGTAAACTCAAGTACACACAGACAGACGTGTAGATTCACACAGAGGTCTGTAAACGAAAGTTGCACAGGCAGACGTGTAGATTCACACAGAGGTCTGTAAACTCAAGTTGCACAGACAGACGTATAGATAAACAACACAGACGTCTGTAGACTCAAGTTGCACAGACATACGTGTAGATTCACACCGAGGTCTGTAGACTCAAGTTGCACAGACAGACGTGTAGATTCACACAGAGGTCTGCAGACTCAAGTACACACAGACAGACGTGTAGATTCACACAGAGGTCTGTAGACTTAAGTTGCTCAGACAGACGTGTTGATTCACACAGAAGTCTGTAAACTCAAGTACACACAGACAGACGTGTAAATTCACACAGAGGTCTGTAAACTAAATTTGCACAGACAGACTTGTAGATTCACACAGAGGTCTGTAAACTCAAGTTGCACAGACAGACGTGTAGATTCACACAGAGGTTTTGTAAACTCAAGTTGCACAGACAGACGTGTGGAGTCACACAGAGGTCTGTTGACTCAACTTGTAAAAGACAGATGTATAGATTCACACAGAGGTCTGTAAACTCAAGTACGCACAGACAAACGTGTAAATTCACACAGAAGTCTGTAAACTAAATTTGCACAGAAAGACGTGTAGATTCACACAGAGGTCTGTAAACTCAAGTTGCACAGACAGACGTGAAGATTCACACAGAGGTTTTGTAAACTCAAGTTGCACAGACAGACGTGGGGATTCACACAGAGGTCTGTTGACTCAAGTTCTAAAAGACAGACGTATAGATTCACACAGAGTTCTGTAAACTCAAGTTGCTCAGAAAGACGTATAGATTAACAACACAGAGGTCTGTAGACTCAAGTTGCTCAGACAGACGTAGAGATTCACACAGACGTCTGTAAACTCAAGTACACACAGATAGACGTGTAGATTAACACAGGTCTGTAGACTCAAGTTGCACAGAGAGACGTATAGATTCATTCAGAGGTCTGTAAACTCAAGTTGCTCAGAAAGACGTATTGATTCACACAGAGGTCTGTAAACTCAAGTCCACACGGACAGACGTGTAGATTCACACAGAGGTCTGTAAACTCAAGTTGCACAGACAGACGTGTAGATTCACACAGAGGTCTGTAAACTCAAGTTGCACAGACAGACGTGTAGATTTACACAGAGGTCTGTAGACTCAAGTTGCTCAGACAGACGTACAGATTCACACAGAGGTCTGTAAACTCAAGTACACACAGACAGACGTGTAGATTCACACAGAGGTCTGTAGACTCAAGTTGCACAGACAGACCTATAGATTCACACAGAGGTCTGTAAACTCACGTTGCTCCGACAGACGTATAGATAAACAACACAGAAGTCTGTAGACTCAAGTTGCTCAGACAGACATGGAGATTCACACAGAGGTCTGTAAACTCAAGTTGCACAGATAGACGTGTAGATTCACACAGAGGTCTGTAGACTCAAGTTGCACAGATAGACGTGTAGATTCACACAGAGGTCTGTAGACTCAAGTTGCACAGACAGACGTGTAGATTCACACAGAGGTCTGTAGACTCAAGTTGCACAGACAGACGTATAGATTCACACAGAGGTCTGTAAACTCAAGTACACACAGACAGACGTGTAGATTCACACAGAGGTCTGTAAACTAAAGTTGCACAGGCAGACGTGTAGATTCACACAGAGGTCTGTAAACTCAAGTTGCACAGACAGACGTGTAGATTCACACGGAGGTCTGTAAACTCAAGTACACACAGATAGACGTGTAGATTCACACAGAAGTCTGTAGACTCAACTTGCACAGACAGACGTGTAGATTCACACAGACGTCTGTAGACTCAAGTTGCACAGACAGACGTGTAGATTCACACAGAGGTCTGTAGACTCAAGTTGCACAGACAGACGTGTAGATTCACACAGAGGTCTGCAGACTCAAGTACACACAGACAGATGTGTAGATTCACACAGAGGTCTGTAGACTTAAGTTGCTCAGACAGACGTGTGGATTCACACAGAGGTCTGTTGACTCAACTTGTAAAAGACAGATGTATAGATTCACAAAGAGGTCTGTAAACTCAAGTACACACAGACAGACGTGTAAATTTACACAGAGGTCTGTAAACTAAATTTGCACTGACAGACGTGTAGATTCACACAGAGGTCTGTAAACTCAAGTTGCACAGACAGACGTGTAGATTCACACAGAGGTTTTGTAAACTCAAGTTGCACAGACAGACGTGTGGATTCACACAGAGGTCTGCTGACTCAAGTTGTAAAATACAGACGTATAGATTCACACAGAGGTCTGTAAACTCAAGTTGCTCAGACAGACGTATAGATTAACAACACAGAGGTCTGTAGACTCAAGTTGCTCAGACAGACGTAGACATTCACACAGAGGTCTGTAAACTCAAGTTGATCAGACAGACGTGTAGATTCACACAGAGGTCTGTAGACTCAAGTTGCACAGACAGACGTGTAGATTCACACAGAGGTTTGCAGACTTAAGTACACACTGACAGACGTATAGATTCACACATAGGTCTGTAGACTCCAGTGGCACAGACAGACGTGTAGATTCACACAGTGGTCTGTAGACTCAAGTTGTTCAGACAGACGTGTAGATTCACACAGAGGTCTGTAAACTCAATAACACACAAACAGACGTGTAGATTCACACAGAGGTCTGTTGACTCAAGTTTCTCAGACAGACGTGTTGATTCACACAGAGGTCTGTAAACTCAAGTACACACAGATAGACATGTAGATTCACACAGGTCTGTAGACTCAAGTTGCACAGAGAGACGTATAGATTCATTCAGAGGTCTGTAAAATCAAGTTGCTCAGAAAGACGTGTTGATTCACACAGAGGTCTGTAAACTCAAGTCCACACAGACAGACGTGTAGATTCACACAGAGGTCTGTAAACTCAAGTTGCACAGACAGACGTGTAGATTCACACAGAGGTCTGTAAACTCAAGTTGCACAGACAGACGTGTAGATTTACACAGAGGTCTGTAGACTCAAGTTGCTCAGACAGACGTGTAGATTCACACAGAGGTCTGTAAACTCAATAACACACAAACAGACGTGTAGATTCACACAGAGGTCTGTAAACTCAAGTACACACAGATAGACGTGTAGATTCACACAGGTCTGTAGAATCAAGTTGCACAGAGAGACGTATAGATTCATTCAGAGGTCTGTAAACTCAAGTTGCTCAGAAAGACGTGTTGATTCACACAGAGGTCTGTAAACTCAAGTCCACACAGACAGACGTGTAGATTCACACAGAGGTCTGTAAACTCAAGTTGCACAGACAGACGTGTAGATTCACACAGAGGTCTGTAAACTCAAGTTGCACAGACAGACGTGTAGATTTACACAGAGGTCTGTAGACTCAAGTTGCACAGACAGACCTGTAGATTCACACAGAGGTCTGCAGACTCATGTACACACAGACAGACATAGATTCACACAAAGGTCTGTAGACTCAAGTGGCAGAGACAGACGTGTACCTTCACACAGAGGTCTGTAAACTCAAGTACACACAGATAGACGTGTAGATTCACACAAAAGTCTGTAGACTCAACTTGCACAGACAGACGTGTAGATTCACACAGAGGTCTGTAGACTCAAGTTGCACACAGAGACGTATAGATTCACACAGAGGTCTGTAAACTCAAGTTGCTCAGACAGATGTGTAGATTCACACAGAGGTCTGTAAACTCAAGTTGCACAGACAGACGTGTAGATTCACATAGAGGTCTGTAAACTCAAGTTGCACAGACAGACGTGTAGATTTATACAGAGGTCTGTAGACTCAAAGTTGCACAGACAGACGTGTAGATTCACACAGAGGTCTGTAGACTCAAGTTGCACAGACAGACGTGTACCTTCACACAGAGGTCTGTAAACTCAAGTACACACAGACAGACGTGTAGATTCACACAGAAGTCTGTAGACTCAACTTGCACAGACAGACGTATAGATTCACACAGAGGTCTGTAAACTCAAGTTGATCAGATAGACGTATGGATAAACAACTCAGAGGTCTGTAAACTCAAGTTGCTCAGATAGACGTGTAGATTCACACAGAGGTCTGTAGACTCAAGTTGCACAGACAGACGTGTAGATTCACACAGAGGTCTGTAGACTCAAGTTGCACAGACAGACGTATAGATTCACGCAGAGGTCTGTAAACTCAAGTTGCACAGACAGACGTATAGATTCACGCAGAGGTCTGTAAACTCAAGTACACACAGACAGACGTGTAGATTCACACAGAGGTCTGTAAACTAAAGTTGCACAGGTAGACGTGTAGATTCACACAGAGGTCTGTAAACTCAATTTGCACAGACAGACGTGTAGATTCACACAGAGGTCTGTAAACTCAAGTTGCACAGACAGACGTATAGATTCACACAGAGGTGTGTAAACTCAAGTTGCTCAGACAGACGTATAAATAAACAACACAGACGTCTGTAGACTCAAGTTGCACAGACAGACGTGTAGATTCACACAGAGGTCTGTAGACTCAAGTTGCACAGACAGACGTGTAGATTCACACAGAGGTCTGTAAACTCAAGTTGCACAGACAGACGTGTAGATTCACACGGAGGTCTGTAAACTCAAGTACACACAGATAGACGTGTAGATTCACACAGAAGTCTGTAGACTCAACTTGCACAGACAGACGTGTAGATTCACACAGACGTCTGTAGACTCAAGTTGCACAGACAGACGTGTAGATTCACACAGAGGTCTGTAGACTCAAGTTGCACAGACAGACGTGTAGATTCACACAGAGGTCTGCAGACTCAAGTACACACAGACAGATGTGTAGATTCACACAGAGGTCTGTAGACTTAAGTTGCTCAGACAGACGTGTGGATTCACACAGAGGTCTGTTGACTCAACTTGTAAAAGACAGATGTATAGATTCACAAAGAGGTCTGTAAACTCAAGTACACACAGACAGACGTGTAAATTTACACAGAGGTCTGTAAACTAAATTTGCACTGACAGACGTGTAGATTCACACAGAGGTCTGTAAACTCAAGTTGCACAGACAGACGTGTAGATTCACACAGAGGTTTTGTAAACTCAAGTTGCACAGACAGACGTGTGGATTCACACAGAGGTCTGCTGACTCAAGTTGTAAAAGACAGACGTATAGATTCACACAGAGGTCTGTAAACTCAAGTTGCTCAGACAGACGTATAGATTAACAACACAGAGGTCTGTAGACTCAAGTTGCTCAGACAGACGTAGACATTCACACAGAGGTCTGTAAACTCAAGTTGATCAGACAGACGTGTAGATTCACACAGAGGTCTGTAGACTCAAGTTGCACAGACAGACGTGTAGATTCACACAGAGGTTTGCAGACTTAAGTACACACTGACAGACGTATAGATTCACACATAGGTCTGTAGACTCCAGTGGCACAGACAGACGTGTAGATTCACACAGTGGTCTGTAGACTCAAGTTGTTCAGACAGACGTGTAGATTCACACAGAGGTCTGTAAACTCAATAACACACAAACAGACGTGTAGATTCACACAGAGGTCTGTAAACTCAAGTACACACAGATAGACGTGTAGATTCACACAGGTCTGTAGAATCAAGTTGCACAGAGAGACGTATAGATTCATTCAGAGGTCTGTAAACTCAAGTTGCTCAGAAAGACGTGTTGATTCACACAGAGGTCTGTAAACTCAAGTCCACACAGACAGACGTGTAGATTCACACAGAGGTCTGTAAACTCAAGTTGCACAGACAGACGTGTAGATTCACACAGAGGTCTGTAAACTCAAGTTGCACAGACAGACGTGTAGATTTACACAGAGGTCTGTAGACTCAAGTTACACAGACAGACGTGTAGATTCACACAGAGGTCTGTAGACTCAAGTTGCTCAGACAGACGTGTAGATTCACACAGAGGTCTGTAAACTCAATAACACACAAACAGACGTGTAGATTCACACAGAGGTCTGTAAACTCAAGTACACACAGATAGACGTGTAGATTCACACAGGTCTGTAGAATCAAGTTGCACAGAGAGACGTATAGATTCATTCAGAGGTCTGTAAACTCAAGTTGCTCAGAAAGACGTGTTGATTCACACAGAGGTCTGTAAACTCAAGTCCACACAGACAGACGTGTAGATTCACACAGAGGTCTGTAAACTCAAGTTGCACAGACAGACGTGTAGATTCACACAGAGGTCTGTAAACTCAAGTTGCACAGACAGACGTGTAGATTTACACAGAGGTCTGTAGACTCAAGTTGCACAGACAGACCTGTAGATTCACACAGAGGTCTGCAGACTCATGTACACACAGACAGACATAGATTCACACAAAGGTCTGTAGACTCAAGTGGCAGAGACAGACGTGTACCTTCACACAGAGGTCTGTAAACTCAAGTACACACAGATAGACGTGTAGATTCACACAAAAGTCTGTAGACTCAACTTGCACAGACAGACGTGTAGATTCACACAGAGGTCTGTAGACTCAAGTTGCACACAGAGACGTATAGATTCACACAGAGGTCTGTAAACTCAAGTTGCTCAGACAGATGTGTAGATTCACACAGAGGTCTGTAAACTCAAGTTGCACAGACAGACGTGTAGATTCACATAGAGGTCTGTAAACTCAAGTTGCACAGACAGACGTGTAGATTTATACAGAGGTCTGTAGACTCAAAGTTGCACAGACAGACGTGTAGATTCACACAGAGGTCTGTAGACTCAAGTTGCACAGACAGACGTGTACCTTCACACAGAGGTCTGTAAACTCAAGTACACACAGACAGACGTGTAGATTCACACAGAAGTCTGTAGACTCAACTTGCACAGACAGACGTATAGATTCACACAGAGGTCTGTAAACTCAAGTTGATCAGATAGACGTATGGATAAACAACTCAGAGGTCTGTAAACTCAAGTTGCTCAGATAGACGTGTAGATTCACACAGAGGTCTGTAGACTCAAGTTGCGCAGACAGACGTGTAGATTCACACAGAGGTCTGTAGACTCAAGTTGCACAGACAGACGTATAGATTCACGCAGAGGTCTGTAAACTCAAGTTGCACAGACAGACGTATAGATTCACGCAGAGGTCTGTAAACTCAAGTACACACAGACAGACGTGTAGATTCACACAGAGGTCTGTAAACTAAAGTTGCACAGGTAGACGTGTAGATTCACACAGAGGTCTGTAAACTCAATTTGCACAGACAGACGTGTAGATTCACACAGAGGTCTGTAAACTCAAGTTGCACAGACAGACGTATAGATTCACACAGAGGTGTGTAAACTCAAGTTGCTCAGACAGACGTATAAATAAACAACACAGACGTCTGTAGACTCAAGTTGCACAGACAGACGTGTAGATTCACACAGAGGTCTGTAGACTCAAGTTGCACAGACAGACGTGTAGATTCACACAGAGGTCTGCAGACTCAAGTACACACAGACAGACGTGTAGATTCACACAGAGGTCTGTAGACTTAAGTTGCTCAGACAGACGTGTGAATTCACACAGAGGTCTGTTGACTCAACTTGTAAAAGACAGATGTATAGATTCACACAGAGGTCTGTAAACTCAAGTACACACAGACAGACGTGTAAATTTACACAGAGGTCTGTAAACTAAATTTGCACAGACAGACGTGTAGATTCACACAGAGTTCTGTAAACTCAAGTTGCACAGACAGACGTGTAGATTCACACAGAGGTTTTGTAAACTCAAGTTGCACAGACAGACGTGTGGATTCACACAGAGGTCTGTTGACTCAAGTTGTAAAAGACAGACGTATAGATTCACACAGAGGTCTGTAAACTCAAGTTGCTCAGACAGACGTATAGATTAACAACACAGAGGTCTGTAGACTCAAGTTGCTCAGACAGACGTAGACATTCACACAGAGGTCTGTAAACTCAAGTTGCACAGACAGACGTGTAGATTCACACTGAGGTCTGCAGACTTAAGTACACACTGACAGACGTATAGATTCACACATAGGTCTGTAGACTCCAGTGGCACAGACAGACGTGTAGATTCACACAGAGGTCTGTAGACTCAAGTTGCTCAGAAAGACGTGTAGATTCACACAGAGGTCTGTAAACTCAATAACACACAAACAGACGTGTAGATTCACACAGTGGTCTGTTGACTCAAGTTTCTCAGACAGACGTGTTGATTTACACAGAGGTCTGTAAACTCAAGAACACACAGATAGACGTGTAGATTCACACAGGTCTGTAGAATCAAGTTGCACAGAGAGACGTGTTGATTCACACAGAGGTCTGTAAACTCAAGTCCACACAGACAGACGTGTAGATTCACACAGAGGTCTGTAAACTCAACTTGCACAGACAGACGTGTAGATTCACACAGAGATCTGTAAACTCAAGTTGCACAGACAGACGTGTAGATTTACACAGAGGTCTGTAGACTCAAAGTTGCACAGACAGACGTGTAGATTCACACAGAGGTCTGTAGACTCAAGTTGCTCAGACAGACGTGTAGATTCACACAGAGGTCTGTAAACTCAATAACACACAAACAGACGTGTAGATTCACACAGAGGTCTGTTGACTCAAGTTTCTCAGACAGACGTGTTGATTCACACAGAGGTCTGTAAACTCAAGTACACACAGATAGACGTGTAGATTCACACAGGTCTGTAGAATCAAGTTGCTCAGAGAGACGTATAGATTCATTCAGAGGTCTGTAAACTCAAGTTGCTCAGAAAGACGTGTTGATTCACACAGAGGTCTGTAAACTCAAGTCCACACAGACAGACGTGTAGATTCACACAGAGGTCTGTAAACTCAAGTTGATCAGACAGACGTGTAGATTCACACAGAGGTATGTAGACTCAAGTTGCACAGACAGACGTGTAGATTCACACAGAGGTCTGCAGACTTAAGTACACACTGACAGACGTATAGATTCACACATAGGTCTGTAGACTCCAGTGGCACAGACAGACGTGTAGATTCACACAGAGGTCTGTAGACTCAAGTTGCTCAGACAGACGTGTAGATTCACACAGAGGTCTGTAAACTCAATAACACACAAACAGACGTGTAGATTCACACAGAGGTCTGTTGACTCAAGTTTCTCAGACAGACGTGTTGATTCACACAGAGGTCTGTAAACTCAAGTACACACAGATAGACGTGTAGATTCACACAGGTCTGTAGACTCAAGTTGCACAGAGAGACGTATAGATTCATTCAGAGGTCTGTAAACTCAAGTTGCTCAGAAAGACGTGTTGATTCACACAGAGGTCTGTAAACTCAAGTCCACACAGACAGACGTGTAGATTCACACAGAGGTCTGTAAACTCAAGTAGCACAGACAGACGTGTAGATTCACACAGAGGTCTGTAAACTCAAGTTGCAGAGACAGACGTGTAGATTTACACAGAGGTCTGTAGACTCAAAGTTGCACAGACAGACATGTAGATTCACACAGAGGTCTGTAAACTCAATAACACACAAACAGACGTGTAGATTCACACAGAGGTCTGTTGACTCAAGTTTCTCAGACAGACGTGTTGATTCACACAGAGGTCTGTAAACTCAAGTACACACAGATAGACGTGTAGATTCACACAGGTCTGTAGAATCAAGTTGCACAGAGAGACGTATAGATTCATTCAGAGGTCTGTAAACTCAAGTTGCTCAGAAAGACGTGTTCATTCACACAGAGGTCTGTAAACTCAAGTCCACGCAGACAGACGTGTAGATTCACGCAGAGGTCTGTAAACTCAAGTTGCACAGACAGACGTGTAGATTCACACAGAGGTCTGTAAACTCAAGTTGCACAGACAGACGTGTAGATTTACACAGAGGTCTGTAGACTCAAAGTTGCACAGACAGACGTGTAGATTCACACAGAGGTCTGTAGACTCAAGTTGCACAGACAGACGTGTAGATTCACACAGAGGTCTGCAGACTCAAGTACACACAGACAGACATAGATTCAAACAAAGGTCTGTAGACTCAAGTGGCAGAGACAGACGTGTACCTTCACACAGAGGTCTGTAAACTCAAGTACACACAGATAGACGTGTAGATTCACACAGAAGTCTGTAGACTCAACTTGCACAGACAGACGTGTAGATTCACACAGAGGTCTGTAGACTCAAGTTGCACAGAGAGACGTATAGATTCACACAGAGGTCTGTAAACTCAAGTTGATCAGATAGACGTATGGATAAACAACACAGAGGTCTGTAAACTCAAGTTGCTCGTATAGACGTGTAGATTCACACAGAGGTCTGTAGACTCAAGTTGCACAGACAGACGTGTAGATTCACACAGAGGTCTGTAGACTCAAGTTGCACAGACAGACGTATAGATTCACACAGAGGTCTGTAAACTCAAGTACACACAGACAGACGTGTAGATTCACACAGAGGTCTGTAAACGAAAGTTGCACAGGCAGACGTGTAGATTCACACAGAGGTCTGTAAACTCAAGTTGCACAGACAGACGTATAGATAAACAACACAGACGTCTGTAGACTCAAGTTGCACAGACATACGTGTAGATTCACACCGAGGTCTGTAGACTCAAGTTGCACAGACAGACGTGTAGATTCACACAGAGGTCTGCAGACTCAAGTACACACAGACAGACGTGTAGATTCACACAGAGGTCTGTAGACTTAAGTTGCTCAGACAGACGTGTTGATTCACACAGAAGTCTGTAAACTCAAGTACACACAGACAGACGTGTAAATTCACACAGAGGTCTGTAAACTAAATTTGCACAGACAGACGTGTAGATTCACACAGAGGTCTGTAAACTCAAGTTGCACAGACAGACGTGTAGATTCACACAGAGGTTTTGTAAACTCAAGTTGCACAGACAGACGTGTGGAGTCACACAGAGGTCTGTTGACTCAACTTGTAAAAGACAGATGTATAGATTCACACAGAGGTCTGTAAACTCAAGTACGCACAGACAAACGTGTAAATTCACACAGAAGTCTGTAAACTAAATTTGCACAGAAAGACGTGTAGATTCACACAGAGGTCTGTAAACTCAAGTTGCACAGACAGACGTGTAGATTCACACAGAGGTTTTGTAAACTCAAGTTGCACAGACAGACGTGGGGATTCACACAGAGGTCTGTTGACTCAAGTTCTAAAAGACAGACGTATAGATTCACACAGAGTTCTGTAAACTCAAGTTGCTCAGACAGACGTATAGATTAACAACACAGAGGTCTGTAGACTCAAGTTGCTCAGACAGACGTAGAGATTCACACAGACGTCTGTAAACTCAAGTACACACAGATAGACGTGTAGATTAACACAGGTCTGTAGACTCAAGTTGCACAGAGAGACGTATAGATTCATTCAGAGGTCTGTAAACTCAAGTTGCTCAGAAAGACGTATTGATTCACACAGAGGTCTGTAAACTCAAGTCCACACGGACAGACGTGTAGATTCACACAGAGGTCTGTAAACTCAAGTTGCACAGACAGACGTGTAGATTCACACAGAGGTCTGTAAACTCAAGTTGCACAGACAGACGTGTAGATTTACACAGAGGTCTGTAGACTCAAAGTTGCACAGACAGACGTGTATATTCACACAGAGGTCTGTAGACTCAAGTTGCAGAGACAGACGTGTAGATTCACACAGAGGTCTGCAGACTCAAGTACACACAGACAGACATAGATTCACACAAAGGTCTGTAGACTCAAGTGGCAGAGACAGACGTGTACCTTCACACAGAGGTCTGTAAACTCAAGTACACACAGATAGACGTGTAGATTCACACATAAGTCTGTAGACTCAACTTGCACAGGCAAACGTGTAGATTCACACAGAGGTCTGTAGACTCAAGTTGCACAGACAGACGTGTAGATTCACACAGAGGTCTGTAGACTCAAGTTGCACAGACAGACGTATAGATTCACACAGAGGTCTGTAAACTCAAGTACACACAGACAGACGTGTAGATTCACACAGAGGTCTGTAAACTAAAGTTGCACAGGCAGACGTGTAGATTCACACAGAGGTCTGTAAACTCAAGTTGCACAGACAGACGTGTAGATTCACACAGAGGTCTGTAAACTCAAGTTGCACAGACAGACGTATAGATTCACACAGAGGTCTGTAAACTCAAGTTGCTCAGACAGACGTATAGATAAACAACACAGACGTCTGTAGACTCAAGTTGCACAGACAGACGTGTAGATTCACACATAGGTCTGTAGACTCAAGTTGCACAGACAGACGTGTAGATTCACACAGAGGTCTGCAGACTCAAGTACACACAGACAGACGTGTAGATTCACACAGAGGTCTGTAGACTTAAGTTGCTCAGACATACGTGTTGATTCACACAGACGTCTGTAAACTCAAGTACACACAGACAGACGTGTAGATTCACACAGAGGTCTGTAAACTCAAGTTGCACAGACAGACGTGTAGATTCACACAGAGGTTTTGTAAACTCAAGTTGCACAGACAGACGTGTGGATTCACACAGAGGTCTGTTGACTCAACTTGTAAAAGACAGATGTATAGATTCACACAGAGGTCTGTAAACTCAAGTACACACAGACAGACGTGTAAATTCACACAGAGGTCTGTAAACTAAATTTGCACAGACAGACGTGTAGATTCACACAGAGGTCTGTAAACTCAAGTTGCACAGACAGACGTGTAGATTTACACAGATGTCTGTATACTCAAAGTTGCACAGACAGACGTGTAGATTCACACAGAGGTCTGTAGACTCAAGTTGCACAGACAGACGTGTAGATTCACACAGAGGTCTGCAGACTCAAGTACACACAGACAGACATAGATTCACACAAAGGTCTGTAGACTCAAGTGGCAAAGACAGACGTGTACCTTCACACAAAGGTCTGTAAACTCAAGTACACACAGATAGACGTGTAGATTCACACAGAGGTCTGTAGACTTAAGTTGCTCAGACAGACGTGTTGATTCACACAGAGGTCTGTAAACTCAAGTACACACAGACAGACGTGTAAATTCACACAGAGGTTTGTAAACTAAATTTGCACAGACAGATGTGTAGATTCACACAGAGGTCTGTAAACTCAAGTTGCACAGACAGACGTGTAGATTCACACAGAGGTTTTGTAAACTCAAGAAGCACAGACAGACGTGTGGATTCACACAGGGGTCTGTTGACTCAAGTTGTAAAAGACAGACGTATAGATTCACACAGAGGTCTGTAAACTCAAGTTGCTCAGACAGACGTATAGATTAACAACACAGAGGTCTGTAGACTCAAGTTGCTCAGACAGACGTATAGATTCACACAGAGGTCTGTAAAGTCAAGTTGCTCAGACAGACGTATAGATTAACAACACAGAGGTCTGTAGACTCAAGTTGCTCAGACAGACGTAGAGATTCACACAGAGGTCTGTAAACTCAAGTACACACAGATAGACGTGTAGATTCACACAGGTCTGTAGACTCAAGTTGCACAGAGAGACGTATAGATTCATTAAGAGGTCTGCAAACTCAAGTTGCTCAGAAAGACGTGTTGATTCACACAGAGGTCTGTAAACTCAAGTTGCACAGACAGACGTGTAGATTTACACAGAGGTCTGTAGACTCAAAGTTGCACAGACAGACGTGTAGATTCACACAGAGGTCTGTAGACTCAAGTTGCACAGACAGACGTGTAGATTCACACAGAGGTCTGCAGACTCAAGTACACACAGACAGACATAGATTCACACAAAGGTCTGTAGACTCAAGTGGCAAAGACAGACGTGTACCTTCACACAAAGGTCTGTAAACTCAAGTACACACAGATAGACGTGTAGATTCACACAGAGGTCTGTAGACTTAAGTTGCTCAGACAGACGTGTTGATTCACACAGAGGTCTGTAAACTCAAGTACACACAGACAGACGTGTAAATTCACACAGAGGTTTGTAAACTAAATTTGCACAGACAGATGTGTAGATTCACACAGAGGTCTGTAAACTCAAGTTGCACAGACAGACGTGTAGATTCACACAGAGGTTTTGTAAACTCAAGAAGCACAGACAGACGTGTGGATTCACACAGGGGTCTGTTGACTCAAGTTGTAAAAGACAGACGTATAGATTCACACAGAGGTCTGTAAACTCAAGTTGCTCAGACAGACGTATAGATTAACAACACAGAGGTCTGTAGACTCAAGTTGCTCAGACAGACGTATAGATTCACACAGAGGTCTGTAAAGTCAAGTTGCTCAGACAGACGTATAGATTAACAACACAGAGGTCTGTAGACTCAAGTTGCTCAGACAGACGTAGAGATTCACACAGAGGTCTGTAAACTCAAGTACACACAGATAGACGTGTAGATTCACACAGGTCTGTAGACTCAAGTTGCACAGAGAGACGTATAGATTCATTAAGAGGTCTGTAAACTCAAGTTGCTCAGAAAGACGTGTTGATTCACACAGAGGTCTGTAAACTCAAGTTGCACAGACAGACGTGTAGATTTACACAGAGGTCTGTAGACTCAAAGTTGCACAGACAGACGTGTAGATTCACACAGAGGTCTGTAGACTCAAGTTGCACAGACAGACGTGTAGATTCACACAGAGGTCTGCAGACTCAAGTACACACAGACAGACATAGATTCACACAAAGGTTTGTAGACTCAAGTGGCAGAGACAGACGTGTACCTTCACACAGACGTCTGTAAACTCAAGTACACACAGATAGACGTGTAGATTCACACAGAGGTCTGTAAACTAAAGTTGCACAGACAGACGTGTAGATTCACACAGAGGTTTTGCAAACTCAAGTTGCACAGACAGACGTGTGGAGTCACACAGAGGTCTGTTGAATCAACTTGTAAAAGACAGATGTATAGATTCACACAGAGGTCTGTAAACTCAAGTACACACAGACAAACGTGTAAATTCACACAGAGGTCTGTAAACTAAATTTGCACAGAAAGACGTGTAGATTCACACAGAGGTCTGTAAACTCAAGTTGCACAGACAGACGTGTAGATTCACACAGAGGTTTTGTAAACTCAAGTTGCACAGACAGACATGTGGATTCACACAGAGGTCTGTTGACTCAAGTTGTAAAAGACAGACGTATAGATTCACACAGAGGTCTGTAAACTCAATTTGCTCAGACAGACGTATAGATTAACAACACAGAGGTCTGTAGACTCAAGTTGCTCAGACAGACGTAGAGATTCACATAGAGGTCTGTAAACTCAAGTACACACAGATAGACGTGTAGATTCACACAGGTCTGTAGACTCAAGTTGCACAGACAGACGTGTAGATTCACACAGAGGTCTGTAAACTCAAGTTGCACAGACAGACGTGTAGATTCACACAGAGGTCTGTAAACTCAAGTTGCACAGACAGACGTATAGATAAACAACACAGACGTCTGTAGACTCAAGTTGCACAGACAGACGTGTAGATTCACACAGAGGTCTGTAGACTCAAGTTGCACAGACAGACGTGTAGATTCACACAGAGGTCTGCAGACTCAAGTACACACAGGCAGACGTGTAGATTCACACAGAGGTCTGTAGACTTAAGTTGCTCAGACAGACGTGTTGATTCACACAAAGGTCTGCAGACTCAAGTACACACAGACAGACGTGTAGATTCACACAGAGGTCTGTAGACTTAAGTTGCTCAGACAGACGTGTTGATTCACACAGAGGTCTGTAGACTCAAGTTGCAGAGACAGACGTGTAGATTCACACAGAGGTCTGCAGACTCAAGTACACACAGACAGACATAGATTCACACAAAGGTCTGTAGACTCAAGTGGCAGAGACAGACGTGTACCTTCACACAGAGGTCTGTAAACTCAAGTACACACAGATAGACGTGTAGATTCACACATAAGTCTGTAGACTCAACTTGCACAGGCAAACGTGTAGATTCACACAGAGGTCTGTAGACTCAAGTTGCACAGACAGACGTGTAGATTCACACAGAGGTCTGTAGACTCAAGTTGCACAGACAGACGTATAGATTCACACAGAGGTCTGTAAACTAAAGTTGCACAGGCAGACGTGTAGATTCACACAGAGGTCTGTAAACTCAAGTTGCACAGACAGACGTATAGATTCACACAGAGGTCTGTAAACTCAAGTTGCTCAGACAGACGTATAGATAAACAACACAGACGTCTGTAGACTCAAGTTGCACAGACAGACGTGTAGATTCACACAGAGGTCTGTAGACTCAAGTTGCACAGACAGACGTGTAGATTCACACAGAGGTCTGCAGACTCAAGTACACACAGACAGACGTGTAGATTCACACAGAGGTCTGTAGACTTAAGTTGCTCAGACATACGTGTTGATTCACACAGACGTCTGTAAACTCAAGTACACACAGACAGACGTGTAGATTCACACAGAGGTCTGTAAACTCAAGTTGCACAGACAGACGTGTAGATTCACACAGAGGTTTTGTAAACTCAAGTTGCACAGACAGACGTGTGGATTCACACAGAGGTCTGTTGACTCAACTTGTAAAAGACAGATGTATAGATTCACACAGAGGTCTGTAAACTCAAGTACACACAGACAGACGTGTAAATTCACACAGAGGTCTGTAAACTAAATTTGCACAGACAGACGTGTAGATTCACACAGAGGTCTGTAAACTCAAGTTGCACAGACAGACGTGTAGATTTACACAGATGTCTGTATACTCAAAGTTGCACAGACAGACGTGTAGATTCACACAGAGGTCTGTAGACTCAAGTTGCACAGACAGACGTGTAGATTCACACAGAGGTCTGCAGACTCAAGTACACACAGACAGACATAGATTCACACAAAGGTCTGTAGACTCAAGTGGCAGAGACAGACGTGTACCTTCACACAAAGGTCTGTAAACTCAAGTACACACAGATAGACGTGTAGATTCACACAGAGGTCTGTAGACTTAAGTTGCTCAGACAGACGTGTTGATTCACACAGAGGTCTGTAAACTCAAGTACACACAGACAGACGTGTAAATTCACACAGAGGTCTGTAAACTAAATTTGCACAGACAGATGTGTAGATTCACACAGAGGTCTGTAAACTCAAGTTGCACAGACAGACGTGTAGATTCACACAGAGGTTTTGTAAACTCAAGAAGCACAGACAGACGTGTGGATTCACACAGGGGTCTGTTGACTCAAGTTGTAAAAGACAGACGTATAGATTCACACAGAGGTCTGTAAACTCAAGTTGCTCAGACAGACGTATAGATTAACAACACAGAGGTCTGTAGACTCAAGTTTCTCAGACAGACGTATAGATTCACACAGAGGTCTGTAAACTCAAGTTGCTCAGACAGACGTATAGATTAACAACACAGAGGTCTGTAGACTCAAGTTGCTCAGACAGACGTAGAGATTCACACAGAGGTCTGTAAACTCAAGTACACACAGATAGACGTGTAGATTCACACAGGTCTGTAGACTCAAGTTGCACAGAGAGACGTATAGATTCATTAAGAGGTCTGTAAACTCAAGTTGCTCAGAAAGACGTGTTGATTCACACAGAGGTCTCTAAACTCAAGTTGCACAGACAGACGTGTAGATTTACACAGAGGTCTGTAGACTCAAAGTTGCACAGACAGACGTGTAGATTCACACAGAGGTCTGTAGACTCAAGTTGCACAGACAGACGTGTAGATTCACACAGAGGTCTGCAGACTCAAGTACACACAGACAGACATAGATTCACACAAAGGTTTGTAGACTCAAGTGGCAGAGACAGACGTGTACCTTCACACAGACGTCTGTAAACTCAAGTACACACAGATAGACGTGTAGATTCACACAGAGGTCTGTAAACTAAATTTGCACAGACAGACGTGTAGATTCACACAGAGGTCTGTAAACTCAAGTTGCACAGACAGACGTGTAGATTCACACAGAGGTTTTGCAAACTCAAGTTGCACAGACAGACGTGTGGAGTCACACAGAGGTCTGTTGACTCAACTTGTAAAAGACAGATGTATAGATTCACACAGAGGTCTGTAAACTCAAGTACACACAGACAAACGTGTAAATTCACACAGAGGTCTGTAAACTAAATTTGCACAGAAAGACGTGTAGATTCACACAGAGGTCTGTAAACTCAAGTTGCACAGACAGACGTGTAGATTCACACAGAGGTTTTGTAAACTCAAGTTGCACAGACAGACATGTGGATTCACACAGAGGTCTGTTGACTCAAGTTGTAAAAGACAGACGTATAGATTCACACAGAGGTCTGTAAACTCAAGTTGCTCAGACAGACGTATAGATTAACAACACAGAGGTCTGTAGACTCAAGTTGCTCAGACAGACGTAGAGATTCACATAGAGGTCTGTAAACTCAAGTACACACAGATAGACGTGTAGATTCACACAGGTCTGTAGACTCAAGTTGCACAGACAGACGTGTAGATTCACACAGAGGTCTGTAAACTCAAGTTGCACAGACAGACGTGTAGATTCACACAGAGGTCTGTAAACTCAAGTTGCACAGACAGACGTATAGATAAACAACACAGACGTCTGTAGACTCAAGTTGCACAGACAGACGTGTAGATTCACACAGAGGTCTGTAGACTCAAGTTGCACAGACAGACGTGTAGATTCACACAGAGGTCTGCAGACTCAAGTACACACAGACAGACGTGTAGATTCACACAGAGGTCTGTAGACTTAAGTTGCTCAGACAGACGTGTTGATTCACACAGAGGTCTGTAAACTCAAGTACACACAGACAGACGTGTAAATTCACACAGAGGTCTGTAAACTAAATTTGCACAGACAGACGTGTAGATTCACACAGAGGTCTGTAAACTCAAGTTGCACAGACAGACGTGTAGATTCACACAGAGGTTTTGTAAACTCAAGTTGCACAGACAGACGTGTGGAGTCACACAGAGGTCTGTTGACTCAACTTGTAAAAGACAGATGTATAGATTCACACAGAGGTCTGTGAACTCAAGTACACACAGACAAACGTGTAAATTCACACAGAGGTCTGTAAACTAAATTTGCACAGAAAGACGTGTAGATTCACACAGAGGTCTGTAAACTCAAGTTGCACAGACAGACGTGTAGATTCACACAGAGGTTTTGTAAACTCAAGTTGCACAGACAGACGTGGGGATTCACACAGAGGTCTGTTGACTCAAGTTGTAAAAGACAGACGTATAGATTCACACAGAGTTCTGTAAACTCAAGTTGCTCAGACAGACGTATAGATTAACAACACAGAGGTCTGTAGACTCAAGTTGCTCAGACAGACGTAGAGATTCACACAGAGGTCTGTAAACTCAAGTACACACAGATAGACGTGTAGATTCACACAGGTCTGTAGACTCAAGTTGCACAGAGAGACGTATAGATTCATTCAGAGGTCTGTAAACTCAAGTTGCTCAGAAAGACGTGTTGATTCACACAGAGGTCTGTAAACTCAAGTCCACACGGACAGACGTGTATATTCACACAGAGGTCTGTAAACTCAAGTTGCACAGACAGACGTGTAGATTCACACAGAGGTCTGTAAACTCAAGTTGCACAGACAGACGTGTAGATTTACACAGAGGTCTGTAGACTCAAAGTTGCACAGACAGACGTGTAGATTCACACAGAGGTCTGTAGACTCAAGTTGCACAGACAGACGTGTAGATTCACACAGAGGTCTGCAGACTCAAGTACACACAGACAGACATAGATTCACACAAAGGTCTGTAGACTCAAGTGGCAGAGACAGACGTGTACCTTCACACAGAGGTCTGTAAACTCAAGTACACACAGATAGACGTGTAGATTCACACAGAAGTCTGTAGACTCAACTTGCACAGGCAGACGTGTAGATTCACACAGAGGTCTGTAGACTCAACTTGCACAGACAGACGTGTAGATTCACACAGAGGTCTGTAGACTCAAGTTGCACAGACAGACGTATAGATTCACACAGAGGTCTGTAAACTCAAGTACACACAGACAGACGTGTAGATTCACACAGAGGTCTGTAAACTAAAGTTGCACAGGCAGACGTGTAGATTCACACAGAGGTCTGTAAACTCAAGTTGCACAGACAGACGTGTAGATTCACACAGAGGTCTGTAAACTCAAGTTGCACAGACAGACGTATAGATTCACACAGAGGTCTGTAAACTCAAGTTGCTCAGACAAACGTATAGATAAACAACACAGACGTCTGTAGACTCAAGTTGCACAGACAGACGTGTAGATTCACACAGAGGTCTGTAGACTCAAGTTGCACAGACAGACGTGTAGATTCACACAGAGGTCTGCAGACTCAAGTACACACAGACAGACGTGTAGATTCACACAGAGGTCTGTAGACTTAAGTTGCTCAGACAGACGTGTTGATTCACACAGACATCTGTAAACTCAAGTACACAAAGACAGACGTGTAGATTCACACAGAGGTCTGTAAACTCAAGTTGCACAGACAGACGTGTAGATTCACACAGAGGTTTTGTAAACTCAAGTTGCACAGACAGACGTGTGGATTCACACAGAGGTCTGTTGACTCAACTTGTAAAAGACAGATGTATAGATTCACACAGAGGTCTGTAAACTCAAGTACACACAGACAGACGTGTAAATTCACACAGAGGTCTGTAAACTCAAGTTGCACAGACAGACGTGTAGATTCACACAGAGGTTTTGTAAACTCAAGAAGCACAGACAGACGTGTGGATTCACACAGGGGTCTGTTGACTCAAGTTGTAAAAGACAGACGTATAGATTCACACAGAGTTCTGTAAACTCAAGTTGCTCAGACAGACGTATAGATTAACAACACAGAGGTCTGTAGACTCAAGTTGCTCAGACAGACGTAGAGATTCACACAGAGGTCTGTAAACTCAAGTTGCACAGACAGACGTGTAGATTTACACAGATGTCTGTAGACTCAAAGTTGCACAGACAGACGTGTAGATTCACACAGAGGTCTGTAGACTCAAGTTGCACAGACAGACGTGTAGATTCACACAGAGGTCTGCAGACTCAAGTACACACAGACAGACATAGATTCACACAAAGGTCTGTAGACTCAAGTGGCAGAGACAGACGTGTACCTTCACACAGAGGTCTGTAAACTCAAGTACACACAGATAGACGTCTAGATTCACACAGAGGTCTGTAGACTTAAGTTGCTCAGACAGACGTGTTGATTCACACAGAGGTCTGTAAACTCAAGTACACACAGACAGACGTGTAAATTCACACAGAGGTCTGTAAACTAAATTTGCACAGACAGACGTGTAGATTCACACAGAGGTCTGTAAACTCAAGTTGCACAGACAGACGTGTAGATTCACACAGAGGTTTTGTAAACTCAAGAAGCACAGACAGACGTGTGGATTCACACAGGGGTCTGTTGAGTCAAGTTGTAAAAGACAGACGTATAGATTCACACAGAGGTCTGTAAACTCAAGTTGCTCAGACAGACGTATAGATTAACAACACAGAGGTCTGTAGACTCAAGTTGGTCAGACAGACGTATAGATTCACACAGAGGTCTGTAAACTCAAGTTGCTCAGACAGACGTATAGATTAACAACACAGAGGTCTGTAGACTCAAGTTGCTCAGACAGACGTAGAGATTCACACAGAGGTCTGTAAACTCAAGTACACACAGATAGACGTGTAGATTCACACAGGTCTGTAGACTCAAGTTGCACAGAGAGACGTATAGATTCATTCAGAGGTCTGTAAACTCAAGTTGCTCAGAAAGACGTGTTGATTCACACAGAGGTCTGTAAACTCAAGTTGCACAGACAGACGTGTAGATTTACACAGAGGTCTGTAGACTCAAAGTTGCACAGACAGACGTGTAGATTCACACAGAGGTCTGTAGACTCAAGTTGCACAGACAGACGTGTAGATTCACACAGAGGTCTGCAGACTCAAGTACACACAGACAGACATAGATTCACACAAAGGTCTGTAGACTCAAGTGGCAGAGACAGACGTGTACCTTCACACAGACGTCTGTAAACTCAAGTACACACAGATAGACGTGTAGATTCACACAGAGGTCTGTAGACTTAAGTTGCTCAGACAGACGTGTTGATTCACACAGAGGTCTGTAAACTCAAGTACACACAGACAGACGTGTAAATTCACACAAAGGTCTGTAAACTAAATTTGCACAGACAGACGTGTAGATTCAAACAGAGGTCTGTAAACTCAAGTTGCACAGACAGACGTGAAGATTCACACAGAGGTTTTGCAAACTCAAGTTGCACAGACAGACGTGTGGAGTCACACAGAGGTCTGTTGACTCAACTTGTAAAAGACAGATGTATAGATTCACACAGAGGTCTGTAAACTCAAGTACACACAGACAAACGTGTAAATTCACACAGAGGTCTGTAAACTAAATTTGCACAGAAAGACGTGTAGATTCACACAGAGGTCTGTAAACTCAAGTTGCACAGACAGACGTGTAGATTCACACAGAGGTTTTGTAAACTCAAGTTGCACAGACAGACGTGTGGATTCACACAGAGATCTGTTGACTCAAGTTGTAAAAGACAGACGTATAGATTCACACAGAGGTCTATAAACTCAAGTTGCTCAGACAGACGTATAGATTAACAACACAGAGGTCTGTAGACTCAAGTTGCTCAGACAGACGTAGAGATTCACATAGAGGTCTGTAAACTCAAGTACACACAGATAGACGTGCAGATTTACACAGAGGTCTGTAGACTCAAAGTTGCACAGACAGACATATAGATTCATTCAGAGGTCTGTAAACTCAAGTTGCTCAGAAAGACGTGTTGATTCACACAGAGGTCTGTAAACTCAAGTCCACACAGACAGACGTGTAGATTCACACAGAGGTCTGTAAACTCAAGTTGCACAGACAGACGTGTAGATTCACACAGAGGTCTGTAAACTCAAGTTGCACAGACAGACGTGTAGATTTACACAGAGGTCTGTAGACTCAAAGTTGCACAGACAGACGTGTAGATTCACACAGAGGTCTGTAGACTCAAGTTGCACAGACAGACGTGTAGATTCACACAGAGGTCTGCAGACTCAAGTACACACAGACAGACATAGATTCACACAAATGTCTGTAGACTCAAGTGGCAGAGACAGACGTGTACCTTCACACAGAGGTCTGTAAACTCAAGTACACAGATAGACGTGTAGATTCACACAGAAGTCTGTAGACTCAACTTGCACAGGCAGACGTGTAGATTCACACAGAGGTCTGTAGACTCAAGTTGCACAGAGAGACGTATAGATTCACACAGAGGTCTGTAAACTCAAATTGATCAGATAGACGTATGGATAAACAACACAGAGGTCTGTAAACTCAAGTTGCTCAGATAGACGTGTAGATTCACACAGAGGTCTGTAGACTCAAGTTGCACAGACAGACGTGTAGATTCACACAGAGGTCTGCAGACTCAAGTACACACAGACAGACGTGTAGATTCACACAGAGGTCTGTAGACTTAAGTTGCTCAGACAGACGTGTTGATTCACACAGACATCTGTAAACTCAAGTACACAAAGACAGACGCGTAGATTCACACAGAGGTCTGTAAACTCAAGTTGCACAGACAGACGTGTAGATTCACACAGAGGTTTTGTAAACTCAAGTTGCACAGACAGACGTGTGGATTCACACAGAGGTCTGTTGACTCAACTTGTAAAAGACAGATGTATAGATTCACACAGAGGTCTGTAAACTCAAGTACACACAGACAGACGTGTAAATTCACACAGAGGTCTGTAAACTCAAGTTGCACAGACAGACGTGTAGATTCACACAGAGGTTTTGTAAACTCAAGAAGCACAGACAGACGTGTGGATTCACACAGGGGTCTGTTGACTCAAGTTGTAAAAGACAGACGTATAGATTCACACAGAGTTCTGTAAACTCAAGTTGCTCAGACAGACGTATAGATTAACAACACAGAGGTCTGTAGACTCAAGTTGCTCAGACAGACGTAGAGATTCACACAGAGGTCTGTAAACTCAAGTTGCACAGACAGACGTGTAGATTTACACAGATGTCTGTAGACTCAAAGTTGCACAGACAGACGTGTAGATTCACACAGAGGTCTGTAGACTCAAGTTGCACAGACAGACGTGTAGATTCACACAGAGGTCTGCAGACTCAAGTACACACAGACAGACATAGATTCACACAAAGGTCTGTAGACTCAAGTGGCAGAGACAGACGTGTACCTTCACACAGAGGTCTGTAAACTCAAGTACACACAGATAGACGTGTAGATTCACACAGAGGTCTGTAGACTTAAGTTGCTCAGACAGACGTGTTGATTCACACAGAGGTCTGTAAACTCAAGTACACACAGACAGACGTGTAAATTCACACAGAGGTCTGTAAACTAAATTTGCACAGACAGACGTGTAGATTCACACAGAGGTCTGTAAACTCAAGTTGCACAGACAGACGTGTAGATTCACACAGAGGTTTTGTAAACTCAAGAAGCACAGACAGACGTGTGGATTCACACAGGGGTCTGTTGAGTCAAGTTGTAAAAGACAGACGTATAGATTCACACAGAGGTCTGTAAACTCAAGTTGCTCAGACAGACGTATAGATTAACAACACAGAGGTCTGTAGACTCAAGTTGGTCAGACAGACGTATAGATTCACACAGAGGTCTGTAAACTCAAGTTGCTCAGACAGACGTATAGATTAACAACACAGAGGTCTGTAGACTAAAGTTGCTCAGACAGACGTAGAGATTCACACAGAGGTCTGTAAACTCAAGTACACACAGATAGACGTGTAGATTCACACAGGTCTGTAGACTCAAGTTGCACAGAGAGACGTATAGATTCATTCAGAGGTCTGTAAACTCAAGTTGCTCAGAAAGACGTGTTGATTCACACAGAGGTCTGTAAACTCAAGTTGCACAGACAGACGTGTAGATTTACACAGAGGTCTGTAGACTCAAAGTTGCACAGACAGACGTGTAGATTCACACAGAGGTCTGTAGACTCAAGTTGCACAGACAGACGTGTAGATTCACACAGAGGTCTGCAGACTCAAGTACACACAGACAGACATAGATTCACACAAAGGTCTGTAGACTCAAGTGGCAGAGACAGACGTGTACCTTCACACAGACGTCTGTAAACTCAAGTACACACAGATAGACGTGTAGATTCACACAGAGGTCTGTAGACTTAAGTTGCTCAGACAGACGTGTTGATTCACACAGAGGTCTGTAAACTCAAGTACACACAGACAGACGTGTAAATTCACACAAAGGTCTGTAAACTAAATTTGCACAGACAGACGTGTAGATTCAAACAGAGGTCTGTAAACTCAAGTTGCACAGACAGACGTGAAGATTCACACAGAGGTTTTGCAAACTCAAGTTGCACAGACAGACGTGTGGAGTCACACAGAGGTCTGTTGACTCAACTTGTAAAAGACAGATGTATAGATTCACACAGAGGTCTGTAAACTCAAGTACACACAGACAAACGTGTAAATTCACACAGAGGTCTGTAAACTAAATTTGCACAGAAAGACGTGTAGATTCACACAGAGGTCTGTAAACTCAAGTTGCACAGACAGACGTGTAGATTCACACAGAGGTTTTGTAAACTCAAGTTGCACAGACAGACGTGGGGATTCAAACAGAGGTCTGTTGACTCAAGTTGTAAAAGACAGACGTATAGATTCACACAGAGTTCTGTAAACTCAAGTTGCTCAGACAGACGTATAGATTAACAACACAGAGGTCTGTAGACTCAAGTTGCTCAGACAGACGTAGAGATTCACACAGAGGTCTGTAAACTCAAGTACACACAGATAGACGTGTAGATTCACACAGGTCTGTAGACTCAAGTTGCACAGAGAGACGTATAGATTCATTCAGAGGTCTGTAAACTCAAGTTGCTCAGAAAGACGTGTTGATTCACACAGAGGTCTGTAAACTCAAGTCCACACGGACAGACGTGTATATTCACACAGAGGTCTGTAAACTCAAGTTGCACAGACAGACGTGTAGATTCACACAGAGGTCTGTAAACTCAAGTTGCACAGACAGACGTGTAGATTTACACAGAGGTCTGTAGACTCAAAGTTGCACAGACAGACGTGTAGATTCACACAGAGGTCTGTAGACTCAAGTTGCACAGACAGACGTGTAGATTCACACAGAGGTCTGCAGACTCAAGTACACACAGACAGACATAGATTCACACAAAGGTCTGTAGACTCAAGTGGCAGAGACAGACGTGTACCTTCACACAGAGGTCTGTAAACTCAAGTACACACAGATAGACGTGTAGATTCACACAGAAGTCTGTAGACTCAACTTGCACAGGCAGACGTGTAGATTCACACAGAGGTCTGTAGACTCAAGTTGCACAGACAGACGTGTAGATTCACACAGAGGTCTGTAGACTCAAGTTGCACAGACAGACGTATAGATTCACACAGAGGTCTGTAAACTCAAGTACACACAGACAGACGTGTAGATTCACACAGAGGTCTGTAGACTCAAGTTGCACAGACAGACGTGTAGATTCACACAGAGGTCTGTAGACTCAAGTTGCACAGACAGACGTATAGATTCACACAGAGGTCTGTAGACTCAAAGTTGCACAGACAGACGTGTAGATTCACACAGAGGTCTGTAGACTCAAGTTGCACAGACAGACGTGTAGATTCACACAGAGGTCTGCAGACTCAAGTACACACAGACAGACATAGATTCACACAAAGGTCTGTAGACTCAAGTGGCAGAGACAGACGTGTACCTTCACACAGACGTCTGTAAACTCAAGTACACACAGATAGACGTGTAGATTCACACAGAGGTCTGTAGACTTAAGTTGCTCAGACAGACGTGTTGATTCACACAGAGGTCTGTAAACTCAAGTACACACAGACAGACGTGTAAATTCACACAAAGGTCTGTAAACTAAATTTGCACAGACAGACGTGTAGATTCAAACAGAGGTCTGTAAACTCAAGTTGCACAGACAGACGTGAAGATTCACACAGAGGTTTTGCAAACTCAAGTTGCACAGACAGACGTGTGGAGTCACACAGAGGTCTGTTGACTCAACTTGTAAAAGACAGATGTATAGATTCACACAGAGGTCTGTAAACTCAAGTACACACAGACAAACGTGTAAATTCACACAGAGGTCTGTAAACTAAATTTGCACAGAAAGACGTGTAGATTCACACAGAGGTCTGTAAACTCAAGTTGCACAGACAGACGTGTAGATTCACACAGAGGTTTTGTAAACTCAAGTTGCACAGACAGACGTGGGGATTCAAACAGAGGTCTGTTGACTCAAGTTGTAAAAGACAGACGTATAGATTCACACAGAGTTCTGTAAACTCAAGTTGCTCAGACAGACGTATAGATTAACAACACAGAGGTCTGTAGACTCAAGTTGCTCAGACAGACGTAGAGATTCACACAGAGGTCTGTAAACTCAAGTACACACAGATAGACGTGTAGATTCACACAGGTCTGTAGACTCAAGTTGCACAGAGAGACGTATAGATTCATTCAGAGGTCTGTAAACTCAAGTTGCTCAGAAAGACGTGTTGATTCACACAGAGGTCTGTAAACTCAAGTCCACACGGACAGACGTGTATATTCACACAGAGGTCTGTAAACTCAAGTTGCACAGACAGACGTGTAGATTCACACAGAGGTCTGTAAACTCAAGTTGCACAGACAGACGTGTAGATTTACACAGAGGTCTGTAGACTCAAAGTTGCACAGACAGACGTGTAGATTCACACAGAGGTCTGTAGACTCAAGTTGCACAGACAGACGTGTAGATTCACACAGAGGTCTGCAGACTCAAGTACACACAGACAGACATAGATTCACACAAAGGTCTGTAGACTCAAGTGGCAGAGACAGACGTGTACCTTCACACAGAGGTCTGTAAACTCAAGTACACACAGATAGACGTGTAGATTCACACAGAAGTCTGTAGACTCAACTTGCACAGGCAGACGTGTAGATTCACACAGAGGTCTGTAGACTCAAGTTGCACAGACAGACGTGTAGATTCACACAGAGGTCTGTAGACTCAAGTTGCACAGACAGACGTATAGATTCACACAGAGGTCTGTAAACTCAAGTACACACAGACAGACGTGTAGATTCACACAGAGGTCTGTAGACTCAAGTTGCACAGACAGACGTGTAGATTCACACAGAGGTCTGTAGACTCAAGTTGCACAGACAGACGTATAGATTCACACAGAGGTCTGTAGACTCAAAGTTGCACAGACAGACGTGTAGATTCACACAGAGGTCTGTAGACTCAAGTTGCACAGACAGACGTGTAGATTCACACAGAGGTCTGCAGACTCAAGTACACACAGACAGACATAGATTCACACAAAGGTCTGTAGACTCAAGTGGCAGAGACAGACGTGTACCTTCACACAGACGTCTGTAAACTCAAGTACACACAGATAGACGTGTAGATTCACACAGAGGTCTGTAGACTTAAGTTGCTCAGACAGACGTGTTGATTCACACAGAGGTCTGTAAACTCAAGTACACACAGACAGACGTGTAAATTCACACAAAGGTCTGTAAACTAAATTTGCACAGACAGACGTGTAGATTCAAACAGAGGTCTGTAAACTCAAGTTGCACAGACAGACGTGAAGATTCACACAGAGGTTTTGCAAACTCAAGTTGCACAGACAGACGTGTGGAGTCACACAGAGGTCTGTTGACTCAACTTGTAAAAGACAGATGTATAGATTCACACAGAGGTCTGTAAACTCAAGTACACACAGACAAACGTGTAAATTCACACAGAGGTCTGTAAACTAAATTTGCACAGATAGACGTGTAGATTCACACAGAGGTCTGTAAACTCAAGTTGCACAGACAGACGTGTAGATTCACACAGAGGTTTTGTAAACTCAAGTTGCACAGACAGACGTGGGGATTCAAACAGAGGTCTGTTGACTCAAGTTGTAAAAGACAGACGTATAGATTCACACAGAGTTCTGTAAACTCCAGTTGCTCAGACAGACGTATAGATTAACAACACAGAGGTCTGTAGACTCAAGTTGCTCAGACAGACGTAGAGATTCACACAGAGGTCTGTAAACTCAAGTACACACAGATAGACGTGTAGATTCACACAGGTCTGTAGACTCAAGTTGCACAGAGAGACGTATAGATTCATTCAGAGGTCTGTAAACTCAAGTTGCTCAGAAAGACGTGTTGATTCACACAGAGGTCTGTAAACTCAAGTCCACACGGACAGACGTGTATATTCACACAGAGGTCTGTAAACTCAAGTTGCACAGACAGACGTGTAGATTCACACAGAGGTCTGTAAACTCAAGTTGCACAGACAGACGTGTAGATTTACACAGAGGTCTGTAGACTCAAAGTTGCACAGACAGACGTGTAGATTCACACAGAGGTCTGTAGACTCAAGTTGCACAGACAGACGTGTAGATTCACACAGAGGTCTGCAGACTCAAGTACACACAGACAGACATAGATTCACACAAAGGTCTGTAGACTCAAGTGGCAGAGACAGACGTGTACCTTCACACAGAGGTCTGTAAACTCAAGTACACACAGATAGACGTGTAGATTCACACAGAAGTCTGTAGACTCAACTTGCACAGGCAGACGTGTAGATTCACACAGAGGTCTGTAGACTCAAGTTGCACAGACAGACGTGTAGATTCACACAGAGGTCTGTAGACTCAAGTTGCACAGACAGACGTATAGATTCACACAGAGGTCTGTAAACTCAAGTACACACAGACAGACGTGTAGATTCACACAGAGGTCTGTAGACTCAAGTTGCACAGACAGACGTGTAGATTCACACAGAGGTCTGTAGACTCAAGTTGCACAGACAGACGTATAGATTCACACAGAGGTCTGTAGACTCAAAGTTGCACAGACAGACGTGTAGATTCACACAGAGGTCTGTAGACTCAAGTTGCACAGACAGACGTGTAGATTCACACAGAGGTCTGCAGACTCAAGTACACACAGACAGACATAGATTCACACAAAGGTCTGTAGACTCAAGTGGCAGAGACAGACGTGTACCTTCACACAGACGTCTGTAAACTCAAGTACACACAGATAGACGTGTAGATTCACACAGAGGTCTGTAGACTTAAGTTGCTCAGACAGACGTGTTGATTCACACAGAGGTCTGTAAACTCAAGTACACACAGACAGACGTGTAAATTCACACAAAGGTCTGTAAACTAAATTTGCACAGACAGACGTGTAGATTCAAACAGAGGTCTGTAAACTCAAGTTGCACAGACAGACGTGAAGATTCACACAGAGGTTTTGCAAACTCAAGTTGCACAGACAGACGTGTGGAGTCACACAGAGGTCTGTTGACTCAACTTGTAAAAGACAGATGTATAGATTCACACAGAGGTCTGTAAACTCAAGTACACACAGACAAACGTGTAAATTCACACAGAGGTCTGTAAACTAAATTTGCACAGAAAGACGTGTAGATTCACACAGAGGTCTGTAAACTCAAGTTGCACAGACAGACGTGTAGATTCACACAGAGGTTTTGTAAACTCAAGTTGCACAGACAGACGTGGGGATTCAAACAGAGGTCTGTTGACTCAAGTTGTAAAAGACAGACGTATAGATTCACACAGAGTTCTGTAAACTCCAGTTGCTCAGACAGACGTATAGATTAACAACACAGAGGTCTGTAGACTCAAGTTGCTCAGACAGACGTAGAGATTCACACAGAGGTCTGTAAACTCAAGTACACACAGATAGACGTGTAGATTCACACAGGTCTGTAGACTCAAGTTGCACAGAGAGACGTATAGATTCATTCAGAGGTCTGTAAACTCAAGTTGCTCAGAAAGACGTGTTGATTCACACAGAGGTCTGTAAACTCAAGTCCACACGGACAGACGTGTATATTCACACAGAGGTCTGTAAACTCAAGTTGCACAGACAGACGTGTAGATTCACACAGAGGTCTGTAAACTCAAGTTGCACAGACAGACGTGTAGATTTACACAGAGGTCTGTAGACTCAAAGTTGCACAGACAGACGTGTAGATTCACACAGAGGTCTGTAGACTCAAGTTGCACAGACAGACGTGTAGATTCACACAGAGGTCTGCAGACTCAAGTACACACAGACAGACATAGATTCACACAAAGGTCTGTAGACTCAAGTGGCAGAGACAGACGTGTACCTTCACACAGAGGTCTGTAAACTCAAGTACACACAGATAGACGTGTAGATTCACACAGAAGTCTGTAGACTCAACTTGCACAGGCAGACGTGTAGATTCACACAGAGGTCTGTAGACTCAAGTTGCACAGACAGACGTGTAGATTCACACAGAGGTCTGTAGACTCAAGTTGCACAGACAGACGTATAGATTCACACAGAGGTCTGTAAACTCAAGTACACACAGACAGACGTGTAGATTCACACAGAGGTCTGTAAACTAAAGTTGCATAGGCAGACGTGTAGATTCACACAGAGGTCTGTAAACTCAAGTTGCACAGACAGACGTGTAGATTCACACAGAGGTCTGTAAACTCAAGTTGCACAGACAGACGTATAGATTCACACAGAGGTCTGTAAACTCAAGTTGCTCAGACAAACGTATAGATAAACAACACAGACGTCTGTAGACTCAAGTTGCACAGACAGACGTGTAGATTCACACAGAGGTCTGTAGACTCAAGTTGCACAGACAGACGTGTAGATTCACACAGAGGTCTGCAGACTCAAGTACACACAGACAGACGTGTAGATTCACACAGAGGTCTGTAAACTTAAGTTGCTCAGACAGACGTGTTGATTCACACAGACATCTGTAAACTCAAGTACACAAAGACAGACGTGTAGATTCACACAGAGGTCTGTAAACTCAAGTTGCACAGACAGACGTGTAGATTCACACAGAGGTTTTGTAAACTCAAGTTGCACAGACAGACGTGTGGATTCACACAGAGGTCTGTTGACTCAACTTGTAAAAGACAGATGTATAGATTCACACAGAGGTCTGTAAACTCAAGTACACACAGACAGACGTGTAAATTCACACAGAGGTCTGTAAACTCAAGTTGCACAGACAGACGTGTAGATTCACACAGAGGTTTTGTAAACTCAAGAAGCACAGACAGACGTGTGGATTCACACAGGGGTCTGTTGACTCAAGTTGTAAAAGACAGACGTATAGATTCACACAGAGTTCTGTAAACTCAAGTTGCTCAGACAGACGTATAGATTAACAACACAGAGGTCTGTAGACTCAAGTTGCTCAGACAGACGTAGAGATTCACACAGAGGTCTGTAAACTCAAGTTGCACAGACAGACGTGTAGATTTACACAGATGTCTGTAGACTCAAAGTTGCACAGACAGACGTGTAGATTCACACAGAGGTCTGTAGACTCAAGTTGCACAGACAGACGTGTAGATTCACACAGAGGTCTGCAGACTCAAGTACACACAGACAGACATAGATTCACACAAAGGTCTGTAGACTCAAGTGGCAGAGACAGACGTGTACCTTCACACAGAGGTCTGTAAACTCTTTTACACACAGATAGACGTGTAGATTCACACAGAGGTCTGTAGACTTAAGTTGCTCAGACAGACGTGTTGATTCACACAGAGGTCTGTAGACTCAAGTGGCAGAGACAGACGTGTACCTTCACACAGAGGTCTGTAAACTCTTGTACACACAGATAGACGTGTAGATTCACACAGAGGTCTGTAGACTTAAGTTGCTCAGACAGACGTGTTGATTCACACAGAGGTCTGTAAACTCAAGTACACACAGACAAACGTGTAAATTCACACAGAGGTCTGTAAACTAAATTTGCACAGACAGACGTATAGATTCACACAGAGGTCTGTAAACTCATGTTGCACAGACAGACGTGTAGATTCACACAGAGGTTTTGTAAACTCAAGAAGCACAGACAGACGTGTGGATTCACACAGGGGTCTGTTGAGTCAAGTTGTAAAAGACAGACGTATAGATTCACACAGAGGTCTGTAAACTCAAGTTGCTCAGACAGACGTATAGATTAACAACACAGAGGTCTGTAGACTCAAGTTGGTCAGACAGACGTATAGATTCACACAGAGGTCTGTAAACTCAAGTTGCTCAGACAGACGTATAGATTAACAACACAGAGGTCTGTAGACTAAAGTTGCTCAGACAGACGTAGAGATTCACACAGAGGTCTGTAAACTCAAGTACACACAGATAGACGTGTAGATTCACACAGGTCTGTAGACTCAAGTTGCACAGAGAGACGTATAGATTCATTCAGAGGTCTGTAAACTCAAGTTGCTCAGAAAGACGTGTTGATTCACACAGAGGTCTGTAAACTCAAGTTGCACAGACAGACGTGTAGATTTACACAGAGGTCTGTAGACTCAAAGTTGCACAGACAGACGTGTAGATTCACACAGAGGTCTGTAGACTCAAGTTGCACAGACAGACGTGTAGATTCACACAGAGGTCTGCAGACTCAAGAACACACAGACAGACATAGATTCACACAAAGGTCTGTAGACTCAAGTGGCAGAGACAGACGTGTACCTTCACACAGACGTCTGTAAACTCAAGTACACACAGATAGACGTGTAGATTCAAACAGAGGTCTGTAGACTTAAGTTGCTTAGACAGACGTGTTGATTCACACAGAGGTCTGTAAACTCAAGTACACACAGACAGACGTGTAAATTCACACAAAGGTCTGTAAACTAAATTTGCACAGACAGACGTGTAGATTCAAACAGAGGTCTGTAAACTCAAGTTGCACAGACAGACGTGAAGATTCACACAGAGGTTTTGCAAACTCAAGTTGCACAGACAGACGTGTGGAGTCACACAGAGGTCTGTTGACTCAACTTGTAAAAGACAGATGTATAGATTCACACAGAGGTCTGTAAACTCAAGTACACACAGACAAACGTGTAAATTCACACAGAGGTCTGTAAACTAAATTTGCACAGAAAGACGTGTAGATTCACACAGAGGTCTGTAAACTCAAGTTGCACAGACAGACGTGTAGATTCACACAGAGGTTTTGTAAACTCAAGTTGCACAGACAGACGTGTGGATTCACACAGAGGTCTGTTGACTCAAGTTGTAAAAGACAGACGTATAGATTCACACAGAGGTCTATAAACTCAAGTTGCTCAGACAGACGTATAGATTAACAACACAGAGGTCTGTAGACTCAAGTTGCTCAGACAGACGTAGAGATTCACATAGAGGTCTGTAAACTCAAGTACACACAGATAGACGTGTAGATTCACACAGGTCTGTAGACTCAAGTTGCACAGAGAGACATATAGATTCATTCAGAGGTCTGTAAACTCAAGTTGCTCAGAAAGACGTGTTGATTCACACAGAGGTCTGTAAACTCAAGTCCACACAGACAGACGTGTAGATTCACACAGAGGTCTGTAAACTCAAGTTGCACAGACAGACGTGTAGATTCACACAGAGGTCTGTAAACTCAAGTTGCACAGACAGACGTGTAGATTTACACAGAGGTCTGTAGACTCAAAGTTGCACAGACAGACGTGTAGATTCACACAGAGGTCTGTAGACTCAAGTTGCACAGACAGACGTGTAGATTCACACAGAGGTCTGCAGACTCAAGTACACACAGACAGACATAGATTCACACAAATGTCTGTAGACTCAAGTGGCAGAGACAGACGTGTACCTTCACACAGAGGTCTGTAAACTCAAGTACACACAGATAGACGTGTAGATTCACACAGAAGTCTGTAGACTCAACTTGCACAGGCAGACGTGTAGATTCACACAGAGGTCTGTAGACTCAAGTTGCACAGAGAGACGTATAGATTCACACAGAGGTCTGTAAACTCAAATTGATCAGATAGACGTATGGATAAACAACACAGACGTCTGTAAACTCAAGTTGCTCAGATAGACGTGTAGATTCACACAGAGGTCTGTAGACTCAAGTTGCACAGACAGACGTGTAGATTCACACAGAGGTCTGTAGACTCAAGTTGCACAGACAGACGTATAGATTCACACAGAGGTCTGTAAACTCAAGTACACACAGACAGACGTGTAGATTCACACAGAGGTCTGTAAACTAAAGTTGCACAGGCAGACGTGTAGATTCACACAGAGGTCTGTAAACTCAAGTTGCACAGACAGACGTGTAGATTCACACAGAGGTCTGTAAACTCAAGTTGCACAGACAGACGTATAGATTCACACAGTGGTCTGTAAACTCAAGTTGCTCAGACAGGCGTATAGATAAACAACACAGACGTCTGTAGACTCAAGTTGCACGGACAGACGTGTAGATTCACACAGAGGTCTGTAGACTCAAGTTGCACAGACAGACGTGTAGATTCACACAAAGGTCTGCAGACTCAAGTACACACAGACAGACGTGTAGATTCACACAGAGGTCTGTAGACTTAAGTTGCTCAGACAGACGTGTTGATTCACACAGAGGTCTGTAAACTCAAGTACACACAGACAGACGTGTAGATTCACACAGAGGTCTGTAAACTCAAGTTGCACAGACAGACGTGTAGATTCACACAGAGGTTTTGTAAACTCAAGTTGCACAGACAGACGTGTGGATTCACACAGAGGTCTGTTGACTCAACTTGTAAAAGACAGATGTATTGATTCACACAGAGGTCTGTAAACTCAAGTACACACAGACAGACGTGTAAATTCACACAGAGGTCTGTAAACTAAATTTGCACAGACAGACGTGTAGATTCACACAGAGGTCTGTAAACTCAAGTTGCACAGACAGACGTGTAGATTCACACAGAGGTCTGTAAACTCAAGTTGCACAGACAGAAGTGTAGATTCACACAGAGGTTTTGTAAACTCAAGAAGCACAGACAGACGTGTGGATTCACACAGAGGTCTGTTGACTCAAGTTGTAAAAGACAGACGTATAGATTCACACAGAGGTCTGTAAACTCAAGTTGCTCAGACAGACGTATAGATTAACAACACAGAGGTCTGAAGACTCAAGTTGCTCAGACAGACGTAGAGATTTACACAGAGGTATGTAAACTCAAGTACACACAGATAGACGTGTAGATTCACTCAGGTCTGTAGACTCAAGTTGCACAGAGAGACGTATAGATTCATTCAGAGGTCTGTAAACTCAAGTTGCTCAGAAAGACGTGTTGATTCACACAGAGGTCTGTAAACTCAAGTCCACACAGACAGAAGTGTAGATTCACACAGAGGTCTGTAAACTCAAGTTGCACAGACAGACGTGTAGATTCACACAGAGGTTTTGTAAACTCAAGAAGCACAGACAGACGTGTGGATTCACACAGAGGTCTGTTGACTCAAGTTGTAAAAGACAGACGTATAGATTCACACAGAGGTCTGTAAACTCAAGTTGCTCATACAGACGTATAGATTAACAACACAGAGGTCTGTAGACTCAAGTTGCTCAGACAGACGTAGAGATTCACACAGACGTCTGTAAACTCAAGTACACACAGATGGACGTGTAGATTCACACAGGTCTGTAGACTCAAGTTGCACAGAGAGATGTATAGATTCATTCAGAGGTCTGTAAACTCAAGTTGCTCAGAAAGACGTGTTGATTCACACAGACGTCTGTAAACTCAAGTCCACACAGACAGACGTGTAGATTCACACAGAGGTCTGTAAACTCAAGTTGCACAGACAGACGTGTAGATTCACACAGAGGTTTTGTAAACTCAAGTTGCACAGACAGACGTGTGGATTCACACAGAGGTCTGTTGACTCAACTTGTAAAAGACAGATGTATTGATTCACACAGAGGTCTGTAAACTCAAGTACACACAGACAGACGTGTAAATTCACACAGAGGTCTGTAAACTAAATTTGCACAGACAGACGTGTAGATTCACACAGAGGTCTGTAAACTCAAGTTGCACAGACAGACGTGTAGATTCACACAGACGTCTGTAAACTCAAGTTGCACAGACAGAAGTGTAGATTCACACAGAGGTTTTGTAAACTCAAGAAGCACAGACAGACGTGTGGATTCACACAGAGGTCTGTTGACTCAAGTTGTAAAAGACAGACGTATAGATTCACACAGAGGTCTGTAAACTCAAGTTGCTCAGACAGACGTATAGATTAACAACACAGAGGTCTGAAGACTCAAGTTGCTCAGACAGACGTAGAGATTCACACAGAGGTATGTAAACTCAAGTACACACAGATAGACGTGTAGATTCACTCAGGTCTGTAGACTCAAGTTGCACAGAGAGACGTATAGATTCATTCAGAGGTCTGTAAACTCAAGTTGCTCAGAAAGACGTGTTGATTCACACAGAGGTCTGTAAACTCAAGTCCACACAGACAGAAGTGTAGATTCACACAGAGGTCTGTAAACTCAAGTTGCACAGACAGACGTGTAGATTCACACAGAGGTTTTGTAAACTCAAGAAGCACAGACAGACGTGTGGATTCACACAGAGGTCTGTTGACTCAAGTTGTAAAAGACAGACGTATAGATTCACACAGAGGTCTGTAAACTCAAGTTGCTCATACAGACGTATAGATTAACAACACAGAGGTCTGTAGACTCAAGTTGCTCAGACAGACGTAGAGATTCACACAGACGTCTGTAAACTCAAGTACACACAGATGGACGTGTAGATTCACACAGGTCTGTAGACTCAAGTTGCACAGAGAGATGTATAGATTCATTCAGAGGTCTGTAAACTCAAGTTGCTCAGAAAGACGTGTTGATTCACACAGACGTCTGTAAACTCAAGTCCACACAGACAGACGTGTAGATTCACACAGAGGTCTGTAAACTTAAGTTGCTCAGACAGACGTGTTGATTCACACAGAGGTCTGTAAACTCAAGTACACACAGACAGACGTGTAAATTCACACAGAGGTCTGTAAACTAAATTTGCACAGACAGACGTGTAGATTCACACAGAGGTTTGTAAACTCAAGTTGCACAGACAGACGTGTAGATTCACACAGAGGTTTTGTAAACTCAAGTTGCACAGACAGACGTGTAGATTCACACAGAGGTCTGTAAACTCAAGTTGCACAGACAGACGTATAGATTCACACAGAGGTCTGTAAACTCAAGTTGCTCAGACAGGCGTATAGATAAACAACACAGACGTCTGTAGACTCAAGTTGCACAGACAGACGTGTAGATTCACACAGAGGTCTGTAGACTCAAGTTGCACAGACAGACGTGTAGATTCACACAAAGGTCTGCAGACTCAAGTACACACAGACAGACGAGTAGATTCACACAGAGGTCTGTAGACTTAAGTTGCTCAGACAGACGTGTTGATTCACACAGAGATCTGTAAACTCAAGTACACACAGACAGACGTGTAGATTCACACAGAGGTCTGTAAACTCAAGTGGCACAGACAGATGTGTAGATTCACACAGAGGTTTTGTAAACTCAAGTTGCACAGACAGACGTGTGGATTCACACAGAGGTCTGTTGACTCAACTTGTAAAAGACAGATGTATAGATTCACACAGAGGTCTGTAAACTCAAGTACACACAGACAGACGTGTAAATTCACACAGAGGTCTGTAAACTAAATTTGCACAGACAGACGTGTAGATTCACACAGAGGTCTGTAAACTCAAGTTGCACAGACAGACGTGTAGATTCACACAGAGGTCTGTAAACTCAAGTTGCACAGACAGACGTGTAGATTCACACAGAGGTCTGTAAACTCAAGTTGCACAGACAGACGTGTAGATTCACACAGAGGTCTGTAAACTCAAGTTGCACAGACAGACGTGTAGATTCACACAGAGGTTTTGTAAACTCAAGAAGCACAGACAGACGTGTGGATTCACACAGAGGTCTGTTGACTCAAGTTGTAAAAGACAGACGTATAGATTCACACAGAGGTCTGTAAACTCAAGTTGCTCATACAGACGTATAGATTAACAACACAGAGGTCTGTAGACTCAAGTTGCTCAGACAGACGTAGAGATTCACACAGAGGTCTGTAAACTCAAGTACACACAGATAGACGTGTAGATTCACACAGGTCTGTAGACTCAAGTTGCACAGAGAGACGTATAGATTCATTCAGAGGTCTGTAAACTCAAGTTGCTCAGACAGACGTGTAGATTCACACAGAGGTCTGTAAACTCAAGTTGCACAGACAGACGTGTAGATTCACACAGAGGTCTGTAAACTCAAGTTGCACAGACAGAAGTGTAGATTCACACAGAGGTTTTGTAAACTCAAGAAGCACAGACAGACGTGTGGATTCACACAGAGGTCTGTTGACTCAAGTTGTAAAAGACAGACGTATAGATTCACACAGAGGTCTGTAAACTCAAGTTGCTCAGACAGACGTATAGATTAACAACACAGAGGTCTGAAGACTCAAGTTGCTCAGACAGACGTAGAGATTCACACAGAGGTATGTAAACTCAAGTACACACAGATAGACGTGTAGATTCACTCAGGTCTGTAGACTCAAGTTGCACAGAGAGACGTATAGATTCATTCAGAGGTCTGTAAACTCAAGTTGCTCAGAAAGACGTGTTGATTCACACAGAGGTCTGTAAACTCAAGTCCACACAGACAGAAGTGTAGATTCACACAGAGGTCTGTAAACTCAAGTTGCACAGACAGACGTGTAGATTCACACAGAGGTTTTGTAAACTCAAGAAGCACAGACAGACGTGTGGATTCACACAGAGGTCTGTTGACTCAAGTTGTAAAAGACAGACGTATAGATTCACACAGAGGTCTGTAAACTCAAGTTGCTCATACAGACGTATAGATTAACAACACAGAGGTCTGTAGACTCAAGTTGCTCAGACAGACGTAGAGATTCACACAGACGTCTGTAAACTCAAGTACACACAGATGGACGTGTAGATTCACACAGGTCTGTAGACTCAAGTTGCACAGAGAGATGTATAGATTCATTCAGAGGTCTGTAAACTCAAGTTGCTCAGAAAGACGTGTTGATTCACACAGACGTCTGTAAACTCAAGTCCACACAGACAGACGTGTAGATTCACACAGAGGTCTGTAAACTTAAGTTGCTCAGACAGACGTGTTGATTCACACAGAGGTCTGTAAACTCAAGTACACACAGACAGACGTGTAAATTCACACAGAGGTCTGTAAACTAAATTTGCACAGACAGACGTGTAGATTCACACAGAGGTTTGTAAACTCAAGTTGCACAGACAGACGTGTAGATTCACACAGAGGTTTTGTAAACTCAAGTTGCACAGACAGACGTGTAGATTCACACAGAGGTCTGTAAACTCAAGTTGCACAGACAGACGTATAGATTCACACAGAGGTCTGTAAACTCAAGTTGCTCAGACAGGCGTATAGATAAACAACACAGACGTCTGTAGACTCAAGTTGCACAGACAGACGTGTAGATTCACACAGAGGTCTGTAGACTCAAGTTGCACAGACAGACGTGTAGATTCACACAAAGGTCTGCAGACTCAAGTACACACAGACAGACGAGTAGATTCACACAGAGGTCTGTAGACTTAAGTTGCTCAGACAGACGTGTTGATTCACACAGAGATCTGTAAACTCAAGTACACACAGACAGACGTGTAGATTCACACAGAGGTCTGTAAACTCAAGTGGCACAGACAGATGTGTAGATTCACACAGAGGTTTTGTAAACTCAAGTTGCACAGACAGACGTGTGGATTCACACAGAGGTCTGTTGACTCAACTTGTAAAAGACAGATGTATAGATTCACACAGAGGTCTGTAAACTCAAGTACACACAGACAGACGTGTAAATTCACACAGAGGTCTGTAAACTAAATTTGCACAGACAGACGTGTAGATTCACACAGAGGTCTGTAAACTCAAGTTGCACAGACAGACGTGTAGATTCACACAGAGGTCTGTAAACTCAAGTTGCACAGACAGACGTGTAGATTCACACAGAGGTCTGTAAACTCAAGTTGCACAGACAGACGTGTAGATTCACACAGAGGTCTGTAAACTCAAGTTGCACAGACAGACGTGTAGATTCACACAGAGGTTTTGTAAACTCAAGAAGCACAGACAGACGTGTGGATTCACACAGAGGTCTGTTGACTCAAGTTGCTCAGACAGACGTATAGATTAACAACACAGAGGTCTGTAGACTCAAGTTGCTCAGACAGACGTAGAGATTCACACAGAGGTCTGTAAACTCAAGTACACACAGATAGACGTGTAGATTCACACAGGTCTGTAGACTCAAGTTGCACAGAGAGACGTATAGATTCATTCAGAGGTCTGTAAACTCAAGTTGCTCAGAAAGACGTGTTGATTCACACAGAGGTCTGTAAACTCAAGTCCACACAGACAGACGTGTAGATTCACACAGAGTTCTGTAAACTCAAGTTGCACAGACAGACGTGTAGATTCACACAGAGGTTTTGTAAACTCAAGAAGCACAGACAGACGTGTGGATTCACACAGAGGTCTGTTGACTCAAGTTGTAAAAGACAGACGTATAGATTCACACAGAGGTCTGTAAACTCAAGTTGCTCATACAGACGTATAGATTAACAACACAGAGGTCTGTAGACTCAAGTTGCTCAGACAGACGTAGAGATTCACACAGACGTCTGTAAACTCAAGTACACACAGATGGACGTGTAGATTCACACAGGTCTGTAGACTCAAGTTGCACAGAGAGATGTATAGATTCATTCAGAGGTCTGTAAACTCAAGTTGCTCAGAAAGACGTGTTGATTCACACAGAGGTCTGTAAACTCAAGTCCACACAGACAGACGTGTAGATTCACACAGAGGTCTGTAAACTTAAGTTGCTCAGACAGACGTGTTGATTCACACAGAGGTCTGTAAACTCAAGTACACACAGACAGACGTGTAAATTCACACAGAGGTCTGTAAACTAAATTTGCACAGACAGACGTGTAGATTCACACAGAGGTTTTGTAAACTCAAGTTGCACAGACAGACGTGTAGATTCACACAGAGGTCTGTAAACTCAAGTTGCACAGACAGACGTATAGATTCACACAGAGGTCTGTAAACTCAAGTTGCTCAGACAGGCGTATAGATAAACAACACAGACGTCTGTAGACTCAAGTTGCACAGACAGACGTGTAGATTCACACAGAGGTCTGTAGACTCAAGTTGCACAGACAGACGTGTAGATTCACACAAAGGTCTGCAGACTCAAGTACACACAGACAGACGAGTAGATTCACACAGAGGTCTGTAGACTTAAGTTGCTCAGACAGACGTGTTGATTCACACAGAGATTTGTAAACTCAAGTACACACAGACAGACGTGTAGATTCACACAGAGGTCTGTAAACTCAAGTTGCACAGACAGATGTGTAGATTCACACAGAGGTTTTGTAAACTCAAGTTGCACAGACAGACGTGTGGATTCACACAGAGGTCTGTTGACTCAACTTGTAAAAGACAGATGTATAGATTCACACAGAGGTCTGTAAACTCAAGTACACACAGACAGACGTGTAAATTCACACAGAGGTCTGTAAACTAAATTTGCACAGACAGACGTGTAGATTCACACAGAGGTCTGTAAACTCAAGTTGCACAGACAGACGTGTAGATTCACACAGAGGTCTGTAAACTCAAGTTGCACAGACAGACGTGTAGATTCACACAGAGGTCTGTAAACTCAAGTTGCACAGACAGACGTGTAGATTCACACAGAGGTCTGTAAACTCAAGTTGCACAGACAGACGTGTAGATTCACACAGAGGTTTTGTAAACTCAAGAAGCACAGACAGACGTGTGGATTCACACAGAGGTCTGTTGACTCAAGTTGTAAAAGACAGACGTATAGATTCAAACAGAGGTCTGTAAACTCAAGTTGCTCAGACAGACGTATAGATTAACAACACAGAGGTCTGTAGACTCAAGTTGCTCAGACAGACGTAGAGATTCACACAGAGGTCTGTAAACTCAAGTACACACAGATAGACGTGTAGATTCACACAGGTCTGTAGACTCAAGTTGCACAGAGAGACGTATAGATTCATTCAGAGGTCTGTAAACTCAAGTTGCTCAGAAAGACGTGTTGATTCACACAGAGGTCTGTAAACTCAAGTCCACACAGACAGACGTGTAGATTCACACAGAGTTCTGTAAACTCAAGTTGCACAGACAGACGTGTAGATTCACACAGAGGTTTTGTAAACTCAAGAAGCACAGACAGACGTGTGGATTCACACAGAGGTCTGTTGACTCAAGTTGTAAAAGACAGACGTATAGATTCACACAGAGGTCTGTAAACTCAAGTTGCTCAGACAGACGTATAGATTAACAACACAGAGGTCTGTAGACTCAAGTTGCTCAGACAGACGTAGAGATTCACACAGAAGTCTGTAAACTCAAGTACACACAGATAGACGTGTAGATTCACACAGGTCTGTAGACTCAAGTTGCACAGAGAGATGTATAGATTCATTCAGAGGTCTGTAAACTCAAGTTGCTCAGAAAGACGTGTTGATTCACACAGAGGTCTGTAAACTCAAGTCCACACAGACAGACGTGTAGATTCACACAGAGGTCTGTAGACTTAAGTTGCTCAGACAGACGTGTTGATTCACACAGAGGTCTGTAAACTCAAGTACACACAGACAGACGTGTAAATTCACACAGAGGTCTGTAAACTAAATTTGCACAGACAGACGTGTAGATTCACACAGAGGTCTGTAAACTCAAGTTGCACAGACAGACGTGTAGATTCACACAGAGGTTTTGTAAACTCAAGTTGCACAGACAGACGTGTAGATTCACACAGAGGTCTGTAAACTCAAGTTGCACAGACAGACGTATAGATTCGCACAGAGGTCTGTAAACTCAAGTTCCTCAGACAGGCGTATAGATAAACAACACAGACGTCTGTAGACTCAAATTGCACAGACAGACGTGTAGATTCATTCAGAGGTCTGTAGACTCAAGTTGCACAGACAGACGTGTAGATTCACACAAAGGTCTGCAGACTCAAGTACACACAGACAGACGTGTAGATTCACACAGAGGTCTGTAGACTTAAGTTGCTCAGACAGACGTGTTGATTCACACAGAGGTCTGTAAACTCAAGTACACACAGACAGACGTGTAGATTCACACAGAGGTCTGTAAACTCAAGTTGCACAGACAGACGTGTAGATTCACACAGAGGTTTTGTAAACTCAAGTTGCACAGACAGACGTGTGGATTCACACAGAGGTCTGTTGACTCAACTTGTAAAAGACAGATGTATAGATTCACACAGAGGTCTGTAAACTCAAGTACACACAGACAGACGTGTAAATTCACACAGAGGTCTGTAAACTAAATTTGCACAGACAGACGTGTAGATTCACACAGAGGTCTGTAAACTCAAGTTGCACAGACAGACGTGTAGATTCACACAGAGGTTTTGTAAACTCAAGAAGCACAGACAGACGTGTGGATTCACACAGGGGTCTGTTGACTCAAGTTGTAAAAGACAGACGTATATATTCACACAGAGGTCTGTAAACTCAAGTTGCTCAGACAGACGTATAGATTAACAACACAGAGGTCTGTAGACTCAAGTTGCTCAGACAGACGTAGAGATTCACACAGAGGTCTGTAAACTCAAGTTGCACAGACAGACGTGTAGATTCACAAAGAGGTTTTGTAAACTCAAGAAGCACAGACAGACGTGTGGATTCACACAGAGGTCTGTTGACTCAAGTTGTAAAAGACAGACGTATAGATTCACACAGAGGTCTGTAAACTCAAGTTGCTCAGACAGACGTATAGATTAACAACACAGAGGTCTGTAGACTCAAGTTGCTCAGACAGACGTAGAGATTCACACAGAGGTCTGTAAACTCAAGTACACACAGATAGACGTGTAGATTCACACAGGTCTGTAGACTCAAGTTGCACAGAGAGATGTATAGATTCATTCAGAGGTCTGTAAACTCAAGTTGCTCAGAAAGACGTGTTGATTCACACAGAGGTCTGTAAACTCAAGTCCACACAGACAGACGTGTAGATTCACACAGAGGTCTGTAGACTTAAGTTGCTCAGACAGACGTGTTGATTCACACAGAGGTCTGTAAACTCAAGTACACACAGACAGACGTGTAAATTCACACAGAGGTCTGTAAACTAAATTTACACAGACAGACGTGTAGATTCACACAGAGGTCTGTAAACTCAAGTTGCACAGACAGACGTGTAGATTCACACAGAGGTTTTGTAAACTCAAGTTGCACAGACAGACGTGTAGATTCACACAGAGGTCTGTAAACTCAAGTTGCATAGACAGACGTATAGATTCACACAGAGGTCTGTAAACTCAAGTTGCTCAGACAGGCGTATAGATAAACAACACAGACGTCTGTAGACTCAAGTTGCACAGACAGACGTGTAGATTCACACAGAGGTCTGTAGACTCAAGTTGCACAGACAGACGTGTAGATTCACACAGAGGTCTGTTGACTCAACTTGTAAAAGACAGATGTATAGATTCACACAGAGGTCTGTAAACTCAAGTACACACAGACAGACGTGTAAATTCACACAGAGGTCTGTAAACTAAATTTGCACAGACAGACGTGTAGATTCACACAGAGGTCTGTAAACTCAAGTTGCACAGACAGACGTGTAGATTCACACAGAGGTCTGTAAACTCAAGTTGCACAGACAGACGTGTAGATTCACACAGAGGTCTGTAAACTCAAGTTGCACAGACAGACGTGTAGATTCACATAGAGGTCTGTAAACTCAAGTTGCACAGACAGACGTGTAGATTCACACAGAGGTTTTGTAAACTCAAGAAGCACAGACAGACGTGTGGATTCACACAGAGGTCTGTTGACTCAAGTTGTAAAAGACAGACGTATAGATTCACACAGAGGTCTGTAAACTCAAGTTGCTCATACAGACGTATAGATTAACAACACAGAGGTCTGTAGACTCAAGTTGCTCAGACAGACGTAGAGATTCACACAGAGGTCTGTAAACTCAAGTACACACAGATAGACGTGTAGATTCACACAGGTCTGTAGACTCAAGTTGCACAGAGAGACGTATAGATTCATTCAGAGGTCTGTAAACTCAAGTTGCTCAGACAGACGTGTAGATTCACACAGAGGTCTGTAAACTCAAGTTGCACAGACAGACGTGTAGATTCACACAGAGGTCTGTAAACTCAAGTTGCACAGACAGAAGTGTAGATTCACACAGAGGTTTTGTAAACTCAAGAAGCACAGACAGACGTGTGGATTCACACAGAGGTCTGTTGACTCAAGTTGTAAAAGACAGACGTATAGATTCACACAGAGGTCTGTAAACTCAAGTTGCTCAGACAGACGTATAGATTAACAACACAGAGGTCTGAAGACTCAAGTTGCTCAGACAGACGTAGAGATTCACACAGAGGTATGTAAACTCAAGTACACACAGATAGACGTGTAGATTCACTCAGGTCTGTAGACTCAAGTTGCACAGAGAGACGTATAGATTCATTCAGAGGTCTGTAAACTCAAGTTGCTCAGAAAGACGTGTTGATTCACACAGAGGTCTGTAAACTCAAGTCCACACAGACAGAAGTGTAGATTCACACAGAGGTCTGTAAACTCAAGTTGCACAGACAGACGTGTAGATTCACACAGAGGTTTTGTAAACTCAAGAAGCACAAACAGACGTGTGGATTCACACAGAGGTCTGTTGACTCAAGTTGTAAAAGACAGACGTATAGATTCACACAGAGGTCTGTAAACTCAAGTTGCTCATACAGACGTATAGATTAACAACACAGAGGTCTGTAGACTCAAGTTGCTCAGACAGACGTAGAGATTCACACAGACGTCTGTAAACTCAAGTACACACAGATGGACGTGTAGATTCACACAGGTCTGTAGACTCAAGTTGCACAGAGAGATGTATAGATTCATTCAGAGGTCTGTAAACTCAAGTTGCTCAGAAAGACGTGTTGATTCACACAGACGTCTGTAAACTCAAGTCCACACAGACAGACGTGTAGATTCACACAGAGGTCTGTAAACTTAAGTTGCTCAGACAGACGTGTTGATTCACACAGAGGTCTGTAAACTCAAGTACACACAGACAGACGTGTAAATTCACACAGAGGTCTGTAAACTAAATTTGCACAGACAGACGTGTAGATTCACACAGAGGTTTGTAAACTCAAGTTGCACAGACAGACGTGTAGATTCACACAGAGGTTTTGTAAACTCAAGTTGCACAGACAGACGTGTAGATTCACACAGAGGTCTGTAAACTCAAGTTGCACAGACAGACGTATAGATTCACACAGAGGTCTGTAAACTCAAGTTGCTCAGACAGGCGTATAGATAAACAACACAGACGTCTGTAGACTCAAGTTGCACAGACAGACGTGTAGATTCACACAGAGGTCTGTAGACTCAAGTTGCACAGACAGACGTGTAGATTCACACAAAGGTCTGCAGACTCAAGTACACACAGACAGACGAGTAGATTCACACAGAGGTCTGTAGACTTAAGTTGCTCAGACAGACGTGTTGATTCACACAGAGATCTGTAAACTCAAGTACACACAGACAGACGTGTAGATTCACACAGAGGTCTGTAAACTCAAGTGGCACAGACAGATGTGTAGATTCACACAGAGGTTTTGTAAACTCAAGTTGCACAGACAGACGTGTGGATTCACACAGAGGTCTGTTGACTCAACTTGTAAAAGACAGATGTATAGATTCACACAGAGGTCTGTAAACTCAAGTACACACAGACAGACGTGTAAATTCACACAGAGGTCTGTAAACTAAATTTGCACAGACAGACGTGTAGATTCACACAGAGGTCTGTAAACTCAAGTTGCACAGACAGACGTGTAGATTCACACAGAGGTCTGTAAACTCAAGTTGCACAGACAGACGTGTAGATTCACACAGAGGTCTGTAAACTCAAGTTGCACAGACAGACGTGTAGATTCACACAGAGGTCTGTAAACTCAAGTTGCACAGACAGACGTGTAGATTCACACAGAGGTTTTGTAAACTCAAGAAGCACAGACAGACGTGTGGATTCACACAGAGGTCTGTTGACTCAAGTTGTAAAAGACAGACGTATAGATTCAAACAGAGGTCTGTAAACTCAAGTTGCTCAGACAGACGTATAGATTAACAACACAGAGGTCTGTAGACTCAAGTTGCTCAGACAGACGTAGAGATTCACACAGAGGTCTGTAAACTCAAGTACACACAGATAGACGTGTAGATTCACACAGGTCTGTAGACTCAAGTTGCACAGAGAGACGTATAGATTCATTCAGAGGTCTGTAAACTCAAGTTGCTCAGAAAGACGTGTTGATTCACACAGAGGTCTGTAAACTCAAGTCCACACAGACAGACGTGTAGATTCACACAGAGTTCTGTAAACTCAAGTTGCACAGACGGACGTGTAGATTCACACAGAGGTTTTGTAAACTCAAGAAGCACAGACAGACGTGTGGATTCACACAGAGGTCTGTTGACTCAAGTTGTAAAAGACAGACGTATAGATTCACACAGAGGTCTGTAAACTCAAGTTGCTCATACAGACGTATAGATTAACAACACAGAGGTCTGTAGACTCAAGTTGCTCAGACAGACGTAGAGATTCACACAGACGTCTGTAAACTCAAGTACACACAGATGGACGTGTAGATTCACACAGGTCTGTAGACTCAAGTTGCACAGAGAGATGTATAGATTCATTCAGAGGTCTGTAAACTCAAGTTGCTCAGAAAGACGTGTTGATTCACACAGAGGTCTGTAAACTCAAGTCCACACAGACAGACGTGTAGATTCACACAGAGGTCTGTAAACTTAAGTTGCTCAGACAGACGTGTTGATTCACACAGAGGTCTGTAAACTCAAGTACACACAGACAGACGTGTAAATTCACACAGAGGTCTGTAAACTAAATTTGCACAGACAGACGTGTAGATTCACACAGAGGTTTTGTAAACTCAAGTTGCACAGACAGACGTGTAGATTCACACAGAGGTCTGTAAACTCAAGTTGCACAGACAGACGTATAGATTCACACAGAGGTCTGTAAACTCAAGTTGCTCAGACAGGCGTATAGATAAACAACACAGACGTCTGTAGACTCAAGTTGCACAGACAGACGTGTAGATTCACACAGAGGTCTGTAGACTCAAGTTGCACAGACAGACGTGTAGATTCACACAAAGGTCTGCAGACTCAAGTACACACAGACAGACGAGTAGATTCACACAGAGGTCTGTAGACTTAAGTTGCTCAGACAGACGTGTTGATTCACACAGAGATCTGTAAACTCAAGTACACACAGACAGACGTGTAGATTCACACAGAGGTCTGTAAACTCAAGTTGCACAGACAGATGTGTAGATTCACACAGAGGTTTTGTAAACTCAAGTTGCACAGACAGACGTGTGGATTCACACAGAGGTCTGTTGACTCAACTTGTAAAAGACAGATGTATAGATTCACACAGAGGTCTGTAAACTCAAGTACACACAGACAGACGTGTAAATTCACACAGAGGTCTGTAAACTAAATTTGCACAGACAGACGTGTAGATTCACACAGAGGTCTGTAAACTCAAGTTGCACAGACAGACGTGTAGATTCACACAGAGGTCTGTAAACTCAAGTTGCACAGACAGACGTGTAGATTCACACAGAGGTCTGTAAACTCAAGTTGCACAGACAGACGTGTAGATTCACACAGAGGTCTGTAAACTCAAGTTGCACAGACAGACGTGTAGATTCACACAGAGGTTTTGTAAACTCAAGAAGCACAGACAGACGTGTGGATTCACACAGAGGTCTGTTGACTCAAGTTGTAAAAGACAGACGTATAGATTCAAACAGAGGTCTGTAAACTCAAGTTGCTCAGACAGACGTATAGATTAACAACACAGAGGTCTGTAGACTCAAGTTGCTCAGACAGACGTAGAGATTCACACAGAGGTCTGTAAACTCAAGTACACACAGATAGACGTGTAGATTCACACAGGTCTGTAGACTCAAGTTGCACAGAGAGACGTATAGATTCATTCAGAGGTCTGTAAACTCAAGTTGCTCAGAAAGACGTGTTGATTCACACAGAGGTCTGTAAACTCAAGTCCACACAGACAGACGTGTAGATTCACACAGAGTTCTGTAAACTCAAGTTGCACAGACAGACGTGTAGATTCACACAGAGGTTTTGTAAACTCAAGAAGCACAGACAGACGTGTGGATTCACACAGAGGTCTGTTGACTCAAGTTGTAAAAGACAGACGTATAGATTCACACAGAGGTCTGTAAACTCAAGTTGCTCAGACAGACGTATAGATTAACAACACAGAGGTCTGTAGACTCAAGTTGCTCAGACAGACGTAGAGATTCACACAGAAGTCTGTAAACTCAAGTACACACAGATAGACGTGTAGATTCACACAGGTCTGTAGACTCAAGTTGCACAGAGAGATGTATAGATTCATTCAGAGGTCTGTAAACTCAAGTTGCTCAGAAAGACGTGTTGATTCACACAGAGGTCTGTAAACTCAAGTCCACACAGACAGACGTGTAGATTCACACAGAGGTCTGTAGACTTAAGTTGCTCAGACAGACGTGTTGATTCACACAGAGGTCTGTAAACTCAAGTACACACAGACAGACGTGTAAATTCACACAGAGGTCTGTAAACTAAATTTGCACAGACAGACGTGTAGATTCACACAGAGGTCTGTAAACTCAAGTTGCACAGACAGACGTGTAGATTCACACAGAGGTTTTGTAAACTCAAGTTGCACAGACAGACGTGTAGATTCACACAGAGGTCTGTAAACTCAAGTTGCACAGACAGACGTATAGATTCGCACAGAGGTCTGTAAACTCAAGTTCCTCAGACAGGCGTATAGATAAACAACACAGACGTCTGTAGACTCAAATTGCACAGACAGACGTGTAGATTCATTCAGAGGTCTGTAGACTCAAGTTGCACAGACAGACGTGTAGATTCACACAAAGGTCTGCAGACTCAAGTACACACAGACAGACGTGTAGATTCACACAGAGGTCTGTAGACTTAAGTTGCTCAGACAGACGTGTTGATTCACACAGAGGTCTGTAAACTCAAGTACACACAGACAGACGTGTAGATTCACACAGAGGTCTGTAAACTCAAGTTGCACAGACAGACGTGTAGATTCACACAGAGGTTTTGTAAACTCAAGTTGCACAGACAGACGTGTGGATTCACACAGAGGTCTGTTGACTCAACTTGTAAAAGACAGATGTATAGATTCACACAGAGGTCTGTAAACTCAAGTACACACAGACAGACGTGTAAATTCACACAGAGGTCTGTAAACTAAATTTGCACAGACAGACGTGTAGATTCACACAGAGGTCTGTAAACTCAAGTTGCACAGACAGACGTGTAGATTCACACAGAGGTTTTGTAAACTCAAGAAGCACAGACAGACGTGTGGATTCACACAGGGGTCTGTTGACTCAAGTTGTAAAAGACAGACGTATATATTCACACAGAGGTCTGTAAACTCAAGTTGCTCAGACAGACGTATAGATTAACAACACAGAGGTCTGTAGACTCAAGTTGCTCAGACAGACGTAGAGATTCACACAGAGGTCTGTAAACTCAAGTTGCACAGACAGACGTGTAGATTCACAAAGAGGTTTTGTAAACTCAAGAAGCACAGACAGACGTGTGGATTCACACAGAGGTCTGTTGACTCAAGTTGTAAAAGACAGACGTATAGATTCACACAGAGGTCTGTAAACTCAAGTTGCTCAGACAGACGTATAGATTAACAACACAGAGGTCTGTAGACTCAAGTTGCTCAGACAGACGTAGAGATTCACACAGAGGTCTGTAAACTCAAGTACACACAGATAGACGTGTAGATTCACACAGGTCTGTAGACTCAAGTTGCACAGAGAGATGTATAGATTCATTCAGAGGTCTGTAAACTCAAGTTGCTCAGAAAGACGTGTTGATTCACACGGAGGTCTGTAAACTCAAGTCCACACAGACAGACGTGTAGATTCACACAGAGGTCTGTAGACTTAAGTTGCTCAGACAGACGTGTTGATTCACACAGAGGTCTGTAAACTCAAGTACACACAGACAGACGTGTAAATTCACACAGAGGTCTGTAAACTAAATTTACACAGACAGACGTGTAGATTCACACAGAGGTCTGTAAACTCAAGTTGCACAGACAGACGTGTAGATTCACACAGAGGTTTTGTAAACTCAAGTTGCACAGACAGACGTGTAGATTCACACAGAGGTCTGTAAACTCAAGTTGCATAGACAGACGTATAGATTCACACAGAGGTCTGTAAACTCAAGTTGCTCAGACAGGCGTATAGATAAACAACACAGACGTCTGTAGACTCAAGTTGCACAGACAGACGTGTAGATTCACACAGAGGTCTGTAGACTCAAGTTGCACAGACAGACGTGTAGATTCACACAAAGGTCTGCAGACTCAAGTACACACAGACAGACGTGTAGATTCACACAGAGGTCTGTAGACTTAAGTTGCTCAGACAGACGTGTGGATTCACACAGAGGTCTGTAAACTCAAGTACACACAGACAGACGTGTAGATTCACACAGAGGTCTGTAAACTAAATTTGCACAGACAGACGTGTAGATTCACACAGAGGTCTGTAAACTCAAGTTGCACAGACAGACGTGTAGATTCACACAGAGGTTTTGTAAACTCAAGAAGCACAGACAGACGTGTGGATTCACACAGGGGTCTGTTGACTCAAGTTGTAAAAGACAGACGTATAGATTCACACAGAGGTCTGTAAACTCAAGTTGCTCAGACAGACGTATAGATTAACAACACAGAGGTCTGTAGACTCAAGTTGCTCAGACAGACGTAAAGATTCACACAGAGGTCTGTAAACTCAAGTTGCACAGACAGACGTGTAGATTCACACAGAGGTTTTGTAAACTCAAGAAGCACAGACAGACGTGTGGATTCACACAGAGGTCTGTTGACTCAAGTTGTAAAAGACAGACGTATAGATTCACACAGAGGTCTGTAAACTCAAGTTGCTCAGACAGACGTATAGATTAACAACACAGAGGTCTGTAGACTCAAGTTGCTCAGACAGACGTAGAGATTCACACAGAGGTCTGTAAACTCAAGTATACACAGATAGACGTGTAGATTCACACAGGTCTGTAGACTCAAGTTGCACAGAGAAATGTATAGATTCATTCAGAGGTCTGTAAACTCAAGTTGCTCAGAAAGACGTGTTGATTCACACAGAGGTCTGTAAACTCAAGTCCACACAGACAGACGTGTAGATTCACACAGAGGTCTGTAGACTTAAGTTGCTCAGACAGACGTGTTGATTCACACAGAGGTCTGTAAACTCAAGTACACACAGACAGACGTGTAAATTCACACAGAGGTCTGTAAACTAAATTTACACAGACAGACGTGTAGATTCACACAGAGGTCTGTAAACTCAAGTTGCACAGACAGACGTGTAGATTCACACAGAGGTTTTGTAAACTCAAGTTGCACAGACAGACGTGTAGATTCACACAGAGGTCTGTAAACTCAAGTTGCACAGACAGACGTATAGATTCACACAGAGGTCTGTAAACTCAAGTTGCTCAGACAGGCGTATAGATAAACAACACAGACGTCTGTAGACTCAAGTTGCACAGACAGACGTGTAGATTCACACAGAGGTCTGTAGACTCAAGTTGCACAGATAGACGTGTAGATTCACACAAAGGTCTGCAGACTCAAGTACACACAGACAGACGTGTAGATTCACACAGAGGTCTGTAGACTTAAGTTGCTCAGACAGACGTGTTGATTCACACAGATGTCTGTAAACTCAAGTACACACAGACAGACGTGTAGATTCACACAGAGGTCTGTAAACTCAAGTTGCACAGACAGACGTGTAGATTCACACAGTGGTTTTGTAAACTCAAGTTGCACAGACAGACGTGTGGATTCACACAGAGGTATGTTGACTCAACTTGTAAAAGACAGATGTATAGATTCACACAGAGGTCTGTAAACTCAAGTACACACAGACAGACGTGTAAATTCACACAGAGGTCTGTAAAATCAAGTTGCACAGACAGACGTGTGGATTCACACAGAGGTCTGTTGACTCAAGTTGTAAAAGACAGACGTATAGATTCACACAGAGGTCTGTAAACTCAAGTTGCTCAGACAGACGTATAGATTAACAACACAGAGGTCTGTAGACTCAAGTTGCTCAGACAGACGTAGAGATTCACACAGAGGTCTGTAAACTCAAGTACACACAGATAGACGTGTAAATTCACACAGGTCTGTAGACTCAAGTTGCACAGAGAGACGTATAGATTCATTCAGAGGTCTGTAAACTCAAGTTGCTCAGAAAGACGTGTTGATTCACACAGAGGTCTGTAAACTCAAGTCCACACAGACAGACGTGTAGATTCACACAGAGGTCTGTAGACTTAAGTTGCTCAGACAGACGTGTTGATTCACACAGAGGTCTGTAAACTCAAGTACACACAGACAGACGTGTAAATTCACACAGAGGTCTGTAAACTAAATTTGCACAGACAGACGTGTAGATTCACACAGAGGTCTGTAAACTCAAGTTGCACAGACAGACGTGTAGATTCACACAGAGGTTTTGTAAACTCAAGAAGCACAGACAGACATGTGGATTCACACAGGGGTCTGTTGACTCAAGTTGTAAAAGACAGACGTATAGAATCACACAGAGGTCTGTAAACTCAAGTTGCTCAGACAGACGTATAGATTAACAACACAGAGGTCTGTAGACTCAAGTTGCTCAGACAGACGTAGAGATTCACACAGAGGTCTGTAAACTCAAGTACACACAGATAGACGTGTAGATTCACACAGGTCTGTAGACTCAAGTTGCACAGAGAGACGTATAGATTCATTCAGATGTCTGTAAACTCAAGTTGCTCAGAAAGACGTGTTGATTCAAACAGAGGTCTGTAAACTCAAGTTGCACAGACAGACGTGTAGATTTACACAGAGGTCTGTAGACTCAAAGTTGCACAGACATACGTGTAGATTCACACAGAGGTCTGTAGACTCAAGTTGCACAGACAGACGTGTAGATTCACACAGAGGTCTGCAGACTCAAGTACACACAGACAGACATAGATTCACACAAAGGTCTGTAGACTCAAGTGGCAGAGACAGACGTGTACCTTCACACAGAGGTCTGTAAACTCAAGTACACACAGATAGACGTGTAGATTCACACAGAGGTCTGTAGACTTAAGTTGCTCAGACAGACGTGTTGATTCACACAGAGGTCTGTAAACTCAAGTACACACAGACAGACGTGTAAATTCACACAGAGGTCTGTAAACTAAATTTGCACAGACAGACGTGTAGATTCACACAGAGGTCTGTAAACTCAAGTTGCACAGACAGACGTGTAGATTCACACAGAGGTTTTGCAAACTCAAGTTGTACAGACAGACGTGTGGAGTCACACAGAGGTCTGTTGACTCAACTTGTAAAAGACAGATGTATAGATTCACACAGAGGTCTGTAAACTCAAGTACACACAGACAAACGTGTAAATTCACACAGAGGTCTGTAAACTAAATTTGCACAGAAAGACGTGTAGATTCACACAGAGGTCTGTAAACTCAAGTTGCACAGACAGACGTGTAGATTCACACAGAGGTTTTGTAAACTCAAGAAGCACAGACAGACGTGTGGATTCACACAGAGGTCTGTTGACTCAAGTTGTAAAAGACAGACGTATAGATTCACACAGAGGTCTGTAAACTCAAGTTGCTCAGACAGACGTATAGATTAACAACACAGAGGTCTGTAGACTCAAGTTGCTCAGACAGACGTAGAGATTCACACAGAGGTCTGTAAACTCAAGTATACACAGATAGACGTGTAGATTCACACAGGTCTGTAGACTCAAGTTGCACAGAGAAATGTATAGATTCATTCAGAGGTCTGTAAACTCAAGTTGCTCAGAAAGACGTGTTGATTCACACAGAGGTCTGTAAACTCAAGTCCACACAGACAGACGTGTAGATTCACACAGAGGTCTGTAGACTTAAGTTGCTCAGACAGACGTGTTGATTCACACAGAGGTCTGTAAACTCAAGTACACACAGACAGACGTGTAAATTCACACAGAGGTCTGTAAACTAAATTTACACAGACAGACGTGTAGATTCACACAGAGGTCTGTAAACTCAAGTTGCACAGACAGACGTGTAGATTCACACAGAGGTTTTGTAAACTCAAGTTGCACAGACAGACGTGTAGATTCACACAGAGGTCTGTAAACTCAAGTTGCACAGACAGACGTATAGATTCACACAGAGGTCTGTAAACTCAAGTTGCTCAGACAGGCGTATAGATAAACAACACAGACGTCTGTAGACTCAAGTTGCACAGACAGACGTGTAGATTCACACAGAGGTCTGTAGACTCAAGTTGCACAGATAGACGTGTAGATTCACACAAAGGTCTGCAGACTCAAGTACACACAGACAGACGTGTAGATTCACACAGAGGTCTGTAGACTTAAGTTGCTCAGACAGACGTGTTGATTCACACAGATGTCTGTAAACTCAAGTACACACAGACAGACGTGTAGATTCACACAGAGGTCTGTAAACTCAAGTTGCACAGACAGACGTGTAGATTCACACAGTGGTTTTGTAAACTCAAGTTGCACAGACAGACGTGTGGATTCACACAGAGGTATGTTGACTCAACTTGTAAAAGACAGATGTATAGATTCACACAGAGGTCTGTAAACTCAAGTACACACAGACAGACGTGTAAATTCACACAGAGGTCTGTAAAATCAAGTTGCACAGACAGACGTGTGGATTCACACAGAGGTCTGTTGACTCAAGTTGTAAAAGACAGACGTATAGATTCACACAGAGGTCTGTAAACTCAAGTTGCTCAGACAGACGTATAGATTAACAACACAGAGGTCTGTAGACTCAAGTTGCTCAGACAGACGTAGAGATTCACACAGAGGTCTGTAAACTCAAGTACACACAGATAGACGTGTAAATTTACACAGGTCTGTAGACTCAAGTTGCACAGAGAGACGTATAGATTCATTCCGAGGTCTGTAAACTCAAGTTGCTCAGAAAGACGTGTTGATTCACACAGAGGTCTGTAAACTCAAGTCCACACAGACAGACGTGTAGATTCACACAGAGGTCTGTAGACTTAAGTTGCTCAGACAGACGTGTTGATTCACACAGAGGTCTGTAAACTCAAGTACACACAGACAGACGTGTAAATTCACACAGAGGTCTGTAAACTAAATTTGCACAGACAGACGTGTAGATTCACACAGAGGTCTGTAAACTCAAGTTGCACAGACAGACGTGTAGATTCACACAGAGGTTTTGTAAACTCAAGAAGCACAGACAGACATGTGGATTCACACAGGGGTCTGTTGACTCAAGTTGTAAAAGACAGACGTATAGAATCACACAGAGGTCTGTAAACTCAAGTTGCTCAGACAGACGTATAGATTAACAACACAGAGGTCTGTAGACTCAAGTTGCTCAGACAGACGTAGAGATTCACACAGAGGTCTGTAAACTCAAGTACACACAGATAGACGTGTAGATTCACACAGGTCTGTAGACTCAAGTTGCACAGAGAGACGTATAGATTCATTCAGATGTCTGTAAACTCAAGTTGCTCAGAAAGACGTGTTGATTCAAACAGAGGTCTGTAAACTCAAGTTGCACAGACAGACGTGTAGATTTACACAGAGGTCTGTAGACTCAAAGTTGCACAGACATACGTGTAGATTCACACAGAGGTCTGTAGACTCAAGTTGCACAGACAGACGTGTAGATTCACACAGAGGTCTGCAGACTCAAGTACACACAGACAGACATAGATTCACACAAAGGTCTGTAGACTCAAGTGGCAGAGACAGACGTGTACCTTCACACAGAGGTCTGTAAACTCAAGTACACAACAATAGACGTGTAGATTCACACAGAGGTCTGTAGACTTAAGTTGCTCAGACAGACGTGTTGATTCACACAGAGGTCTGTAAACTCAAGTACACACAGACAGACGTGTAAATTCACACAGAGGTCTGTAAACTAAATTTGCACAGACAGACGTGTAGATTCACACAGAGGTCTGTAAACTCAAGTTGCACAGACAGACGTGTAGATTCACACAGAGGTTTTGCAAACTCAAGTTGTACAGACAGACGTGTGGAGTCACACAGAGGTCTGTTGACTCAACTTGTAAAAGACAGATGTATAGATTCACACAGAGGTCTGTAAACTCAAGTACACACAGACAAACGTGTAAATTCACACAGAGGTCTGTAAACTAAATTTGCACAGAAAGACGTGTAGATTCACACAGAGGTCTGTAAACTCAAGTTGCACAGACAGACGTGTAGATTCACACAGAGGTTTTGTAAACTCAAGTTGCACAGACAGACGTGTGGATTCACACAGAGGTCTGTTGACTCAAGTTGTAAAAGACAGACGTATAGATTCACACAGAGGTCTGTAAACTCAAGTTGCTCAGACAGACGTATAGATTAACAACACAGAAGTCTGTAGACTCAAGTTGCTCAGACAGACGTAGAGATTCACACAGAGGTCTGTAAACTCAAGTACACACAGATAGACGTGTAGATTCACACAGGTCTGTAGACTCAAGTTGCACAGAGAGACGTATAGATTCATTCAGAGGTCTGTAAACTCAAGTTGCTCAGAAAGACGTGTTGACTCACACAGAGGTCTGTAAACTCAAGTCCACACAGACAGACGTGTAGATTCACACAGAGGTCTGTAAACTCAAGTTGCACAGACAGACGTGTAGATTCACACAGAGGTCTGTAAACTCAAGTTGCAAAGACAGACGTGTAGATTTACACAGAGGTCTGTAGACTCAAAGTTGCACAGACAGACGTGTAGATTCACTCAGAGGTCTGTAGACTCAAGTTGCACAGACAGACGTGTAGATTCACACAGAGGTCTGCAGACTCAAGTACACACAGACAGACATAGATTCACACAAAGGTCTGTAGACTCAAGTGGCAGAGACAGACGTGTACCTTCACACAGAGGTCTGTAAACTCAAGTACACACAGATAGACGTGTAGATTCACACAGAAGTCTGTAGACTCAACTTGCACAGGCAGACGTGTAGATTCACACAGAGGTCTGTAGACTCAAGTTGCACAGAGAGACGTATAGATTCACACAGAGGTCTGTAAACTCAAGTTGATCAGATAGACGTATGGATAAACAACACAGAGGTCTGTAAACTCAAGTTGCTCAGATAGACGTGTAGATTCACACAGAGGTCTGTAGACTCAAGTTGCACAGACAGACGTGTAGATTCACACAGAGGTCTGTAGACTCAAGTTGCACAGACAGACGTATAGATTCACACAGAGGTCTGTAAACTCAAGTACACACAGACAGACGTGTAGATTCACACAGAGGTCTGTAAACTAAAGTTGCACAGGCAGACGTGTAGATTCACACAGAGGTCTGTAAACTCAAGTTGCACAGACAGACGTGTAGATTCACACAGAGGTCTGTAAACTCAAGTTGCACAGACAGACGTATAGATTCACACAGAGGTCTGTAAACTCAAGTTGCTCAGACAGACGTATAGATAAACAACACAGACGTCTGTAGACTCAAGTTGCACAGACAGACGTGTAGATTCACACAGAGGTCTGTAGACTCAAGTTGCACAGACAGACGTGTAGATTCACACAGAGGCCTGCAGACTCAAGTACACACAGACAGACGTGTAGATTCACACAGATGTCTGTAGACTTAAGTTGCTCAGACAGACGTGTTGATTCACACAGTGGTCTGTAAACTCAAGTACACACAGACAGACGTGTAGATTCAAACAGAGGTCTGTAGACTTAAGTTGCTCAGACAGACGTGTAGATTCACACACAGGTTTTGTAAACTCAAGTTGCACAGACAGACGTGTGGATTCACACAGAGGTCTGTTGGCTCAAGTTGTAAAAGACAGACGTATAGATTCACACAGAGGTCTGTAAACTCAAGTTGCTCAGACAGACGTATAGATTAACAACACAGAGGTCTGTAGACTCAAGTTGCTCAGACAGACGGAGAGATTCACAAAGAGGTCTGTAAACTCAAGTACACAAAGATAGACGTGTAGATTCACACAGATCTGTAGACTCAAGTTGCACAGAGAGACGTATAGATTCATTCAGAGGTCTGTAAACTCAAGTTGCTCAGAAAGACGTGTTGATTCACACAGAGGTCTGTAAACTCAAGTCCACACAGACAGACGTGTAGATTCACACAGAGGTCTGTAAACTCAAGTTGCACAGACAGACGTGTAGATTCACACAGACGTCTGTAAACTCAAGTTGCACAGACAGACGTGTAGATTTAAACAGAGGTCTGTAGACTCAAAGTTGCACAGACAGACGTGTAGATTCACACAGAGGTCTGTAGACTCAAGTTGCACAGACAGACGTGTAGATTCACACAGAGGTCTGCAGACTCAAGTACACACAGACAGACATAGATTCACACAAAGGTCTGTAGACTCAAGTGGCAGAGACAGACGTGTACCTTCACACAGAGGTCTGTAAACTCAAGTACACACAGATAGACGTGTAGATTCACACAGAAGTCTGTAGACTCAACTTGCACAGGCAGACGTGTAGATTCACACAGAGGTCTGTAGACTCAAGTTGCACAGAGAGACGTATAGATTCACACAGAGGTCTGTAAACTCAAGTTGATCAGATAGACGTATGGATAAACAACACAGAGGTCTGTAAACTCAAGTTGCTCAGATAGACGTGTAGATTCACACAGAGATCTGTAGACTCAAGTTGCACAGACAGACGTGTAGATTCACACAGAGGTCTGTAGACTCAAGTTGCACAGACAGACGTATAGATTCACACAGAAGTCTGTAAACTCAAGTACACACAGACAGACGTGTAGATTCACACAGAGGTCTGTAAACTAAAGTTGCACAGGCAGACGTGTAGATTCACACAGAGGTCTGTAAACTCAAGTTGCACAGACAGACGTGTAGATTCACACAGAGGTCTGTAAACTCAAGTTGCACAGAAAGACGTATAGATTCACACAGAGGTCTGTAAACTCAAGTTGCTCAGACAGACTTATAGATAAACAACACAGACGTCTGTAGACTCAAGTTGCACAGACAGACGTGTAGATTCACACAGAGGTCTGTAGACTCAAGTTGCACAGACAGACGTGTAGATTCACACAGAGGTCTGCAGAATCAAGTACACACAGACAGACGTGTAGATTCACACAGAGGTCTGTAGACTTAAGTTGCTCAGACAGACGTGTTGATTCACACAGAGGTCTGTAAACTCAAGTACACACAGACAGACGTGTAGATTCACACAGAGGTCTGTAAACTCAAGTTGCACAGACAGACGTGTAGATTCACACAGAGGTCTGTAAACTCAAGTTGCACAGACAGACGTGTAGATTCACACAGAGGTTTTGTAAAATCAAGAAGCACAGACAGACGTGTGGATTCACACAGAGGTCTGTAGACTCAAGTTGCACAGAGAGACGTATAGATTCACACAGAGGTCTGTAAACTCAAGTTGATCAGATAGACGTATGGATAAACAACACAGAGGTCTGTAAACTCAAGTTGCTCAGATAGACGTGTAGATTCACACAGAGGTCTGTAGACTCAAGTTGCACAGACAGACGTGTAGATTCACACAGAGGTCTGTAGACTCAAGTTGCACAGACAGACGTATAGATTCACACAGAGGTCTGTAAACTCAAGTACACACAGACAGACGTGTAGATTCACACAGAGGTCTGTAAACTAAAGTTGCACAGGCAGACGTGTAGATTCACACAGAGGTCTGTAAACTCAAGTTGCACAGACAGACGTGTAGATTCACACAGAGGTCTGTAAACTCAAGTTGATCAGATAGACGTATGGATAAACAACACAGAGGTCTGTAAACTCAAGTTGCTCAGATAGACGTGTAGATTCACACAGAGATCTGTAGACTCAAATTGCACAGACAGACGTGTAGATTCACACAGAGGTCTGTAGACTCAAGTTGCACAGACAGACGTATAGATTCACACAGAAGTCTGTAAACTCAAGTACACACAGACAGACGTGTAGATTCACACAGAGGTCTGTAAACTAAAGTTGCACAGGCAGACGTGTAGATTCACACAGAGGTCTGTAAACTCAAGTTGCACAGACAGACGTGTAGATTCACACAGAGGTCTGTAAACTCAAGTTGCACAGAAAGACGTATAGATTCACACAGAGGTCTGTAAACTCAAGTTGCTCAGACAGACTTATAGATAAACAACACAGACGTCTGTAGACTCAAGTTGCACAGACAGACGTGTAGATTCACACAGAGGTCCGTAGACTCAAGTTGCACAGACAGACGTGTAGATTCACACAGAGGTCTGCAGAATCAAGTACACACAGACAGACGTGTAGATTCACACAGAGGTCTGTAGACTTAAGTTGCTCAGACAGACGTGTTGATTCACACAGAGGTCTGTAAACTCAAGTACACACAGACAGACGTGTAGATTCACACAGAGGTCTGTAAACTCAAGTTGCACAGACAGACGTGTAGATTCACACAGAGGTCTGTAAACTCAAGTTGCACAGACAGACGTGTAGATTCACACAGAGGTTTTGTAAAATCAAGAAGCACAGACAGACGTGTGGATTCACACAGAGGTCTGTAGACTCAAGTTGCACAGAGAGACGTATAGATTCACACAGAGGTCTGTAAACTCAAGTTGATCAGATAGACGTATGGATAAACAACACAGAGGTCTGTAAACTCAAGTTGCTCAGATAGACGTGTAGATTCACACAGAGGTCTGTAGACTCAAGTTGCACAGACAGACGTGTAGATTCACACAGAGGTCTGTAGACTCAAGTTGCACAGACAGACGTATAGATTCACACAGAGGTCTGTAAACTCAAGTACACACAGACAGACGTGTAGATTCACACAGAGTTCTGTAAACTAAAGTTGCACAGGCAGACGTGTAGATTCACACAGAGGTCTGTAAACTCAAGTTGCACAGACAGACGTGTAGATTCACACAGAGGTCTGTAAACTCAAGTTGCACAGACAGACGTATAGATTCACACAGAGGTCTGTAAACTCAAGTTGCTCAGACAGACGTATAGATAAACAACACAGACGTCTGTAGACTCAAGTTGCACAGACAGACGTGTAGATTCACACAGAGGTCTGTAGACTCAAGTTGCACAGACAGACGTGTAGATTCACACAGAGGCCTGCAGACTCAAGTACACACAGACAGACGTGTAGATTCACACAGATGTCTGTAGACTTAAGTTGCTCAGACAGACGTGTTGATTCACACAGTGGTCTGTAAACTCAAGTACACACAGACAGACGTGTAGATTCAAACAGAGGTCTGTAGACTTAAGTTGCTCAGACAGACGTGTAGATTCACACAGAGGTTTTGTAAACTCAAGTTGCACAGACAGACGTGTGGATTCACACAGAGGTCTGTTGGCTCAAGTTGTAAAAGACAGACGTATAGATTCACACAGAGGTCTGTAAACTCAAGTTGCTCAGACAGACGTATAGATTAACAACACAGAGGTCTGTAGACTCAAGTTGCTCAGACAGACGGAGAGATTCACAAAGAGGTCTGTAAACTCAAGTACACACAGATAGACGTGTAGATTCACACAGATCTGTAGACTCAAGTTGCACAGAGAGACGTATAGATTCATTCAGAGGTCTGTAAACTCAAGTTGCTCAGAAAGACGTGTTGATTCACACAGAGGTCTGTAAACTCAAGTCCACACAGACAGACGTGTAGATTCACACATAGGTCTGTAAACTCAAGTTGCACAGACAGACGTGTAGATTCACACAGAGGTCTGTAAACTCAAGTTGCACAGACAGACGTGTAGATTTAAACAGAGGTCTGCAGACTCAAGTACACACAGACAGACATAGATTCACACAAAGGTCTGTAGACTCAAGTGGCAGAGACAGACGTGTACCTTCACACAGAGGTCTGTAAACTCAAGTACACACAGATAGACGTGTAGATTCACACAGAAGTCTGTAGACTCAACTTGCACAGGCAGACGTGTAGATTCACACAGAGGTCTGTAGACTCAAGTTGCACAGAGAGACGTATAGATTCACACAGAGGTCTGTAAACTCAAGTTGATCAGATAGACGTATGGATAAACAACACAGAGGTCTGTAAACTCAAGTTGCTCAGATAGACGTGTAGATTCACACAGAGATCTGTAGACTCAAGTTGCACAGACAGACGTGTAGATTCACACAGAGGTCTGTAGACTCAAGTTGCACAGACAGACGTATAGATTCACACAGAAGTCTGTAAACTCAAGTACACACAGACAGACGTGTAAATTCACACAGAGGTCTGTAAACTAAAGTTGCACAGGCAGACGTGTAGATTCACACAGAGGTCTGTAAACTCAAGTTGCACAGACAGACGTGTAGATTCACACAGAGGTCTGTAAACTCAAGTTGCACAGAAAGACGTATAGATTCACACAGAGGTCTGTAAACTCAAGTTGCTCAGACAGACTTATAGATAAACAACACAGACGTCTGTAGACTCAAGTTGCACAGACAGACGTGTAGATTCACACAGAGGTCTGTAGACTCAAGTTGCACAGACAGACGTGTAGATTCACACAGAGGTCTGCAGAATCAAGTACACACAGACAGACGTGTAGATTCACACAGAGGTCTGTAGACTTAAGTTGCTCAGACAGACGTGTTGTTTCACACAGAGGTCTGTAAACTCAAGTACACACAGACAGACGTGTAGATTCACACAGAGGTCTGTAAACTCAAGTTGCACATACAGACGTGTAGATTCACACAGAGGTCTGTAAACTCAAGTTGCACAGACAGACGTGTAGATTCACACAGAGGTTTTGTAAAATCAAGAAGCACAGACAGACGTGTGGATTCACACAGAGGTCTGTTGACTCAAGTTGTAAAAGACAGACGTATAGATTCACACAGAGGTCTGTAAATTCAAGTTGCTCAGACAGACGTATAGATTAACAACACAGAGGTCTGTAGACTCAAGTTGCTCAGACAGACGTAGAGATTCACACAGAGGTCTGTAAACTCAAGTACACACAGATAGACGTGTAGATTCACACAGGTCTGTAGACTCAAGTTGCACAGAGAGATGTATAGATTCATTCAGAGGTCTGTAAACTCAAGTTGCTCAGAAAGACGTGTTGATTCACACAGAGGTCTGTAAACTCAAGTCCACACAGACAGACGTGTAGATTCACACAGAGGTCTGTAGACTTAAGTTGCTCAGACAGACGTGTTGATTCACACAGAGGTCTGTAAACTCAAGTACACACAGACAGACGTGTAAATTCACACAGAGGTCTGTAAACTAAATTTGCACAGACAGACGTGTAGATTCACACAGAGGTCTGTAAACTCAAGTTGCACAGACAGACGTGTAGATTCACACAGAGGTTTTGTAAACTCAAGAAGCACAGACAGACATGTGGATTCACACAGGGGTCTGTTGACTCAAGTTGTAAAAGACAGACGTATAGATTCACACAGAGGTCTGAAAACTCAAGTTGCTCAGACAGACGTATAGATTAACAACACAGAGGTCTGTAGACTCAAGTTGCTCAGACAGACGTAGAGATTCACACAGAGGTCTGTAAACTCAAGTACACACAGATAGACGTGTAGATTCACACAGGTCTGTAGACTCAAGTTGCACAGAGAGACGTATAGATTCATTCAGAGGTCTGTAAACTCAAGTTGCTCAGAAAGACGTGTTGATTCACACAGAGGTCTGTAAACTCAAGTTGCCCAGACAGACGTGTAGATTTACACAGAGGTCTGTAGACTCAAAGTTGCACAGACAGACGTGTAGATTCACACAGAGGTCTGTAGACTCAAGTTGCACAGACAGACGTGTAGGTTCACACAGAGGTCTGCAGACTCAAGTACACACAGACAGACATAGATTCACACAAAGGTCTGTAGACTCAAGTGGCAGAGACAGACGTGTACCTTCACACAGAGGTCTGTAAACTCAAGTACACACAGATAGACGTGTAGATTCACACAGAGGTCTGTAGACTTAAGTTGCTCATACAGACGTGTTGATTCACACAGAGGTCTGTAAACTCAAGTACACACAGACAGACGTGTAAATTCACACAGAGGTCTGTAAACTAAATTTGCACAGACAGACGTGTAGATTCACACAGAGGTCTGTAAACTCAAGTTGCACAGACAGACGTGTAGATTCACACAGAGGTTTTGCAAACTCAAGTTGCACAGACAGACGTGTGGAGTCACACAGAGGTCTGTTGACTCAACTTGTAAAAGACAGATGTATAGATTCACACAGAGGTCTGTAAACTCAAGTACACACAGACAAACGTGTAAATTCACACAGAGGTCTGTAAAATAAATTTGCACATAAAGACGTGTAGATTCACACAGAGGTCTATAAACTCAAGTTGCACAGACAGACGTGTAGATTCACACAGAGGTTTTGTAAACTCAAGTTGCACAGACAGACGTGTGAATTCACACAGAGGTCTGTTGACTCAAGTTGTAAAAGACAGACGTATAGATTCACACAGAGGTCTGTAAACTCAAGTTGCTCAGACAGACGTATAGATTAACAACACAGAGGTCTGTAGACTCAAGTTGCTCAGACAGACGTAGAGATTCATTCAGAGGTCTGTAAACTCAAGTTGCTCAGAAAGACGTGTTGATTCACACAGAGGTCTGTAAACTCAAGTCCACACAGACAGACGTGTAGATTAACACAGAGGTCTGTAAACTCAAGTTGCACAGACAGACGTGTAGATTCACACAGAGGTCTGTAAACTCAAGTTGCACAGACAGACGTGTAGATTTTCACAGAGGTCTGTAGACTCAAAGTTGCACAGACAGACGTTTAGATTCACACAGTGGTCTGTAGACTCAAGTTGCACAGACAGACGTGTAGATTCACACAGAGGTCTGCAGACTCAAGTACACACAGACAGACATAGATTCACACAAAGGTCTGTAGACTCAAGTGGCAGAGACAGACGTGTACCTTCACACAGAGGTCTGTAAACTAAAGTACGCACAGATAGACGTGTAGATTCACACATAAGTCTGTAGACTCAACTTGCACAGACAGACGTGTAGATTCACACAGAGGTCTGTAGACTCAAGTTGCACAGAGAGACGTATAGATTCACACAGAGGTCTGTAAACTCAAGTTGATCAGATAGACGTATGGATAAACAACACAGAGGTCTGTAAACTCAAGTTGCTCAGATAGACGTGTAGATTCACACAGAGGTCTGTAAACTCAAGTACACACAGACAGACGTGTAGATTCACACATAGGTCTGTAGACTCAAGTTGCACAGACAGACGTGTAGATTCACACCGAGGTCTGTAAACTCAAGTTGCACAGACAGACGTGTAGATTCACACAGAGGTCTGTAAACTCAAGTACACACAGACAGACGTGTAGATTCACACATAGGTCTGTAAACTATAGTTGCACATGCAGACGTGTAGATTCACACAGAGGTCTGTAAACTCAAGTTGCACAGACAGACGTGTAGATTCACACAGAGGTCTGTAAACTCAAGTTGCACAGACAGACGTATAGATAAACAACACAGACGTCTGTAGACTCAAGTTGCACAGACAGACGTGTAGATTCACACAGAGGTCTGTAGACTCAAGTTGCACAGACAGACGTGTAGATTCACACAGAGGTCTGTAGACTTAAGTTGCTCAGACAGACGTGTTGATTCACACAGAGGTCTGTAAACTCAAGTACACACAGACAGACGTGTAAATTCACACAGAGGTCTGTAAACTAAATTTGCACAGACAGACGTGTAGATTCACACAGAGGTCTGTAAACTCAAGTTGCACAGACAGACGTGTAGATTCACACAGAGGTTTTGTAAACTCAAGTTGCACTTACAGACGTGTGGAGTCACACAGAGGTCTGTTGACTCAACTTGTAAAAGACAGATGTATAGATTCACACAGAGGTCTGTAAACTCAAGTACACACAGACAAACGTGTAAATTCACACAGAGGTCTGTAAACTAAATTTGCACAGAAAGACGTGTAGATTCACACAGAGGTTTGTAAACTCAAGTTGCACAGACAGACGTGTAGATTCACACAGAGGTTTTGTAAACTCAAGTTGCACAGACAGACGTGTGGATTCACACAGAGGTCTGTTGACTCAAGTTGTAAAAGACAGACGTATAGATTCACACAGAGGTCTGTAAACTCAAGTTGCTCAGACAGACGTATAGATTAACAACACAGAGGTCTGTAGACTCAAGTTGCTCAGACAGACGTAGAGATTCACACAGAGGTCTGTAAACTCAAGTACACACAGATAAACGTGTAGATTCACACAGGTCTGTAGACTCAAGTTGTACAGAGAGACGTATAGATTCATTCAGAGGTCTGTAAACTCAAGTTGCTCAGAAAGACGTGTTGATTCACACAGAGGTCTGTAAACTCAAGTCCACACAGACAGACGTGTAGATTCACACAGAGGTCTGTAAACTCAAGTTGCACAGACAGACGTGTAGATTCACACAGAGGTCTGTAAACTCAAGTTGCACAGACAGACGTGTAGATTTACACAGAGGTCTGTAGACTCAAAGTTGCACAGACAGACGTTTAGATTCACACAGAGGTCTGTAGACTCAAGTTGCACAGACAGACGTGTAGATTCACACAGAGGTCTGCAGACTCAAGTACACACAGACAGACATAGATTCACACAAAGGTCTGTAGACTCAAGTGGCAGAGACAGACGTGTACCTTCACACAGAGGTCTGTAAACTCAAGTACACACAGATAGACGTGTAGATTCACACATAAGTCTGTAGACTCAACTTGCACAGACAGACGTGTAGATTCACACAGAGGTCTGTAGACTCAAGTTGCACAGAGAGACGTATAGATTCACACAGAGGTCTGTAAACTCAAGTTGATCAGATAGACGTATGGATAAACAACACAGAGGTCTGTAAACTCAAGTTGCTCAGATAGACGTGTAGATTCACACAGAGGTCTGTAGACTCAAGTTGCACAGACAGACGTGTAGATTCACACAGAGGTCTGTAGACTCAAGTTGCACAGTCAGACGTATAGATTCACACAGAGGTCTGTAAACTCAAGTACACACAGACAGACGTGTAGATTCACACAGAGGTCTGTAAACTAAAGTTGCACAGGCAGACGTGTAGATTCACACAGAGGTCTGTAAACTCAAGTTGCACAGACAGACGTATAGATAAACAACACAGACGTCTGTTGACTCAAATTGCACAGACAGACGTGTAGATTCACACAGAGGTCTGTAGATTCAAGTTGCACAGACAGACGTGTAGATTCACACAGAGGTCTGCAGACTCAAGTACACACAGACAGACGTGTAGATTCACACAGAGGTCTGTAGACTTAAGTTGCTCAGACAGACGTGTTGATTCACACAGAGGTCTCTAAACTCAAGTACACACAGACAGACGTGTAAATTCACACAGAGGTCTGTAAACTAAATTTGCACAGACAGACGTGTAGATTCACACAGAGGTCTGTAAACTCAAGTTGCACAGACAGACGTGTAGATTCACACAGAGGTTTTGTAAACTCAAGTTGCACAGACAGACGTGTGGAGTCACACTGAGGTCTGTTGACTCAACTTGTAAAAGACAGATGTATAGATTCACACAGAGGTCTGTAAACTCAAGTACACACAGACAAACGTGTAAATTTACACAGAGGTCTGTAAATTAAATTTGCACAGAAAGACGTGTAGATTCACACAGAGGTCTGTAAACTCAAGTTGCACAGACAGACGTGTAGATTCACACAGAGGTTTTGTAAACTCAAGTTGCACAGACAGACGTGTGGATTCACACAGAGGTCTGTTGACTCAAGTTGTAAAAGACAGACGTATAGATTCACACAGAGGTCTGTAAACTCAAGTTGCTCAGACAGACGTATAGATTAACAACACAGAGGTCTGTAGACTCAAGTTGCTCAGACAGACGTAGAGATTCACACAGAGGTCTGTAAACTCAAGTACACACAGATAAACGTGTAGGTTCACACAGGTCTGTAGACTCAAGTTGCACAGAGAGACGTATAGATTCATTCAGAGGTCTGTAAACTCAAGTTGCTCAGAAAGACGTGTTGATTCACACAGAGGTCTGTAAACTCAAGTCCACACAGACAGACGTGTAGATTCACACAGAGGTCTGTAAACTCAAGTTGCACAGACAGACGTGTAGATTCACACAGAGGTCTGTAAACTCAAGTTGCACAGACAGACGTGTAGATTCACACAGAGGTCTGCAGACTCAAGTACACACAGACAGAGAAAGATTCACGCAAAGGTCTGTAGACTCAAGTGGCAGAGACAGACGTGTACCTTCACACAGAGGTCTGTAAACTCAAGTACACACAGATAGACGTGTAGATTCACACAGAAGTCTGTAGACTCAACTTGCACAGGCAGACGTGTAGATTCACACAGAGGTCTGTAGACTCAAGTTGCACAGAGAGACGTATAGATTCACACAGAGGTCTGTAAACTAAAGTTGATCAGATAGACGTATGGATAAACAACACAGAGGTCTGTAAACTCAAGTTGCTCAGATAGACGTGTAGATTCACACAGAGGTCTGTAGACTCAAGTTGCACAGGCAGACGTGTAGATTCACACAGAGGTCTGTAGACTCAAGTTGCACAGAAAGACGTATAGATTCACACAGAGGTCTGTAAACTCAAGTTGATCAGATAGACGTATGGATAAACAACACAGAGGTCTGTAAACTCAAGTTGCTCAGATAGACGTGTAGATTCACACAGAGATCTGTAGACTCAAGTTGCACAGACAGACGTGTAGATTCACACAGAGGTCTGTAGACTCAAGTTGCACAGACAGACGTATAGATTCACACAGAAGTCTGTAAACTCAAGTACACACAGACAGACGTGTAGATTCACACAGAGGTCTGTAAACTAAAGTTGCACAGGCAGACGTGTAGATTCACACAGAGGTCTGTAAACTCAAGTTGCACAGACAGACGTGTAGATTCACACAGAGGTCTGTAAACTCAAGTTGCACAGAAAGACGTATAGATTCACACAGAGGTCTGTAAACTCAAGTTGCTCAGACAGACTTATAGATAAACAACACAGACGTCTGTAGACTCAAGTTGCACAGACAGACGTGTAGATTCACACAGAGGTCTGTAGACTCAAGTTGCACAGACAGACGTGTAGATTCACACAGAGGTCTGCAGAATCAAGTACACACAGACAGACGTGTAGATTCACACAGAGGTCTGTAGACTTAAGTTGCTCAGACAGACGTGTTGATTCACACAGAGGTCTGTAAACTCAAGTACACACAGACAGACGTGTAGATTCACACAGAGGTCTGTAAACTCAAGTTGCACAGACAGACGTGTAGATTCACACAGAGGTCTGTAAACTCAAGTTGCACAGACAGACGTGTAGATTCACACAGAGGTTTTGTAAAATCAAGAAGCACAGACAGACGTGTGGATTCACACAGAGGTCTGTAGACTCAAGTTGCACAGAGAGACGTATAGATTCACACAGAGGTCTGTAAACTCAAGTTGATCAGATAGACGTATGGATAAACAACACAGAGGTCTGTAAACTCAAGTTGCTCAGATAGACGTGTAGATTCACACAGAGGTCTGTAGACTCAAGTTGCACAGACAGACGTGTAGATTCACACAGAGGTCTGTAGACTCAAGTTGCACAGACAGACGTATAGATTCACACACAGGTCTGTAAACTCAAGTACACACAGACAGACGTGTAGATTCACACAGAGGTCTGTAAACTAAAGTTGCACAGGCAGACGTGTAGATTCACACAGAGGTCTGTAAACTCAAGTTGCACAGACAGACGTGTAGATTCACACAGAGGTCTGTAAACTCAAGTTGCACAGACAGACGTATAGATTCACACAGAGGTCTGTAAACTCAAGTTGCTCAGACAGACGTATAGATAAACAACACAGACGTCTGTAGACTCAAGTTGCACAGACAGACGTGTAGATTCACACAGAGGTATGTAGACTCAAGTTGCACAGACAGACGTGTAGATTCACACAGAGGCCTGCAGACTCAAGTACACACAGACAGACGTGTAGATTCACACAGATGTCTGTAGACTTAAGTTGCTCAGACAGACGTGTTGATTCACACAGTGGTCTGTAAACTCAAGTACACACAGACAGACGTGTAGATTCAAACAGAGGTCTGTAGACTTAAGTTGCTCAGACAGACGTGTAGATTCACACAGAGGTTTTGTAAACTCAACTTGCACAGACAGACGTGTGGATTCACACAGAGGTCTGTTGGCTCAAGTTGTAAAAGACAGACGTATAGATTCACACAGAGGTCTGTAAACTCAAGTTGCTCAGACAGACGTATAGATTAACAACACAGAGGTCTGTAGACTCAAGTTGCTCAGACAGACGGAGAGATTCACAAAGAGGTCTGTAAACTCAAGTACACACAGATAGACGTGTAGATTCACACAAATCTGTAGACTCAAGTTGCACAGAGAGACGTATAGATTCATTCAGAGGTCTGTAAACTCAAGTTGCTCAGAAAGACGTGTTGATTCACACAGAGGTCTGTAAACTCAAGTCCACACAGACAGACGTGTAGATTCACACAGAGGTCTGTAAACTCAAGTTGCACAGACAGAGGTGTAGATTCACACAGAGGTCTGTAAACTCATTTTGCACAGACAGACGTGTAGATTTAAACAGAGGTCTGTAGACTCAAAGTTGCACAGACAGACGTGTAGATTCACACAGAGGTCTGTAGACTCAAGTTGCACAGACAGACGTGTAGATTCACACAGAGGTCTGCAGACTCAAGTACACACAGACAGACATAGATTCACACAAAGGTCTGTAGACTCAAGTGGCAGAGACAGACGTGTACCTTCACACAGAGGTCTGTAAACTCAAGTACACACAGATAGACGTGTAGATTCACACATAAGTCTGTAGACTCAACTTGCACAGGCAGACGTGTAGATTCACACAGAGGTCTGTAGACTCAAGTTGCACAGAGAGACGTATAGATTCACACAGAGGTCTGTAAACTCAAGTTGATCAGATAGACGTATGGATAAACAACACAGAGGTCTGTAAACTCAAGTTGCTCAGATAGACGTGTAGATTCACACATAGATCTGTAGACTCAAGTTGCACAGACAGACGTGTAGATTCACACAGAGGTCTGTAGACTCAAGTTGCACAGACAGACGTATAGATTCACACAGAAGTCTGTAAACTCAAGTACACACAGACAGACGTGTAGATTCACACAGAGGTCTGTAAACTAAAGTTGCACAGGCAGACGTGTAGATTCACACAGAGGTCTGTAAACTCAAGTTGCACAGACAGACGTGTAGATTCACACAGAGGTCTGTAAACTCAAGTTGCACAGAAAGACGTATAGATTCACACAGAGGTCTGTAAACTCAAGTTGCTCAGACAGACTTATAGATAAACAACACAGACGTCTGTAGACTCAAGTTGCACAGACAGACGTGTAGATTCACACAGAGGTCTGTAGACTCAAGTTGCACAGACAGACGTGTAGATTCACACAGAGGTCTGCAGAATCAAGTACACACAGACAGACGTGTAGATTCACACAGAGGTCTGTAGACTTAAGTTGCTCAGACAGACGTGTTGATTCACACAGAGGTCTGTAAACTCAAGTACACACAGACAGACGTGTAGATTCACACAGAGGTCTGTAAACTCAAGTTGCACAGACAGACGTGTAGATTCACACAGAGGTCTGTAAACTCAAGTTGCACAGACAGACGTGTAGATTCACACAGAGGTTTTGTAAAATCAAGAAGCACAGACAGACGTGTGGATTCACACAGAGGTCTGTTGACTCAAGTTGTAAAAGACAGACGTATAGATTCACACAGAGGTCTGTAAACTCAAGTTGCTCAGACAGACGTATAGATTAACAACACAGAGGTCTGTAGACTCAAGTTGCTCAGACAGACGTAGAGATTCACACAGAGGTCTGTAAACTCAAGTACACACAGATAGACGTGTAGATTCACACAGGTCTGTAGACTCAAGTTGCACAGAGAGATGTATAGATTCATTCAGAGGTCTGTAAACTCAAGTTGCTCAGAAAGACGTGTTGATTCACACAGAGGTCTGTAAACTCAAGTCCACACAGACAGACGTGTAGATTCACACAGAGGTCTGTAGACTTAAGTTGCTCAGACAGACGTGTTGATTCACACAGAGGTCTGTAAACTCAAGTACACACAGACAGACGTGTAAATTCACACAGAGGTCTGTAAACTAAATTTGCACAGACAGACGTGTAGATTCACACAGAGGTCTGTAAACTCAAGTTGCACAGACAGACGTGTAGATTCACACAGAGGTTTTGTAAACTCAAGAAGCACAGACAGACATGTGGATTCACACAGGGGTCTGTTGACTCAAGTTGTAAAAGACAGACGTATAGATTCACACAGAGGTCTGAAAACTCAAGTTGCTCAGACAGACGTATAGATTAACAACACAGAGGTCTGTAGACTCAAGTTGCTCAGACAGACGTAGAGATTCACACAGAGGTCTGTAAACTCAAGTACACACAGATAGACGTGTAGATTCACACAGGTCTGTAGACTCAAGTTGCACAGAGAGACGTATAGATTCATTCAGAGGTCTGTAAACTCAAGTTGCTCAGAAAGACGTGTTGATTCACACAGAGGTCTGTAAACTCAAGTTTCCCAGACAGACGTGTAGATTTACACAGAGGTCTGTAGACTCAAAGTTGCACAGACAGACGTGTAGATTCACACAGAGGTCTGTAGACTCAAGTTGCACAGACAGACGTGTAGATTCACACAGAGGTCTGCAGACTCAAGTACACACAGACAGACATAGATTCACACAAAGGTCTGTAGACTCAAGTGGCAGAGACAGACGTGTACCTTCACACAGAGGTCTGTAAACTCAAGTACACACAGATAGACGTGTAGATTCACACAGAGGTCTGTAGACTTAAGTTGCTCATACAGACGTGTTGATTCACACAGAGGTCTGTAAACTCAAGTACACACAGACAGACGTGTAAATTCACACAGAGGTCTGTAAACTAAATTTGCACAGACAGACGTGTAGATTCACACAGAGGTCTGTTGACTTAAGTTGCTCAGACAGACGTGTAGATTCACACAGAGGTTTTGTAAACTCAACTTGCACAGACAGACGTGTGGATTCACACAGAGGTCTGTTGGCTCAAGTTGTAAAAGACAGACGTATAGATTCACACAGAGGTCTGTAAACTCAAGTTGCTCAGACAGACGTATAGATTAACAACACAGAGGTCTGTAGACTCAAGTTGCTCAGACAGACGGAGAGATTCACAAAGAGGTCTGTAAACTCAAGTACACACAGATAGACGTGTAGATTCACACAGATCTGTAGACTCAAGTTGCACAGAGAGACGTATAGATTCATTCAGAGGTCTGTAAACTCAAGTTGCTCAGAAAGACGTGTTGATTCACACAGAGGTCTGTAAACTCAAGTCCACACAGACAGACGTGTAGATTCACACAGAGGTCTGTAAACTCAAGTTGCACAGACAGACGTGTAGATTCACACAGAGGTCTGTAAACTCATTTTGCACAGACAGACGTGTAGATTTAAACAGAGGTCTGTAGACTCAAAGTTGCACAGACAGACGTGTAGATTCACACAGAGGTCTGTAGACTCAAGTTGCACAGACAGACGTGTAGATTCACACAGAGGTCTGCAGACTCAAGTACACACAGACAGACATAGATTCACACAAAGGTCTGTAGACTCAAGTGGCAGAGACAGACGTGTACCTTCACACAGAGGTCTGTAAACTCAAGTACACACAGATAGACGTGTAGATTCACACAGAAGTCTGTAGACTCAACTTGCACAGGCAGACGTGTAGATTCACACAGAGGTCTGTAGACTCAAGTTGCACAGAGAGACGTATAGATTCACACAGAGGTCTGTAAACTCAAGTTGATCAGATAGACGTATGGATAAACAACACAGAGGTCTGTAAACTCAAGTTGCTCAGATAGACGTGTAGATTCACACAGAGATCTGTAGACTCAAGTTGCACAGACAGACGTGTAGATTCACACAGAGGTCTGTAGACTCAAGTTGCACAGACAGACGTATAGATTCACACAGAAGTCTGTAAACTCAAGTACACACAGACAGACGTGTAGATTCACACAGAGGTCTGTAAACTAAAGTTGCACAGGCAGACGTGTAGATTCACACAGAGGTCTGTAAACTCAAGTTGCACAGACAGACGTGTAGATTCACACAGAGGTCTGTAAACTCAAGTTGCACAGAAAGACGTATAGATTCACACAGAGGTCTGTAAACTCAAGTTGCTCAGACAGACTTATAGATAAACAACACAGACGTCTGTAGACTCAAGTTGCACAGACAGACGTGTAGATTCACACAGAGGTCTGTAGACTCAAGTTGCACAGACAGACGTGTAGATTCACACAGAGGTCTGCAGAATCAAGTACACACAGACAGACGTGTAGATTCACACAGAGGTCTGTAGACTTAAGTTGCTCAGACAGACGTGTTGATTCACACAGAGGTCTGTAAACTCAAGTACACACAGACAGACGTGTAGATTCACACAGAGGTCTGTAAACTCAAGTTGCACAGACAGACGTGTAGATTCACACAGAGGTCTGTAAACTCAAGTTGCACAGACAGACGTGTAGATTCACACAGAGGTTTTGTAAAATCAAGAAGCACAGACAGACGTGTGGATTCACACAGAGGTCTGTTGACTCAAGTTGTAAAAGACAGACGTATAGATTCACACAGAGGTCTGTAAACTCAAGTTGCTCAGACAGACGTATAGATTAACAACACAGAGGTCTGTAGACTCAAGTTGCTCAGACAGACGTAGAGATTCACACAGAGGTCTGTAAACTCAAGTACACACAGATAGACGTGTAGATTCACACAGGTCTGTAGACTCAAGTTGCACAGAGAGATGTATAGATTCATTCAGAGGTCTGTAAACTCAAGTTGCTCAGAAAGACGTGTTGATTCACACAGAGGTCTGTAAACTCAAGTCCACACAGACAGACGTGTAGATTCACACAGAGGTCTGTAGACTTAAGTTGCTCAGACAGACGTGTTGATTCACACAGAGGTCTGTAAACTCAAGTACACACAGACAGACGTGTAAATTCACACAGAGGTCTGTAAACTAAATTTGCACAGACAGACGTGTAGATTCACACAGAGGTCTGTAAACTCAAGTTGCACAGACAGACGTGTAGATTCACACAGAGGTTTTGTAAACTCAAGAAGCACAGACAGACATGTGGATTCACACAGGGGTCTGTTGACTCAAGTTGTAAAAGACAGACGTATAGATTCACACAGAGGTCTGAAAACTCAAGTTGCTCAGACAGACGTATAGATTAACAACACAGAGGTCTGTAGACTCAAGTTGCTCAGACAGACGTAGAGATTCACACAGAGGTCTGTAAACTCAAGTACACACAGATAGACGTGTAGATTCACACAGGTCTGTAGACTCAAGTTGCACAGAGAGACGTATAGATTCATTCAGAGGTCTGTAAACTCAAGTTGCTCAGAAAGACGTGTTGATTCACACAGAGGTCTGTAAACTCAAGTTGCCCAGACAGACGTGTAGATTTACACAGAGGTCTGTAGACTCAAAGTTGCACAGACAGACGTGTAGATTCACACAGAGGTCTGCAGACTCAAGTACACACAGACAGACATAGATTCACACAAAGGTCTGTAGACTCAAGTGGCAGAGACAGACGTGTACCTTCACACAGAGGTCTGTAAACTCAAGTACACACAGATAGACGTGTAGATTCACACAGAGGTCTGTAGACTTAAGTTGCTCATACAGACGTGTTGATTCACACAGAGGTCTGTAAACTCAAGTACACACAGACAGACGTTTAAATTCACACAGAGGTCTGTAAACTAAATTTGCACAGACAGACGTGTAGATTCACACAGAGGTCTGTAAACTCAAGTTGCACAGACAGACGTGTAGATTCACACAGAGGTTTTGCAAACTCAAGTTGCACAGACAGACGTGTGGAGTCACACAGAGGTCTGTTGACTCAACTTGTAAAAGACAGATGTATAGATTCACACAGAGGTCTGTAAACTCAAGTACACACAGACAAACGTGTAAATTCACACAGAGGTCTGTAAACTAAATTTGCACATAAAGACGTGTAGATTCACACAGAGGTCTATAAACTCAAGTTGCACAGACAGACGTGTAGATTCACACAGAGGTTTTGTAAACTCAAGTTGCACAGACAGACGTGTGAATTCACACAGAGGTCTGTTGACTCAAGTTGTAAAAGACAGACGTATAGATTCACACAGAGGTCTGTAAACTCAAGTTGCTCAGACAGACGTATAGATTAACAACACAGAGGTCTGTAGACTCAAGTTGCTCAGACAGACGTAGAGATTCACACAGAGGTCTGTATACTCAAGTACACACAGATAGACGTGTAGATTCACACAGGTCTGTAGACTCAAGTTGCACAGAGAGACGTATAGATTCATTCAGAGGTCTGTAAACTCAAGTTGCTCAGAAAGACGTGTTGATTCACACAGAGGTCTGTAAACTCAAGTCCACACAGACAGACGTGTAGATTAACACAGAGGTCTGTAAACTCAAGTTGCACAGACAGACGTTTAGATTCACACAGTGGTCTGTAGACTCAAGTTGCACAGACAGACGTGTAGATTCACACAGAGGTCTGCAGACTCAAGTACACACAGACAGACATAGATTCACACAAAGGTCTGTAGACTCAAGTGGCAGAGACAGACGTGTACCTTCACACAGAGGTCTGTAAACTAAAGTACACACAGATAGACGTGTAGATTCACACATAAGTCTGTAGACTCAACTTGCACAGACAGACGTGTAGATTCACACAGAGGTCTGTAAACTCAAGTTGATCAGATAGACGTATGGATAAACAACACAGAGGTCTGTAAACTCAAGTTGCTCAGATAGACGTGTAGATTCACACAGAGGTCTGTAGACTCAAGTTGCACAGACAGACGTGTAGATTCACACCGAGGTCTGTAGACTCAAGTTGCACAGACAGACGTATTGATTCACACAGAGGTCTGTAAACTCAAGTACACACAGACAGACGTGTAGATTCACACATAGGTCTGTAAACTAAAGTTGCACAGGCAGACGTGTAGATTCACACAGAGGTCTGTAAACTCAAGTTGCACAGACAGACGTGTAGATTCACACAGAGGTCTGTAAACTCAAGTTGCACAGACAGACGTATAGATAAACAACACAGACGTCTGTAGACTCAAGTTGCACAGACAGACGTGTAGATTCACACAGAGGTCTGTAGACTTAAGTTGCTCAGACAGACGTGTTGATTCACACAGAGGTCTGTAAACTCAAGTACACACAGACAGACGTGTAAATTCACACAGAGGTCTGTAAACTAAATTTGCACAGACAGACGTGTAGATTCACACAGAGGTCTGTAAACTCAAGTTGCACAGACAGACGTGTAGATTCACACAGAGGTTTTGTAAACTCAAGTTGCACTTACAGACGTGTGGTGTCACACAGAGGTCTGTTGACTCAACTTGTTAAAGACAGATGTATAGATTCACACAGAGGTCTGTAAACTCAAGTACACACAGACAAACGTGTAAATTCACACAGAGGTCTGTAAACTAAATTTGCACAGAAAGACTTGTAGATTCACACAGAGGTTTGTAAACTCAAGTTGCACAGACAGACGTGTAGATTCACACAGAGGTTTTGTAAACTCAAGTTGCACAGACAGACGTGTGGATTCACACAGAGGTCTGTTGACTCAAGTTGTAAAAGACAGACGTATAGATTCACACAGAGGTCTGTAAACTCAAGTTTCTCAGACAGACGTATAGATTAACAACACAGAGGTCTGTAGACTCAAGTTGCTCAGACAGACGTAGAGATTCACACAGAGGTCTGTAAACTCAAGTACACACAGATAAACGTGTAGATTCACACAGGTCTGTAGACTCAAGTTGCACAGAGAGACGTATAGATTCATTCAGAGGTCTGTAAACTCAAGTTGCTCAGAAAGACGTGTTGATTCACACAGAGGTCTGTAAACTCAAGTCCACACAGACAGACGTGTAGATTCACACAGAGGTCTGTAAACTCAAGTTGCACAGACAGACGTGTAGAATCACACAGAGGTCTGTAAACTCAAGTTGCACAGACAGACGTGAAGATTTACACAGAGGTCTGTAGACTCAAAGTTGCACAGACAGACGTTTAGATTCACACAGAGGTCTGTAGACTCAAGTTGCACAGACAGACGTGTAGATTCACACAGAGGTCTGCAGACTCAAGTACACACAGACAGACATAGATTCACACAAAGGTCTGTAGACTCAAGTGGCAGAGACAGACGTGTACCTTCACACAGAGGTCTGTAAACTCAAGTACACACAGATAGACGTGTAGATTCACACATAAGTCTGTAGACTCAACTTGCACAGACAGACGTGTAGATTCACACAGAGGTCTGTAGACTCAAGTTGCACAGAGAGACGTATAGATTCACACAGAGGTCTGTAAAGTCAAGTTGATCAGATAGACGTATGGATAAACAACACAGAGGTCTGTAAACTCAAGTTGCTCAGATAGACGTGTAGATTCACACAGAGGTCTGTAGACTCAAGTTGCACAGACAGACGTGTAGATTCACACAGAGGTCTGTAGACTCAAGTTGCACAGTCAGACGTATAGATTCACACAGAGGTCTGTAAACTCAAGTACACACAGACAGACGTGTAGATTCACACAGAGGTCTGTAAACTAAAGTTGCACAGGCAGACGTGTAGATTCACACAGAGGTCTGTAAACTCAAGTTGCACAGACAGACGTGTAGATTCACACAGAGGTCTGTAAACTCAAGTTGCACAGACAGACGTATAGATAAACAACACAGACGTCTGTTGACTCAAATTGCACAGACAGACGTGTAGATTCACACAGAGGTCTGTAGATTCAAGTTGCACAGACAGACGTGTAGATTCACACAGAGGTCTGCAGACTCAAGTACACACAGACAGACGTGTAGATTCACACAGAGGTCTGTAGACTCAAGTTGCACAGAGAGACGTATAGATTCACACAGAGGTCTGTAAACTAAAGTTGATCAGATAGACGTATGGATAAACAACACAGAGGTCTGTAAACTCAAGTTGCTCAGATAGACGTGTAGATTCACACAGAGGTCTGTAGACTCAAGTTGCACAGGCAGACGTGTAGATTCACACAGAGGTCTGTAGACTCAAGTTGCACAGAAAGACGTATAGATTCACACAGAGGTCTGTAAACTCAAGTTGATCAGATAGACGTATGGATAAACAACACAGAGGTCTGTAAACTCAAGTTGCTCAGATAGACGTGTAGATTCACACAGAGATCTGTAGACTCAAGTTGCACAGACAGACGTGTAGATTCACACAGAGGTCTGTAGACTCAAGTTGCACAGACAGACGTATAGATTCACACAGAAGTCTGTAAACTCAAGTACACACAGACAGACGTGTAGATTCACACAGAGGTCTGTAAACTAAAGTTGCACAGGCAGACGTGTAGATTCACACAGAGGTCTGTAAACTCAAGTTGCACAGACAGACGTGTAGATTCACACAGAGGTCTGTAAACTCAAGTTGCACAGAAAGACGTATAGATTCACACAGAGGTCTGTAAACTCAAGTTGCTCAGACAGACTTATAGATAAACAACACAGACGTCTGTAGACTCAAGTTGCACAGACAGACGTGTAGATTCACACAGAGGTCTGTAGACTCAAGTTGCACAGAGAGACGTATAGATTCACACAGAGGTCTGTAAACTAAAGTTGATCAGATAGACGTATGGATAAACAACACAGAGGTCTGTAAACTCAAGTTGCTCAGATAGACGTGTAGATTCACACAGAGGTCTGTAGACTCAAGTTGCACAGGCAGACGTGTAGATTCACACAGAGGTCTGTAGACTCAAGTTGCACAGAAAGACGTATAGATTCACACAGAGGTCTGTAAACTCAAGTTGATCAGATAGACGTATGGATAAACAACACAGAGGTCTGTAAACTCAAGTTGCTCAGATAGACGTGTAGATTCACACAGAGATCTGTAGACTCAAGTTGCACAGACAGACGTGTAGATTCACACAGAGGTCTGTAGACTCAAGTTGCACAGACAGACGTATAGATTCACACAGAAGTCTGTAAACTCAAGTACACACAGACAGACGTGTAGATTCACACAGAGGTCTGTAAACTAAAGTTGCACAGGCAGACGTGTAGATTCACACAGAGGTCTGTAAACTCAAGTTGCACAGACAGACGTGTAGATTCACACAGAGGTCTGTAAACTCAAGTTGCACAGAAAGACGTATAGATTCACACAGAGGTCTGTAAACTCAAGTTGCTCAGACAGACTTATAGATAAACAACACAGACGTCTGTAGACTCAAGTTGCACAGACAGACGTGTAGATTCACACAGAGGTCTGTAGACTCAAGTTGCACAGACAGACGTGTAGATTCACACAGAGGTCTGCAGAATCAAGTACACACAGACAGACGTGTAGATTCACACAGAGGTCTGTAGACTTAAGTTGCTCAGACAGACGTGTTGATTCACACAGAGGTCTGTAAACTCAAGTACACACAGACAGACGTGTAGATTCACACAGAGGTCTGTAAACTCAAGTTGCACAGACAGACGTGTAGATTCACACAGAGGTCTGTAAACTCAAGTTGCACAGACAGACGTGTAGATTCACACAGAGGTTTTGTAAAATCAAGAAGCACAGACAGACGTGTGGATTCACACAGAGGTCTGTAGACTCAAGTTGCACAGAGAGACGTATAGATTCACACAGAGGTCTGTAAACTCAAGTTGATCAGATAGACGTATGGATAAACAACACAGAGGTCTGTAAACTCAAGTTGCTCAGATAGACGTGTAGATTCACACAGAGGTCTGTAGACTCAAGTTGCACAGACAGACGTGTAGATTCACACAGAGGTCTGTAGACTCAAGTTGCACAGACAGACGTATAGATTCACACACAGGTCTGTAAACTCAAGTACACACAGACAGACGTGTAGATTCACACAGAGGTCTGTAAACTAAAGTTGCACAGGCAGACGTGTAGATTCACACAGAGGTCTGTAAACTCAAGTTGCACAGACAGACGTGTAGATTCACACAGAGGTCTGTAAACTCAAGTTGCACAGACAGACGTATAGATTCACACAGAGGTCTGTAAACTCAAGTTGCTCAGACAGACGTATAGATAAACAACACAGACGTCTGTAGACTCAAGTTGCACAGACAGACGTGTAGATTCACACAGAGGTATGTAGACTCAAGTTGCACAGACAGACGTGTAGATTCACACAGAGGCCTGCAGACTCAAGTACACACAGACAGACGTGTAGATTCACACAGATGTCTGTAGACTTAAGTTGCTCAGACAGACGTGTTGATTCACACAGTGGTCTGTAAACTCAAGTACACACAGACAGACGTGTAGATTCAAACAGAGGTCTGTAGACTTAAGTTGCTCAGACAGACGTGTAGATTCACACAGAGGTTTTGTAAACTCAACTTGCACAGACAGACGTGTGGATTCATTCAGAGGTCTGTAAACTCAAGTTGCTCAGAAAGACGTGTTGATTCACACAGAGGTCTGTAAACTCAAGTCCACACAGACAGACGTGTAGATTCACACAGAGGTCTGTAAACTCAAGTTGCACAGACAGAGGTGTAGATTCACACAGAGGTCTGTAAACTCATTTTGCACAGACAGACGTGTAGATTTAAACAGAGGTCTGTAGACTCAAAGTTGCACAGACAGACGTGTAGATTCACACAGAGGTCTGTAGACTCAAGTTGCACAGACAGACGTGTAGATTCACACAGAGGTCTGCAGACTCAAGTACACACAGACAGACATAGATTCACACAAAGGTCTGTAGACTCAAGTGGCAGAGACAGACGTGTACCTTCACACAGAGGTCTGTAAACTCAAGTACACACAGATAGACGTGTAGATTCACACAGAAGTCTGTAGACTCAACTTGCACAGGCAGACGTGTAGATTCACACAGAGGTCTGTAGACTCAAGTTGCACAGAGAGACGTATAGATTCACACAGAGGTCTGTAAACTCAAGTTGATCAGATAGACGTATGGATAAACAACACAGAGGTCTGTAAACTCAAGTTGCTCAGATAGACGTGTAGATTCACACAGAGATCTGTAGACTCAAGTTGCACAGACAGACGTGTAGATTCACACAGAGGTCTGTAGACTCAAGTTGCACAGACAGACGTATAGATTCACACAGAAGTCTGTAAACTCAAGTACACACAGACAGACGTGTAGATTCACACAGAGGTCTGTAAACTAAAGTTGCACAGGCAGACGTGTAGATTCACACAGAGGTCTGTAAACTCAAGTTGCACAGACAGACGTGTAGATTCACACAGAGGTCTGTAAACTCAAGTTGCACAGAAAGACGTATAGATTCACACAGAGGTCTGTAAACTCAAGTTGCTCAGACAGACTTATAGATAAACAACACAGACGTCTGTAGACTCAAGTTGCACAGACAGACGTGTAGATTCACACAGAGGTCTGTAGACTCAAGTTGCACAGACAGACGTGTAGATTCACACAGAGGTCTGCAGAATCAAGTACACACAGACAGACGTGTAGATTCACACAGAGGTCTGTAGACTTAAGTTGCTCAGACAGACGTGTTGATTCACACAGAGGTCTGTAAACTCAAGTACACACAGACAGACGTGTAGATTCACACAGAGGTCTGTAAACTCAAGTTGCACAGACAGACGTGTAGATTCACACAGAGGTCTGTAAACTCAAGTTGCACAGACAGACGTGTAGATTCACACAGAGGTTTTGTAAAATCAAGAAGCACAGACAGACGTGTGGATTCACACAGAGGTCTGTTGACTCAAGTTGTAAAAGACAGACGTATAGATTCACACAGAGGTCTGTAAACTCAAGTTGCTCAGACAGACGTATAGATTAACAACACAGAGGTCTGTAGACTCAAGTTGCTCAGACAGACGTAGAGATTCACACAGAGGTCTGTAAACTCAAGTACACACAGATAGACGTGTAGATTCACACAGGTCTGTAGACTCAAGTTGCACAGAGAGATGTATAGATTCATTCAGAGGTCTGTAAACTCAAGTTGCTCAGAAAGACGTGTTGATTCACACAGAGGTCTGTAAACTCAAGTCCACACAGACAGACGTGTAGATTCACACAGAGGTCTGTAGACTTAAGTTGCTCAGACAGACGTGTTGATTCACACAGAGGTCTGTAAACTCAAGTACACACAGACAGACGTGTAAATTCACACAGAGGTCTGTAAACTAAATTTGCACAGACAGACGTGTAGATTCACACAGAGGTCTGTAAACTCAAGTTGCACAGACAGACGTGTAGATTCACACAGAGGTTTTGTAAACTCAAGAAGCACAGACAGACATGTGGATTCACACAGGGGTCTGTTGACTCAAGTTGTAAAAGACAGACGTATAGATTCACACAGAGGTCTGAAAACTCAAGTTGCTCAGACAGACGTATAGATTAACAACACAGAGGTCTGTAGACTCAAGTTGCTCAGACAGACGTAGAGATTCACACAGAGGTCTGTAAACTCAAGTACACACAGATAGACGTGTAGATTCACACAGGTCTGTAGACTCAAGTTGCACAGAGAGACGTATAGATTCATTCAGAGGTCTGTAAACTCAAGTTGCTCAGAAAGACGTGTTGATTCACACAGAGGTCTGTAAACTCAAGTTTCCCAGACAGACGTGTAGATTTACACAGAGGTCTGTAGACTCAAAGTTGCACAGACAGACGTGTAGATTCACACAGAGGTCTGTAGACTCAAGTTGCACAGACAGACGTGTAGATTCACACAGAGGTCTGCAGACTCAAGTACACACAGACAGACATAGATTCACACAAAGGTCTGTAGACTCAAGTGGCAGAGACAGACGTGTACCTTCACACAGAGGTCTGTAAACTCAAGTACACACAGATAGACGTGTAGATTCACACAGAGGTCTGTAGACTTAAGTTGCTCATACAGACGTGTTGATTCACACAGAGGTCTGTAAACTCAAGTACACACAGACAGACGTGTAAATTCACACAGAGGTCTGTAAACTAAATTTGCACAGACAGACGTGTAGATTCACACAGAGGTCTGTTGACTTAAGTTGCTCAGACAGACGTGTAGATTCACACAGAGGTTTTGTAAACTCAACTTGCACAGACAGACGTGTGGATTCACACAGAGGTCTGTTGGCTCAAGTTGTAAAAGACAGACGTATAGATTCACACAGAGGTCTGTAAACTCAAGTTGCTCAGACAGACGTATAGATTAACAACACAGAGGTCTGTAGACTCAAGTTGCTCAGACAGACGGAGAGATTCACAAAGAGGTCTGTAAACTCAAGTACACACAGATAGACGTGTAGATTCACACAGATCTGTAGACTCAAGTTGCACAGAGAGACGTATAGATTCATTCAGAGGTCTGTAAACTCAAGTTGCTCAGAAAGACGTGTTGATTCACACAGAGGTCTGTAAACTCAAGTCCACACAGACAGACGTGTAGATTCACACAGAGGTCTGTAAACTCAAGTTGCACAGACAGATGTGTAGATTCACACAGAGGTCTGTAAACTCATTTTGCACAGACAGACGTGTAGATTTAAACAGAGGTCTGTAGACTCAAAGTTGCACAGACAGACGTGTAGATTCACACAGAGGTCTGTAGACTCAAGTTGCACAGACAGACGTGTAGATTCACACAGAGGTCTGCAGACTCAAGTACACACAGACAGACATAGATTCACACAAAGGTCTGTAGACTCAAGTGGCAGAGACAGACGTGTACCTTCACACAGAGGTCTGTAAACTCAAGTACACACAGATAGACGTGTAGATTCACACAGAAGTCTGTAGACTCAACTTGCACAGGCAGACGTGTAGATTCACACAGAGGTCTGTAGACTCAAGTTGCACAGAGAGACGTATAGATTCACACAGAGGTCTGTAAACTCAAGTTGATCAGATAGACGTATGGATAAACAACACAGAGGTCTGTAAACTCAAGTTGCTCAGATAGACGTGTAGATTCACACAGAGATCTGTAGACTCAAGTTGCACAGACAGACGTGTAGATTCACACAGAGGTCTGTAGACTCAAGTTGCACAGACAGACGTATAGATTCACACAGAAGTCTGTAAACTCAAGTACACACAGACAGACGTGTAGATTCACACAGAGGTCTGTAAACTAAAGTTGCACAGGCAGACGTGTAGATTCACACAGAGGTCTGTAAACTCAAGTTGCACAGACAGACGTGTAGATTCACACAGAGGTCTGTAAACTCAAGTTGCACAGAAAGACGTATAGATTCACACAGAGGTCTGTAAACTCAAGTTGCTCAGACAGACTTATAGATAAACAACACAGACGTCTGTAGACTCAAGTTGCACAGACAGACGTGTAGATTCACACAGAGGTCTGTAGACTCAAGTTGCACAGACAGACGTGTAGATTCACACAGAGGTCTGCAGAATCAAGTACACACAGACAGACGTGTAGATTCACACAGAGGTCTGTAGACTTAAGTTGCTCAGACAGACGTGTTGATTCACACAGAGGTCTGTAAACTCAAGTACACACAGACAGACGTGTAGATTCACACAGAGGTCTGTAAACTCAAGTTGCACAGACAGACGTGTAGATTCACACAGAGGTCTGTAAACTCAAGTTGCACAGACAGACGTGTAGATTCACACAGAGGTTTTGTAAAATCAAGAAGCACAGACAGACGTGTGGATTCACACAGAGGTCTGTTGACTCAAGTTGTAAAAGACAGACGTATAGATTCACACAGAGGTCTGTAAACTCAAGTTGCTCAGACAGACGTATAGATTAACAACACAGAGGTCTGTAGACTCAAGTTGCTCAGACAGACGTAGAGATTCACACAGAGGTCTGTAAACTCAAGTACACACAGATAGACGTGTAGATTCACACAGGTCTGTAGACTCAAGTTGCACAGAGAGATGTATAGATTCATTCAGAGGTCTGTAAACTCAAGTTGCTCAGAAAGACGTGTTGATTCACACAGAGGTCTGTAAACTCAAGTCCACACAGACAGACGTGTAGATTCACACAGAGGTCTGTAGACTTAAGTTGCTCAGACAGACGTGTTGATTCACACAGAGGTCTGTAAACTCAAGTACACACACACAGACGTGTAAATTCACACAGAGGTCTGTAAACTAAATTTGCACAGACAGACGTGTAGATTCACACAGAGGTCTGTAAACTCAAGTTGCACAGACAGACGTGTAGATTCACACAGAGGTTTTGTAAACTCAAGAAGCACAGACAGACATGTGGATTCACACAGGGGTCTGTTGACTCAAGTTGTAAAAGACAGACGTATAGATTCACACAGAGGTCTGAAAACTCAAGTTGCTCAGACAGACGTAGAGATTCACACAGAGGTCTGTAAACTCAAGTACACACAGATAGACGTGTAGATTCACACAGGTCTGTAGACTCAAGTTGCACAGAGAGACGTATAGATTCATTCAGAGGTCTGTAAGCTCAAGTTGCTCAGAAAGACGTGTTGATTCACACAGAGGTCTGTAAACTCAAGTTGCCCAGACAGACGTGTATATTTACACAGAGGTCTGTAGACTCAAAGTTGCACAGACAGACGTGTAGATTCACACAGAGGTCTGTAGACTCAAGTTGCACAGACAGACGTGTAGATTCACACAGAGGTCTGCAGACTCAAGTACACACAGACAGACATAGATTCACACAAAGGTCTGTAGACTCAAGTGGCAGAGACAGACGTGTACCTTCACACAGAGGTCTGTAAACTCAAGTACACACAGATAGACGTGTAGATTCACACAGAGGTCTGTAGACTTAAGTTGCTCATACAGACGTGTTGATTCACACAGAGGTCTGTAAACTCAAGTACACACAGACAGACGTGTAAATTCACACAGAGGTCTGTAAACTAAATTTGCACAGACAGACGTGTAGATTCACACAGAGGTCTGTAAACTCAAGTTGCACATACAGACGTGTAGATTCACACAGAGGTTTTGCAAACTCAAGTAGCACAGACAGACGTGTGGAGTCACACAGAGGTCTGTTGACTCAACTTGTAAAAGACAGATGTATAGATTCACACAGAGGTCTGTAAACTCAAGCACACACAGACAAACGTGTAAATTCACACAGAGGTCTGTAAACTAAATTTGCACATAAAGACGTGTAGATTCACACAGAGGTCTATAAACTCAAGTTGCACAGACAGACGTGTAGATTCACACAGAGGTTTTGTAAACTCAAGTTGCACAGACAGACGTGTGAATTCACACAGAGGTCTGTTGACTCAAGTTGTAAAAGACAGACGTATAGATTCACACAGAGGTCTGTAAACTCAAGTTGCTCAGACAGACGTATAGATTAACAACACAGAGGTCTGTAGACTCAAGTTGCTCAGACAGACGTAGAGATTCACACAGAGGTCTGTATACTCAAGTACACACAGATAGACGTGTAGATTCACACAGGTCTGTAGACTCAAGTTGCACAGAGAGACGTATAGATTCATTCAGAGGTCTGTAAACTCAAGTTGCTCAGAAAGACGTGTTGATTCACACAGAGGTCTGTAAACTCAAGTCCACACAGACAGACGTGTAGATTAACACAGAGGTCTGTAAACTCAAGTTGCACAGACAGACGTTTAGATTCACACAGTGGTCTGTAGACTCAAGTTGCACAGACAGACGTGTAGATTCACACAGAGGTCTGCAGACTCAAGTACACACAGACAGACATAGATTCACACAAAGGTCTGTAGACTCAAGTGGCAGAGACAGACGTGTACCTTCACACAGAGGTCTGTAAACTAAAGTACACACAGATAGACGTGTAGATTCACACATAAGTCTGTAGACTCAACTTGCACAGACAGACGTGTAGATTCACACAGAGGTCTGTAGACTCAAGTTGCACAGAGAGACGTATAGATTCACACAGAGGTCTGTAAACTCAAGTTGATCAGATAGACGTATGGATAAACAACACAGAGGTCTGTAAACTCAAGTTGCTCAGATAGACGTGTAGATTCACACAGAGGTCTGTAGACTCAAGTTGCACAGACAGACGTGTAGATTCACACCGAGGTCTGTAGACTCAAGTTGCACAGACAGACGTATTGATTCACACAGAGGTCTGTAAACTCAAGTACACACAGACAGACGTGTAGATTCACACATAGGTCTGTAAACTAAAGTTGCACAGGCAGACGTGTAGATTCACACAGAGGTCTGTAAACTCAAGTTGCACAGACAGACGTGTAGATTCACACAGAGGTCTGTAAACTCAAGTTGCACAGACAGACGTATAGATAAACAACACAGACGTCTGTAGACTCAAGTTGCACAGACAGACGTGTAGATTCACACAGAGGTCTGTAGACTCAAGTTGCACAGACAGACGTGTAGATTCACACAGAGGTCTGTAGACTTAAGTTGCTCAGACAGACGTGTTGATTCACACAGAGGTCTGTAAACTCAAGTACACACAGACAGACGTGTAAATTCACACAGAGGTCTGTAAACTAAATTTGCACAGACAGACGTGTAGATTCACACAGAGGTCTGTAAACTCAAGTTGCACAGACAGACGTGTAGATTCACACAGAGGTTTTGTAAACTCAAGTTGCACTTACAGACGTGTGGAGTCACACAGAGGTCTGTTGACTCAACTTGTAAAAGACAGATGTATAGATTCACACAGAGGTCTGTAAACTCAAGTACACACAGACAAACGTGTAAATTCACACAGAGGTCTGTAAACTAAATTTGCACAGAAAGACTTGTAGATTCACACAGAGGTTTGTAAACTCAAGTTGCACAGACAGACGTGTAGATTCACACAGAGGTTTTGTAAACTCAAGTTGCACAGACAGACGTGTGGATTCACACAGAGGTCTGTTGACTCAAGTTGTAAAAGACAGACGTATAGATTCACACAGAGGTCTGTAAACTCAAGTTGCTCAGACAGACGTATAGATTAACAACACAGAGGTCTGTAGACTCAAGTTGCTCAGACAGACGTAGAGATTCACACAGAGGTCTGTAAACTCAAGTACACACAGATAAACGTGTAGATTCACACAGGTCTGTAGACTCAAGTTGCACAGAGAGACGTATAGATTCATTCAGAGGTCTGTAAACTCAAGTTGCTCAGAAAGACGTGTTGATTCACACAGAGGTCTGTAAACTCAAGTCCACACAGACAGACGTGTAGATTCACACAGAGGTCTGTAAACTCAAGTTGCACAGACAGACGTGTAGAATCACACAGAGGTCTGTAAACTCAAGTTGCACAGACAGACGTGAAGATTTACACAGAGGTCTGTAGACTCAAAGTTGCACAGACAGACGTTTAGATTCACACAGAGGTCTGTAGACTCAAGTTGCACAGACAGACGTGTAGATTCACACAGAGGTCTGCAGACTCAAGTACACACAGACAGACATAGATTCACACAAAGGTCTGTAGACTCAAGTGGCAGAGACAGACGTGTACCTTCACACAGAGGTCTGTAAACTCAAGTACACACAGATAGACGTGTAGATTCACACATAAGTCTGTAGACTCAACTTGCACAGACAGACGTGTAGATTCACACAGAGGTCTGTAGACTCAAGTTGCACAGAGAGACGTATAGATTCACACAGAGGTCTGTAAAGTCAAGTTGATCAGATAGACGTATGGATAAACAACACAGAGGTCTGTAAACTCAAGTTGCTCAGATAGACGTGTAGATTCACACAGAGGTCTGTAGACTCAAGTTGCACAGACAGACGTGTAGATTCACACAGAGGTCTGTAGACTCAAGTTGCACAGTCAGACGTATAGATTCACACAGAGGTCTGTAAACTCAAGTACACACAGACAGACGTGTAGATTCACACAGAGGTCTGTAAACTAAAGTTGCACAGGCAGACGTGTAGATTCACACAGAGGTCTGTAAACTCAAGTTGCACAGACAGACGTGTAGATTCACACAGAGGTCTGTAAACTCAAGTTGCACAGACAGACGTATAGATAAACAACACAGACGTCTGTTGACTCAAATTGCACAGACAGACGTGTAGATTCACACAGAGGTCTGTAGATTCAAGTTGCACAGACAGACGTGTAGATTCACACAGAGGTCTGCAGACTCAAGTACACACAGACAGACGTGTAGATTCACACAGAGGTCTGTAGACTTAAGTTGCTCAGACAGACGTGTTGATTCACACAGAGGTCTGTAAACTCAAGTACACACAGACAGACGTGTAAATTCACACAGAGGTCTGTAAACTAAATTTGCACAGACAGACGTGTAGATTCACACAGAGGTCTGTAAACTCAAGTTGCACAGACAGACGTGTAGATTCACACAGAGGTTTTGTAAACTCAAGTTGCACAGACAGACGTGTGGAGTCACACTGAGGTCTGTTGACTCAACTTGTAAAAGACAGATGTATAGATTCACACAGAGGTCTGTAAACTCAAGTACACACAGACAAACGTGTAAATTCACACAGAGGTCTGTAAATTAACTTTGCACAGAAAGACGTGTAGATTCACACAGAGGTCTGTAAACTCAAGTTGCACAGACAGACGTGTAGATTCACACAGAGGTTTTGTAAACTCAAGTTGCACAGACAGACGTGTGGATTCACACAGAGGTCTGTTGACTCAAGTTGTAAAAGACAGACGTATAGATTCACACAGAGGTCTGTAAACTCAAGTTGCTCAGACAGACGTATAGATTAACAACACAGAGGTCTGTAGACTCAAGTTGCTCAGACAGACGTAGAGATTCACACAGAGGTCTGTAAACTCAAGTACACACAGATAAACGTGTAGATTCACACAGGTCTGCAGACTCAAGTTGCACAGAGAGACGTATAGATTCATTCAGAGGTCTGTAAACTCAAGTTGCTCAGAAAGACGTGTTGATTCACACAGAGGTCTGTAAACTCAAGTCCACACAGACAGAGAAAGATTCACGCAAAGGTCTGTAGACTCAAGTGGCAGAGACAGACGTGTACCTTCACACAGAGGTCTGTAAACTCAAGTACACACAGATAGACGTGTAGATTCACACAGAAGTCTGTAGACTCAACTTGCACAGGCAGACGTGTAGATTCACACAGAGGTCTGTAGACTCAAGTTGCACAGAGAGACGTATAGATTCACACAGAGGTCTGTAAACTAAAGTTGATCAGATAGACGTATGGATAAACAACACAGAGGTCTGTAAACTCAAGTTGCTCAGATAGACGTGTAGATTTACACAGAGGTCTGTAGACTCAAGTTGCAGAGACAGACGTGTAGATTCACACAGAGGTCTGTAGACTCAAGTTCCACAGACAGACGTATAGATTCACACAGAGGTCTGTAAACTCAAGTACACACAGACAGACGTGTAGATTCACACAGAGATCTGTAAACTAAAGTTGCACAGGCAGACGTGTAGATTCACACAGAGGTCTGTAAACTCAAGTTGCACAGACAGACGTATAGATTCAATCAGAGGTCTGTAAACTCAAGTTGCTCAGACAGACGTATAGAAAAACAACACAGACGTCTGTAGACTCAAGTTGCACAGACAGACGTGTAGATTCACACAGAGGTCTGTAGACTTAAGTTGCTCAGACAGACGTGTTGATTCACACAGAGGTCTGTAAACTCAAGTACACACAGACAGACGTGTAAATTCACACAGAGGTCTGTAAACTAAATTTGCACAGACAGACGTGTAGATTCACACAGAGGTCTGTAAACTCAAGTTGCACAGACAGACGTGTAGATTCACACAGAGGTTTTGTAAACTCAAGTTGCACAGACAGACGTGTAAATTCACACAGAGGTCTGTTGACTCAACTTGTAAAAGACAGATGTATAGATTCACACAGAGGTCTGTAAACTCAAGTACACACAGACAGACGTGTAAATTCACACAGAGGTCTGTAAACTAAATTTGCACAGACAGACGTGTAGATTCACACAGAGGTCTGTAAACTCAAGTTGCACAGACAGACGTGTAGATTCACACAGAGGTTTTGTAAACTCAAGAAGCACAGACAGACGTGTGGATTCACACAGAGGTCTGTTGACTCAAGTTGTAAAAGACAGACGTATAGATTCACACAGAGGTCTGTAAACTCAAGTTGCTCAGACAGACGTATAGATTAACAACACAGAGGTCTGTAGACTTAAGTTGCTCAGACAGACGTAGAGATTCACACAGAGAATTGTAAACTTAAGGACACACAGATAGACGTGTAAATTCACACAGGTCTGTAGACTCAAGTTGCACAGAGAGACGTATAGATTCATTCAGAGGTATGTAAACTCAAGTTGCTCAGAAAGACGTGTTGATTCACACAGAGGTCTGTAAACTCAAGTCCACACAGACAGACGTGTAGATTCACACAGAGGTCTGTAAACTCAAGTTGCACAGACAGACGTGTAGATTCACACAGAGGTCTGTAAACTCAAGTTGCACAGACAGACGTGTAGATTTACACAGAGGTCTGTAGACTGAAAGTTGCACAGACAGACGTGTAGATTCACACAGAGGTCTGCAGACTCAAGTACACACAGACAGACATAGATTCACACAAAGGTCTGTAGACTCAAGTGGCAGAGAAAACGTGTACCTTCACACAGAGGTCTGTAAACTCAAGTACACACAGATAGACGTGTAGATTCACACAGAAGTCTGTAGACTCAACTTGCACAGACAGACGTGTAGATTCACACAGAGGTCTGTAGACTCAAGTTGCACAGAGAGACGTATAGATTCACACAGAGGTCTGTAAACTCAAGTTGATCAGATAGACGTATGGATAAACAACACAGAGGTCTGTAAACTCAAGTTGCTCAGAAAGACGTGTAGATTCACACAGAGGTCTGTAGACTCAAGTTGCACAGACAGACGTGTAGATTCACACAGAGGTCTGTAGACTCAAGTTGCACAGACAGACGTATAGATTCACACAAAGGTCTGTAAACTCAAGTACACGCAGACAGACGTGTAGATTCACACAGAGGTCTGTAAACTAATGTTGCACAGGCAGATGTGTAGATTCACACAGAGGTCTGCAAACTCAAGTTGCACAGACTGACGTATAGATTCACACATAGGTCTGTAAACTCAAGTTGCTCAGACAGACGTATAGATAAACAACACAGAGGTCTGTAGACTCAAGTTGCACAGACAGACGTGTAGATTCAAACAGAGGTCTGCAGACTCAAGTTGCAAAGACAGACGTGTAGATTCACACAGAGGTCTGCAGACTCAAGTACACACAGACAGACGTGTAGATTCACACAGAGGTCTGTAGACTCAAGTTGCTCAGACAGACGTGTTGATTCACACAGAGGTCTGTAAACTCAAGTACACACAGACAGACGTGTAAATTCACACAGAGGTCTGTAAACTAAATTGGCACAGACAGACGTGTAGATTCACACAGAGGTCTGTAAACTCAAGTTGCACAGACAGACGTGTACATTCACACAGAGGTTTTGTAAACTCAAGTTACACAGACAGACGTGTGGATTCACACAGAGGTCTGTTGACTCAACTTGTAAAAGACAGATGTATAGATTCACACAGAGGTCTGTAAACTCAAGTACACACAGACAGACGTGTAAATTCACAGTGAGGTCTGTAAACTAAATTTGCACAGACAGACATGTAGATTCACACAGATGTCTGTAAACTCAAGTTGCACAGACAGACGTGTAGATTCACACAGAGGTTTTGTAAACTCAAGTTGCACAGACAGACGTGTGGATTCACACAGAGGTCTGTTGACTCAAGTTGTAAAAGACAGACGTATAGATTAACACAGAGGTCTGTAAACTCAAGTTGCTCAGACAGACGTATAGATTTACAACACATAGGTCTGTAGACTCAAGTTGCTCAGACAGACGTAGAGATTCACACAGAGGTCTGTAAACTCAAGTTGATCAGACAGACGTGTAGATTCACACAGAGGTGTGTAGACTCAAGTTGCACAGACAGACGTGTAGATTCACACAGAGGTCTGTAAACTCAAGTTGCTCAGACAGATGTATAGATTCACACAGAAGTCTGTAACACAAGTTGCTCAGACAGACGTATAGATTCACACAGAGGTCTGTAAACTCAAGTTGCTCAGACAGACGTGTAGATTCACACAGAGGTCTGTAAACTCAAGTTGCACAGACAGACGTGTAGATTCACACAGAGGTCTGTAGACTTAAGTTGCTCAGACAGACGTGTTGATTCACACAGAGGTCTGTAAACTCAAGTACACACAGACAGACGTGTAAATTCACACAGAGGTCTGTAAACTAAATTTGCACAGACAGACGTGTAGATTCACACAGAGGTCTGTAAACTCAAGTTGCACAGACAGACGTGTAGATTCACACAGAGGTTTTGTAAACTCAAGTTGCACAGACAGACGTGTAAATTCACACAGAGGTCTGTTGACTCAACTTGTAAAAGACAGATGTATAGATTCACACAGAGGTCTGTAAACTCAAGTACACACAGACAGACGTGTAAATTCACACAGAGGTCTGTAAACTAAATTTGCACAGACAGACGTGTAGATTCACACAGAGGTCTGTAAACTCAAGTTGCACAGACAGACGTGTAGATTCACACAGAGGTTTTGTAAACTCAAGAAGCACAGACAGACGTGTGGATTCACACAGAGGTCTGTTGACTCAAGTTGTAAAAGACAGACGTATAGATTCACACAGAGGTCTGTAAACTCAAGTTGCTCAGACAGACGTATAGATTAACAACACAGAGGTCTGTAGACTCAAGTTGCTCAGACAGACGTAGAGATTCACACAGAGGTCTGTAAACTTAAGGACAAACAGATAGACGTGTAGATTCACACAGGTCTGTAGACTCAAGTTGCACAGAGAGACGTATAGATTCATTCAGAGGTCTGTAAACTCAAGTTGCTCAGAAAGACGTGTTGATTCACACAGAGGTCTGTAAACTCAAGTCCACACAGACAGACGTGTAGATTCACACAGAGGTCTGTAAACTCAAGTTGCACAGACAGACGTGTAGATTCACACAGAGGTCTGTAAACTCAAGTTGCACAGACAGACGTGTAGATTTACACAGAGGTCTGTAGACTCAAAGTTGCACAGACAGACGTGTAGATTCACACAGAGGTCTGCAGACTCAAGTACACACAGACAGACATAGATTCACACAAAGGTCTGTAGACTCAAGTGGCAGAGACAGATGTGTACCTTCACACAGAGGTCTGTAAACTCAAGTACACACAGATAGACGTGTAGATTCACACAGAAGTCTGTAGACTCAACTTGCACAGACAGACGTGTAGATTCACACAGAGGTCTGTAGACTCAAGTTGCACAGAGAGACGTATAGATTCACACAGAGGTCTGTAAACTCAAGTTGATCAGATAGACGTATGGATAAACAACACAGAGGTCTGTAAACTCAAGTTGCTCAGAAAGACGTGTAGATTCACACAGAGGTCTGTAGACTCAAGTTGCACAGACAGACGTGTAGATTCACACAGAGGTCTGTAGACTCAAGTTGCACAGACAGACGTATAGATTCACACAAAGGTCTGTAAACTCAAGTACACGCAGACAGACGTGTAGATTCACACAGAGGTCTGTAAACTAATGTTGCACAGGCAGATGTGTAGATTCACACAGAGGTCTGCAAACTCAAGTTGCACAGACTGACGTATAGATTCACACATAGGTCTGTAAACTCAAGTTGCTCAGACAGACGTATAGATAAACAACACAGAGGTCTGTAGACTCAAGTTGCACAGACAGACGTGTAGATTCACACAGAGGTCTGCAGACTCAAGTTGCAAAGACAGACGTGTAGATTCACACAGAGGTCTGCAGACTCAAGTACACACAGACAGACGTGTAGATTCACACAGAGGTCTGTAGACTCAAGTTGCTCAGACAGACGTGTTGATTCACACAGAGGTCTGTAAACTCAAGTACACACAGACAGACGTGTAAATTCACACAGAGGTCTGTAAACTAAATTGGCACAGACAGACGTGTAGATTCACACAGAGGTCTGTAAACTCAAGTTGCACAGACAGACGTGTACATTCACACAGAGGTTTTGTAAACTCAAGTTACACAGACAGACGTGTGGATTCACACAGAGGTCTGTTGACTCAACTTGTAAAAGACAGATGTATAGATTCACACAGAGGTCTGTAAACTCAAGTACACACAGACAGACGTGTAAATTCACACTGAGGTCTGTAAACTAAATTTGCACAGACAGACGTGTAGATTCACACAGATGTCTGTAAACTCAAGTTGCACAGACAGACGTGTAGATTCACACAGAGGTTTTGTAAACTCAAGTTGCACAGACAGACGTGTGGATTCACACAGAGGTCTGTTGACTCAAGTTGTAAAAGACAGACGTATAGATTAACACAGAGGTCTGTAAACTCAAGTTGCTCAGACAGACGTATAGATTTACAACACATAGGTCTGTAGACTCAAGTTGCTCAGACAGACGTAGAGATTCACACAGAGGTCTGTAAACTCAAGTTGATCAGACAGACGTGTAGATTCACACAGAGGTGTGTAGACTCAAGTTGCACAGACAGACGTGTAGATTCACACAGAGGTCTGTAAACTCAAGTTGCTCAGACAGATGTATAGATTCACACAGAAGTCTGTAACACAAGTTGCTCAGACAGACGTATAGATTCACACAGAGGTCTGTAAACTCAAGTTGCTCAGACAGACGTGTAGATTCACACAGAGGTCTGTAAACTCAAGTTGCACAGACAGACGTGTAGATTCACACAGAGGTCTGTAGACTTAAGTTGCTCAGACAGACGTGTTGATTCACACAGAGGTCTGTAAACTCAAGTACACACAGACAGACGTGTAAATTCACACAGAGGTCTGTAAACTAAATTTGCACAGACAGACGTGTAGATTCACACAGAGGTCTGTAAACTCAAGTTGCACAGACAGACGTGTAGATTCACACAGAGGTTTTATAAACTCAAGTTGCACAGACAGACGTGTAAATTCACACAGAGGTCTGTTGACTCAACTTGTAAAAGACAGATGTATAGATTCACACAGAGGTCTGTAAACTCAAGTACACACAGACAGACGTGTGGATTCACACAGAGGTCTGTTGACTCAAGTTGTAAAAGACCGACGTATAGATTCACACAGAGGTCTGTAAACTCAAGTTGCTCAGACAGACGTATAGATTAACAACACAGAGGTCTGTAGACTCAAGTTGCTCAGACAGACGTAGAGATTCACACAGAGGTCTGTAAACTTAAGGACAAACAGATAGACGTGTAGATTCACACAGGTCTGTAGACTCAAGTTGCACAGAGAGACGTATAGATTCATTCAGAGGTCTGTAAACTCAAGTTGCTCAGAAAGACGTGTTGATTCACACAGAGGTCTGTAAACTCAAGTCCACACAGACAGACGTGTAGATTCACACAGAGGTCTGTAAACTCAAGTTGCACAGACAGACGTGTAGATTCACACAGAGGTCTGTAAACTCAAGTTGCACAGACAGACGTGTAGATTTACACAGAGGTCTGTAGACTCAAAGTTGCACAGACAGACGTGTAGATTCACACAGAGGTCTGCAGACTCAAGTACACACAGACAGACATAGATTCACACAAAGGTCTGTAGACTCAAGTGGCAGAGACAGACGTGTACCTTCACACAGAGGTCTGTAAACTCAAGTACACACAGATAGACGTGTAGATTCACACATAAGTCTGTAGACTCAACTTGCACAGACAGACGTGTAGATTCACACAGAGGTCTGTAGACTCAAGTTGCACAGAGAGACGTATAGATTCACACAGAGGTCTGTAAACTCAAGTTGATCAGATAGACGTATGGATAAACAACACAGAGGTCTGTAAACTCAAGGTGCTCAGAAAGACGTGTAGATTCACACAGAGGTCTGTAGACTCAAGTTGCACAGACAGACGTGTAGATTCACACAGAGGTCTGTAGACTCAAGTTGCACAGACAGACGTATAGATTCACACAAAGGTCTGTAAACTCAAGTACACACAGACAGACGTGTAGATTCACACAGAGGTCTGTAAACTAATGTTGCACAGGCAGACGTGTAGATTCACACAGAGGTCTGTAAACTCAAGTTGCACAGACAGACGTATAGATTCACACAGAGGTCTGTAAACTCAAGTTGCTCAGACAGACGTATAGATAAACAACACAGAGGTCTGTAGACTCAAGTTGCACAGACAGCCGTGTAGATTCACACAGAGGTCTGCAGACTCAAGTTGCAAAGACAGACGTGTAGATTCACACAGAGGTCTGCAGACTCAAGTACACACAGACAGACTTGTAGATTCACACAGAGGTCTGTAGACTCAAGTTGCTCAGACAGACGTGTTGATTCACACAGAGGTCTGTAAACTCAAGTACACACAGACAGACGTGTAAATTCACAAAGAGGTCTGTAAACTAAATTTGCACAGACAGACGTGTAGATTCACACAGAGGTCTGTAAACTCAAGTTGCACAGACAGACGTGTACATTCACACAGAGGTTTTGTAAACTCAAGTTACACAGACAGACGTGTGGATTCACACAGAGGTCTGTTGACTCAACTTGTAAAAGACAGATGTATAGATTCACACAGAGGTCTGTAAACTCAAGTACACACAGACAGACGTGTAAATTCACACTGAGGTCTGTAAACTAAATTTGCACAGACAGACGTGTAGATTCACACAGATGTCTGTAAACTCAAGTTGCACAGACAGACGTGTGGATTCACACAGAGGTCTGTTGACTCAAGTTGTAAAAGACAGACGTATAGATTAACACAGAGGTCTGTAAACTCAAGTTGCTCAGACAGACGTATAGATTAACAACACATAGGTCTGGAGACTCAAGTTGCTCAGACAGACGTAGAGATTCACACAGAGGTCTGTAAACTCAAGTTGATCAGACAGACGTGTAGATTCACACAGAGGTCTGTAGACTCAAGTTGCACAGACAGACGTGTAGATTCACACAGAGGTCTGTAAACTCAAGTTGCTCAGACAGACGTATAGATTCACACAGAAGTCTGTAACACAAGTTGCTCAGACAGACGTCTAGATTCACACAGAGGTCTGTAAACTCAAGTTGCTCAGACAGACGTGTAGATTCACACAGAGGTCTGTAAACTCAAGTTGCTCAGACAGGCGTGTAGATTCACACAGAGGTCTGTAAATTCAAGTTGCTCAAACGGACGTATAGATTCACACAGAGGTCAGTATACTCAATTGCACAGAAAGACACACAGCTTTACAAAGGGGCCCATAGACTCAGTCACTGACAAGGTTGGACAGAGGCTGAAACGCCATTTTGGGGATGAAAATCTGAACTCGACTGTGATGTTCCCCAAGAAGCAGGAACACGTGTAATTGCGGATCGTTTATATACACATTTGTACCCGAGACTGAGACACTCAGAAACCCACAGACGCACACAGAAACCCACAGATGAACACAGATACCTTCAGACAATTACAAAGAAAGACGTAGATACACTCAAAGAGACCGACACGTATGCACAAAGATGCACATACATGCATAGTAACTCATAGGCTTGCACAGAGACCCACAGGCAGCTGCAGAGACATACTAACACTCAGATACTCACAAACAGATGAAGAGACTCACATAAAAGCAACGAGACCCACAGATACTCACAGAGAACCAGAGACACTCAGAAACGCATAGATACTCACACAGACCAACAAACGAGCACATAAGCCAAAAAACACTCACAGACACCTACAGACACACACAGAAACCCGAGGCTGCCCATAGAGACCCAGATACATAAAGAGGACCAAACATTTTCAGACACCCCAGATACTCACGCAGTTCCAGACACATTGACAGAGACAAATAGACACGCAAAGAGACCCGCAGATGAGCCCTAAAACCCACAGACACACGCAGAGACCAACGACCACTGATAGAGTGTGCACAGAGACACAGACAAGCATAGAGACCCACAGACATGCAGGGAGAACCACACATGAGAACACAAACGCACAGACACACGACGAGACCCGCAGACACTCACGGAGACCCAAAGACCCACACAAAGCCCAACAAAGACAAAGATCCCCCATATAGCCTTATTATACTGTAGGGGAAAGTGCTGTTAGCGAGCAACTATGAAGGCCGGAATGGTACACGACGGGGTGGCAATTTATAAACACCGAACCAGGTCTTCATTTGAGACTAAGGGAGGCCCAGGAACACTTCAGATAATCGTCACCTTTGTTGGCCGTGAGCGGGAATTGAACCCGGGTCGCCTGGTTCATAGCGCAGCGTGCTAACCGCTACACCACCGCTCCCCAAAGATCCACACAAAGCCCAACAGACATGCACAGAGACCCACAGACACAAACAAAGATCCACAGCCACGCACTGAGCCCCACTTATGCCCGCGGAGACCCATGGACGCACAACAGGGACTCGGGGGCACCCAAAGAGACTCACAGATGCCCATGGAGGCGTATAAACACGCAGAGAACCACCGACACTCCTCTGGCACTCGCGGATACTCGCAGACACTTACAGAGACTCGCACAAGGAGCGGCTTTTCTACTCACCACTGCTCCTGCGAAGAAGGACGAGGATCAATGTCCAGGAGACGGCGAAGCCCACGGCCACCGCGACCCTCGCGGCCGTCGCCCCCGTAACCTCCATGGGGCTGCCCTTAGTTGGGGGCAGCTCACACGGGCAGCTGTTGCAGTGGTTCTCAACAGCTCCTCCTCCTACTCCTCCTCCTTCTTCTCCTCCAGCGCTGAAGCAGACCAACAGCGCTAGCCATACGTGGCCGAGTAGCATCTCGAATTTGCGGTAAAGCTTGGCGTCGTCTGACTCGCTGCGTGACTGCTGTTGCTGGCTGTGGCTTCTGTGTGTGAGATCACACTGCAGCACGTCACCGGAAAGGGGCGGGGCCTAGGCGACATCCCCGTGACGACACCCTAGAACGATGGTCACGTGGGCTGCTGCATGCACGCACCTTCTGATGTCACAGACCCGCGTTCTGTGCTGTGTATTGCCCTTAAAGATAACACCCTGGTGGTGTTTTATTATCACTGGTGGTGTTTTATTAACACTGGTGGTGCGTTATTAACACTGGTGATGTGTTGTTAACATTGGTGGTGTGTTGTTAACACTGGTGGTGTGTTATTAACACTGGTGGTGTGTTGTTAACACTGGTGGTGTGTTATTATCACTAGTGGTGTCTAGTGTCTAGTTAACACTGGTGGTGTGTTATTATCACTGGTGGTGTGTTATTATAACTGCTGGTGTGTTATTAACACTGGTGGTGTGTTATTATCACTGGTGGTGTGTTGTTACCACTGGTGGTGTGTTATTAACACTCGTAGTGTATCGTTAACAAAGGTGGTGTCTTGTTACCACTGGTGGTGTGTTGTTACTATTGGTGGTGTGCTGTTAACACTGTGGCCGAGAAGAACTGAAGCTTCATGTAGAGCAACAGACCAGGTAGCTTTCACGCAGCATTACGCAACAGGTGAAAAGATAATGCCTCTGCTGTAAAACTGGAACCTGCCATGAGCACACTGCCCAGGAATGGGAAACTCTCCACTCTCTCCACAACTGCCCTATCACCGATTGGGAGTTGTGGGGGTGGAGTGTCCGATGGTACAAAATACCCAGGCAGGTGCTTAGTTTTAGTGGGGCTGAGGGTAAGGCCCCACCTCTTTGTGGCACGCTCCTGGTTCAACAGCAGCATCTCCAACTCCTCCTCTGAGTGAGAAGCAATTACCAGATCATCGACATACATCAAATGGTTTACCGATACGTGAGCCATTCTTTAACGGCACCCGGGCATCGATCATTTTCCCGTTGTATTTGTATCAGATAGGACTTCCCCTGTTACAGCCATCGAAAGCTTCACAAACTACGTGTTCGAAATAGATGTTAAATAATGTGGGATCCAGAAGACATCCTTGTCAAACCCCAAGGAAAACGAATGGCTCCGACTCCTGGCCACGCGGTTTTTTCTGGGCCCTCTAACCATCATGAAGGTCCTTCATGATGGTGAGCAGAGAGTCAGCGACTTCCAAAGCTCGAAGAACGACTCAGATGGTATCATAGGCCTTGACCAGGTCAATAAAGCAGAAATGTAGGTCTTGTTAGAATTCTCTACACATCTGCTTTAGCAGACAGACATAAAACATGGCATCTGTGCAGGACCGCCCTTTCCTGAAACCGCATTGGGGCTCCATAAGGCTCTGCTCAGTATGCCTGGCAAGGCGATGTTGAATAATCCTTAGCAGGACCTTTCCCGGCACACTGAGGAGTGAGATGCCCCTGTTCTTACAGTCTGTGCGGTCCCCATTCTTAAAGAGGGGGACCATCAAGGCATCCTTCCAATGTTGAGGAACTCATCTAGTGGTCCAGAATGTTATTTGATGTCATGTAGGGCAATCTGTACACAAACGTCACCATCCCTCAGCATTTCTCTTGGGAGATCATCTCTGCCCAGTGCCTTCCCTGGGTTCAGACTCTGGATCACCTTCAGTACTTCCTCAACAGATGGCACCTCAGCCAGCCACTCACGGGGGGTGACTTCGTCTTCCAATATTTGTGGCACTGCAGCGTCAGCAGGGTCATCCCCACGTTGTGCCAAGATGTTTTCCAGGCTGAGGGATTTCCACTCCCTGAGGACCTCACAGAAATGCTCAGCAAATCTTCAAACCTGTTCCTGGGGGTCAGAGATTGGATCGCCGTTCTTTCCCCTAATGATGGTAATAGGTAAGGCACTGCAGGTTTTTTTTTATGGAATTAAAGAGCGATTTGTGATCGCGGGGTGTTGAGGCGGACTCCATCTCCTCAGCAACTCGCGACCACCACCCATCCTTGCAGCGCCTCACGGCTCTCCGACTTAAGGCTGCCATTCTCTGACATCGGATGCTGTAGTCGATGAGAGTGGGCCTGTCGCTTTTTATCAGCCAGCTTGAACAACTCCTCTGTCAGCCAGGGTCTCTGGGGAGGTCTGAACCGTGTACCCAAAGCAGCCATTGCAGCTGCATGAGCCACAGTCACAAACCTCACCTATTTCCCTTCGACATCAGGAGGAATGGGGGACGATGCCAACCCCAGCCGCAAGCGATAATTAATTATCAGCTAGCTGAGACCATGCCACTATGGGTGTGAATGGGGTCCTGGGTGTACCCACCACTGGAGTGGAAGAATGGCAGGAGCATCTTACAGATGACAAGTCGATGGTCAATGGGGAGATCAGCTCAACGGTAGGTCCTGGTGTCCAAGATATGGGTCCACATCCGCTGATCCGTCACTATGTAGTCCAGCAGATGTTTTTGCTTGGATCCGGCATACATCCATGATGTTGTGCATGCGCCGATGTTGGAAAACGTGTTGGTAATTACAAGCCCATGGGCTGCACAAAAATCTAGCAGCCTCTTGCCGTTGTTATTGAGCTGTTCTGGCCCATGCCTGCCAATCACTCTAGACCAGGTGCCAGCATCATTAATAACTCGGCAATTTAAGTCACCCAACAAGATTTCTCTATCCTGAGGGGCCACTTTAGCTAGCACCTTTGACAGGAGGTCATAGAAGGCATCTGATTCATTGGCCTTGCCTGCATCCCTCCACGAATGCTCGTCTTCAGTGGGGGCATAAGAAACCACGACCACCACTCCTCGCCTCCGGTTGATGGGAAGGGAAGCCCAAAGTAGACTGGTGTTTACAGATTCCCACACCTCACCACCACGCTCCCACGCCCCCCTCATTATTTTGTTAAGAAGAGCCACTCCTTGTTGTTTGGCAGTCTGCTGCCCCGAGAAGAGGACTGTGCACCCCTCATGGTGACAGGAGCCAACGCCGGTCCACCGGACCTCCTGAATACCACAGAGATCCAGGCGGTGCTGGTCCAGCTCCCGACAGAGGAGTGGCAGCCTCTCCTCCGCAGTGAGCGTTCGAACAAACCACGTGGCCACACGTAGTGGTTTTTTGTTGTTTCTGTCCAGGAGATGTCTTAGACGCCTGTCCCCCTGGGGCCTCTGGGACAGGCTTATTAATTACATTTTTCCATCGTGGTTTAGCGGTAATTAATTGAAGGTGGAAGGGTTACCAACCCCACCCAACCAGAGCCCCCTTTTGACCGCTGTCGTGGTCACAAACGCCATAAGGGGAAAGGCCAATCGGAATGCACCCACTCACCCACTCACTCAGCCACTCGCTCACTCACTCATTGATTCGATCGCTCACTCATACAGCCACTCACTCACCCAACCGTCCACACACTCACACACTTATCTACCCACCCACCCACCCACATGCTCACTGACTCATCAACCCACTCACTCACACACCTACCCACTCACCTATTCATTCACTCACCCACAGTCACTCACCCACTCACACACTCACCCACTCACTCGCTCACTCACTCACACATCCACTCACCTCTTCATCCACTCACTCACCCACTCGCTCACTCACACACCGACCCACTCACTCAACCAGCCATCTACACACTCACACACTTATCTACCCGCACACCCACACGCTCACTCAGCCCTCCTCCTTCTCCTCCTTCCTCCTTCTCGACGCCCACCCACACGAAGGGAATGTAGGACAGATGAAGATTTGTCCACACTTTGATGCACTGCCATCTCCTGGCGGAGCCACGATCTTGCTTCCTCATCAAAGGCCATCCACAGGCAGAAGGGAGTGAGATAGAACAGTTGGAGATTAGTCCACAAACTCTACTGTAATACCACCTTCTCCTGGCCAGAGCCAGGGCTTACAGCTCCTCCTCAACACCCACCCACGGGTAGATGGGAGTGAGATGGAACAGATGGAGATTAGTCCACACACTTTTTATCGGCTGTTTAACGCCGTGTGGAATCTACATGGCCAGTCACTGCATCCCACAACCTCTGGGTATTCATGGCCACCGTGATGCCCTCCCACCCAGCTGTGCCTTCCCAAAATCAAAGTTTGGCCCTTTGTATGAGTGTAAGAAAAACACAATGTTTTGAAAGCAAGATGTCAAAAGTGCAACAGTACCACACGGGAGGCATCAATCTGCGTCCAATATTTATTTGTCAAACGGAACAAAACGCAGAATGTTAGCATCAGTCCAGCTGTCTCCTTGTGTGTGTGTATGTGAGCCGCGTTTCAGTTCAGGCCTAAGTTCCGTTGGTCTCCTTGGCCTCCTTTGCAAGCAGCAGGGGTGGATTTGAGGCCAGCAGTGGCAGTCGCAGGGGTGGTGGCAACGGCGATGGTGGCGGTCGATCCGCCGGCATCGTCTGGAGTTGCCATGGTGGACTTGCGGGCGGTGGCCCACCAGTGAAAGTTCCGGTATAATTTTCTAAATCTATCGGCCCTGGTGGCTTTGCCACGGGCAGAGGTGGTGGTGGTGGTGGTGGCGGCGGTGGTGGCGGCGATGGCGGTGGCATCAGCAGAGGCCGACCTGCCAGGGGCAGCCGGCGTGGCGATGCCGGTGGATGATTTACCGGTAGCGACAGCCGACTGAGGCCGTTTTATCACAAATCTCGGCACGGCAGCGGTTGGGGTGTCAATGCCGGTGACTATTTCCCCAGCAACAGCCAACCAAGGCCGCCTTGGGACAAGTTTAGGATTGGTGGCGGCAGCTGTGGCGGTTTCATCGACGGCGTCAGCGGTCGAGGAATGGCGCGATGTGGTGGATGTGGCGACTGTCATGTGTCCAGCTTTGGCATTGGAGCGTTTGGCGATGGCGGCGGCATGGCCGGCTGGGATGGCGGTGTTGCCATCGGTGGTGGCGGTGGCTCAAACAGCGGCGGCAGAGATGCTCTCAGTGGCAATGCCATCAGCATCGTCGGCTCCAACATTGAAATTGCCGATGCCAGACACGAGGGCTGTCAGCTGAGCTTTGTTTTTGCGCAGCTGGGAAAAGAGGCCCCCCAGGTCGGCCTTCCTGGCCTCCTCCGCCCGGAGCAGGCGACGCTGCGCCTTGACTTTAGTACGGAGCGCCACGTTCTTCCGTTCGTAGCCTGGGATGGGCGGTAAAAATCGGCATTCTGTCAGTCGCGGCAGGAATAACTGATTACGCATCAGGGCATTCTTCTTCATTGTCATTGTTGCATTGCTAGTGGGAGCCCCCTGGTGTCCTTTCATGCGGCCCTTGACATGGGGTTCTCGACAAAACACAAATGTGGGAAACACCCCATCGTCGTGCTGTCACAAACCCCAATGGTTTGAAATGTGCGGCGTGCCATCACATTGATGTCTTGTCGGCGAAAGTGACCCTCTTCTGAAAAATGGTGAAGCTCACTACATCGGGGCTGTGAAAATGTCGGCGCCCCATGAGCAATGTGCTGTCTGACGAGAGAGACCGGCACACTGAAGTCGCATATGAGGGCTCATCGAACTCACATAGAGTGCCCTAGAATCAACTTGCACAGACGGGTCCATAGATTCACCCAAGTTGCTCAGACAGACGTGTAGATTCACGCAGAGGTCTGTAGTCCCAAGTACACACAGACAGATGTATAGATTCACACAGAGGTATGTAGACTCAAGTTGCTCAGACAGTCGTAGAGATTCACACAAAGGTCTGTAAACTCAAGTTGCACAGACAGACGTATAGATTAACACAGAGGTCTGTAAACTCAAGTTGCACAGACAGACGTAGAGATTCACACAGAGGTCTGTAAAGTGAAGTGGATCAGACAGACGTGTAGATTCACAAAGAGGTCTGTAAACTCAAGTTGCACAGACAGAGGTGTAGATTCACACAGAGGTCTGTAGACTCAAGTTGCTCAGACAGACGTACAGATTCACACAGAGGTCTGTAAACTCAAGTACACACAGAGAGACGTGTAGATTCACACAGAGGTCTGTAGACTCAAGTTGCACAGACAGACGTGTAGATTCACACAGAGGTCTGTAGACTCAAGTTGCACAGACAGACCTATAGATTCACACAGAGGTCTGTAAACTCAAGTTGCTCTGACAGACGTATAGATAAACAACACAGAGGTTTGTAGACTCAAGTTGCTCAGACAGACATAGAGATTCACACAGAGGTCTGTAAACTCAAGTTGCACAGACAGACGTGTAGATTCACACAGAGGTCTGCAGACTTAAGTACACACTGACAGACGTATAGATTCACACATAGGTCTGTAGACTCCAGTGGCACAGACAGACGTGTACGTTCAAACAGAGGTCTGTAAACTCCAGCTCCTCAGACAGACGTGTAGATTCACACAGAGGTCTGTAGACTCAAGTTGCTCAGACAGACGTGGAGATTCACACAGAGGTCTGTAAACTCAATAACACAAAAACAGACGTGTAGATTCACACAGAGGTCTGTTGACTCAAGTTTCTCAGACAGACGTGTTGATTCACACAGAGGTCTGTAAACTCAAGTTGCACAGACAGACGTGTAGATTTACACAGAGGTCTGTAGACTCAAAGTTGCACAGACAGACGTTTAGATTCACACAGAGGTCTGCAGACTCAAGTTGCACAGACAGACGTGTAGATTCACACAGAGGTCTGCAGACTCAAGTACACACAGACAGACATAGATTCACACAAAGGTCTGTAGACTCAAGTGGCAGAGACAGACGTGTACCTTCACACAGAGGTCTGTAAACTCAAGTACACACAGAAAGACGTGTAGATTCACACAGAAGTCTGTAGATTCAACTTGCACAGACAGACGTGTAGATTCACACAGAGGTCTGTAGACTCAAGTTGCACAGAGAGACGTATAGATTCACACAGAGGTCTGTAAACTCAAGTTGATCAGATAGACGTATGGATAAACAATACAGAGGTCTGTAAACTCAAGTTGCTCAGATAGACGTGTAGATTCACACAGAGGTCTGTAGACTCAAGTTGCACAGACAGACGTGTAGATTCACACAGAGGTCTGTAGACTCAAGTTGCACAGACAGACGTATAGATTCACACAGAGGTCTGTAAACTCAAGTACACACAGACAGACGTGTAGATTCACACAGCGGTCTGTAAACTAAAGTTGCACAGGCAGACGTGTAGATTCACACAGAGGTCTGTAAACTCAAGTTGCACAGACAGACGTGTAGATTCACACAGAGGTCTGTAAACTCAAGTTGCACAGACAGACGTATAGATTCACACAGAGGTCTGTAAACTCAAGTTGCTCAGACAGACGTATAGATTCACACAGACGTCTCTAAACTCAAGTTGCACAGACAGACGTGTAGATTCACACAGAGGTCTGTAGACTCAAGTTGCACAGACAGACGTGTAGATTCACACAGAGGTCTGTAAACTCAAGTTGCTCAAACGGACGTATAGATTCACACAGAGGTCAGTATACTCAATTGCACAGAAAGACACACAGCTTTACAAAGGGGCCCATAGACTCAGTCACTGACAAGGTTGGACAGAGGCTGAATCGCCATTTTGGGGATGAAAATCTGAACTCGACTGTGATGTTCCCCAAGGAAGCAGGAACACGTGTAATTGCGGATCGTTTATATACACATTTGTACCCAAGACTGAGACACTCAGAAACCCACAGGCGCACACAGAAACCCACAGATGAACACAGATACCTTCAGACAATTACAAAGACGTAGATACACTCAAAGAGACCGACACGTATGCACAAAGATGCACATACATGCATAGTAACTCATAGGCTTGCACAGAGACCCACAGGCAGCTGCAGAGACATACTCACACGCAGATACTCACAAACAGATGAAGAGACTCACATAAACGCAACGAGACCTACAGATACTCACAGAGAACCAGAGACACTCAGAAACGCATAGATACTCACACAGACCAACAAACGAGCACAGAAGCCAAAAAACACTCACAGACACCTACAGACACACACAGAAACCCGAGGCTGCCCATAGAGACCCAGATACATAAAGAAGACCAAACATTTTCAGACACCCCAGATACTCACGCAGTTCCAGACACATTGACAGAGACAAATATACACGCCAAGAGACCCGCAGATGAGTACCTAAAACCCACAGACACACGCAGAGACCAACGAACACTGATAGAGTGTGCACAGAGACACAGACAAGATTAGAGACCCACAGACATGCAGGGAGAACCACACATGAGAACACAAACGCACAGACACACGACGAGACCCGCAGACACTCAGGGAGACCCAAAGACCCACACAAAGCCCAACAAAGACAAAGATCCCCATATAGCCTTATTATACTGTAGGGGAAAGTGCTGTTAGCGAGCAACTATGAAGGCCGGAATGGTACACGACGGGGTGGGTGGCCAGCACCATGCCCGACCGCCTTTGTTTTCCCAGTGGCAATTTATAAACACCGAACCAGGTTCTCATTTGAGAATAAGGGAGGCCCAGGAACAGTTCAGATAATCGTCACCTTTGTTGGCCATGAGCGGGAATTGAACCCGGGTCGCCTGGTTCATAGCGCAGCGTGCTAACCGCTACACCGCCTCTCCCCAAAGATCCACACGAAGCCCAACAGACACGCACAGAAACCCACAGACACAAACAAAGATCCACAGCCACGCACAGAGCCCCACTTATGCCCGCGGAGACCCATGGACGCACAACAGGGACTCGCGGGCACCCAAAGAGACTGACAGATGCCCATGGAGGCGAATAAACACGCAGATAACCACCGACACTCCTCTGGCACTCGCGGATACTCGCAGACACTTACAGAGACTCGCACAAGGAGCAGCTTTGCTACTCACCACTGCTCCTGCGAAGAAGGACGAGGATCAATGTCCAGGAGACGGCGAAGCCCACGGCCACCGCGACCCCCGCTGCTGTCGCCACCGTAACCTCCATGAGGCTGCCCTTAGTTGGGGGCAGCTCACACGGGCAGCTGTTGCAGTGGTTCTCAACAGCTCCTCCTACTCCTCCTCCTTCTCCTCCTCCAGCACTGAAGCACACCGACAGCGCTAGCCATACGTGGCCGAGTAGCATCTCGAATTTGCGGTAAAGCTTGGCGTCGTCTGACTCGCTGCGTGACTGCTGTTGCTGGCTGTGGCTTCTGTGTGTGAGGTCACACTGCAGCACGTCACCGGAAAGGGGCGGGGCCTAGGCGACATCCCCGTGACGACACCCTAGAACGATGGTCACGTGGGCTACTGCATGCACGCACCTTCTGATGTCACAGACCCCTGGTGGTGTTTTATTATCACTGGTGGTGTTTTATTAATTCTGGTGGTGTGTTATTAACACTGGTGATGTGTTGTTAACATTGGTGGTGTGTTGTTCACACTGGTGGTGTGTTATTAACACTGGTGGTGTGTTGTTAACACTGGTGAGGTGTTATTATCACTAGTGGTGTCTAGTGTCTAGTTAACACTGGTGGTGCGTTATTATCACTTGTGGTGTGTTATTATAACTGCTGGTGTGTTATTAACACTCGTAGTGTATCGTTAACACTGGTGGTGTCTTGTTACCACTGGTGGTGTGTTGTTACCATTGGTGGTGTGTTGTTAACACTGTGGCCGAGAAGAACTGAAGCTTCATGTGGAGCAACAGACAGGTAGCTTTCACGCAGCATTACGCAACAGATGAAACGATAATGTCTCTGCTGTAAAACTGGAACCCGCCATGAGCACACTGCCCAGGAATGGGAAACTCTCCACTCTCTCCACAACTGCCCTATCACCGATTGGGAGTTGTGGGGGTGGAGTGTCCGATGGTACAAAATACCCAGGCAGGTGCTTAGTTTTAGTGGGGCTGATGGTAAGGCCCCACCTCTTTGTGGCACGCTCCTGGTTCAACAGCAGCATCTCCAACTCCTCCTCTGAATGAGAAGCAATTACCAGATCATCGACATACATCAAATGGTTTACCGATACGGGAGCCATTCTTTAACGGCACCCGGGCATCGATCATTTTCCCGTTGTATTTTTACCAGATGGGACTTCCCCTGTTACAGACATCGAAAGCTTCACAAACTACGTGTTCGAAATAGATGTTAAATAATGTGGGAGCCAGAAGACATCCCTGTCAAACCCCAAGGAAAACGGAATGGCTCCGACTCCTGGCCACGCAGTTTTATCTGGGCCCTCTAACCATCATGAAGGTCCTTCATGATTGTGAGCAGAGAGTCAGCGACTTCCAAAGCACGAAGAACGACTCAGAGCCCAGGCCTACTGATGGTATCATAGGCCTTGACCAGGTCAATAAAGCAGAAATGTAGGTCTTGTTAGAATTCTCTACACATCTGCTTTAGCAGACAGACATAAAACATGGCATCTGTGCAGGACCGCCCTTTCCTGAAACCGCATTGGGGCTCCGTAAGGCTCTGCTCAGTATGCCTGCAAGGCGATGTTGAATAATCCTTACCAGGACCTTTCCCGGCACACTGAGGAGTGAGATGCCCCTGTTGTTCTTACAGTCTGTGCGGTCCCCCTTCTTAAAGAGGGGGACCATCAAAGCATCCTTCCAATGTTGCGGAACTCGTCTAGTGGTCCAGAATGTTATTTGATGTCATGTAGGGCAATCTGTGCACAAACGTCACCATCCCTCAGCATTTCTCTTGGGAGATCATCTCTGCCCAGTGCCTTCCCTGGGTTCAGACTCTGGATCACCTCCAATACTTCCTCAACATATGGCACCTCAGCCAGCCACTCACGGGGGGTGACTTCGTCTTCCAATATTTGTGGCCATGAAGCGTCAGCAGGGTCATCCCCACGTTGTGCCAAGATGTTTTCCAGGCTGAGGGATTTCCACTCCCTCAGGACCTCACAGAAATGCTCAGCAAATCTGCAAACCTGTTCCTGGGGATCAGAGATTGGATCGCCATTCTTTCCCCTAATGATGGTAATAGGTAAGGCACTATAGGTTATTTTTGATGGAATTAAAGAGCGATTTGTTATCGCGAGGTGTTTAGGCGGACTCCATCTCCTCAGCAACTCGCGACCACCACCCATCCTTGCAGCGCCTCACGGCTCTCCGACTTAAGGCTGCCATTCTCTGACATCGGATGCTGTAGTCGATGAGAGTGGGCCTGTCGCTTTTTGTCAGCCAGCTTGAACAACTCCTCTGTCAACCAGGGTCTCTGGGGAGGTTTGATCCGTGTACCCAAAGCAGCCATTGCAGCTGCATGAGCCACAGTCACAAACCTCGCCTATTTCCCTTCGACATCAGGAGGAATGGGGGACGATGCCAACACCAGCCGCAAGCGATAATTAAATTATCGCTTATAACTTTCATCAGCTAGCTGTGTGAATGGGGTCCTGGGTGTACCCACCACTGGAGTGGAAGAATGGCAGGAGCATCTTACAGATGACAAGTCGATGGTCAATGGGGAGATCAGCTCAACGGTATGTCCTGGTGTCCAAGATATGGGCCCACATCCGCTGATCCGTCACTATGTAGTCCAGCAGATGTTTTTGCTTGGATCCGGCATACATCCATGATATTGTCGATGCGCCGATGTTGGAACAGCGTGTTGGTAATTACAAGCCCATGGGCTGCACAAAAATCTAGCAGCCTCTTGCCGTTGTTATTGAGCTGATCTGGCCTATGCCTGCCAATCACTCTAGACCAGGTGCCAGCATCATTAATAACTCGGCAATTGAAGTCACCCAACAAGATTTCTCCATCCTGAGGGGCCACTTTAGCTAGCACCTTTGACAGGAGGTCATAGAAGGCATCTGATTCATTGGCCTTGCCTGCATCCCTCCACAAATGCTCGTCTTCAGTGGGGGCATAAGATACCACGACCACCACTCATCGCCTCCGGTTGATGGGAAGGGAAGCCCAAAGTAGACTGGTGCTTACAGATTCCCACACCTCACCACCACGCTCCCACGCCCCCCTCATTATTTTGTTAAGAAGAGCCACTCCTTATTGTTTGGCAGTCTGCTGCCCCGAGAAGAGGACTGTGCACCCCTCATGGTGACAGGAGCCAACGCCGGTCCACCGGACCTCCTGAATACCACAGAGATCCAGGCGGTGCTGGTCCAGCTCCCGACAGAGGAGTGGCAGCCTCTCCTCCGCAGTGAGCGTTCGAACAAACCACGTGGCCCCACGTAGTGGTTTTTTGTTGTTTCTGTCCAGGAGATGTCTTAGACGCCTGTCCCCCTGGGTCCTCTGGGACAGGCTTATTAATTACATTTTTCCATCGTGGTTTAGCGGTAATTAATTGAAGGTGGAAGGGTTACCAACCCCACCCAACCAGAGCCCCCTTTTGACCGCTGTCGTGGTCACAAACGCCATAAGGGGAAAGGCCAATCGGAATGCACCCACTCACCCACTCACTCAGCCACTCGCTCACTCACTCATTGATTCGATCGCTCACTCATACAGCCACTCACTCACCCAACCTTCCACACACTCACACACTTATCTACCCACCCACCCACATGCTCACTGACTCATCAACCCACTTACTCACACACCTACCCACTCACCAATTCATTCACTCACCCACAGTAACTCACCCACTCACACACTCACCCACTCATTCGCTCACTCACTCACACATCCACTCACCTCTTCATCCACTCACTCACCCACTCGCTCACTCACACACCGACCCACTCACTCAACCAGCCATCCACACACTCACACACTTATCTACCCGCACACCCACACGCTCACTCAGCCCTCCTCCTTCTCCTCCCTCCTCCTTCTCGACGCCCACCCACAGGAAGGGAATGTAGGACAGATGAAGATTTGTCCACACTTTGATGCACTGCCATCTCCTGGCAGAGCCACGATCTTGCTTCCTCATCAAAGGCCATCCACAGGCAGAAGGGAGTGAGATAGAACAGTTGGAGATTAGTCCACAAACTCTACTGTAATACCACCTTCTCCTGGCCAGAGCCAGGGCTTACAGCTCCTCCTCAACACCCACCCACGGGTAGATGGGAGTGAGATGGAACAGATGGAGATTAGTCCACACACTTTTTTATCGGCTGTTTAACGCCGTGTGGAATCTACATGGCCAGTCACTGCATCCCACAACCTCTGGGTATTCATGGCCACCGTGATGCCATCCCACCCAGCTGAGCCTTCCCAAAATCAAAGTTTGGCCCTTTGCATCAGTGTAACAAAAACACAATGTTTTGAAAGCAAGATGTCAAAAGTGCAACAGTACCACACGGGAGGCATCAATCTGCGTTCAATATTTACTTGTCAAACGGAACAAAACGCAGAATGTTAGCATCAGTCCAGCTGTCTCCTTGTGTGTGTGTGTATGTGAGCCGCGTTTCAGTTCAGGCCTAAGTTCCGTTGCTCTCCTTGGCCTCCTTTGCAAGCAGCAGGGGTGGATTTGAGGCCAGCAGTGGCAGTCGCAGGGGTGGTGGCAACGGCGATGGTGGCGGTCGATCCGCCGGCATCGTCTGGAGTTGCCATGGTGGACTTGCGGGCAGTGGCCCACCAGTGAAAGTTCCGGTAGAATTTTCGAAATCTATCGGCCCTGGTGGATTTGCCACGGGCAGAGGTGGTGGTGGTGGTGGTGATGGCGGCGGTTGTGGCGGCGGTTGTGGCGGCGGCAGCGGCGGTGGCATCAGCAGAGGTCGACCTGCCAGGGGCAGCCGGCGTGGCGATGCTGGTGGATGATTTACCGGTAGCGGCAGCAGACCGAGGCCGTTTTATCCCAAATCTCAGCACGGCAGCGGTTGGGGTGTCAATGCCGCTGACTATTTCCCCAGCAGGAGCCAACCAAGGCTTCCTTAGGACAAGTTTGGGATTGGTGGCGGCAGCTGTGGCGGTTTCATCGACGGCGGCAGCGGTCGAGGAAAGGTGCGATGTGGAGGATGTGGCGACCGTCATGTGTCCAGCTTTGGTGGTGGAGCAATCGGCGATGGCGGCGGCGGCGCCGGCTTTGATGGCGGTGTTGCCATCGGTGGTGGCGTTAGCTCCAACAGCGGCGGCAGAGATGCTCTCAGTGGCAATGCCATCAGCATCGTCGGCTCCACCGTTGAAATTGCCGATGCCAGACACGAGGGCTGTCAGCTGAGCTTTGTTTTTGCGCAGCTGGGAAAAGAGGCGCCCCAGGTCGGCCTTCCTGGCCTCCTCCGCCCGGAGCAGGCGACGCTGCGCCTTGACTTTAGTACGGAGCTCCACGTTCTTTCGTTCGTAGCCTGGGATGGGCGGTAACAATCGGCATTCTGTCAGTCGCTGCAGGAATAACTGATTACGCATCAGGGCATTCTTCATCATTGTCATTGCTGCATTGCTAATGGCAGCCCCCTGGTGTCCTTTCATGCGGCCCTTGACATGGGGTTCTCGACAAAACACCAATGTGGGAAACACCCCATCGTCGTGCTGTCACAAACCCCAATGGTTTGAAATGTGCGGAATGCCATCACATTGATGTCTTGTCGGCGAAAGTGACCCCCTTCTGAAAAATGGTGAAGCTCACTACATCGGGGCTGTGAAAATGTCGGCGCCCCGTGAGCAATGTGCTGTCTGACGAGAGAGACCGGCACACTGAAGTCGCATATGAGGGCTCATCGAACTCACATAGAGTGCCCTAGAATCAAGTTGCACAGACGGGTCCATAGATTCACCCAAGTTGCTCAGACAGACGTGTAGATTCAGCCAGAGGTCTGAAGTCTCAAGTACACACAGACAGACGTATAGATTCACACAGAGGTATGTAGACTCAAGTTGCTCAGACAGACGTATAGATTCACACAGAGGTCTGTAAACTCAAGTTGCACAGACAGACGTATAGATTCACACAGAGGTCTGTAAACTTAAGTTGCACAGACATACGTAGAGATTCACACAGAGGTATGTAAAGTGAAGTGGGTCAAACAGACGTGTAGATTCACACAGAGGTCTGTAGACTCAAGTTGCACAGACAGACGTATAGATTCACACAGAGGTCTGTAGACTCAAGTTGCTCAGACAGACAAAGAGATTCACACAGAGGTCTGTAGACTCAAGTTGCAAAGACAGACGTGTAGATTCACACAGAGGTCTGTAGACTCAAGTTGCACAGACAGACGTGTAGATTCACACAGAGGTCTGCAGACTCAAGTACACACAGACAGACGTGTAGATTCACACAGAGGTCTGTAGACTCAAGTTGCTCAGACAGACGTGTTAATTCACACAGAGGTCTGTAAACTCAAGTACACACAGACAGACGTGTAAATTCACACAGAGGTCTGTAAACTAAATTTATAGTCCTCTGTGCTCGCACACAGGTCCGATGTCTGAGCGTGGTTGTGTTTCGCTAAATTCTCCTGTTTGATGAGTACAAGGTGCCTCGGTGAATGTATATACTCTGACTTTAACATAGCTATTTCTGTGACCAGTTACTAGCTAATCACTCAGCTATTTAAATGCTGAATTCGATGCTAATTCCTTTGTCAAGGAGCACCTCTGCGGATGTGTATACTTTAACTTAGCTATTTCAATGAGCCATTTCAATGCTAAATTATATGCTAATTCCTTTGTCAAAGCCCGTGGTCTTCTTCTGCTTCTCACACAGCTTAAATGTCGTGATCTAAGCTTGACTTCTTCCAATCCAGCGCTGTCCTCCAGACAGGCTCGTCCCTTCACCTGATGAAGGCCGCTTGTGTTGTGGCCGAAACGTCGTGATTTTTTGTTATTTTATTTTCACCTACGTGACTTTACCCAATAGAACCAAAGAGTATGGATCCTAGCAGTCACGAAAGTTTTAAATCTAAAATTGATAACCTCTATGGGGAGGGCTTTCACCTATCTGTTAGAGCTTTTAACAGACAACGGGACAAGAAGTCACAGCTCATCGAGACGCTGACCTTCCTCAAAAGATTTCGCGATCACAAGGTAATACCCATCGCTTTCACACTCACTTCTACTGCTGTATCTTCTCCGAATTCTAAACAGATTCTGCTTAAGGCCCGCCTATCTTTAATCTCAGAGAGGATAAGGCTACTCCGATTTGAACTCGATACTTTAGACAGGACTCTCCTATAAGCTCATTTAATTTTAACACAAAAATGTCACCTTCTGATTGGAATCACGTAGACAACATGACTGCTTCTTCTGCTGAGTCACTGTCAGTCAAATGTAAAGCTAACCTGATTTCTAAATTCAACCACCTATCAAAGAAGAACCCAGTTCCACATATAACAAAACTAGATGTTAACAAAATCGTCATTAATCAGAGTAGCACCCCGATTTCGGACAATCTGAAAACAGTACTGGCTAGGGGACTAAATTTTGCTGTCACCCCAAAACACATACCAATAGATGATATCCTCTCTCAGGTCGATGTAGCCCTCAAAGGCGTAGGACACATCCAAGCAGACGTTGCGAGAGCTGAAATAGCCACTATTCTTAAGAATGCTAAGAAACCCATTAGTAACATCAGCAAAAATGAACGCTCTGAACTCGCGAATTTAAAAAAAAACAGAAGTGATATAGTCATCCTCTCAGCCGATAAAGGAAAAGCTACTGTTATTATGGATAAAAATTAATACAACAACAATTCCAGAATCTGCTCAACGATGGAAGTTACTCATAAATAAAAAAATGACTCCACTAATAGCCTAGCGATAAAAACCAACAAGATCATCACAAGTTCGACCTCCCTAATCGACCAACTAAACGTCCCTCTCTAAAACCTTCTGCTGCAAGACCCCCTAGATTCTATGGTCTTCCCAAGATTCATAAAGAAGGCACCCAGCTACAACCCATCGTATCCACGATCAACTCCCCTACCTATAGACTAGCCCGTTTTCTGTCAGATACCTTGCTGCCTTTCACTGGCAAGACCGCCTCCGCAGTACTTAACTCAGCCCAATTGGTCTCTATGGTCAAAGACGTTGTACTGTCCCCTGACGATATCCTTGTCAGCTTCGATGTGGTCTCTTTGTTCACCAAGGTCCCAGTACCTGATACTATTGAAATAATTGAAAATTTGGTCCAACATGGACTAGACCCCGACACACCTGCACTGGTTAGGCACTGCCTCAACAATACCTACTTTACTTGGAATGGCACCTTCTACAATCAAAATGAGGGTACCCCCATGGGTCCCCCCTTGTCAACAGTGATAGCCAATATTTTCATGGAGAAATTTGAATCAGACGCCATCCAAACTTCCACCCTCAGACCTTCCCTGTGGAAGAGATATGTGGATGACACTTTCGTCATTTGGCCACATGGCCTCCCAGCTCTGAACCTTTTCCTACACCACATCAATTCCAGACATCCCGCCATCAAATTCACAATGGAAGTGGAGAATGATGGCAAGCTACCATTCTTAGACGTTCTGTTTGAGAGGAGACCTGATGGCTCATTGGGGCATTCTGTCTACAGGAAACCCACCCACACAGATTCCTACTTGAAACCTGATTCCCACCACCACCCAGCCCAAAAGAATTCTCTCATCAAAACTTTATACCATAGGGCTCATTGCATTTCGGACCAACACCACCTGACCAGTGAATTAGAACATGTACACCTGGCCCTCAAAAGGAATGGTTACTCTGACCGTACCATCCGCCAAGCTGTCTCTCCCTCCATACAGAAACAACCACTTGATACTCCAGTCAAAACCATCACACTTCCATATATAGCAGGCGTTTCTAAAAATATTTCCAAAATTCTAAACAAACACAAGATCCAGGTCCGGTTCAATACAGTACACAACATTCGTGATCTGATCCCATCCATGAAGGATGTCATTCCTGATTTACAGTACCCCGGGGTTTACAAATTGAGTTGTACCTGCGGTTATTGCTACATCGGTGAGACAAAGCGACGTCTCTGACCGAATTCGCGAGCACAAATCAGATTTGAAACACGGCAAAACGAATTCTTCTGCCGTAGCTGATCACTGTTACAACGCTGTGGGGGATCACGATATAATATTTTCCAATACCAAGGTTCTTTGCAAACCCACGGGCTTTCATCAGAGATTTGTTCATGAAGCAATTCAGATCTACAAACACAGACACAATTTCAACCGAGAGGATGGTTTCAAATTAAGCAACCATTGGAAAGATGTTCTAAATCGAACTAAACATTAAACTAATTTCAATGTTACAGTATATTTTTCGAGTAGTGGTACCCCAAACTTTCGCAGCTCTTATAAATTCCCATTTTCACACCATCAATAGGAAAAATCCCCCTCCCCCCTTCCCCCCCCCCTCGCCAAACTGCAAGTCCACCGGCACGTACACCACCTCTTTGCTCGCACACAGGTCCGATGTCTGAGCGTGGTTGTGTTTCGCTAAATTCTCCTGTTTGATGAGTACTAGGTGCCTCGGTGAATGTATATACTCTGACTTTAACATAGCCATTTCTGTGACCAGTTACTAGCTAATCACTCAGCTATTTAAATGCTAATTTCGATGCTAATTCCTTTGTCAAGGGGCACCTCTGCGGATGTGTATACTTTAACTTAGCTATTTCAATGAGCCATTTCAATGCTAAATTATATGCTAATTCCTTTGTCAAAGCCCGTGGTCTTCTTCTTCTTCTCACACAGCTTAAATGTCGTGATCAAAGCGTGGCTTCTTCCACTCCAGCGCTGTCCTCCAGACAGGCTCGTCCCTTCACCTGATGAAGGCCGCTTGTGTTGTGGCCGAAACGTCGTGATTTTTTGTTATTTTATTTTCACCTACGTGACTTTACCCAATAGAACCAAAGAGTATGGATCCTAGCAGTCACGAAAGTTTTAAATCTAGAATTGATAACCTCTATGGGGAGGTCTTTCACCTATCTGTTAGAGCTTTTAACAGACAACGGGACAAGAAGTCACAGCTCATCGAGACGCTGACCTTCCTCAAAAGATTTCGCGATCACAAGGTAATACCCATCGCTTTCACACTCACTTCTACTGCTGTATCTTCTCCGAATTCTAAACAGATTCTGCTTAAGGCCAGCATATCTTTAATCTCAGAGAGGATAAGGCTACTCCGATTTGAACTCGATACTTTAGACAGGACTCTCCTACAAGCTCATTTAATGTTAACACAAAAATGTCACCTTCTGATTGGAATCACGTAGACAACATGACTGCTTCTTCTGCTGAGTCACTGTCAGTCAAATGTAAAGCTAACCTGATTTCTAAATTCAACCACCTATCAAAGAAGAACCCAGTTCCACATATAACAAAACTAGATGTTAACAAAATCGTCATTAATCAGAGTAGCACCCCGATTTCGGACAATCTGAAAACAGTACTGGCTAGGGGACTAAATTTTGCTGTCACCCCAAAACACATACCAATAGATGATATCATCTCTCAGGTCGATGTAGCCCTCAAAGGCGTAGGACACATCCAAGCAGACGTTGTGAGAGCTGAAATAGCCACAATTCTTAAGAATGCTAAGAAACCTATTAGTAACATCAGCAAAAATGAACGCTCTGAACTCGCGAATTTAAAAAACAGAAGTGATATAGTCATCCTTTCAGCCGATAAAGGAAACGCTACTGTTATTATGGATAAAGATTCATACAACAACAAAATCCAGAATCTGCTCAACGATGGAAGTTACTCAAAAATAAAAAATGACCCCACTAATAACCTAGCGATAAAAACCAACAAGATCATCACAAGTTCGACCTCCTTAATTGACCCAACTAAACGTCCCTCCATAAAACCTTCTGCTGCAAGACCCCCTAGATTCTATGGTCTTCCCAAGATTCATAAAGAAGGCACCCCACTACGACCTATCGTATCCACGATCAACTCCCCTACCTATAGACTAGCCCGTTTTCTGTCAGATACCTTGCTGCCTTTCACTGGCAAGACCGCCTCAGCAGTACTTAACTCAGCCCAATTGGTCTCTATGGTCAAAGACGTTGTACTGTCCCCTGACGATATCCTTGTCAGCTTCGATGTGGTCTCTTTGTTCACCAAGGTCCCAGTACCTGATACCATTGAAATAATTGAAAATTTGGTCCAACATGGACTAGACCCCGACACACCTGCACTGGTTAGGCACTGCCTCAACAATACCTACTTTACTTGGAATGGAACCTTCTACAAACAAAATGAGGGTACCCCCATGGGTTCCCCCTTGTCACCAGTGATAGCCAATATTTTCATGGAGAAATTTGAATCAGACGCCATCCAGACTTCCATCCTCAGACCTTCCCTGTGGAAGAGATATGTGGATGAAACTTTCGTCATTTGGCCACATGGCCTCCCAGCTCTGAACCTTTTCCTACACCACATCAATTCCAGACATCCCGCCATCAAATTTACCATGGAAGTGGAGAATGATGGCAAGCTACCATTCTTAGACGTTCTGTTTGAGAGGAGACCTGATGGCTCATTGGGGCATTCTGTTTACAGGAAACCCACCCACACAGATTCCTACTTGAATCCTGATTTCCACCACCACCCAGCCCAAAAGAATTCTTTCATCAAAACTTTATACCATAGGGCTCATTGCATTTCGGACCAACACCACCTGACCAGTGAATTAAAACATGTACACCTGGCCCTCAAAAGGAATGGTTACTCTGACCGTACCATCCGCCAAGCTGTCTCTCCCTCCATACAGAAACAACCACTTGATTCTCTGGTCAAAACCATCACACTTCCATATATAGCAGGCGTTACTAAAAATATTTCCAAAATTCTAAACAAAAACAAGATCCAGGTCCGGTTCAATACAGTACACAAAATTTGTGATCTGATCCCATCCGTGAAGGATGTCATTCCTGATTTACAGTACCCCGGGGTTTACAAATTGAGTTGTACCTGCGGTTATTGCTACATCGGTGAGATAAAGCGACATGTCTCTGACCGAATTCGCGAGCACAAATCAGATTTGAAACACGGTAAAACGAATTCTTCTGCCGTAGCTGATCACTGTTACAACGCTGTGGTGGATCACGATATACTTTTTTCCGATACCAAGGTTCTTTGCAAACCCACGGGCTTTTATCAGAGATTTGTTCATGAAGCAATTCAGATCTACAAACACAGACACAATTTCAACCGAGAGGATGGTTTCAAATTAAGCAACCATTGGAAAGATGTTCTAAATCGAACTAAACATTAAACTAATTTCAATGTTACAGTATATTTTTCGAGTAGTGGTACCCCAAACTTTCGCAGCTCTTATAAATTCCCATTATCACACCATCAATAGGTAAAATCCCCCTCCCCCCTTTCCCCCCCCCTCGCCAAACTGCAAGTCCACCGGCACGTACACCACCTCTTTGCTCGCACACAGGTCCGATGTCTGAGCGTGGTTGTGTTCCGCTAAATTCTCCTGTTTGATGAGTACTAGGTGCCTCGGTGAATGTATATACTCTGACTTTAACATAGCCATTTCTGTGACCAGTTACTAGCTAATCACTCAGCTATTTAAATGCTAAATTCGATGCTAATTCCTTTGTCAAGGGGCACCTCTGCGGATGTGTATACTTTAACATAGCTATTTCAATGAGCCATTTCAATGCTAAATTATATGCTAATTCTTTTGTCAAAGCCCGTGGTATTCTTCTTCTTCTCACACAGCTTAAATGTCGTGATCTAAGCGTGGCTTCTTCCACTCCAGCGCTGTCCTCCAGACAGGCTCGTCCCTTCACCTGATGAAGGCCGCTTGTGTTGTGGCCGAAACGTCGTGATTTTTTGTTATTTTATTTTCACCTACGTGACTTTACCCAATAGAACCAAAGAGTATAGACACGTAGATTCACACAGAGGTCTGTAAACTCAAGTTGCACAGACAGACGTGTAGATTCACACAGAGTTTTTGTAAACTCAAGTTGTACAGACAGACGTGTAGATTCACACAGAGGTCTGTAGACTCAAGTTGCACAGACAGACGTATAGATTCACACAGAGGTCTGTAGACTCAAGTTGTAAAAGACAGACGTATAGATTCACACAGAGGTCTGTAAACTCAAGTTGCTCAGACAGACTAATAGATTAACAACACAGAGGTCTGTAGACGCAAGTTGATCAGACAGACGTATAGATTCACACAGAGGTCTGTAACACAAGTTGCTCAGACAGACGTATAGATTAACACAGAGGTCTGTAAACTCAAGTTGCTCAAACGGACGTATTGATTCACACAGAGGTCTGTAAACTCAATTGCACAGAAAGACACACAGCTTTACAAAGGGGCCCATAGACTCAGTCACTGACAAAGTTGGACAGAGGCTGAAACGCCATTTTGGGGATGAAAATCTGAACTCGACTGTGATGTTCCCCAAGGAAGCAGGAACACGTGTAATGGCGGATCGTTTATATACACATTTGTACCCGAGACTGAGACACTCAGAAACCCACAGACGCACACAGAAACCCACAGATGAACACAGATACCTTCAGACAATTGCAAAGACGTAGATACACTCAAAGAGACCCACACGTATGGACAAAGATGCACATACATGCATAGTAACTCATAGGCTTGCACAGAGACCCACATGCAGATGCAGAGGCACACGCACACGCAGATACTCACAAACAGATAAAGAGACACACAGAAACGCAACGAGACCCACAGATACTCAGAGAGAACCAGAGACACTCAGAAACGCATAGATACTCACACAGACCAACAAACGAGCACAGAAGCCAAAAAAACACTCACAGACACCTACAGACATACACAGAAACCCGAGGATGCCCATAGAGACACAGACACATAAAGAGGCCCAAACATTTTCAGACACCCCAGATACTCACGCACTTCCAGACACATTGACAGAGACAAATAGACATGCAAAGAGACCCGCAGATGAGCCTGAAAACCCACAGACACACGCAGAGACCAACAAACACTCATAAAGTGTGCACAGAGACACAGACACGCATAGAGACCCACAGACATGCAGGGAGAACCACACATGAGCACAGAAACCCACAGACACACGACGAGACCCGCAGACACTCAGGGAGACCCAAAGACCAACACAAAGCCCATCAAAGACAAAGATCCCCCATTATAGCCTTAATATACTGTAGGGGAAAGTGCTGTTAGCGAGCAACTATGAAGGCCGGAACGGTACACGACGGGCTGGGTGGCCAGCACCACGCCCGACCGCCTTTGTCTTCCCAGTGGCAATTTATAAACACCGAACCAGGTATCAATTTGAGACTAATGGAGGCCCAGGAACAGTTCAGAAAATCGTCACCGGTGTTGGCCGTGAGCGGGAATCGAACCCGGGTCGCCGGGTTCATAGCGCAGCGTGCTAACCGCTACACCACCGCTCCCCAAAGATCCACACGAAGCCCAAGAGACACGCACAGAGACCCACAGACACAAACAAAGATCTACAGCCACGCAAGGAGCCCCACTGATGCACGCGGAGACCCATAGACGTACAACAGGGACTCGCGGACACCCAAAGAGACTCACAGATGCCCATGGAGGCGTAGAAACACGCAGAGAACCACCGACACTCCTCAGGCACTCGAGGATACTCGCACAAGGAGCGTCTTTGCTACTCACCACTGCTCCTATGAAGAAGGACGAGGATCAATGTCTAGGAGACGGCAAAGCCCACGGCCACCGTGACCCTCGCGGCCGTCGCCCCCGTAACCTTGAGGGGGCTGCCCTTAGTTGGGGGCAGCTCACACGGGCAGCTGATGCAGTGGTTCTCAACAGCTCCTCCTCCTCCTCCTCCTCCAGCGCTGAAGCAGACCGACAGCGCTAGCCAAACGAGGCCGAGTAGCATCTCGAATTTGCGGTATAGCTTGGCGTCGTCTGACTCGCTGCGTGGCTGCTGTTGCTGGCTGTGGCTTCTGTGTATGAGGTCACACTGCAGCACGTCACCGGAAAGGGGCGGGGCCTAGGCGACATCCCCGTGACGACACCCTAAAACGATGGTCACGTGGGCTGCTGCCTGCACGCACCTTTTGATGTCACAGACCCGCGTTCTGTGCTGTGTATTGCCATTAATAATAACACCCTGGTGGGGTTTTATTATCACTGGTGGTGTGTTATTAACACTGGTGGTGTGTTATTATAACTGCTGGTGTGTTATTAACACTGGTGGTGTGTTATTTTTACTGGTGGTGTGTTGTTACCACTGGTGGTGTGTTATTAACACTCGTAGTGTAGCGTTAACACTTGTGGTGTCTTGTTACCACTGGTGGTGTGTTGTTACCATTGGTGGTGTGTTGTTAACACTGTGGCCGAGAAGAACTGAAGCTTCATGTGGAGCAACAGACCAGGTAGCTTTCACGCAGCATTACGCAACAGATGAAAAGATAATGCCTCTGCTGTAAAACTGGAACCCGCCATGAGCACACTGCCCAGGAATGGGAAACTCTCCACTATCTCCACAACTGCCCTATCACCGATTGGGAGTTGTGGGGGTGGAGTGTCCGATGGTACAAAATACCCAGGCAGGTGCTTAGTTTTAGTGGGGCTGATGGTAAGGCCCCACCTCTTTGTGGCACGCTCCAGGTTCAACAGCAGCGTCTCCAACTCCTCCTCTGAGTGAGAAGCAATTACCAGATCATCGACATACATCAAATGGTTTACCGATAGGGGAGCCATCCTTTAACCGCACCCGGGCATCGATCATTCTCCTGTTGTATTTGTACCAGATGGGAATTCCTCTGTTACAGCCATCGAAAGCTTCACAAACTACGTGTTCGAAATAGATGTTAAATAATGTGGGAGCCAGAAGACATCCCTGTCAAACCCCAAGGTAAACGGAATGGCTCCGTCTCCTGGCCACGCAGTTTTATCTGGGCCCGCTAACCATCATGAAGGTCCTTCATGATTGTGAGCAGAGAGTCAGCGACTTCCAAAGCACGAAGAACGACTCAGAGCCCAGGCCTACTGATGGTATCATAGGCCTTGACCAGGTCAATAAAGCAGAAATGTAGGTCTTGTTAGAATTATCTACACATCTGCTTTAGCAGACAGACATAAAACATGGCATCTGTGCAGGACCACCCTTTCCTGAAACCGCATTGGGGCTCCGTAAGGCTCTGCTAAGCGTGCCTGGCAATGCGATGTTGAATAATCCTTACCAGGACCTTTCCCGGCACACTGAGGAGTGAGATGCCCATGTTGTTCTTACAGTCTGTGCGGTCCCGCTTCTTAAATAGGGGGACCACCAAGGCATCCTTTCAATGTTGCGGAACTCATCTAGTGGTCCAGAATGTTATTTGATGTCATGTAGGGCAATCTGTGCACAAACGTCACCATCCCTCAGCATTTCTTTTGGGAGATCATCTCTGCCCAGTGCCTTCTCTGGGTTCAGACTCTGGATCATCTTCAGTACTTCTTCAACAGATGGCACCTCAGCCAGCCACTCACGGGGGTGACTTCTTCTTCCAACATTTGTGGCACTGCAGCGTCAGTAGGGTCATCACCCACGTTGTGCCAAGATGTTTTCCAGGCTGAGGGATTTCCCCTCGCCCAGGATCTCACAGAAATGCTCAGCAAATCTGAAAACCTGTTCTTTGGGGTCAGAGATTGGATCGCCGTTCTTTCCCCTAATTATGGTAATAGGTAATGCACTGCAGGTTATTTTTGATGGAATTAAAGAGCGATTTGTGATCGCGGGCCGTTGAGGCAGACTCCATCTCCTCAGCAACTCGCGACCACCACCCATCCTTGCAGCGCCGCACGGCTCTCCGACTTAAGGCTGCGGTAAGCCTCCCACTCTCTGACATGGGATGCTGTAGTCGATGAGAGTGGGCCTGTCGCTTTTTGTCAGCCAGCTTGAACACGTCCTCTGTCAGCCAAGGTCTCTCGGGAGGTCTGAACCGTGTACTCAAAGCAGCCATTGCAGCTGGATGAGCCACAGTCACAAACCTCGCCTATTTCCCTTCGACATCAGGAGGAATGGGGGACGATGCTAACCCCAGCCGCATGCCATAATTAAATTATCGCTTGTAACTTTCATCACCTAGCTGAGACCTTGCCACTATGGGTGTGAATGGGGTCCTGGATGTACCCACCACTGGAGTGGAAGAATGGCAGGAGCATCTTACAGATGACAAGTCGATGATCAGTGGGGAGATCAGCTCTACGGTAGGTCCTGGTGTCAAGGATATGGGCCCACATCCGCTGAGCCATCACTATGTAGTCAAGCAGATGTTTTTGCTTGGACCCGGCATACATCCATGATGTTGTGGATGAGCCTCTTGCCGTTGTTATTGAGAATATCTGGCCCATGCCTGCCAATCACTCCAGACCAAGTGCCAGCATCATTAATAACTCGGGAATTGAAGTCACCCAACAAGGTTTCTCTATCCTGAGGGGCCACTTTAGCTAGCACCTGCGACAGGAGGTCATAGAAGGCATCTGATTCATTGGCCTTGCCTGCATCCCTCCACGAATGCTCGTCTTCAGTGGGGGCATAAGAAACCACGACCACCACTCCTCGCCTCCGGTTGATGGGAAGGGAAGCCCAAAGTAGCCTGGTGCTTACAGATTCCCACACCTCACCACCACGCTCCCACGACCCCCTCATTATTTTGTTAAGAAGAGCCACTCCTTGTTGTTTGGCAGTCTGCTGCCCCGAGAAGAGGACTGTGCACCCCTCATGGTGACAGGAGCCAACGCCGGTCCACCGGACCTCCTGAATACCACAGAGATCCAGGCGGTGCTGGTCCAGCTCCCGACAGAGGAGTGGCAGCCTCTCCTCCGCAGTGAGCGTTCGAACAAACCACGTGGCCACACGTAGTGGTTTTTTGTTGTTTCTGTCCAGGAGATGTCTTAGACGCCTGTCCCCCTGGGGCCTCTGGGACAGGCTTATTAATTACATTTTTCCATCGTGGTTTAGCGGTAATTAATTGAAGGTGGAAGGGTTACCAACCCCACCCAACCAGTGCCCCCTTTTGACCGCTGTCGTGGTCACAAACGCCATAAGGGGAAAGGCCAATCGGAATGCACCCACTCACCCACTCACTCAGCCACTCGCTCACTCACTCATTGATTCGATCGCTCACTCATACAGCCACTCACTCACCCAACCGTCCACACACTCACACACTTATCTACCCACCCACCCACCCACATGCTCACTGACTCATCAACCCACTCACTCACACACCTACCCACTCACCTATTCATTCACTCACCCACAGTCACTCACACACTCACACACTCACCCACTCACTCGCTCACTCACTCACACATCCACTCACCTCTTTATCCACTCACTCACCCACTCGCTCACTCACACACCGACCCACTCACTCAACCAGCCATCTACACACTCACACACTTATCTACCCGCACACCCACACGCTCACTCAGCCCTTCTCCTCCCTCCTCCTTCTCGACGCCCACCCACAGGAAGGGAATGTATGACAGATGAAGATTTGTCCACACTTTGATGCACTGCCATCTCCTGGCAGAGCCACGATCTTGCTTCCTCATCAAAGCCCATCCACAGGATGAAGGGAGTGAGATGGAACAGATGGAGATTAGTCCACAAACTCTATGTAACACCACCTTCTCCTGGCCAGAGCCAGTGCTTACAGCTCCTCCTCAACACCCACCCACGGGTAGATGGGAGTGAGATGGAACAGATGGAGATTAGTCCACACACTTTTTATCGGCTGTTTAACGCCGTGTGGAATCTACATGGCCAGTCACTGCATCCCACAACCTCTGGGTATTCATGGCCACCGTGATGCCCTCCCACCCAGCTGTGCCTTCCCAAAATCAAAGTTTGGCCCTTTGCATCGGTGTAACAAAAACACAATGTTTTGAAAGCAAGATGTCAAAAGTGCAACAGCACCACACGGGAGGCATCAATCTGCGTCCAATATTTATTTGTCAAACGGAACAAAACACAGAATGTTAGCATCAGTCCAGCTGTCTCCTTGTGTGTGTGTGTATGTGAGCCGCGTTTCAGTTCAGGCCTGTCCATATCAGCAAGGTGCGGGGCACAATGTATAAGTGGGTGGGAGAATGGAGAGGAAGAGGTGGGGCCTATGTAAGAATTGGTGTGGCCTCGGGAGCAATGGGGCCTCATCAGGCAGAGTTTGGGATGTCGATGGCGATGCACAAGTTCCGTTGGTCTCCTTGGCCTCCTTTGCAAGCAGCAGGGGTGGATTTGAGGCCAGCAGTGGCAGTCGCAGGGGTGGTGGCAACGGCGATGGTGGCGGTCGATCCGCCGGCATCGTCTAGAGTTGCCATGGTGGACTTGAGGGCGATGGCCCACCAGTGAAAGTTCCAGTATAATTTTCGAAATCTATCGGCCCTGGTGGCTTTGCCACGGGCAGAGGTGGTGGTGGTGGTGGTGGCAGCGGTGGTGGCGGCAGCGGAGGTGGCATCAGCAGAGGCCGACCTGCCAGGGGCAGCCGGCGTGGCGATGCCGGTGGATGATTTACCGGTAGCGGCAGCCGACCGAGGCCGTTTTATCACAAATCTCGGCACGGCAGCGGTTGGGGTGTCAATGCCAGTGACTATTTCCCCAGCAGCAGCCAACCAAGGCCGCCTTGGGACAAGTTTAGGATTGGTGGCGGCAGCTGTGGCGGTTTCATCGACGGCGGCAGCGGTCGAGGAATGGTGCGATGTGGCGGATGTGGCGACCGTCATGTGTCCAACTTTGGCGTTGGAGCCTTCGGCGATGGCGGCGGCGGCGGCGCCGGCTGGGATGGTGGTGTTGCCATCGGTGGTGGTGGTGGCTCCAACAGCGGCTGCAGAGATGCTCTCAGTGGCAATGCCATCAGCATCGTCTGCTCCAACGTTGAAATTGCCGATGCCAGACACGAGGGCTGTCAGCTGAGCTTTGTTTTTGCGCAGCTGGGAAAAGAGGCCCCCCAGGTCGGCCTTCCTGGCCTCCTCCGCCCGGAGCAGGCGACGCTGCACCTTGACTTTAGTACGGAGCGCCACGTTCTCTCGTTCGTAGCCTGGGATGGGCGGTAAAAATCGGCATTCTGTCAGTCGCGGCAGGAATAACTGATTACGGATCAGGGCATTCTTCTTCATTGTCATTGCTGCATTGCTAATGGGAGCCCCCTGGTGTCGTTTCATGCGGCCCTTGACATGGGGTTCTCGACAAAACACAAATGTGGGAAACACCCCATCGTCGTGCTGTCACAAACCCCAATGGTTTGAAATGTGCGGCGTGCCATCACATTGATGTCTTGTCGGCGAAAGTGACCCTCTTCTGAAAAATGGTGAAGCTCACTACATCGGGGCTGTGAAAATATCGGTGCCCCGTGAGCTGTGTGCTGTCTGACGAGAGAGACCGGCACACTGAAGTCGCATATGAGGGCTCATCGAACTCACATAGAGTGCCCTAGAATCAAGTTGCACAGACGGGTCCATAGATTCACCAAAGTTGCTCAGACAGACGTGTAGATTCACGCAGAGGTCTGTAGTCTTAAGTACACACAGACAGACGTAGAGATTCACACAGAGGTCTGTAAACTCAAGTTGCACAGACAGACGTTTAGATTAACACAGACGTCTGTAAACTCAAGTTGCACAGACAGACGTAGAGATTCACACAGAGGTCTGTAAAGTGAAATGGGTCAGACAGACGTGTAGATTCACACAGAGGTCTGTAGACTCAAGTTGCACAGACAGACGTCAGATTCACACAGAGGTCTGTAGACTCAAGTTGCACAGACAGACGTATAGATTCACACAGAGGTCTGCAAACTCAAGTTGCTCAGACAGACGTATACATAAACAACACAGAGGTCTGTAGACTCAAGTTGCTCAGACAGACATAGAGATTCACACAGAGGTCTGTAAACTCAAGTTGCACAGACAGACGTGTAGATTCACACAGAGGTCTGCAGACTTAAGCACACACTGACAGACGTATAGATTCACACAGAGGTCTGTAGACTCCAGTGGCACAGACAGACGTGTACGTTCACAAAGAAGTCTGTAAACTCAAGTTCCTCAGACAGACGTGTAGATTCACACAGAGGTCTGTAAACTCAATAACACACAGACAGATGTGTAGATTCACACAGAGGTCTGTAGACTCAAGTTTCTCAGACAGACGTGTTGATTCACACAGAGGTCTGTAAACTCAAGAACACACAGATAGACGTATAGATTCACACAGAGGTCTGTAGACTCAACTTGCACAGACAGACGTGTAGATTCACACAGAGGTCTGTAGACTCAAGTTGCACAGAGAGACGTGTAGATTCACACAGAGGTCAGTAAATTCAAGTTGCTCAGAAAGACGTGTTGATTCACACAGAGGTCTGTAAAGTCTAGTACACACAGACAGACGTGTAGATTCACACAGAGGTCTGTAAACTCAAGATGAAAAGACAGACGTCTAGATTCACACAGAGGTCTGTAAACTCAAGTTGCACAGACAGACGTGTAGATTTACACAGAGGTCTGTAGACTCAAAGTGGCACAGACAGACGTATAGATTCACACAGAGATCTGTAAAACTCAAGTACACACAGACAGACGTGTAGATTCACACAGAGGTCTGTAGACTCAAGTTGCTCAGACAGACGTGTAGATTCACACAGAGGTCTGTAAACTCAAGTACACACAGACAGACGTGTAGATTCACACAGAGGTCTGTAAACTAAAGTTGCACAGGCAGACGTGTAGATTCACACAGAGGTCTGTAAACTCATGTTGCACAGACAGACGTGTATATTCACACAGAGGTCTGTAGACTCAAGTTGCACAGACAGACGTATAGATTATCACCACAGAGGTCTGTAGACTCAAGTTGTTCAGACAGACGTGGAGATTCACACAGAGGTCTATAAACTAAAGAAGCTCAGACAGACGTTTAGATTCACACAGAGGTCTGTAGACTCAAGTTGCACAGACAGACGTGTAGATTCCACAGAGGTATGTAAACTCAAGTTGCTCAGACAGACGTATAGATTCACACATAGGTATGTAACTTAAGTTACTCAGACAGACGTATAGGTTCACAAAGAGGTCTGTAAACTCAAGTTGCTCAGACAGACGTGTAGATTCACACAGAGGTCTGTAAACTCACGTTGCTCAAACAGATGTATAGATGCACACAGAAGTCTGTAAACTCAATTGCACAGAAAGACACACAGCTTTACAAAGGGCCCATAGACTCAGTCACTGACAAGGTTGGACAGAGCCTGAAACGCCATTTTGGGGATGAAAATCTGAACTCGACTGTGATGTAGCCCAAGGAAGCAGGAACACGTGGAATGGCAGATCGTTTATATACACATTTGTACCCGAGACTGAGACACTCAGAAACCCACAGACGCACACAGAAACCCACACATAAACACAGATACCTTCAAACAATTACAAAGACGTAGATACACTCAAAGAGACCCACACATATGCACAAGATGCACATACATGCATAGTAACTCATAGGCTTGCACAGAGACCCACAGACAGATGTAGAGACACACTCACACGCAGATACTCACAATCAGATAAAGAGACCCACAGAAACACAACGAGACCCACAGATAGTCACAGAGAACCAGAGACACTCAGAAACGCATAGATACTCTCACAGACCAACAAACGCGCACAGAAGCCAAAAAAATCACTCACAGACACCTACAGACATACACAGAAACCCGAGGATGCCCATAGAGACACAGACACATAAAGAGGCCCAAACATTTTCAGACACCTACAGATACTCACGCAGTTCCAGACACATTGAGAGAGACAAATAGACAAGCATAGAGACCCGCAGATGAGCCTGAAAACCCACAGACACACGCAGAGACCAACAAACACTCATAAAGTGTGCACAGAGACACAGACACGCATAGAGACCCACAGATATGCAGGGAGAACCACACATGAGCACAGAAACCCACAGACACACGACGAGACCCGCAGACACTCAGGGAGACCCAAAGACCAACACAAAGCCCAACAAAGACAAAGATCCCCCATATAGCCTTAATATACTGTAGGGAAAAGTGCTGTTAGCAAGCAACTATGAAGGCCGGAACGGTACACGACGGGGTGGGTGGCCAGCACCATGCCCGACCGCCTTTGTCTTCCCAGTGGCAATTTATAAACACCGAACCAGGTCTCAATTTGAGACTAAGGGAGGCACAGGAACAGTTCAGAAAATCCTCACCGGTGTTGGCCGTGAGAGGGAATCGAACCCGGGTCACCGGGTTCATAGCGCAGGGTGCTAACCGCTACACCACTGCTCCCCAAAGATCCACACAAAGCCCAACAGACACGCACAGAGACCCACAGACACAAACAAAGATCCACAGCCATGCACGGAGCCCCACGTAAGCATGCGGAGACCCATGGACGTACAACAGGGACTCGCGGGCACCCAAAGAGATTCACAGATGCCCATGGAGGCGTAGAAACACGCAGAGAACCACCGACACTCCTCAGGCACTCGCGGACATTCGCAGACACGTACAGAGACTCGCACAAGGAGCGGCTTTGCTACTCACCACTGCTCCTGTGAAGAAGGACGAGGATCAATGTCCAGGAGACGGCAAAGCCCACGGCCAACGTGACCCTCGCGGCCGTCGCCCCCGTAACCTCCATGGGGCTGCCCTTAGTTGGGGGCAGCTCACACGGGCAGCTGTTGCAGTGGTTCCCAACTGCTCCTCCTCCTACTCCTCCTTCTCCTCCTCCAGTGCTGAAGCAAACCGACAGCGCTAGCCAAACGAGGCCGAGTAGCATCTCGAATTTGCGGTATAGCTTGGCGTCGTCTGACTCGCTGCGTGGCTGCTGTTGCTGGCTGTGGCTTCTGTGTCTGAGGTCACACTGCAGCACGTCACCAGAAAGGGGCGGGGCCTAGGCGACATCCCCGTGACGACACCCTAGAAAGATGGTCACGTGGGCTGCTGCCTGCACGCACCTTTTGATGTCACAGACCCGCGTTCTGTGCTGTGTATTGCCATTAATAATAACACCCTGGTGGTGTTTTATTATCACTGGTGGTGTTTTATTAACACTGGTGGAGTGTTATTAACACTGGTGATGTGTTGTTAACATTGGTGGTGTGTTGTTAACACTGGTGGAGTGTTATTAACACTGGTGGTGTGTTATTAACACTGGTGGTGTGTTGTTAACACTGGTGGTGTGTTATTATCACTAGTTGTGTCTAGTGTCTAGTTAACACTGGTGGTGTGTTATTATCACTGGTGGTGTGTTATTATAACTGCTGGTGTGTTATTAACACTGGTGGTGTGTTATTTTCACTAGTGGTGTGTTGTTACCACTGGTGGTGTGTTATTAACACTCGTAGTGTATCGGTAACACTGGTGGTGTCTTGTTACCACTGGTGGTGTGTTGTTACCATTGGTGGTGTGTTGTTAACACTGTGGCCGAGAAGAACTGAAGCTTCATGTGGAGCAACAGACCAGGTAGCTTTCACGCAGCATTACGCAACAGATGAAAAGATAATGCCTCTGCTGTAAAACTGGAACCCGCCATGAGCACACTGCCCAGGAATGGAAAACTCTCCACTCTCTCCACAACTGCCCTATCACCGATTGGGAGTTGTGGGGGTGGAGTGTCCGATGGTACAAAATACCCAGGCATGTGCTTAGTTTTAGTGAGGCTGATGGTAAGGCCCCACCTCTTTGTTGCACGCTCCAGGTTCAACAGCAGCGTCTCCAACTCCTCCTCTGAGTGAGAAGCAATTACCAGATCATCGACATACATCAAATGGTTTACCGATACGGGAGCCATCCTTTAACCGCACCCGGGCATCGATCATTTTCCCGTTGTATTTGTACAGGATGGGAATTCCCCTGTTACAGCCATCAAAAGCTTCACAAACTACGTGTTCGAAATAGATGTTAAATAATGTGGGAGCTATAAGACATCCGTGTAAAAACCCAAGGTAAACGGAATGACTCCGTCTCCTGGCCACGCAGTTTTATCTGGGCCCTCTAACCATCATGAAGGTCCTTCATGATTGTGAGCAGAGAGTCAGCGACTTCCAAAGCACGAAGAACGACTCAGAGCCCAGGCCTACTGATGGTTTCATAGGCCTTGACCAGGTCAATAAAGCAGAAATGTAGGTCTTGTTAGAATTCTCTACACATCTGCTTTAGCAGACAGACATAAAACATGGCATCTGTGCAGGACCACCCTTTCCTGAAACCGCATTGGTGCTCCGTAAGGCTCTGCTCAGCGTGCGTGGCAAGGCGATGTTGAATTATCCTTACCAGGACCTTTCCCGGCACACTGAGGAGTGAGATGCCCCTGTTGTTTTTACAGTCTGTGTGGTCCCCCTTCTTCAAGAGGGGGACCACCAAGGCATCCTTCCAATGTTGCGGAACCCATCCAGTGGTCCAGACTGTTATTTGATGTCATGTAGGGCAATCTGTGCACAAACGTCACCATCCCGCAGCATTTCTCTTGGGAGATCATCTCTGTCCAGTGCCTTCCCTGGGTTCAGAATCTGGATCACCTTCAGGACTTCCTCAACAGATGGCACCTCAGCCGGCCACTCACGGGGGGTGACTTCTTCTTCCAATATTTGTGGCACTGCAGCGTCAGCAAGGTCATCCCCACGTTGTACCAAGATGTTTTCCAGGCTGAGGGATTTCCCCTCCCCCAGGACCTCACAGAAATGCTCAGCAAATCTGCAAACCTGTTCCTGGGGGTCAGAGATTGGATCGCCGTTCTTTCCCCTAATCATGGTAATAGGTAAGGCACTGCAGGTTATTTTGATGGAATTAAAAAGCGATTTGTGATCGCGGGCCGTTGAGGCAGACTCCATCTCCTCAGCAACTCGCGAACACCATCCATCCTTGCAGCGCCTCACGGCTCTCCGACTTAAGGCTGCGGTAAGCCTCCTCATTCTCTGACATGGGATGCTGTAGTCGATGAGAGTAGGCCTGTCGCTTTTTGTCAGCCAGCTTGAACACCTCCTCTGTCAGCCAGGGTCTCTGGGGAGGTCTGAACCGTGTACCCAAATCAGCCATTGCAGCTGCATGAGCCACAGTCACAAACCTCGCCTATTTCCCTTCGACATCAGGAGGCATGGGGGACGATGCCAACCCCAGCCGCAAGTGATAATTAAATTATCGCTTATAACTTTCATAAGCTAGCCGAGACCATGCCACTATGGGTGTGAATGAGGTCCTGGGTGTACCCACTACTGGAGTGGAAGAATGGCAGGAGCATCTCACAGATGACAAGACGATGGTCAGTGGGGAGATTAGCTCTACGGTAGGTCCTGGTGTCAAGGATATGGGCCCACATCCGCTGATCCGTCACTATGTAGTCCAGCAGATGTTTTTGCCTGGACCCTGCATACATCCATGATGTTGTGGATGCGCCGATGTCAGAACAGCGTGTTGGTAATTACAAGCCCATGGGCTGCACAAAAATCTATCAGCCTCTTGCCGTTGTTATTGAGCTGATCTAGCCCATGCCTGCCAATCACTCTAGACCAGGTGCCAGCATCATTAATAACTCGGCAATTGAAGTCACCCAACAAGATTTCTCTATCCTGAGGGGCCACTTTAGCTAGCACCTGTGACAGGAGGTCATAGAAGGCATCTGATTCATTGGCCTTGCCTGCATCCCTCCACGAATGCTCGTCTTCAGTGGGGGCATAAGAAAACACGACCACCACTCCTCGCCTCCGGTTGATGGGAAGGGAAGCCCAAAGTAGCCTGGTGCTTACAGATTCCCACACCTCACCACCACGCTCCCACGCCCCCTTCATTATTTTGTTAAGAAGAGCCACTCCTTGTTGTTTTGCAGTCTGCTGCCCCGAGAAGAGGACTGTCCACCCCTCATGGTGGCAGGAGCCAGCACCGGTCCACCGGACCTCCTGAATACCACAGAGATCCAGGCGGTGCTGGTCCAGCTCCCGACAGAGGAGTGGCAGCCTCTCCTCCGCAGTGAGCGTTCGAACAAACCACGTGGCCACACGTAGTGGTTTTTTGTTGTTTCTGGCCAGGAGATGTCTTAGACGCCTGTCCCCCTGGGGCCTCTGGGACAAGCTTATTAATTACATTTTTCCATCGTGGTTTAGGGGTAATTAATTGAAGGTGGAAGAGTTACCAACCCCACCCATCCAGAGCCCCCTTTTGACCGCTGTCGTGGTCACAAACGCCATGAGGGGAAAGGCCAATCGGAATGCACCCACTCACCCACTCATTCAGCCACTCGCTCACTCACTCATTGATTCGTTCACTCACTCAAACAGCCACTCACTCACCCAGCCGTCCACACACTCACACACTTATCTACCCACCCACCCGCATGTTCACTGACTCATCAACCCACTTACTCACACACCTACCCACTCACATATTCATTCACTCACCCACAGTCACTCACCCACTCACTCACTCACCCACTCGCTCACTCACACACCGACCCACTCACTCAACCAGCCATCCACACACCCACACACTTATCTACCCGCACACCCACATGCTCACTCAGCCCTCCTCCTTCTCCTCCCTCCTCCTTCTCGACGCCCACCCACAGGAAGGGAATGTAGGACAGATGAAGATTTGTCCACACTTTGATGCACTGCCATCTCCTGGCAGAGCCACGATCTTGCTTCCTCATCAAAGCCCATCCACAGGCAGAAGGGAGTGAGATGGAAAAGATGGAGATTAGTCCTCACACTTTTTATCGGCTGTTTAACGCCGTGTGGAATCTACATGGCCAGTCACTGCATCCCAGAACCTCTGGGTATTCATGGCCACCGTGATGCCCTCCCACCCAGCTGTGCCTTCCCAAAATCAAAGTTTGGCCCGTTGCATTGGTGTAACAAAAGCACAATGTTTTGAAAGCAAGATGTCAAAAGTGCAACAGTACCGCACGGGAGGCAACAATCTGCGTCCAATATTTATTTGTCAAACGGAAGTTTAACCATCAACCACAAAACGCAGAATGTTAGCATCAGTCCAGCTGTCTCCTTGTGTGTGTGTATGTGAGCCGCGTTTCAGTTCAAGCCTGTCCATATCAGCAAGGTGCGGGGCACAATGTATAAGTGGGCGGGAGAATGCAGAGGAAGAGGTGGGGCCTATGTAAGAATTGGTGTGGCCTCGGGAGCAATTGGGCCTCATCAGGCAGAATTTGTGATGTCGATGGCGAAGCACAAGTTCCGTTGGTCTCCTTGGCCTACTTTACAAGCAGCAGGGGTGGATTTGAGGCCAGCAGTGGTGGTCGCAGGGGTGGTAGCAACGGCGATGGTGGCGGTCGATCCGCCGGCATCGTCTGGAGTTGCCATGGTGAACTTGCGGGCGGTGGCCCACCAGTGAAAGTTCCGGTAGAATTTTCGAAATCTATCTGCCCTGGTGGCTTTGCCACGGGCAGAGGTGGTGGTGGTGGTGGTGGTGGCGGTGGCGGCGGTGGCATCAGCAGAGGCCGACCTGCCAGGGGCAGCCGGCGTGGCGATGCCAATGGATGATTTCCCGGTAGCGGCAGACGACAAAGGCCGTTTTATCACAAATCTCTGCACGGCAGCGGTTGGGGTGTCAATGCCAATGAATATTTCCCCAGCAGCACCCAACCGAGGCTGCCTTATGACAAGTTTTGGATTGGTGGCGGCAGCTGTGGCGGTTTCATCGACGGCGGCAGCGGTCGAGGAATGGTGCGATGTGGCAGATGTGGCGACCGTCGTGTGTCGAGCTTTGGCGGTGGAGCCTTCGGCGATGGCGGCGGCGGCGGCGCCGGCTGGGATGGCGGTGTTGCGATCGTTGGTGGCGGTGGCTCCGACAGCGGCGGCAGAGATGCTCTCAGTGGCAATGCCGTCAGCATCGTCGGCTCCGACGTTGAAATTGCCGATGCCATACACGAGGGCTGTCATCTGAGGTTTGGTTTTGCGCAGCTGCGAAAAGAGGCCCCCCAGGTCGGCCTTCCTGGCCTCCTCCGCCCGGAGCAGGCGACGCTGCGCCTTGACTTTAGTACGGAGCGCCACGTTCTCCCGTTCGTAGCTTGGGATTTAGCGGTAAAAATCGGCATTCTGTCAGTCGCGGCAGGAATAACTGATTACGCATCAGGGCATTCTTCTTCATTGTCATTCCTGCATTGCTAATGGCAGCCCCCTGGTGTCCTTTCATGCGGCCCTTGACATGCGGTTCTCGACAAACCACAAATGTGGGAAACACCCCATCGTCGTGCTGTCACAAACCCCAATGGTTTGAAATGTGCGGCGTGCCATCACATTGATGTCTTGTCGGCGAAAGTGACCCTCTACTGAAAAATGATGAAGCTCACTACATCGGGGCTGTGAAAATTTCGGCGCCCCGTGAGCAATGTGCTGTCTGAGGAGAGAGACCGGCACACTGAAGACGCATATGAGGGCTCATCGAACTCACATAGAGTGCCCTAGAATCAAGTTGCACAGACGGGTCCAAAGATTCACCCAAGTTGCTCAGACAGACGTGTAGATTCACGCAGAGGTCTGTAGTCTCAAGTACACACAGACAGACGTATAGATTCACACAGAGATCTGTAGACTCAAGTTACACAGACAGACGTGTAGATTCACACAGAGGTCTGTAAACTCAAGTACACAGAGACAGACGTGTAGATTCACAGAGAGGTCTGTAGACTGAAGTTGCTCAGACAGACGTGTTGATTCACACAGAGGTCTGTAAACTCAAGTACACACAGACAGACGTGTAGATTCACACAGAGGTCTGTAAACTCAAGTTGCACAAACAGACGTGTAGATTCACACAGAGGTCTGTAAACTCAAGTTGCACAGAGTGATGTGTAGATTCACACAGAGGTCTGTAATCTCAAGTTGCACAGACAGACGTATAGATTCGCAGAGAGGTCTGTAGACTCAAGTGGCACAGACAGACGTGTATGTTCACACAGATGTCTGTAAACTCCAGTTCCTCAGACAGACGTGTAGATTCACACATAGGTCTGTAGACTCAAGTTGCTCAGAGAGACGTGTAGATTCACACAGAGGTCTGTAAACTCAAGTACACACAGACAGACGTGTAGATTCACACAGAGGTCTGTAGACTCAAGTTGCTCAGACAGACGTGTTGATTCACACAGAGGTCGGTAAACTCAAGTACACACAGAGAGACGTGTAGATTCACACAGAGGTCTGTAACCTCAAGTTGCACACACAGATATATAGATTCGCACAGAGGTCTGTAGACTCAAGTGGCACAGACAGACGTGCATGTTCACACAGAGGTCTGTAAACTCAAGTTCCTCAGACAGACGTGTAGATTCACACATAGGTCTGTAGACTCAAGTTGCTCATACAGACGTGTTGATTCACACAGAGGTCTGTAAACTCAAGTACACACAGACAGACGTGTAGATTCACACAGAGGTCTGTAGACTCAAGTTGCTCAGACAGACGTGTTGATTCACACAGAGGTCTGTAAACTCAAGTACACACAGACAGACGTGTAGATTCACACAGAGGTCTGTAAACTCAAGTTGCACAGACAGACGTATAGATTCACCCAGAGGTCTGTAGACTCAAGTTGCTCAGACAGACATAGAGATTCACACAGAGGTCTGTAAACTCAAGTTGCACTGACAGACGTGTAGATTCACACAGAGGTCTGTAGACTCAAGTTGCACAGACAGACGTGTAGATTCACACAGAGGTCTGCAGACTCAAGTACACACAGACGGACGTATAGATTCACAAAGAGGTCTGTAGACTCAAGTGGCACAGACAGACGTGTACGTTCACACAGAGGTCTGTAAACTTAAGTACACACAGACAGACGTGTATATTCACCACATGCACGCTGCACCCACCCACAGCGTGATACCCCCCACCCACCACACACACCCTGCACCGACCCACACCATAATGGCCACTTCCCAACATACTCCACACAGAGGGTTAGGGGTATAGGGCTTTAGGTGTTTAGGGGTTTAGAGGGTTATGGGTTTAGAGGGTTGGAAGTTTAGAGGGTTAGATAGTTAGTGGACTAAGAGTTTAGGGTTTACAGGTTTAGAGGATGGTGGGTTTAAGCGTTTAGAGGGAGGGTTTTAAAGGGTAAGGGGTTTAGAGGGTTAGGGTTTTAAGGGTAAAGATGTTTAGGGGTTTTAGGCTTTAGAGGGTGAGGGTTTTAAAGCATAAGGGGTTTGGAGGGTTAGGTCTTTAGATGGTTATTGATTCAAAGGATTGGGAACTTAAAGGGTTAGGGGTTCAGAGGGTTAGGGTTTTACGGGTTAAGGTTTTCGATTTGTAGAGGTTTAGTGGTTCAGAGGGTTAGTAGTTTATAAGGTTATAGGTTTAGGGTTTTAGAGTTTTGGGGTTTTTTAGGGGATTAGGCTTTAGGCGGTTAGGGGTTTAGTGTCGGAAGTTTTAGGGGTATAAGGTTTTCGAGGGCTATAGCTTTAGAGGGTTAGATATTTAGAGGCTTATGGCTTTACGGGTTTAGAGGTTAAGGTGTTTAGAGGTTTAGGGTTTTATGGTATCGGGGCGAAGAGGGTGAGGGATTTAACGGGTTAGGGGTTTATTGGGTTAGGGTTTAGAAGGTAGGGGTTTGGGGGTTTAGAGGGATAGCGGTTTAGAGGGTTAAGACTTTAGAGTGTTAGAGTTTTAAGGGTAAAAGGGTTTAGAAGTTTAGGGTTTTAGAGGGTTAGGACGGTTAGGTGTTTTGAGAGAGTTAGGATTTTGGGAGGTTATGGGTTAGGGTTTTAGATGCTGAGGGGTTTAGACGGTTAGGGGTTTAGAGAGTTAGGTGTTTAGAGGTGTAGAGGGTTTATGGATTTCGATTGTTCGAGGCTTAGTGGTTTAGAGGGTTCAGAGTTGAGTAGTTTATAAGGTTATGGATTTATGAGTTTAGAGATTTCGGGTTGTTTAGGGGATTATGGATTTAGAAGATTATGGGTTTGAGGATTTTCAAGGGTTAAGGGTTTAAAGGATTTTTTTAAAGGAGGGTTTAAAACCTACACTTAATATTATCCATAATAAAGTTGTTTTTTTGGACTAGTCTCCAACACACCGGTGTCCAAAAGTAGAAACAAATTGGCACTTTTTGTTTACATGGAAAAACTTTACTAATTGGCTGTGTCGGGTAGTGGCAGGTTTAGGACACATTTATATTGACATGATCTAACCCAAAAAAAAGATGTTATGAGATTAGAGGGATAGGGTTTTAGGGGTATAGGAGTTCAGAGGGTTAGGGGTTTAGAGCTTGAGAGGGTTAGGCGTTTATAGGCTAAGGACTTTATGGGTTTGAAGGGCTAGGCGTTTAGAGGTTAGGTGTTTAGAGGGTTAGGGGTATAGAGTTTTGGAATTATGGGTAAAGGGGTTTAGAGGGATAGGGGTTTAGAGGGTTATGGTTTTAGTAGTATATGGTTTTAGAGGGTTCGGAGATTAGAGGGTGAGGGGTTTAGAGGGCTAGGGTTTTAGGGGTATAGGGGTTTAGATGGTTAAGGGTTTAGATGGTTAAGGGTTTAGAGGGTGAGGGGTTTATAGGGTTAGGTTAGGCGTTAAGAGGTTTTGGTTTGATGGGTATAGGGGCTTAGAGGGTGAGGGGTTTAGAGGGTTAGGGTTTAAAAAGTAAAGGGGTTTATGGGTTAGAGGTTTCAGATTTAGAAGGTTTTGGGTTTAGACAGTTAGGCGTTTAGAAGGTTTGTGGGTTTCGATTGTTAGAGGTTTATTAGTTTAGAGGGTTATTTGTTTAGGAGTTCAGAAGGTCATGCGTTTCGGGGTTTTGAGGTTTTTGGGTCTATGGGTATAGGGGTTTAGAGGTTTAGGGGTTTGGAGGGTAAAGAATTTAGATGGTTATGGAGTTTAGGGGTTGAGAGGGTGAGGGGTTGAGAGGGTTAGGGGTTTGGAGGGTTTAACTCCTAGACTTTCACAACTAATATCCATAATAAAGTTTTTTTTTGGGTTAGTCTCAAACACACCGGTGTGCTAATTATAGAAACTAATTGGCACTTTTTGGTCACGTGATAAAATGTATTAATTGGCTGTCAGGTGGCGGCGGGTGTAACGACACATTGACATTTACATGAACTTACCCCAAAAACCCTTTTTTATGGGATTAGAGGGTTAGGTGTTTAGAGGGTTTAGAGAGTTCTATGTTGAGAGGGTTAGTATTTTAGAGATATAGAGGTTTACAGGGTTAGAAGGTTAGGTGTTTAAGATGGTTGGGGTTTAGATGGTTTGAGATTTAGGTTAGGGATTGAAGGTTTTGTGGTAGGATAAAAAATGGTTTAGTTTCAATTCTATATTTGTAAATAATTAGTTTACCTCTCCTGTCATGTTTTGTATTATATTTTTGTTGTTACGTTTTGACCCGCCTGACTGGACGTGTGAAAAATATCTTTATCACTCGTTAGATTCCTCCAGTACAAATACATATTTTTATTCTTATTGGCCTCTGTGCAAATCTATGGATTTCAGTGTGAGTTTTTGGGTCTCTTTGAATGTGTTATGGTGCAAAAGACGACGCAGAGGCATGTCTTCCTAGGAGCTTACACCAGGGTTTATTAGAGGCTTAAGCCTAGGTTTATTTAGGGGCTTACGCCTAGGGTTATTTAGGGGCTCACGCCTATGTTGGACGGGCTAATATATTTCTCCCCAGGGATAGGATACTGGGAGTCCCTAACACACACACACACTACCTGGGCTCTTCCCACTGCACCGGCCGAGGGATAAACCAACATCGACTGGCCGGGTGAAGCAGCCACTCTAGCCTCGTGCTAGGCTACCCATAGTTCATAGTTTCATAGTTTCATTTATTTGGTATAGCCCTGTGAGCCATTCGGCACTTGAATCGGGTGCAACCGCAACAAACAAAAAAACAAAAACATGAACAAGAAAACATCTTAAGGTGACTTTGTGCATGTGCAAACAGAAAATCCAGGAAAAAAAACATCAAAATATTCCTGAAATAGCACCGTACACCAATGCTGTTTGCCAAAATCTCAGTGGGATGCAAGTCAAACAACAACACGAAAACTTAGATTAAGGCCATCAGTCTAACTCCGTACTACAATAAACAAAACAAAAACATGGCCAAACAAAAAACTTTTAGAAATCACCAAAATAAAGCCACAAATGCAATGTAACAGTGATCATCGGAACTGTGACCGAATTTTTAACAATAAACTACTTAAATAACATGTAACACCAAACTTAAGCTGGAACCCGTGATGTGAACGGGGTCGTCGTGAGAGCCAGGAGGGTGGAAGTCCGGGACCCAGGGTAGACTACCTGCTGCATCTTCTCCCTGTTTCAAAGAACAAATTTGACCTCAGGTCTTCGCTCATTTACCAGCTTCACATTCCCTATTGCCGTACAAAAGCTGGAGGAAGGGCCTTTGCTATTGATGCCCCCAGGGTCTGGAATGTTATTGCCAATAAACTGCAACTTGAATCACTACCTATGAGATCTTCACTCAAAACTGCTCTAGAGGAGTTGTACACCCCTAGCTGCCACTGCTATTCAGTGGCCTAAAAGAAAAGAAAATGTTTCGCTTTTGATTTAGTGTGCTGATCTTAAAGGTGCATTGAAAAATGTGATACTCCGACTGATGCTCCTGTTGTTTGTGGAGTGACTCATGCCGCCACGTAGGGTCTCGTTGGGGGGGGTTACCTGGTACCCTGGGTTTTTACCTGAGAGGCCCCTCGTGGGGACGTCCCACGGTTTGCCAGTGACAGGAGATTGGCTGACCCCCCCCCCCCAGGCCGAATTGCACTGCGGCCCCGTGAATTAGCTTAAAATTGTATGGGCATGACGAGCTCACCGGGCAAACCGCAGTGAGAACACACCCAGCACAGGGAATAGGGCCTTGGGGGAGTAAGGCTAACAGCGAGCAACACGAGAGGGGGGGGGCGGACAGGTGCGAAGACCATGGATTAGGGCGCAAGGGAGAGCCACACGCCAGGTAGAGGCGGGGCATCGGTTGAAAATTGAAAGGTAGGCGCCCGATTGGCCGGGAGGGTAACACCATGTGTCCCTGGATTTTTGATTTGTAGGAGACAAATGGAAGGGAGGGAAAAAACGTTGGGCAGTTCTCCTCCAGTCGGCCAGCTACCGGGTCGGACTCCCAGCCGCTCGCAGCATCCGAGGGATACTGGCGAGGGCAGCTACAACTCGACCCCAGGCAGGGACCGTGAGACACTATGAGTATGTCTGCGAGGTGAGAAGTAGCGTAAGGGTCCACCTAGGGATTGCATAGGAATAGACTGGGCGCTGCTCGCTGAGAATTTTTGCTCCGGGCCACGCAGGGTTTTTCTTCAGGCGCGCCATTAATAAACTTTAGCACAGCAATGACACCGCGTGATTTCTGTCTGTGTGGGAGGGTGTCGGCGTGTTGTGCAATTCCGCGTGTGTGTGTGTGGGAGGCAGCGCTGGTAGTAATTCATTAACGGCTCCCGTGTCTGTGCAGCCGCGTGATTAATAGGGCAAGGGGGAGGGGTGCGTTAAAACCCGCTCACGAGCGTGTTTACACAGCGCATTTTATGCAGCAGTTTTACGTAGTGACAATCGCATCAACGGTGGGGCACGCATAAATTGTCATCAATACGGCCACCGTTTGGCCCGCGTGCCTGTGCCCGTGCGGACGCTCCAGCCGCTGCGGCGGAGTAAAGCAGCCCCCGCGGGTGGGGGGAGGGGCGCGTGCATATTCATACGAGCGGAGGAGCGGCTCCTCGGGCACGCTCATGCACACAACCACCTCCGCATTAGTGGTGGTTTACGTGGAGAGTGTGTGGGATAACCCGAGGCGGTGAGGAGCCAGCCGCTAGTCATGTCCCACAGAGAGGACGCTGGTGTGGGGAGGCCGATCACCGGATCGGCGGCAGCCCGGCGAGAAGGGGTGGACGAGGAGGGGAAAGAGAAGGAGGGGGGCGTTAGCCCCCACATAATGGTCTCAGAAGTGGTACAACCCCCCACACCTCCAAGGGAGAGAGGCGCCCCACCCCAAGCTGAGGTAAGATGGGTATTCACCGGGCAAGGGATTCCTTCATGGAATTTGTTTGCCCGCAACCTCACATACGCAAAGGATATTAATGGCTGGACGGACGATCAAGCGTTACAACAGTTAAACATGCATTTGGATGGGCAGGCAGCCGACTTTGTAGAAGCGCTACCCACGAGCTTGCATGCGCAGTGGGGTGAACTAATACACCGACTCGACCAACGCTTCGGCAATGAGGAGGAGGCGAAGGCGGCATTAGAAGCACGCCGCCGCCGCCAGCCCGGTGAGGACCACCGCAACTACGCCGAGGGCGTGCGCTCGCTAACGCAGAGCGCACGCCCGGGCTATGCTGCGGAAATAATTGAGGACCTCGCCGCCAAGAGGGCCCAGCGATATCTGGCTGGCACCTCGTGGTGGAAGCCCGATGTAAGCTGCGCGCGCCTCCCATTTAACACCATAGTTGAACGCGCACGTGCATGCGAGAGACTGGCCAGTGAGCGCGCGATGTTCCGAGGGCTGGGACGGGAGCACGCCATCGCGTGCCTTCTTGCAGAGGAGGAAGAGGAGAAGCTTGCTAGGGCGGTAAAGGGGGGGGGGGGAGGGCGAGGGAACTTTCGGGACCCCGCGAGACAGCCCCAGGATGGGTGGCATGGATACAGACCAGCATAGGGGATATAGCTGGCACTGTGACCCATTTACGTGGGGAGGTAACCCAAGCCTGCGAGCAGGTGACCCAAGTAGATGACAAGGTGACCCAAGTACACGGGGAAGTGATCCAAGTATGTGGGCATATGACCAAGCTGCAGTCTACAGTGGAGACCATCCAGTCCGAGGTGGGAAGACTACGCTCCACTGTAGGGGGGCTAACCGGGCAGGTGTCCGCCGTGTTCAGTGAGCACGATTCGGATGTGGGCCGGACAGACCTCGTTAAGCACCAAATTGACACCGGTGCAGCCCGCATACCGGTGCACCTAAACGGGTCCAGATTAAAGAGGCAGTTGTGAATATGCTCCGTGATAACATAATCGAGCCCCCAGCGAGCCCCTGGTCTGCCCCGGTTGTACTGGTGACGAAAAAGGATTGGGTCGACCCAGTTTCGCGTTGATTATCGAAAGTTGAACGCAGTTACCCTCGGCGACGCCTTTCCCATCCCCCGCATCAATGACACCTTTGACAGCCTCACAGAGGCGTGTTATTTTTCCACCCTCGATCTAGCGTCCGGGTACTGGCAGGTGGAGATGGCGGAGGAGGAATGGCCAAAGACCGCATTTACCACCCCGATGGGACTGTTCGAGTTCCGAGTACTCCTGTTCGGACTCACTAAGGCACCGGCGACATTCCAGCGGCTGATGGAGTTGGTGATGCGGGGCTTGCAATGGGAACAATCCCTAATTTACCTGGATGACATGATAGTGTTCAGTCGGTCCTTGTCTGAGCACCGGTCCAGGTTACGAGAGGTGTTCCAACGACTGCGAGCAGCCCATCTCGCAGCGCGAGGTTGGGTACTTCAGACACCGCGTCAGCGAGGCAGGGGTGCGCACCAACCCGCTAAAGGTAGGCGCCGTAGTTGAATGGCCACGGCCGAGGACCCTGATGGACATCAGGTCATTTTTGGGTTAGCCACTCGTTATCGGCGATTTGTGAAGGAATTCAGCGAGATTGCACGCCCCATCACCTGGTGTTGTCACAGGTGCAGGATGGGATGGAGCGGGTCATCGCGTACGCCATCCGGACCCTGAGCGGGGCCGAACTGAATTATTGCGTGACCCGTCAGGAACTGTATGCCGTGATTTTCGTGTGTAAGCAGTTCTGGCCGTATTTGTACGGCAGGAAATGTCGCGTGCGCACTGACCATTATGCTCTGCAGTTCCTACTCACATTCAAGGAACCGCAGGGGCAAATGGCCCGGTGGCTGACGCAGCTGCAGGAGTATAACCTGCAAATCGAGTACAGGGCTGGGCGGACGCACCTACCACTTTCCTGGAGCTCCGGACCCCAAGAAGCCTCCAGAGAAAGATGCTGAAGGAATGCGCTGGCGCGTTCACGGAGGATCGCTGCTTCCCGGGTCTGCACTGCCAGGGTCACCTTGTAGGGGAAGTGTGCCACCGAATGGAGAACTTGGGAACTGGTGAGGAGATGGAGCGTTGTAGGAGCGGAGCGCAGGGAGGGGGATGGAGGTCAGACGTTCCACGAGAGGAGGTGAGTCACGTCCGAATGCCTACGGGATGGAGGAGAGCACCGGCCTCGCTGAAACGGGGGATTCCATGCCAAAGAATCCACGAGAATAAAAAAGGAAAGAATCGAATGTGTTTTTAGCATTGATAGACAGTGGAGAAGTACAAGAGGCGTGATAAGGGAGAGTGGCTTGCTAAAAGGGGTAGGAGCGGTCCCTTCATCACGCCTTCTTCTCTCGTAATTAGACTGCTCTTTCTCTCCTTCAAGACACTCAATGTTTACTTTCAGCCGGAATGCTCCGGATCGCTGCACCGGGAATAACTTTGCCACGCCACATCCATCTCTCTTTATTTGGTCGTCATAATTTTATATATATATCTGTTTATAGACTTACAAGATCATGAGGACAATATTGAAACATTATTATGGAAAGGCATACCTTACACTCTCGTGGTAGTGCCTTACGTCGATATTTCCCACTCCGAGCCAGCCTACAGTAGCATCCTGGGGGAATGTAGAGCGAGAAATGTAAAGCCCTGCATCTACAAATGTGCAAAACGTCTCGAGGCTGTGAAATGGAGAATTGGGGGTTGTGCCTGGCGCTGTTTAAAAGATACCACTTCGCCCCCATCAGAAACCTCTTCCCTGCAGCTCTCGCATGATAGTGCTATGGTGAGTGAGTGGTTGACTTGAGCACCTGCCAGCAAGGGGATTCAGAGAAGCGTCATGGGAAATGTAAGAAGGGAGGACATGCACGTGTGCCAACACTTGTTTCGCACAGTACAGGTACATGGTGCAATACGTGTGTTTGGGAAGCGGTGACGCAGTGCTTAGCGTGTCACGCTACAAACCGACCCGCGTTCGATTCCCATCAACGGCACATATCAGTGGCGAGCGACATCTGGACTGATCCCCCGGCACCTACGCTTTGCTAACTCGCACTCACCAGCGTGGTGAAATATGGTCAAATGACCCACATTATTGACGCGACGTACGGAAGGGGCCTTCATCTGTTGTGCTGAGAATGACTGGAATGGATTTTATTTTTGACGAATGTTGCAATATCCTACATTCGGGGAGCGGCGGTGCAGTGATTGGTGGTCACAAGCTGCATTTCCAAGAAGGTCCTGAGGGCGAGGGCAGGAGCTGAATTGGTTGTCGTGTGTAGCAGGAAACTGGAGTGCCCGAACAAAGCCTACGCATATGGAGGGGATAACACTCAAGGAACTACATTTTTTTATCACACAGTCCCAAAGACCCAAACATACAAAGCAGCTAGCAAAAAACATGACTATTAAATGTGTCACTGATAAGAGGTAATAAGTGTCTTGAATCGAGCGCGGTTATAGAAATATTGGAAACACATGGGGTAATGTTTACGTGTATCTGTGCATAAATTGTGTCGCTCCAAATTTTAATCAGCAGGAACCTGTGGAAATTTCACATCAGCCTTTGCAGTCTGTCACGAGAATGATAAAATGCACCACGTGACACCCAAGTGTTCACTCAACGACACACAAATCCGCAGCCTTCTCTCTCAAGTGATATCATTTTGCCGAGTTCATTTTGAGCCTACATCGCCCCCCCCCCCATTGGTTGTGTAAACACGGCGGCGTCTCCCAATAACTTGTCAACAACCCGCCGAGCTCTCCCAGCCAACAAGGGAGAGACGACGCCACCGTCACGTTCCGAACGAGCCTGGCGGCACGCGGCTCAGCGACGCGAGCCTTCGATTGACAACAGGGCGCAGGAGCCCACTCAGTAGACTCCCTCGCGGCGATGACTACAGCCTCAAACTAAACAAGTGCAGAACATGCAGATCGCTGTGACATGGAAAGCGCGGTTCATCGTAAAGACGAAACCGTGGGAGCGCAGCGTGCGCTATACACATTTTTCTCGGAGTATCCCTCGTTTACAGAAGAACATAACTACGTGTAATGCACATACAGGAGAACATACGTCCGTGTCACTCGACCACTTCAAGCATGGTGGTTTAAGGAACTTCCCTCCTCGTGGTGTGTATTAATTTAGAAAAATGTCAGGATAGATTTTAACTGGTTTTCTGCACGAGTGGTTTTATTCAAATCAATTGGCGCTAAACTAGTCGTGCATCGCCAGACGTGACATGTTGCCTCCACCACGAGCAGCTTCCATTTTCGGTGGTTCAGCGGCCGCGACATTATCCGGCCGAGAACGTGGAGCAGCCTGTCGGCGAGACGGCTCTTCTCTGCTCGTACCTCTATACAATCCACCTGCCGGAGTTGACCAGAGCCTCGGCTCGCAACGCCATCTCCTCATAGTACTCGCTCAAGCTGTGGAGACGCCAGTGCCGGCGTCACAAGCGTGGCGGCACCGGCAGCACCACGAACCGAGTGGAGCCCGGACTCTACGTGCACTTGGGCTGACCGGACCATGGCCCCGACTTGAAAAAACAACACATAACTAGCCCCAACCCTAACAGCACGAAGGTTAATGATGCCACACGATACGCACCTGATAAAAGCGCCGAATTGCGCGCGTGAGAAGTTATTAATTCCAATCGTTCAATATATTTGACATTTAGGCCCATGGTGGTATGGTCAATGTGGCACCAGTGCAGCAAGTTGGTTTGCGCGCCACCCCTACCACGTGAGACCAGGGCAAACAGAGCACACAAAACTGAACAATCTTGATTTGAAGCTTTCGTGACCGCAGTGATCCATACTCTTTGGTTCTATCGTAAAGTAACGTAGTTAGAAATAAAATTGAACAAATCACGACGTTTCGATCGCAACACAAGCCATCGTCATCAGATGGGACAACTACAACAAGAAAAAAACTGCTGAAGTAGGCGAGAGAGAGCTGAACAAGTTATTACATTTAATCATTAAACGAAGAATAATTGAGAAACAATACGAATGATAACAAGACCATTCAAATTATCTGATCCGGAATCAAATAGTGGCCTCGCAATGGGAGTAGTTGAGTTGCTGGGGAGGGAGTGGGGTGGAATGCCGGCCCCTCGTGAGCACCACAAGAAGCTGTGGTGCCACAGCAACGGAGAAATGGAGCCGGCGCTGCTATCCCCTCGCACCCCTCCGCACGCACACCCCCACTAAACACACACACACATGTACCCACGTAGGGTCTCGTGGGAGCGTCCCCTGGTACGATGGGTTTTTACCTGAAGGCCCCCTAGCAGAGATGTTCCATGGTTTCCCAATGCCAGGAGATTGGCCGAACACCCCCCCCCCCCAGGCCGGATTACATGGCGGCCCCCCTAAAGGGGGGCAAAGAGCTTTAGAGGCTGGCCGCAATGAAGCATACACGAGACGGGAGATGGCCTCAGGGCAGACACCCTGCGGACAGTGTAAACAGTGGGGTGGGGAGGGAAAAGCCCCTAAGCACATAAAAGGAGGATTTAAGAGAGAGCACCTAGGGGATTACCGGTGACTCAGAGATGAGGAATGCAGATACAGGGACAATGGAAGAGTGGGGGAAGAGGGGGATGATGTTATGTCCGCCGTAACGGCCAAAGCGTTCAAAACGGCTGCTAAAAAGCACTCAATAGGACGTGCAGGATGACATCATGTCACACGAGGATTAACGGGATTGAGAAGATAAGAGCGGAGGGAGAGCAAATTTTGATCCGAGCTCTTCTGGAGCCATGGTGAATCCCAGCCGCCCTCAGCGTCCGAGTGACGCCTGCTGGGTGGAGCGGCGAGCCATCACTCAGGAAGAGTCTTCGCTGTCCAGCGTCCTGCCCAACTCCCTCCGTGTCCGTGCGACGCCGTGAGTGTGCCTGCGAGGTGAGTGATCGTTCAGTTGGCCGATTCAGCCCAGTCCGCTGTTGGCCCTAGCTTGAGCATAGTCGCACATTGCGAAGGGTGGGTAACAAGGGGCTGGGCGCTGTCCGGAGGGTGTCCGCGAGGGGAATAAAACCTTGGTACGAGATTGATGGTTGACGCGTTGTGCGTGTGTGAAGAGTGGTAAAGAGTGGTGGGACAGCGATTGGCACACTGCTGTGTGTGGGTGAGATAAATTAGTGAGCGGGTATTCCCCGATCGCAGATTAATTCTGAACAGCTGCGCCGGCGAATTAATCAATAACCACGCGTGGCCGTTCGCCATCTTGACACAACGGCTTAGCTCCCCCGCCCGCAGGGAGAGCGCCGATCCACACACAGGTATATTGTGCAATCAGCGCGGGGAGAGGGGGAACGTCGTGAGTGCAGGCGTGCACGTTGTGGGGGCGTGCACGTAATAATCCCTAGGCGGTGGTGAGAGCCAGCCTCGTAGTGATGTCCCTCAGAGAGGACGCGGTGCGGGGGGGCCGATCACCCCCCGGGGGGCCCAGCGAGAAGCGGCCAAGGAGGAGGCCGGGGTGGAGGGGGTGGATATCCCGCCCCGCCCGCTCACAGGGAGCAGGGAGGTGGGCATTAGTCAGAGGTGGTACAAACCCCCACACCCCGAGGGATAGAGGCGCCCCACCTCAAGCTAAGGTAAGATGTGTATTCACCGGCCAAGGAATTCCGTCATGGAAGTCGTTTTCCCGCAACATCACATATGGTAAAAATATTAATGGCTGGACGGACGCGCAAACATTACAACAGCTGAACATGCATTTGGATGGGCGGGCAGCCGACTTTGTAGTAGCGCTACCCGCAAGAGCGCAAGCGCAGTGGGGGGAATTAATACGCTTACTCGACCAATGCCGCCAGCCCGGCGAGGACCTCCGCAACTATGCCGAGGACGTGCGCTCGCTAACGTAGATTGCATGCCCGGGGTATGCTGCAGAAATGATTGAGGACCTCGCCGCCAAGAAGGTCCAGCGATATCTGGCTGGCACCTAGTGGTGGCAGCCCGATGTAAGCTGCGCGCACCTCCCATTTAACATCCTTGTTAAGCACGCACGTGCATGTGAGAGACTCGCCAGTGAACGCGCGCAGTTCCGAGGGGTGGGACAGGAGCACGCCATCGCGAGCCTTCTGGCATAGGCGGAAGAGGAGCTCGCCAGGATAAGGGGGGGATCGAGGGAGCCTCCGGGACCCCGCGAGACAGCCCCAGGATGGGTTGTGGGGCTGCAGACTGGCATAGGAGATATAGCAGGCCGGCTGACCCAAATAGACGACAAGGTGACCCGAGTTGGCGGGAGGTGACCCGAGTTGGCGGGGAGGTGACCCAAGTATGCGGGCATATGACCAAGCTGCAGTCTACCGTGGACACCATCGAGTCCAAGGTGGGAGGACTATGCTCCACATTAGGAGGCCTACCGGGCGGGTGTCTCAGAGGCAGATCTCGGGCAGATGTGTATCGGGGGGGGGGGGGGGGAGAGGGAGTGGGCAGAGGGCCTCCTACAGAGCTGCCACCCTTCCCCGGGTGTGTTACCTATGCGACCGTCGGGGGCATCTCGTGAGAGACTGTCCTCAGATCGCCCATGCTAGACACGCGCCAGGGTTAAACGCCATCGCCCCCTAGAGAGTGGACCAACTAGGGGTGCAATCGACATGGTCCCAGCACAAAAGACGATAATAATAATAATGGTGAGCGAGTAACCCCCACTCAGATTCCTCGTGAGTGCCACACACTGCAGCGTGCTCGGGGTTGACGTGGGCCACGTGCAGGCCCTGTATCGCGCACTACACACTGCAAGTGGAGCTGGGATGGGACTGCTGGGGAGGGTAACACTTGAGGTCCGTCTCGGACACCAGGTGTGTACCCAGGAGTTCTATGTCTCGAGTGTGTTGTGCCATGAGCGTATTGGAGGTACCGACCTCCTGGAAAAGTCGGGGCTCAACGTGCAGCCCTGCCAGCGATGCGCCACCGTGAAGGGCAGCGGGGAACGGATTCCATTCCTCACTGGCTAGCTGGTGCTGGTCGAAGATGCAACGGGCCCTATGGTGCAGTGTTTTGATGAGGGAATTCTTCTGGGCTAGATGGTGGTGGGAGTCAGGCTTTAGATAGGCATCCGTGTGGGTGGCTTTCCTGTAGACCGAATGTCCCAACGAGCCATCAGGTCTCCTCTCAAACAGAACATTCAAGAACGGCAACTTGCCATCTTTCTCCACTTCCATGGTGTATTTGATGGCGGGATGTCTGGAATTTATGTGGTGTAGGAAGAGGTTCAAAGCTGGGAGGCCATGTGGCCAAATGACGAAAGTGTCGTCTACATATCTCTTCCACAGGGAAGGATGTAGGGTTGATGTCTGGATGGCATCTGTCTCAAATTTCTCCATGAAAACATTCGCTACCACTGGTGATAAGGAAGAACCCATTGGGGTACCCTCATTTGGTTTGTAGAATGTACCATTCCAGGTAAAGTATGTGTTGGTAAGACCGTGCCTTACCAAAGTTGGTACATCTGGATTCAATTGTGTCAAGTACAGGTATGTTGGTGAACAGAGAGACTACATCGAAACTGACACACAATTCAGTTCTGCAAGTGGCAGGCTCCGGGAATCTGCCCCGGTGACAGGCACATCGATAGTGAGCTGCATCGGCAGAAGCCACGAGTCTACGAAGTCAACGGAAATTGAGTCTTGCTGCGGAAAGCTCCAGGGGTGGGCCCCCGCAATCGACCAAGGATGGCGATGCTTGCAGAGTAACGATGTGTCACTGTGTACGAGTTCGGCACTGACAGACGAAGTATCGCTAAAAGTTTTATTCTACATTGAGTGCCAGCTCCCACCAGCAGCTTCAGCAAGAGAGAAAGAGAGAGAAAGAGTGACGAGCAATGACAAGCAATTGACCTGAAGACAGGGCAGAAAAACGCCAAGCATTGACAAAGTGAGCATCGCTCAGGACCACCAGCAGCAGCGGCAAATGACTACCCATGAGCGTGCAGACTCGGAAGCCGAGCACACTCCTGCAAAGGTCAAGTCTACAAGGACCAACCGTGCCTGGTGCAAGGGAGAGAGCGTGACCGGCGCAACCTAGAAAGTGTCGGCACCGGCAACCAGTGGACGAAATGCGAGCGCAATCGTGCATCGCCAAAGAGCACGGAGCAGGAGGGAGAGCGCACAACCAGCTTCCTGTCTTGCTCTCGAGACGCGGCTCACGCTTGTCTCACGCCGTCGTGGCACCCCCTCTCTTCCCCTCCCCGCCGCTGGTTGACAGCGTGTTCGAGGGAGGGGACGCTCTGCTGGTGGAGCCCGCCACGTGGCTGATGGTGGGAGGGCAGGCGGTGACGACGTTCAGACCCAGGCTCTTCACACCGACGACCCAGAGTCCTCTGCTGCTTCTCCTTATATCCCTCTCGGCGGGGCTAAGCCTCGCCTCTAACCACGCCCCTCTCGGAATCTTCCCGAGGGCTCTCGAGGCTTCCCGCTAGCTCTGCCCATTTACCTTTCACCCAGTTGGGATCCCCCATACTGATTGAATGTGAGACAACATAGCACGTCTCTGCAATAACCCCTTGGTCGCCCTGTAGGTGGCGCATTCCCATTACACAATTGATTGTATTATCCCGATTCATAATACAGCCCTAGACAACGAGGCAGAGCTTAATCATCATAATTGCATACATTAGCATAATTTCATACATTTGCATAACTTACAGTTGCACCTTCCATATTAGCAAAACATAATTTGCGTAATTACATAAATTAGCATAGCTTTGAATAATTGCACATTTTTTTTTTCATTTCATTTTTATACATTTTTCAAGACCGAATATATACAACAATAGCGCAGCGCAATGACTGCTACACTGCCACTCAGCACACACATTCTTGCATACACACACAGCAATACACACACAGCAACAACAGCCGCCATTCTTCACTAAGTGGCGGTGACATCACCAGGGTGCTTGTGCCAGGCCAGGTGCACTCCGAGGCCACGTAAAGTGACGAAGGCTCGCTGACAGGTAACAGGACAGAATATTTTTTTTTATTTATTTAACCAGGTAAAGCCCACTGAGCTATTTAGCTATTTTTCAGAAGCGATCTGGCTACAAATGATAGCTCAGTGAAGTTGCTTATCACGTGCAAATGTATAGCAACCAAATACTCTAAAACAGGGGTGTCCAAACTTTGTTTTCCCGAGGGCCACATACAGTAAAATATACGAAGGACTGGGCCACTCACTAGAGGTGAGGGATGCTGCCTCACTTCTCATGCACTAATATTGGCAAAATCAATCAAATGCAGGTAAATTACGTTTGATAATTGAACATGTTTGAAGAAAAAAAGCCTCCATCATAGCACTCCATTATTAGATTTTCATTTTATTTTTTACAAAAAGGTTGGCAGGTCATTCTCTCAGTGACAGCCTCAGATTGGTTCTTAGGGTGCTGATCCCCCTTCATTGTCCTGTATGAAGGGAGAGACAAGAAGATAAATAGGGGATGTGGATATTTCAAGCTTATTACACAAATGCATTATTTGGTTTGTTAACACATTAACTAACGTTTGTTAAAAAAATGTCATCAACTTTAATTGACTGAATTTATTAAGTAATTGGGCTTATTAACAAATGAAAACTGTGTGTATATTTTTAACTCACCTGTAATGGTAAGAATGCTGCTCTCAGTGGGAGCAGTGATGCTGCGCTTTGGTCTGAAGGATAGCTGGCAGGTCAGGAGTAAGTTTGGTGGTTGAGATGCGAAGGACGTCACGGAGATGGCTGTCGGTCGTTCTGGTTCTCGGTCTGCTTTTGTTCAGCGTTTACAGAGAGAATGTCTGCTCACAGATGTATGTTGAGCCGAACAGACTCATCATTTTCTTTGGTTCTTTCGGTAAAGTCACGTAGAATGAGAATAAAATAATAAATTGACAAAATAAAATAACACAATAATATTCTCACGACGTTTCGGCTACAACACAAGCGGCCTTCATCAGGTGAAGGGACGAGACTGTCTGGAGGACAGCGCTGCAGTGAAAAAGCCACGCTCAGATAGCGACCTTTAAGCTGTGTGAGAAGAAACAAAGCGCCTTGACAAAGGAATTAGCATAGAATTTAGCATTGAAATGGCTGAGTGATTAGCTTGTGACTGGTCACAGAAATGGCTATGTTAAAGTTAAAGCAAACACATCCGCAGAGGCACCCCTTGACAAAGGAATTAGCATAGAATTTAGCATTGAAAGAGCTGAGTGATTAGCTTGTAACTGGTTACAGAAATAGCTATGTTAAAGTCAGAGCATATACATTCACAGAGGCACCTAGTACAAATCAAACAGGAGAATTTAGCATTGAAATAACTAGGCGAATTTAGCATTGAAATAACTTAGTGATTAGCTTGTGACTGGTCACAGAAATGGAAATGTTGAAGTCAAGGCCTACACATCTGAGCTATTCACAGTAACTGGGTATGCACTACAATATATAATGAATACTATATAGTGAACCAATGAAAAACTAAAATATAAATTACCTCAATGTTATCAATAAACTCTATATATTCTCCAATCAGCTAAGCTACCAACAATAAGTCGTTATATCACAATGCTATATGGCGAAAAAAATGGGTGGATTCTTACCCTCAACTTTAGCAACACGGATAACTACGGGCCCCGTTCAGACGGACGAGTTCATCCATTGTCGGAACAGAGGAGGGGGAGAGAGACAGCTGCGAGGCGCTGTTATACTCCATGTTGTAAACCATACCATTAACCGTGGTGTGAGAGGTATTTAGAGTCAATGCCAGCGAAAGAGCTGCGGTCTGAAGGTCATCGTAAAATACAATTAATTCAGAACGGAAATGGTTTAAAACATCTTTCCAATGGTTACTAAGCCAGAATCCATCTTATCGGTTGAAATTGTCTCTGTGCTTGTATATGTGAATGGCCTCATGAACGAATCTCTCATGGTAGCCGGTTGGTTTGCAAAGAACCTCCGTCTTGGAGAAGTCAATGTCATGTGAGCCCACTGAATTATAATAGTGATCTGCCACGGCAGAGGAGTTCGTTCTACCGTGTTTCAAGTCTGCTTTATGTTCGCGGATGCGGTCCGAGATATGTCGTCTGGTTTCTCCAATGTAGCTACTACCACAGAGGCACTTTAGTTTGTAAACACCCGGGTACTGTATGTCTGGAACAGCATCTTTTACAGATGGAACTAGATCACGGATTTTATGTACTGTGTTGAATCGGACCTGGATCTTGTGTTTATTCAGGATTTTGGAGATATTTTTAGTGACCCCTGCAATGTAGGGTAAGGTGATGGTTTTGAGTGGCTCCACAAGAGGATCCTTCTTCATGACTGGAGTGATGGCTTTGCGGATTGTGTAGTCGGAGTAACCATTAGCCCTGAGAGCCTGGTGTACGTGCTGAGTTCACTGGTAATGTCGGAAATGCTTTGGGTTCTATGGTATAGAGTCTTGATGAGGGAGTTCTTCTGGGATGGATGGTGGTGGGAATCCGGTTTCAAGTAAGCATCTGTATGGGTAGCTTTCCTGTAGACAGAGTGGATCATTGAACCATCATGTCTCCTTTTAATTAAGACATCCAAAAATGGTAGTTTGCCATCTTTTTCGACCTCCATGGTAAATCTGATGGCTGGGTGTATGGAATTGATATGGTCGCGGAATTGGTCTAGAGCAGGCTGGCCATGTGGCCAGATGACAAAGGTGTCATCTGGCCATGTGGCCAGATGACAAAAGTGTCATCCACGTACCTCTTCCTTAAGGTCGGGCGTAGAGTGGCAGTCTGGATGGCGTCAGTTTCAAATTTTTCCATGAATACGTTGGCTACAACCGGAGATAGGGGGGAGCCCATTGGGGTGCCCTCAGTTTGTTTGTAGAAAGTTCCATTCCAGGTGAAGTATGTGTTGGTTAAGCAATGTCTCACCAGGGGGGGTACATCAGTATGCAGTCCTTGATGAACCAGGTCTTCAATGATAGCGATGGTGTCAGGTACCGGGACTTTGGTGAACAAGGACACCACATCAAAACTGACAAGCAGGTCGTCTGGGGACAGGGAAATGCCTTCTATTGTCGATACCAGGTGAGTAGAATATAGTACCGCAGAGGTGTTTTTTCCAGTGAAAGGTCACAGTATATCAGCAAGAAAACGTGCTAGTTTATAGATGGGGGAGTTGATGAAGGCCGCTTGTGTTGTGGCCAAAACGTGGTGAGAATATTATTGTGTTATTTTATTTTATCAATTTATTATTTTATTCTCATTCTACGTGACTTTACCGAAAGAACCAAAGAAGATGAATCCTTGCAGTCACGAAAGCTTTAAATCGAATTTTAAGACTCATCATTTGTTTTGCCTGGCGTCTCATCAGAGGAAACTTGGCCTTTTCCAAGCTCCAGTAGAAGTCAGGTAGGGAGAGAAGCTGATGCTGATTCTTCAGAGAATCATCACACTGAATTTCGATCAGTTCTAATTGCACATTCTCCTCCACTTCTTCTGCATACATTGAAAACGGAGCCGCAAACAGTGTGATTTCCTTCTCAATGACAGAAAAATCTTGGAAGCGCTGACTGAATTCTGTCATGAGAGATGTGATCACAGACACATTCTCCCATTTTTGCAGAGAGCTTGGCATTTGGAAATGCGCATTTGATTTCGGTCAGCGTGGGGAAGTGCGCTACATTGAAGTTGCGCAGTTTGTGACTCGAAGAGACGGAGCTTCGCACGGAATGCTTTCATGTACGCATACAGCTGTGGTACCAGCTGCTCTTTGCCTTGTAGTCTCTTGTTCAGGGTGTTGAGATGATCAGTGAGATCAACTAGAAAATCCAGGTCTGCCAACCATAAAGGGTCACTGATCTCATGGAGAGGTCTGCCCTTTTCTTTCAAAAACTTGTCGATATTTGATCTCAGGGAATAAAACAGCTGCAGCACGGAGCCGCGACTGAGCCAGCGCACTTCAGAATGGTAGAGTAGGTCCCCGTATTCAGCATCGACATCAGAGAGGAACGCTTGAAATTCTCTGTGGTAAAGCCCTCGTGCCCGAATTATGTTGACAGTTTTCACAACTGTGTTCATCACATTGCCAAGCTGGATTATCTTGGCACAGAGGGCTTCTTGGTGGTTGATACAGTGCATTTTAACAGCCTCACCTCCACTCTCCCGCACCTTGGCACTCACCATAGAGGCCATTCCTTTGCGCCTGCCTATCATTTGCTTGAGCCCCATCGGTTGTAATTCCACACAGCTTGTCCCATTTAAGTCCAGCCTGGTTAATTGCATTTATCTGACACTTGCTGTTTTAAGTTAGCCGACAAGTCTTCAATTCGCCGCACAACCATATTTCTGGACATACTAACATCGTTGAAATCCTGCATTGTCTCTGGGCACATTATTTCCACGACTTTAGTGAGGCACTGTTTGATGGAGTCACCGTCTGAGAAAGATTTCCCGTGTAGGGCAATGAGTTGAGCTGCTTCATAACTGGCTATTGTTGCATTTTCTTGAGCTTTGTTAGCACGGAAAAAAAACCTGCTGCTACGTTAGCAGGCTAGCAACCATCTGCTTTACCTTCTCTTTTCGCTCGGCGCCAGTGTAGGATGTGAAGGTCTGATGTTTCGTTTCATAATGCCGTCGTACATTGTACTCTTTCATCACGGCAACACTCTCATTACAAATCAATCAAACACACTTCCCCTTGGTTTCTATGAGAAAATATTCATTTTTCCACCGAGTCTGAAATTTTCTGCACTCGCTTGCAATCTTGCGTCTCTTCGGTTCCGGCATTTCTGGTGACCCTGAGCAAATGTTTTTCTTCGATTGCTTGCTTTGTGGAGACGCTGCCTTGTTCAAGACAATAGCGCCACCTAGTTTTTAAACTAAGAAGTGCAATACAGTGAGCCATTGTGCATTATATTTTTAGACTTTGATACGGGCCAATTAAAAATGGATGGCGGACCGCAGTTGGCCCGCGGGCCGTCGTTTGGATACCCCTGCTCTAAAAGCATGTTTCCAAATTCATAGAGAAAAACTGGAGGACCCAGAGAAAAATCCATGTGACCACGAGAAGAAAGGCATGCCAACTTCAAATTTACAGGCGTCAGGATCGGGATCGTACCCACAGCCTCTTGTATACCAGGGGAGGTAGTTAAAATATCGCCACCGTGGTGTTGGGTTGGCTGACTACTCGGCCAACTTGCTGCATTTTAGCGACTCGACACTCCGCTCATTGTCGTGAGCGTCGCTCTTCTCGAGGGTAACTGCTTCCAACTGCCCAATAGCGTTCTTCATGACATTGCGAGTCTTGAGCAAGTCCACTGAGCTCCACATCCTTCCCATATTGCAACAGTCCATCTCTTCTCCAGGCCGTGCCGCGTCTGTTTAGCCCCCTCTATCCAGCGAAACAGAAACTGCCTGGGCATGTGGTGGCTGGGCATACGGGCTACATAACAGCCAATGCAGCATTGACCATCGATGGAGTTCACTGATGGGAATGTGTCCAGATCTTTCAAGGATTTGTGTTCTCCGCACACAATCCAGCCTGGTTAAACACAAAATGGATCATAGGCAGGCCATCCTGAAAATTTCGAACCGGTGCAGATATTATATGAGAGGGGTCCACATTCCGCAAGCAAAGGGAAGGGGGGGTCAAGACTCTTGCCGAAAATACCGGGATCTTCGTGTCGAGTGACAGATCAGGTAGCTTCTACACAGCGTTAAGTAGCTGATCAAAATATAATCCCGCTCGACCGATTCGGAGCGAGACCTCTGCTGCCAATTTGGAGTTTGTCATGAGCACACTACCCAGGTATGGACACGTCTCTACTCTCACCACAACTGCACCATCACGATGGTGAGTTGACTCAGTGGAGTATAGGATTATACAAAATACTTGAGCAGGTGCTTAATTTGGTGGGGCTGATGGTAAGGCCTATCTCTTAGTGACATGCTGCAGGTTCAGCAGCAGAACCTTCAACTCATCATTGAGCAGCAACCACCAGATCATCACTGTGCATAACATGGTTGATCAGGAGGATCAGTCTCCCATTGTATCTGGACCAGATAAAAATTCTACAAGTACAGCCATGGAAGGCTTCTCGAATGACATGGTCGAACATTATGTAAACAATGTAGGAGCCAGATGAGATGCTGTCGCACCCCAAGATGAACAGGGAACGGCTGCGACTGGTGTTGCTCATGAGCGGGAATTGATCTCGGGTCGCCAGGTTCATAGCGCACACACATACTCATTCATGCAGTTGAGGTCACTTACTTTGAGAAATCTCATGGAAGCTGCAACCAAAGTCCTTTACCCGCACGGTCCCTGCCACGGGGTCCTTGACCAAGATGTTGCCCTAGACCATAGGTCGGTAACAAAAATAACAAGAAGATAAAAAAAAAATATTCAGTGAAAAAAACTCAATCTTTCAAAGAGCCGTAATGCACTGTGTGGTGAATACGAGATGGTGGTCCTGAATAAATAACGTTCCGAAGCAGTCCTTAAAAAGCCACACGTGGCTCCGGAGATGCAGGTTACCGATCCCTTCCCTAGATGAAGAGCGGCAGAAGTTGTTCATGCTCAGAGGTTACGAAAATCTAAATTTCGGGAAGCAGAGGATGGATCATTTAAAAGGTGTCCAATGAGGTGAAGGTCTATCGACTTTATAAAATGGAATATTTTTTCTCATGGCTGCCACTCGAGGTGCCCCTTTCAAATGTGATGAGATGAGATGCATATTGCACGTAAAGAAGCTGTTACATGAAACCCGAAGCTGAGAGCTGTGAGTGCAAGTGAACGATTATGCCAAACCATCCACAGTATGGATTTAGCAATGCTTTCCACTGCGTTTTTGCATTTGAAAGTATGAAAATAGCACCATAGAAGCCGCTGGATGGTAGCTGTTGGGCAATTGTGCGTCTTCAAATTGTGCTTTTTCCTTTGGGTTGTCTCTCCAAATGTGCTGCAACTCTTTGCTAGATGTGGCCGGTTGTCTCTCACAAAATCGCACAACGATTAATCAACGCTCATTTAGTGCTCATTATACAAAGAAAATAGAGACCAAATCCATGCTGCGATCAGAACACTGGGTGTAGTATAAGCCTTGTTTTGTCAATTATAGTGAAGGATTAAATGTCTTGAAGTGCTCGTCTGCTGTGCTGGATAAGAGAGCGTCAGATGAAAGTTGGGCGGCAGGGTGGTGCAGTGGTAACACTCACACATATCACTGCAAGGAAGGGATTCTGGGTTTGATTCTTAACCCAAGCACCCCTTTCTGTGTGAAATTTGTGTGTTCTCCCCCTGCTCTGCAGAGTGTGAGTGCACGTTTTGAATACCTGAACCGGTCCTGGGCACCCCCTAGGTCAACTCAGCCATAAATTAATACCTGGAGCAGTGTGTAAACATCAACACTTGGGAGACAAAGGCGGCCGGCATTTGCTGCTGGCCACACCACCCGCACATAAGCCGTGTGGGCCTTCATAGGTGCTCGCTAACAGTACTTGCCCCAACAGACTGTAAAGACTATACGGACGATATTTGTCTTCATCTTTGTATTGTGCGAGTGTAAGTGATTGTGTGGAGTTTGTATGTTCTCCCCCCTAGTTTTGCATGGGTTTCGTCCGGATTCTCCAGACTCTTACCGAATTATAATGGTCATCTATCGCGTCGTAGCCATCGTTCTTGGAGCCCACTGCTTGATTGTGCATCCCATAATACCAAACCTCACGTGTGGACAGGACCTCCTTTATCTGTCCGTCACTCAGTAGGTGACCGTAGAGTTGCAAGATGTCTGCAGACAAGAACAACAGCAGCAGTATTGTACAGTATAACTCTTAATGATGTTAATTGGTTCCATAAAACTGGTCATTAAGTTATTTGGTCGTTAAGCGAGCAAAGGAAATACACGTTCAAGGCTCAATTCGTTCCGATCGCATCGAAAGTTACCCCCTTTGCATTCAAAAAACGTACTTTATAATATTTAAACAATGTATATTAATACATGAAGATACTAACAACATAAACACAATATTAAAATAAACACGGTTAATCAATGCATTAATTCATATTTACTGTACCTACAACAGCCCATCGTTAACAGGAGAATGGTCGGTAAGCGAACACGTTGGCCGCTATGGAGGCTGGTCGTTAAGCGATTTGTTAACATAGATGGTCGTTGAGAAGTTGTACTCTACACTACTTATACTACACTATACACTACTATACACGACACTACTATACACGAAACTGCTATACACTACCATAAACTACTATACTCTATGGAGGCCTGTCCTTTAAGCGATTAATCAATAACCGGGGTGGTAGTTAAGAGAGGTTATACTGTATTGTTAATGATGACGCTCGTTTACCCAGCAAAGCCTCAACGTGTCTCACGAGGCTCCTGTCCGTGCTTTCGCGGCAGGGAATGGTGGGGGGGGGGGGGGGGGGCATGTTCCTGTGTGGGATCTCGACTGCCGAGTCACTTGCCAGGTGACCTTTGTAGCAATTTGACGTTTGGCCGATAATACTCCACACACGCTCGCAAAATAGCTCCATACGCACTTGTCAGCAAACGTTAAAGATCCCACGACATCACTCGTCACGGTCCAGGTTTGGCCAAGTATAAAAGGTTACACCACCAGAAATCACTCAATTGGGACGAAGATGAAAGATCCCCGGAATGGAACAAGCAGGGCGTGAATGTGAAATGTGCAAAATTATTCGTGTTGATAATAATAAAAAAATTATAATTGTTTTTGGCGAGATCACCTTCAGGCGATTTTGCTGACGAGGGTCGTGCGCACTGGACGGTTGATGGTCGCAGTCTGGGTCACCTCCCTGCTCAGCTCTCCCAACAGCTGCTTTGGGTGGGGCTGCTCCATACACAGAGACAAAGGGGGTGGGTGAGTAATGGGTGAGTGGTGAGTGAGTGTTGAGTGATGGGTGAGTGATGCATGAGTGATTGGTGAGTGCGTGATGGTTACGCGAGTCGTGAATGAGGGGTAAGGGGTGAGTTATGTTTTCGTGATTGGTGAGGGGTGAGTGACCGTTGGGTGAAAGTTGAGGGGTGGCTGATGGTTGAGTGGTGGGCGAGTGGTGAGAGATAGATGAATTATGATTGAGTGGTGAGTGATGGGTGAGTGAGGAGTGGGTGATGGTTGATTGATTGGTTGGCGAGTGAGGGCAGGTGATGGTTGGGTGATGGGCGAGTGAGGGGTGAGTGATTCGTGAGTTCCCCCACCTGCAGCACCTCCGTCTGCTGCTTCACCATCTCCATCTCTGTCTCCTTCACCACTTCCAGCTCCTCCTCCACCATCTCAAGCTCCTATAACACCTCCAGCTCCTCCATCTCGATTATCCACCATCTCCTCCTCAACCACCACCTCAAACTCCTCCATCCCCCCTCCTCCATGTCCCCATCTCCCACTTCTCCATTATTTGCCACTCTTCAGCTGTCTCCCCCACTTTCGATGCCCGCCCCTTAGAAGAGACTCAAGCTCGAGACCAGGAAGAGGAGCTGGGACAGAGCGAGTGAGGGAGCCACGCAGGCCAGCGTGGGAGTGTTCAACATGGGGCTCACGGCCTGGGTGCTTGTGCCACTGCTGCTCACCAATGGCTTCAGCATGGAGGCGCCGTTGGGCTGCACGCGTGGCAAGGCCGAGGTGCACGTCCCCTTCTCCAGCAGTAGCTGCATGGGTGGCGTGCCGCTCCACCAGCTCGGGGACCTCATGCGCATCTTCAACCCGCCCGAGCTCAGCTGTCGGATCGCGGTCAAGGCCCAGGGATGAGCTCCCACTCGAGAGTGGTCCTCCCCCGGCTGCTGTTTGTGCTGCTACTGTTTAGGACCAGTAGAACGGACTGCTTCTGGTCTCCCACCCAGTAACTCTGTTCTGTCGTTTTTCCCCATTGTTAACCATCCCAGCAAACTCACCGACACTGTTACCTCATCCATCAGACACAAACCCCCATACTTTCTCAAACAATGGCATCTCCAATTTTATGTTAATTCTATTCCTGCAGTCTTCCACAATTCATGATATTTGTTTAATAGGTATCCACCTGTTACTCGTAGCTTAAACATTGATCACAGACAAGCATATCTACATGCTAGAAAACGCCATTTAGCACAGCACTCTGGTATAAAAACAATACATGTTTATATTGTTGATTAGTTTGCGTGTTGAAACCAATCCTGGTCGCATTACTGCCACACCTTCCCCATTACTCACATGTAACTCAATAGATGAAAAAAAACCGACAGGGTCTTGCCATTGTTCCTGTCAATATTAGAGGGAAGAAAGATACATTTGAACAATTCAAGATTGAATTCAATAATCCTTATCCAGACATCTTTTGTATGTCTGAAACATTGCTGACCTCGCATATGAATCCTAGCCTAATAAAAATCGAAGGAAGGAATATGTTGATGAGACCGACAATCCAGAGGACTGTATCACGCTAATAATGCATTAATTATATAAAGATTAGTGACTGGATTGCCTTTTTTCTCTACCTTGCACTCCTATCACTTGTTGTATTGTTTGGTGTTTTTCTGACCCTCCTCTACTCGACATCTGTAAAAAAAATATCTGGATAGCTCATCGGACTCCTCCAGGATAAAAAAAATCAGCAGACTACCTGCTGGATCTCCTCACTGTTTAGAAGAACAAATGTGACCTAACGTCTTCGCTCATTTACCAGCTTAACATTCCTTATTGCTGTACAAATACTGGAGGAAGGGCCTTTTCTATTGATGCCCCCAGGGTCTGGAATGCTATCGCCAATAAACTGCAACTTGGATCACTACCTGTGAGATCTTCACTCAAAATAGCTCTAGAGGAGCTGTACACCCCGAGCTGCAACTGCTATTCAGAATGGCCTGAAATCAAATGTATCATTCCGCATGACCGCTGCAAAGTATGGTCCTGAGTTTTGATTATAGTGTGCTGATCATTAAAGGTATATTGAAAAATTTAGATTCTGCTACTGATACTTCAGCTGTTATTGAGTGACTCATTCAGCCAAATATAGCTGAAAAGTTTGGTCGTACATGTTACGTATATCGTTTATTGTTACATTTGAATCACAGTTCCTATGATCACTGTTACATTGTTTTTATAGCTTTATTTTGGTGATTTTTAAAATATTTTGGTTTAGCCATGTTTGTTTTTTGTAGTACAGAGTTAGCCTGATATCTTTAATCTACATTGTCTTATGGTTGTTATTGTTTGACTTGCATCCCACTGGGATTTTTTGCACACAGCGTTGAAATATGGTCTTTTTTTCTAGAAGACATTGCTGTTTTTTCCAGGATTTTTCTGTTGCGTGTAGTCACTTTAAGATGTTTCTTGTTCATGTTTTTTTGTTGTTGTGGTTGCACCCGAGTCAAGAGCCGCATGGCTCACAGGGTTATACTTAATAAATGTAACTGAAACTGAACTACTATTGCACTGTACGTAGCCTACCACTCCAATCCGAAGTGCTAATTAACTGCTCACTCTATGGTAGGTCAGTATTCTGCCTGTCACTCTTTTATCACTACTACCATGGTTACTGTTCAATGTGAACTTCACTCATTGCTTCCTGCTCTCATGTTGAGCCACCACCCTGCAGGTCACAACAACAACAACAACCGCCATTCGCCACTAAGTGGCGGTGACGTCACCACGACGCTTGTGCCAGGCTATGTGCACCCTGAGGCCACAACAACACACTCACCCACCAACTTGCACTGACCAGCAAGGTGAAGTATGGTCAAACAACTCCCATGACCAACACAGCTTGGGGAGGTCTTCATCGAGCAGTGGATTTATAAAGTACCATGAATTATGATGGTGAATATTAATGTTGTTAACGTTTTTAGGGTTTTATGATATTGTATTATTGTTTTGATTGTACTGTATTGTAGTTGCTGGTAATGTTGAAAAGTTTGTTATTAATTCAATCTTGACTTAAAGCTTTAGTGACTGCAGGAATTCACACTCTTTGGGTCTTTCGGTAAATTCACATATATAGAAAAATAATAAAATAAAAAATCACGACGTTTCGATCGCAACACAAGCAATCGTCTTCAGGTGAAAAAATACAGCAGGCGGACTGCTGAGACAGGAAGAAATTTAGCGAGAGAGCTACTGCAGCCAAAGGTGATATAGGTTTGAGATGGGGACAACCAACGGGTAAGTGGGCGGGGCTAAAGATGGAATTTGCAAGTAAATGTAAGATCGCAGAGCTAGGTATACCTCGCCTATTATGCTGCTAGAGATTAGCATGTCAATCTGTTAATGTAACCCCACGGTTACGGTGCTGAAGAAGCCATTGTATTGCTCGAGATTAGAGATTAGCATGTCAATGTGAAACGGCTCCTACAGCAGCGGCTGTGTTAATGAGAGACATTCAGCCTATTAAACAACGAGCGCCACCACCGCATCGAGGAAAGGGGAGCAGCAGCTATGTAAGTGAGACATTTAGCCTGTTAATGTAAAGGCATTTAACAAGGTAATGTAACTTTGAAAGTCGGAAATAACTGCTAAAATTGGCAGGTAGGATAGAAGCACCCCAGCTCGCCCGGCACACCTGACACTCGGCCCTGGTGGTAAGGAGATGAGGGGATGTGACAGGGAGCAACAAAAGGCTGAAGGCGGGACGGATGCACGAACCAATTTCGGCGACCGAATAGGATTTTAACACATTGCGGCCGGTTGGCCTGAATCATCTCAACCGGCGGACGCCAGGATTTGTACAGCTTGGGAGACGTGCCCACGGGCACCTGAGGGCAGTGCAGCCATTCCCTGTACCCCCGAGCCCACTGTTTACTCGATACCCGATGCACCCCTAGACGCTCGTTGGCCGACTGCAGCAAGGCGGAATTTTTCTTGGAAGCCTCGCGTGCCTCCGAGGCCCATTGAAGGGTAAATTGCAAGGGTCCCGAAATGGTGACCCTCGGCTTACTTGGTGCCGTGGACGTCAATAGGAAGGTTATGTTCGCTACCATACATTAGAAATAATTGTGAGTAGCCGGTGGAAGAGTGAGGGCCCATGCGATAGGCTGCAAGCACCCCTGGAACGTGCAGGTCCCAGTCGCCCTTGAACTCCCCGACCTGCTGACTCAGCATGGAGGTCAGAGTCCTGTTGAGTCGCTCCACCATCCTGTCTGGGGATGTGCGAACCTTCTTTGTGCCCAAAAGGTCGCACAGCTCTCGTAACAGTTTGGATGAGAAATGTTTCCCTTGGTCAGTAAGGAGGCGTTCTGGGGCCCCCTTATCCAGCACGTATTCATGGAGGAATGCATCGGTGATGGCCGCAGCCAATTGGTTTTTGGAGTGGCCAAGCTACTGGCTAGTGGGAAAAATACTCCAAGCCCACTAGCAGATATTTATTCCCTCGAGCCGTGACGGGAAAGGGCCCAAGGACATCGAGCGCGACAAGATCGTTAATGCGAGACACTCGTATAGATTGCAAGTGCAAACAGCACTTAGTAGCCAGCGGTTTTCGGTGAGCACATTGCACGCAGCCTTTAAATGTTTTTTACATCGCCAGCCATTCTGAGCCAAAAAAAAATCGAGTTTAAGGGTAGCCAGGGTCTTATGTACACCGAGATGCATAAGTTGCTCATGCACAACACAATCAACCTACCCCTGAGGCCCGTAGGCACTACAAGACTGTAGCAACACAAGCCGCCGTCCCAATACATCAAAAGGCCATCCTTGAGAATGACTGGGACCACCCTGCGCCAGCCCGACTGACACAGCGCCGCAGCTTCAAGCGGGAGGCGTCCTCTGCCTGGAGGTGCCCCCATTCATCATGGCTCAATGCAAGGGTGGCATCGCATGTGGTGAGATCCCTGGGGCTATCAGGGGTGGAGGCCCCCGCTGACGCTACAACCACAGGGGGTACCGCTGCGGTGGCAGCGAGAAATCCGGGTAACGGAGGGGAGGGGCATCCACTAGGCCATCCCGAAGCGCAATAAATGCAGCCTTCTCCTCTGCTCCCCACCAAGATTCTTTACCCTTTGCCATCAGGGCATGGAGGGGCTTGGTAATGGTGGCAAACCCGGGCATGAAACGGTGGCAGTACGATGCAAATCCGATAAAACCTCTCCCACCGACTTGCGGGTTGGCCAAGTGCGCGCACACACAGTTTTATCTGGATCCATCACAATACCCAACTCGCTGACGATATGACCAAGGTAACGAACAGACGTTTGCAGCAGGTGGAATTTTTGGGGCTTAAATTTGAGGTAAGCTGCCCGCATTTTAAGAAAAACCACGCGGAGCCATAGCAAATGCTCATCGAATGTTCGGCTAAACACAATAACATCATCCAGGTATATCAGACAGGAGTCCCATTGGAGTCCTGCAAGGACCAGCTCCATGAACCTCTGGAACGTCACCGAGGCCAGTTAGAGGCCCATCGGGAGCTGGTTAAATTCAAACAGGCACTGGGGTGTGCGAAACGCAGTTTTAGGCTTAGAAGAATCATCTAGGGGCAGCTGCCAGAATCTTGAGAGCAGATCAAGTGTCGAGAAAAAACGTGCCCCCGCCAGAGTGTCCAATGAGTTATCCATGCGGGGTAGGGGGTACGCGTCCGCCACAGATATTTTATTAAGTTTGCGGAAGTCGATGCAGAAGCGTAAACTCCCATTATGCTTTTTTCACGAGAACAATAGGAGCACCCAATGTGCTGATGGACGGGGAAATGACGTCGGCAGCCAACATCTCATCAACCGCCTGCTGCATGTGCTCCTTTTCAGTAGGGCTCAAGCGGTAAGGGTTTTGACGAATGGGAGCAGAGTCGCATGTGTCAATATGGTGGCTCAGGAGGGTTGTGCGACCAATGTCAAATTTTCCCTTGCTGAAAATATCCGCAAACTCAAGCAGCAGAGCACGCAGCACGGACTTCTGAGCGTCAGACAAGCCCGCATTTTCAGAGCAAAGGGCATCCACCCACTTGTCCCTGCGGACCTGCCCTTATTCTGAGGTCGACTTGACCCCCACGCCCCCCACCACGTTACCGTCCTCCTTTGCGGCCGACGCATGGGCGAGTACTGTGCCCGCCTGAATAACCGATGCGTACGGCCCGACATTGAGAATCTGAAAGAACAGCTGTTGGTCCCTAGAGACCACCGTCTGAGTCCCCATGAGCATCATCCCCGGTACCTGCCTGTTAGAAGGTCCCAACACGACCCCTCCCGCGGTGGCCTCCCAATCAAGGGGCTTCCGCAGCCGCAGGGGGACAAGCATTTGCGCTCAGGGAGATATTCTAACCATGACACTAGCCAGCACCTGGACCGTTGCATTAGCCGTGCGTACTCGAGTGGGGGAAGAGAAGAATGCGATGCGATGGCCCGAGGGCAACTCCAAACATCCCTGATCTATCAAGATCCTCAAGGGCATTTTACTCAAGAAATCGGTCCCCAACAGAGAAGGCACGGCCAAGGAGGTGGAAACCAGGAAAGGCCCCAACAATTTAATGTCACCAATAGACACCTCCGCCGAAATCTGGCCTATAATGCCTAACGAACCCCCGTTAGTGGCAAAGTACGGAATGATAACCTCGTGGCATTTTGTAAAAAATCAATTCTGAAATAATGGGGGAAGACGCCCCCGTGTCGATGAGCACTCGTACCTCTATCTCCTGTATCGTTCCGATAACCGCCGATGAACCCACCGCCGTGGCAATAACATGGTGAGGCAACTGCGACCACTGAGCCGGGCGGAGTGGCCAGCCACTACCTGACACAAATGACCCCGCATGCGCTGTGATCCGACGAGAGTGACTACCAACAGGACGCGAACCGGCACGAGAATAAGATGGGTGAGGTGGGAATGATGGCCAAGTGTGTGGTGCGCCGCGACTTGCCTTAGGACCCCATAAGGTTGACGGTATCTGGGGGGGCGACGACAGGGGCCCAGAGGGTCTCCAATGTGCAGCGCGGCACCCCAAGGAGACGTGCCCCGGCAGCCGGCATTTGTAACAGACAATGGTGCTGCTGCCAGGGCGAGGGAAGGACCCCAAGGGACGGCCACGTCCCTCTTGCTGCTCCCCCTCGCACCTCCGCCCACCTCCGCCGTCGAACGCGGCACAGGCCTGGGCCGGCTCTTCCTCATCCGATGGCCCGAGCACCTCCTCGGATGCAGTACACACCACCAGCCCCGTCCAACGCTTGAGATTCAGGTGAGTTTGAATACACTGGGCGATCATGAGAGACAATGCGTCATCTTCCTCCGTAGCCGGCAAGGCTATGTTCAACTCCTTCACCAGTGCCAGCAACCGCTCCAAGACTAAGGAGTCCACCCACGTCAGTTCCATCTTTGGGAACGCTGCCTGCGCCAGGGATGGGTGTCTCGGCCTCCCTCCGCCTCTTGCCAGCAAACTAGTGTCGAACATTCGATGGCAGATCGTATACCACGGCCATATGCGCGAAGGCCTGCGATAACGTGGCCCTCTCTCCCGGTGGAATGGCATAAAATGCCACGAAAGCATCATCGTCGAGGGAGGTGGGAAGCGCCTTTAACGCCTCCGCCTCTGTCCAGCCTGCTAGCGTGCAGCTCGCGGAGAGGCGTCTTTTGAACGCCTCCCAATCCCCACTAGCCGCCGCAACCTCCCTGACGAATGGGAGACGATGCTGCAGTGCTGGAATCTCCCGCGACGAACTTGGCGGGAAGGAGGAAATGGCGGGCAACGCTTCATGTGCCACCGCCAAAATGGCCGCTGCACGGGCAGGCGGCGTGGAGGGGGAATCACGCTCACGGACGGTAGCGACAGCGAGGTCGGCACCACGCGGTAACCGGCGCCGCATCCTCCATCTCCGGCTCTCCTCCGTCATGCTCGGTGACCAACACGGCTGCGGCACTCAGTAGCTCGTCGAGACAAGCGTGGGCAGGGCGGCGATCTCTCCGTGACGGCGACACTGCGGCTGCATGAGTCGCGCCGCGCTGCTCCGCTGGTGGTGAAGCCTCGCCCGCCCCTTCCGGGGAAGCTATCCCCATGCCTGTCGGAGGGATGGTCTTTTCGTCGTCTTCGTCGCCCGAGGACATTTTGGTGGGATGTCTGCGACGTTCGAAGATATCGCCTCACTAATACTAAGCCTACACTTAAAGAAAATTTTACCACTTCTGTCACTAAATGTAGTGGGTTCAATTGAGGCACAAACTCAACTTGGAGGCAACACTATTTATTAACACATAACAACCAACGTGAACACTATACATAAGGTGGTGACCACCGTTCCAAATCTCACTAACACTCGGGGAATAATACACAGTGTGACCAAGGCAGGTGATGGGCTGCCTGGTCACGAACGACGATCGGAGACTCGAGGACCGTTGATGATGTTTTCATCCCGGGGTTGAACAGCCCCGTTCCCTGTTCACACCCCGCTTATATCCGCTGTGGTGTGGCCGGCTCCGCCCCGGCTCCGTCCCTCTTCTCGATCCTTCGAGAAGGTCCCCAACCACGTAACCCCCAAGGTCCCCCTGGGGCTCTTAGCCCCCCTATATCCGGTCACGTGTCCTGTTGGGTTCACGCAGAGTGTCACGGCCTGACACCACTGCCGTGACACCCGCCTACCGCATCCATACCGAGCCAACACAGTAGTGATGTCATATGTCCCTACACTCGTACAGTCTCGACACAGTAGTGACGTCGTATGTCACTACACTACTGCAGTATAGTGAATAAGGCTTCTCTTGTTGTCACTGTATCAGTAACCCGTTGAGACCTCAAACTACGAGGAGTCACACTTTGTAACTATGAATGATTGAGTGAGTTCAGGAGTGGGATGCCAAGTGACTAAGTGAGTGAGTGAGATGGTGGACGAGTGGGTAAATCTTTGAGTGAGATCGTGAGTTACATTATCAAATTTATTTTGAACAGACAAGAGCTCAAGAAACCAGGATTAGTCTCATTTGCAAGTCAGTGGGTTACAAAAATAGAAATCAAATCTTTTTTTCTTTTACCAGGTAAGGCCCAGTGAACTATGTGGCTCCTATTATAAAGCCACTAGGGCACGAATGACAGTACAATGAAGTGGCTCATCGTGTTTAAATTTATAGCTGCAAAATTTTTGTACAGGCAGTCATCGGGTTACGAATAAAATTTGTTCCTGAGACCTGCTCATAAGGCGAACGGTTTGTAAGTCAGAACACAATAATGGAATATTTTAAATGCCCATAGGTCAGTGTTGTGAAATGTATGAAGGTTCAACAAAAAGTGAAGCATTGTTACACTCATAAGATCAAAATTTGGACATTTGCATGTCACACTGTCAAAAATACGGTATTACATAAAACACAAAATAAAGTAATTTTGTATAAACTTTTGTTTTCACTTATCTTGATTCCTGATGCTAGTGTGGGGGCTGACGCCCACCTCCCCGCTCCCCGTGAACGGGCGGGGCACGACGTCCACCCCCTCCACTCCCCCTACTCCTCGGCCACTTCTCGCCGGGCCCCCGGCTATCGGGTGATCGGCCCCCCCGCACCAGCGCCCTCTATGAGGGACATGGCTAAGTAGCTGGCTCACCACCGCCCGGAGTTATCCCACACACTCCCCACGTACACTGCAACTTATGCGGAGGTGGCTGCGTGCATGCATGTGCCCATGCAGGCGCATGCACCACCACGGCTAGCGCTAAAAATAGCCGTATGAATATGCACGTGCCCCTCCCCCCTCCTCGTGGCTATGCCCTAATCCGCGTGCCCGCAATGCTAAGGTAAACTGAAAATAAATGGCGGCTGAATGAATATGCACACCTATCCTCCGGTGGATCAGCCTTAATCCGCTGTGCAAACAGATACTACGTGAAAAGAAGGAGGCGACCTGGGGCAGCACACTGGGTGCACGTCTTTCCGTTAAGGCTATTTGACTGTGTAAACGAGCTGCGCAAAGTGCGCTGTGCAAACACGCAGTCGGAGTCGTCGAGATGGTAATCTACGTGCAAATGGCAGGGAGGGGATTTAACGCACCCCGACCCCCACCTTAATCACTCACTTGGCACAGCAGGTGGCGTTTTCGTCACACTCAAACGAAAACCCGCGTAAACAATGACGGTCGTATAGATGGTAATAGATGCGCACCTTACACACCAATCCCGCGCTGACACCCTGCAGCCCCGCGCTCGCTCTCTCATGCACCCCGCCCCGCACGCAGTCGCTGCACTCAAAAATCACAGATACCACGCCGAAGTTTACCCACACACACAGAAATCAAACTACACCGATCTTCTGAACTGAAGTTTATTAATGGCGCATCTATAGAAAACCCTGTGCGGCAAGGAGTAAATATTCTGCGAGCAGCGCCTAGCCTATCCCTATTCAATCCCTGCGTGTACCCTCACTCTACTTCTCACCTCGCAGACGCACTCACGGTGTCGCACGGATGCGGTGGGAGTTGAAGGGACGAAGATCCGAGAGGTCTCTGCCTGGGGTCGAGTCATAGCAGCACTCGACAGCGTCTCTCGGACGCTGCGAGCGGCTGGGGGTCGGACCGGGCAGCTGAATGGCTGGAGGAGAACCCCTTAACGTTTTTCCGCCCCCTCCTTTTATGTTCTCGGAATCCAAAGATCTAGGGTCACGTGGTGTTATCCTGCGCGGCCAATCGGGTGGCTACCTTTCGATTTTAAACTGATGCCCCACCCCTACCTGGAGCGTTGCTTTCCCATTATGCCTCGATCCATTGTCTATGCACCCGTACTCCCCACCCCGGACTCAACCGGTTTGATCGGGGTGGCCGTCCCGCAGAATACAGATCTGCAGTGGGTCCAGGAATTTCTCTCCCACCTCCTTGTCTGCGCTGCCTGCACCATATTTCCCCCCCCCCCCCCTGGCCCCTTCCCTGTGCTGTGAGTGTCTCATTGCGGTTAGCCCGGTGAGCTTCGTCGTGCCCATACATTTTTAAGCCAATTCACGGGGGCCGCAATGCAATTTGGCCTGGGGGGGTCAGCCAATCTCCTGACACTGTGAAACCGTGGGACATCCCCCCTATGGGCCCCTCGGGTAAAAACCCATGGTACCAGGTGACCCCCACCACGAGATTCTACGTGGGTACATGTGTGTGTTTATGGGGAGGGGTGCGAGGGGATGGCAGCGCCGGCGGAGTTGCTCCGTTGCTGTGGCCCCACATTGCCCTCCGAGGTGCCCATCCCTGTCCCGGGTTGACTGGAGCACCTCGCCAGGGCCGCCCTCCATGGTTTCAATCGGCGGACATTGACCATCGTCTCTTGGCCCCTCTCCCCACCCTGGATTAGCACCATCCAGGGGGAGATCTGCCGCACCACGGTCCAGGGTCCACGCAAGTAGGTGGCCTGCTTCCCCACCTGTCCAGCCCCTACACGCGGGGTGTGCAGCCATACCTTAGAGCCCGTCGAGTAGAAGGGGGGCTCCACACGGGGCAGGGCGCCCTGCTCTTGCCGCTGATGTGCGGCCTCCCCCTGTTGGTAGACCCAGCCACGGGTCCCTCGCAGGGTCACCATCAGGTGCAACCATGGCCTGGCTCCCTTCCTCTGGTTCCGATGAAGAACGCCGAACAACAGATCTGCTGGTAGGCGAGACTCACGACCAAACATCATTAGGAACGGGGTCTGTCCCATAGATGTGTGTACCGTGGTGGCATAGGCGAACAGGGCATAGGGGAGGTGTTCGTCCCAATCCTGTTGATTGGCGGCCGCCATAACTTTGAGCTTTTCGGCTAAAGTCTGGTTCATACGCTCTACCAAATCATTCTCTTGGGGGTGGTATGCCATAGTTCGGTCCTTCTGGATTCCGAACTCCCGGCACAATGCCTGAAATAGCTCTGCCTTGAACTCACTACACTGGTCAGTAATGACTCGTTCGGGGATCCCATGTTTAAGCACATAATGCTCCACAAAAGCCCGGGCGACCACAAGGGCCGTTTTATCGGGGATGGCCACCACCACTGGATAGCGCGTGAAATATTCCACCGCCACGAGAATATACCGGTTGCCTTGGTGGGATCGTGGGAATGGCTCCTGTAGGTCGATCCCAACTGGCTGGTTTGCCTGGCTGACGCAGAACGGCCTCAGGGGCACTTAATACCATGCCGGTTTCTGCCCACACTGTTGACAAGCACGACAGCCCTGTACCCAGGCGGCCACTTCTTGTGCCAGTTTGGGCCAGAGATACTGGCGACGCAGGGTCTCCCGAGTGCGCTGTTCCCCATCATGGCCCCCGAGCGGGTGGTCGTGCACCTACCATAGCAGCTGGGGCCGCACCTGGGTGGGAACACAGATGCACCCCGGTTGCCCGACTTCGGTTAGTTCCCGCACCACCCCGTTCTTAACACACAACCAGGCATAGAAACCACTCCAGGGTCCCTGCAGGGCGACCTTTTCCTCTCGCAGGGCCGTCTTCATTGCCGCCAGGTCCGGGTCCCGCAACTGGGCCTGTCTCAGCTGCTCATCATCCAGGCCCGGGAATGTACAGCCGATGTCCTCTTGGATCCGACCGGGCGGGGCTGAGCGGCCCGTCGGGCCCTGGGGTGTGGGCCCTGTGCCCGCCGGGCGGTCCCCTGGGTCCCTGGCTCCATCTGCAGAGACCTCTGTGGCACACCTGGCACTTTCTCTCAGCGGAGGGGGGTTAGTCTCAGGGCGCTCCAGGGGGGCGTTGCCTGTTGGTAGCATCCCTCGTGAAGCATGGGCAGGCCTCCTTTAGCCGTTGTCTCGGCGCACACCGTGGGTCGCCTTGACAAGGCATCCGCGTTTGCGTGCATCCGCCCAGTCCTGTACTCGATTTACAGGTTGTACTCCTGCAGCTGCGTCAGCCACCAGGCCATCTGCCCCTGCGGTTCCTTGAATGTGAGGAGGAACTGCAGAGCATAATAGTCAGTGCGCACGCGACATTTCCTGCCATACAAATACGGTCGGAACTGCTTACACGCCAAAATCACGGCATCCAGTTCCTGACAGGTCACGGAATAATTCAGTTCGGCAACGCTCAGGGTCCGGCTGACGTATGCGATGACCCGCTCCGCCCCATCCTGCACCTGGGACAACACCGTGCACAGCCCACTGCTGCAGGCATCAGTGTTCAAAATAAAATCGGTGGAAAAGTCAAGGAAAGCCAGGGTGGGGGTATGGGTGAGGTGGTCCTTGAGGGTGGTGAAGGCTGTCTGGCAGGCCTCCGTCCACTGGTAGGGGTTCTTAGGGGAAGTGAGTTGGGTGAGGGGGTGTGCAATCTCGCTGAACCCCTTTACAAATCGCCGATAGTAAGTGGCTAGCCCCAAAAATGACCTGACCTCCATCAGGGTATTCCACTACGGCGCGTACCTTTTCCGGCTCGGTGCACACCCCTGCCTCGCTGACGCGGTGTCCGAGGTACCTAACCTCGCGCTGCGCAATATGATACTTACGTGGCTTGAGCTTGAGATGGGCTGCTTGTAGTCATTGGAACACCTCCCGTAACCTGGACCAGTGCTCAGACAGGGATCTACTGAACACTATGATGTCATCCATGTAAATTAGGCACTGTTCCCATTGCAAACCCCGCATCACCAACTCCATCAACTGCTGGAATGTCGCAGGCGTGTTAGTGAGACTGTACGGGAGTACTCGGAACTCAAACAGTCCCATCGGGGTGGTAAAGGTGGTCTTTGGCCGATCCTCCTCCGCCATCTCCACCCGCCAGTACCCGGGCACTAAAATTTAGGGTGTAAAAATACCGCGCCCCTGCGAGGCTGCCAAAGGTGTCATCGATGCGGGGGATGGCAAAGGCGTCGCAAAGTGTAACTGCGTACAACTTTCGATAATCAACGCAAAACCGGGTCGACCCATTTTTGTCACCAGTACAACTGGGGCAGACCAGGGGCTTGCTGAGGGTTGGATTATGTTATCACGGAGCATATCCGTGACCGCCTCTTTAATCTGGGCCCGTTTGGGTGCACCCACTCGGTATGTGGGGAGTTTAATGGATCGGGCTGCACCGGTGTCAATTTGGTGCTTAACGAGGTCTGTCCGGCCCACATCCGAATCGTGCTCAATGAACACGTCGGTGTACTCCCACAGTAAAACCTCGTAGCTGTCGGGCTCCCCCCTTGGGTAAATCTGCCCAGGGTACATGATGCGCGTCAAGCAGGGGGATGACCTCGGCTCTGGGAGTCGGGCCAACTCGCCAGGCCAGGTCCTGGTTGTCCTTGGGGCGGCAGGGGTCCTCAGCCAAGAGGGCAAACACCGAGCTGTTAGAGCGGCGTGCGTGCAAGGGGTGTACTGTGGCTACCGCGGTGCGCTGTTGCAGCACTGCTGGCGTACTGTGGGGGTTAAATATCCATATAAACCGTCGGCCCCTGTCCACATTTACCAGCGTGGCCGACCCCACAACCCCGTATCGTGCTGCCAACTCCAGATAAGGAGTCAGCATTACCTCACCCGATGGTCGGTGTGCGGGGTCGGTGGAGGGTGTTGCCACCAGCACCAGCATCTCCGCGAGGGGGCCGGCAGTGACGGCCGACGCCAGGATAGCAGCCACGGGCTCAAAGCGGAACGGAATCTGCTCCCCGCTGCCTTCCACGGTGGTGCATCGCTGGCGGGGCTGCACGTTGAGCCCCAACTTTTCCAGGAGGTCGGTACCTGCAATACACTAATGGCATAACACGCTCGAGACATATAACTCCTGGGTACACACCTGGTGTCCGAGACGGACCTCAAGTGGTGACCCTCCCCAGCAGTCCCATCCCAGCTCCCCTTGCAGTGTGCAGCACGTGATCCGGGGCCTGCACGTGGCCCACGTCAACCCCGACCACACTGCAGTGTGTGGCGCTCATGAGTAAGGTCACCGCCCCCGTGTCCAGCAGAATCCGGGTACGCCACCTGTTCACCTGCCTTTCCACCAGCGACGTGGCCCCCGTGATTCCTGCCACCAGCTCCCGAAGCCAGTCGCCCGAAGTCACTGCTTTCTTGGGTGTTGTTGCCGGAATCTGCGTGGGGGTCAGTCGCTCGCCATTATCATTACAGATTATTTGTGTTGGGTCCACATCGATTGCACTCCTCAGTGGTCCCCTCTCTAGGGAGGCCTTGGTGCTTAACCTCGGCACTTGTCTAGCTCGGGCGATCTGGGGACAGTCTTTCACGCGATGCCCCTATTGGTCGCATATATAGCATGCCCGGGGAAGGGTGGTGGCTCCATAGGAGGCCCCTTGCTCCTCTCCCAGTGCGCATTTGTTCGAGGTCTGCCTCTAATTGAAACACCCGCCCGGTTATCCCCCCTACCGTGGAGCATAGTCCTCCCACCTAGGATTGGACTACCTCCACCATAGACCGAAGTTTGTCCATATTTTGGTTCATCTCCATGCGTATATCCCTTATGCCTGTCTGTATCCCTCCTCTGGAAGAAGTCTTACGATGGCGCGCTTCCGTCCAAGCCCTCGAGTCTCTCGCATGCACGTGCGGCCAATCTACTAGCACTGAGAAACCGTGGGACATCCCCGCTAGGGGCCCCTCGGGTAAAAACCCATGGCACCAGGTGACCCCCCCACGAGATCCTACGTGGATGCGTGTGTGTTTTTATGTGGAAGGGTGTGAGGGGATGGCAGTGCCGGCGGAGTTGCTCCGTTTCTGTGCCACCACAATCGTTTGGTTTCAGAAGGGGTTCAATGAGTCACCACGATTTCACACACACAAGGGAGCACGCAAACACACAAAGACACACACACACAGACGCATCCACACACACAAAAACACACACACATGGGAGAATCCACACGCACACACACACACAAAGACACACACGGAAGCATCCACACACACAGATACACACACATGGGAGCACACACACAAATATACACAGAGACAAAGATCCCCCGTATAGCCATAACAGACTGTAGTGGCAAGAGGGGGTGGGTGGCCAGCATCACACCCGACCAGCTTTTTCTCCCCAGTGGCGATATATATACACACACACCGCACCAGGTACTCATTTGAGGCTGAGTCGACCTAGGGAAGGCCCATGACCGCTTCAGATAATCGTCACTAGCATTGGCCGTGAGTGGGAATCGAACTCGGGTCACCGGGTTCATCGCGCAGTGTGCTAACCGCGACGCTACCGCTCCCCATGCACTCACACTTTCACACGCATGTGCGCGCACACGCACACACGCAAACTCTCACTCCCAGCACAAAGCCAACTCATTACATCTCGTTTAACGTGATCTTGAGGAACTCTAATTCATTATTGCGCTGTTTGTCCTGGTGAACATTTTAACAAATAAATAAAATAATAAATATACAGAGCACTTACAAGCGAGGCCACGGTAACATAGACGTCCAATCATTCGCTCGGCCAACGAGAGGCACGTACGCTGAGCCAACCAAACCCACCCCCCGCGATTTGATTGTCATAATTCGTGGTCACAATGACATTTTTTAAAATATATTTGAATTTTTTTTATCTCGGGCTCCACTTAAAAGAATCCCCACCACAGAAATGTGGACTGAGGACATCACTAAAAACCCAAATTGAGAGTGCAGGAGCTCCAACCTCGTCTCTTACCACTGCCTTGTATTGAAATTATTAGCTTACATTTCATAGTGGAGACTTATACATGACATAGCATGTGTTACTGTATTGTAACGTGTCTGTGTATGTGTTGCATATTAAAGCTTTGGCAGAGCGAGTAACGCTAAAACAAACATTGCTCCCAGTACCCTAGACCCGTTGATGAATTAATATATATTATTTTACACAATAACCCATCTTGTATGAATCGTTTTAGCTTTTTTATTGTATGTAACCATGCTGATAATCATTTCAACAAATTACAAAGTCAATCAAAGTATTGTTTATAAATTTACATTTTCTTTTTATAAGGAAGGTTGGATTTGAACCCGTTATCTCATGGCTGCTGCCGCCTTGTGGCGGGGCTTGTAATATATATCTAGAGGAGTAGAATGGGGAAGTGGCGTCACTTGTGCTGTCCAGGGCGATGACGTGACGTCATGCGCTCGGGGCAGCAGAGTGACATCACGGCTCCTCAAAGATAAAAGGGGGACCCCGTGACGTAAGCGGGGTCGTAGCTGGAGAGTAGGGGTCTGAGAAGGGTGGAACGGGGAGCCAGGGGCAAGAGGGTAGGGATAGGGGAGAGGTCACAGTGCCAGGCTAGACGTGGCTGTGCTCCTCGGTCGGCCGTGTTGGTTGATCCCACGGCCGGCGCAGAGGAGACAGCACAGGGCAGTCGGCTGTGTCGGGACCTAGCCTTGGACCCCTAACCCCTGGGGAGTTGTTCACCCCTGTGTATTGTTAAAGATTTGTAATAAAACCTTGGCGGAAGCCCTTACCTTACCTTAGCCTCCGAGTGAGTCGTCGGGAACTCCTTTACATATTTATGAACTTTACATATAAAAGGGGAATTTTTGAATGTGTGTCTGTTCAAAATGTTTAGCGTGCTTCCCGACATGCAACAAACTTGAAATTTGCCATGTGGCTACTTTCCAGACTGTACACCATGCAATGCAAAAATAGACTTTTGTATATTTTTTTTGGGGGGGTGGGGGCACGGCAAGTGAGCTGTGACGTCATATCTGTCATGTCACTCCCGCAAATGCGGAAGTGTCACGCTGTGTGCATGCTCATGGCACCTCCCCCCCCCCCCCCCCAAAGGCGGCCGGGCGTGGTGAATCCAAGTCCTGGGCGAAGCCCGCTAGTTAAGCTAGTTTAATTATAATTTTAAGTTAAAAAGAGAGGGGTCTATAGGCCTTAACGGTACTCTATTAATTTGTAATAGAAGCCCTCCTACAAATTTGGTAGTTCCAGTAACAGGCGTTAGACGACCTTTATAAAAGGGGTGAAAGGCTAAAAATATTTTGATGCTGATAAACACTGCAACAAATGACTCGCTAAATAGGATTGTTTATTAAATAATAACGGAGGTTGGGTTTGAACCCACTACCTCGTCACTCACTGCCGCATTCTTGTGGTGAGGATTGAGTATTGCAATTTGTGTTGATTTTGAGCCCCGGATGTGCGAATAAACTCAACACTCGCTCACCCGATAGCGGGTCAGTAATTTGCCTGTCACTCTTTTATCGCTACTACCATGGTTACTGTTCAATGTGAACTTCACTCATTGCTTCCTGCTCTCATGTTGAGCCACCACCCTGCAGGTCACAACAACAACAACAACCGCCATTCGCCACTAAGTGGCGGTGACGTCACCACGACGCTTGTGCCAGGCTATGTGCACCCTGAGGCCACAACAACACACTCACCCACCAACTTGCACTGACCAGCAAGGTGAAGTATGGTCAAACAACTCCCATGACCAACACAGCTTGGGGAGGTCTTCATCGAGCAGTGGATTTATTAAGTACTATGAATTTTGATGGTGAGTATTAATGTTGTTAAATTTTTCAGGTTTTATATGTTATTGTTGTGATTGTCCTAGTAATGTTTGAAGGTTGTTATTGTATTAATTATGTTTACCTTTCGTATAACAGTTGACTGTTGTAATTGTCTGGTTATTATTCTTTGGGTCTTTCGGTAAAGCCACGTAGATAGAAAAATAAAAAAATAATAACAATATCACGACGTTTCGATCGCAACACAAGCAATCTTCAGGTGAAAAATATAACGGAAGAGCTGCTGTGGCAGAAATTAATATATTTCGGGAGCCCTGCTAAGGCAGGAAGTTATAAAGATTTGAGATGGGTGTAGCCCAAGGGTCAGTGGGTAAATCTTGACAAACGAAGCTGTGGGGGTGGCCATTGTATTGTGAGAGATTAGCATGTCAATGCAAAAATTGCTTGTATATGTAAGCTCGAAGAGAGCTCGGAAAGAGCTATCACCACATGGAGGTGCAAAAAGGATGGCAAGCTGCCAATTAACTAGCATAGCTAACGGTGGCTGTGTTAGTGAATGTAACTCAGAGAGTAGAAAATAACTGCTCACATAGGTCGGTAGGAAGGGAACAACACAGCTAGTTATGACCTAAGCTGGTTAATATCGTCATTCCAATGATCGCTCAGTTTGTACCCATCTTCTCGGTTGAAATTTTGTCTGTGTTTATATATCTGGATGGCTTCATGAACGAATCTTTGCTGATAGCCAGTGGGTTTGCAGAGTACCTTCGTCTTGGCAAAATCAATTTCGTGTGTGCCCACAGTGTTAAAATAATGATCAGCCACGGCTGAGGTATTGGTCCTACCATGTTTCAGATCTGCCTTATGTTCACGAACCTGGTCTGAGACATGTCGCTTAGTTTCCCCAATGTAACTGCTGCTGCAGACACAGCTTAGTTTGTAGACACCGGGGTATTGCATGTCAGGGATCACATCCTTCACAGATGGGATCAAATCACTAATTTTAAGTACTGTGTTGAATCGTACCTGGGTCTTGTGTTTGCTCATGATTTTGAAAATATTTTTGGTGACCCCTGCTATGTATGGCAAGGTGATGGTTTTGATTGGGTCCTTAGATGGTTCTTTCCCAACGGTTGGGGTGATAGCTTTATGGATTGTGTAGTCTGAATATTCTTGTTATTAATGCATTATTGTGAATAAGGCTTGTCTTGTTGTTACTGTATCATTTACCAGGTGAGGCCTCTGGCGGGCAGCCGCCTGGTGGGCACAGCCCGCGTGGCCTGCGCAGAGCCCGCCGACTGCCGGAGCATTGTCCGCGGGGTCCAGAGGTACTTCTGTCAGGCCGGCGTCGGACACGCAACTGTTCAGACAGAGTTTGTGGACTGCGACCACCCGCTGGCTGTGGCCCGCCAATGAAGTTATTGACACGAGCTGTCTGTGTTTGGTCCCATTTGGGGGGGAGGGGGTGGTGTAGAAGAATGCTCAAGCACCACCTCCATAGCTACGAAATATTAAAGCCCAATTCTCATAGCTGAATAATTGCAGCACTCATTAATTGGCCGACACTCAAATAAACTGAGCTATATAGCTTTTTTCATGGGCGACCTGGCCACAAATGACAGCTCTACGAAATGGCTTATCACGTGGAAATTTACAGCAGTAATCAAATACTCGAAATACATGATTATAATGTGGAGGGGAAAACGAGAGGCCCCAGGTCAAAATCCACGTGTCCGCGAGGAGAGAGACATGCAAGCTCCAATTATACAGGCATCAGGTTAAGGATCAAACACACGACCTCCTGCATACCAAACAATGGAGACGTCTCACCACAGTGGCACAATTGGCTCTGCAGGATGATGTAACGTAACCCTGGATTTTAGAAATCACAATTGGGTAGTGATAGGATAGGCTCTGCTCGCAGAATATTTCCTCCGGGCAGTGCAGGGTTTTGCGCCATGAATAAACGTTAGTACAGAGCATCGGTGCAGTGTGATTTGTGTGTGTGGAGTGGCTGCGTAGGTGGACGAGTGGCGAGAGTGAGGGCAGAGCTGCAGTAGGAGCGCTCGTTAAAATAATCGCCTGCAGGTGTGTGCGTGTATGCGCCACTGCTGTCGTGTTAACTCTGTGGGGTGCGCATGTTAGAATATAAACGTCAGCAGGGGCGCGCGTGTTCGCGCTTTTGCTAGAGTGTTAGTCATAGTGCGTGCGCAGTTTGGGATACCACCGCCCGCCGACGCGCGCGTGTTCGTGTGGCCGCTTTAGAGCGAGTCTTAGTGTGGGTGCGGGGCAGCGAAAAACCACCCGCGGCGTCCGTATTTGAGCAGCCGTTTAACGCTCGTCTTAGTGCGGGCGCATATTAGAGCCTGATCGCCGGCAGGGGGGCGTGCGTGCTCGCCGTCGTGTGAGCATTAGGGAGTGGTGTACGTGGGCGTGTGCGGAATAACCCCATGTGGCGGTGAGCCAGCCATTCAGCTATGTCCCTCAGAGGGGGCGCTAATGCGGGGGGGGCAATCACTCGGTCGGCGGGGGCCTGGCGGGGGCTGATCGACACGGTGGAGGAGGGAGTGGAGGAGGGAGTGTAAGGGGCGGACGTCGCGCCTCACCTGCCTGGCGAAGGATTTGTGAGCTCCTCACACAATCCAGCCTGGTTAAACCCAGGACAGATCGTAGGCATGCCAGCCTGAATGTTTCTAACCGGAGCAGTTGTTCCATTAGAGGGGTCCACGTTTCACAAGCGTAGAAAAGGAAGGGCATGACTGTGTCAGAGAAGACCCAGAGCTTCGTGCAGAGCTACAGACCAGGTAGCTTCCACACAGCATTGCGCAGCCAATGAAAATATAATGCCGCCTGACTGATTCGGAGCGAGACCTCTGCTGAATCATTGCAGTCACGAAAGCTTTAAATCGAAATTTGAGACCTCTGCTGTCAAACCAGAGCTCCCCACACTCACGTTCTTATATACACACACGTTCGCGTGCACACAGACACATGCAAACACTCACTCTCAGCGCGAAGCTGACTCATTACATCTCGTAAAGGATTGCTTCCCTGAGCAAAATAGTTCCATGGTTCAATTTGCAATGGTGAGTTTGAATTTTGAGTCAATTTACATTTTTTTATATTTCATGGAAGCTCGTTGGTATATACGGGAGTTTGTAAGTCATGCGGTCGTAAGTCGAGGACTGTATTAAAACATTTTGCCTGGGTGCATTCCTTGCGTCATTTGCAGAACATTCACGCAGGTTTTTTTTATTTCACTCTCAGACGAATACCACGGGAACTTGTTTCTTCCGTCACTTACTGTTGATTCGTGTGTTTCAGCAATAAGGTGATTTCTACTTAATCTATTTCGCTAAATATCCTGCACTCCGTCTGCACTCCCTAAAACTCTTCCTATCATATTCCCCCCCTCCCCATTAAAAGTCATATAAAGTCACCCCTCATTCACAAAAGGTGACGATGCAAATGTCCAGGACGAGTCAAATGTGAAAGAGTGAGTTGGTGAGTGTTATGATGATGTGGCAAAGAAGCCCCGAGTGCCTTGAAGACCCGAGTTGCAATGTAAATGGCTATTCTGATTAGCAAAGTTGGCTAGGTACGGCGCGAAAAAAGTTCCATATATATACAAATGAAATCGAGTCGATGTGAATTATTAAGACAATTTATTTACAGTTTAATATCAAACGCAGTTTTATAACCCTACCACACCCAACACAGCCAATTAGTAAGGGATTCGGCATGTAAACAAAACGCCAATTAGTTACTACTTCAGCCCACCGGTGTGTTAGAGAGGAAATCCACATTTACTATTTGAGCACGACGTTTTACTGGCAATTCCATCCAGCATATCGCAATTTTCCAGAATAGTGAAGCAATCCACCTGCTTCCAGTCTTAAATAGAGCAGGACGACATCATCACTGAACCCAATCACATTCTACTTATGTGATCTAACTCAAAAACCTTTTTTATGAATATTGGTCGTGAAAGCCTACGTGTGTATCGGATTAATTGCTTCTGTGGCAGATGCTATATTGGAACATTAGCGTAAGACTAAAAGAACACCAAATATTTTTTTTAACTCTCAAACACAACTGTCGGCAGTTGCAGAACATGCATGCCAACAAGGACACTCAATTTATTTTTTATAACGTTGAAGTGTTGTGTGAAACTAATTATTACTGGCCAAGACTAGTTCGAGAATCCATTGAAATTGAGAGAAATATAAATAATTTTAACCGCTCTGACAGCTCGAGGCTTAGCGTGGCCTGGAAACGTATTATTAAGTAATACATGGTCACACAACAATTAGTTGCGCTTGGTGCGGTAAAGTGTGGGTATTCGGACCTCTACCAAGACGCCTGAGTGAGAGTTGGGTTTGGGTCCGTCAGGACGTCTTTTCAACCGCTCTTAAAGCCCCCCAACTCACCCGAGCTGCCAACATACGGCGCTCCTCAGCGCAGGTCAACCTAAACAAAGAACCGCCCACTTTTACCAATAAAAACTTTAACGAAACACAACTAAACAATGTCAAAACAATCGACCCACTCGCGACTCCCCCCGAAAAGTCACCCAACCGTTTGTTGGGGTCTTGGCTCGGAAAACTCCTCCGGGCCTCATGCCGGAGCAGTTTACAGCATAAAACCCCTGGGCTCTGACACAGGAGCAGCTTACAGCCTCCGACTCTTCAACTCTGACGCAGGAGCAGCTTACAGCCTCAGACCCCCTAGGCTCTGACACAGGAGCAGCTTACAGCCTCCGACTCTTCAACTCTGACGCAGGGGCAGCTTACAGCCTCAGGCCCCTTGAGCTCCAATGCAGTGAAGACACGCCTGTCACTAGTTTACAGCAGGATGAATGCTTCGGAGACTCATAGCCTCCACGCTCGGCGGTGCTGTCGACGTCGAACGCCCACAGGTTATCGGGTCACAGAAATGTGGCGGTTGATCAACAGCGAATCCTCCCTCTGTCAAAGCGCACCGAGGAGGCGCGGCACGACCGCCACCAACCTAGACACCGCAATGGCTGGGAGTGGCCAAAATACAACTGCATGAAACACTGAACCTGTCCATACGCTTCCTGCTCAGGCAGTGCTCTACTTAAGAGCACCCGCACTTACGAACCAGCTTCCATGAAATATAACAAAAAATACATTCACTTAAAACACGAACCCGCACTTCCAAACTGAGCCGCGGAACTATTTTGTTCAGCGGAGCGATCCTCCGTGAGATGCAACGAGTCATCCTCGTGCTTGGGAGTGTTTGTGCGTGTGTATGGGGAGCGGTGGTGTAGCGATTAGCATGCTGCGCTACGAACCCGGTGACCGTAGTTCGATTCCCGCTCGCGGCCAACATCAGTGACAAATATATAAACCGGTCCTGGGCCTCCCCCTAGGTTGACTCAGGCTCAAATGAGTACATTGGTGCTGTGTGTAAATATCGGTCACTGGGGAGACAAAGGCGGTCGGGCGTGGTGCTGGCCATCCACCCCATGTGCAGTGCCGGCCTTCATAAGAGCTCGCTAACAGCACTTGTCTCAACAGTCGGTTAAGATTATATGGGGGATATTTGTGTGTGTGTGTGCATTGTGGTGACTCATTGGCCCCTTGAGACTAGCGAGACAGCATCAGGACACAAGGTAAGTGAAAATACAACGTACATATTTTTCAATTTATGTTACTTTCTTTGATTTACTCGACAGTATTTTTTTACAGTGTTACATGCAAATGTACAATATTTCTTATTATTTATGGATTTAACAATGCTTCCCTTTTTGTTTTTTAACCGTTACACATTTCATAACACTGACCTATTAACCAAATTATGAACGGGCCTCAGAAACTAATTCTGTTCGTAAGTCGAGGAATTACATTAAAGAGTTTGCCTCACACTGAACCACCTAAAAACTCAGCCCCATTACTTTCTCTACATGGACTCTGTGACAACCTGTAAATATAATTTCGCCTTTGACTCGTTCTTCTTGCCTGAAAAGTGAGATATAAAATATGATCACACAATGAGCCACTAATGTACCTTTAAAATTAGTCTGTTCTATAACGCGGTGGTAGTTGCATTCGTGAACACAGCGTTATGGAAAAATCGCGTTATAATAAACAAAGGGGTGAAGCATAGTCCGCGATACCATGTGAGATGCGTATGCAGGCTGGACAAAGACCTCATGAGGCGCGCGGGTAGCAATCTAGAAGCATCCAGCAACATCCCACCTTGTGATGCTACGCCGTACCAGCGTTTTTTCATAGTCGCACGACGTAGTTCCATTCACTCAATTGCGTGATATCCAATTCACATCCGCGGTATAAAAAAATGTGTTCCTTAATACAGTTATCGCATTATACCCAATTCGCTTTATATCCTATTCGCGTTATGAAAACAGGCATTATAGAACATACTAACATTCTCCGAAATTACTTTACCTGTTGAAGTTTGGAAAACACCCCGAACAGTTAACCAATGTACCTGAAATATCACTAATAGTAAAATGACTATCAGCCCTGAACTCGCAGATAACATTTGCAAATGTATTTAATGGAGATGGCCCCGATGCATGACGCACATGTGCACACCTGTATCCTCTTTCTTGTTTTATATATGAAAGTCTCCGCGCGCTCGCTTCCGAGGGATTTAGCTCTCGAACGGTGTGGTTTATATCGAACAAAAATTTGCCAGCCAGCACGCCCGAAGCCCCGCGGTGGGAATAGGCTATTTCTTTTTCACGTCCGTCCCCTTTAAATTAGTAAAATTCGCGATTTAGTGGGATTTCGCTATTTTTATTTATTTATTGCGCCACATCGACCGTACCAACTCACGCCAATTGCGTGGGGGTTGGGGGGGGGGGAGGACCCTGCCAAGTGATGCGCGTTCGGCCGAGCTCACGGGGGACAATTTCTTTTACGCGTTTAACATGCAATAAATATACACATAACATGCAATAACATGCAATAAATATACACATAACATGCAATAACATGCAATAAATATACACATAACGCTGCGGATATTTCTTCACAGTGTTATGTCTTCTTCGCCCCCCCCTCCCTCCCAACACGATGCGTGCAGTTACTGCTATGAAGTCCGTAGATATTACTATTATTACAGCGCTTATATCGTAGTATCATTATTATTATTAAAGAAATACGTTGGCAGATATTACAATAATAATGTTTGTGTGCACAAAAAATAATTTTAATTATTAGGTTGCTAAATATTCCCTTTTTGTTTTTGCTGTGCTTTTATGACGCTGCGACGGTGTACTGCCAGTCTGTGATGTGGTCTGCTGTCTGCTGATTCATTAACGTCAGTGCACTGCCACTCTATTATCTTTTGACCATTAGTGCATGTGATTAACTTAGTGTACTGCCATCCTTTCATGTCGACTGTATTCTGCTTTTTCAGCTGCTGCCCGTATTGCCAGCTTTTTATGTCGACTGTAGCAATGCTTGTCATTGAGTCGGCTTACTGGCAGTCTATAAACTAGACTGTAGCCTGCTTGTCAACTTACCTGTGTGTACTGCTGCTCTTTAATTCATACTTATTTCTGCTCATTTCTTCAATGCATTTCTATTGTTTCGGTGCTCACGTCACGCTATTTACTGATACGTACTACTGCGATATTGATAGCTGTGCCATCATCGGGGATTGCTGTGCACGTCGATGTGTGTGTGAGTCGATGTGTGTGTGTGTTTGAGTCCATATGTGTGTGCGTGTAGATCCATGCGTGTGTTTAAGTCCATGTGTGTCTCTGTCTTTTTCGAACGGACAGCGCCCAATCTGTGTGTGTACGTCGAAGTGTTTGTGTGTGTCAGTTCAAGTGTGCGTGTCAGTCGCTATGTGTGTGTAAGTCAATGTGCGTTTGTGTGTCAGTCGATGTGTGTGTGTACGTCAATGTGTATGTGTGCGTCAGTCCATACATGTGTGTGTGTCACTCGATGTGTAAGTCAATACATGTGTGTGAGTCCATATGTGTCTTAATCCATGCGTGTCTATCTAAAGTAGATGTCTATTTGTCACAGTCCATATGTGTATGTGTGTAGGGCAATGTGTGTGTCAGTCTATGTATGTGTGTGTAAGTCCATGTGTGTGTGTGTCGCTGTATGTGTAACTCCATGTGTGTGCATCTAAAATGGATGTCTATGCGTGTGTGAGTCCATATGTGTGTGTGTGTAAGTCCATGTGTTTGTGTGCGAGTCAATGTCTGTCTCAGTCCATGGGCGTGTGTGTTAGTCGCTTTGCCTGCGTGGCTCCATGTGAGTCAGTGTAAGTCCATTTCTTCGCGTGTCTGTAGGTCCATGTGTGCGTTTGAGTGAATGTGTGTGCTTTATTGACCTGGTCAAGGCCTATGATACCATCAGTAGGCCTGGCCTCTGGGTTGTTCTTCATGCTTTCGGAGTCCCTCACCCTTTGCTCACGATCTTTAAGGACCTTCATGATGGTGAGCGGCCCCGCGTCAAACTACGTGGCCGTGAGTCAGAACCATTCCCTTTACACCTTCGGGTGTGACAGGGATGTCCTCTGGCTCCCACATTATTTAACATATCTTTTGACCACGTAGTTCGTGAAGCCTTCAATGGCTGTACCGGAGGAATTACCATATGATACAGATACAATGGGAGGCTGATCGATGTCCGGGTGTGGTCAAGGGATGGCTCCCTATTCCTCAACCATATTATGTATGCCGATGCTCTAGTGATTGCGGCTCACTCAGAGGAGGAGTTGGAGGCACTGCTGCTGAACCTGGAGCTTGTCACTAAGAGGTGGGGCCTTACCATCAGCACCACCAAAACTAAGCACCTGCCTGGGTATTTTGTCCCATCGGACAATCCACCCCCACTACTCACAATTGGTGATGTGGCATGGGTTTAACCATGTGTGTGTGCGTCTAAGTCTATGTGTTTCTATGTGTGTGGGTCGATGTCTGTGTGTAAGTCCACGTGTGTGTCTGCCTTTTTGCTCGGGCAACGCCGGGTACTTACCGCCAGTTATTCAATAAAGATTTAATTGTTTAAACCTGCTCCTGTGTCCGTGTTTCTCTCCGTCTCCAAAAAACATTTAAAAACATTATTCCCCCTTAGTATAATAAACATCTCCACACTGCCGTCCATCAATAATGATCAGCTCCTCCGCGCTCAGCAAACTCCGCATCCCTTGTAAACTTTTACATTTTGAGGCGACCACACACATTCTCTCTCTCTCCTGTCACTCTCCCTCCCCCTGTCCCGTCTCACCGCAGAATTGCTTTTGTGTGTGTGTAGTTTGTTGTCCTTGCCCGCGCACCTCCGGATTAGCACGGTTGGCTACGTACGGTGCGAAAGAAGTTCAACGTGCGTACGTGCAAAGTTGCTTCCCCCTCCCGCCAGAGGGGAGGGGCGGAACGAGAGGGAGAATGAGCGGCGTTGCAGACTGGCCATCGTGGAAGAGTAGACCAAATACCCTCTCGTCGAGAGACGCTCTCTCCGGTCTGAAGGGAGCTCTAAGCAACCATCTACGCAATCGTCATCAGCCGTGATTAATCTCACAGGAACGGATGGTAGAATGTATTATTACATGAGCGAGAAGGCAGTTAAAGCAATCGATTGCACAATGGATTAAACAATCCGTCTCAGCTGCAACACGCATTTATTTCATCGCTCCATCTCCGTGGTGAGATGTAATTATTTAATAAGTAAATACAATGATTACCTCGTCAACATACTGAAAACAAAGGGCAATGAAAAGCATGCAAAACCGCACTGAAGCAATATATTTAAAATATATTTCGAAAGTCACTTAAAGTAACAATAATACAACAATTCCACGTTTGTCTTCATGTTAAATGAACAATCATTACATCGCAGACCATGCTATTTCTCGAGTCAGATTCGACTCCAAGCATACACGTGCAGTGACGACTTGACACACTTCTCTTGAGATGGCACTTTACTGAAAACGCGTTCACTTGACATCAGGCAGAGACCCCCACCGCAAAAGCATCTCCCTTTTATATACCAACACAAGGCCACGCTCCCTTCTCGATCATTCTCCCTGACTCTGAACGCTCGCTCCACCGGCAGACTCCACCGACCTCTTTCGTCACCTGGCCACGCTCCCTTCTCGATCATTCACGTGGCCACCAGTCTCTTCGCACACACAACCGATACCCCCTGTCATTACCTCCCGTGGCCACTAGTGCATTCGTACTGTAGGCTGACTGCCCTGTCGTTACCTCCCGTGGCCACTAGTGCATTCACACTGTAGGCTGACTCCCCTGTCATTACCTCCCGTGGCCACTAGTGCATTCGTACTGTAGGCTGACCTCTCTGTCGTTACCTCCCGTGGCCACTAGTGCATTCACACTGTAGGCTGACTCCCCTGTCATTACCTCCCGTGGCCACTAGTGCATTCGTACTGTAGGCTGACCTCTCTGTCATTACCTCCCGTGGCCACTAGTGCATTCACACTGTAGGCTGACTCCCCTGTCATTACCTCCCGTGGCCACTGGTCCCCTCACCACCGCATGCCGGCTCTATTCTCATTACACACACAAACGTGGAATTTCCAACACACGCTTGAATGGCCACCAACGAAGGCGAGCTGCGCGCTCTGACGGGGCGCGTTTGGGTACGGGGGGTTTGGACACTTCTTTGAGAGTGCTGGGAGTCGCAGCTGGCTTGGGAAGCACCCGAACTAAAGAAAGAGGAGTAGCAGGCAAATCTGGTTTTACGACCTCCGTGAGCTGTATTCCCGTGCGTATGTTGGGCGGTGTTCCAAGATCGGCCTCTTTGGGAGGGAGGTTCGTGAAGGACGCAGCTGGGGAGTTTGGAGGCAGTCGCCTCCCTCCTGCCAGCAACAACGGAGGGGGCAAGAGGAGCGACGCTCACAACAATGAGCTGAGGCGCCGGGCGGATAAAACGCAGGGAGTTGGCACAGTGGGAAGCACAGACGATGCATCTGGCAGTCATCTCAGAGAGTCAACCCATGGCACCTCGGTCTGTTCCGTGACCTCTCGCCAGCGGACCTTTGACACGTTGGTCTCAAAATGTACCTAGCCTGGTACAAGCGCCGTGGTGACGTCACCGCCACTTAGTGGTGAACGGTGGTTGTTGTTATTGTGGGAATCCGTAAGTGTAAGTGGTTGGCGCACTGCACGACGAACTCGACCACCCTCGTTCGATTCACGCTCACGGCACAACATCGATTGACAATTATCTGAACCAGGTCCTGGCCCTCCCCAAGGTCGACTCAACCTTAACGAGTGCCTGGTGCGGTGTTGTAAACATCGGCACGGGGGGGAGACAAAGGCGACCGGGAGTGATGTCGGCCACCCTCTCGGCCCGGTGCACCGTGCCGGTCTTCATAGGTGCTCCTCGCTAACGGCACTTGGCCCAACAGTCTGTCAAGGCTATACGGGGGATCTTTGTCTTTGTGTGTGTATAGCCTCGAGACACGTGCAAGCGATGCCATCATTCGCGTCCCAACTAGCTTGGCCGTTCAGGAGTTCTCTGGCTCACACGCACACCACAAGGACACCACCAACCCTCTGCACGTGTCAGCTACTCGCCCAGGGCATACGAGTCTAAAACATTAACAAGTTTTAAAGCGCAGGTTTCTGATGCCAATACATTCATCCATTTTAATGTATGGGGGGTGGGGGTTTGGGGTTAAATCGCTTAAATATAAATGTGTCGTTAAACCCGCCACCACCCGACACAGTATTTTTTTCACCTTTATTTAACCAGGTAAAAAAAACCCTGGAGGTTAAAAACCTCTTTTACGAGGGAGGGCCTGGCAAGAAGCCAGCTAAATAAAATCACCACACACACAATACGAAATAGTACAATACAAAAACATTAAATACACTATTACAATGGTCAATGACATTTTCTTAGATCGGAGCTTTGAAATCAGACGGTGATACCCTCTTCTCTAGTTTTAATTAATAAGGCTTGTCACGAAAACAAAACGTGACTCGTTCAGCACACCGGTGTGTTGGAGAGTCAACTCGAATTGTAAATGTTGTGGGTTCACCCTCCAACGTTGGTAGTTTAATGGCAACATTGTTGTCGTTAACTCGTCCACCGCCCAACAAGACAGCTGATGAGCTGCATTGGCACCGCGTATGAATGGTATCTGCGCAAACACTCAACACACTCGTCGACAACATTGCCATGAAATATATAATCAGCGACGTTTCGGGCAATGGACCTTCAAAATACACGTAGATCGCGACAATCTTGCGTGGTGGAGTGGGATACAAAACACCACGTGGCCTTACTCGCACACAGATACGTATTTTGGCAGCTTGCAAGTTACAGTGCCTCTATTTGCGACGTTATCATGTTCGTCGTATGTTACCACTGGGGGCGCTACCAGCCCCCTCCCCCGAATCGCGACCGTGAATTCCGTGATCATTCGGTGGTGGCGTTTGCATGTGCACGCGTGTGTTCAACTTCTTTCGCACCGTACGTAGCAAACCGTGCCACGCTGCTGAAACTCGCAGTGGAGGTTTGTAATAACATCGGGGGAGTAATAACGCTGGGGCAGGGAGGTGGGGCGTACCAGCCAGGGTGTGTGTGATCGTGTGTGTACCAGCCAGGGTGTGTGTGAGAGTGTGTGTACCAGCCAGGGTGTGTGTGTGTGATAGTGTGTGTACCAGCCAGGGTATGTGTGTGATAGTGTGGTACACCCATGCTGTGTCTACCACCAACCCGGGCTGTGCGTACCACCAACCCGGGCTGTGCTTAACACCAACCCGGGCTGTGTGTACCACCAGCCCGGGCTGTGTGTACCACCAGCCCGGGCTGTGTGTACCACCAACCCGGGCTGTGTGTACCACCAGCCCGGGCTGTGTGTAACACCAACCCGGGCTGTGTGTACCACCAACCCGGGCTGTGTGTAACACCAACCCGGGCTGTGTTTAACACCAACCCGGGCTGTGTTTAACACCAACCCGGGCTGTGTGTAACACCAACCCGGGCTGTGTGTAACACCAACCCAGGCCGTGTGCACCACCAACCCGGGCTGTGTGCGTGCTGGCGGTGTGTTGTGAGCAGGCGGGTGTCTCGCTGTAGGAGGAGCCAGAGCGACGAGTGCTCGGTTGATTAAGTGGCGAGCCCCCGCGCCTCGGCCTCAGCCGCGCAGACAGCAGCACATAAGCAGCTGCTTGGGCAGCAGCGGCTGCTTCAGCAGCCACTCCCCGTGTGGGTGTCGTGCCAAAGCGGGTGCGACTCTCCAACTCTCCTCTCCAAGCCAGACTCGTCTCGCCTCTTCCCCCTCTCCGCGGTGAGTTCATATACCTCGACTGCTGGCCTTAGGCGCTATCGAAATCTGCGTAAGATAAGATCTCTTTCTTTTTGCACAGAATACCAACAGACATCATCATCACCACCACCATCGGCAACATCATCTTCGCCGTCGTCGTTAACAACATCATCTTCATTCGCCATGCGGCATTGATATAAGTCCGGATTTACGTTCTCCGCGTTCTTGATGTCTCTGTAAAAAGATTCACGAGATGATTAATGCATGTTTTACCCCGCTTAGTTGCGTTTGGCAATTAATTAATTGGAGGACAAACGTGCCCCACGTTAAAGGGCTTGGGACTCGGCAATGTTCTCCCTTTGATGCAATTATTGGATGGGGGGGGGGGGAGTCATTGTTAGCATTGTAAGAGTGATTCGTGGATCACCATTCAACCGCAATTAAGCCAAGCTCAACCACCACCGTGTACAATTACAGTTGTTTCCCTTCACCGACACCAGCCGCATCCCCGGTGTTGGCGTTACGTTGCTAATTTTAATTGCTCCAGTTGTTTTTTTCTTCTCCTTTCACCTTGTCGTTCCCGATGAAGCTCGCGATGCTTCGTAATAACAACAATGCTCATTGCGTTGCGCGTTGAGACGTGCGCATGTACGTAAACGCGCTCGGCCAGCAACATTTGACACCGCTACTGTAGTTTGCGATGTTGTGTCATTAGAAATGTAGCGTCCGATGTAATTGCTCCTTGTCAGTCGCTCCGCAGTGCCGCTCCGTCGTGCGCGCGCGCTGGGCTATCTATTCAGCATTCGGTCCGTGTGCTATATTTATAACCCCGCCTCTGCATGTGATACAATAAAAAAGCAAAAGGCTTGACATGGCAAACAAAATCTCGCATTTGTTTGCAAGCGGCACGAGCCAATATATTTATATATCATAAAAAAGCGTGAATTGAAATGAATAATGCACAGGAGTCCCTCTGAAACCGGCGATGAATCATTGAGGTGAGCACGTGGGTGGGTGTTGGTTGGGAAGACATGGCACTGACTGACGTGTGAATGACAGCGGCGATGTGATTGTGTGCCCGTTGACGAGGTAGAGAGAGGGACGATACAGTAAGTCTTGTCAGTCACGCTCGCCTCTCTCTGGCAACCTGAAGTCCGCTGTAGGTTGTACCTTCTCGGATGGGATCAATGCTTGCCTGCCTGCATGGCGTGGCTGCTCCTGGGGTTTGCTTGTCAATTGCAATTCTGTTTAAGAATTCCCGCCACGCCACAACTCCCCACCCCCTCCCCCGTTCGAGTGATCGCTGAAGCCCCTCTGCCTGTCTCCTCTGTCCGTGTTATCAGCTGAAGCGGATACACCGCCTCTGGACGTAACCAGCCGGTGGCTCTTTTGAACTAACGCGTGGTTGCCGTTGACCAGAGCTTTGTAACTCAAAATCATGTTCGGCAGAAGCTGGATGTAAGCGCACCTTTATGTAAGCAGAGTTGTGATGCAAGCAACGCATGCTAACATTACACCGATGCGGATGGGAAGGCAAAGGAGTAGTTTCTGATGATGTGAACACACTGCTTTTGAGATCCGCTGGACATCTGTGAAAAGGAGCTCCATAGCTCAATGGATTCCTCCAGTCGAAATAACGATCATGATTCTGATATAGACACATCTGGCCTTGCTCCCATTGGGGTGTGCTTGTAATAAGCTTCTACTGGAGTACCCATATCTGGCAGGGTTAAGTGGTGGTGCGGTGGTTAGTGCACTGAGCTTTACAGTTCGATTCGAGCAGCCGACCCTGATTACAACTATGGGTGTAGTAACTGCAATATTACCAGGCTCCATCAGCTTCACATTGGACGATAAATATCTCCCGAAGTCCTTCGCAAGAGCCAGGCCATTGTGTGCCGGCACCAAGAGCCACGTTTTCCAAATTCGCCGAATTAAAAAATATCACACTCAATTGGGATTTACACACAGCAGCAGCAATAATCGCCCCTCACTGCGAGTGGACTAATGCCCCAGGTGCACTCTTGCAAATGAGACTCATCCTAGTGCAGTGTTCTTCATTGCAAGGCCCGCGAACCACTGGCGGCCCCTTGGTGGCCTTTAGTGTGGCACCTGACGTGCGCGGCCCCCGGCAGCACACACTTCGTAAAAACACCCCCATCAGCATCGTGCTGCGGTCAAACCCAACAGTGGTTTCAAACGGTGTGGCGGGCCCTCGTACCGATGATGTCTTATGAGTGAAGATCACTGCCCTAGTGTCTTGAGTTGTCGCCTGCTTTGAACGAAACCAAATTTGGAACTGTGCCATCAAATGTGGTGACCCGGGTGTTGGGTGCCCAACTGACATGGCCGTCATCAGGTTTGTGAGTGACGTCTGAACTGGTCCTTGGGCCCTCCCTTTCACGAGCTCGCACTCACCAACGTGTTGACGCGCGGATGAAGAGCCCCTACGACCTACACGGTGTGGGTGGGGGGGGGTAGGCCTTCGACCGTCAGTATATTGATAAAGGACTGTTAGTAATAATAATGATTATTATCGTTGAGTTGTAATATTTGGTCAAGGGGATTGCTTGATTTCTATCCGCTTTATTTTCATATGCTCCACAGGCAGCAAGTTACTGGCTCACCCAGTGATGGGGAGGTATCGTTGTGTTTAGTTTGAGATGTAACGGGGTTCAGAGCTTCAGGATGACCCCTGGCCCGACGTGTGGAACCAGATAATTCGAGTTGTACGCAGAGTCCAATGTATTTGTCTCTTTAGCACGTAAAAAAAAACTTGTGTTGTTTAGTTATTGTCCACTTGTTTTTAATAAAGTTAAAAAGATTATATTTTGGCATTGACCTGTCTACAGGGAGCACAGTCAGTGCAGTAACAAAAGTGTGATGAATAGTTTGTATGCCTGCCCTGTTGGAGAACCACTGACCATTTAAAAGTTATACATTCATTTTTTATTTGCATTTAAACCTCGCGTCTTGCATCGACCCACACTCATTAGTCGTGAGTCAAAATCCCAGTCGCGGGTCAACTCGATTAATCGTTTCTCTGGGATTGATCAAATTGGTACCACTTTGTCGGAAGCCAACGTAAGTTCTCCGTCGTGAAACGTCAATTGTCCCCCCGCAATGTGGAATGCTTCGGCAAAGTCATCGATGAGCGCAGGCTACCTTAGCGCGCTCGCGCTTAAACAGCGGTGACTCTCTGACGTTGTCTCGTCCTTTACGGCGACGGCACTGGAGCCTTTTCAGACGGCGCTCCTTGCACCGTGGACAAACGAAGTCCCTAAAAGTTTTATTTGCGGCTGTGGGGGGTGCTCGAACTTTGAGCAGCAGTGGGTAGTGAATGGGAACCCACCGTCGAACCGCGACTTGCACGGTCGATCACACGGCTGTTGTCGTTTATGTTGGGCTCGTTACCGTCGACTTAATCTTCCTCCAAGCGCTTTGCTTTCTTTTTAGTGCTCTACTGCATGGCAGCACATCATTCCCGAACGAACGCGTGATTCAAAACGTGTACAGAACACTTAGGCTCGGCCAGGCCCTTGTGGATAGCTGTGCGGCTCATGAATTCTGCTCACACTTTATCAGCCGAGCAGGGACTGGCAAAGGGCGTCTTTGATGTGAATTAAATTGGAAATATTGTAAATCTTCTGCCCATGTCCACATGTGCGTTTTAAATGATCGACTAAAAACCGGTTAGAAGATTTACGTTCAGAATGATGCATGGCTGACTTTGTGGCAAGGTAGGCCCACAATAATGTGTAATTTTACACTGCTCTTTTATGGGATACTAGCGGGAAGTACCTGGCGTTGCCCGGGTGATAAACACACACACACATCGACACACACACACAAACACATCGACTTACACACACACACATTTGGACTCACACACACACACATCCACTTTAGATACACACACATGGAGTTACACACACAAATCGACGTACACACATAAAGCGACTCACACACACATGTAGACTCTCACACACACATCGACATAAGTACACATATGGACTTACCCATATATGGACCACGACACACACACACCAGGACTTACACACACACACATGGAGCCACGCACACACATGGACTTTACACAGCAATCCCCGATGATGCCACAGTTATAGCATGTGTTTCTCTCTGGCGAGCCTTAGCGAGGAGCAGTTTGAAAACAAAGGTCTTCCCAGTACTGGCAGGTGCATCAAGGAAAAAAAAATACTCGATTTGTAGTCTCAATTTCTTTCAAAATTTTCGTGTAGGCTTCTATTTGTGCATCCATCAGCTTTTGTTATTTTTCCTAAATGAATTAAAGAAGCTCTAAAGCATAATAGCATATTTCACGGAGTATCTCTTGATCAAGGGCATGCAGGTTGTCCCTGTAGGGTGTTGGTAGTCTCATAGACGTGAGGTATTTTCCACCAATGGAGTGCAGTTTGTCCTGAAGGAGGATGAGGGCCTGTTTGAAGATGATATTGGAAAAGTTGACGTCGAGGTTTGTATTTTCTCATTGAGCTCCATGGAGGATGTCCTCACTCATGCCCTCTTTGTATTTTTGCCAGAGTCCCATGGGGTTAGATGGGCTGCAAATTTGAAGATTTATGCAGAAGAGCAATGTTAGTTGGAAAGTGGACTGACCGACAGAAGCTTCTGTCATAGCTTCATGAAGATGGTGATCATGCACAAGAATTGCACGAAGATTACAAGCATCCCTGTATGTTTGACAGTCAACTGCTTCCACTGTTTAGAGGTCTTGGAAAGATGTGTGCCCTTTGGCAACATGGAGAAGCATTGGGAGAAAGCAGCATTACTGATTGTTGGGATGAACCGTGTAGACTCGTCCTAAGGCATCAGATTCACCGTCAGCAGCACGTCGCTTACCTCTTTTTGAGCAGTCCATGTATAGTAGGAGGGAACTTAATGGTAGAGCAGGTTGGGAGCAAATGGGTCAGTTGGGCACAAAACAAAGAACGCCATAAGGGTGGTATCTTGTGGAGCCAGGGCCTGTTGTTGGGCATTTCCTTTGGTGACATAGATGCGTTGACCATTTTGGAGGTGAAGTGCCAAATGGACGACTGTGGGGGAAAGGTCATGGATGGGGAAGCCAAGAATTCTGCAAATAGCCTCATTGTTGCTGACGTATCTTCCTTGGAAAAAAAGTTTTAGCTCATGCACACTTTGCCCCTCTGTTTTGTAAGGCAAAGACAGCCATGTCAGAGCCTTAGTTGATGTATTCCCACATTTGATGTCTTTTTTTAGAATAGCAGAATTTAACATTAAAGTGGGCCTGGAAGATATTGCACAGAAGAGGGCAGTAGAGAACGATCCACCGGTTGTCAACCTTAATTTCCGAGTTAGTGGCAGGTCTGAGCGTTTTTTGAAATTCACCATGCTCAGTATTTCTGTGACCATATAGAGGATAGCCATCATGGGCTGACTGAGTATCTTTCAAGTAGTTCCGTGGATACCTCTTGGTACACCTGTCATCTTGCATACATGGCGCATTTGGATAGAACTGGCCGCATAGGCCATGGATCATTTCGTTACAGACCACATCGTAAAAGGGCAGGGTCTTGATGGGGGTGAGGTAGCTCAGCACTGGTAAATGTGTCAATGTGACTTGCAATAATAGTTTCACTCATCCATAGCGAAATGTGAGCATGAGGAAGACGACGTTTTTGCCACCCAATGGTGTGCAAGTTACTGCTTGTCTATCCAAAGACGCCGCCTTCGTTGGTCGTAAGAAGCATCATGAGGTCATGAACTGAGTTTTAAGACCCTCGCTAAGATGTCATGTCTGTCTGGTGGCTTTTGGTTTGGATAAAGGTAAACCTGGATCTCCTTTCATTTGGGATTCCAAGTGAAGGGCATGAAGAGATGGGGCGTGCTATATTGGCTGATGTACGCCATGGCATCCTGAGTCTTCTCATGCATGCATGTATCTTGGTGGAGCCGTGAAGGATGAAGGCACAATAACTAATCTGCCGACATTGTAAGCATTTGCATCTCCTTCGGCATTGATGGTGTCCCAGAGATGAGCATACTGTTCACACGCAGGCAGTTTTGATTCAGTTGAATGCAAAGAAGGCGCTCACTCTCAATGTTGGCATACTCATTGACAACATACTAGTGAAAGAGGTTGGCGCACCATAATATGTGGTTTCCTCCTCTGTCCATGATCACGAAGGAATAGAAGTTTTTTTTAGAGGAGACAGTTGTGTGAGGATGTGTTTGTCCTGCAGATTTGTAAATGGAGGAATGTTGACGTGGTACCCATCTTGACCTTGCGACAGGAAAATGTGTCATTGTAGGGCATTGTATGTTCTGTTAGTGTCAGGCAATCGTGTGATGGTGTTTTCTTGGTATGGAAGAACAATGTCTCTCACAATGTTCCTCACCCACCATAAGAAAGCAAGGTCAACAATATTTGGGGCATTGAACCTCCCTGCGTGCTCCCCGCTTTGGTGGAAAGTAAAGGTGCGGTACAGCAAAATAAAAATGGGTGATGTTCCCACAAATGTAACAAAATGATAGACGAAATCTAATGGGCTGTAGCTAAGAAAGTCCAACGTATTTGGTGGTGGGTGTACACCCATGTCCCCATTCCAACCTAAGGTGGTCTGGTCTCAGCTAGCTGATAGAAGTTGCAAGTGAGAATTTAATCATCGCTTGCGGCTGGGGTTGGCATTGTCCTCTACTCCTGATGTCGAGGGTAAATGGGCGAGGTTTAGGACTGTGACTCATGCAGCTGCAATGACTGCTTTGGGTACGCAGTCCAAACCTCCCAGAGACCCTGGCTGACAGAGGATGTGTTCAGGATGGTTGAGAAAAAGTGACAGGCCCACTCTAATCGTCTACAGCATCCCACGTCAGAGAATGAGGAGGCTTACCGCAGCCTTTGCTCGGAGGTTCGGAGAGCCGTGAGGCGCTGCAAGGATGGTTGGTGGTTGCTGGTTGTTTGAGGAGATGGAGTTTGCCTCAATGGCCCACAATCACAAATCCCTATTTAACTCCATCAAAAAAGTAACCTGCAGCGCCACACCTATTACCATCATTAAGGGAAAGAACGGTAATCCAATCTCCGACCCCCAGGAACAGGTTTGCAGATTTGCTGAGTATTTTTGTGAGGTCCTGACGGAGAGGGGGAATCCCTCAGTATGGAAAACATCATGGGACAAAGTGGGGATGACCCTGCTGAGGCTGCGGTGCCTCAAATATTGGATGAGGAATTCACCCTCTTTTAGTGGCTGGCTGAGGTGGCATCCGTTGAGGAAGTACTGAAGGTGATTCCAGAGTCTGAGACCAGGAAAGGCACCAGGCAGAGATGATGATCTCCCAAGCGAAATGCTGAGGGAGGTTGGCGTTTGTGCGTAGACTGCCCTACATGACATCATAACAACAGTCTGGGCCACTGGACGGGTTCTGCAGGATTGGAAGGATGCCCTGGTTGCCCCCCTCTTTAAGAAGAGGGACCGCACAGACTGTAACAACCACAGGGGCATCCCACTACTCAGTGTGCCGGGAAAGGTCCTGGCAAGGATTATTCAACATCGCCTTGCAAGGCACGCAGAGGAGAGACTTGCGGAGCCCCAATGCGGTTTCAGGAAAGGGCAGTCCTGCACAGATGCCATATTTTCTGTCAGTCTGCTACAGGAGAGGTGTAGGGAATTCCAACAAGACCTACATCTCTGCTTTATTGACCTGGTCAAGGCCTATGATACCATCAGTAGGCCTGGGCTCTGGGTTGTTCTTCGTGCTTTCAGAATCCCTGACCCTCTGCTCACGCTCATTAAGGACCTTCATGATGGTGAGCAGGCGGGTAAAACTACGTGGCCGGGAGTCGGAGCCATTCCCTGTACACCTCGGGGTGCGACAGGAATGCCCTCTGGCTCCAATATTATTTAACATTTATTTCGACCACGTAGTTCCTGAAGCCTTCAGTAGCTGTACTGGAGGAATTTCCATCTGGTACAGATACAATGGGAGGCTAATTGATGCCCAGGTGCGGTCAAGGGATGGCTCCCTATTGGTCAACCACATTATATATGCTGACGACCTGGTTATTGCGGCTCACTCAGAGGAGAAGTTGGAGGTGCTGCTGCTGAAATTGGAGTGTGCCACTAAGAGGTGGGGCCTTACCATCAGCCCCACCAAAACGAAGCACCTGCCTGGGTATTTTGTACCATCGGGCACTCCACCCCCACAACTCCCCTAATGGAACATCTTCACCGGTTAGAAACATTTAGGCTGGCCTGCCTACGATTAATCCTGGGTTTAACCAGGCTGGATTGTGTGAGGAGCTCACAAATCCTCGAAAGATCTGGACAAAATCTCATTGGTGAGCTCCTCCGGCAGGCAAGGCTGCGTTGGCTGGGCCATGTAGCCCGCATGCCCAATCACCGTATGCCCAAACATCTTTTGTTCAGCCGGATCGAGGGGGCTAAACAGGCACGGCACGGACTAGAGAAGAGATGGAGTGATGTGGTACAGGAGGATGTGGAGCTGAGTGGACTTGCCGATGACTGGTACCAGCGGTGTCTAGATCGACCTCTGTGGAGGAGGCTCATGAAGGATGCTACTGGGCAGTTGGAGGCAGTCGCCCTCCAGCAACAACGGAGGGTGGAGGAGCGATGTGGTACAGGAGGATGTGGAGCTGAGTGGACTTGCCGATGACTGGTACCAGCGGTGTCAAGATCGACCCCTGTGGAGGAGGCTCGTGAAGGATGCTACTGAGCAGTTGGAGGCAGTTGCCCTCCAGCAACAATGGAGGGTGGAGGAGCGACACTCACAACAACGATCAGGGCGCCGGGTGGCTAAAGCACAGCAAGTTGGCACAGTAGGGGGCACAGGTGGTACATCAGCCAGTCATCTCAGTCGACCTGAGGCACCTGGGTCTGCCCCGTGACCTGCCAGTGGGCGTTCGACACTTCACGTGGCCTCAAGGTGCACATAGCCTGACCCGAGCGTCGTGGTGACGTCACTGCCACTTAGTGGCAAGTGGCGGTTGTTGTTGTGATTGAGTTCATATGTGTGTGTGATTAGATCCATGTTTGTGTGTAAGTCGATGTGTGTCTGTATTTTTTGCCCGGGCAACGCCAGATGTCTGTGTGTGTGAGTCCATATGTGTGTGTGTGTGAGTCCATATGTGTGTGTGTGAGTCCATATGTATGTGTGTGAGTCCATATGTATGTGTGTGAGTCCATATGTGTGTGTGTGTGTGAGTCGATATGTGTGTGTAACTCCACGTGTGTGTATCTAAAGTCCATGTCTGTGTGTGTGAGTCTGTATGTGTGTGTAGGCCAATGTGTGTGTGAGTCTATGTATGTGTGTGTGTGAGTCGATGTGTGTGCGTGGGTCCATGTGCTTGTGTAAGTCCATCTGTGTGTGTCTTAGTCAATATGTATGTGTGTAAGTCCAAATGTCTGCTTGGGTCGATGTGTGTGTGTGTGAGAGTCTACGTATGTGTGTGAGTTGCTGTATGTGTGTACGTCGATTTGTGTGTGTAAATCCATGTGTGTGTATCTAAAGTGGATGTCAGTGTGTGTCCATATGTGTGTGTAAGTCGATGTGTTTGTGTGTGGGTCGATGTCTGTGTGTGTGTCTTAGTCGATGTGTGTGTGTGTGTCTTTTTCGCCCGGGCAACACCGGGTACGTCCCGCTAGTCTTACCTATAAAAGGATTTTTTTTGTCTGTCCGTCCATCCGTTTGTCCTTCTGTGGACGCGCACTTACGAAGGATTTGACTCGCAAACCGTGGAGTTAACGTTTAAAAAAAGTAGCCTGGTACCACGCCATAAGCCCCTTGGTGAGCCAGGGCTATTCCATTTCTCCATCTGTCAACTTTAAAGTAGTTAAATTAACAATGTAGTGCTATTTCTAATTATTTAATTATTTCATCGCGAGGCTAAAGCTGCTCGGGGGGGTGCCCCTAACAACGCACACGCGTCATCGGTGGAGGGTGGGGGGGGATTTCTCCTTGGCGTTCAAAATGCAAAAAAAATACACAGCGCTGAGGTCAATTCATAAAAGTGTCATGTCCTCTTCTCTACCCCCCCACCCCAATGTTTGCACTTACTACTATAGGGTCGGTAGAAACTAATAATATAGCGCTTAAATAGTATTATTGTAGCGCGGGCGGGGGGATGGTGGGGGGGGGTAGTGGCCCAGACCCCAGCCTCGGCCGGCTCGTGCTAATTGCCGTTAACCGTTGCCCTATTTAACAACGCATTAATCGGGCACGAGCTTGCATTGTTAATCAATAATCGATGTTTTCGGCCGGCATGCGGCCACACCCTACGGTTCGCAATCTGACGTTTGCGACTTTAAATCCCAGGTTGAGGCTCAACTCGCCCGACACTGCTGTCCCGACAGAGTTGATGCTTGGTGGTGGTACTTGGCCCCCACCATGGGAATGTGGAATCGTCGCCGCTCAGATCAGGGCCGTTAATGGAGGTGGCTGCTGTTGCGTGCTCATGGGGAAACGCGTTTAAGATGTCGGTACGTCGGGCGGCAGTGCTGTGTGTTGTATACGGCTTCAGGAGTTTTTGGCGTGTCGTGATAACCAGTGTTTACTATCGCTTACTGCCGTAACTACTTGGCTTTCTGTCATTTTAGGGACCCTTCCTTGGAAATCGATGGAACGGTGAAAAAACATTGCAGGTGTGGCGCGTATGAAATACGAGATGCACATGTTGAACGAATTGATTAAAACAATCGTGTCTAGCATTACGATTTAGATTTTCGAAAGGAAAGGCATCTATTGTATAAAATAAATAAATATATATATAACCAATGGGGAAAATAAAAAAAGAGAGAATAGATAGGCAGCAAGGCAAGGCAGCAATCTGAAGAGAGTACGAGTGAGATAGAAGGACAGCGAGCTTTGAATAGCAGCCATAAGCAGCGACAATAGGAGGCTGACAAACCGCCACGGCCAGAGGCAAGAGGACCGCATCAAGCAAATTGCTCAATAGACATTTTTCAAACGGGACTGGAAGGGGGGTGGGGGCGTGGGGAGAGCTAGAAGGGGCGATAGGAAGACAGGTTGGTGTTGGGGTGGAGCACGGAGGAGCGGAGCGGCATGGGGAGGAAGCTGGACCTGTCGGGGCTGACGGAGGACGAGGCGCGACTCGTCCTGCGCGTCGTGGAGAGGGACGGGAGAGTCCGCCAGCGCGAGACCGAGCGGCTCAAGTGAGTACACGACCCCAGGTGGTGAGGGTCGGACGGGGGGGGGGTGGCTGCTGTCATGATCACCCACATTCGTCACGGTCGTTATCCGTCATCGGAATGCATCATCACGGTCATCGTCTCTCCATACGATCGGTCATCGTTAATCATTCACTATGGTGGTCATTGCTCATTGTGATAATTATCATCATCGTAATCATTGTAATCATCATTTTTCATAATCATCATTATCCGCATTATCATCATTAATCAAGATCGTCATTCATCGCGATTATCACCATCATCTGTCATTAATGACAATCACCATTCATCATTATCATGATCATCTGTCATGTTCATGGCCACCACCGTTGTTAGAGCCGTGATTATTGCCACCATCGTCATCACCACCACAATCATCATTACCACTGTGATATCCCTATAATTAGCTTCATCATCACTATACCACTGTCATCATCATCTATACATATATGATGTACAATTCCGAATGCAGGTCTCAATGATGAGGTATATGCTTTGAATAATCTATGTGATTTTAATAAATTAATTTAAATTAAAAATCGTGGGAGTTTGGCAATTAAAACAAGAATATAAAAAACACTTAATTATAGGACAGGTTGTCAAAACAGTGAATTGCGCGCACACACAAAAGACAGACAAAGATCCCCTGTATAGCCTCAACAGACTGTAGGGGCAAGTGCTGTTAGCGAGCACCTATGAAGGCCAGCACGGCACACGACGGGGTGGGTGGCCAACACCACGCCCGACCGCCTTTGTCTCCCTAGTGACGATGTTTACACACCGCACCAGGTACTCATTTGAGGCCCAGGACCGGTTCAGTTAATCGTCACTGGTGTTGGCCGTGAGCGGGAATCGAACCCGGGTTGCCAGGGTTCATAGCGCAGCGCGCTAACCGCTACACTACCGCTCCCCATACACACACACAGACACAGACACGCCACACGGGAAAAGCAATTCCATTTCGATTTGAGACAACCACAAAAAAAATATACGACACGGTTGTGACCGGCTAAAAATAAATCCATTTACACGTAATGACACAGCACTCGCTCAACCCCGCTTCACTCGGGCCCCACCGCAGTATTCGCAAGCACGTCCCGACTATCGCCCTGCGGTCAAGCGTGGCGCCGGCCGATGTCGCAGCGCTGACCGTGTGTCACAAGCTGCTGGGCACACGCCGAGGTCGTGCGAAGTCGCATCGGCCCAATTGATGGGAAAGCGACGCGGTCGGAAGTCCGCGACGTGGATCGTTGGCCGATCGCCCCGAGTGGTCCTCCGGATGCCACCTTTGCCTTCTGCGAGACGGATGTTGCGTTTTTTTTATTTTTTTTTTACATGACCTCAATTGCCACGTGCACATACCGCCCTTCGCCGTGCATCCCTCGCCCTGCTGCGCCCAGTCTCGCTCCTTTTCCCTTCTTGCTTCCCTCCACTGGAACCAACTCCCACCGCACATGAAATGAACAATTTTCACGAGCCTGCTTCCGTTCCTTCCTTAAAACAACCCCTATCTCTTGCCCATCATTCTGATACCACCCCCCGCCCCCTAGCTACCAGGCCTACTCCAACCCTTAGCACTACCCCAACGCCTATCACTACCGATATCACTACCCCAACCACTCTCACTACTCCAGACCCTATCACTACCACTACCCCTATCACTACCCCAACGCCTATTACGACCCCTATCACTATCCCTATCAATACGCAAATTCCTATTACTTCCCCAACCTCTATCACTACTCCGACCTCTATTACTAACCCTACCCATATCATTGCCCCTATCACTACTCCTACCCCTATCACTACCCCAACCAAACCACACCCTCACAAGCCCCAAACACACAACCACACTGGGACATGTGGGCAAATGGATACACCTCAACCCCCACCCCCCCCCACACACACACACATACACACCTAACCCCGCCGTCCCTACAGATACACACCGAACCGCACACGCTGAACTACACGGAGCAACAACACGCGCGCACTAAACAAAGACAAAACATCTCCCGTGTGGCTTTAACAGACTGTTGGGGCAAGTGCCTTTAGCGAACACTTATGTAGGCCGGCACGGCACACGAGGGGGTGCATGGCCAGCACCACACCCGGCCGCCTTTGTCTCCCTAGTGGCGATGTTTACACACCGTGCTAGGCACTCATTTTAAGCTGAGTCGACCTAGGGGAGGCCCAGGACCTGTTCAGATAATCGTCACTGGTATTGGCCGTGAGCGGGAATCCAACTCGCGGCACCGGGTTCGTAGTGCAGCGTAGCGCTAACCGCTTCCACCACCGCTCCGCTCACCTAACCGTGCCCGTGTCACCACACATACACACGCACGAACGCCCACACGTACCCAAACACACGTTTGCACACGCACACACACACATGGAAGCGCAGACGCACTCACTCAGACGAGCCGAAAATAGAAAAGTTCGGAGTTGAGCTGACCGCAGTATTGGCCGAGTGATTCAAGTCAACAACACAGAGGCACGTTCACCTCAGATTTTGAGCTCAGCCATTCGTGCACCATCGCAGCCACCGTGGTTAGCCATCGAGTCTCGTGTGCAATCGCATTTACTCTCGCGTGAATCTGGCTTGGGGTTTAAGGTTGCTGGCTCAGAATTGATCCGGTTCTTTTCATAGGGCTGTAGGTCCCAAAATGCCTGCCGGTAAGGGGTGAATTAAGCCCGTCATCATCGACATCATCAACGCCATCATTCATCTCCTTTACAATCTATAAGAAGCCGTGTACCACATTGTGGGGAAGTTAGCAGTGTTTGTTCTACGGGGATGCTGGAACCCATCGTGGACAAGAGAGATGACCTCCGGTGACCGACAGCAGTGAAATGGCACCGGCGGCGGTTGCTCTTTCCCTGCTTTGTTTGCGGTTCGAATCCAGCGGCCGCCCCCTGGTTATTACTGCAGCATGTGTATTAACCGTCGTGATATGGGCACTTCACAGTGGATGTTAAAGATCCCCCCCCCACCGACGTTGTTTGGGATAGGTAGGCCACTGCGTGTTGCCGGTGTCACGGTCCCGATTTTTCTTCTTCCCAAATTCGAAAAGTACCCGTGAATTACTCAATCGCACACGAATGCCCCAGGTTACTCTTACAAAAATGAGATTGATCCTGGTGTCACTTGATTAAACAAAATTAACTTCAACGTGAGCTACAATTGCCTTAAATTGACAATTACTCAGGGGACCAAAGCCCCCCCCCCCCCCAACTCTTGCAATGGTGAGAATCGTCGAATAAACTGTTGGGACAAGTGTTGCTTGCGAGCACACTACGAAGGCCAGTACGGCACACGCGGTGTGAGGTGGCCAGCACTTCACATTTGTCTCCCCTAGTGACGATATCTACACATCACGCCACGTGCTAATTTAAGGCTGGATCGACCTAGGGGAGGCCCAGCACCGGTTAAAATACCCATCGCCGACGTTGGCCGAATGAGCGGGAACTGAACTCGGGGTCACGGGTTGGTAACGCGCCGTGCTAACCCGCTGCGCCACGGCTCCCCGCAAAATTTCCACGTGCGCACACACACGCGCTCATATCTCTACGTCATCTTGCAACTATCTTTTAATTCATGGGAGTCCTTGCTGGACCCACATCCGCATTTGTCAGCCGGTTGCATTTACAGCTCATTTAAATGCATTGCACTCGAAGGCAGTTTGTTGTCCCTACTCCAGATTTGACCCCCTCCCTCCCGCGCTCTCCCCCGATGCCCTTGAGGGGTCAGGTGGACTCCTCTGCATGAAATTGAACACGCACACCGCCCTTCACGGATGCATGCGGTAGGACCAGAGAGGGCCCTCGGCGGCGTCGGCTGTTTGGTAATTCAGTCCGTCTTCTGAGGAACCGCGTGACGTACGTAGGACGTTCAGCATCGGGCGTTTTCTTCTTCCCCATCCCGTGACGCACAATGTTCCAGCGAGACAGCTGATCGTTTTACACGTTTCCCCCACTCCCCTCCTTCCACCCTTTTTGCGCGGGCGCACGTTTGAATAGACATTGATTGGACCGGCGGGGAAGGGGAGCTCTGCTGTACTCGTCGGAAGCCTTTGTGAGTCTCGTCCCCCGAGCAAGCCTAGGTGGGTCTGCTGCCGTTGATGCTTTACAGTAACCACGGCCAAATCCAACCCCGCTTCCGCCACGGACGACTCCACTTTTAAATTGACCACTGCTTAAAGATTCGTGTTAACTGCGCCCACGGAGAGACCATGCAAACTCCAAATATACAGGCGTCAGAGTGGGGTGGGGGGGGGGCAGAGGGGTGGGGGCGGGCAGAGGGGTGGGGGCGGGCAGAGGGGTGGGGGCGGGCAGAGGGGTGGGGGCGGGCAGAGGGGTGGGGGCGGGCAGAGGGGTGGGGGCGGGCAGAGGGGTGTGGGGGGGGGCTGTGCGTGGCTTCCGTGAATCGGCGGCGTGTTTATGAAATGCAAAGTGGCCACTTAGCGTGAGATTTAATGCAACGTATTCAGGATTAACGGCGGGGGGCCGGGGGATGACAACGTTCCACGCTAGTGCGCGGATAGTGGAGTCGGGTGTTGAAATAAATACGAAACGTCGTTGACGATTTGTTTTGTAACCCCCAATTTTTTTTTATCGCTGCCTTTTAATGAAGCGAGCCGGAAGGCGACAAATCTCCCGACTCGGCTGACACGGAGAATGGACTTTAAAGTGGCAAGACGGATGATAAATTGGAAATTCATCCGTGTTTTTATTATTCTTTTAAATCTACACCATCCCCCCTCCCCCCCTCCGTAGACTTTAAATTGAGTTGTTCGCTCGGAGTGTTGTTGTTGTTGTTGAAGCAAGCGCATAAGAGAGACGCGGGGGTTGTAAATCTCGCTCACGTTTCACAAACATCACTGCAGATGTAAAAAAAAAACAAGAGGAAAAATATAAAAAGTAAGCAAGAGCTGCACACAGTTGAATTTCAGTAAGCTGCACGCGTCGCTGCACTCCAAGAACCATAATTGTGGTAACGATTGATTTATTTTACCAGGTAAGGCCCCCACTGAGCTGTACGGTTTTTTTTTTTCAGAAGCGACCTGGCCACAAATGATAGCTCAACGAAGCGGCTTATCGCATGGGAAATGTATTGCAGCCAAATACTCTCTAAACGCGTGATGTTGATTCTAAATGTGGAGGGAAAAATCGGGAGGACCCGCAGAAAAATCCACGCAACCAAGGGGAGAGAGACGAGCAAACTCTAAATAAACAGGCTTCAGGATCGAACTCACGACCTTCTGTATACCCGGCGAGGTAGTTAACATCTTGCCACAGTATAATCTTAGTTCTTTCGGTAAAGTCACGTTGAAGGGAAACAACAAATATATATTTTATTATTTTGTTGTTTCCCTTCAACGTGACTTTACCGAAAGAACTAAGAATATCTTGCCACAGTGGCGAGCAGAGTGTTTGTACCTCTTTGGACACAATGCACACCACCTGCACGTTTGAATGAACTGCGCCAGGTTTTCCCCAGTGGCTCAGCTCAACACGGCTCCTCATTTAATGGAAGGGAGAGATGTAAATAAATGCATCATCAATAGAATAACATAGGATTACCCTAACATTTTACGAATAAAGTATTGCTGTAATTCCATTGAAGATTACCCACAGACACGCGCAGAAACCCACAGACACGCACAGAGCGCCACAGACACGCACAGAGAGAACCAGAGACACGCACAGAGACCCACAGCCATGCGCAGAGACCCATGAACAAAGACAGACCCACAGACACGAACAGAGACCCACAGACACAACAACAACAACCGCCATTTGCCACTAAGTGGTGGTGACGTCACCACGACGCTTGTGCCAGGCTATGTGCACCTTGAGGCCACGTGAAGTGTTGAACACCCACTGGCAGGAGGTCACGGGGCAGACCTAGGTGCCACGGGTCGACTGACTGAGATGACTGGCTGATGCACCACCTGTGACCCCTACTGTGCCAACTTGCTGTGCTTTAGCCACCCGGTGCTCCGCCCGTTGTTGTGAGCATCGCTACTCCGCCCTCCGTTGTTGTTGGAGGGCAACTGCCTCCAACTCCCCAGCAGCGTACTTCACGAGCCTCCTCCACAGAGACCGATCTTGACACCGCTGGTACCAGTCATCGGCAAGTCCACTCAGCTCCACATCCTCCTGTACCACGTCAATCCATCTCTTTTCTAGCCTGTGCCGCGCCTGTTTAGCCCCCTCTATCCAGCCGAACAAAAGCTGTTTAGGCATGCGGTGAATGGGGCATGCGGGCTACATGACCCAGCCAACGCAGCCTTGCCTGCCGGAGGAGCTCACCGATGGGACTTTGCCCAGATATTTCTAGGATGTGTGAGCTCCTCACACAATCCAGCCTGGTTAAACCCAGGATGGATCTTAGGCAGGCCAGCCTAAATGTATCCAACCTGCGAAGATGTTCCATTAGGGGGGGGTCCACATTTCGCAAGCGTAGAGAAGGGATGGAATGACCGTGGCCGAGGTAGCTTCCACACAGCATTACGCAACCGATGAAAAGATAATGCCGCTCGACTGATTCTGAGTGAGACCTCTGCTGTCAAACCGGAGCCGGTCATGAGCACACTGCCCAGGTATGGGAAACTCTCTACTCTCTCCACAACTGCCCCATCACCGATTTGGAGTTGTGTAGGTGGGTTGCCTGATGGTACAAAATACCCAGGCAGGTGCTTAGTTTTGGTGGGGCTGATGGTAAGGCCCCACCTCTTAGTGGCACGCTCCAGATTCAGCAGCAGTGCCTCCAACTCCTCCTCTGCGTGAACGGCAATTACCAGGTCGTCAGCATACATAACGTGGTTGACCAATAGGGAGCCATGCCTTGACCACACCCGGGCATCGATCAGCCTCTCATTGTATCTGTACCAGATGCAAATTCCTCTGCTACAGCCATCAAAGGCTTCACGGACTACGTGGTCGACAAATATGTTAAATAATGTGGGAGCCAGAGGACATCCCTGTCGCACCCCAAGGTGAACAGGGAATTATTCCAACTCCCGGCCCCGTAGTTTTACCCGGGCCCGCTCACCATCCTGAAGGTCCTTAATGATCGTAAGCAGAGGGTCAGGGACTCCGAAAGCACGAAGAACAACCCAAAGCCGAGGCCTACTGATGGTCAATAAAGCAGACATGTAGGTCTTGTTGGAATTCCCTACACCTCTGCTGTAGCAAACAGACATAAAATATGGCATCTGTGCAGGACCGCCCTTTCCTGAAACCGCATTTGGGGCTTCGCAATGCTCTCCTCATCGTGCCTAGCAAGGCGATGTTGAATAATCCTTGCCAGTACCTTTCCCGGCACACTGAGTAGTGAGATGCCCCTGTAGTTGTTACAGTCTGTGCGGTCCCCCTTCTTAGAGAGATGAAGCAACAGGGCATCCTTCCAATCCTGCTGAACCCGTCCAGTGGCCCAAACTGTTGTTATGATGTCATGTAGGGCAGTCTGCGCACAAACGCCACCCTCCCTCAGCATTTCGCTTGGGAGATCATCTCTGCCTGGTGCCTTTCCTGGTCTCAGACTCTGGATCACCTTCAGTACTTCCTCAACGGATGGCACCTCAGCCAGCCACTAACAGGGGGTGACTTCCTCCTCCAATATTTGAGGCACCGCAGCCTCAGCAGGGTCATCCTCACTTTGTTCCATGATGTTTTCGAGGCTGAGGGATTCCCCCAGGACCTCACAGAAATACTCAGCAAATCCGCAAACCTGTTCCTGGGGGTTGGAGATTAGATCACCGTTTTTTTCCCCTAATGATGGTAAGAAGTGTGGCGCTGCAGGTTACTTTTTTGAAGGAGTTAAATAGGGATTTGTGATCGCGGGCTATTGACCCACAGAGACCCACAGACACGCACAGAGACCCACAGATACGCACAGAGACCCACAGACACGCACAGAGACCCACAGGCACACACCGAGACACACAGACACGCACAGAGACACACAGACACGCACAGAGACACCTACACAGAACGAAGCTGCTCCTCCCCCTCCTCCTCAGATCTTAGTGTACGGTCCACATCTAGTGGGGGGTGGGAGGAATCATTTATGAGTTCCCCGAGTAATTTATTTCCATTTCCAGCCCTGCACGCACCAACTACATTAGTTTCCGTGATTCTGTGCCACATTTAATTGGGCAAGAAGCATTAGTAGGGGCTATCCAGCTGTTAAACAGTCGGTGAATGTTTAATTTAAATTCGATTGAATTATATTATAAGGTTTTAAATGCACCCCCTGCACGCAACCCCGGTTAAGATATTAAATATATAAGCCCCCCCCCCCCCCACCCCTGTACAGTGGTGAATGCTGTTATTATGCAGGTAGAAATCACTTGCAAGTGGAAAGTGAAAGCTTATTATAGTCTGAGAGTCTGCGCAGAAACTCCATTCACACGTACCCATTGCGACGCAGTGCAGAGGAGGGTGTGATATTTTAATATGCCACATGGATATCCTTGCCTGTATGCAGAGGTAGACTTGCTTAGCCCAATATTTGTTCAGCTGCAGTGTTTGTTATTCATGGGTTTCTATGCGAGGCTTGGGTCTCAGTGTAAATCTGTAGATCTGCGTGTGAGTCTGTGGGTCTCTATGCAAGTCTATGGGTCTCAGTGTGAGTCTAGATCTTTCCTTCGTATGGCTGCTAATGTTGCTGTAGAACAACAGCTGTGATGTCACATCGAGGTGGTTGATGAGCCAGACGATGGGGGAGTCAGGGAGTAGTGGAGTGGTGAATCGCTGCTGTGATGACGCCTCCTCCTCTTCCTCCTCCGTGTTTGTGAACGGGGCACTGAGTCGACGTTTTACCGTCCATGGTTCTGTCCTGGGTGGTGAGCAAAGTCTCCGCACGCTGCCAGGAGAGTTTGTAATTTAACATTTGTGCATCATCATAATCATCAAGTGTCCGCATCTGCTGGCATGGTTCGCGCAGTCGATGCGGTTTAGGGTTGTGGCCCAGAAGCTTCATGGTGGACGATCAAAGCCAGTGATTTTCTGTATGAATGTAGAACTTCTTTCACACCGTACTTAAACAAACATGATTATTGGGTCTTTGACGAGGTGTGTGTTTGTACTTTTTTTTCCAATCTCTATTTCGCTTTCCAAGCTTCATCATCATCATCGTTCGAGTTGGAGTCGCACTGTTGAAGGTTAATGGATCTCAGAGTTACACATTCGAGTATTTAAAATATATCTTTTAGACTAGGGTTTGGTAGTAGCCGCGGCGGCAAGTGAATAACACTTTGTGCCTTGCAGCAAGAAAGGGCCTGGGTTTGATTCCCGTCACGGGCACCTTCCCAGTAAACCCTGCAACGTTTGTCGAGTGGCTGCAACCGCATGCAAACGTTGGCCCAACGTTGAACGCTTAACCTGGGTTTCTGTGTGGGGTGTCAGGTTTTCTCTCTCTGTTCGGCATGGTTTTCCATAGTGCCGTAATGAAAAATGAAAATAAACTTAAAATGTAACAGTTTTTTGGCCGAATGCCCCAAATGTTGAAATATCCTCTGCCAATCTGGGATTACACGCGGTACCAGACATAGTCCATCACTGCGTGAACTTGGCAAAAACCCTCCTGACATTAAGTCTCTCGGCTTTCCTGCGTCAACAACGGTACAGTCGTAATAAAGATGTATTTAACTACTCATCACGTGTGTCGTTCGGAAGCACACGGTGTAAACGAGCCTCATAACAACAACAAATAACAACAATATCAAATTAAGACAACCGATTCACCAACATGACATACAGAAGCATTAGAAGAAAACCAACGCGAGGGTGCATTGCATTTGTTCTGCACTTGCAGTGAGCCGAAGACGGAATTGCACGGGGGATGGGGGAGAGAGCGAGAGAGTGAGCGAGGGCGACAACAGATTATCTGCCACGAAGCGCTGTGGCCGTCGATTGATTAAAATGCGGCTTCATGCGTCTGATACGATGGGCACACAAGCAAGGCCATGCAATGGATGTCTCTATAGTATTGTATGTGGAGCGGGGGGGGGGGGAGCAGCGGTTAGCGTGCCGTGCTGCGAACCCAGCGACCCGAGTAGGATTCCCGCTCCGCAGCCGGCATCGGTGACGAATGTCCGCACAGTTCCCGGGCCTCTCCTAGGTAGACTCGGCCTCAAACGAGTAACTGGTGCGGTGTGCAAACATTACCACTCGGGAGGCAACGGCGGTCTGGCGTGGTGCTGGCCACCCACTCCCTCATGTGTCATGCCAGCCTTCATAGGTGCTACTCGCTAACAGCACTTGCCCCAACAGTCAGTTACAGGCTATACGGGGGATCTTTGTCTTTGGTGCAGCGGTTAGCGTATCGCGCTGCGAAGCCGGCGACTTGAGTACGATTTCCGCTCCATAGCCAAACATCGATGAGGAATATCCGCACCGGTCCTGGACCTCCCCTAGGTCGACTCAGCCTCAAATGAGTACCTGGTGCTGTGTGTGGACAATGCCGGCCGGGCACAGAGGTGTCAACGCACCCTGCCGTGTGCCGCGCTGGCATTAATAGGTGCTCGCCAATGACACTTGCTCCAATGGTCTCTAAAAATCTGTATGGGGGATCTTTGTCTTTGTATATCAGAGTCTGCACAGAAAGCAATCAAGGCCGCTGTGCAGTTGGTATATTAATCACTTTATCAGATTGCCGCAACGGGACAGGCATATAAAGAAAATGCCTAACGATGTGTTTTTTTTGCGAAGGAAGTGCTTACTGCGGCATCTTTTGAGAAATTGCTGTGCCATAGAGTGAACTGATTGAGCCACACATCGTGAAGATCAATGTAATATACCGGCACTGTTCGCAATGTAATACCATGCTCAATATGGACATAGCCGTGTAGTGGAAGCGCCCGGTAAATGTGGGGTGTTGGGCCAATGTTGGGGGGCAACGTTCGGCCAACGGTTCCAACCACATGCCAACGTTCGCCCAATGTTGTTTGTTTGCTGGACAGGTGCCTCCAGAATAATTCGAGGGTCGTGTCAGACTATCGTCTATAGGTCCCGCGGTGGCGAGATGTTCACTATCTCGCCTGGCTGGTATGGAGGAGGTCGTGGGTTCAATCCCAGCCCTGACCCCTGTACATTTGGAGTTTGCGTGTTCATCCCGTGGTCGCGTGGATTTTTCTCCGGGTCCTCCGGTTTTTCCCTTCACATTTAGAATCCACGTGCGTTTAGAGCATTTGGCTGCTATAAATTTCCACATGATGAGCCACTTCATAATTTGTCGCAAGGTCGCTTCTACAAAAGAGCTACATAGCTCAGTGAACCTTAACATGGTAAAATAAAACGTAGTTTCGTTTGAATAGTTTCGTTTATAATCTCTCCAGAGTTCCTTCAAAATGTTAGGAAGTCAACAGCTGTCATCCTGTGGATGGATTGTCCGCCGTCACGGGAATGTGTACTTTCCACCTCTGGTTTGGGGCTGTTCCCTGAGGTGAGCGTCATTCCATTTCGAGTTTGACCATGGAGACAATTTGATCCGTAATAGAGATTTTTGGGTTAGATCACGTAAATATATAAATGTGTCGTTAAACGTGCCAATTCGTTACTAGTTCAGCACACCGATGTGTTGGAGAGTAAATCCACAACATTTACAATTCGAGTCACTCTGTGGAGTCAAATTGTCTCTATGGGATCTCTATGGAGACAATTTGACTTTGAGGTTTTGCTCAATTACACAAGCATTATTTTATTGTTAATTAAATGTTTTATTGCACCTACTGATATAGAAGTTGAGTCCCCGGTCGGTAATAATGAAAGTACAAGTAAAGCAGATGGGATGAATAAATTATCACTTTGACATCATTGCTGATTAAAAGATGTCACCTCAGGCAGCACAGCCACTAATGAGGACACAGGGATAACAACAATAATAAGAATAACTTATTTTAGTTAAAACATGTTTTATCCTGAATAATACACTTATTTATCCAGGAGATCCCACGTTGAGTCGGAGGGCTCTTTTTGAGGAGGTTCCTGCCGCTGCTACGTTGGCGTTTTTTTTTAAATATAGATTTTGTTTTAGCCAATTAACGATCAGTCGTGTTTATTATCCACGCCTTGCACCTGGAGGTGTGGGGGTGGGGGCAACAGCGCTCTATCCACGTAAAAATAGAAACTGGTGGCGATTAGTCTGCACTGCGCTGTACATGTGGCAGTAAGATGGAGCACCTGGTGGAAATCCGACATTTGCGAGGGGGAAACACTCGATCTCGTACAGGCGGGACAGGTGGAGACCTTTTTTTTGTTGCCAGTACAAATGCAGATGTTGTCAGAGCACGGTTTTTTCATGTTTTGCCACAGGTACATGTGGTCAATGCAGACTTGATGCCTTGCAAATAGGAATCTATTTGGTGTTTGAACATCTTAACACCTCCTGTATTTATTGCCAGAAAGGGTAAAGCCTCTTTTTGGAACGGGTGGAGTCCACAATTTTGCTGTACCGTATTCTCCTGGCGAGCCGGGATTACGCGGGACCTCCTCTACCTATGCCCACTGGTAGCGGGAGGGAGTTTCGCGACAACGTCTGTGTGCGCGGTGATCCACCAACCCTTGCTGCTGCCTCCCGCAGCACTGGATAGCAGGGCGGCCACGTGCTTGGCAACCACCGCTCGGCTGGCAGGCGTGGGAGAAATAGATTGCAAGTGTACACCTTGGACGTTTTTTAGTACAAGCACAGCGGCTGTGAAAACTATTTGACCAATCCTACCATGGTTTTTCCACTGAGAAAATCAAGAGCCCTCTGGCTGGGCATGGCATTACATCAAGTGGCCATCTTCTCTCGCAGAAACAGGGCAATGCCTGATGTCTTGCCTTCGCCCCGTGATATTGCCCTCGATATAGATTCGAAACTATTTCAGGAATGTGGGTGAGTAACAGTATTTGAAGAAGGAGAGAAAAAGATTGTCACACCTCTGCAAAAAGAGTGAATGGAACTGATTTTCAATTGAAAATATCAGGAGGTCAGTGCTCTTAATAAACGTCACGTTTACGAGGTGTATTACTTTAGCAGAAAGATCATTCCACAGACCGGGCCCTGGCCCACGCTAAGCTGTGCAAATACTCCTGGTTGGTTCAAGAGCAGTGGGTACTATCGGTGCTTAATGTGCATGTAAGGTATTCCGTGTCTGTCGTTTCATGTTAGGTGGGACAGCGACGTACTAGGGCGCTATATAGACACACGTACAGTGTAAATGAATGAAAAAGATAAAGATCCCCCGTGGAGCTACGTAATCTGTTGGGGAAAGTGCTGTCAGCGAGCACCTATTAAGGCCGGCACGGCACATGAAAGGTTGGGGTGGCCGGACCTATGCCCGGCCGCCTTTGTCTCTACAATGCTGGTATTTACGTAGCACACCTGCTACTAATTTGTGTCTGAGTCGACTAAGTGAAAGCCCAGATGAGGTGTTGATATTAAATGTGGCCGATGATGTTGGCCAAGGCACGGGAATCGAACCCAGGTAGAAAGGTTGGTAGTGAAGTGGGGGAACCACTGTGCCACACTCGCGCGCGTTTGCGCTGCTCTCTCTCTCTCTGTGTCCATCACAGGTGAGTGAGTAGTGTCTGGCTCCCCCACACGTACGTGACCATAGGCAGTAATCATGTCTCTGTTGATGAGCCCAGTGCCAGTGGTGGAAATTCCACGCTCTTGTGGTGGGCGAAGGATATGTTTTCATATGACGTGATCCAATCCGATGCAATTTGGGATTTATAGAGCATCTGAAGACGCTGTTCGAGCGAGAGCCTCACTTTCGCGAAGCAGTTTAACACTTGGTAGGCTTTCGTGACCGATATTACCCATAATGGAGGTTTTTGGGTTATATCGCCTAAATATAAAATGTCGTTAAACCCGCAACCACCCGACGCAGCTAGTACAGCAACACTGGTGTGTTGGAGAGTAAAACCACAACATTTCGCAAAGCAGTGTGTATTTTGTGGACCACACAGTATCGATTGGCTGGATCGACCCCTCGACTGAGATTTTACCCTTGAGATGGGCACCGGGCCAGATACTTTCTCTCTCTCGAATAAAATGTTTTTTTTAGCTTATAATCCTTTGTCAAGTCACTCTTGCACAAAGACAATCACCGCACCGCCATTTCTAATTCCAGTTACTGCTTGCTCAAGAAGCAGAAGCAGAACCGAAATGTTTATTTATGCTGGGGGAATCCAAAAGCTGTGAAGCTCTTTTTCACATGTCTAGTTCTGTGTCCAGATGTCCAGTTTTCACCGATGTTCAGAAGCAATTTGAGATAACGGACGCTTTGTCCTTGGCATTAAGTGTTATGTCCGCGTCGTTATTCATTTCTCGTAAAGATCCGGGTAACAACTGCGGAATGCACCCCCTAATTTAATGAGGGTGGAACGCGTGTCGTGTTCCTTGGCAGCACACTGTCGCTTGCGGATGATTCAGACCCCCGTGATCCATTTCTCGTTTATTATTCTGATTGCATAGAATGACACGGACACGACTAATCAGGTTAAGTAGAAAGTGGCAAAGGAATGACGCCACGCAATGTTCGACGGTGCATGGAACATCCGAATCGTGGCAAGCGGAGAGAGGAAGCGTTTGAAGCCAAGTGATTAGAATTATCCTGTGACTCATGCCTTTTTTTTGAAATAAATGCCACAATTCACTGTCGTGGCATTTGGCAGACTGGACTTTTGTTAAAAGATTCTCCACAATTCGCTGACCAAACTCTTTGGAGACTTTCATCTGGCATGACAGCATCGAGCTGGATTAACCGAACGACGTGGCGTTGTTGCACAAAAGTGAAACCATTCTCTAAAATTGAAAAAAAACGCAGGGAAGCCTACTGTGTGTTGTGTGTTCAGATAATGCCGAGAGAGCTTGCAGGAGTATCGTGGTTATCACATGACGTGCATGCATGGCATGATATGAGCAGCACACCTTTGTGTGTCCTACGTCGGGAGCAGTAATGCAACGGTCAGCGCTTACACTGCCATACAATCCCGGCGACCCGAGTTCAATTCCCGCTCACGGCCAACACCAGTGACGATCATATGAATCGGTGCTGGGCCTCCCCTAGGTCGACTCAGCCTCAAATGAGGAATGTGTAAACATCGCCACAGGGGAGGGCGAGGGAAGCCGGGTGTGGTGCTGGCCACCGACCCCCTCGTGTGCCTCAGGGCCGGCTTTATATATGTACTACTCGCTAACAGCGCTTGCACCGACAGCCTGCAAGAGGCTTCACGGGGGACCTTTGTCTGTGTGTCTATAGGCACTGCTACTCGCTACTAACAGAACTTGCCCCAACAGTCTGTTACAGGCTACACGGGGTGAGCCTGGCAACAGCTGGACCCATTATTTGCGTTGGTTGTTCTAAGATCGAACCTCTTTTATAAACTCCCCCGGTGATTTGCCCACCTCCTGGCTGCCTGATCTCAAACCCAAAAAAATATATATTTTAATATTTCCGCACTGCCGCTCCTTGGGCGCGGGGGGAACGTGGCACGGCATCGACCGGGGGGAAGCGCGTGACACATCTCTCGTCTCGGGGAAAAAAAAACAACGCAACACCGCAAGCTGCACTTCACCTTTTGTGGCGGCGTCGGCAAGGATTGCGACATGCGTGATCATGCAGGGTCATGCGAGCCTCCTTTGCTCGCCCCCCCCGCACGTCCTTCCTACTGATAACTTGTTCTGCACTAAACACATTTTTATTTTACCAGGTAAGGCCTACTGAGCTGTATAGCTCTTTTCAGAAGCGACCTGGCTATCACAAATGATAGCTCAACGAAGTGGCTTATCAGCACGTGGAGATGTATAGCAGGCAAATACTCTGAACGCACGTTAATTCTAAATGTGGAGGGGAAAACCGGAGGACCCGGACAAAAATATACGCAACCGCAGGGAGAGAGAGAACATGCAAACTCCAAATATACAGTAGACATCAGCGTTGTGGTGAAACCTACGACCTCCTGTATACCAGACGAGGCAGATAAGATCTCACTATCGGGCGACTGATGTTTGTTTCTGAGTACGAACAGAAACAATGAAGGGACGCGATCGTTCCTCCGTACGAGCGTCCCTAACACTGTGCCGGGTTGCCTTCACGCGTGAACGTTGGAATATCCAATACGTCAGTTCAGACATCGTATAATGTTACTATGAACGTTTATATGATGCACCAGCTTCGACCCGGTGATCTGACATGGCCATAATGGGCCCTCTGTGATAGCCGGTCACCGTAACGTATAGAGGTCCCCCACCATACCTCATTACCCTGTGTTAAAGCCCCGACTGATTCATGACCAGAATGGCAACATTCGATGTATTGACTTTCCAATCAATCGGTCAATCAATTCTGGAAATTAACCTATCTGAAACGGCGAGATGATTGTCATCGTCGGTAATGGCTCATAGTCCACACCTGACGATGTAATTTCAAGGAGCGGATGCTCCCCGGGGGTGGGGGGGGTGAGTGGGGGTGGGGTGGTTGGGGGTGGGGGATGGGGGGGACTGGTGCGCGGAGAGACGGAGCGGCGGATTCGCATCGTGCGCAGGTGCGCATGGTGGAACGTTGCGTCGCAGGGCCCGTGGGAGGTGGCGGTGACTTGGCGAGGCCTTTCGTCCAGCAGTGGATTGATCGCAGTTGACGATGACGATGATGAAGTGTAAGTGACAATAGCAATGGTACGAGCGTGTATTCAGTTTGGTGTGCAAAGGAAGACATTGCACGGATGTGCAATGTCTGCGCGTGCAAAGCTATTCAAATGCGTGGTTGGCATGGGTATCGCTTATTGGATTTGAGGTTGAATTGCCACGGAGAAACAAAATCCTATTTTCGGTCTCTTGAAATTGGATCCTACGAATGCCTTGCCAACGTGTCCATATCATGTGCAACCTAAGTGCAATTTTAACAATTACATATATTTAAAAGTAGAGTTATTTATTCATTCGTCTCGTATCTGAATGCACGACGCGGCTCGGGGCAAAAAGATTGAGATGGAAAAAAACAACAACGATATGAGAGGTAAACTATTTGGAAAAACACTCGAGTGCGAGCGTGACGAATGAACAAATAAAATAACAATAACCACTCGCAACTCCAGGCTATCGATCATAAGCAGAGGGGGGTCAGAGGTGGGAACAGCCGATGTTGCTTGTTACCCAGAGGCTGAAGGGCCCTAGGATCCGCGGCACCAGAGGGCCCTGTCTGCAGACAATGTGCCTCCTGCCAAGATGCGGGGAACATTCCTCACGATTTCAACTCACTTGCTGAGCCCCATAGTATTGGCGGCTTACGAGACCCACCCCCCAGGCCCCCACTCGCCCACGTTCAAGGTATAACATATCTTTGCTACGATATTCAACACCAGTGGCAGTTTTCCCCTCAGCCTTTCCTCGCACACCCCTACGGGTTGGTCCAGTTTCATCCCATGTATAAACACTCTTACATCGGCTGAAAACACCTTCATTGAGGGCCACATGAGTTTTGGCCAATGCATTTTAAATTGGACAATCATGTAAACACACAGATGAGGGATAGCTAGAAGTTCAATGCAATTGCAAGTGAGGTTAACGGTTAACTGCCACGGTGGCGAGATGTTAACTACCTCACCTGGTATACGGGAGTTCCTGGGGAAAGGACACGTGACCCCCGTGGCCGTGTGTCCTTTCCCCCGTACGTTGGCTACGTACGGTGCGAAAAAATGTTCAACGTACATGAATGCGTATCGTAAAAACATTGCCCGCTCGGCATCAACTTGTGATTCAGATGGGAGAGCATCGAAGCGGGGCATATTCGAACCGATGGAAGTCCAAGCATTCGAGGCACTAACCGAGACCGAGTGAGAGACGCAGCGCCCTCCCGAAGCGCCCCTTTTCCGCGGAAAGGCGCTCAACGCGCTGCAGCCAAGTCCGCGGTGGACAAATCGGGAGAGTCGCTTAGCCAGAGCGTGGGGACACCAAAGAGGGAAGTGAATAAATACACGAAACCTGCCGGCCAGGTCCGTCGCAGCAGCCCCTCCCTCCGTGGCTCGGGGGGTTGCGTGGATCTGCGATCTTTCCCGCCGTTAGCCGGTGGCCATGGTTTTCCGGGACGGGGTACGACGGGCTCCCATGCTGTGTGTTGGTACTGCGCCGATTGAGCAATAATTACATTCCGTCCCTCCCCCCCTCCCCGCACGCACGCACGTATGCATGCATGCACATATACACGCGCCCCGTTTATATTCCCACGTCGAAGGCGACAAAGTTAATTGGCACGATGAGGGCTGCCAAAATACTCGACCGCAGCCCACCACAACGACGGGACACGGTGTGCACAGGGCAGCAGGTTTAAGGGGTCCCTGCAATTGGCACCGCGGTTAAAGAGATAGCGTCAGTCGTGTTCCGTCTTACTCGAGCACCTGCGGCTATTTTGTTCCCCCTTCCCGACAGTAAATGTAATGGGGGGATAATAAACCCAATTTTCAATTGTGCACAGGTGATTTTAAACCCTGCATTCCAAGTGCTACTTTTTATTGGCAAAACAAATATATACTTCTTTTTAAAGTAAATCTTCCCTGAATCATGTTGGCTCAGTTTATTTGGCCAAACAGCACCAACCACCACCTCCTCATCCTCCGCTATGAAACCCAGCGAGTGCGATCACCACGAGTGATGAACCTCCCATGCACAAGTTCCCCCCCCTCCCAGTGCTCTCCCCCCGCACAACTCCCCCCTCCCCAAGTTTCCCCAATGCCACCTCGCAGAATAATTCCGATGCTGCTGGTTAAGTCCCCTTTAACAGCTCGCAATGTGGTGGAAACGGAGAGTTTTTACAGCGAGCTGTTAACCCTTTAACCATTGCGAGAGGTCTGCAAGTTGCAGGGTGAATCTCGGAACGTGCGAGCGGTTCGGTGTTAATCGTTTTTCAAGAAGCATAGTGACATTGTTTTTAAAGACGTGCTGCTCTCACCACAGAGAACTTTAGTGAGACAATCACACTCTTTGATAGCTGGTGCCAAACTGTGCCACACGCCCTCCCGCATGGCCTTGTGGGAGCCTTGGCACGTCTTCCGACATGAAGACATTTATTTAAGTTTTCTTCCGATTTCGTTCGGATGACGTAACACGTACTTACGTCATTGGAACGGGAAAGGGTTAGAATCAAAGCCTTTTTCATTGCGTCTGCAGTCAATCCCTCTTTAATAATTTGCGCCCCACTCGAAAGCACTCCCGGGGATTGAATGACGGAGCGTGCCGGTGATGTTTGCTTGCCTCTGCTTTGATATTTCCTCCACGCGTTGCCCTCCCCATCTACCACGGATTTACGCCGGGACAACAATAATGCGCCATGATCTATGTGCACTGGTTCACCTTATAAAATTAGAAAGAAAGAATGCACAGGTTGGCGGCTCTTCTGGCTGGAGAGTGCGAGAGAGGAAAACAACAACGGTCCACAAATGTCACGCATCATTAAACACGACAGCGCACGAAATTATTATTGATGGTGTGCACATTACAACTCTCTTGGTCATATTCCACGTGGTGCTGTGGGCAAAGCACCAGACTAAGTAATTGGAAAGTTGTGAATTTAAATCCTTTGCCAAAAGGTCAACTCATGGTGCTGTTCCTGTGCGGTCAATAAAGATGAGTGTAGCTTCATAGAAATGTACTCACTATGCAGTGGTTCACCTGTGGTTAGATCATCCCCTGCCACAGTAACGTGGAATTTATGCCACGTTACCGATGGCCCGGGATGGCCTTCGGAAATAAATTGACTGTTCTGGGCATGGTGACACTTCGACTGCTTTATCGATAATGAAAGTTGCGACCTATTTTTGGTATATGCAGTACGGACATCTTCGTTTAGAAAAGGGCCATATAGCTCAGTGTGCCTTACCTGGTAAAATTAAAATAGTTTAGTTCATAATCTCTCCAGATTGCGTTCAAAATGGGTACCACTGTGTTGAAAGTCAACAGTTGTCATCCTATGTATGGCCTGGCTACCGTCATGGTAGTCAGTCCATCCTTCCAATTGGCATGGCTGGCTACGTACTGTGTGAAAGAAGATCACCGTACGTACAAGCGTACATTTCATGTGTGATAGCCAGGTCGCTTGCGAAAAAGAGCTGCCAAGCTCAGTGGGCTCTTACTTTGCGAGCGCAGTTTGTTTCTCCGGGGGGTAGCGACGAGGCACGCGCCACGCTCGGGCGATTTACGGTGTGGAACCGGGTGTACAGTTGGTGGGCAGATCTCATTATCTCGGCAGTGAAGCTGAGAAGTAATTGACATTGCCGCCGCACTCGGGGCGTGGAGGGGAACGAGCACGTTGCCGCGCGCGGCAATCCGTCCTCTTTTATTTTTTTTATTACCACCAACGCTACTACTAACTACTACGTGAGCGTCGGGGTCGTCGTGTAAATTTACACGGGCGATTCGCTAATGAAGGGGCATGTGTGTAATTGCGAGGGCTGCGGCAGGCCGACAGGCGGCCTCGCTGGACGACGCGTTCGGGACGCGCGATGGAGAATGCAATTTGTTGGGCGCTCTGACCAGCACGGCGGCTTGCGGCGTGTAATGCGGTGATTATTCAATCTGAGCCTTGTCTCCTCGGGGGGGGGGGGGGGGGGGGGCGGAGGGGTATGCTCGTAAATGGTTTACAGCGTTGAAGTGGTGAAGGTGTAAGTATAAATAGTCGTTATTGTTTTTGTTCCCGTTGGATTAAACAGCGGGGTTTTTCCCCATTTAGCTTTTTGGAGGGTTTTTAAAATTTTATTACGACTAAAAAATCAAATTGCTTTACTGTCGTGTGTTATAAAAGGAGGGTGTAGCTGTGCGAGATTATTGCAGAAAATCCGACTATGTTGTTTCAGTGTCTACGAGAAGCCTTGAACAATCACGGTAGTATTTTGACAGTTAAAGACACTGTAAACATCAGGAATATCAGAATATCGATATTCCCCCCCTCCCCCGACGGCTATTCTGATGAGTCCGATTTGCCTGCTGATACCTCCGATGCCCCTGGTAATGCCGTCCAGAACGTCAGGTTGTTGCAATGTACGATGTGACGAAAAATGATTACAGCAGTGCATACCGACTGTAGTGGTACCTGCTATGATTACAGCAGTGCATACCGACTGTGGTGGTATCTGCTATCACTGCAGTAGTACGTGCTGACTCTATAGCAGTATTTATCGAATCTATAGCACAAAGAAATCACCTGACAGTGGCGTTGTGAGGCCTAGTCCCGTGCAAAGCCTCCGGCCTTGCCTAGATTGTCCAGCCGGCCAAGGTGGCACCTTTGCAGGCTGAGCTGCTACCCCTGACTCTCCCCCCCCCCCAGCCACGATGTCCTCGGCCGCTCTGCAGTAATATCTACGGCCTATAGTGGTAGCATCTACCAACTGTATAGTAGTAATAACTGCACGCATAGGGGTGTGGGGGACATGAGATAGTGAAGAATTCCCCTGAGCGTTCAGTGTAATTTTATAGGATTTTTAACTCGAAAGTAAATGTCCCCCTCACTCTCACCGAAGGCGCGCGACTTGGCATGGGCCGTCCCCCCCACCAAAGGCGCGTGAGTTGGTATGGTCGTGCACGCGTCATAAATAAATAAATGGCGCACAAAAATCGCACAAAATCGGTAATTAAACTAATTAAAAGTTGACGGACGTGAAAAAGGGATTGCGCTCGCTCACCGCGGGGCTTACGGCGTGGTACCTGGCTATTTTTTTTATGTAAACCCCACCGTTGGAGAGCCAAGCGTGCGACTGCACAAAAAACCCCGCCACAAACGCACACACAAATCCCGCCACAAACAAACCCCGCCACAAACCCACACACATTTTTTTTTACTTTTATATATATAGATATACACACGCCTGCACGTCAAAATCCTTCTGGCTGTATTGCCTCACGCTGGCCATCTCATAGCCCTGCAGGTTGAGTGTTTTAACACGCATGCAATGTCAAAGTGTCATCCACCAACTCCAACTGCGTTGAGAGAGGGCAGCATTTTTTTATTGTATCTTGTTGCAACGTTCTGACCCGCCCCTGCCGGACAAGTGTGAAGCAGAGCTTTGGGGCTCATCGGATTCTTCCTGCGGTATTAATAAATATTCTCATTTGTCATCACTCCTCGGCATTCGCCGTAAAATCGACGACCGCAGGCGTCTCTGCGGCGATTTCACGTTTGCTGCTTTCCTCCCCCCCCCCCACACTCGGTACTCCCAGGTGAGGTATTCCTAGCGACGAATACTTCATCTCGACCGTCTGTCACCTCTCGGCCTGCCCGCCTGGGATCGATTGCGTCTTACGGCGCGAATGGGGCGGCCGTGGCGAGGTAGCGGTTTCACGCTTCATTGCTGGAAGGTTGATTTTGTCAGTCGCCGTTCTTTTTTGCCGAAGCCTTAAAAACTTGACGGTGTGTCGAAAAATTCGTGCCTCACAGGCTCACAAATTGCCTTGAGCGATTGCCTATTCCCTCATTCCTTCCGACATGAAGCGCATGGCGGCGTTTTGTTGTTGGTGTTGTTTTACCCGAGTCAAAGCAATTTGCACGTCATTCCCACCACGTTAAACGGATGATATTCCGGCGGGAGGGAGGCGCAGTTATAGTCGCACGCTGCAGGTGGCATTTAAAAAAATGTGTCACTTTTTCACAAACCCACCGGTGCAATTCTGCCATTTTTGGGACACAGGGTTGATGAGTCACGCGACAATCACGGTGAGCTGTGAGACTCCCCACTGAATGAGCTATGAGGAGGGTTCAGTGGATGGCAGCACAGCAATATAAGGTTTATGACCCAGTCGTCCAGATTTTTTTGGTTTTACATGATTCTCTCGTGGTCGTATGCATTTGTTTCCTCTGGGTAATCTGGTTTTCTTTCCACGGATAATGACAAATACTCAATAAGTAAGAAGTTGGACATTTTTTTAAAAAATATATTGATCTTTTTATACGTTCAATTGAGACTCGGTGTTGATTTCCACATTATACTCCAGCCCCTCTATTTACATTAATGCGGTGGCAATGAGTCACTTCAAGATGTATAACGTCTAACTACAGCACATTATCAATAGAAAGTGAACTTCAGACTGTGCCTGGCAGTCAATATAATCACATTTCTCTTCTAACTCTTACTTGTATGATAACTTAATGTATTATATATTCACACTTATAGTAATATGTAGATTGGGGAGAGTGGTGGCACAGTGGTTGACCTAGTGAGATTTTGAGTCCAGCGAACGCCGAGTTAGATTCTCACGGCCAACATCAGTGATGAGTGATCGTTTAATCGATTTCTGGGACTCCCCTACCCCCCACTTCACTAACCCACGCTGATCAGCACGGTCAAAAAGCCGCCCCACAACCAACAATGGCATGGGGAGACCGTCATCTAGCATTGGATTGACCATGGATCGACACGTGAGAAGAGCGAGGTGACTTCCCATGCTTTAATAGTTGGCCACTTAATCTGGGTTACCCGGTGATGCTGCTTTACATCCCGGAGCCCTGCGGGTGCAGCCTTGTCAGAGTGATGATGTGGGGGGGGGGGGTCAAGGTGATTTTCCACGAGTAATAAATTCAGCCTCCTCAATGCTCAGAAACAATCGGAGTAATTACCCCTTATTCACCGAGCCGGTCATAACCTAAGCCAGGCGTGACATGCCGCTTTTAAAAGGCAGACGTTCATTAAGATTCGGGAGGCCTTAATTAAGGCACCGACGCATTATTCACGGCGGGGCCTGCTGTGTACCGTTTCAATGTTATGGGCTCTGTCTCTTTCAATTTATTCTGCTCAATTTAAGTGCGCATATTTTTTTTAACATTCCAAACAAATATGCACTATGTGTAGTAACAGTTTTTTTTCGCCACCTGTAATGGGTGGCCTTCATCCGGTAGTGACTAGATCATGGCTGACGTTGATGGTGTATGGGCGGCGGGGGTGTCACTGTGGTGACGCTAGCGCATCGACAAGAAAGCCCAGGGTTTGATTTCTGACTTGGGTGCCTCTCTGTGTGGAGTTTGTATGTTCTACCCCTGTTCTGCTTGGGATTCCTCCGGGTTGCTTGGCATAATCCCCTTAGCTAAAAACAACCCATTCATTGTAATAGAAATATTGGCTGAAAAACATCGATATGAGACAAAAATAACCTGCTGCACATTACTTGATTGGGATGACACAGCAGCAAGAGCATCTCCACTTGCCGCTGCGAAAACTTGGCAGGACCTCTCCTAACAAAGAGTCTTGAGACTCGGTGAGGCTTTGCTGTGTAAACAAATGTGATGATGATTAAAAAAGGTAAGACGGTGGCAGAGCGCCTGACTAACCATCGAAAAGACGAAGGTTTAAATTTCCATACTCTTTGGTTCTATTCGGTAAAGTCACGTAGGTAAAAAATAAAACAACAAAAATTACGACGTTTCGGCCACAACACAAGCAGCCTTCATCAGGTGAAGGGATCAGGCTGTCTCGAGGACAGCGCTGGAGTGAAACACAGCCATGCTCAGACCGCGAACTTTAAGCTGTGTGCGAGGAAACAAGGTGCCTTGACAAAGGAATTAGCATAAAAAATAGCATTTGATTGGCCGACTTAGCATAAAGGTGGTGTGCATGCGGGTGCACATGTCGGTTGGCACGGGGGAGAGGGGGAGTTTACCTATTAATGGTGTGAAAAGGGAATTTAAGAGCTGCGAAAGTTTGGGGTACCACTACTTGAAAAATATACTGTACCATTGAAATTAGTTTAATGTTTGGTTCGATTTAGAACATCTTTCCAATGGTTGCTTAATTTGAAACCATCTTCTCAGTTGAAATTGTGTCTGTTTGTAGATCTGAATTGCCTCGTGCACAAATCTCTGATAAAAACCCGTGGGTTTGCAAAGAACCTTGGTATCGGAGAAAATTATATCGTGATCATCCACAACGTTGTAACAATGATCAGCTACGGCAGAAGAATTCGTTGGCCGTGTTTCAAATCTGATTTGTGCTCGCGAAATCGGTCAGAGAGATGTCGCTTTGTCTCCCCGATATAGCAATCACCGGAGGTACAACTCAATTTGTAAACCCCGGGGTACTGTAAGTCAGGAATGACATCCTTCGCGGATGGGATCAGATCACGAATTTTGTGTACTGTATTGAACCGGACCTGGATCTTGTGTTTGTTTAGAATTTTGGAAATCTTTTTAGTAACGCCTGCTATATATGGTAGTGTGATGGTTTTGACCGGAGTATCAAGTGGTTGTTTCTGTATGGAGGGAGAGGGAAAGATCTGATCCCATCCGTGAAGGATGTCATTCCTGACTTACAGTACCCCTGGGTTTACAAATTGAGTTGTGCCTGTGGTGATTGCTATATCGGGGAGACAAAGCGACATGTCTCTGACCGAATTCGCGAGCACAAATCAGATTTGAAACACGGCAAAACGAATTCTTCTGCCGTAGCTGATCATTGTTACAACGCTGTGGGTGATCACGATATAATTTTCTCCGATACCAAGTTTCTTTGCAAACCCACGGGTTTTCATCAGAGATTTGTTCACGAGGCAATTCAGATCTACAAACACAGACAATTTCCACCGAGAAGATGGTTTCAAATTAAGCAACCATTGGAAAGATGTTATAAATCGAACCAAACATTAAACTAATTTTCAATGGTACAGTATATTTTTCAAGTAGTGGTACCCCAAACTTTCGCAGCTCTTAAATTCCCTTTTCACACCATCAATAGGTAAACTCCCCCTCCCCCCCCCCCGCGCCAACCGGCATGTGCACCCGCATGTACACCACCTCTATGCTAAGTCGGCCAATCAAATGCTAATTTTTATGCTAATTCCTTTGTCAAGGCACCTTGTTTCCTCGCACACGGCTTAAAGTTCGCGGTCTGAGCGTGGCTGTGTTTCACTCCAGAGCTGTCCTCGAGACAGCCTGATCCCTTCACCTGATGAAGGCCGCTTGTGTTGTGGCCGAAACGTCGTGATTTTTGTTGTTTTAATTTTTTACCTACGTGACATTACCGAATAGAACCAAAGAGTATGGATCCTTGCAGTCACGAAAGCTTTAAATCTAGAAAAGTTTAAATTCCTGCTTGACGGAGTGGGCTGACGTACGATCGGGACTTGAACCCCGCGACCTTCCGACTGTGAATCAAGCTTCCCACCACAGGGACTCGGAGGCTGGATTTACGACACTTAACAAACACGTATAAAGACAAAGGTCCCCCGTATAACCTTAACAGGCTGTAGGGGCAAGTGCTGTTAGCGAGTAGCCACCTATGTAGGGCCGGCACGGCACACGAAGGGGGTGGGTGGCCAGCACCACGCCCGGCCCCCTTTGTTTCCCCAGTGGCGATGTTCACGCACCGCACCGGGTACTCTTTTGGCGTCGAGACGACCTATGGGAGGGCCCAGGACCGGATCAGATAATTATCACCGGTGTTGGCCATGAGCGTGAATCGATCCCGGGTCGTTGGGTTCGTCGCGCAGCGTAGCACTAAACCGTTGCACTCCCACACACACACACGCACGCACACACAGACAGGCAGGCTTACCCGTGTGTGTGTGTGATTAGTATTACTATTCTTTCTGTGTCGTCATCATCATCATTATATTCGTCAGCGACCTGAAGCAGCGCCTCGTGGAGGAGGAGAGCAAGCGAGTGATCCTGTCGCGGCAAAACAACTTCAACGAGCGCCACTGCATCCGCTGCTGCGTCGCCTTCTACTCGCTGCTCAACGCCGCCCACCGCTGCCTTGACTGCTGCTACAACGTGTGCAGCCGCTGCGCCCTGCGCAGCGAGAGCGAGCGCGGTTGGAGGTGCCGCGTCTGCGTCGACACGTGGTGAGGACGCGCCGCGCCGGCAGCGCCGCGCCGGCAGCGCCGCAGCGGTCGCTCGAGGTGCGCGCCCCCACCCCGCTCCCCTCCAACCGCTCGCCCGCCCCTCAGCGGGTCCACCCACGAGACGATTTGGACGATGGGAGGATCTATCTGATACGTTCGGTCGCCGGCGCGGTTGCACCGCCTGCGCGCTCGATAAGCGGCGCCACCGTTGCGTGCGTGATGATACGACCGATGACAATTTCTGCAAACGTAGTAGCGGCCGTGTTTGCGATCGAGGCTCGACTGGAGAGCCGCCGAAGGGGGTCGGGGGTGGGGGGAAACTCCCGAAGCGACTCGCAAACCTCAAAACGGTGGCAGTTCGTGAAGTGGCCGGTGGGTATGGGGGGGGGCTTGTTGCTGATTTGGTCACGGCCACGTGACTGCCATGTAGGTAGGAGTCACAGGTCACAGAGCGATGGCCTTAACAGTGACTGCTTTTATTTGCCGTCAACCCACGTGCCCCCACCCCCCCCCCCCCTTTACGTAATGACGCGTGCACGTAGGTGTCTCTCTCTTTTTAAGGGGACCGTGTCCTCGTGATCACTCTCGGCCATGCCGCTACTGTTGTAACGATGGCCGCCGTTTCGTTTTGACGGTCGGCATTATGGCCATCGTCGCCGACATTGCCACAAATGGCATCGTCATCACACTCTCGTCGTCACCATCATAACCAGCATTGTCATCACCAACATTGGCATCATCGCCATCATCATGTATGCAAGTCAAACTTCTTGGGCGCCGTACGGAGCCAACCATCATCGTCTTTTTTTTGTCAGCATTGTATTTGATCAGGCCAAAGCTCACTGAATATGGCATCTGCTTCACAGGTGATTTCTGAATTAAAGAAAAATGACAACAATCAATCAATGGTAATACTTGTGCAGGAGAATGAAGGCAAAGGGCAAAATAAAAGTAACTACGCTGCCTCTAAATTACGTACATTTGTTAGCCGCACCAAGAGGATCGATGCTGACGTCGGGAGAGAATAATTTGGCTGCGTTATTTGTGTACACACCAAGAACGCTGCCAGGGGGCCAAATTCGAGCCCCAACCTCCGTCTCGTCCTCCTCCCCGCGTCCCTGGCACAGTCGCACGGTAGTCTACGGCCCCCAACGGCCGCCCCCGCTGGCAGGGGGGGGGTTGGGGAAAGTCTGCGGCCGTGGAACCGTGCCCTGCTGCCGCCGCCGCCATCGTTTGTATTCCGGTGGTGTCCGGCGCTCGCTGCAGTCACGCCCGTTCCCTGTGTGTCGATTCGCCGCGCCCCAACCAAAATCCCCCCCACCCCACTCCTCACCTCTCATCGCCCGCCTCCCTTACACCCCGCTGTCCCCCCCCCGGCCCGCAACCGCCGCCCGAGAAATTAAATCCGCGTTCGTGCTCGCAGATCGCGAGTCGAGGAGATTTCCGGCGAGAGCTGTCGGGCGTTGGAGGGTGGCCGGTTGGGCCGGCGCGTCTCCTCCTCGTAGGCCGGCGCTCGGTGACGGCGCCCCCGGCCCTGTGCTCGGGGGCGCCGTCCCGAGCGGCGGAGTGGGTGGTCGGTGCTCGCTGTGTCACGACGGCGGGCGCAATCGTCGCGATGGCAGTGATGTCCTTTACGCCGTGTGCGCAATGTTTCACGGGGGTCACGTGACCGTGGATCCTGATGTGCGGAACCGAGCTCGGTGTCGTTCAACAACCGGGCGGAAGGTGGTGGGGGCCTTTGAGAAAGAGGTGGGGGGGGGGGCCTTTAAACGTCAATGGAGGCGTTGATTGAATGCTGCTGCGAACGATTAGCGGGATGGAATTGCAGACGCTGGGGTGGGGCTGTCACGTGAGGAATCGACGTCTGGCAGTGAGAGTCCTAGCCGTCGTTGGAGAGCGGAGGAGGTTGTGAGTCATTCCTGCAGAGAGATTGGCTGTGAGCTGTGGTGCAGGGCGACAGGAACTGTGGTGCAGGGTGACAGGAGCTGTAGTGCAGGGTGACAGGAGCTGTAGTGCAGGGGGACAGGAGCTGTAGTGCAGAGTAACAGGAGCTGTAGTGCAGCGTAACAGGAGCTGTAGTGCAGAGTAACAGGAGCTGTAGTGCAGGGTGACAGGAGCTGTGGTGCAGGGTGACAGGAGCTGTGGTGCAGGGTGACAGGAGCTGTGGTGCAGGGTGACAGGAGCTGTGGTGCAGGGTGACAGGAGCTGTAGTGCAGGGTGACAGGAGCTGTGGTGCAGGGTGACAGGAGCTGTGGTGCAGGGTGACAGGAGCTGTGGTGCAGGGTGACAGGAGCTGTGGTGCAGGGTGACAGGAGCTGTGGTGCAGGGTGACAGGAGCTGTGGTGCAGGGTGACAGGAGCTGTGGTGCAGGGTGACAGCAGCTGTAGTGCAGGGTGACAGGGGATGTGGTGCAGGGTGACAGGAGCTGTGGTGCAGGGTGACAGGAGCTGTGGTGCAGGTGACAGGAGCTGTGGTGCAGGGCGACAGGAGCTGTGGTGCAGGGTGACAGGAGCTGTGGTTCAGGGTGACAGGAGCTGTAGTGCAAAGTGACAGCAGCTGTAGTGCAGGGTGACAGGAGCTGTGGTGCAGGGCGACGGGAGCTGTGGTGCAGGTGACGGGAGCTGTGGTGCAGGGTGACAGGAGCTGTGGTGCAGGGGGACAGGAGCTGTGGTGCAGGGGGACAGGAGCTGTGGTGCAGGGGGACAGGAGCTGTGGTGCAGGGCGACAGGAGCTGTAGTGCAGAGTGACAGGAGCTGTGGTGCAGGGAGACAAGCTGGTTGTGCAGGGTGTTAGGAGCTATCGAAAATATATCTATTTTCTTAAAGCACCGGATTATCACGGCTGAACGGACTTCAGTTGGCAGTCCCGACGGTGGAGGAAGAGGGGATGCTGGGTATTTGGTGCGCTCCCCCGACGCTCACGCGGTGAGGGATTAGGACAGAGGGGCCCTCACATGAAGCGGTCCCGGGCCGCCGATGTCACCTTCACTCATTTTCACGGAACTCCCCCACTCTTCCCCCAGCCCCCGTTGACCCCTCCCCCCGCCCCCCCATCCGTTACACGTGGTCTTCTTCGTGCCAGCGGATCGCATTAAACACGAGTTGCCAATGATTAAAGCGCACGACGCATAAAAGCCTTGTTAAAATTGCGCTCGGCGGCAAAGTAAATGTAAAGTTGGCAGTGCGCCGTAAGCCCTGGAAATACAGCAATTAAATATCTCATCACACAAACTTGGGAGGTGCCTTATCCCCCCTTGGCCGTGCTGAGCCGCCAGCGGAAGGTGCGAGCACCGTTCATTGCACGTTCACCACGATTGATGAATCGCGTAGGCACACACGTTCCTTGTGTAGTTCCCCGCGAGTCAACCTCTAACTTCGGGGACACGAACCGGGTTTTGCGAGTCTAGCGCTACTGCCGCAGCGGCCGCACAAGACTCGATTTGGCGAACGGCACCTCGGATCGTTTTCACTTCACGGCGGCGGTTAAACGTGGGCCACAAAGCGTCGCTAAGTGCGCGCATGTGGCACAAAATCAACGGAACGATCGCTCGGGGGGCACAAAATCGACGGAACAATCGCTAGGGGAAATTACGGCCGAGCATCGTTCCTCCCACGCTGTAAACAGCAGGGATGCTGGGAGCCTCTGATGCCAGGGCATCGCTAAATACGAGCACTAAAGAACAATCCTCCCGTTGCCGGTCTTTTGCAGAAGCCGCCCATCTCGCTCCGCGGTAATTGGCGTGCGTGCATGCGTGTGTATGTGCGTGTCCGTGTGTGGGGAGTGGTCGTGCAGTGGTAAGCGCACTGCGATACTAACCCGGCGACCCGACTTCGACTCAGACTCCCGATTATCTGAAACGGTCCTGGGCATCCTCTAGGTCGGCTCGGCCTCAAATGGGTAACCAGTGTGATGTGTCAACATCGCCACTGTGGGGAGACAAACGTGACCGGGCGTGGTGCTGGCCAGCCACCCCCTCATTCGCCGTTGTTTTGCCGCTGCTCTCGGCTGCGAAACATTTATATATTTTTTCCAAAGCAGACATCACCAGCGGTGGCAATGGGGTCAAAGGCTATTTCGGTGCTTGTGATGAGGCCTTACGTTTATATGTGCTACAGCAGATTTTCTGCTTTTAATGAGCTGGATTTTTTTTTTGTTCGTGCGATGTTTGACATTTTCTTTCTGCTTGCTCCATCGCCGTTCGTCATTTTATTGGTTTTGCTTTTTTTTTTGCCATGTTGGGCGGTCCAGGGTCGCCTTTGAAAATGAGCGTCCCTCTCCCTGCTCTCTTGAGCTCATCACCGGGTCACACGCAAAATAAACTTTGTTTGCCATCGCCAGGCCGTTAGGGATTGCCTTGAAGATTTCGGAATGTCGTCATCCAGCAGTGGATAGATTACAATTGATGACGATCATGATGATGATGACATGATTCAACATTACATCATAACTCGCGAATTGAATTCCCATTTGGGCATCATCTCAGCCCATCTTTCCTCCATCTATCTATCTATCTTTCTTCTTCTTTTTTTCTTACATATATAAGTCTCCGCGCGCGCTTTCGAGGGATTGGGCTCTCGAACGGTGGGGTTTATATCGAAAAAAATGTGCCAGCCAGCACGCCCTAAGCCCCACGGTGGGAATAGGCTATTCCTTTTTCACGTCCGTCCCCTTTAAATTAATTAAATTAGCGATTTGGTGGAATTTAGCTATATTTATTGTACCAAGTCACGCCAATTGCGTGGGGGGGTGGGGGGTGGGGGGTGGGGGGTGGGGGGACACCCTGCCAAGTGATGCGCGTTTGGTCGAGCTCATGGGGGACATTTTCTTTTATGCGTTTAACAGATGTAGGGGAGTAGTGGGTGACGTCACGTCACGCTCGCCCTCGGAGAGTGGCGTCGCAGAACGTGATGTCAGGCGGACCCTGGGGGGACGGTGACGTCATGCCCCAGGGGGGTATTTAAAGGGGGACCCGGGATGTAACGGAGGTAGTCGGCGGTAGGAGTAGGGACTCAGGGGAGCTGATCCTCACCCGAGGCTAGGGGAGGCTACAACGCCCGACCGGCCGAGGTTGGGATAGTCCCGGCCCGGGGCAAGGAGGAGAGCCGAGTGAGCCGGGGTTGTAGGGATCCTGGTACCCCTGTCCCCTGGGGAGTTATCGGCTAGGGGGGTGGGTTGGCGTAAGCCCCTAACACACTTTGGCGTAAGCCCTTAATAAACGTGGCGTGAGCCCCTAACCGCAACCTGCTTCGGAGTCGTGGATTGCGCCGCAACAACTGGTGTCAGGAGTGGCTTCGTCCCTCGCCGCCATGTCACGACCCGGCAAGAGACAAAGGCTCATGTCGGCGGTGCAGTTCTGCGATGAGGAGGACGTCGGGGAGGGCCTCGCGACGAACCCGGGGGCCTGGGCCCGGGAACATCGCCCCGTGGAGCCGGCTTGGCTGGAGCGGGAGGGGACGGTGGCTGCAGGAGCTGCCGCGCCGCCGCCGGACACGTGGCGGGCCATCGTGGGGCAGCTGGAGCTGCTCCAGCACACGCTGGGCCAGCTCGTCATCACCATGGCCGAGGTGGGGCGTCGCGTCCTCGCACCGGCCACGGGGTTCGACAGGCTGCGCTGGGTTCCCGCCGGTTCGTCTCCCGGCCAATCCGCAGTTAGCGTCGGCTCATCGGCCGGCGCGTCACTGGAGTTGGGCGCCATGTTGCGTGCGACACCGGAGTCGGCCGCCATGTCCACTGTCATGGCCGCGCCCATGGGCGCCGCGGCGCCAGCTGGCACTGCCGGTGTGAGCGCGGCTGTGCGGCGCACCGCGACTCCGGTTCGCGCCGCGTACACGACCGCGGCTCCGCAGCTCGGCGCGTATTCCTGGCTGGACGCGGGGCCGAAGGCCACCCGGCGGTCCGACGTCGCTGCGGCTGCCGTGGGGACGGCGTCGGGCGGGGCTGGAGGTGAGTATCGGCCGGGTGGGTTGCTGTGGGGACCGCAGCTGCGCCGGTTGCCCCCTGTCGCGCCGTTCACCGCGAAGGGGGGCGACTGACTTCCAGGCCCGGTTTGAGGTCACCTACGAGTCGGTGGGGTGGCCCATGGAGGAGGCGCTGCGGGCTCTTCCAACCTGCCGAGATGCACGTGCGTTGCAGGCGTACCGGAGCATCCCGCCAGCTGACAGGGCAGATGGCTGTGGTATTTGAGCCGCCTTCGAGGGCACGCCTCAAATTTTCCACGCGCCGGCGTAAGGAGGGGAAGTCGCCCTTGGCCTTCCGGTGTGCGCTCCTAGCACTGGCCCGGGCCGCCTACCCCGATCTGGAGGGGATGGGCTTGGACTCCCTAGCCCTCGACAGGTTGTTGGCCCTCGCGGCTGAGCTGGGCATCATGTTGTCCATCCCAGAAGAGGCCCAGATAACTTCGCTGACCGTGGCGCAAAACATGCAGGCTCACCTCGCCCTGCGACGCCCAGCCGTGGTGGTGGCCTGCGCGGGCGTCCCGCTACTGGCGGCGCTGGATGCTGGAGTCGCGGCTCAGGGTGAGGGCACCCTCGCGGCTGTGGCCGCCTTCGACCGCCGCGGGGGGGGCACCGCTGATCGCCGGCCGGAGAGGCGGTGGCGGGCGGGACCTCCTCGTCCGCAAGGCACGGGGCAGGTCACCTGCTTCCGATGTGGCCAGCAGGGCCACTTCGAGCGGGGCTGTAATAACGCCCCCGGGGCCTTCGTACGGGCCTCCCCTTCTGCCACCGGTTCTCTGACGACGGGGCCTTCGCGCCCACAGGTGAGTTGCGACGCATCAATCACGCGGCTGCTCACTTCACCTCCCGCACCTCGCGGGGTTAGGGTCCATCCTCAGGGGGTCATTTCGAGGGGGTCGGGCTCGTGGGTCCCACGGTCGGTCACGTCGGGGGGTGGCCCAGAAGGACCCTTCAGTGGAGGGCCCTCGCGCATCACGTGGTGGCTGCCACTGCGGGGTCCTCGGCCGTTGCGGGACGCGTGCAGGGTGTGGACGTGCGAATCTTCGTGGATACAGGTGCATCTGCCACCATGGTTTCGGAGACCATTTATCGGCTGGTGCCACGCAACGGGCCGACGCTGGGCGGTTGCATTTTCTGCAACCCCCCTCTGGGTTGCCACCCTTGGCCACGAGTGTGCGGGCCCTGACCACGAGGTCCGTCACCATCCCGCCCGGGTCTCAGGTCTTGCTACCCCTCAGGCTGAGCAGTCCGTTGAAATTGGAGTCCCCGGGTACAGGTATCCTCCTGTCTCCCTCCAATTATTTCTTGAGGTCCGACGGGTTGGTGGGCGCCTTGACGGCCGTGTCGGCGGGCCAGAATCCCTTTTTACAGCCCCTGAATTTGGGGCCCTTGCCGGTCATTGTCCCGGTGGGTGCGGTGTTGGCGCACGCCATCCCGGGTCCTCCGGCCGACGGCGCTAGGCCTCCGGGAGGGGTTGTGGCCGGCGTGCTGCCCATAGGGAGGACCGATGCATCATGGATCGATGCGTTGTGCAACGAGAATGTCTCGTTGTCCTCCACGGAGCGCCAGCGGCTCCGCAATCTCATCATCAGGTTCACCGATGTGTTTAGCCAGAGTTAATTCGATTTAGGACATACCACTCTCCTGGAACATTACATTGATCCGGGCGATTCGGCCCCTATTTGGCTAAATTCACACCGCTTTAGCCCGGTGGAAAAGGATCATGTCCGCTCCGCGGTTGATGAGATGTTGGCGGCGGACATCATCTCTCCATCCACCAACCCATGGTGGGGTGCCCCCATTGTGCTGGTCAAGAAACTAGACGGGAGTCTCCGTTTCTGCGTCGACTTCCGTAAATTGAACAAGATCTCGGTGGCTGATGCATATCCATTGCCTCGCATGGATGATTCCTTCGACGCTTTCTTGGGTGCGCGGTTCTTTTCGACCCTAGATTTGCTCTCGGGCTTCTGGCATTTGCCACTTGACGAGGCCTCCAGACCTAAGACCGCGTTCTGCACACCCCAGGGGTTGTTCCAATTTAATCGGCTTCCTATGGGTCTTCATTCGGCCCCGGCCACCTTTCAGTGTCTTATGGAGATGGTCTTGGCGGGGCTGCAGTGGGAATCTTGTCTAATCTACTTGGACGACGTGATTGTTTTTGGTCGCACATTTGACGAGCACTTGCTTCGTCTGGAGGCTGTTCGCCAAGGTGCGCGCCGCGGGCTTGAAGTTCAAACCCCAGAAGTGTCATTTGTTGCAGCCATCGGTGAAGTATTTGGGACACATTGTGAGTGTGTCAGGTGTGGTCACGGATCCGGAAAATACTGCTTGTGTTTGGACGTGGCCGACTCCCACATCTGTCACTGAAGTGCATAGTTTTGTTGGCTGCGCATCGTATTATCGCCAGTTCGTCCGCGATTTTGCGACTATTGCGAAACCACTGCACGCTCTCTCTGCCAAGGGGTCAGAAATTTCGCTGGGGGAAAGAGGAGGAGGCTGCTTTCGGGGTGCTTTGGAGGGCCTTGGCGGGTGCGCCGCCTTTGGGGTACCCAGATTTCTCTAGGCTGTTCCTCCTCGACACCGATGCCAGTGAACACGGGCATTGGGGCTGTTCTCGCCCAGGTGATCGATGGGGTTGAAAGGGTGGTGGCCTACGGCAGCGGGTACTGTCTCCCACTGAGCAGCGGTATTGCTTGACCAGGAGGGAGCTGCTGGCTATTGTTTTTTTTGTCCAGCTCTACCTGCCGTATTTGTATGGTCGCCGGTTCACCGTCCGGACCGACCATGCGGCCCTCCAGTATTCCCTGCGGATTGACCAACCCTCGGGCCAGATGTCCCGCTGGCTCGAGGTGCTCCAGGAGTACCCCTTCGATGTCATCCATAGGAAGGGGACTCGGCATGGGAATGCGGATGGCCTTTCCAGGCTGTGCCCGGACGGCGGGTGCGCTTGTGCCCTGGGTTCCAGCTGCTGTAAGGCCCCAGTGGACACCACGGCCCAGTTGGTCGCATCGGCCAAAGCAGCGCCCCCTCCGGGTGTGGCATTGCCTGTGGATTTCGGTCTGGGGCTCCCCCGGGAGGTATGGTCTAAGTTGCAGATGGAGGATTCCTCTCTTCTGAGGCTGTGACGCCGTGTGGACTCGAAGACCCGGAGCTCCGCTCCGTCGGCTGCCCCGGTGATCGCCGTACATGACGGCCTCCTCATGCGTTGGGATGCCCAGTTGGAACGCTATTGTATGGTTGTGCCCATTGGCTTGCGAGGTAAGTTGACCAGGGTCATTCACGAGAAACTTATGCACCTCGGCTACCATAAGACCTTGTTAACCCTTAAACGGGACTACTATTGGCCGGGTGTGGAGGATGCTGTGGCCCTTATTTTGAAAGGTTGTCACGAATGCGCGCAGAGGAAGGCCCCAGTGGGTCAAAATCGGGCCCCGCTGCAGTCCGTCCGGGTTTCTCGTGTGAATGAGCTTGTGGCACTCGACATTTTGGGGCCATTCCCTGCATCCCAACGGGGCCACAGGTACCTCTTGGTGGGGGTGGAGTACCTCACGCATTGGCCTATGGCGTGGCCTCTGGTGGACCAATCGGCCTCATCTATCACTGAGGCATTCGTTCAGGGGTATATTCTTGATAAGGGGGCGCCAGAACAGCTCTTGACTGATCAGGGGTGGAATTTTTCTTCTCGTTTGCTCAAGGAGGTCTGTGACCGTCTTCGTCCCAAGGAGGTCTGTGACCTCCTTGGGACGAAGAAGGTCTGTGACCTCCTTGGGACGCAGAAGGTCCGCACCTCGCCCTACCACCCCCAGTCCGACGAGATGGTAGAGCGACTGAACCATACGCTGACTTCTATGCTGTGCCATCATGTGAGCGCGTCCCAATCGGACTGGGACCTGTTCATCCCGGGGGTGCTGGCCGCGTACAGGTTGGCTCCTCATGCCTCGACGGGGTTCTCCCCATTTTATCTCATGTACGGGAGGGAACCCGAGCCCCCGATGCATGTCCAGTTGGACCTGGGGCTTTCCAGGAAGGTCTCGCCTGTCCCTGCGCCCATGAGGGTCGCGCTCGATCGGCTGCGCGAGGCGCGGCAAGCGGCGATGGAGATTTCGACCAGCCGGCAGGCAGCTACCGAGCACCTGCCCGAACACCAGGTTGCTGGCCTTCCGTGGGAAAGGGGCCAGCTGGCATGGCTGCACTGCCCCCAAGTGCCTGTTGGCACGTCCCCAAAGTTGCATTGCCCTTGGCGGGGTCCCGTCAAGGTGGTGGGGGTTCTTCGGCCACAGTGTGTGCGTATTAGGTTGGGTCGCCGCCGGTGGATCGTTCACCCGTCTAGGCTCAAGCGGGTTGTACCGCCGGCCTCCCAGGTTCATCCCCACTTCTGGAGCGGCCGCCGATTGATGCATGCGACAAGCCGGGCCGGGTGGGTTCTGAGGACGAGGGCGTTGCCCTGCCCGTGTGTGCGCCCGCAGAGCCCCCGCAGGTGAAGCCGGCGGTGTCGGGCCGTGCGGGAGGGGGGGGGGGGTGCCTGCTATGGACCTGGGTCCAGCGGGTGATCCGCCTGTTCCGACGGCCAAGGCCGCACGGAGTAGCGGCCTGCCCGCGGATGCGTCGCCGGTGCCCCCACCGACGGCGCCGCCAGGGGCGCCTACACCAGCGGATGGCCCGGCGGCTCACACACGCTTGGGGGCCGGCGTATCCACTGACGGCCGGGGTCGGGCCGGCTTCTCCGTTCCCAACCCTCGTGGCCTCTTTTCATGGTCCAGGGGGTGCCCTGTCCTGACTTTGTCGTGTGCCGTGCAGCCCTAATGTTGTGGGGTTCTAGTGGGCGCGCGTGTGTCCCCGCTCTCATGATGATTGCAGCCAGGTCAGCTGTTTTTTTTTCACGGGGGTGGGGTGATGTAGGGGAGTAGTGGGTGACGTCACGTCACGCTCGCCCTTGGAGAGTGGCATCGCAGAATGTGACGTCAGGCGGACCCTAGTGGGATGGTGACGTCATGCCCCAGGAGGGTATTTAAAGGGGGGACCTGGGATGTAACGGGGGTCATTGGGGGTTGGAGTAGGGTCTCAGGGGAGCTGATCCTCACCCGATGCTAGGGGAGGCTACTCCGCCTGACCGGCCGAGGTTGGGGTAGTCCCGGCCCGGGGCAGGGAGGAGAGCCGAGTTAGCCGGGGTTGTAGGGATCCTGGTACCCCTGTCCCCTGGGGAGTTATCGGCTAGGGGGGTGGGTTGGTGGCGTAAGCCCCTAACACACTTTGGCGTAAGCCCCTAACACACTTTGGCGTAAGCCCTTAATAAACGTGGCCTGAGCCCCTAACCGCAACCTGCTTCGGAGTCGTGGATTACACCGCAACACATGCAATAAATATACAAAACGCTGCGGATATTTTTTCACAGTGTGATGTCCTCTTCGTCCAACCCCCCCCCCCCCCCCCAACACGATGCGTGCAGTTACTGCTATGAAGTCTGTAGATATTAATATTATTACAGCGCTTAGATAGCATTGTAGTATTATTGTTTACTATTATGAATCAAATAGGTTGGTAGATATTACAATAGTAATGTTTGTGTGCACAAAACTAATTTTTCATCATTAGGTTGCTAAATATTCCCTTTTTTTGCTGTGCTTTTATGACGCTGCGACGGTCTACTGCCAGTCTGTGATGTGGCTTGCTGCCTGCTGATTAATTTACGTCCGTGCACTGGCACTCAATTATCTACACTGCTAACTTTCCTTTTCACCATTATGAGTGTATGCCGGTCTATAATCTTTTGCCTGGTTCTTTACCTCACTTAGTGTACTGCCATCCTTTAATGTCGACTGTATTCTGCTTTTTCAGCTGCTGCCCGTATTGCCAGCTTTTTATGTCGACTGTAGCAATTGCTTATGTCATTTAGTCGGCGTACTGGCAGTCTATAATCTAGATTGTAGCCTGCTTCTCAACTTACCTGTGTGTACTGTTGCTCTTTAATTCATACTTATTTCTGATTATTTATTCAAAGCATTTCTATTGTTTCGATTGCTCACGTCACGCTATTTACTCATATGTACGACTGCGATATTGATAGCTGTGCCATCATCGGGGATTGCTGTGCACTTCGATGTGTGTGTGAGTCGATGTGTGTGTGTGTTTGAGTCCATATGTGTGTGCGTGTAAATCCATGCGTGTGTTTTAGTCCATGTGTGTCTCTGTCTTTTTCGAACGGACAACACCCGATCTGTGTGTGTACATCGAAGTGTTTGTATGTGTGTGTGTGTCAGTCCAAGTGTGCGTGTCAGTCGCTATGTGTGTGTTAGTCCATGTCTGTGTGTTAGTCAATGTGTGTGCATGGCTCCATCTGAGTGTGCAAGTCAATGTGCGTTTGTGTGTCGATGTGTGTCAGTCGATTTGTGTGTGTCAGTCCATACATGTGTGTGTGTCACTCGATGTGTGTGTGCAAGTCAATGCGTGTGTGCGAGTCCATATGTGTGTGTTAATCCATGTGTGTCTATTTATTGTAGATTTCTGTATGTCACAGTCTATGTGTATGTGTAGGGCAATATGTGTGTCAGTCTATGTATGTGTGTAAGTCCATGTGTGTGTGTCTTAGTCGATATGTGTGTGTGTGTGTGTAAGTACATATGTGTGTTTACATCAATGTGTGTGAGGCCACGTATGTCTGTGTGTGAGTCAATGTGTGTGTGTGAGTCGCTGTATGTGTGTACGTCGATATATATATGTGTGTGTAACTCCATGTGTGTGTATCTAAAATGGATGTCTATGCATGTGTGAGTCCATATGTGTGTGTGTAAGTCCATGTGTTTGTGTGTGTGAGTCGATATGCCTGTGTGTGTCAGTCCATGGGCGTGTGTGTTCGTCGCTTTGTGTGCGTGGCTCCATGTGAGTGAGTGCAAGTCCATTTCTTTGCGTGTCTGTAGGTCCATGTGTGCGTGTGACTGAACGTGTGTGCTTTATTGACCTGATCAAGGCCTATGATACCATCAGTATGCCTGGCCTCTGGGATGTTCTTCATGCTTTCGGAGTCCCTCACCCTTTGCTCACGATCTTTAAGGACCTTCATGATGGTGAGCGGCCCCGCGTCAAACTACGTGGCCGTGAGTCAGAGCCATTCCCTTTACACCTTCGGGTGTGACAGGGATGTCCTCTGGCTCCCACATTATTTAACATATCTTTTGAACACGTAGTTCGTGAAGCCTTCAATTGCTGTACCGGAGGAATACCCTTATGATACAGATACAATGGGAGGCTGATCGATGCCCGGGTGCGGTCAAGGGATGGCTCCGTATTTCTCAACCGTGTTATGTATGCCGATGCTCTGGTGATTGCTGCTCACTCAGAGGAGGAGTGGAGGCACTGCTGCTGAACCTGGAGCTTGCCACTAAGCCCCACCAAAACGAAGCACCTGCCTGGGTATTTTGTACCATCGGACAATCCGCCCCCACTACTCACAATTGGTAATGTGGCAGTTGTGCAGAGATTGGAGAGATTCCCATACCTGGCCAGTGTGCTCATGACTGGCTCTGGTTTAACAGCAGAGGTCTCACTCCAAATCAGTTGAGCGCCATTATCTTTTCATCGGCTGCGCTACGCTGTGTGGAAGCTACCTGGTCTCTCGCTCCACATGAAGCTCCAGGTCTTTTCGGCCACGGTAATTCCCTCCCTTCTCTACGCTTGCGAAATGTGCACCCCCCTAATGGAACATTTTCGCCGGTTAGAAACATTTAGGCTGGCCTGCTAAGGATCCATCATGGGTTTAACCATATGTATGTGTGTGTGCGTCTAAGTCGATGTGTTTCTATCTATGTGGGTCGATGTCTGTGTGTAAGTCCACGTGTGTGTCTGCCTTTTTTTCCCGGGCAACACCGAGTACTTACCGCTAGTCTTATATATAAAAGTCTCCGCGCGCGCGCTTGCTGGGGATTTGGATCTCGGATGGTGGGGTTTAAGTCCGAAAAAATGTACCGGGTGACATGCCCCAAGCCCTGCGGTGGGAATAGGCTATTCCGTTTTCCCATCCCTCAACTTTAAATTAGTTTAATTAGCGATTTAGTGCCATTCTAATTTTAATTATTTACTTATTGCGCGAGCTCGATCGTAACAACTGACGACAATTGCGTGGGGTGGTCGGTCCCTGCCAAATGATGGTCCAGCTCATGGCCACACCACGGCACTCTGTCAAGTCACTACTTTGTGCTATAGAGTCACTATATATACTGCTATAGAGTCATCATGTACTACTGTACAGTCGATGTATACTGCTATAGAGTCAGCATGTACAACTGTACAGTCGATATATACTGCTATAGAGTCAGCATGTACTACTGTACAGTCGATATATACTGCTATAGAGTCAGCATGTACTACTGTACAGTCGATATATACTGCTATAGAGTCAGCATGTACTACTCTACTCATAGCAGGTACCACCACTGTCGCTTGCCCTGCTGTAATCATAGCAGCTACCACCACAGTCAGTATGCACTGCTGTTATCATAGCAGCTACCACCACAGTATGCACTGCTCTTCTGATACCAGCTGCCACCACTGTCAGTATGCACTGCCTTTGTGATAGCAGGTCACACCAGAGTCACTAGGCACTGCTGTAGTGATACCACAAACCACCACAGTCGGTTTGTACTGCTGTAGTTCAAGCAGGTACCACCACAGGCCGTGTGCACTGCTGTAGTGAAAGTAGTTACCACCACAGTCGGTATGCACTGCTGTAGTCATAGTGCATACCGTCGATGTGTGTGTACGTAAGTCCATGTGTGTGTGCCTAAGTCCATGTGTGCGTGGTGTGCGTGTGTATAAAACTACTCTTTTTTTAAATTAAGTTACTTCTTTTCACAATAATAATGCCTGCGTCTAAGTCCATGTGTCTGTGTGTGTGAGTCAATGTGTTTGTGTGTCAGTCGATGTGTCTGTGTGCTTGTGTCAGTCGGTGTGCATGTGTGTTAGTCGCTGTGTGTGCATCGCTCCATGTCAGTCAGTGTAAGTACATTTGTTTCTGTGTTTTTTGTGTGCGTGTGAGTCCATGTGTGTGTCTCTACGTTCATGTGTGTGTGTGTGCGTATGTTCATGTGTGTGTGTCAGTCCATGTGTGTGTACATCTATGTGCGTGTGTGAGTCCATGTTTGTTTGTGTAGGAGTGTATGGCAATGTGTGTTTGTGTGTGACAGTCCAAGTGTGTGTGTGTGTGTCGATATGTGTGTATGTAAGTTCATATGTCTGTCTGTGTGAGTCTATGTATGTGTGTGTGTGAGTCGATGTGTGAGTGGGTCCATGTGTGTGTTTAAGACCCTATGTGTGTGTCTTTGTCGATGTCTGTCTTTCTAAGTTCATTTGTGTGTAGGTCAATGTATCTGTGAGTCTATGTATGTGTGTGTGAGTCCATATGTGTGTGTAAGTCTGTGTGTGTGTGTGTGAGTCGATGTGTGTGTGTGTGTAACTCCATGTGTGTATGTCTAAAGTCGATGTCTGTCTGTGTGAGTCCATATGTGTATGTGTGCATGTAAGCCGATGTGCTTCTATGTGTGTGGGTCGATGTCTGTGTGTAAGTCGATGTGTATGTCTGTCTTTTTCGCCTGGGCAACGCCGGGTACTTACCGCTAGAATCTATATAAAAGTCAAAAATTGTCTGTTTGTCGGTTTGTGGCTTTGTGCGTGTTCGCGCGGTTGCAAAAGATTTGGCTCTCCAATGGTGGGGTCTACGTTAAAAAAAGAAATAGCCATGTACGACGCCATGAGCAAGCGCTATTCCTTTTTCACATCCGTCAACTTTAAATTGGTTTAATTAGCGATTTAGGGCGAATTTTGCGTGCTTTGCATTTATTTTTTTAGTAACTAGCGGTAAGTACCTGGTGTTGCCCGGGCGAAAAAGACAGACGCACACATGGACTTACACACAGACATCGACACACACACAAATAGAAACACATGGACTTACACGCGCACAACAACAACAACCGCCATTCGCCACAAAGTGGCGGTGACGTCACCACGACGCTTCTGCCAAGACATGTGCACCTTGAGGCCACGTGGAGTGTCGAACGCTCACTGGCAGGAGGTCACGGGGCAGACCCAGGTGCCATGGGTCGACTGACTGAGATGACTGGCTGATGCACCAACTGTGCCCCCTACTGTGCCAACCTGCTGTGCTTTAGCCACCCGGCGCTCCGCTCGTTGTTGTGAGCGTCGCTCCTCCACCCTCCATTGTTGTTGGAGGGCGACTACCTCCAACTACCCAGTAGCGTCCTTCACGAGCCTCCTCCACAGAGGCCAATCTTGACACCGCTGGTACCAGTCATCGGCAAGTCCACTCAGCTCCACGTCCTCCTGTACCACATCACTCCATCTCTTCTCTAGCCCATGCCGCGCCCGCTTAGCCCCCTCGATCCCACCCGAACAAAAGCTGTTTCGGCATGCGGTGGCTGGGCATGCGGTCTACATGACCCAGCCATCGCAGCCTTGCCCGCCGGAGGAGCTCACCGATGGGACCTTGCCCAGATCTTTCAAGGATTTGTGAGCTCCTCACACAATCCAGTCTGGTTAAACCCAGGATGGATCGTAGGCAGGCCAGCCTAAATGTTTCTAACCGGCGAAGATGTTCCATTAGGGGGGTCCACGTTTCGCAAGTGTAGAGAAGGGAGGGAATGACCTTGGCCGAGAAGACCTGAAGCTTAGTGCGGAGTGACAGACCAGGTAGCTTCCACACAGCGTTACGCAACTGATAAAAAGATATTGTCGCTCGACTGATTCGGAGTGAGACCTCTGCTGTTAAACTGGAGCTGGTCATAAGCACACTTCCCAGGTATGGGAAACTCTCCTCTCTCTCCACAACTGCCCCATCACCGATTGGGAGTTGTGGGGGTGGAGTGTCCGATGGTGCAACATACCCAGGCAGGTGCTTAGTTTTTGTGGGGCTGATGGTAAGGCCCCATCTCTTAGTGGCACGCTCCAGTCTCAGCAGCAGCGTCTCCAACTCCTCCTCTTCAATGTGCAGCTATTACCAAATCATCAGCATACATAACGTGGTTGAGCAATAGGGAGCCATCCCTTGACCGCACCCGCGCATCGATCAGCCTCCCATTAAATCTGTACCATATGGAGATTCCCCCGGTACAGCTATTGAAGGCTTCACGAACTACGTGGTCGAAATAGATGTTAAATAATGTGGGAGCCAGAGGACATCCCTGTCGCACCCCAAGGTGTACAGGGAAAGGCTCGGACTCCCAGCCACGTAATTTTACCGGTGCCCGCTCACCATCATGAAGGTACTTAATGATCGTGAGCAGAGGGTCAGGTACTCTAAAAGCACGAAGAACAACCCAGAGCCCAGGCCTATTGATGGTATCATAGGCCTTGACCAGGTCAATAAAGCAGAGATGTAGATCTTGCTGGAATTCCCTACACCTCTGCTGTAGCAGACAGACAGAAAATATGGCATCTGTGCAGGACCGCCCTTTCCTGAAACCGCATTGGGGCTCCGCAAGCCTCTCCTCAGCGTGCCTGGCAAGGCGATGTTGAATAATCCTTGCCAGGACCTTTCCCGGCACGCTGAGGATTGAGATGCCTCTTTAATTGTTACAGTCTGTGCGGTCCACCTTCTTTAAGAGGGGGACCACCAGGGCATCCTTCCAATCCTGCGGAACCCGTCCAGTGGTCAAGACTGTTGTTATGATGTCAAATAGGGCAGTCTGTGCACAAACTCCACCCTCAGCTTTTCGCTTGGGAGATCATCTCTGCCCGCTGCCTTTCCTGGTCTCAGACTCCGGATCGCCCTCAGTACTTCCTCAACAGATGACACTTCATCCAGCCACTCACAGGGGGTGACTTCTTCCAATATGAGGCACCGTAGCCTCAGCAGGGTCATCCTCACTTTGTGCCACGATGTTTTCCTGGCTAAGGGATTTTCCCTCCCCCAGGACCTCACAGAAATGCTCAGCAAATCTGCAAACCTGTTCCTGGGGGTCGGAGATTTGATCACCGTATTTTCCTCTAATGATGGTAATAGGTGTGGTGCTGCAGGTTACTTTTTTGATGGAGTTAAATAGAGATTTGTGATCGCGGGCCACTGAGGCAGACTCCATCTCCTCAGCAACCCGCAACCACCACCCATCCTTGCAGCGCCTCACGGCTCTCTGAACCTCCGAGCGAAGGTTGCGGTAAGCCTCCTCATTCTCTGACGTGGGATTCTGTAGCCGATGACAGTGGGCCTGTCGCTTTTTCTCAACCATCCTGAACACCTCTGTCAGCCAGGGTCTCTGGGGAGGTCCTGACCACGTACCCAAAGCAGACATTGCAGCTGCATGAGTCACAGTTCTAAACCTCGTCCATTTACCCTCGACATCAGGAGGAGTGGGGGACGATGCCAACCCCAGCCGCAGGCGATGATGAAATTCTCACTTGCAACTTTCATCAGATAACCGAGACCAGGCCACTTTTGGTTGGAATGGGGTTCTGGGTGTATACCTACCACCGGAGCGGAAGAATGGGCAGCGCATCTTACAGATGACAAGTCGATGGTCAGAGGGCAGATCAGTTCCACGGTAGGTCCTGGTGTCAAGGACATGGGCTCGCATCCGCTGGTCTGTCACTATGTAGTCCAGCAGATGTTCTTGCTTGGACCCCGCATGCATCCATGATGTTGTGTGGATGCGCCGATGCCAGAACAGCGTGTTGGTAATTACAAGTCCATGGGCTGCACAAAAATCTAGCAGCCTCCTACCGTTGTTATTAAGCTGATCCGGCCCATGCCCTCCAATCACTCCAGGTCAGGTGCCAGCATCATGACCAACTCGGGCATTGAAGTCACCCAACAAGATGACTCTATCCCGAGGGGCCACTTTAGCCAGCACCTGTAACAGGAGGTCATGGAAGGCATCTGACTCATCTGCTTTGCCTGCATCCCTCCACGGATGTTCGCCTTCGGTGGGGGCATAAGTAACCATGACCACCTATCCTCGCCTCCGATTGATGGGAAGGCAAGCCCAAAGTAGCCTGGGGCTTACAGCTTCCCACACCTTACCGCCACGCTCCCATGCCCCCTTCATTCTTTTGTTCAAAAGAAGAGCCACACCCTGTTGTTTGGCAGTCACACATATGGACTCACACACACAGACATCGACTTTAGACACACACATACACTTACAGACACATATTGACTCACACATACATAGACTGAACAACAACAACAACCGCCATTCGCCAGTAAGTGGCGGTGACATCACCACAACACTTGTGCCAGGCCATGTGCACCTTGAGGCCACGTGAAGTGTCGAACGCCCACTGGCAGGAGGTCACAGGGCAGACCCAGGGTCGACTGAGATGACTGGCTAATGCACCACCTGTGCCCTCTACCGTGCTAACTTGCTGTGCTTTAGCCACCAGGCGCTCCGCTCGTTGTTCTGAGAGTCACTCCTCCGCCCTCCGTTGTTGTAGGAGGGCGACTGCCTCCAACTGGCCAGTAGCGTCCTTCACGAGGCTCCTCCACAGAGGCCGGTCTTTCACCGCTGGTACCAGTCATCGACAAGTACACTCAGCTGCACATCGTCCTGTACCACATCACTCCATCTCTTCTCTAGCCTGTGCTGCACCCGTTTAGCCCCCTTGATCCGGTGGAACAAAAGGTGTTTAGGCATGCGGTGGCTCGGCATGCGGGCTACATGGCCCAGCCAACGCAGCCTTGCCTGGCGTAGGAGGTCACCAATGGGACTTTGTCCAGATCTTTCAAGGAGTTGTGAGCTCATCACACAATCCAGCCTGGTTAAACCCAGGATGGATCATCGGCAGGCCACCCTAAATGTTTGTAACCGGCGAAGATGTTGCTTTAGGGGGGTCCAAGTGTCGCAAGCGTAGAGAAGGGAAGTAATGACCGTGGGCGAGAAGACGTGGAGCTTCGTGTGGAGCTAGAGACCAGGTAGCTTCCACACAGTGTTACACAGCCGATGAAAAGATATTGTCGCTCGACTGATTCGGAGTGAGACCTCTGGTGTTAAACCGGAGGCGGTCATGAGCACACTGGGCAGGTATGGGAAACTCTGCACTCTCTCCACAACTGGCCCATCACCAAATCTGAGTTGTGGGGGTGGATTGCCCGATGGTAAAAAATACCCAGGCAGGTGCTTAGTTTTCGTGGGGCTGATGGTAAGGCCCCACCTCTTAGTGACAAGCTCCAGGTTCAGCAGCAGCGCGTCCAACTCCTCTTCTGAGTGAACATTAATTACCAGATCGGCATACATAACGTGGTTGACCAATAGGGAGCCATCCCTTGACCGCACCCGGGCATCGATGAGCATTGAAGGCTTAAAGAACCACGTGGTCCAAATATACGTGAAATAATGTGAGAGGCAGAGGAGACAGCCCTGTCGCACCCCAAGGTGTAGAGGGAATGGCTCTGACTCACAGCCACATAGTTTGACGTGGGGCCGCTCAGCATCATGAAGGTCCTTAAGGATCGTGAGCATGTACTATTGACTATAGAGTCAGTAGTACATGCTGACTCTATAGCAGTATTTATCGACTCTACAGGAGTACATGGTGACTCTATAGCAGTATATATCGACTCTACAGTAGTACATGGTGAGTCTCTAGCAGTATATATCGACTGTACAGTAGTACATGCTGACTGTATATCAGTATATTTAGTGACTCTATAGCACAAAGTACTCACGTGACAGAGTGCCGTGGTGTGGCCGTGAGCTGGACCGAATGCGCATCACGTGACAGGGACCGCCCCCCCACGTGGCAGGGTCCCCACCCCCCCTCCACGTGGCAGAGTCCGCCCCTCCCACGCAATTGTCGTCAGTTGGTACGGTCGAGCTCGCGCAATAAGTAAATAATTAAAATAAGAATGGCACTAAATCGCTAATTAAACTAATTTAAAGTTGAGGGATGGGAAAACGGAATAGCCTATTCCCACGGCAGGGCTTGGGGCATGCCACCCGGTACATTTTTTCGGACTTGAACCCCACCGTCCGAGAGCCAAATCCCCCACAAGCTCGCGCGCGGAGACTTTTATATATGAGAAGAAATGACGCGTACACGACCATACCAACTCACGCGCCTTTGGTGGGGGGGACGGCCCATGCCAAGTCGCGCGCCTTCGGTGGGAGTGAGGGGGACATTTACTTTCGAGTTAAAAATGCTATAAAAATACATTAAACGCTGACGTTAATTCTTCACTGTGTGATGTCCCGCCCACCCCGATGCGTGCAGTTATTACTACTATACAGTCGGTAGATGCTACCTGTATATGCCATAGATATTACTTCGGAGCGGCCGCGGAGATCGTGGCTGGGGGGGGCGGGGGGTCAGGGTTAGCAGCCCAGCCCCAGCCTGCCATGGTGCCACCTTGGCCGGCTGGACAATCTAGGTGAGGCCGGAGGCTCTGTATGGGACTAGGCCTCACCAGGCCACTCTGTCAGGTGAGTACTTTGAGCTTTAGAGTCGATAAATACTGCTATAGAGTCAGCATGTACTACTTAAGTGATAGCAGGTACCACCACAGTCGGTATGCACTGCTGTAATCATAGCAGGTATCACCACAGTCAGTACGCACTGATGTTCGATTTTTAAGAGTCGTTTTGAAATATTTTTTTGGCCCGGGCAATGCTAGGTATATAAGCTAGTGGTCAATAAAATCAATCTCGCTGTCGGACAAGTCACATCTGCTTGTCTGATAGATAAGGCTGGCTTGGACCTCAGAGTGTACTGCACTTAATTTTTACTGCAGCTTGTGCAGAGGAGCGAAGCCACAGTAACTGAATTACAAGAGCAAGGCCGGGTGTGTTATATTCGACAGGGCGATGGAATGGGCGTTAGGAGCATTGAACGATGCCTGTTGTCCTATTTTGTGATAACCGGGTTTCTGTAACCCGTCTTGTAATTCAGCTACCCATAGTACTGTGACCGCAGTTACATCATAAGCGGTCCTACTCAAACGTTAAAAGTTAAATCGTTGGTTTGTTGTACTGACAACTTGGCGGGACCATACAATACTATACGTTCTCATTAAACGTCTGAATAATAATAATGGTGAAATATTTTGTAATATTTAATTCAATGTCAAAGTACGCTGATGAGGAATATCACCATGTGTCACGTAATGACATCAATCTCATGATTTTCACCTGGCCATGGGGGGCAGTGTCACAAATATCCGCCCAAACCCCCCCCCCCTCTCTGCCTGGAACGCCAATCTTTTTTAACAGCCTGGTCAAAGCGATCGCAGCGAACGAATGGAAACGGCAGATTCTTTTCGTGCGTTCCTTTCTTTTTTGGCCCCCCCCACCTTCCGAGAGGACGCGCCTTTCCGCGCGTGCTAATGATGTGTTGTGTGTGTGTTGGGATCGCTGGCGAAACGCCGTTTATAAATCTAAAAGGCCCCCCCCCCCCATTTCCCTGCCATGGCAAAACTCTGCAGCCACGGCCACCGGCTTTACATGCCGAGGGGACTACATGGCACTTTGAAGGAAATTGTTCAGTGAAAATGTTTGAAAAAAAAATAACGCGGCGTGCACGCGGCCATGAAAGAAGTTCCTTTTTTGCAATGACAAACGCGACGATCCCGTATATGTCGAGCGCACACTTGGCAGCTATTTCAAAACAAAAGCAGCTCCCCAAACGTATGTTGAACTTCTTTCGCAACTTAAGTAGCCAACTGTGCTAATCGGAGGTTAAAGTGTCTATCGTGTAAGGCACATCCGGCGTGCGGCATTGCAAAGCGGTGTGTTTTCTCACTCAAACGTCATTGTCATCATAAGCCATGGTCACTCCACTTTGGGATGAAGGGCTCACCAGGCCGTCGCCACCTATCACGATCCTGCGATGTAATAAGGTTAGGTACAGTGCGATAATTAATTTTGTACTCTTGAATGCCTCAGTGTGAGGACATCTTTTTCAAATTTGCCCTGCTTGAGATGTTGGGTAAATGTGTAGCGCCATGGATGGGCTGTACTTGCAGGCAACGACAGACAGCCCGGAAGTTGGGGGCTGTGAGGGTTTCTATGATCCCTCGCAAATACTCCCAATGGCTGGGGGGCTGCGGCTGCAACGGCAGACATGCGGATCTCGGTGGGGGACTCTGGGGTCACCTGCATCCCTCACAGAGGTCCGCACCTCGGCTGAGAAATATATATAAGGCGGACCTCTGGAGAGGTTCGGGGAGTTGAAAACCGAAGGAGTTGAAGACAGAAGCAAAAAGACTTGCTAGTGTAGGACCCTGGGTCTCCCTTACCTGCCGTCCTTATAAGGTCCAGGTCTGAGGAACCAGTGGTTTGAACTGTACCTTGGCTGGGTCAGGTCAGGCAGCCTCCCATAGGATATTATAGCCGGAGGCACTGAAGCGTAGCCAGGGTAGGCACGCTATGTACAGTAAGGGAAAAAAGTATTTGATCCCCTGCTGATTTTGTACGTTTCCCCACTGACAAAGAAATGAGCAGTCTATAATTTAATGTTAGGTTTATTTGAACAGTGAGAGACAATAACGACAAGAAAATCCGGAAAAATGCATGTCAAAAATGTTAGAAATTGATTTGCATTTTAATGAGGGAATTAAGTACTTGACCCCTCTGCAAAACATGACTTAGTACTTGGTGGCAAAACCCTTGTTGGCAATCACAGAGGTCAGACGTTTCTTGTAGTTGGCCACCAGGTTTGCACACATCTCAGGAGGGATTTTGTCCCACTTCTCTTTGCAGATCTTCTCAAGGTCATTAAGGTCTCGAGGCTGACGTTTGGTAACTCGAACCTTCAGCTCCCTCCACAGATTTTCTATGGGATTAAGGTCTGGAGACTAGCTAGGCCACTCCAGGACCTTAATGTGCTTCTTCTTGAGCCACTCCTTTGTTGCTTTGGCCGTGTGTTTTGGGTCATTGTCATTCTGGAATACCCATCCACGACCCATTTTCAATGCCCTGGCTGAGGGAAGGAGGTTCTCACCCAATATTTTACGGTACATGGCCCCGTCCATCGTCCCTTTGATGCGGTGAAGTTGTCCTGTCCCTTTAGCAGAAAAACACCCCCAAAGTCTAATGTTTCCACCTCCATGTTTGACGGTGGGGATGGCGTTCTTGGGGTCATAGGCAGCATTCCTCCTCCTCCAAACACGGCGAGTTGAGTTGATGCCAAAGAGCTCCATTTTGGTATCATCTGACCACAACACTTTCACAAAGTTATCCTCTGAATCATGCAGATGTTCATTGGCAAACTTCAGACGGGCATGTATATGTGCGTTCTTGAGCAGGGGCACCTTGTGGGCGCTGCAGGATTTCAGTCCTTCACGGCGTAGTGTGTTACCAATTGTTTTCTTGGTGACTATGGTCCCCGCTGTCTTGAGATCATTGACAAGATCCTCCCGTGTAGTTCTGGGCTGATTCCTTAACGTTCTCATGATCATTGCAACTCCACGAGGTGAGATCTTGCTTGGAGCCCCAGGCCGAGGGAGATTGACAGTTCTTTTGTGTTTTTTTCCATTTTCGAATAATCGCACCAAGCTGCTTGGCAATGGTCTTGTAGATTTAAAACTTTCGTGACTGCTATTTTATTTTCACCTACGTGACTTTACCCAATAAAACCAAAGAGAATGGTCTTGTAGCCCATTCCAGCCTTGTGTAGGTCTCTTTGGTCTTGGCCATGGTGGAGAGTTTGGAATCTGATTGATTGATTGATTGCTTCTGTGGACAGGTGTCTTTTATACAGGTAACAAACTGAGATTAGAGCACTCCTTTTAAGAGTGTGCTCCTAATCTCAGCTCGTTACCTGTATAAAAGACACTTGGGAGCCAGAAATCTTTCTGATTGAGAGGGGGTCAAATACTTATTTCCCTCATTAAAATGCAAATCAATTTATAACATTTTTGACATGCGTTTTTTTCTGGATTTTCTTTGTTATTCTGTCTCTCACTGTTCAAATTAACCTACAATTAAAATGAAAGACTGATCATTTCTTTGTCAGTGGGCAAACGTACAAAATCAGCAGGGGATCAAATACTTTTTTGCCTCACTGTCGGTGGCGTATAATAGACCGAGTGGAAGAAGCACACCAGATAACTTGTACGAGGAGTTGATGTCTAGTAGTTGGGGCGCATGTGTATAATAAAGACGTGCCCCCTACAACGTGTCTCCGGAGTAACACTACAAATGGATAAAATCACAAAATAACATTCAATTCTCAAAGTCTATTTACAATATTCCACACCTTTAAGTACGCTCAACAATGTATTAGATTTTCCAAAGGTCACTTTACACCATTCAGAAAATTCTGATGAATAATCAATGAACATGCATCACTGCTCTTTCTCCAACACAGATTTTTAAATGTTCACCTTCAGACGTACATGTGAAATTTAATCTCATTACCCGTCATTGGGCAACACTTTACATCTATCGATACTGCACTCGCCATTATCACAATGTGGGGTAAAGTGGGGTAAACAAAATCAAAAGCCCATTTGAACCTCCGCCCGTGACACCTTGTGTGACTGCATGTGGCTCGGTGGGTCTGGTCACAATGCTGGCCCGTTTGGCGATAAACATGTGGTCATGTGGCATTATTTTTAAGACAGTAATTGTAAATCAAATTTTCATTGGGCGGTGCTCGGCTCTTTTGATGCTTCTGAGCCAGTGGTGGAAATTACACATTATGACAGGTGCCAGTATCTCCATAGGACAAACACTATTGACTTCCCACAATATACTGCACGTTTTACAGACTCTAGAGGGATGATGATGGGCTAGTTTATCTCCATACTGGAAATATTGTGGATCTGTTAACTTTTCGTCAAACGCTGCCATTCAGTGTCCTGGATCTGATTTTCCGCAGGAAAAGTTTCACCGAGCCTCTCAGGAGGGTCCTGCGTTGGGATGTTCGGTCAAATTCCATCGTGACCGGTGGGATGGCACTCAAATGTGCTCTGCCACAGCAGATAAATTTAATCCGTGGACAGGCCCAATGCAGCCCACCACAACGTAGGTGGACGCGCGGAAACAAGCCTCAGAATGGCGGTGCAGTCAACCCCTAGTCACCTTGCTGCATCTCCCACGCCTATAACACATGGTACGCTCGGGTGGCAGTCTAGCGGTAGAATAAAGCATTTGCAAATAGATTTTACAAACTGAAAGATATAGCCAGGTACACTGTGACCCCGGGTGAGTGAAAATATTATTGGGTGGGGGTGTGGGAGGGGGGGGGGGCACGGTGGATGCGGTGCTGAAATTAAATGTTTAAAATGCGCACGTGTGCCACCCAGCTACTCACTGGAGCGGGTGAAACGCCAGGACGTGGGTTTTTTTTTTCATAGGCAAGGCAACGAGCCCTGTTTGGTTTTTTTTGGGTTGGCCCAAATTTTTTGAGTGGCCCAAATTCTAATCACGACAGGTGTCGCGGAGGCAGTTGGAGGGAAACGTTGTCGAACGTCGACGTTGAATTCTGTCCCGAAAAGTCTCACGCCATCGACGAGGAAGGAGCTTTATCGGTCACAATTTGATCGATGCATTGGCACGTGTAAATAATTATATAAATTATGATCCAAATATATTTGTGAACGTGACACCATGAGTCGTTTCTGAGTAACATGAAGACAGCAGCAGGTACGAAAGGAAAATGAACGAGAATAATTTAGAGAAAGGCAAGGTTAGATTTCTTGGACGTGTGATGAGAAAACAATAAAGCATTTTGAGCAATTGGATGCAACTGGGAGGAGGAGGAGTATCTAATACAAAGTTTATTGAGTAGATATAATGGACAGCGAAACGAAAGATGGAAGGCCATGAGAGGCCGGCGTCGTTGGGAGGGGACCACACGGAGGGCGTCTAGGCCGGAAAATATTTTTTTTAAGGTCGGATTTACTTTTCCCATAAACAAGTGCCCCAAAATTCACGTAAAATCGGCACTTTGATGGGAGACTGCCAGGGAACTACTGGGTGCCGTAGGCTTGGGGCCCACAAGGTGGCCCTGGAGATGGCATGACGGCAATGGAGGGAGTGTTATCTCCCGTACGCGTATGGGTGGGTTCGATTTCCGCTCACGGCCACCATCGGTGGCGATTATCTGAACCGGTCCTGGGCCTCCCCCAGGTGGCCTCAGCCTCAAATGAGAATCTGGTGTGCAGTGTATAAACATCGCCACGAGGGAGACAAAGTCGGCCGGGCATGGTGCTGGACTCCCACGCCCCTCGTGTGCTATGCCGGCCTTCATTGCTTCCTCGCCAACATCATCTGCCCCAAAGGTCTGTTCTTCGGGTTCTCTGGTTCCCTTCCACGTTACATTGCGAGTGGAATTTGCCAAACATCTCCCTGCATTTAAAGGCCATCCCTCCCCCAAAAATGTTGAGACTTGGGGAGGCTTTTTTGTAGGCAGAGTGCATCGTTATAAACAAAGAGTTTCGTCATAATTATTTATATATTGGTGTGTGAGGAATGCAGTGTGTGCTACATCCTGAGGCCCCTCTAACCGTGGCAAGCCAGTCACAAGTGCGACAGCAGAGATGCTGCTGTAGCAGGCGCAAAATTAGTTTTGCGGAAAACTACAACCCGGCTAGAGGAAAGAAATGGCGCGAGAAACGCGATGAGGTATCGAAGAGAATGGAAATGGGGAGGGCAGGGGAGGGGGCGGTGAGGGGGGGGGAGAGGGGGGGGGAGAGGGGGGGGCAATGTCAGAGCAATGCCACGGGAACGACCTCGTTATTGCACGACGTGGCACGTAGCCATGTAGGGGTTCAGCGCTGAGAGCGGCAACGCGGAGATTCCTACTCGTACCCAATAGAGCCAATGGTGACGGCAGAAAATGCGCTCGAGGTCGAACGGTTGCGCCTGCTACTAAGGTGACGATGCGGTGCAGTGCACGAATGATGATAATGATGATGATAACTGAGTGTATCCGAGAGAGACGGACCGCACCGAGGAGATGGAGCAACGAAATCGTTTTAACTCGCAGTTCGCCCGGGCGGGTCACAACATCGCGGGATTGCGAGAGCTCCGTGGCGGATTGGTTGGAGGCGGCCTCCATCCAGCAGTAGATTGACCATGGCTGGCGATGGTTATATAACAAGTGATGCAGCAGCAGGCGCATATACGTGGCGAGTAAAGAAAAAAGGGGGGGGTAATTGCCTTTGGGACGTGATGCATTAGAATAACAATTGCAACATTTGGCATTGACCTAAAAATATTCTCTTATTATTTCAGCATTACGGATTGTTTATTTATTTTTTTGGAGTGCGGAGCTCTGCACCGCTGATTGGCACGGTTGGCTACATGCGGTGCGAAAGAAGTTCAACGTACATAAATACAACTCCGGATCGCGAATATTTTTTTGTGTGACCTTGCCAATTGCTGAGCGTGAATCTCGGCGATGATTGACCTCCGCGCTCGATCCCATCACACTCTCCGAAGCTCTCCCTCCTCCGCTTCTCACGCGTTGCATAAGCGCTCTCTGTCTTGCTCTCTCTTGCACACTCTCACGCTCTATCTCTCTCGCACTCCCGCTCTGTTACGTGATGCGCAAATTAAACGCTCGCAACCGTGAAAGCAGCTCTCCCCTCCCTCTGGCCGCCACCCGAAATTTCATCGCGCGAGAGCGCAAATTCTCAAAGCGTGAACGAGTAACCGAGAAGCAACGGAAGTCCCTTGCCAGGCTTATCCTTACTTGGCTTCCGACATCGGACGAGGTCGGGCGCATTCGTGGTCATCGGGTCACAGTCTGTTAACGGGCGATGAACCGCAGGGCATTGCATGCAAGGCGACACGGAGGTCGTCAGCTTTCGATCCCGTCCTGCGACATTAAGTGATGGGGAAAATGATTTATCATGCGAAACGTTTATGGCACCGCGGGCGCATTAAACCCAGGAATGTATCGTGGGGGGAGTCGCGTTTGGAAGGAAATGATGCTGTTGACTCGGGCCGAGTAAATGGGGTTTGAGTTTGTGAACGCGTCGGTTAATGCAAGGAGCGGCGACGGTCGCTCTAGTGTCTAGATTTGTCGCTGGACGTGCCCTCGCCGCCACCCCGACACATCCTCGCTGTCTCTCTCCTCTCGACGAAGTGCAAATCGTGTACCAGCTACGTGGCTGAGGCCCATACGTTTCGTGCGTCTTGGCAATTTTCTGGCGAGTGCTCGTCATCAGTATGTAAATTCTGGCACGGGCAGTATTGGCGTTGACGGCTGCCTTGGCGGAGACACTGTCAGCTGACTGGTAATTCAGTGTAGCGCTGACAAAGCCGGAGTTTGATGCGGGAATAAATTATAGTGAAGTGCCGATAGAAGTTGGGGGGGCAGGGTGGGCTGGCGGGGATGGAGGAGTGGTGGGCGGGGGGGTAGAATGGAGGAGTGAGCAAGCAGGGCAGAGATAGAGAACAGCGTGGAGGTATTTTACACAATGGCATAATGGCCGTCCGCAAAGTCGTCTCTTGATAACCCTTGTCAAGTTTAACTTTGGAACACGGACGGTCACGTGATGACGCCGCGCGTCCCGTGATGAGGCTCCAACGCGGCTGAGTCGTGCACATGTTCTCTTGGGGGTCCTAGTTTAATTCCAGACGTCCTCCAAGTGACATCCCATGAGAAAAAGGCTCCATTCAGAACTCTCGCCAGAGCGGCACAACCTTTCCCCGTTGAGCTGCTTCTGAAATCCCTTCAAAGTGAGTTTTTTTTGTTTATGTCCAGGGTATGTGCATTTTCACGAGACAACTTGCTGCAGGGCAATGTTTGTCCCATCGTGGTCAGAGTTGAACAATAGGGAAGTGAAAAACACACAATTTCACGAGATTTGTGTGTGTGTGTAGTCATCGGTGACTGAGCTGAGATCACCAACTAATTAGATTTAATCGCAGATGGCTGAAACCTAGGATCAAAGCCAGGTTCTCAGCAGTACCATGTCCCTATCGCTGGTGATAGTTTACAACTTTTTTTTACCGAGCAAATGCAATAAATTCAAGGTGCACTTCGCTAGACCTGTCCCAGTGCCTTGTTTCGAACGACAAATTCTGTTTGGGGTTTTTTCTCTCTCAAAATCCCGAGGGGGTGTGGGTGGGGAACACAATTATTCTCATCATTCACGGGTTTATTTTGCATGCCCGTTTCTTCATTGTGCTCTTTCGCGTGCACAAATTTGTACCTTTTTCAGTTATTTTGTCTCCCGTAAGTTGAAAAGGCATTTCATCCGGTTTCCTTCATCATGTACAACACTCATTAATTTTCCAAAAGAAATATTTAATATATAAAGGACTGCAGAGCTTGGGACGGGGAGGGGGCATTTTTATCGACTCGCTGCCTGGCTACTTGCTTCCCCCGCGCCTCCGATTATCACGGTTGGCTACGTTTGGTGCGAAATAAGTTCAACGTACGTACACACACAACACATCACACCTAAGCCAGAACTATGACGCAATCACCCAGGATGCACCCGATCTCGGAAGCCAAGCAGGTTTTAGCCTGGGCAGTGCTTGGGAAGGTTGACCACAAAGCCCAAACGGGTGTTGCCACGGCTGCTGTGGAAGCTACGTGGTGGACAGCAAGAAGGAAGGGTGGGGGGGACATTGCGGAAAATCTAATCGTCGTATTGTACTACCACCCGCACCTTCAATCGGTACACTTGGCTACGTACGGTGTGAAAGAAGTTCAACATAATACACACATGCGTGCGTGTGGTTCCTCTTGGTGCCTCCGAGTTGTTCTCTCTCTCTGTCTCTCTTTGAGAGGGAACGAACACTGTCAGCAGCGCGCGCTACGAGCTGAAATTATTGTAATAAGTAGACAACATAAATTATGCATGCAATTAAGTCAGAATTTATGCATGTACTGAATATTTATGCTGATTGTGGTGTTGGTTTTCTCGGTGCAAACATTCTATGTAGCCATAAAGTAACCACACACACGTGCTTAATCTTTCATGAAATGCCACGTTAATTTCTGCAGTCGTAGCTGCATACAAACAGAACAACAATATACGCACAATTATAACCGTTAATAGGGTTTTGCCCACTTTTTAATTGCTTTTGCATCACACTCCACAGGAGGCAAATGACTTGGGGCGCTCGTCACGGTGAATGTTTATTTCTAAGTTTTGAGCACGAAGCTCGAAGCAATGTGGAATTTTAGACTGATCGTGCCCATGAGCGGAACCAATCAACGTCCGGGCCATAATTTCAGGGGCAGCCCAAATAAAAAAATACAAATATTTTGATAATATTTATAATCGGACTTGGGTACAGTGAGGGAAAAAGTATTTGATACCATGCTGATTTTGTACGATTGCCCACTGACAAAGAAATGATCAGTCTATAATTTTAATGGTAGGTTTATTTGAACAGTGAGAGACAGAATAACAAAATCCAGAAAAACGCATGTCAAAAATGTTATAAATTGATTTGCATTTTAATGATGGAAATAAGTATTTGACCCCTCTGCAAAACATGACCTTAGCACTTGGTGGCAAAACCCTTGTTGGCAATCACAGAGGTCAGACGTTTCTTGTAGTTGGCCACCAGGTTTTCACACATCTCAGGAGGGATTTTGTCCCACTCCTCTTTGCAGATCTTCTCCAAGTCATTAAGGTTTCGAGGCTGACGTTTGGCAACTCGAACCTTCAGCTCCATCCACAGATTTTCTATGGGATTAAGGTCTGGAGACTGGCTAGGCCACTCCAGGACCTTAATGTGCTTCTTCTTGAGCCACTCCTTTGTTTCCTTGGCCGTGTGTTTTGGGTCATTGTCATTCTGGAATACCCATCCACGACCCATTTTCAATGCTCTGGCTGAGGGAAGGAGGTTCTCACCCAAGATTTGACGGTACATGGCCCCGTCCATCGTCCCTTTGATGCGGTGAAGTTGTCTTGTCCCCTTAGCAGAAAAACACCCCCAAAGCATAATGTTTCCACCTCCATGTTTGACGGTGGGGATGGTGTTCTTGGGGTCATAGGCAGCATTCCTCCTCCTCCAAACACGGCGAGTTGAGTTGATGCCAAAGAGCTCCATTTTGGTCTCATCTAACCACAACACGTTCACCCAGTTGTCCTCTGAATCATTCAGATGTTCATTGGCAAACTTCAGACGGGCATGTATATGTGCTTTCTTGAGCAGGGGGGCCTTGCGGGCGCTGCAGGATTTCAGTCCTTCACGGCGTAGTATGTTACCAATTGTTTTCTTGGTGACTATGGTCCCAGCTGCCTTGAGATCATTGACAAGATCCTTCCGTGTAGTTCTGGGCTGATTCCTCACCGTTCTTATGATCATTGCAACTCCACGAGGTGAGATCTTGCATGGAGCCCCAGGCCGAGGGAAATTGACAGTTCTTTTTTGTTTCTTCCATTTGCGAATAATCGCACCAACTGTTGTCACCTTAAATTTTGATTTAAAGCATTCGGGACTGCAGTGATTCATATTCATGGTTCTTTCGGTAAAGTCACGTTGAAGGGAAACAATAAAATAATAATAATAGATATAAAACAATAAAATTCTCACGACGTTTCGACTGTAACACAAACAGTCATCATCAGGTGTGAAAACCAACGGCAAGAAACATTTGAAAGAAGTGGCGGTTTGTATTTATTTATTTGTAAACGGTAGCACCACGGATAGCGATTTGACAGTTTGTTTAGAAGGACGAGTCCATCTATGTTCGGAAAAGAGGAGGGGGGAGACACTGCTTAACCAATACATACTTCACTTGGAATGGAACTTTCTACAAACAAACTGAGGGCACCCCAATGGGCTCCCCCCTATCTCTGGTTATAGCCAACATTTTCATGGAGAAATTTGAGACTGACGCCATCCAGACTGCCACTCTGCGCCCAACCTTATGGAAGAGGTGCGTGGCTGACACTTTTGTCATCTGGCCACATGGCCGGCCTGCTCTAGACCAATTCTTCGACCACATCAATTCCATACACCTAGCCATCAGATTTACCATGGAAGTCGAAAAAGATTGCAAGCTATCTTTTTTGGATGTCCTAATAAAAAAGAGACCTGATGGTTCAATGAGCCACTCTGTCTACAGGAAAGCTACCCATACGGATGCTTATCTGAAACCGGATTCCCACCACCATCCATCACAGAAGAATTCTCTCATCAAGACTCTGCACCATAGAGCCCAATGCATATCCGACCAGGAACACATAGGCAGTGAACTCAAGCACATACACCAAGCTCTTAAGGTTAATGGTTACTCCGACCATACAATCCACAAAGCTATCACTCAAACCATTAAGAAGGACCCTCTTGAGGAGCCTTTCATAACCATCACTTTACCCTACATTACGGGGATCACAAAAACGATCTCCAAAATCTTGAATACACACAAGATCCAGGTCCGTTTCAACACATTACGTAAAATCCGTGATTTGGTTCCGTCTGTAAAAGATGTGATTCCGGACATACAGTACCCTGGCGTCTACAAACTAAGTTGCCCCTGTGGTAGTAGTTACATTGGAGAAACCAAACGACATGTCTCAGACCGCATTCGTGAACACAAAGCAGACCTTAAACACGGTAGGACCAACACCTCGGCCGTGGCAGATCACTGTTATAATTCAGTAGGCTCAAATGACATTGACTTCTCCAAGACAGAGGTTCTTTGCAAGCCATCTGGCTACCATGAGAGATTCGTTCATGAGGCTAGAGAAGATGGATTCTGGCTTAGAAATCATTGGAAGGATATGATAAACCATTTCGGATCTTAATTGATTGTTCACGCTTACGGTGGCTTTCAGACAGCATACATTAATTTTTCGTCTCCCCCCTCCTCTTTTCCGAACATAGATGGACTCGTCCTTCTAAACAAACTGTCAAATCGCTATCCGTGGTGCTAACGTTTAAAAATAAATAATAAATACAGACCGCCACTTATTTCAAATGTTTCTTGCCGTTGGTTTTCACACCTGATGATGACTGTTTGTGTTGCACTGCCACGGTGAGGAGAGGCAGCCGCTGACGCGGAGCTGTCGGCTCGGGGTGAGAAGATCAAAATGGGCCCCCGGGATAGTTTTACTTATCAAACGGAATGATTGGCACCATTCATATTGATGCCCTTTCTTTATGTAGCAACGACAAGGAAACTGGCACTATTTTGATGCATCTATATTATGGACAGCAACATGAACATTAAAGGTGTGCCGTTGTTAGAGGGAAAATGGAAGGAACCGGAAAGAGAGGAAGACCAAACGGAGAATGGCTTGACGACAATGTAAGAGATTAGTGCCAGAAATATTGTTTTTTTGTATATTATTTTATTGTTTCCCTTCAACGTGACTTTACCGAAAGAACAAATAATATGTTGTCACCTTCTCACCAAGCTGCTTGGCAATGGTCTTGTAGACCATTCCAGCCTTGTGTAGGTCTACAATATTGTCCCTGACATCCTTGGATAGCTCTTTGGTCTTGGCCATGGTGGAGAGTTTGGAATCTGATTGATTTATTGCTTCTGTGGACAGGTGTCTTTTATACAGGTTACAAGCTGAGATTAGGAGCACTCCCTTTAAGAGTGTGCTCCTAATCTCAGCCCGTTACCTGTATAAAAGATACCTGGGAGCCAGAAATCTTTCTGATTGAGAGGGGGTCAAATACTTATTTCCCTCATTAAAATGCAAATCAATTTATAACATTTTTGACATGCGTTTTTCTGCATTTTCTTGTTATTTTGTCTCTCACTGTTCAAATAAACCTACCATTAAAATTATAGACTGATAATGTATTTGTCAGTGGGCAAACGTACAAAATCAGCAGGGGATCAAATACTTTTTTTCCCTCACTGTATATATGTACCAAATATCAGCTTTCTACGCTTCTTTTGAAACAATTGACAGATTTCCCATCCGGCGCTATCATCGTTACGCATTAGGTACCGCTTGCTGATGCAAGGCACGCACGCACGCGTAATTTTGCGTGCAACAACTGGTCATTCATATTTATAATTCTCCTAAAATCCACGGGGGACTGGAGGTAAGTGAAGATCTAATTCACACAGTGATGTATTGACGGCGTTATGCATGACCTCATTACGAATCCGGCTGTCTCTGAATCGGAGTGCCGGGGCACTGCCACGGTGAGGAGAGGCAGCCGCTGACGCGGGGCTGTTGGCTCGGGGTGAGAAGATCAAAATGGGCCCCCGGGATAGTTTTACTTATCAAACGGAATGATTTGCACCATTCTTATTGATTCACTTTCTCTATGTAGCGACGAGAAGGAAACTGGCACTATTTGGACACATATATATGATGGACAGCAACATGGACATTAAAGGTGTGCCGTTGTTAGGGGGAAAATGGAAGGAACCGGAAAGAGAGGAAGACCAAACGGAGAATGGCTTGACGACAACGTAAGAGATTAGTGCCAGAAATATGTGGCCGCTACTTGAAGCATATTGGCACAAGGCGGAGAGGAAAGTGGAAACAAATGACGAAAATGTGCAGTGGACACCTACGGTCTATCTGCCCCCAATTGATCGTGACGATGAAGATGATGTGCGTACAGTGTGTATGTTACTTATCCGTTTTAGAAGCAGGGCTTGCAATCATTTAATCGAGACGCGTGAAAACAAAATTGCCTCTTGCAATGGTGAGCGTATGGTGGCCAGGCTGGAATGAGGAGAAATAGCACCCCCCCTCCCCCCTCGCCTCCGATTGTCACAGGCTGGCAGCGAGATTACCGTGAACACAACTACTATTTTAAGGGTCACTGAAGGCCACCTTAGATAAATATATTATTTGCACTGCCGTCGGACAACTGTGAGAGGAGGAACATGGTGATTGGCAAAGGAGCTCAAGGGGGAAGGAGAAAGGGTGGCAAAATGAAATAGGGGAGTGAAAGGCGGGTGAGTGGGAAAGGGTAACTTTCAAGGTGCCACGGTGGCGAGGTGTTAACTACCTCGCCTGGGACGCAGAAGGTTTTATGTTCGATCCCGATCCGGACGCCCGCTGTATATTTGTAGTTTGCATGTCTCTCTCCCTGTGGTCACGTGGATTTTTCTCCGGGTCCTCCGGTTTTTTCCCCTCCACATTTCGAATAAACGTGCATTCAGAGTATTTGGCTGCTAGAAATTTCCACCTGATAAGGCCACTTCGTTGAGCTTTCACTTGTGGTCCGGTCTCTTCTGAAAAAGAGCTATATAGTTCAAGTGGGCCTTCCCTGCTGAAAAAAAAATGTTCGTAGTTTAGTTTTATAGTGTAAAGTTAAACAAATCTAAATTCATAGCGAAACATATTTCTGTGGATCGACATAACTATCGTGTGTAAACTGCAATAACTATCGTGTGTAAACTGCAATAACTATCGTGTGTAAACTATAACAAAGCTGCGCTGATTAAAAAAAAAAACACAAGAACGTCGTAGTCCGGTAATGAATCCCCATTACAAGGCGTTGCTGTTCAGAACAATTATCCATCTGGCTCGACCACGACGGACACCGCTGAACCCAGCATTCAATTATTCACGCGACCAACGCCGGTAGCGCACACGCGCAATTACCCGCGCCCCGTGCCTGAGCGCCCAAAACGAAATTCTCGTGTCGCCCGTGCATTCCCACGCCGCGATTTATCGCCTCCGAGCTCCCAAATGGACAAATTTTTTTTTTTACATTTTCAAGGCAACATTAAGAGGACAGCTTAAAATTGGTTATTGATCGGTGATTTCCACATGCACGCCGAGTAATTTCTCTCTCCGTCAAACGGCGGTGAAGCGGCCGGCTTCAGACTCCGGAGCCGTCGGCGCTTCGTCTTGGCCACCCTTTTCTCTCACCCCCAGCCCCCATCTCCGCTCCCCCCACCCCCGTCCCCACCCCCCTCCCAAATACTGCCCCCCTTCTCGCATGCTGTGCCAAATCATGCGCACGTGTCGGCAGTCGACTGCGAGCAGAATGTACGACGTTGTCTAGAGACGGATCTCTCTGGTCGCCGGGAGAGGGAGTTGATAGGAGCCGTCACTCGAGCGAGCCAGAGCACTCGGCCCGCCGCTGTTGGGCGATCGTGGGTCACCGATGAGCCCTAATGAAAGCGAAATGCAGCCGTTCTCCCTCACCCCCCACGCATACTGACAAATACCCTCCTCTTGTTCTCTAGCCATTTGACAAACGTGGGTTTCCGCGATTGCGCACGCGTTCCAAGTAGCCACAAGGCGAGCATGAAGAGAGTGGGGTGGGCACCGATAGGAAACCACACCACCGCTCAAGCTACGCCAATGAGCGCACGACTTTAGCCACGTTACCGTTAACGCACACACGCGCGTAATTTTATTTTTTTCTCCGGTACCTCTGGTTTTTTCGAATTCGCGCGCATTTAAAGTCTTTGGCTGCAATACATTTCCGCGTGACATCCGCTTCGTTGAGCTACAAAGAGCTACACAGCTCTCTGGGGTTTACCTGGTAAAATAAAATAAAAAGTTAATAGCAATAGTTGCAGTCCCATCCGCAAATGTGCCAGCGAACTGTGAAATCCTTACTTAGTCGAGATTTACACGAAGTCTCCTCCCGTGTGCCGTTAAATAAGCTAAAATTACGCGGTAGAGATGCGATGTATTTTTCCCGTCGCTGCCGGTATGATGTTCGACTTCCAGCGATCTCGCAGTCCGGTAACGGAATGAAGTGATTTAACCGCTTGTAAGTGCACACTTTCCACCACTCTCCCACTTCCCTTCCCGCTCCTAGCACCCCCCCCACGCCAGCCCCAATTAATTCGACGGATTTTATAGCTGGGAGTGTAAAAAAAAAATATAATCAATGGAAGTCGATCGTAAAAAAGATTTGAAAGTGCCGTGAGGGAGAGCGTTGTTGCGTAAAACATAGATCCCGCGCGGAACCGGCGAACGAACGGCGCGCTGAGCGGCGCCAGCTCAGCGCGATCATGGTGACGGCTGACCCGTGTCTTTCCAAATTAAACGTATCACGGCGGCAGCGGTCCAGTTCACTTTGTTTTGAAGGACCCCCGTGAGCTAAGAAGCCCTTGCATCTTGTTTCATTGACGAAAGCATCGTCGGTTCCCTGGCAAACGCAACGTGTGCATAACAGGTGGCAAGAAAAATGTATAATGAAAAGGCATACGTAATGAAGAAAAAATGGCGACAAATCACATAATGTATAGTATATTACATAATTACCTTTAAAATACCTTACCAAAGTGAGGATCGCGATTAAAGAACATAAAACAAATGAGGCATAAAAATGCAAATGGTGAAATAGTTTTCCTGAGAAAAATCTAATTTAAAGTTGGCCAACCATCGCCATCGCACCTCTCCCATTTAGCACGGTTGGCTATGTGCGGTGCGAAATAAGTCCAACGTACACACACACATACATACCTACAACACTGCGTGGCCTTAAAAGCTAAAAAAAAGCCAACGTTTCGGGGCAATGGCTCTTCTTCATAGCACGTAAAAATGACCAGCAGAGAGAGAGAGAGAGAGCGGACAAGGGTTGGAGACTGTACTTAGTGTCACGGGGCCTGATGAAAATTGAATGTCCTCACGTTCACTCATCGACATCCAGTCTCCATAACTCCCGCGGTCTTCCACTATGCCCAATCGGTCGCCTCCCCCCCCCACCACACCCCCCCTCCCCCCTTCCTCTCGTCCCGTGTGCCGCAGGAGGGTGGTGACGCGTCCCAGGTTTGCGGTTCCCACCCGGTGGCCGCCTTGGTTAATACTGCGGCTCATTCCACTTGCCATAAATAGAGGGTGCTTCAAAAAAATGTTAACACTCAAGATAATTTGCGACAATACCACGAGAAATGTGCCCTCTGGGCTCTCGAGACCACCTGGAGAATATTCCAGGCACGCGTTGACAATGATGGCCAACAAGTAGAGACTAACTTTTTGAAGCTATTAACATCACAATTGTTATCATGCTAGAGTTTTTTTATCCATTCTTTTTCCATTAATAACGATGGTCCTATATATGTGTTAACATTTTTTTAAAGCGCCCTGTACTTTGAAACCGCTTGCTCCGTGTGGTTGCTGTTACACACACACACACGCGTGTGTATGTGTGTGTGTAACAACCATCACGATACACATGCACGTGCGCGCCGGCAACGTCGTGGGCCACATTTGCTTGAGAATAACCATGTAGGTTAAAACCGCAAGGTAACATTGACCCCCTACTTACTGGCAGACTGATGCCCGCTTGTAGGCTGAAGCTGCATTGCACAGGGTCCCCTACCTTGCCTCCATCAGGGCATTGGAACGTTTGCAATCAGAATCTTTATTTTAGACTGCAGGAATAGGAATCCGATGAGCTGTGAAGCTCTTTTTTTCCACAAATTTCCAGCATGGGCGCGGGGTCGGCAAGTTTGCAATGGCAAACAATGCAAAAATAACGACGGGAGTGCAAAATAGAGAAAATGGTTATCAGGTCACTAATTAGAAATCGTACATTTATTACATAAGGCAGCAAAAACAACGACCAAACAGTAGCAGACCACACCAAGATAACACCACATTGTGGTCGCTCGAAATTGAACTATCAGCACACTGGTACGGGTCAAACTAACATTGAAGAGGTCAGATGAGATGGGATGCAACACGATGGATTTTGAGATGCGGAGGCGTTGCCGCGAGCGCCACGTGCACGCTGATCTTCATCCTTGCCTCCTCCCTACCCCGCCCCCTGCCGCCCGTTCCTCCCTCTTTGCGCCAGGCGCCTGCGGGTGCTCTCCCTCGACTGGTTCTACGAGGGCGTCAAGGCGCGCTTCAAGCATGTGGGCAGCACCAAGGTGGCCCGCCAGCTCCAGGAGAGACTCTGCGAGGGCGGAGGAGAAGGCACCACCTCCTCTCTGGGTGCGTGTCACAGCCTCCCCTCAAGTCACTGTGCGTGCCCAACATCCTTTTCCCACCTCATGACGGACGCTTGTGTTGCGCCCGAAACGTCGTGATTCATTTTATTTTATACCTACGTGACTTTACCGAAAGAACAAAAGAGTATGGATCCCTTGCCTCTTAACGCCGTGCGTGGGGAGCGGTAGTGCAGCACCACGAACCCGGCGAGCCGAGTCCGATTCCCGTCACGGCCAACACCAGTGACGATTATTTTGAACCGGTCCTGGGCCTCCCCTAGGTCCACTCAGCATTAACATCGCCGCTAGGAGACAAAGGTGGTCGGTCATAGTGCTGGCCACCGACCCCCTCATGTGCCTTGCCGGCCTTCATAGGTGCTCTCTAACAGCACCTACCTATACAGTCTGTTAAGGTTATATGGGGGATATTTGTCTTTATTGAACTTAGCCAACCGTACTCATTGGAGGTGCAGGGGAAGGACAACAAACGAAACACAAAGCGTTTGTAAATAAATTCATTTTCAACCGAGATGACGTAAAAGTGCAGAGCTCCCAGTGGGTTCCTAATATCGGAAGGAAGAGCGTTCCAGACAATGCAGTCGCCATCTTTGCCCGATGGTCAACCGTAAGCCGCTGTTTTGAGGATGACCGGAGTTATTGCGTGATGATGATTTATGCTCCTTGACGACAGTGGCAAGGTATTGTGGTTAATTTCTGACAAGCGTTTTGTGCGTAACGAGCGCGAAAACACTGCGACGTGAACCACACAGCCCGATCGCCCACAACACATCCCATACCTCACGCTACGACCACCACCACCATCTCCTCCATCCGAGTGCGTGTCACAGCCTCATGACATCAATTCGCACCCCACACATCTCGCGCTACGAATCTGAGACCTTGAGTGTCTACCCCCAATGGGTAATGTCACCAACCCCAGCAATGACCAGGGTGGTGAAGTATGGTCAAACGACAACTCGGTGACTAAATGGCAAAGGAAGGCCTCCGTCCAGCAGTGGATGAACGTTGGGCTTAAAGTAATGACTATTATTTTGCTATTAACATAATAAAGGTTTTTTTTGGGATGATATTGGGCATGAAAGCCTAAGTGTTAAACTTGGTATTTGCAGCTTACGTCTTTTCCCGTCTTACCAAAATCCGGGTCGTCTATTTCTGGATCGGGGCCAGCCGTGCGATGATATTTTGTTTTAACGACCAACTGAGCCTCCACTGCCAGCACTTTGAGTCTGGAGTTATGATTTTTTTTTTTTAACAACGCCGCTCGCGCAGTAACTTCTCCTCCCGGCTCGATGGTGCTCGGTACTCAGTGCTCGATGCTCGGCAGGATGAATAATGGGGTTCAGGGAGTGGCCTGGCATTAACTGGGACCCTTCCCAGCTCACTGATTTATGAACCTTCATGAAAGAGGCGAGCCAGCGGGGGCCAGTGAGCGGAGGTCACAGCGCCGCTGGTGATCATGGTGCGACATTTCCTTGCACGTTATACACTCGGCGGAAGAATTCCTCTTCCGTTCATACGTATTTATGTTCGTATGTGCGTACGTTTGTTGAACTTCCTTCGCACAGTACGTAGCCTACCGTGTTAATCGGAGGTGCGAGTGTGTGCAATTACGCTGCCGTATACAGGGTGGCCCAAAAGTCACGACACACGGGTTATTATATTTATGTTAACAAATCGCATAGTATTCCTACCTATGGCTGAAATTGGTCATCATTATGAACATCACCCGTGATCTATCCGCCGCTGGGTGAAGGTCTCCCCATGCAGACTGCCACCCTTCTCACGTTCGTGCGACGCCACCATCAATCAATCTCACTCCAGTCACCGTCGCGGCAACGGCTTTTGGCGAGCCATCGAACAAAGACTCACCGCATCGGGCGCTTTCAGTTGCGCTTCTGCGGATGTCTGGAACACTCTCCCATTGTTAGGAAGCCACAGGAGCGATGTACACTTTGAAATCATCTAGTTTAGTTTGCTGTCGTTAGCCCGCACCTCTTATCAGCATGGTTGGCTACGTACGGTGCGAAAAAAGTTCTACATACATACACCCATGCACACGCCAGCCAACTTCATCACTCTGTCTGCTCCACCCGCCTCTCTTCAATCGTTTTTGGGACCCAGTTGACGTTCAATTACCGCGCCCTCCCCCCTCCCCCCGAGGTTAACACTCACTGACTTGCGAGCATGTGTGTGTGTATGTGTGTGTGTGAGCGCTTGCACGCTCTGATTTTGTTCCTCAAACAGTAGTGTAGCGGTTAGCGCTCTTCACTACGAACCCACGGCCCGAGTTCAATTCGGTCCTGGGCCTCCCCTAGGTCGACTCAAGCCTCAAATGAGTACCTGGTGTAGCGGTGTGTAAACATCGCCACTGGGAAGATAAGGCCGGTGTTGGCCACCTACCCCGTTGTTTGCCAAACCGGCCTTCATAGGTGCTCCGTAACAGCACTTGCCCCAACAATCGGTTCAGGCTATATGGGGCATCTTTGTCTTTGTACTCTGAATGTGTCCCTCAAACGCCTCTGTATGGATTGGCGAACTTGCCGTACGTCAGTTTTCGGGATGGGGCGGTCTACTCGTATTTATCTTGAAACCCCAGCATTGCAGCCTCTCTATTATTAAGTCATTCAATCGTTTTGTCGGGGAGGCTGACCCCCGTCCCGTCGCTCACGTGGGATCCACTGCTCCCCTCTTCCGTGTCCTGTGGAGGGTTGCTGCTCACCGACTCCCCCCCCCCCCCTTCGCTGCGGCCCCTCGGGGCATGACCCACAGCTGGCGCGTAGCCACCTGGGATTAATCCGCACCCGCTCCCCCCCGCGTGCTCCTCTAAACGTTACGCACGCCGTACGCGGCCGCGCACACTCACGCGCCCGCAGCCACCAAAATTCGACGCGGCTACCCGCCCGGCGCCGCGCACCAATCGCACGCGCGGGACCCGAGTTCGGGGGTCAGAGGGCGGGGGCGTCAATCGTATGCACGCCGCCTATTGGAGGAGATGCCCCGGAGATGATTTAAAGGGCTGTACGACCACACTCACAGGTACGCTGCCGCTGCACCTTTCGCACGCGCTAACCAAAGGTCGCACGACTAATCTCACGTACCCTCGTACAAGTCCGCCGCCGCTCACCACCCGCACACGCTAAACCACGAGCTACATGCAGCTAACCTCGCGTGCACGATGCCCGTCTACCTCGCGTACACGTTAACTACGAGTTACACAGTGGCGAGCGCACACACGCGGGTAAAATACACGCTCGTACGCAAACACAGGATACCACGACGAGAAGGCTCACAGTACCATGCACCCCTCTCCGCACTCGCAGAGACGACACGACAAGGTTTATTGACTACCGGTGCTTTATTCCCCCGAAAATAATGAAGCTAAACTACCCGCGCCAGTGTGGGCCAGCAGGGCAGCTCTAACTTATCTCCCGGCGGTCTAGGACTCAATCTGTCCCTGTCTCTCCCCAATCCCTCTCCCTAAGGGATATTCCCCTTTATCTCACCTCTCTCCTCCGTACTCACGGTTCGACTCCGAGGTGCAGGAAGCCGCGGAAAGGCGAGGCTGCACGTAGTCCTCGCTGGGAACGGGGCCTGGCTGCGCTGTGACTCGTCTCACGGACGATCCAGTAGCAGGCACGATGACTCCTCCGCTCCTTGACTCCGGAATAATCCGACTGACTTGCCCCTACCTTCCCTCCCTTTTTATCATCCCTATATCAAAGATGACGTGCCACTAATCCGCTGGCCTCTTGTCCAATCAGGAGCCTCGGTTTTCCCGCTCCTCGCTAATCTGATCGGTGCTCTCTCCGACGTCCGCTGCACACGATGTGCAAGGAGGGGGCTCTCTGCCTTCCCGCCGCTCGCTACTCCGCCCCACCCCCTACCTGCCTGCTGACCCGTGTGTGTTTTTGTTGTTTCCTATCCACGGTGGCTCGGCAACCCCGTCGTGACCACGTGATTACAACCCAAGTCACGGCGCCACGGTGCACGTTAGCCTCGGGGGAGGTAGCCCAATTCCCTGGTTGCAGGAAACCGTGAAGCTTGGTCCCATGAGGGGGCTCCTGGGTGAAAACCTGTCGACCAGTTGACCTCCCTTCAGGGCTCTATGTGGGGGTGTGTGTGTGTGTGTTCATGTGGGGGGTGGTGAGGGAAGAGCAGCGTCGGCCCCGTCGCTCGGAGGTGGCGGCGTCGTGGCCACGGCGTCGTCAGGACGGCCTCGCTGCTGCAGCATCACAGTGGCAGGCACGGCTCCGACGGAGCGGCTTCGCTGCTGTGGCACCACCGTTTCCTGTAATTAAATTCAATATCGTATGTCATCAGTGGAACAGAAATTCTATTTTGCTGATGGCTAATGGATATTTTCTGTGGAGGGTGTCCATTTCAATGCTAACAAAGAGCACTGAATATGGAATACAAGCTTGTGTGTTCGGGTCGAATGATGTCAAATCGTTTTCTAATTGCGCTATAAAAATACATCCTTTTTTGAACGGTATTTTATTTTCAGTCGCTGGTTTTCCCGTGGGATTTTGTTTCCCCCTGCAACTCAATTAAACCCAGCGCTCCCTTTTCAAGAAGAGACTGCCGGGTCTCAACGGCACTTTCACGTTGGTGCTCTTGGCTGAAATCCGTTTGTGCTCCACGCGTCTCATTTCCGACGTCACGAGGGTTTTTGCGACCTTCGTCGCGACCCCTTCGTCACGACGACGATGCTGTTAGTAACTCAGCGTCATCGTTGTAGATAACGGTCGCACGATGCTGTGCCATCGAGAGAGGTTTCCGTCAGCCGCAGCACGCGGAGGGGATTGAGATGTGGACACACATGTGGAGTGCCCGGCCTCTGGGGTCATCTCTGACATGCGAGCGACGGTGGAAATGACGAGGTCTCGAGAAGAGGAGATATTGTTGCCAAGTTTATTGGGGGAGACGAGCGCCAATTACACAAGCTCTGAAACACCATGCGGTGTCTCTCGTGTAACGTTGACGACACGGAGTTGGCGTCGATTTTTTGCCTGCCCAGAGATCCATTCAGCACAACATCATCATTAGTCCAGGGTGGGTAAATTGAGTACACTTCCATGGGAAGTAAACTGTAGTTATGCTATGGAGAGACCAGTCCTTGTGACGAGAATGTAGAATTTTCCGCTTTGGATATTTATACATTTCCACTTTGGTTCAGTAAAGCTTTCGTTGATAAATGAATTGCAAGGAATATTATCAAAAGAGCACGAGCGAAAGACGATGTAACGTTGATATGATATATTAATTGCAATCAAACGTTACAAAATATGACAACTTGGCATCACATCATTACAAGTAACACCACCGCAGGGTTCCCTTCCGGCTTATAAACATTACTCCTGAGGTCACATCTTAAAACCTAAAGAGATGTAGTCGTAAATATGTAAAAAAAAAATCCATGAAGCTCGCACGTTGAGAAAAATCGCAAATACGGCCACGGCCATCAGGTTTTGCTGGTGAACGATGTCTGCACTCGTCCTCTGGCTGCCCCGCTAACCATGGGGAAGTGCACCTATTGATTTAGCAATTACGGACAAATATGTGGGCTGTCTGTCACAACTCCGCCGGCATCAAATATTTAAACGGCGAATCTCGGAGCCGTGCCGGGCGGATGGGGGGGGGGGGTACAGAGCGAGTGGGCCCCCTCCCCCTCGGTGCCTGGACGACAATTAAAGTGAAAAATTAAAGAACAAATAATATTCATCGTCGTAATCACAATGGATTTGTGTAGAAGGGGTGAGCGAGCTGTTGAGCCGCGAGCGAGCTCCCTCTCGGTCGTCGGTTTCCGAAATTTTTTACGGACGCGACGATTTTTTCCCTCTCCGGCCACCGCTCCCATGGGCAGGGGAATCGTGGAACCGGTGAACAACACCCCCGGGATGCTCCGGCGACGAGGCCATTGCTGCGAGGACTTTTGGAGCTTTTGTGTGCGTTGAACTTCTTTCACACTGTGCGTGGCCAGCCATGCGATTCTGTGGGTTTATGTGAGTCTCTGGGTCTGGGTGTCTGTGGGTCTCTGGTTGTATGTATGTTGAACTTCTTTCCCCACGTACATAACCAACCGTGCTAATCTGTGGGTCTACGTGAGTCGCTGGGCCTGGATGTCTGTGGGCGTCTATGGGTCTGGGTGTCTGTGGGTCTCCGTGGTTGTCTTGATGTTGAACTTCTTTTGCACCGTACGTAACCAACCGTGCTAATCTGTGGGACTGCGTGAGTCGCTGTGCCTGGGTGTCTGTGGGTCTCTGGGTCTCTGTGGTTGTCTTTTATGTTGAACCTCTTTCACAACGAACGTAGCCAACCCTGCTAATCTGTGGGTCTCTATGGGTCTGAGTATCTGTTGGTCTCCGTGGTCGTATCCATGTTGAACTTCTTTCGCGCCGAATGTAACCAACCATGCTAATCGGAAGTACAGTGGGTGGGGGGGGGGTGGTGGGACGATAACACAGCCCGTAGCCCCGGAGTCTTCTGGGGGGTGGCGCGTTGTTGGGAGACCACTCGATCCGCACCACCAATTCGCACGGTTGGCTACGTATGGTGCAAAATAAGTTCAGCATACGTATGTTCAGGTGAGAACTAAAGAGATCAGGACGAGCCTCATTTGCTGGAGTGACCTGGTGCATTGATCTCCCAGTAGAGGGTGGGCAGGGAGGGAGCGGTGGATGCTATGTGTGCAAATCCAATTGAGTAGTTGGTGAATCTGATCAATTTGGACCTGGATGCCAACTTACACGTACGATACCGAGTGACGTCTCAGGGGATCCTGAACGTCCCCTGTGAAGCGGACGGCCCGTAGTGTCCTTTCGGCTATTATACGCCAGCAGTAATAACCAGGGGCGGACGCTGGATTCGAACTGTCAAGGTCTGCAAACAACAAGCGGTGGACGCGCTACCGCTAGGGCTACGCCACTACCGCCGTCTTCACCCCCGCCGCCCAACACATGAGCTCAAATTTCAGTCGAGGGTCAACTGAGCCCCATCTTGCCTCTGTGGTGGCGAGATGTTAACTACATCTCCTGGTATGCAGGAGGTCGCGGGTTCGATCCCGACCCTGATGCCCGCTGTATATTTGGAGTTTGCGTGTCTCCTCGTGGTTTGCGTGGCTTTTTCTCCGGGTGCTCCGGTTTTTCCCTCCCCATTTAGGAATCGACGTCACGCACTTAGAGTATTTGGCTGCTATACATTTCCACGTGATAAGCCACTTCTTTGAGCTATCATTTGTGGCCAGGTCGCTTCTGCAAAAGAGCTACACAGCGAAATTAAATCGTTTTAGTTTTAAAAATGCGAGCGCTGGCGTCGACCCTGGGGCTGGGCGGGCGGGCGGGCGGGCGGAGAGTTAATTTACACGGGCGTCTCTCATCAGACGAGTGGGCGTCAGGGGTGAGATCGCAGACTTCCTCTGCGCATGCGTGCGTGTGTGCACAAGTGTGTGTGTGTTAGTTGTGGGGAGCGGTAGTGTAGCGGTTAGCACGCTGCGCTATGAACTTGGTGACTCGGGTTCGATTCCCGTTCACGGCCAACACCAGTGACGATTATCTGAACCGGTCCTGGGCCTCCCCTAGGTCGACTCAGCCTCAAATGAGTACCTGGTGCAGTGGATAAAAATATTGCCACTGGGGAGACTAAGGCGGTCGGGCGTGGTGCTGGCCACCCACCCCCTTGTGTACTGTTCCGGCCTTCATAGGTGCTCGCTAACAGCACTTGCCCCTACAGTCTGTTAAGGCTATACGGGGGATCTTTGTCTTTTGTGTGTTAGTGGGGAGCGGTGGTGTAGCGGTTAGCGTGGTGTGCTACGAACCTGGCGACCCGGGTTCAATTCCCGCTCATGGCCAACACCAATGACGATTATCTGAACCGGTCCTAGACCTCCCCTAGGTCGACTCAGCCTAAAAAATAGTGCCTGGTGCAGTGTGTAAACATCGCCACTGGGGAGACAAAGGCGGTCGGGCGTGGTGCTGGCCACCCACCCCCTCCTGTACCGTTCCAGCCTTCATAGATGTTCGTTAACAGCACTTGCCCCTACAGTCTGTTAAGGCTATACGGGGGATCGTTGTCTTTGTGTGTGTGTTAGTATATTGGTTAGCGTGCTCGCTACAAACCCGGTAGGCCAAGTTCGATTTCCGCTCACGGCCAACACTAGTGACGAATATCTGAAGTGGTCATGGGCCTCCCCTAGGTCGACTCGGCCTCAAATGAGTACCTGGTGAGGTGTGTAAAAACATTGCCACTGGGGAGACAAAGGCAGTCGAGCGTGGTGCTGGCCAGCCACCCCCTCGTGTGCGGTGCCAGTCTTCATAGGTGCTACTCGCGAACAGCACTTGCCCCAATAATCTGTTACGGCTACACGGGGGACCTTTGTCTTTGTGCGTGCGTGCTATGATGAGGGCAGAGCTTCACCCGTGACGTGCGTTCCGATGTTCCAACACTGACGGAAATGCCTCCTCCTGCTGCTGCTGCTGCTGCTTCTCCTTCTTCTCCCCCCTCTCCCTATGCCCAGCGAATAACAATGACGCCTGGGACTCGGCGGAGAGCGCTGGGCTGAGCGGAGGAACGCCGCAACGTCTCGGGTTTCGTGACGGTAAGGTGAACCGCGGGGGGTTCGGCTCACTGTCACGGACACGCTCGCGCACGCGAGAGAGAGTCCCTGCACTCGGACCCCGCACAACGTTGCGTGCAGGATTCCAATTAGATTTTGTTCATGAATTAAAATCGTTAAGTTTCGTGGGGATTTACCGAAATGAATGTGCGCACAGTGGCTATGTGTGGGGGTGCTAAGTGTTACCAAGATGCGGGTAAAATATTTTTCAGAAATTCCACTTTATAAGTTAATGGACAATTGATTTGAATTGTTTACACGGGGACTTCATAACTTCGTCGAAACGTACTGCACGCACGTGCTTATTAAAAGTACCCTTTTGCCTACATTTGTAAATGTTGACATTCACATCTGATGACATTCACGGACGTACGGTTGTGTATTATATTTTTTTTACTATCACCATCATCACACGGAAGCCCCGTATCATGGCCGTGGTGACCTCGCGGTGGCGGTGGTGGTGGTGGTGGTGACGACACCATTTGTGGCGGTGGTGACGTGGCGCTGTTGCGGTGACCGCGTGCTCAGGGCCGCTGGGCGAGGTGCAGGCCGTAGTGTGGCGCGTGGCCTACGAGGCGGTGCTGGAAGCAATCAGGAGGACTGAGCTGCACGAGCGCAGAATGGTAACGACGCAGCCTGCCGAGATGTTAACGACCTCGCCTGGTGTGCAGATCGTGGATTCAATCCCGACCCCCAATGCCTGTTGTATATTTGGAGTCCGCATATCTCTCTCTCTCTCCCTGTGGTCACGTGGATTTTTCTCTGGGTCCTCCGGTTTTTTCCCTCCATATTAAGAATCAACATGGGCTTAGAGTATTTGGCTGCAATGCATTTCCACGTGATGATAAGCCACTTCGTGTCCAGGTCTCTTCTGAAAAAGAGCTATAGATACATTCAGTGGGCCTTACCTGGTAAAATAAAAAATAGCTTTAATAGTTGTTGTTGTTGTCGTCGTCGTTATAACGCGTGTGTGCGTGCGTGCGTTTGTGATCGCCTCCACCATTGACAGGACTCAAAGTCTGGGCTGAGTGACCTGCAGGGCAACACGGAGGAGCTTGTGCAGGAGCTCGCGAGCAGCCTCGCTCACAAGGTGCTCGCTTGGAGCCAACGCGGCCGTTGCTAACCGCGCCGCGCCGGCGGGGCGGTGTGGGGGGGGGGTGCGCTCTGGCAGCCCCCAGTCACGGCCCGCACGCTACTCACGCTATGCACGCTACTCACGCTATGCACGCTACTCACGCTATGCACGCTGTGCGTCCGCCTTCTACGGCCAGTGGCTTTTTGGCGAGCCGTCGGACACGTTGCGCGCGCTTGCAGATGCACTTCTGCGGCCGTCTGGAACGCTCTTCCTTCCGATGTTAGGAGTCCGCCGGAGCTGTGGAATGAAAACTAATTTCTTTAGAACTTCCTTTTGTGTTCAGTTTGTTGTCCTTCCCCCCCACTCCCGCACCTCCGATTAGCACGGTTGGCAACTATGAATATCACTTTCATGGAATTGATGGCAATCCCGTTAGAGGGAGCTGCAGGGAGCCACTTTTAGATGCTATTGTTGGTCTACGGTTCCACATTAGCCTGACATAGTTTGAAGAGGTGGGAGCACCCACACTTTACCCCACCGCCTGCCGACCCGCCAAAAAAGCCACTTCGGCGTTGCCTATTCGCACCACTGGGTGGACAGAAGAGGTTAAACGGGACTTTGAGAAACTCGCCCCATCGCTTTCGACTGCCTCGCCCGTGAGGTGAAAGCGCAGCGACCCGCCCGGGAGGTCGTGCGACGAGCATGTCGAACCGTTTTAACACCACCGCCACGGCCGCCACTGTTATCCGTAACCCTCTCCAACCTCTCTCACTCCCTCCTCTTCGCTTCCCCTCCAGCTGCTGCTGCTGCAGCGGCAGCCGCAGTCGAGCGCGGACTCCGACGGAGAGCACCGTCGCCCCCCGCCGCTCACGGTGAGAAGGTGCCGCGCCGGCACCCGTCGCGGACTGAACGCCCACGGCCAACTGGCCGGTTGCGCCACCCGGGGTAACCCGCCATGGCCAAACACCACGCCAGAGGCTTTGGCGCAGGGCCGCGGCCGGGGCGCGGTGGCGTTGGCGCACGTGCCTGTGACCCAGCGCTTGCGGGGGGTGGGGGTGGCGGGAGGGGCGCACGTCTCGGTGGGGTATGGTGGAGGAGGTGGCTAGGAGTCGACTGGTACAGCGGGCGAGTTGCCCGGCAAGCATTGTCGACGCTGCGCCAACGTTGGCACATGGCCGGGACCGTAGTTTTACGAGCAGGACACGTTTGAGTGTCGATGATGATGATGATGATGACGACGACGGCAATAATTTTACACGGGGCCCACGTGTATTCTCGTGCAGCACTCGCTCGCCTATGCAGAAGCTGGGACAGACGAGACTTTGCTGCCCAAGGCCGATCCTGTGTGCCCGGCGCTGGAGGGAAACCATGGAAGTAAGGACTGTGTTTCTGCTGGAATTGGGATCCATAAATCCAGTGCATGATCCGAGTCCGACTTTCTAAATCCCGGTCCTCACGATCTGGCTATTACCGACCAACAGGCATCTGCAGTGTGCACTGGGTTAATTTGCATATTAATATAAAAGAAAGGTCATCACGGAAAGGTGGACTGGACCCCGGGGAGGCGTGCGAAACGGAGTCCATAAGCTCTTTGCTTGGAGTGAGGAAACAAATATAGTGCTCTGGTTTGTGCATTTGGAGTGGGTACCCTATAGGAGCCTTCATTGTTAACTTAAGGCTCCTATAGGGTCGTCAGTTCAAACACGCACCAGTCGGAAATCTACATTCCCATACGAGTAGACATGCAACGTTGAATAAAACGTGGGTTCAACGGTTCTAACCACGTGTCAACAACGTTGGCATGCTTACTGGGATGCTGGGGGCCATTTAATCTATGGAATGACCTTGGTTAACTTACTTCTGAGTGCTCCTAAATGTATTGTTGGCATGGAATCACTTGGGTTGTTTGACAAATTAGTTTATGAATTTCGAACTTAATTTCAGGAGAAATGTTTGCTCCCAGCAAATCCCTTCAGCCAGGTTCGCAACCTACTTTGTGTACTGCCACCCGCTGGCCACAACGTGGTTACTGCAGGTTGGCAGTGCCTCGTATGTTTTTTTGCTTTGCGAAAGGGACTCGTTCCAGGTAAAAAAAAAAACATACGCAATGGATCGATAATTATTATTCACTTTCGGTTTTCACCATCCCGTTTGTATTGTTTCCCAGTTTGTTTCCTCGTGCTTGTACAGTTTTTGTCTGCTCAATACCACCTCAAGTAACAAGTCAGCGCATCGTGTGGAACGCACGTGCACTTGCAAAATAATCGGATTCCTGCTCAGAGTTCCAAGCGTGCATCTCACAACCCCGCGCAAGAAATTATGTTTTTTTTTATTAATTATAAAAACATTACATATATATGTAACAATAATAAAAGCTTTCATTATTTTCAATTTATTATTTAAATTCTAAAATTTTATTTTATCAAAAAAATTATATCCACCTGACTTCACCAAAAGAACCAAGAAAATGAATTCCTGCAGTCACGAAAGTTTTAAGTCAAAATGTTTTTAAATAAATGCATCTCTGCTTGCCTATCACTCGAACAATCTTCTCTGCATGCCACCGCTTCCCAGTAAAGGGTCAACACTGGGCCAACGTTGGCTCGCGGTTGGAACCGTTTGCCCAACGTTCCCGACGTTCGACGTTTATTACTTTTGGTATCGTGATTTTGGCCACCCCGAGTCACTCTCGAGACACCGGCGGGACTCTTGAGTTCTCGCCCCGTTAAACGAAACGATCTCGAAACTTAGAACTAAACTAAACTACTAAAACTATATTTTACTTCACCAGGTAAGGCCCACTGAGCTATACGGCTCTTTCAGAAGCGACCTGCCCATCACAAATGATTGCTCAACGAAGTGGCTTATCGTATGGAAATGTATAGCAGCCAAATAATTTGAAACGCGTGTTGTTGATTCTAAATGTGGAGGGATAAACTGTAGGACCCGGAGAACAATCCATTTGACTACGGGAAGAGAGATCATGCAAACTCCAAATGTTCTCCTGCAAACCAGGCGAGGTCGTTAACATCTCGCCATCGCAGGCCGTCGCTCGTGCCTGCACGGCGATGGCGAGCCGGTGACACAACGCGCGCCCCGGGGACCAGCAGAGAAGATGGCGTTCGCCTCTCCCCTGGTCATCGACAGCGACAGCGACACGGCAGACAACCCCGCGGTCACGAGCCATGCGCCCTCGGACGAGGCCTACTCCTCCTGGTCGAACTCCAGGGCCGATTCGGATGGCTCGCACTACCGCCACCACCGCCACCACCACCGGTGCCGCAGCTGTGCGCCGCCGCTCAGCCGGGACGCCAGCTGGAGCGTCTCCTCCTGCATCTCGGCAGGCACCAGCGTGTCGGCGGGTTCCGAGTTCTCGCCCGTGTCGCCCACGAGCTGCCCCATGCCTCTGCTCTTGCCGGGAAGCGGCGCCACTGCGGCAACCGTCACCGCCGCCGTGGCGGACACGAAGAAGAAGAAGCTGCCCGCGAACCATGGGAGGTCGACGGATTGCGGCGCCATGGGGTGCCGTTTCGGCGCCGTTGCGGAGCGCGGCTTCGTGGCGTCTCACGGCGGAGACGGCCGGGCAGCGACAAGCGATGGCGGGCGCGGCGGCGTGCGGGAGAGGCCCGGCAGGCTGCCCGCGCAATTTGTGCCGCGCGGCTCGGAGGGCGCCGCACAGAGGCCTGCCTGGAAACAAGAGTGGTCCCGCCAGGCCGCGCCGGGGCCCGTGACGGACTCACCGGAGGAATGCCGGGAGCACGCACCCAGCGGCACCAATCAGGTCTGGCTCCATCATCTTACCAACGACCCCTGTAATCGCAACCGCTGAATTGTTACCGCAGTGCATCGACGATGCGCTTCTCAGTCTCCCCTGTGCGACGCGTTTCCTCCATCCGCCTCCCCGCCGTTTCACCTTTTCACCTTTTCTTTGTCTCTCTGTCTGGCTTTGCGCTGTCCTCCCTTTACCACTCCTTGCCCTAACCGTCACTCTCTCCCGGCTCTCTTGCCTGCTGGCCCCACGGGGTAGCTGGCAGCTCTGCGTGGCCACCTGTCCGATCTGGAGAGTAGCCTCTGTGCACTGGAGCGAGGCCTTGGCTCCGAGTGCCACTGGGCTAAGGTATTTCTATTCATTTTGTATGTTTTTATTATGTAATATTTCAGTCTGAGCCTGGTACAGAGCACAATCGATGGTATGGGGGGGGTGGGGGCGGTTACAAAAAACGCTGTGCTCCTGAGTTTAGAGGACGTGAGAGATTGGGCTCAAGGTATTTTAATGGCTATTGATTACGCTTGTTTAACCACCAAGTGCTGTTAGTGAGCAGCACCTATGAAGGCCGGTAAGGCACACGAGAGGGGGTGGGTGGCCAACTTCACGCACGGTTCGCCTTTGTCTCCCGAGTGGCGATGTTTGCACATCGCACCTGGTGCCCATTCAAGGCTGAGTTGGCCTAGGTGAGGCCAAGGACCAGTTTCCGTATTCGCCACTGTTATTGGTAGTGAGTGGGAATCAAACTCGGGCCACCGGTTTCGTGGTACAGCACGCTTGCCGTTGCACCACAGCTCCCCAAACAAACACACACAGACTGCACACGTAATTAATAGCAGGGATACAATTCAGAACGTATATATATGCTCCTGGCACACCACATCCAGTATACATATCGCTAGGTCTGTGGCTTTTACTAGTTGCATTTCCCACGTACTCCAGTCGGCCAGCGGCCAGAACGTATGGAAATTCACAAACATCTTTTAAAAATAAATATTTCCCACGATTCCTGACATGGGTCGAGACTGGGACGAGGTCGGCCTCAGCCCCGGAGCTGCTGTGCGGAGCGGCAGAGCGTGGCTGGGCCGACGGACTGCAGGCAAGCGGAGATCGCCCGTGCAAGGGGACGACTGGCAGCTCATCCACGGAGGAGGAGGAGGACGATGATGATGAGGAGGAAGAGGAGAGAAGCTCCACCGTCAAGGAGCATGGCAGGCGAGCGTCTTCCAGCGAGGACGATGGCGACCTTGAGGTCATTGAGAAGGAGCTGAGGAAGGTAATGACACCACCCCCCCCTGCCCTCCGCAACCAGATCATGCAGATAGTGCCACAAACAGATTGTGCCACGGACAGATTGTGCCGACGACTCTACTGTGACATCCGGAAGCCCGATGGTGGTTGTTTATAAGGGCCCATGTGGTACGCTGATGAGACCTTAAAGGTCGAAACCCGGGGGATTGGGGGGGATCTTCCATCTTACTTACAATGCCTATGGTGACATTTTACTTTCGGATCAAACACTTTCCTCTTTCATGCGCTTTCACTCGCGCCGCCGTCTCCCAGTAAACGTGCAACCTTTGGCCCAACATTGCCGTGTGGTTGAAACCGCTGGCCCAACGTCGGCCCAACGTTGGCCCAACGTCGGCTCAATGTCGGATCCAACATTGCTCCAACGTTCCATGTTCACCGCGCTGCCGGGCCGTGGGGCCATGTGGGCGGTCCTCCGACGCGATCTTCGCCCCGCTTTCTCTCCTCCGCTCTCGCTTCTCGCCCGAGTCTCAGATCTCCGCTGTCACCCTTTCCTTCCTTCCTTCCTTCCTCTCCCCCACCCCCCTGCCCCCCGCCCCCCCCCCCCCCACGCGGCACCAGAGGTGCTCGGCCGCTTCGGTGAGCTCGCTCACGGCCCACGCCCTCCGCCTCATCAACACGGCTCAGCAGCAGCTCGTCGGGGTGGCCGCCTCCCCCGCAGGCTGTGTGGTGGCCGCCGCCACCTCCCCTCGGGCACTCACGGCCCAGCAGGCCAGGGTCCTCGACTCGTGCCTCTCTCTGCTCGAGGAAGACGTAAGGGATGGGTAGAAAAGGGCGATGATGGAGACGATAATAATTATTAAAAAAAAGTATCTGTACGGGCGTGCGGCGGTGGCTGCCGCCGCACGCGACTGCCTAACGGCAGCGCTGCAGAGGCAGCAGCGAGAGGGGTTGGTGGATCACCGCGTAGTTTTGTTGCGAGACACATTTGGCGTCGTGCGTCGAGGAGGTGCCCGTGCCCTGGATCGCCAGGAGAAGGCAGTGCAGCAGAGTGAGCACTCATGGCATGTGTCCCTTCTGAATGGGATAGATATTTTCTATCCCCTTGCAAACGCGTGGGGGTTTTTTTTCTTCTGGGGGCGCCTGTTGCATTCCATGAGTTTAAACGCTCATTAACTTGGCTAAATAACATCTTAATCTATAGTGGACGACAGAGCTTGGGCAATTGTTGGTAGCGCCAGCTCACCGCCTGGCTCAATTATGATGCATTGTGGGGAGACCGACATTTAGCAGTTGATTGACAAATGGCTGTAAATAATTATTGTTAATTCCTGTATTAACAATTTGTGGTTAACATATGCACGACGGGCCACTGCAGTGATGCCTCTAATATTGTGGTCTGCTTTATACATGTTAGAATTGTATGTAAATAAATAGTGAGAGAGGTATCCTGGACATGATATGTCTGGAGTCGGTCAGAGAGAGAGAGGCATTCTAGACGTGGTGTGCGGCTGCTGAATGGAGCCCCCCTCCCTCCCTCCCCGCCCCCCCTCCCTCCCTCCCCGCCCCCCCCCCGCCCCCCCTCCCTCCCGCCCCCCTCCCTCCCTCCTTCCCCGCCCCCCCTCCCTCCTTCCCCGCCCCCCCCTCCCTCCCTCCTTTCCCCCTCCCTCCTTCCCCCCCCCCTCCCTCCTTCCCCGCCCCCCTCCCTCCTTTCCCGCCCTCCCTCCCTCCCTCCTTTCCCGCCCCCCCCTCCCTCCTTCCCCGCCCCCCCTCTCTCCCTCCTTTCCCCCTCCCTCCTTCCCCCCCCTCCCTCCTTCCCCGCCCCCCCTCCCTCCTTTCCCGCCCCCCCTCCCTCCTTTCCCGCCCCCCCTCCCTCCCTCCTTCCCCGCCCCCCCCTCCCTCCCTCCTTCTTCACCCCCCTCCCTGCCCCCCCTCCCTCCTTTCCCCCCCTCCTTCCCCCCCCTCCCTCCTTCCCCGCCCCCCATCCCTCCTTCCCCGCCCCCCTCCCTCCTTCCTCACCCCCCCTCCCTGCCCCCCCTCCCTCCCCCCTTCCCCGCCCCCCGCCCTCTCTCCCCCCTCCCCCCTCCCTGTCACTGCAGGTGTACGTGGGGGCTGGCGGCGCGTTCCAGCTGGAGACGGAGCTGCGCGAGCTGGAGCAGTGCACGCGCGGGGTCCACGCCCACTCCAGCGACGCGGACATCGCCATGCTCGAAGGGCGCGTGGCGTCCGCCGCGGCGCAGGTGCAGCGAGCAGAGGGGCAGGTACGGGGCGCCGCAAGGTGCGTTGGGGGGTGCAGGTGTGGTGCAGGTGAGATGCCGGAGTGGGACAGGTGTGGCGCAGGCCTGGCGCAGGTGTTGGCATAGGGTGAGGTACAGGAGTTGGAGAGGTGGGATATAGGTGTGAGGTACAGGAGTTGGAGAGGTGGGATATAGGTGTGAGGTACAGGAGTTGGAGAGGTGGGATATAGGTGTGAGGTATAGGAGTTGGAGAGGTGGGATATAGGTGTGAGGTACAGGAGTTGGAGAGGTGGGATATAGGTGAGGTACAGGAGTTGGAGAGGTGGGATATAGGTGTGAGGTATAGGAGTTGGAGAGGTGGGATATAGGTGTGAGGTACAGGAGTTGGAGAGGTGGGATATAGGTGAGGTACAGGAGTTGGAGAGGTGGGATATAGGTGAGGTACAGGAGTTGGAGATTTGGGATATAGGTGTGAGGTACAGGAGTTGGAGAGGTGGGATATAGGTGTGAGGTACAGGAGTTGGAGAGGTGGGATATAGGTGTGAGGTACAGGAGTTGGAGAGGTGGGATATAGGTGAGGTACAGGAGTTGGAGAGGTGGGATATAGGTGAGGTACAGGAGTTGGAGAGGTGGGATATAGGTGAGGTACAGGAGTTGGAGAGGTGGGATATAGGTGAGGTACAGGAGTTGGAGAGGTGGGATATAGGTGTGAGGTACAGGAGTTGGAGAGGTGGGATATAGGTGTGAGGTACAGGAGTTGGAGAGGTGGGATATAGGTGTGAGGTACAGGAGTTGGAGAGGTGGGATATAGGTGTGAGGTACAGGAGTTGGAGAGGTGGGATATAGGTGTGAGGTACAGGAGTTGGAGAGGTGGGATATAGGTGAGGTACAGGAGTTGGAGAGGTGGGATATAGGTGAGGTACAGGAGTTGGAGAGGTGGGATATAGGTGAGGTACAGGAGTTGGAGAGGTGGGATATAGGTGAGATACAGGAGTTGGAGAGGTGGGATATAGGTGAGGTACAGGAGTTGGAGAGGTGGGATATAGGTGAGGTACAGGAGTTGGAGAGGTTGGATATAGGTGTAGCGCAGGTGTGTCACAGGTGTGGGATAGGTGTAGCACAGTGCTAAATGAGAGGTGTGAATAGCCACAACCACCCAGCAGGTATGACCGGCACAGGCATGTTACCTTTGTAGGATCAGGTATTTCCACCTATGGATGTGTGTAGCACAAGTGCAGCACACCTGTGCTACACCTGTGTGTACAGCATCGGTAAAGCACACGGCCAGGTATAAACGGCACGGAAACAGCTCGTAGCGAGCTCATCAGGCTGATTCTCCTCCTCACCTGTGCTGATGCCATAATCGATGACGAATCTCACCGGGCTGACATCTGGTTAAATCATCATCGCCACCACCATAAATTTGCATCCATCATCAGACCAATGTATTCAGATTATTGACCATCATTTGTACGTGTGTGTGTGTGGAGGGGCGATAGTGGAGAGCGGTAGTGCAGCGATTAGCGCACTGCACTACGAACCCAGCGACCCGACTTGAATTCCCGCTCATGGCCACCAACACCGGTGACGATTATCTGAACCGGTCCTGGGCCTCCCCTAGGTTGACTCAGCCTCAATTGAGTACCAGGTGCAGGTGTGTAAAAACATTGCCACTGGGGAGAGACAAAGGCGGTCGGGCGTGGTTCTCGCCATTGATCTGAAGCGTACAACCTCATCTTGACAAAAAGAGAGCCCGCTTCTTGAAGTACGGCGTTTGGCACAGAGTGTCCAGTGCGGCCTTGTGCAATGTCTTTTATCTTGACAGGTATAAATATCGGCGCTGGCTCCTGCCATTATTTTCTGGAAGACGATCCCGTGTTTTGCCAAACAGCCCTGGCTGGACAGGGACACGAGCAGCCGCTCTCGTTTCACGACTGCTGCCCTGGCCGGGATTTATTATTTCTAATTCCAAGCACCGCACTCTGCTGGGGAACTGTGCAGCGGTGAGGTTGTTTTTGTTTTGACCCACCCAAGCACCGGGACTCTGTTCAATCGCCTGCCGTGCTCTCGCCATTTCCGCCCCCCCCACCACCAACCCCTCACCACCCACCCCGCCAGATCTCGGATATCGAAGAGCAGATTTCGTCCTTGGACATGAAAGCGTCGCCAGAGGTCACCCAGAGGAAGAATTCACAGGCCAGTCTCTGCAGTGGATGCATCTTATTCTTGATTCTTTCGGTAAAGTGACGTAAAGTCACGCAAAAAAATACAAAAATATTTTTTTGGAAAATAATTAAAGCAAAAAACCCACGACGTTTCAATTGAAAAGTCGTGCTTTTTTATTTTCAATTTTTTTTTCTTTCTATTTACGTGACTTTACCGAAAGAACCAAGAATATGAATTCCTGCATTCACGAAAGTTTTAAGTCAAAATTGGATGCATCCTGTCCTTGCCATTTTGCCTCCGAATGTTTCTGTCGCCGTTCTCCGGCTGCAACACGTCACGCAGGGTATCCCAAACCCCAGTCCTCGTGGCCACGAACCACCACAACCACCCACCCACTACCCACCCACCACCGTGCTCCATCTTTTTCCGCGTTTACCGACTTACCCCTCCACGTACAAATTAACTCATTTCACGCTGCACGCGCCAGATGATTGTTAAACACGTTCCACGTGACGCGCTAAGCGACTAGCGCTGCCTACGTCACGTGCAACGTGTACACGCGCGCATACACGCACATAGACGCACACTGAGATCTCATATTAATTTGAATCAGATCAATGAACGCAGACATAGTTCATTGCTTCGTGTTCCACGGCAGCATTTGTTTAGACAGGTAAATGAGCCGAGTCGATACTAGTTCTATCAAGCATTGCTCCATGTCGTGTTTGGTTGCACCCCTTGCAAAGGGTTCGCACACATGATCCACCCCATGTTCCATCGACTAGACTCTTTGGCATGCTGTGGTGCACACCGTACAGTGTATGTGCACTGCTAAATGTTCTGTTAAAGCACACTCAATGCCACGTTGCAGTGTACACCATTTGCAGAGCACACATGATCCACTCCATGTTCCGTCAAGCCTGCTCCATGCCATGTTGTGGTGCCCACTGCATACCATTGCAGTACATGTGCTCTGCTGCATATTCTGTAAAGCACGATCCGTGCCGTATTGATGTGTGCACCTGATGCAGCAGCACACTTTCTGCACTCCATGTTCCTTCAAGGCATACTCCATTCCCTGTTGTGGGGCACGCACCTTACACAGCTGCACACATGCAGCACCCCATGTTCTGTCAGGCATGTTCCATGCCGTGTTGTGGTTCCCACTGCACAAGCATACACATGGTGCACGTGCTCTGCTCCACATTCCGTCAAGCACGATCCTTGCCGTGGCGTGGTGCGCCACCATGCACAGAGCACACTTCCAAAAACGGCGGACACCTTGTTCCCCGGGGTTGGAGACCCGTAACGCACACACGGTGCAGCAAGGTCAAATGCGAGAGACGGTCTCCTTCACAACTGAACGGTTGGCAAACCCTGGCGTGAGCTTCGAGGCGGTTAATGAGTTGCAAAGTCGAGCAGATCGATTTGGATTTGATGCAACGCCGCTTGAATGGAACGATGCAAAAGTTGATTGGAGGGCTAAAGGGTAGAAGTCCATTTGATGCGACATTCCAAAGATTTAGTGGGATGTGAAATTGGTTGCTTCGAATTAATTTTGGGGGCTCCATGGCTTGTTCGTGACGTGGGGCGCGGGGGAATTGGTGATGGGTCGGTGAGATGGAAGAAGGGGGCTGGTGGATTTCACATTTGAAGCAAATCCATGTCGTCTGAAGGAACTCCGTTGTGGATTTACGATCGGCGTTTGCGTTTTTCTTGCGTGTCATTGCACATTGTCCAACGGATGTCGGCTTTGCCAATCCGAAGATACTACTGCTATTTATTCTTTTATTTTACTCGATAAGGCCCACTGAGCTATATAACCATTTTTTTCTGCAGCAATCTTGATAAGCGGCTTATCACGTGGAAAAAAAACGGAGGGCCTGGAGAAAAATCCACGTCACCATGGAGAGAGAGAGATGCAAACTCCAAATATACAGCAGGCGTCAGGGTCGGGGATCGAATCCACCGCCTCCTGTAGACCATGGGAGGTAGTTAACATCTCGCCACCGTGGCGCGTTATTGTTACTCCGCTTCGTTTATCTCCGCTTCTCCTTTTTACGAACTACTTGATCGCGTAACGCCGCGTGACCCTCTCGGCGAGTGGCGGGGATTCCTCAGCGGCAGATCGGTCACGGTGTAGGAAATCGTCTCTCGGTTGGATCCCACCGACCTGCCGTGCAAACGCACCCGGGCGTCCGTAATTCACGCGTTGGCACTTGGACGCTGTGGCCTTAATAAACATATAAAATATATTTAGAACAGGGTTGACATTTTGCTGGGCGATAGCCCTTCTGCACAGCACATAGAATTGGCTCATTGCTATCAAGAACGGACCATTGCCTCAAAAATCGCCGATTAAATATATTCACATGAAGCCACGGCGTGTTTATTGACACGGAATGTGTTGAGATTTTGGTTTGTTAATTGTGCTTGTGCACCCACTGCCATCGCAGCAGCAGCATCACCAAATAATTTGCCATGTAACCAGTAGCGAGTAACGAGATTACCAGGTCGGGATCTGTGGCAAATGGTCGGGTGGGGCCCCAATATTTGATTTGTCTCACGTTCGCACCCAGGCTAATAAATATACATGAATCGCTGCTCCTCTTGCCCAATCACATCATTAAGTATTTCATCAAAATAAATGTAAAAAAGCGCTTTTGTTCCTTGACAACTCGTAGCTTTAGCCATGGGGGGGGGGGGGGGGGGGTGGGGGGGGGAAAGGCACGCTCGTCTATGTCAGTAACAGGGTCGAAGGAAAACGATGTGCGTGGCACGGTGTGCGTCCCGTGCTGTCACGACACGCGTTAACCATCTTTGCGTTTTTCCTATCGATCCAGGTCCCCGTGGAGATGCCCAAACAGCGGAGGAGAAAGCTGCCAGTCCCTCCGGACAGCAGGAGCTTCGTGGAGTGTACGGGCATGCATCGTCAGTCAGTCAGTCAGCTGGTCGTCGCGTGTTTCCCCCGCGTTTAACCAAATGGCTGCTTCTCGAGCCGTTAAGAGCGGTGACGCGTGGTGGTCCATTGTCTGCCGGCACCCGGCGCTTTCGAGGCGTGGGTTGGTGAATCGCATCGGGATTTGTGAAGCTGTCGAATTTCACTGGGGTGTGTGCGCGTAGTCCTGCACGAGGCAGTACAGATCGCACGCATTACACACGCAAAGTGTTTGCCACGAATGAACCGCAATAGCTCGCTGATCTCGTCAAGGGCCGTAAACAATCACGCGCATCGCGGTCATCCTCGCAACAGCAGCAGCTTTTGGCTAGTAATGGAACAAAGATGGTCACCGCATCACGCGCTTTCAGATGCGCTCCTTTGGCCGTCTGGAACGCTTTTCTTTCCGATATTAGGAAACCACTGGAGCTATGCGCTTTTAAATCTAAATTGAAAACTAATTTATTTTAGGACTGCTTTTTGTGTTTAGCTTCTTATACTTCCCCCTCGCTTCCGATTATCACGGTTGGCTACGTATGGTGCGAAATAAGTTCAACATGCATACATACAACAAACCTGTCTTTGTGGATATTTTCAGTGTTATCTCTTGGTACACAGGAGGTCGCAGGCTCTATCCCGACCCTGACGCCTGTATAGTTGGAATTTGCGGTGGCTCTCACCATGGTTGTGTGAATTTTTGTCCGGATCCTCCGGTTTTTCCTCTCCACATGTAGAAAAATGCGTTCAGAGTATTTTGCTGCTATAAATTTCCACGTGATAGGCCACTTTGTTGAACTATCATTTGTGGCCAGTCTGCTTCTGAAAATTATCTTATATAGTTCAGTGGTCCTTACCTGGTGAAATAAAAAAAAAATCCTGCTCGCGGTCAACACCAGTGACGATTATCTGAACCGTTCCTGGGCCTCAAACTAGATTGACTCAGCCTCAACTGAGTACTGTGTATAAAACATCGCAATAAAGGAGATAAAGGCACGACCGGTTGTGGCGCTGGCCACCCACACCTCCCTCGTGTACCATAGCGGCCTTCATGTATGCTCATGAACAGCACTTTCCCCAACAGTCTTTTAAATACGGAGGGGAGGGATATTTTGTTTTGTTCTCATATAGCTGCCAATATAAAGCATGTGTAGTTTGTTATCCCTCCGTTTCGTTTGTGGTCCTTCCCCCGCACCTCCGATTAGCACGATTGGTCATGTACGGTTGTGAAAGAAGTTCAACATACACACATACACGTTGGCTTACTCACCATAAGTATATAAGTTCAAAATATCGAGAATGACCTCTTCGGAATGAGCGCAGTGAATGAAACCGCGCGGTGGAATCTCGAGACGGGATTTGTTCCTCCATTGAGGGGCACGCGCCGTTGGTTTCTTCCACTGCTGGTGACATTTCTCGCAAAAACAAAAAAATCTAATCCCTCATATCGCCACATCCCTGTGTCCCCCCCTCCCCCCCTCCCCATCTCGCTCCACCAGCAGCCGACTGGAAGCTACAGATGCCGAGCTTCATGAGATTCTGAACAAGCAGCCCGGGCAACAGGTCAGGATTTGCTGCTGAGATGTCACCAATATAATGTCATGGGCGACAGACTATCGCACGACCTACGTACGTGCTGGTCGATCAGAGTTCGTCACGCTGGGTGTGTAGCATCATAGCGACAAGGCTCGATTATTGCCACTCGCCTACTCTACAGGACGTCTGGCGAACAAAAACATAACCAAGCTGCAACGTGTAACACAATTATTTGGCACGTGGTCGTGACGGGTACTGCAAGATCCCACCATGTCCGTCCAGTGCTCTCTGAGCTGCATTGGTTTCCGTTTGTTGAACGAATGCATTATAAGGTCGCGCTTATTACATGAAAAGTGCTTGCCACAAATTAACCACAAGACCTCGCTGATCTCGTCAAGGAGCATAAACCTTCACGCAAACCCCGGTCATCCTCGCAGCAGCAGCGGCTTTTGGCTAACCATCAAACAAAGATGGTCACCGCATCCCGCGCTTTGAAATGCGTTTCTGCGGCCGTCTGGAATGCTCTTACTTTCGATATTAGGAAGCCTCTGGAGCTATGCACTTTTAAATCTAGATCGAGAAACTCATTATTTAGATCTGATTTTTTTTCATGTTTAGCTTGTTGTCCTTCCCTCGTACATTTATACGTACAGATCCATGTCACGTATCCGATATCTGTGTGTGTGCTCGCAGGGATAGCAACGCGGCCGCTCCCGCGTCTCGGCAGCGAACGTCATCCAAGTGCCTTAGCAGGAGGACAACCCCACCTGAGAGATGGAGCCTCTACAGGAGAGAGCGGGAGAGAGACCGCCGCTGCTGCCACTGCTGCTGCCGTCTGGAGATCCCTTCCCGCGTCGTGCGTTATCATCACACCATCGTTTGTCTTGACAGTGAAAACCTCAGCGGACGTTCGGCGTTTATACTTCGCACTAAAGATACCGTTTACGACGTAACACAGCTCGGTAAATGTCGATTACGTTGTGGTTACATTTGTGTGTTAGATCACCCCGCCCGTGGATTATGTAACTATTGCGTAACACCGCCGCATCTTTCCGACGAGTCCTCTCCACGCACGCTCGCGCGCTGCTTGTGAACCTCGCGTTTCGCCCGCATCGCTGCAGCAGTCGCGAGCGCCACGGCCGCCAGCGCTCGCTTGATCGACGACGAAGGGCACCCTAAACAAACCACGACTTAGCGCGGGAGGAGATGTGGGGGGCGGACGATAGCGTGGACACAAAACAATGAGGGCTCCGCAAGCACCGTGCGCTCACGGCAACGCTGCACCCTCCTCATCAAGAGAGTGGTGAGAGAACAAAGAATCGCCGTCGCAGGTGCGAGTCCGCTCGAACACCGCAGAGACGATGGTGGCGCCGCCTGGCGGGCGACGCGAGCCCCACGTGCACGCTGGCCACGCCGCGCAGCGCACGCTGAGATTCTATGCATTAATCGTTGACGTTTTGCCTTAAGAAGAAACAACAACAAAAAATCCATCATTACCTTAAACATCCGTCATGACCTTAATTCCGCGTACATTGGCAAATAGACTGTTTTAATTTATTGTGCGCACGCGCGCACGCACGCGCGCGCGCCTCGGCTGTGGTTCATATGCATCGTGAAAAGACTCCTTCGTTCTGGTTCCCTGACGGGTTTGCTCGGGTGTATGGGGGTTAGTGGTTACGCACGGCACGTGGCAGCCATGTGCCATCTAATGGGTGAAGTGCCCCCCCCCCCCCACCAACGAAACGCGCGGGCAGCGTTTGACTTTTCAGATTCGCGTGTCGCCCGAAGGCTTTTGCGCGCGTTCACCGCACACAGCAGCACCCCCTGGTGGGTGCAGGAGAGGGGTTGGTGGGGGTGCTATTAGTCAAACAATATCCAACCCCGTCCAGCCCGAACGGAACAGGGTGGTAGATGAAAGATGAGCCCGAGACGTTGTTGACAACAGACCAGTGCCTGTCTCTCTCTCTCTCACACACACACACACTGTGTGTGATCTCCACGTCTGCAGACGCCGCGCATTTTTTTTTTGACTCATGGGAAGCGATGGGGTAGATAGCCACCGCTCCCTGCTCCCCCAACCCTCCACCGCTCCCCACGCGCCCAGTCACAATCGCGTCTCGAGATGACATCGACCGAAATGGCCTCCAGATGCCGAGCCGCCACCTCTGCTGCTCACGCGAGTGCCGTGCCGCGGCCAAAGCTGCGGTGAGCCGCCGGCGGTGTTATGCGTGTACGTACGCTGCTGCTGCTGTTGATGCTGCTGCTGGCTTTGCACGCAAAAATGAATTTTGGCGTTCTCAATTTAGATCGGTTCATGCGGTGAGAATATTTTTTTTTTACTTACGCAAGTGTCGCCGCCACAGGCCCCCCCCCCCCCAATGAAATGGGTCGAGGGGCAGAGTCAACCCGCGTTGGCAGGATCTCCCAAGCCAGGGGTGGAAATTAAAAATTTCACCCCGAGGGTCACGGTTGACTTACGACCTTGAAGTAAGTCGATCACCGATGGGGTTGTGAAATGTGTTCCCCTTTCCAAGTATGACTCCAATGCCCCCCCCAGCCCCCCCACCTATGCACATTTTATTTGCATTTGCGTTTGTTTTAGTTCTGCTTGTAATACAAACAAGCAAAATCGTTCGGCTCAAACTCGGCGGCTTTCCTCGGCGCGATTGATTCCCTCTTGATTCATATCCGACAAGCTCCCGCGGAAGCAGGTTAAAACCGTCGCTCAACAATAACAACAACAAATACAAACTAGGAGGTTCAAAACGTTGAATATGCCAGCACTCTGCATGGACCACGCATAAGTCGGGTGCTGTGATATCGCTGACCTCGCAACATCGAAACGAGAGCTCCGTAATTGCATGAAACGTCGCGGCTCCTGCGGTTTATTGTATCGAATCGTTTCAGTTGTCGGTGAAGAGCAACCGATACTTTAATGGAATACTATTAACGAGACGTTGTGGCGGAGGGTGGGGTAGAATCTAATGTGATAAAAAAAATTGACAAGCCACCAGTTTTATACACCCAAGCAACTGATTTTAAACTTAATAAGGCACTTTAAGTACATTGCCATTGTGTCCGCATGTGTGCCTGTGCGTGCCTCTATAAGTTTATACGCCCCGACCACCAGCGGATCTTTGTGTGCGTGTGGAGCGGTGATAATGGTCCGTATTCTTTGCTTATAAAAAAAAAACACGCACACACCATGTCAGTGTGATACTAAGAACATGTGTTTCTTCACCTCTTGACCTTGATGCCATAGGCTCAACTGTGGAGGGGCCCCTTTGTTCACCCGTGCCAAGTTGCTTGAGCCACGCTCAAAAAGACGCCGAACTCGCGAGACATTTCGGACGGCGACAAACCAGGACACCTGCTCTGATGCTGTGACAACATTCAAACCCATGTGTTGTTGCACCAAGGGCGTAATGGCTGGGACGATGGCAATCCTTTGGAGTCCATTATCGATTCTTAAGCGGTTGACGATGCCCGTGTAAGAATTGACCTTCTTGGTTTGTAATTGGCTTCACGCCAGCCCTCGCATCGACTAGAGGCGCCACTCATCACCACGTAAATAGGACAAAAAAACACAAAATGCCATTCGTTCTTGCATCGAACCACGGCTATGAATCGCGCACAGTTCGTAGAACGCCTCGGCGGTGGGTTGGATGGTTGGGTAGACTCGGGGGGATTTGAGGGAGGGGTAAATCGCTCCACCTTGATTCACCTCGAGTCACCTCTCGTCACCTCGAGTCACCCCTGTCCACCTCTATTCATCTCTAGTCACCTCCGTCCACCTCTATTCACGAGTGCCAAATCAAAGCCAAAGTGCGTCCTGCCAGTCTCAGGTTTCAGACAACGGGGGCAAAGCTCATTCATTAGCAGTCTTTAAGCCAGCAGTGGAAATTCCACATTATCATAGCTGGTGGGCAGGTGAGGCGGAGGGGGCGGTGTGGGGGGTGGGTGGTGGTGGTGGTGGTGGGTGGGGGGGTTGGAGGGTGATTGGGCAACTCGCAAGTGTCTTGACATGGTACAGCAGCAGCTATTTCTTTGTTTGGTTTCAACTTGGCCGTGTGAGATATCTCGTAAAGATGTACACGACCATCCCGTGGCACAGCGTGGTCCGCCCTCAGGTGGGCGAGGGATTACGCCGTGTTCCAAAGCAAGGTTACCCCGTGACTCCCACGTGGCTGGCGATCGCCCCGTACAATCCCGCGTGTTGTTGTTATTGTTGTTTGCTTTCTCTCGAACGAAGGGTTTATTCGGTTGTAATCGCGAGTGCGTCCCTGCTGTTGCTGCTGTTGTTGTTGATTCTACCCCGACTCTATGCGACTGCAGCGTACCGTTATATGTATGGGGGAGCAGTGGCACAATGGTTAGCGCTTTTTTACGAACCCAGCGATCCGAGCTCTGCTCCCGCTCACGGCCAACACCAGTAACGATTTCTTGAACCTGCCCTGGGACTCACCTCGGTCGATATCGCACCAAGGTACTCATTTGATGCCATGATGAACTGGACTACGATGGTGAACTGGACTTCAATGTTGAGCTGGACTACCATGGTGAACTGGACTTCAGTGATAAGCTGCACTACCATGGTGCACTGGACTACAATGATGAGCTGGACTACCATGGTGGACTGGACTACAATGATGAGCTGGACTACCATGGTGAACTGGACTTCAATGATGAGCTGCACTACCATGGTTAACTGGACTTCAATGATGAGCTAGACTACCATGGTGGACTGGACTTCAATGATGAGCTGGACTACCATGGTGAAACCATGGTGAACTGGACTTCAATGATGAGCTGGACTACCATGGTGGACTGGACTTCAATGATGAGCTGGACTACCATGGTGAACTGGACATCAATGATGAGCTAGACTACCATGGTGGACTGGACTTCAATGATGATCTGGACTACCATGGTGAACTGGACTTCAATGATGAGCTGGACTACCATGGTGGTACTGGACGCCAATGGTGAGCTGAACTACCATTGTGAACTGGACTTCAATGATGAGCTGCACTACCATGGTGAACTGGACTTCAATGATGAGCTGGACTACCATGGTGAACTGGACTTCAATGATGAGCTGGACTACCATGGTGAACTGGACTTCAATGATGAGCTGGACTACCATAGTGTAGTGGACATCAATGATGAGCTGGACTACGATGGTGTACTGGACTACAATGATGAGCTGGACTACCATGGTGAACTGGACTTCAACGATGAGCTGGCCTATCATGGTGAACTGGACTTCAATGATGAGCTGGACTACCATGGTGAACTGGACTACAATGATGAGCTGGACTACCATGGTGAACTGGACTACAATGATGAGCTGGACTACCATGGTGAACTGATCTTCAATGATGAGCTGGACTACCATGGTGAACTGGACTTCCATGATGAGCTGGACTACCATGGTGAACTGGTCTTCAATGATGAGCTGGACTACCATGGTGAACTGGACTTCAATGATGAGCTGCACTACCATAGTGAACTGGTCTTCAATGATGAGCTGGACTACCATGGTGAACTGGACTTCAATGATGAGCTGCACTACCATAGTGAACTGGTCTTCAATGTTGAGCTGCACTACCATGGTGGACTGGACTTCAATGATGAGCTGCACTACCATGGTGCACTGGACTTCAATGTTGAGCTGGACTACCATGGTGAACTGGACTTCAATGATGAGCTGCACTACCATGGTGAAACTATGGTGAACTGGACTACAATGATGAGCTGGACTACCATGGTGAACTGGACTACAATGATGAGCTGGACTACCATGGTGAACTGGACTTCAATGTTGAGCTGGACTACCATGGTGAACTGGACTTCAATGATGAGCTGCACTACCATGGTGAAACTATGGTGAACTGGACTACAATGATGAGCTGGACTACCATGGTGAACTGGACTACAATGATGAGCTGGACTACCATGGTGAAACCATGGTGAACTGGAATTCAATGATGAGCTGGACTACCATGGTGAACTGGACTTCAATGATGAGCTGGACTACCATGGTGAACTGGACTTCAATGATGAGCTGGACTACCATGGTGAACTGGACTACAATGATGAGCTGGACTACCATGTTGGACTGGACTTCAATGATGAGCTGCCCTACCATGGTGAACTGGTCTTCAATGATGAGCTGGACTACCATGGTGAACTGGACTTCCATGATGAGCTGGACTACCATGGTGAACTGGTCTTCAATGATGAGCTGGACTACCATGGTGAACTGGACTTCAATGATGAGCTGCACTACCATAGTGAACTGGTCTTCAATGATGAGCTGGACTACTATGGTGAACTGGACTTCAATGATGAGCTGCACTACCATAGTGAACTGGTCTTCAATGTTGAGCTGCACTACCATGGTGGACTGGACTTCAATGATGAGCTGCACTACCATGGTGCACTGGACTTCAATGTTGAGCTGGACTACCATGGTGAACTGAACTTCAATGATGAGCTGCACTACCATGGTGAAACCATGGTGAACTGGACTACAATGATGAGCTGGACTACCATGGTGGACTGGACTTCAATGATGAGCTGGACTACCATGGTGAAACCATGGTGAACTGGAATTCAATGATGAGCTGGACTACCATGGTGAACTGGACTTCAATGATGAGCTGGACCACCATGGTGAACTGGACTTCAATGATGAGCTGGACTACCATGGTGAACTGGACTACAATGATGAGCTGGACTACCATGGTGAAACCATGGTGAACTGGAATTCAATGATGAGCTGGACTACCATGGTGAACTGGACTTCAATGATGAGCTGGACTACCATGTTGGACTGGACTTCAATGATGAGCTGCACTACCATGGTGAACTGGACTTCAATGATGAGCTGCACTACCATGGTGAACTGGACTTCAATGATGAGCTGGACTACCATGGTGAACTGGACTTCAACGATGAGCTGGCCTATCATGGTGAACTGGACTACAATGGTGAGCTGAACTACCATGGTGATCTGGACTTCAATGATGAGCTGAACTACCATGGTGAACTGGACTTCAATGATGAGCTGGACTACCATGGTGAACTGGACTTCAATGATGAGCTGCACTACCATAGTGAACTGGTCTTCAACGATGAGCTGCACTACCATGGTGGACTGGACTTCAATGATGAGCTGCACTACCATGGTGAATAGAACTGGACTCCCATGTTCAGGGGTTGGCAACCAAAACAACAAGAAGGGACATTTTTGTTTTCGAATTCCAAGAGCCGGACTGCAGCCTTTAAAGAGGCGCATGTGGCTCAGGAACCGCAGGTTAGCCTCTCCCTCTTGTTATCGAAACTCACTCGCACTCGCTCTCTGATGCATGTTGACAGACTACCACACCCCAACGTGATCGGGGCCCGGGTGCGTTCATTTTAATATACGACGCCAAGTGGATTGAAGCTAATATACTCTTAATGCCAATGGTTGTAGAAGGAATATATATATACGTTTAGAAGAAAAACATGTTCATGTGTACAGTTATGGTTGAGGAGAGTTAAAAAAAATGTAATAAAGATTTTGAAAAATAATATGGACTTGTTTTTGTCACATGTGTGCTCACGTCTGGGGAGCGGTGGTGATGCGGTTAGGACGCACTGCGCTTACGAACCCACGGCCATCAGAGTTCGATTCCCACTTCCTGGCCACCACCAACCGCGGTGAGGATTATCTGAATGAGTCCTGGGTCTAACCTAAGTCGACCGGCTCGAGGGACACCAATGCGTCCGGGCGTGGTGCTGGTCACACCATGATCACCATGGCTACGTATCCCGGCCTTCATTGGTGCATCTTGCTAACAGCACTTGCCCCAACAATCTCTTAAGGCTTTTGGTGGTGTCGGGGTAATCCTTGCCTTTGAGCGCACTGATTGAAAAGTCAGCAGCGCCATCTGCCGTATACGTTGTGGACTGTTTGGCAACCGTGCACCATTGGTGAATTTCCGATCAGCCGAACCACGGTGGGGGGGGGGGGACAATAAACTAAACACTCTAAAGCATATTCTTAGTTCTTTCGGTAAAGTCACGTTGAAGGGAAACAATAAAATAATAAAATATGTATAAAACAATAAAAATTATCGCGATGTTTCGACCATAACACAAACGGTTGTCATCACCTGAAAGAACTAAGAATATGAATTACTGCAGTCACGAAAGCTTTAAATCACTCTAAAGTCGAAAATAGCTTTTTAATCTAGATGATTTAAAAGTGCATAACTCCAGAGTGGCGTCCTAGTGTCGGAAGGCAGAGCGTTCCAGACGGCCGCTCAAAGTGCATCTGAAAGTGCTCAATGCGGTGACAGCTGTCTTTGATGGTCAGCAAAAGAAGCCGCTGCTGTCGCTAATGCTGCTGCTGTGAGTATGACCGGAGCTCGCGGTGATGGTTAATACCCCTTGAGGGGATAGCGTCTGTAGCCACCAGGACATTATAGGGGCATCCCTCGAAGTATCATCGGAACGGACACTTCCTGAAATCTTCGTGAAGCGCAAGGTAATGTAAATGTATGCGTTTCCGTGGACCAGATAGCAAAACAAAACTCCACTCTGTCGTCACATAAAAGCAATGTTTTAGACCATCAGCCGATATGTCTTTTCATAAGAGAACAAAAGTTATCAAAGTAGTATTTTTTTAAGCGAGAAAACACTCTGGACGGGTTTTTAACTTTCTGTCTCGCTATAAATCATAATTAACAACAGTGAGGTTTCTGAGATAAAAGTTAGTAGATATATCAGCTGTTATTGGCATGAGCACTCAATATAAGATACGGGACGCTGTTCGCTTCCTAAAGGGCATCTACTGTCCCGTAACCAATATTTGATAAGTAACGCAACTGAATATTTTAAAAAAGATGCTGTAATGCGGCCGTCTGGAACGCTCTTCCTTCCGATATTATGAAGCCACTGGGGCTATGCACTTTTAAGTCCAGATTGAAAACTGATTTCTTTCGAATCGGTTTTTTTTTCATGTTTAGTTTGTTGTCTTTACCCGGCACCTCCGATGATCACGGTTGGCTACGTATGGCGCGAAAGAAGTTCAAGAAAGACGGGACACAGTAAGTGAATACGAGGGTCATGTGTTAATGATAACGATACATCATAGTTCTCTGTCAATCCACTTCCGGACGAAGGCCTCCCCGCGCCGTGTCGTTCTTTAATCATACTTCACCACCCTGGACGAACGCGAGTTGGTGAAGTGGACGGGGCACAGGATCGGTTCAGATATCACCACGCCACGGTCGTTCGCCGTGATCGGGAAATCGAATGTGGGTAACAGTCGATGCCAACCTCACACCACTCCCCAACACCCATCCTCCTCCTCCCCACCGACCCGCCTGGAACTCTGCGACAGCGCCGGTGCCGCGTCACCAACAAGGCGGCACGAGTCGCCCACCCTCTTGCTTGCATCCGTCGTCATCTGCACACAACTGCGGAAAGCTGTACTGCTACGGAATCGACTCAAACGTTGCTTGTCAGGCGACAACACAAGCAGACGAAATATTTAATTTCACGTTTACTTTCATGGGCGGTCCTCCACGCAGGTATTTGTTAACACAAGACCTCGAAAGCACGGCATTTTGGGGAGTGCGCAATCTTCAGCAGCGTCGTTCCAAGCTCAGCAGCCTCTGGATCGGCTTCGACACGCGGTGTCTCATCGGCAGGGTCGGACTCGCTCACAAGCAACGCTGGCTGGATCCGCCGATCTCACGGCCTCCAGGTCTCCACCAGAGGGCAGCAGCACACAGCAACGAGGAGCACGACGCGGGGCCCTGACAATAACCACGCTCAGCAATGTCACATTGCCCGTGTGATGACAGCAGAGCCTGCATGCGCTGCGAGTGGACCAGTAGCCACGGGAGGTAATGACAGGGAAGTTAGCCTACAGAACGAATGACAGGGGGTATCGATTGTGAGTGCGAGGGGACTGGTGGCTACGGAATGTTCGAGAAGGGAGCGTGGCCAGGTGACGGAAGAGGACGGTGGAGTCTGCCGGTGGAGCGAGCGTGTTGGTATATAAGGGGGAGATGCGCGGGAGACTCGGGGCTGTTGCGGTGGGGGTCTCCGCCTGACGTCAAGTGAACGCATCTTCAGTTAAAGGGCCATCTCAATAGAAGTGTGTCAAGTCGTCACTGCACGCGTACACCCATGTGGAACTTCTTTCGCACCGTACGCAGCCAACCGCGCTAATCGATGAGGTCACTCTTGCAATGGGATGCTGCGAGAGCCGAGGCTTGGCACGAAGAGTCCCTTGAACCGTGGAAAATAGATGGGCCAGGCCATCAAAGTCATCGCGTTACATGTATATCCTGCTGCTGCTGCTGCCATACACGCCACTCCAATGGGTTAGCCCCCGCAATATTCACAGGAACCAATCCATCTGTAAGCACCAAGGAGGTCCCTGAGATCTTCGAATCGCCGGGGGTGATTGGGTTTTTGCCACTGTGCAGCTCACACGCTTTGGAACGCTTCGCCGTTGCCAATAAGACGACCAGAGTCGTCAGATATAGTTCTGTCTTGAAAGTCGCACCTCTTAACACTGGCCTTTACATTCCACCCGTTCTGGCCGTGTACCCTGCAGGGCGCTGTCCAATTACCGCTCTCCATACACGGTGGCGTATTGGGATCTACGGATGAATTTCACAACTTTACAAATGTAAATTATTCTTCTTATAATTATTATAATTGTTATCATCATCTCTATATCGCCGTGGCCGAGCCCTGGACGCGCTGATAACTCCCTAGGGGTGGCGAGGCAGCCAGTTGGGAGCGGTGGCCGTGGTGGGTACCCGAAGGTGCCTATCCCCTCGCCCACATCTGTGGAAAAAAAGAACTTCGTAGCTCATCGGATTCCAAAAGTATGAATAAATATTCTGATTATGATTGTGATACCCAACGCTCTCCCCCCTCCCCACCCCCATTTAGGCAATAGACTAGAGCGGGAATTGATATCAACTCAGGTACGTAATAAGTCAGTAGCACCGATGTATTTATACTGCCCGAGACCACTACAGGTACTCAATACGTCAGGAGCAGCGATGCATTTATACTGCCAATGAGAGTGGAATGTTAAGTATGTATGCTGCCTATGAGATTGGATTATTTGATAACCCCGCTCGTTACAAATGGTTACCTCGTAATTCACTGATATTGGCCTCGTGAAGAAACTGGAACAGCTCAAGTTATGGCAAACCTGGGTGGTACCGACCAAGTGATATTGTCTGGTCTGATCCCATGGATTAAGCACCGTGTAGACATGAACAAGAGATACAGAGACACAAAGAGAGCTAGAGAGACAGAGAGAGAGACACTCACACCACTTGAGACGACAACAAACATTACCGGGAATTGTTTTATCATCTCCCTTTTCTCCTCTTCAGCAAGGTGACGTGACTCAACCAAGGCCATGGCTCCTGTGCCCGTGAACTCGACCCATTGACTCCTACACCCACTTGATGAGGCCTCGTTCTGCCAGACACACTTGGTTCACCCACCACGCCGTGGATCATAACAACACACCCCGCCCACTCAAGCGAAGACAACGATCCCCTGTGTAAGCCTTAACATACCGTTAAGGCTATGCAGTGATGGGACATCGCAATAAGAGGTCGACTGGCACGTTATGGTTGAGACGAGGCAGTTTTATTAAAAGCGTAACAATTTAATGAATCAACACGATGCGTAAACCAACTACGGTGCTATCAACGTTTGATGCCGTGTCAAACATTGCTCTCCGCAGTTTCGCTGCCCCCGTCGCTGCTCCATTTATCACAGTGGATTCAGTCTGGAAGGTGCCAAATATTAATTTCAAGAGATAGCACCGCTGGGGTATTGCTGTGAAACCATTCTGTGAATTACAGGATTAGGGCTTTCAGCTCTTCATTATGCGCACTTAGTCTGTACACACATTGTGATTTGTGAATGGTATCTTAATAAGCAATTATAGTGTTTTAGAGCGACCGAGGAGAGGTTTAATACCGGCCAAAGACAACATTTATAAGATATATAACAAACGCAATATCTGCAAATGCAATTATGTGCTCACTGATATACATATAACATTATGAATTGCTAGCCACAGGGTATTCTGTCTGCAGGAAGGCGCGCAGTTCATCCTCCTTGGCCGCCTGCGGACACTAAAATAGTCCACGGCTCAGAGTGTAAATTAATACCAGCTCAAGGTATCAATACACGAGTATCACCGATGTCATTATACTGCCCGATAAGTGGATTATTTGATAGACCAACTCAATTCGAACGATTATCACGTAATCTTCTGTTATTGACCACATCAATAAATGGGAAGAGCTAAAGTTAAATTATTTGGTCTGGGCTCGTGGACTAAAAATAAATAATTGTGGTGGTCTGGGTGTGAGGTGTAAGGTGGGGGAGTGTGGGGTTATGAGGAGAGGTGGGGTAGGGCGGGATACACAGGTGCTTTCAAAGAGGCCAGAGAGGGCTTCTCAATAAAACAGAGGCCAGACGCTATCCCGGTTCCATCGCTGATGTATCTGCCACGGTGCGGGCGGGGCACGGAGTTACTCGTGCCCGCGATGTCTCCCGTAATCACCTGGCACAAATTATGGAGTAGCGGGGAGGGGGAGATTCGAGCCTGGGGGCTTTGAAAGCTAACAGCAGCCGCCCTAATCACCTGACCTTAACCATCATTCCGACTCTCTCTGCCATAAAAATACTTAATTAGCATCGTTAAGGTCATGCAGACTTGCACAAACGGCAGTTTAGCGCGGCGGGGCGCAGCGCAGAGCACCTGAACGCGCGGTCGTTCGGGCAGACGAAGTGCCCGCGAACCTCCCATTCATCATGCGCGCGCGATGGCATTAATATTTAATGATGCCCTAATAATTAGGGCGCCCACCCCACCCAACCCCTTCCCCCCACCCCCCCGCGCTGTTTATTCGGAGATGATTTAGCGGCGGGTTAAATCTGCCGCACGCTCTTTGCGCCGCCCTGTCCTTCCTCAACCCCCGTTCGCGTCCTCCTCGTTAGCGGGATGGGGACGGAGACGGGGGGAGCCGCCGCCGCCCGGGTTTCCAGACGGAAACGTTGGTGAGCCCCCAAGCCACAAATGAAAACGTATGAGGGGGGGGGGCAGGGGGCGGGGGGCAGAGATAATAACGCAGTTAATTTACGCGCGTTGTTTATAGGAGCCCCGTCGTTATGACCCGCAGTAAATGTTGTTGTTGCTGTTGCTGGTTTATGCCCGCGAATTAATAACGGCGAGGGGATGCGTGCGTGCGCGCATTGACACGGACTCCGCACAGACCCTGTGTGTGTGTGTGTGCGTACATACCGACCTTCAGCACTCACCCCCTCGCGCCGCTTCTAAATGAGCCTCGTGCATCTTTGTGGTCTGGATACGAGATGCAAGAAAAAAGAACATGCACGTAACGGTACATTAACGAACCTCCCCTTTCAAAATGTTAAATCGTGCCACAGTTTCATTGTCTGATACTGCGCCACGGCAAGTTAAAGTCACCGAGAGGATATATATATTTGTCGAGCGGCAAGACGCATCACGGTGGGGTTTTGCGTAGCTCTCTCCGGCACGGCGTCCGACGTTTCGCTCCACGTGGCCGAAACATTGCGCAGTAACAAACCCTCCGAGCGAACACATTAAGCCGAGAGGTGAGCGTTGGCGGTCGGAGTCCAGAAGGACAGTGAGCACCTAACCACAGAATCATCCTTGTATAGGAGTCACCCTGGCACGCTCCTGATCTACCCCTGAATGCGTACGGCGCAGCTCCACCACAGCTGTCTGTAATGAGGACGCCTTTACATTTCACGGCAGCGAGCATTAGGCCCACGCTGTGTAGATTTAATTAGCGCTGTAATGCCCCTCCTGGCAGCTGAGTCGTCAGCTTTTTTTTCCTGCGGCTTGCGAATCGCGGGAAGCGGAGACGCGACTCAAGGAGACGGCAGCGTCCATCCCTCGCTCTGTGCGTCCTCGTATGTGCCGCATGCACCTTGAGATGCGGCATTTTGGGTAAATTCCGGCTTTTCGGTGAATTGGGGCTTTTAGGTGAATTCCGACTTTTGGGTGAATTTCGACTGTTGGGTGAATTCCGACTTGTTGGTGAATTGCGGCTTTGGGGTAAATTCTCTCTTTTGGGTGAATTGCGGCTTTTGGGTTCATTTCGACTTTTGTATGAATTCCGACTTTTGGGTGAATTGCGATTTTGGGGTTAATTTCGGCTTTTGGGTGTATTCCTACTTTTGGTTGAATTCCAAATTTTGTGTGAATTCCGACTTTTGGGTTAATTCCTGCTTTTTGGTGAATTCCGACTTTTGGGTGAATTCCGACTTTTAGGTGAATTCTCGCTCTTGGGTGATTTTCTGGCCTTCAGGTGAATTCCTCCGACGCGTAATTATGTCGCCGGTGTCAGAGACCCGTCGTATAAGTTGTTTGCATCCCGTGCCGATATTCATGTCGCATGCTCGATTCCGTCACGAAATCACACAGAGCACGTTTCAATTGATTATGAGCAATAACATTTTACATTTATGGAGCGCGGGATTAGTTTTGCCATCAAAATACCGTTCAAATAAATTGCCCAGACATGTAGTTGTCCTAAAATAATGAGTCGTTAAAAGTGGATGGAGGTGGGTTCGGCTGGCGGGGGTGGTGGTGTTGTGGGGTTCTGGAGAATTGAAATGCAACGACAAAACAGATACGGCCGTGAGAAGAGTTGTATATTTCGCCAATTACGAGCGCACCCCCCCCTCCTTCCCAGAGGGGACACTACCCATCTGGTGCCCGAGTAACTCATTCTAATTATCAGCGGTGCGTTCGCTCGCTCGCTCGCTCGCTCACCCGCGTGCTCTACTAGTCCACCCCTCCTTCTCATCACCTTCTCATCATCTCCCCACTTTTGCCACTTTGCTCGCAGTTATCCGTGAAGGCGGCGGCTCTGCCCGTCTCGGTTGTCCGTGTATCGATCCTCCCCCGCCGCCTGACACCCAATTATCCGAGGGCCGTGGGAACACACTACAAAGACGAGGTTCCCCCGCATGACCTTAGTAGACTTTTGAAGCAAGTGCTATTAGCGAGTCCCACCTATGAAGGCCGGCACGGTACACGAGGCGGTGGGGTGGACAGCACCACGCCCGGCCGCCTTTCCCTCCCTTAGTGGCGATGTTTCCACACCGCACCAGGTACTCATTTGAGGCTGAGTCGACCCAGGGGAAACCCAGAACCGGCTCGGATAATTGTCACTGGTGTTGACCGTGAGCTGGAATCGAACTCGTGTCGCCGGGTTAATCGCGAGCGCGTGTGCGTCTCGAGAAATCTGATTTAAAAAAATCTAAGAACATGAAACTTAACGGGGAAGCAACGAATCATGGTGAAGTTTGTTATTTTTTACGGGTGAGTACGAATGTGACAGCACTTTGAGTGGCAGATTTGTACCACAAAGGTGGCGCATGTGAAAAAGAGCTTCACAGCTCATCGGATCCCTTCAGTCTAAATAAGGATTGTGATTCGCCTTTTGGCGTCCTCTGGGCTAACACTGTTTGAGACGAGGCTCTCAAGAAAGCTGTCTCTGGTGTGGACCAATCAGATTCAGAGACAATGCATATATTAACAGAGTATGTTTTTCGTTTTCATTCTGACCACAAGTATTGTGGTTAATGCAGACATGATTTCTTGCAAAAGGTTTATTTTTGTTTCGTTGCCAAAAAGGGATTAAACCTATTCTTATGAACTTGACATGACTTGCAACACTCCCTTCCTGTCAGCATCGAGGTGCAATACCGTGGCTCGTCAGTAGAATGCAGTACAGAAGAGTGCGAACGAACATCATTAATTTTCTTCTACACGGGATAGAGTGCAGCCCCCTTGCATGCGTAGATGTTTTTTGTCCTCTAGTTTCCTCCCACACATATATACATATATAAAACACTCACTATTAATTGGTTTAAAAAAAACATCTTAATATGTCGAGAACTGCAGAGCTAATTGATGTCGCCGGCTCACTGACTGGCATCCTTGTAGCTTGGTCTATGGTTCCTACTCAGCGATTGTGAGAGATGCAATTTTTTTCAGCATGAACTACGACGCCGTGGAAAATGTTTTTTTTTTAGAAAATCAATTCCGTCCACGGTGATACAAAACGAGCGTCGGGTGTTGCTCATCTCCAGCGGTGGCCCCTCGAGCCCGTGACGCAAATTCCACATTGTAACGGTAGCAGGGGTCACATTTACCAGCAGCAGAACAAGCTGTTAACCTCCCACAGAGTGCTCTCGTTAAATACGCAGTCTGGCTCGAGCTCACGCCACGTGCGCTCGCATAACACACCAGGATGATGCGAGCGCACGTGGCAAAGTGACGTTCGTCGGTGTCGCCACCGCTGTCGTCTTCGCAACGGTCTGTTGCCACTCCACGTTCAGTCCATTAAAAAAAAAAACTTTTAATTTTAACAGGTAAAGCCCATTGAGCTGTTTAGCTCTTTTTCAGAAGCGACCTGGCCACAAATGGTAGCTCAACGAAGTGGCTTATCATCGTGTGGACATGTATAGCAGCCAATAACTCTAAACGCGTGTTGATTCTTAATGTGGAGGGAAAAACCGGAGGACCCGGAGAAAAATCAATGCTACCACGGAGAGAGAGAGACACGCAAACTCCAAATATACAGCAGACATCGGGGTCGGGATCGAACCCACGACCTCCTTCATACCAGGAAAGGTAGTAAACATCTCGCCACCCCTGGCCACGAAAAGTACAATTACCAGAATCATAATATTTCTATATTTGAAGCTTTCGTGACTGCAAGGATCCATACTCTTTGGTTCTATTCGGTAAAGTCACGTAGGTAAAAAAATAAAACAAAAATCACGACGTTTCGGCCACAACACAAGTGGCCTTCATCAGGTGAAGGGACCAGTTTTTGTTGTTTTATTTTTTTACCTACGTGACTTTACCGAATAGAACCAAAGAGTAAGAATCATGATAGTCATGTGTACTGGAGGAATCCGATGAGCTATAGAGCTCTTTTTCACAGATGTCCAGCAGGGGCGGTTAAGAAAGTTACGAACTCTCCTTTGCGAACGCTCCTCCTACGACCCAAAACAAGGAACAGCCTCTGAAGGGAATGCAACAATTGACGCCCAATATATACCCCTCGCACATGCATGTCTGGAAATGCATCGCAATAGTTGCTAGAGCCATTGAACATCTTCATCTTCTTTCGCACCTGCGTAGCCAACCGTACAAATCGGAGGTGCGGGTGAAGGACAAAACACTAAGCACAAAAAAACAGTTCTAAAGAAATTATTTTTCAATCTAGATTTTAAAGTGCATAGCTCCCTTGGCTTCCTAATATAGGAAGGAAGAGCGTTCCGGACGGCCGCAGAAGCGCATCTAAAAAGCGCGCATATGCAGTGACCGTCTTCGTTGGATGGTCGGCCACACTCGACGCACGGCGCAGCAACCCTCGCTTCTCCCCGCACGCAAAAAAACGATCGGCTCACGGCGCCTTCCTTTGCCAATGGTGAGCAGAACGACGGCAACCGCAGCGGCAGAGCAACTTGCGGGGGGCGCGCCGTGTTTTCCCCGGACATCACTGACCGTGACTCCGATGCGTGGAGCCGGGGCTCAGTGTTGCTCGCGGGCCAGGCGAGGGAGGTCGTGAGCCCTCTTAAGCGTCTCTCTTAGAAGTCTCTGTGTCGATTGACTGCTGCCACTGCTGCCGCTGCTGCTGCTGCGAACGTGCAGCAGCAGCAGCAGCAGCAGCGGCGGCGGTTTTACGAGCGCGTTCCAGGCGGCGTGCGTGAAATTTGGTTTGTTAGTGCGTGAGTGAGTGACCGCGTGAGTGCGCGCCTCTGTGTGTGTGTGTGAATGCGTGTGGGTGTGAGAGTGAATGCGTTTGGGTGAGAGTGAATGCGTGAGTGCGTCTCTGTGTGTGTGAATGCGTGTGGGTGTGAGTGAATGCGTGAGTGCGTGTGTGAGAGTGAATGCGTGAGTGCGTGTGTGAGAGTGAATGCGTTTGGGTGAGAGTGAATGCGTGAGTGCGTGTGTGAGAGTGAATGCGTTTGGGTGAGAGTGAATGCGTGAGTGCGTCTCTGTGTGTGTGAATGCGTGTGGGTGTGAGTGAATGCGTGAGTGCGTGTGTGAGAGTGAATGCGTGAGTGCGTGTGTGAGAGTGAATGCGTTTGGGTGAGAGTGAATGCGTGAGTGCGTGTGTGAGAGTGAATGCGTGTGGGTGTGAGTGAATGCGTGAGTGCGTGTGTGAGAGTGAATGCGTGTGGGTGAGAATGAATGCGTGAGTGTGTGTGGGAGAGTGAATGCGTCTGGGTGAGAGTGAATGCGTGAGTGTGTGTGTGTGAATGCGTGTGGGTGAGAGTGAATGCGCGAATGTGTGTGTGATAGTGAATGCGTTTGTGTGAGGATGCGTGTTAGTGTGAGTGAATGCGTGAGTGCGTCTGTGCGTGTGTGAATGCGTGTTGGTGAGAGTGAATGCATGAGTGCGCGTCTCTGTGTGTGTGTGAATGCGTGTTGGTGAGAGTGAATGCGTGAGTGTGTGTGTGTGAATGCGTGTTTGTGTGAGTGAATGCATGAGTGCGTCTGTGCGTGTGTGAATGCGTGTTGGTGAGAGTGAATGCGTGAGTGCGTCTGTGTGTGTGTCTGAATGCGTGTGGGTGAGAGTGAATGCGCGAGTGTGTGTGTGAGAGTGAATGCGTTTGTGTGAGGATGCGTGTTAGTGAGAGTGAATGCGTGAGTGCGTCTGTGTGTGTGTGAATGCGTGTTGGTGAGAGTGAATGCGTGAGTGCGTCTGTGCGTGTGTGAATGCGTGTTGGTGAGAGTGAATGCGTGAGTGCACGTCTCTGTGTGTGTGTGTGAATGCGTGTTGGTGAGAGTGAATGCGCGAGTGCGTTTGTGAGAGTGAATGCTTGAGTGTGTGGATGCGTGAGAGAGTGAATGCGTGAGTGTGTACGCGAGAGAGTGAATGCGTGAGTGTGTGCGCGAGAAAGTGAATGCGTGAGTGTGTGCACGAGAGAGTGAATGCGTGAGTGTGTGCGCGAGAGAGTGAATGCGTGAGTGTGTGCGCGAGAGAGTGAATGCGTGAGTGTATGTGCGAGAGAGTGAATGCGTGAGTGTCCGCGAGAGTGAATGCGTGAGTGTATGCGCGAGAGAGTGAATGCGTGAGTGTCCGCGAGAGAGTGAATGCGTGAGTGTCCGCCAGAGAGTGAATGCGCGAGTGTCCGCGAGAGAGTGAATGGGTGAGTGTCTGCGAGAGGGTGAATGCGTGTGTGTGTGTGCGAGAGAGTGAATGCGTGAGTGTCCGCGAGAGAGTGAATGCGTGAGTGTCCGCGAGAGAGTGAATGCGTGAGTGTATGTGCGAGAGAGTGAATGCGTGAGTGTGTGTGCGAGAGTGAATGCGTGAGTGTCCGCGAGAGAGTGATTGCGTGAGTGTATGTGCGAGAGAGTGAATGCGTGAGTGTGTGTGCGAGAGAGTGAATGCGTGAGTGTCCGCGAGAGAGTGAATGCGTGAGTGTATGTGCGAGAGAGTGAATGCGTGAGTGTGTGTGCGAGAGAGTGAATGCGCGAGTGTCCGCGAGAGAGTGAATGCGTGAGTGTATGTGCGAGAGAGTGAATGCGTGAGTGTGTGTGCGAGAGAGTGAATGCGTGAGTGTCCGCGAGAGAGTGAATGCGTGAGTGTGTGCGCGAGAGAGTGAATGCGTGAGTGTGTGCGCGAGAGAGTGAATGCGTGAGTGTGTGCGCGAGAGAGTGAATGCGTGAGTGTGTGCGCGAGAGAGTGAATGCGTGAGTGTGTGCGCGAGAGAGTGAATGCGTGAGTGTGTGCGCGAGAGAGTGAATGCGTGAGTGTGTGTGCGAGAGAGTGAATGCGTGAGTGTATGTGCGAGAGAGTGAATGCGTGAGTGTCCGCGAGAGAGTGAATGCGTGAGTGTGTGTGCGAGAGAGTGAATGCGTGAGTGTGTGTGCGAGAGAGTGAATGCGTGAGTGTGTGTGCGAGAGAGTGAATGCGTGAGTGTGTGTACGAGAGAGTGAATGCGTGAGTGTGTGTGCGAGAGAGTGAATGCGTGAGTGTGTGTGCGAGAGAGTGAATGCGTGAGTGTATGTGCGAGAGAGTGAATGCGTGAGTGTGTGCACGAGAGAGTGAATGCGTGAGTGTGTGTGCGAGAGAGTGAATGCGTGAGTGTATGTGCGAGAGAGTGAATGCGTGAGTGTGTGCACGAGAGAGTGAATGCGTGAGTGTGTGTGCGAGAGAGTGAATGCGTGAGTGTGTGTGCGAGAGAGTGAATGCGTGAGTGTATGTGCGAGAGAGTGAATGCGTGAGTGTCCGCGAGAGAGTGAATGCGTGAGTGTGTGTGCGAGAGAGTGAATGCGTGAGTGTGTGCGCGAGAGAGTGAATGCGTGAGTGTGTGTGCGAGAGAGTGAATGCGTGAGTGTGTGTGCGAGAGAGTGAATGCGTGAGTGTGTGTGCGAGAGAGTGAATGCGTGAGTGTATGTGCGAGAGAGTTAATGCGTGAGTGTGTGTGCGAGAGAGTGCATGCGTGAGTGTCCGCCCCTGACGCATCTGCAGCCTCGTGAAGTGCCGTCGCTGGGCGCCCTTTCTGCGGCTGCCTGTCCGCCGCCTCGCCTCTTCCCTGCCGCCGATCGATAAAGTCAATGCCGCTATCAGAAGCGTCGCTCTGCACGGATGCGGCGCAATTGGCTCCGTGGCACGGGGCGTCATCCGTGGGATCGATGTCACCTCATCCTGATGCCGTCTTCCCCTCCTCCCTTACTCTCCCCACCCTCCCTCCGACTCTCACCCAGTCCTCTCCATGTCCCTCTCCCCACCCTCCCTCTGACTCTCACCCAGTCCTCTCCCTGTCCCTCTCCCCATTCTCCCTCCGACTCTAACCCATTCCTCTCCCTGTCACTCTCCCCATCCTCCCTCCGACTCTCACCCAGTCCTCTCCCTGTCCTTCTCCCCATCCTCCCTCCGACTCTCACCCATTCCTCTCCCTGTCCCTCTCCCCACCCTCCCTCTGACTCTCACCCATTCCTCTCCCTGTCACTCTCCCCAACCTCCCTCCGACTCTCACCCATTCCTCTCCCTGTCCCTCTCCCCACCCTCCCTCCGACTCTCACCCATTCCTCTCCCTGTCACTCTCCCCATCCTCCCTCCGACTCTCACCCATTCCTCTCCCTTTCACTCTCCCCACCCTCCATCCTACTGTCACCCAGTCCTCTCCCTTTCCCTATCCCCCCTCCGACTCTCACCCAGTCCTCTCCCTGCCCCTCTCCCCATCCTCCCTCCGACTCTCACCCATTCCTCTCCCTGTCCCTCTCCCCATCCTCCCTCCGACTCTCACCCATTCATCTCCCTGTCACTCTCCCCATCCTCCCTCCGACTCTCACCCATTCCTCTCCCTGTCCCTCTCCCCATCCTCCCTCCGACTCTCACCCGTTCCTTTCCCTGCCCCTCTCCCCATCCTCCCTCCGACTCTCACCCATTCCTCTCCCTGTCCCTCTCCCCATCCTCCCTCCGACTCTCACCCATTCATCTCCCTGTCACTCTCCCCATCCTCCCTCCGACTCTCACCCATTCCTCTCCCTTTGCCTATCCCCCCCTCCGACTCTCACCCATTCCTCTCCCTGCCCCTCTCCCCATTCTCCCTCCGACTCTCACCCAGTCCACTCCCTGTCCCTCTCCCCATCCTCCCTCCGACTCTCACCCATTCATCTCCCTGTCCCTCTCCCCATCCTCCCTCCGACTCTCACCCATTCCTCTCCCTGACCCTCCCCATCTTCCCTCCGACTCCCACCCATTCCTCTCCCCATCTCCTCTCCGTCCTCTCCCCGTCTCCCTCCCTCGCTCCCTCTCTCTCCCTCTCCCCGTTCTCTCGCGTCTACTGATGACCGCGCTTGATTCCGCCGATGGTAATCGGGTTTTGGGAGCACGCGGCTCTGGAGTAGGGTCGCCGTGTCAGAAGATGACGAAGCGAAATGCTGCCGCGTCGCTCAGCCTAAAGGTTTCCGGCACTGCTCTGGGGATTAACCATCGTACACGCCGTTCGGTTATTATATCTGTAATGTATATGTGTGCGTGTGTGTGTGTGCGTTCATAATGTGCAGGTGCATGCGTGTGTGTCTTTTCTCAGCCTCAAATGAGTACCTGGTGCGGTGTGTAAACATCGTCACTAGGTGAGACAAACGCGGTCGGGCGTGGTATTGGCCACCCACCCCCTCGTGTACCGTTCCGGCATTCATAGGTGCTCGCTAACAGCACTTGCCCCAACAGTCTGTTAAGGCTATACGGAGGGATCTTTGTGTGTGTGTGTGCAAGTTGTTGCCGCGCCCACAGCCGTGAGCGAATATTGGCAAGATTGCTCTCACCGGGACGAGAATGTCGGTCTAAAGGTTAGAGGAGCAGTGCAATTGTTGGATTGCCATCCGAAGAATTTAAAAAAACAATGTTTGGATGATGACGATGCGCGCCTGGCGTTCACCAACTTCAAAGAGTACCCGTCTCGTGGTATAACTAGAAGCGGATGCACGTGATTGTTTTTCAGCGACTCGCTTTTTCTTTTTAACCCGGCACTGGCTTCTTGCCTGTGTAGCTTTAGAAGACACGAAAGGTCGCCTCCCTCTCTCTCTCTCTCCTCTTTGCGTTACTACCACGGAACCCGTCACCCGTGGCCCCGCAGCACAGCGCCTGCCACAAACGAACCACCAATAACTTCGCCTCTCTTGTCAAGGGGCATAAACCATCATCACGCGAACTCCCCCGCTCATCCTCACAGCAGCAGCGGCGGCAGCAGCTTTTGGCGAACCATCGAACAAAGACGGCGGTCGCCGCATCGCGCCGCTTTCGGACGCGCTTCTGCGGCCGTCTGGAACGCTCTCCCTTCCGATATTAGAAAGCCACTGGTAGCGATGCACTTTTATATCCCGATTTAAAACTCATTTCTTTAGGACCGCGTTTTGTGTTTAGTTTGTTGTCCTTCCCCCGAACCTCTGATAAGCACGGTTGGCTAAGTACGGTGCGAAAGAAGTTAAACGTACAAATGAATCATTTGGCGGGACCCCGGGGTCCCGCAAAAATCTGGTCAATAATTATTATTTTTCAGTCCGCCCACTCGTGATCCCGACAGCAACGCGCCGCCCGCCCAGACTCGCGCCAACAAGCGTCAGCAGCAGGCGGCGATCAACACGATGGGCGCCACCCCACCGGCCAAAAGCGAGCCCCCGGGGGGCGTCCGCCGCAGTCGCGCGCGGCGACGACGCCCTCCGGTCAGCCGACGATCCTCAGCTTCTTTGCCAAGGCGAGCCCGCCGCCCCCACAGTGAATTTAACGTGTTTATGTAATTTTTCAACTTTTTACGAAACTTAGTGCCCCGAGTAGCTCTCGACGAGGCCAATCGATTGACGCTAGTTTTGTTGTCGGTAAGGCGAGACTCGTGTCGCTACGCGGTTTTTCCTACCCCAGGGCAGTGATGGGACCCCGGGGTCCCGCCAATTGCTTCAAATGTACTATTCAGGACGTTTTAATTTACTAGGTTGAGGCCCAGTGATAGATGGAGAAGGCTATGTTTGGCCTTCGTACAGCAGTGAATACAACTGATGAAGCTGCGCTATTTCTTCTGCTGATTAATGTAAAATCCGACTCGCGTTCTCAGGGCTATGCCACCGCAGGATCGTTTAAAGAGGTGGCGACGACTCGGTAAAGTTTTCACCCAGCAGTGGATTAACCACAGCCACAGCTGGTGACAGTGATGATTAATGTAATTCTAAAAAAAAAACCCTGCCCGGTGATGAGAGAGACTTCCAGCATCAGGAGAAGCATGTTTGGTGGGTGTCTGGTTGCTATCGGAGTGTGTGGATGTACTCAGCGCATCCACTCCCCCCCCCCACCCACTGCTGCCACCGTCTAATTGGTGAGCACGTGTCACCCGGGAGTGCGGACAGAGAGGAGAGTCCCTTGCGGGTCCCTGGAGGGGTGGTGTTGGGGGGATACTTCCCCCACGTAAGAGGAGGGAGGTCACGGGGTCGCCCGATTCTCAAGATCAGGTTCATTCATTTACATTGGGCGAGGGTGTGTTTTGTCTAGTCACTACTGGACGACTGTGACATTTTTTTTTTGCTTTAAAGCTCATCGGATTCCTCCAGGATAAGTAAATAGTCTGATTATTATTCTGACCGAATCTGGCATCCAAATAAATAAATGAATACACAGTCATTACGTCCCCGTGCCACATATATAGGCCCACATGGATAAATCAGAGTATATTTTTGCACATCCCATCGGTCACACAGCCCTTATTTTTTTATTGGGAGTGCACGTGTCCATCAGCATTGGATTAACACGCGCAAAAATCTCGGGACGGGTTTCAACATTAAGTACCTCGTCTTTTAGTCAGGCTTTACTTTAACCGATGCTGACGAAACTGTCCAATGTTCACATGGTGTAGAAAAGGACCCTTCCTGTTAGATGTGAGTCCTCGCGTATAACGGTGCAGTGTATGTCCGTCGATACGAATGAGACTCTTTATTTATACTGGAGGTAATCCGATGAGCTATGAAGCTCTTTTTTCACAAGTGTAGGGGCGGGTCAGAAATTCACAACAACAACAAAAACAATACAGAAACACGGCAGGAGTGTAAAGTATAGGAAAGGTAAAAAAAATCACTACAACAAATATATAACGGAATAACAAAGCGTGTCAAGGGGCCTTGCTCAGGTGCATCGCAATGACGCAATGACCCTGCATGGCTGCAGAGGCTCCCGTCTTTTCGGGACCACAGATTGACGATGAGCCGTTTGGCGTACACGGTGAGCCGCTGTTGTCATCCCACTGCTGGCTGCTTTCCCTCGCCACGCTGTAAGTGGCATTTGGAGGGGAACGCGACTGCGTCCTGGCCCAGCAGAGACGACTGCACCGCAATGCATCGTTGTACCGTACTTCTATGGAACTGCGTCTATGCTCCCCCCCCCCCTTGCTCTGCACCAACCCGCATTCACCAACGTGTGGTCAATCAACGCCCGCGACTCGCAATGCCTCGGGGGAGTCCATCGTCTTAACCGTGGATTTAGTCCATGGGTCACAACGGAGATTAGCGAGTGTTTATATGTGGGAGGAAACCGGAGCGCCTGGATGAAACCCACGCGTGCGAGGGAGGAACACTATATCCCACACGGATGGAACGGGTAGAGTCCACATTTTTTGAAAATCTGTACCGCCTTCTCCCGGCGAGCCATGCCAAGGATCCTTTCTCGACGCCCAGCGAAAGGGGAGTTTCACGACATTTCTGTTGTGGCGATCCACCAATTCTACTGGACATCTGTGATAAAAGAACTTCCTAGCTAATCGGATTCTACCTACAGTCGAAAAAAAATATGATCCTGCCGAAGCCTCGCCACGTGCGTAGCCACGACTGCGCGGCTGAGAGGGCAGTTTCATGTCATCATCATCATCGTGTGCATGCCTCTCGTTGCGTAGCGGTCCCCACTAGCCGCCACCAGGCAATCCTTAATCCCGCGTTAGCCGCCACGCTGAATACCGTGGTTCCCAACGATCGTGAACAAATGTAGACGTGTTCACGCGAAGGGCGCGAGACAAAATCTACCCGCATTCGTGAAAAAAACAAAACAAATTGCCTCTCACTCAAAACAAAATCGGCACGGACCCTCACCCTCTTGTCTCCTTCACGGTCACGTGCGCCCCCCTCCCACCCCAGGGCCGGATTATGCCATTCGCAAAAGTAGCTACATATGGAGTAGCTACGGGCCCCGCACTTTCAAGGGCCCCGCGCTAAATCCTTTCAAGCTATCAATTCCGGCTCAGTGATTCTGCATTTGCTCTATTACTATAGTACTATACCACATTCGAATTTACGAACGACTGGGTGTTTAAGGTTAGTGTTTTGTTGTATTATCTGGCTGTATAGCAACTGAAAAAATACAATTACTTTACTATGCAAGTTTTAAAATGTATGTGTTTTAATATTTACGTATTTTTTTTATTTAGCGCCCCTTTATAACACAATGCTACAGGCCCCGCACTAGCTTAATCCGGCACTGCCCCCCCCCCCCCACTCAAATTTCCCCTCCCCATGGGGGGGGGGGCGAGGGGCCTTCCATCGGTGACGTCTTTAACAAGCGCACCTCGTTATTATGTGGGGACCTCGCCCATAATTAGCGCTCAGAGTCACTTTTTTTCTCTCTCCCGAATCCGTCCACACCGCGGGATAATTCATCATCGCGCCGGCGAGGGCTGTCAGGCAAGGAGTCGCAAATAATGAACGCGCTGCTGCGTGTGAACGGAGCTCGCGCAGAGAGAGAGAGAGAGCGAGAGAGGGATGGGAGATGGGAGATGAGGTGGTGGGGTAAGGAGGGATGTGGGGGACCCAAGTGCCCGTTGTTGAATGTGTGGACTCGAGGTGTAGCGTCCTTACATTCAACAACGGGCACTTGGGTCCTCCCCCCCCCACAACCCTCCTCACCCCACCACCTTCCTATCGTACCAAAGATAAAGATCACCCGTACAGCCTTAACAGACTGTTGGGGAAAGTACTGCTAGCGAGTAGCACCTATGAAGGCCGGAACTGTGGCGCACGAGGGGGGTGAGTAGGCCAGCACCACGCCCGGCCGCCTTTATCTCCCTCGTGGCGATGTTTACGCACACCACCAGGTACTCGTTTTAGGCTGAGTCGACCTAGGGCAGGTCCAGGACCGGTTCAAATAATTGCCACCGTTATTGGGCGTGAGCGGGAAATCGAGCGCGGGTCGCTAGTTCGTAGCGCAGCACGTTAACCACTGCGCCACCGATCCCCTGCCACACCCCCCCCCCGCTCCAAACACACACACACACACGTGTGGAACACTCTCTCGTGGAATGGGGAAACTTCTCTCTCCTGGAGACTCGGCGAGGTTTTCCTGGCTAAGTCGCCACGCGCTTTATAACTTCTCGTGGATACGTCCAGTTTTTGTTCGGTGGTGACTTTTTTAATTTTCGTCCAATTTTTGGGGAGGTGAAATAATCACACAGCTTTGAGCCTCCTCTCAATCCACTGCTGACATGGAGGAGACCTTCCCCCACTCCCCCACCACGCCACCGCACGCCGCGCCAGTTAAGGGGATTGTTTGACCGCACTTCAAGCTGGTCGGTGAAGAGATGGGTGGGCGATGGAATTAGGAGGGTCCCCGGGGGTTGTTCGGTTATCCAGTCGCCGCTTAGGCGTTGCTATATCCGTGGCCAGTTGAATCTCGGCCGGAATTCCAAACAGTACTCAGCGTGCAACTGCTCAGCCCGGGCTATGAATGCTTTGAGATTGGCATTTCCGTTCGTTGTGTTCGACGTTTGTTGTTGTTCTTTGCTCTAAACACTGTTGGTGAGACAAGGCCATGGAGGCCAATCGGTTTCGAAGACAACGCGTAGATAATTATTATCAAAAGCTACCATGTCTGCATGATTTACCAAAAAGCATGTGTGGTTAATGCAGACTTTATGGCTTGCGATGTGTGTGTTGAACTTCTTTCGCACCGTACGTAGTCAACCGTGCTAATCGGATATGCGGGGGGAGGACAAAAACTAAACATAAAACGCAGTCGTAAATAAATTAGTTTTCAATCTAGATTTAAAAGTGCATAGCTCCAGTGTATTCCTACTATGGGAATTGAGATATAGGGTGTCTATTGGGTGTTTGAACATCTTAACACCTCCTGCATTATTGCCGGAAAGGGTAAAACCGGATTATGTGTTTTTTTTTTTGCATCAGTGCTAGATAAACGATAGCGGCAATCTTTTTTTTCCGTAAATATCAGATTCAAGTTTGAATTAACCACGTGCGGACGCACACAGCGGTGCAGAGAACCTGGCACTCGCAGCTCAAAGTACCGTTTTGTAAGTACCGTGCTGAATCACGGAGTTGTGCCTGACATTTCGAGCCCCGGTGTGTAGGAGACCTGCACCCTCGTTAAATTCACCAAAGAGATACAACATCATTGTCTTCACCTCCTTTACTGTTATTTAAGTGTATCTCTCTCCTCTCTCTCCCCCTCTCTGTGCCACGGCCTTTCTCAAAGACGTCGACGATCAGGGCTTTCCCTTCTGCCCTTCAAACTCTGGCCGTGATATTTGCTCCTCCCGGTTGCATCGGTACTCGTTCACATTTGCACTCAATGACACACAAAGCGCTCGTCACCGATGAACCACCAATAAACTCGCTGATCTCGTCAAGGACCATAAACCATCATCACGCGATACTCTCACGGTCGTCCTCGCAGCAGCAATGGCGGCGGCGGCGGCTTCTGGCCGCCATCTTTGATGGGCGGCCACCGCATCACGAGGCGCATTCAGATGCGCTCCTGCGGCCGTCTGGAACGCTCTTCCTTCCGATATTCGGAAGCCACTTGGAGCTATGGCACTTATAAATCATCTAGATGAAACCCCTACTTATTTAGAATTGTTTTTGTTTGTTTTTAGGTTGTTTTCCTTTCCCCGCACCTCCGATGAGTACGATTGGCAACGCACGGTGCATGCCCACTAACTGCTTGCGTAACTTAATTCGCTGTCTTCCCCATTGGTTGCTTGGGTCTAGCGATACATATAAACAAATGGAGACAAACTGTGATGTTGTTTGAGAATATTGGTTCATAAACACGGGGAGAAGCTCTGATGATTCGATCTCCTGCCATCGAGTGGTGATGTGACATCGGAGAGGAAATTATTTTCAGGTGTCCGCTCATCATCAACGTTGTAGCACCATCAGCATAATCAATGTAGCTCCGTAAGTCGCGTCATTATAATCGTTAATCTGTATCACCATCTTTATTTTCATCGTCATCATCTCGCCACCGTGAGCGCCACAATAACGAGGTTTTGATTTAAAGCTTTCGTGACTGCAGTAATTCATATTCTTAGTTTTTTCGGTAAAGTCACGTTGAAGAGAAACAACAAAATAACAAAATATATATATAAAACAATAAAAAATTCTCACGACGTTTCGACCATAACTCAAACGGTCATCATCAGGTGTGTCGGTTTGCATAAATTTATTTTGAAAACGGCATATTTATTTATTTATATATATAAAAATAACGTTTGCGTCACGCGCAACGATTGGCTGTTTACCAGGACTAGTCCATCTATTTTTTGAAAAGAGGAGGGGGGAGACGAAATTTGTTTTTATGTATGCTGTCTGAAAGGCACTGTAAGCGTGAACAATCAATCAAGAACTGAAATGATTTATCAAATCTTTCCAATGATTGCTAAGATAGAATCCATCTTCTCGGTTGAAATTGTCTCTGTGTTTGTATATGTGGATAGCCTCATGAACGAATCTCTCATGGAAGCCAGATGGCTTACAAAGAACCTCCGTCTTGGAAAAGTCAATGGCATGTGAGCCTACTGAATTAGAACAATGATCTGCTACGGCCGAGGTGTTGGTCCTACCGTGTTTAAGGTCTGCTTTATGTTCACGAATGCGGTCCGAGATATGGCGTTTGGTTTCTCCAATGTAACTACTACCACAGAGGCAACTTAGTTTGTAGACACCAGGGTATTGTATGTCCGGAATCACATCTTTTACAGACGGAACCAGATCACGGATTTTATGTAATGTGTTGAAACGGACCTGGATCTTGTGTTTATTCAAGATTTTGGAGATCTTTTTTGTGATCCCAGCAATGTAGGGTAAAGTGATGGTTTTGAAAGGCTCCTCAAGAGGGTTCTTCTTCATGGTTTGAGTGATAGCTTTGCGGATTGTATAGTCGGAGTAACCATTAGCCCTAAGAGCTTGGTGTACGTGCTTGAGTTCACTGCTTATGTGTTCCTGGTCGGATATGCATTGGGCTCTATGATACAGAGTCTTGATGAGAGAATTCTTCTGTGATGGATGGTGGTGGGAATCCGGTTTCAGATAAGCATCCGTATGGGTAGCTTTCCTGTAGACAGAGTGGCTCATTGAACCATCAGGTCTCTTTTTAATTAGGACATCCAAAAAAGGTATCTTGCCATCTATTTCGACTTCTATTTCGACTTCCATGGTACTGCAGTCACGAAAGCTTTAAATCAAAATTTAATCGCCTCTACGGGGAGGGTTTTCACGTAACTTTAAGATCCTTCAACAAACTCCGGGATAAGAAAGCTCAGCTGATCGAGTCTCTCACCTTCCTGAAGAGATGCCGTGACTCTGGGGTAATACCAATCGCATTTACACTCACCTCTGCTACTGTAACTTCTTCTAATGCGAAACGAATTCTTTTCAAAACTAGCTTAGCTCTTATCTCAGAAAAAATCAGACTTATACGCACAGAACTAGATCAGTTAGACAAGACACTCTACAAATCACACTTATCATTGACGGCAATAATGTCCACATCGGATTGGGAACATGTAGACAATATGACTGCCTCTTCAGCTGCTACTATGTCGACCAAATGTAAGGAAAACCTGATTTCCAAATTTAACCTCCTCTTCAACAAAAGACCGGACCCACACACCAAAAAGTTAGACGTTAATAAAGTCGTAATTAATCGCAGTAACAGTTCTATTTCCGATGGTCTGAAATCCGTTTTAGCTAAAGGTCTAAACTTTGCAGTCACACCTAAACACATACCAGTTAATGATATAATTGCCCAAGTAGACGTTGCTCTCAGGGGCCTGGGTCACATCGCTGCAGACGTAGCAAGATCTGAAATCGCTGCAACCCTCAAAAACGCTAAGATGCCAGCTAGCAACCTCAGCAAAGATGAGCGTTTTGAATTATATAAATTAAAAAAGAGGAATGATATTGTAGTTCTCTCAGCTGACAAAGGCAATGCTACTGTTATCATGGATAAAATAGAATACAACAACAAAATTAAAGAATTACTCGACGATGGTAGTTATACAAAAATAAAAAGAGATCCCACCAACAGCCTCGTCACACAAACCAACAAAATAATTTCTGATTCAACCGCATTAATTGATCAATCTAAACAGTTTTCGTTGAAACCTTCTGCTGCCAGGCCACCAAGATTATACGGCTTACCAAAAATACATAAAGTTGATACACCTCTTCGTCCCATAGTCTCTACTATCAGCTCCCCCACCTACAAACTAGCTCGTTTTTTGTCTGAAATCCTGCGTCCTTTCACTGGAAAGACCACCTCTGCGGTACAAAATTCTACTCACCTGGTATCAACAATCAAGGGTATTTCCCTGTCCCCAGACGACCTGCTTGTCAGTTTTGATGTAGTTTCCTTATTCACCAAGGTTCCTGTACCTGACACCATTGCAATCATTGAAGACTTGGTTCATCAAGGACTAAACACTGAGGTACCCCCCCTGGTGAGACACTGTTTAACCAATACATACTTCACTTGGAATGGAACTTTCTACAAACAAACTGAGGGCACCCCAATGGGCTCCCCCCTTTCTCCAGTTATAGCTAACATTTTCATGGAGAAATTTGAGACTGACGCCATCCAGACTGCCACTCTGCGCCCAACCTTATGGAAGAGGTACGTGGATGACACTTTTGTCATCTGGCCACATGGCCGGCCTGCTCTAGACCAATTCTTCGACCACATCAATTCCATACACCCAGCCATCAGATTTACCATGGAAGTCGAAATAGATGGCAAGATACCTTTTTTGGATGTCCTAATTAAAAAGAGACCTGATGGTTCAATGAGCCACTCTGTCTACAGGAAAGCTACCCATACGGATGCTTATCTGAAACCGGATTCCCACCACCATCCATCACAGAAGAATTCTCTCATCAAGACTCTGTATCATAGAGCCCAATGCATATCCGACCAGGAACACATAAGCAGTGAACTCAAGCACGTACACCAAGCTCTTAGGGCTAATGGTTACTCCGACTATACAATCCGCAAAGCTATCACTCAAACCATGAAGAAGAACCCTCTTGAGGAGCCTTTCAAAACCATCACTTTACCCTACATTGCTGGGATCACAAAAAAGATCTCCAAAATCTTGAATAAACACAAGATCCAGGTCCGTTTCAACACATTACATAAAATCCGTGATCTGGTTCCGTCTGTAAAAGATGTGATTCCGGACATACAATACCCTGGTGTCTACAAACTAAGTTGCCTCTGTGGTAGTAGTTACATTGGAGAAGCCAAACGCCATATCTCGGACCGCATTCGTGAACATAAAGCAGACCTTAAACACGGTAGGACCAACACCTCGGCCGTAGCAGATCATTGTTCTAATTCAGTAGGCTCACATGCCATTGACTTTTCCAAGACGGAGGTTCTTTGTAAGCCATCTGGCTTCCATGAGAGATTCGTTCATGAGGCTATCCACATATACAAACACAGAGACAATTTCAACCGAGAAGATGGATTCTATCTTAGCAATCATTGGAAAGATTTGATAAATCATTTCAGTTCTTGATTGATTGTTCACGCTTACAGTGCCTTTCAGACAGCATACATAAAAACAAATTTCGTCTCCCCCCTCCTCTTTTCAAAAAATAGATGGACTAGTCCTGGCAAACAGCCAATCGTTGCGCGTGACGCAAACGTTATTTTTATATATATAAATAAATAAATATGCCGTTTTCAAAATAAATTTATGCAAACCGACACACCTGATGATGACCGTTTGAGTTATGGTCGAAACGTCGTGAGAATTTTTTATTGTTTTATATATATATTTTGTTATTTTGTTGTTTCTCTTCAACGTGACTTTACCGAAAAAACTAAGAATATAATAATAACGAGGTTAATTACCTTTCCTGATGTTCAGGAGGTGGTGGGATCGATCCCGACCCTTTCGCCTGTATATTTGGAGATTGCATGTTCTCCTCGCGGTCGCGTGGATTTTTCTCCGGGACCTCCGGTTTTCTCCTCCACAGTTAGCAATATGCGTTGAGAGTTTTTTTCCACACGATAAGCCACTACGTTGAGCTATCGTTTGTGGCCAGGTCGCTTGTGAAAAAGAGTTATATAGCTCAGTGAGCCCTACCTCGTAAAAGAAAAATTATTGTCACCGCCACTGAATCATAAACTTCATCGCAAGCATCACCTTCATCATCTCGATCTCATCATTCTGCCATAATCACCACCACCACCACCATCATCGTCCTCGACATTATTATTCTTCTGGGGCCGAAAGTAAACAAAATACCGCTTCTGTTGGTCGTGGAGTTGTGGTTGTTCTTTGAAAAATATTGCCCTCGCCAAAGGAACGTGGAACGTCCCACTACCGACTCAGGCAGGACCGCTCCGCAGTTCCCCAGAACAGGGCCACAATTGGACTGAGAGAGAGCATTTCATTTGTGATAGGCAGCTCGCTTTTGAACAAGAGCTATGTAGTTCAGTGGGCCTTGTCTGGTGACAATAAAATAAAAGCGACGAGCGGGTTAGGGGGGTTGGCGTAAGTAACGCGCTCCTCGGGGTTTGTTATTTCTCAAAAGGGCGCTGCACGGTGAAAAGCGATCGGCTCTGCTGCTGCTGCTGATGATGATGATAACTCCTCCTCTGACGTGGACGCCACTCGGAGGGAAGCAACGAGAAGAAACATTCAGGGGGAAATCGCGAGCGAGCGAGCGATGCGATGAGAGAGTGAGAACGAAAGAGAGCGACAGATAGAGAGCGATCGAGAAGAGAGAGAGCGAGGGAGGGAAGGAGTGTGGCGGTCGCACACGGACGCGCAGAATTCCGTAATTAACCGACAGGGAATTGAAGGTTGCGGGAGAAGCGGCGAGCGCCCCCCCCCCTCCTCCTCCTCCTCGTCTCCCTTCCCCGCTCCCCTCCTTCTCCCCCCCCACTCTCCGCACCCCCCCCCCCACTCCACAACCCGCGCTTGTCACACGCCGCTCCCTCGTGGACGCGACTTGCCAAAAATACCCGCGCCAGCCCCGTGACAGCCTGGACACGCCAGCGGCAGCAGCGGTGGAGCGCCACACTGCTCTCACCCAACCCGGCCACACGAGTTCGATCCCCGCTCATGGCCAACACACAGCGACGATTACCTGAACCGGTCGTGGGCATCCCCTAGGTCGACTCAGGCTCAAATGAGTACCTGGATGCGGTGTGTGGTAAACATCGCCACTCCTCGTGTGCCGTTTCGCTCGCTAACAGCACTTCCTCCAACATTCTGTTAGGCTATAGGGGGGGAGAATCTTTGTACAGTATTCGTTTTTTTGTGACGATGGTGGTGGCGTTGATGATGATTGATAATGATGACGCTAATGTAATGATTATTGTGTAGGGGATGGTGGTCATGGTAGTGGTTATGGTAATAATCGTGGTAATCTCGGTGCCGTGGGCTCTGCTGCTGTTGATGAAGATGGTGGTGGTGATGGTGCCATTATGATGATGATACTGCGAACATTATGATTACAATGATTGTGGTGTAGGTGATGATCATGATGCGGATGATGATGATCATGGTGGTGGTGATGTGTGACAATGATGGCTCTGCGGCTGCTATTGCTGCTGATGATGATGTCGTGGTGATGTTCATCATCATTATGATTGCGGTGTAGGAGTTTCGAAGGGCATAATTGTGATGTTTCTACTATGATAATGATAACGCTGTAATGATATTGATGACGATAGCTTTCTTACAGATGAGAGATTGAACGTTCTCAGACACGCACACATTTGTTTTCTAAGTTCGCCACATCACCCAACAAGGACTAAACACCTCAAGCAGCACCCTCCTTAAAATGAGTTTTGAGACTCATTTGAGGACTGCATAGACAAGACCACTAACTATTGCATAGGTATATTTTTTATAGATACTATTGTACAGATAACTATTATATAGATTGGTAGATACCACTAAATATCCTCTAATCTGATATTCTTCTGTTGGGTAAATCACACACATACATATTTCATAATTCACTGCGTTTGAATTCATTGGTGACAATTTTTATCTTATCTTATATTTATAGAACGCCTGAGCAAAAACAGAGTGATTTACATCGTAAGCTCGTGAGAGGTGTCTGCGGCTTGGGATGGCCTTTATCCAGCAGTGGATTGATCATGGCTCATGACGACAATGGTTTAAGTCGAGCACAGGCACTGGGATGTTCCTGCGTTCACGCAAATCTCGCCGGCACCGTTGCCGATATCAAATGAAGGCGACTGTCAGCTCACTCGAAGTCGCCTTCAACGAGTGGACGCTGGTATCCAAGTGGCCCAATAGGGGGCAGCCTTGGCCAGGAATGATTCACAACGACCCCTTTTGTCCGAGCGATTTTAGGGTTCCCCATCCCTCCCCGGCCAATTAACATTGCACAAAGGTGCCCGTCAGAGTCATTTATTACCACAGTGAGCATTCGGGCGGTGCTCATCTCCCGTGTACGGCCTTGAGCCAGTAGCGCACGCTCCACCGTTCACATTGGCAGGGACGGGTCTATCCGTACAACGACCGCCGTTAACTTCCCCCTACAAGGACCCGTGGCGCTCGGTGCGACGACGATGACGACGTGTGTGCAGCGTTGGAGGAGGGCTGATTGCCCTGACAGGTCTTGGACTGGTTTACCACCAGTCCGGCGGCCAACAAGGAGGAGAAGACCTAAGACAGGATTTCCCAAACTTCAGTCCACCACCGCCACGCAGCGTATTTCGGCGTTTACCAATGTACACCCTCCCCAAAGATACAAATTAACTCGTTCCACGCTGCACGCGCCCGATGATTGTTAAATACGATCCACGCATTCCACGTGTTCCACGTCTATGCGTGCACAAGTGTTCCAAATGACGGAGACGGCGTTAATTGCAATGCACGTCCAGTGGTACGCGTTTAATAACAATCATCGGGCGCGTGCAGCGTGGAACGAGTGAAGTTGTATTTGACTGTGAAGGAGTAAACGGGTAAACGCGGAAAGACGGCGTAAGCATGGTGGCGGCGTCGGTTGTCCGCAAGGACTGGGGGTTGATGGGACACCCTAACCGCAGGGCAGATAATACGAGACTAACCGAGGCGGACCTTGGGAGGTCGATTGCGTGGTGACCACACAGCAGCTGCACGATCTGGCAGAGTGTAGAACGCGTTGGCGGGGCGCCGATGGTGGTGGCATCGGCGCACTTCGTTCGTCCATGTCGTCCACATCTTGGTTCCAGGTGGCACTGTTCCCACGCAGTTTGTACTCGTTCCAGGTGGCACCATCCCACGTGGACCGGCCCCCACGGTGTGATGACCCTTCTTGTTGTCGTTGCTTGTTGCACTTACCATATGGCCGAGGTCCGGTTCTGGGTGGCACAGTTCCCGAGTGTGGCTGACACCGTGAGCCAACAATACCCAGTGGTGCCGATACAAAGACAAAGATCCCCCGTATGGTCTTAACAGACTGTTGGGGCAAGTGCTGCACCTAGGAATGCCGGCACGACACACGAGCGGGGGTGGGTGGCCAGCAACCACGCTCGGCTGCCTTTATCTCCCCAGTGGCGATGTTTATACACCACACCAGGGACTCATTTGAGGCCGAGTCGACCTAGGGGAGGCCCAGTACCGGTTCGGACAATCGTCACCGGTGGTGTTGGTGGCCATGAGCCACCAACACCGCCGGGTTCGTAGCGCAACGCGCTCACCGCCACACGACTTCGTGTGTGCCCGCACACGCGCACCACCCACCCCACCCACCTTCTAACTCCGCGAATTAATTAATTGCAATAATTGGGGGTTGCAGTCACGGGCCGCTTGCCCTGCGCCTCGCGTCTCCGCGCAATTAACCACCGCCACGCGGCGCCAGGTTAAACAGAATCACGCGCGGGTCCCGCCGACAGAGTCATTAATTTAACGCAAAGGGCGGCTGAGCGACGCGTTAATCAGGCAACGGGGCAGTGTTCGTCGCTAATTTTGAGAGGGGTGGTGGAGGGGGGGCGGAGTAAATTTTCGCCAATGAGACATCATGAGCGTGAAGCTCCGACACACATTTGAAACCATTGAGTTTTGACAGCAGCACAACGGTGATGGGGAGGAGAGGAGTGTGTTCACTCTTTTGTGTAGTTTTGGGGGCCGCACTGAAGGCAACCAGAGGAACAGACAGTGGCCCGCGGGCCAACAGCGTCAACACTCGGCTCTCCGGGTTCGCTTCCTTTGATAGAATTCGGGCCTGCCGAGTTGTGTTTGCCACGCGGCGATTGGTGGTGGCTATGCTGCTGCACGTGAGCTGTCTGCAATCCAGTGTTCCTGTTGGGGGCAGCAGCGGGAAGGGTTGGTGGATCGCCGCACGCAAATGTTGCGGAACTCCCGCCCCATGGACCTCGAGGTGCTAAAACCCTGCCTCGCCAGCAGAGGGCAGCGCAGCAAGTCCGGACTAATCGCCCCGTGTCCATCTGGACACGGGATGAAGCGTTGTTGTCGTTGTTGTCCATGTCGTCTTATCTTGAAGGCATTTATAAAGCGCCTTATTCAAGGCCTTATTCAAGGCGCTTTACACAGAATGAACAATAGTGCATATATATGCAATGTTGGAGGTGAATGAATATATGCGAGGAAGCAATGGGTGGCAAATCCGGGATGCGTTAATTCGTAGAAAGTAAAATTGATGGCAGTAAATGACGATGACTGGATTGAATGAATGAATGGGGAATGAGTGAACGCCATAAAATGAGAATATGGAGAGGTAACGGTGGTGGTTATGAAGGGGGGGAGGGGGGCAGAGATTAAGGGGCTGCAGGGTGACTGGTTCAATGTTGAGGGGGGAAGTTTGTTCCAGTGAAGCGTGTGGGCAAGGAGAGAGGAAAACGAGTGAATGCATGGATTGAGCACAAGGAGAAGGAGGAACAGAGAAACAGCAAATATTGAGAACGGAGAGGGCGAGAAGGCGTGGCCAAGATACGGTGTGGCAAGTCAGTGAAGAGATTTGTAGAGCAGAGTGGGGAATATATATATCCTTTCAGGCAATCAAACAGGAGGTGTTAAGATGTTTAAACGCCAAAGAAAAACCTTTCGCGAGGAATCATGTCTGCATTAACCACACGTAATTGTGGTGAAACATGCAAACGAATAAAACATGCTCTGATAATTACATCTGCACGAGCCTTTAGCCCGTCCAAGGACGGGTGTAGTGCAGCAAATCTGAAACTTGCAGGGGAAAAGCACAGACCGTGACGTGATATATTCACTGCATCAATTCGTGTGCAATTTGTAAGGGCGCGGTGACACAGACCTATTTATGTTTAAGGTTATCATCCCTTGTTCATCATGAGGTCCTTTTTACTTTGATGTCTCATTAGCGTAACGGAGATCACGTGACGTGAGGGTTCTGCCTTTGTAGTGAGGGTTGTGAGTTGACGCCGAGGAGGGGGAAGGAGGCGCCTCGGCTCCCCCCCATGTGGAGTGACGTGAGCTGCTAATTATTATGAAATGGGGGGGGGGGGGGTGTCCATTTGGAGGACGTCACCTGCTCATGATTATTAATTAGGGGGGTTGTTCGATGTGGAGTGACGTCACTTGCACATTATTATTAATGAGGAGGGTTGGGGGGGGTGTCCATTTGGGGGACGTCACATGCTCATGAATATTAATTAGGGGGGCTGGTCGATGTGGAGTGACGTCACGAGCGTTAAGGACAGACATTCCTGGGTGATTATAGTAGGTATTGCTCTGATATATGTGTAGCGTTGGGAATGCACATTGTATGCCGTCCGTATATACACTTACCTGCAGTTGCCGGCAAAGGTCCATAGAGAGTGCCGCCTTGAGATGGGGAAGGTCAGGGAAAGCTGGACCATTGAGGCGCCAGGTTATCCCCCCCCCCAAGACCCCAGGTGAGGGGTTGGGGGGTTCTAACAGAGTCCCCTGGAAGGTTCCAGAGAGGGGGCGGCACCGTGGGTGGAGAGTCCCCGGGAGGTGTATAAAAGGGGCACCTCAAGCGCAGCTCGGGGCAGTGTTTTGAAGATGAAGAAGGAAGATCGGCCTAGCTAGGACCCTGGGACCCCGGGACCCGACGTCCTTGTAAGGGCCTTGCAGAGCTCGGCACCAGTGGTCAGGACTCATGAGAGTCTGGCTTCGTGCGTGGCACACCGGATGACCCGGAGCAAAGCCACCTCGAATACGGGGGGGGGAAGCAGGAGGCATGGTGGTGGTGGGATGGTTAATACTCAACATCGTCCTTATCTGGGCCACCTAAAAGTTGTTCGTATCCCCATCCAGTGTATATATTCAAGTAGAGTATGAACTTTCCAAAGTAATTCGGCGAGCTGTTTTTTTTGCCGCTCCGTGTTATTCGCCTGTGACCTGACATTGGAGCCGAGGAACACAAAGTGTTGGGCGAGGCGGTGGAGGGGGTGGTCCAGGGGGTCCGTAGCATTATTCAATTATCACTTTTAATTCACACAAATTATTGGCCATCCCCTGAGAGCCGACATGCAGCGAGTTACGGCGGCGCCAAACGGCAACAATCCTGCAAAATATGAAAACAAAACCAGAGCGGACGTTACACAATAAAAAATATATAAAATAAAAACAACACAAACTCACTAATTATTCTGCCCACCTGGGGCAGGCTGGGCAAAAAAAAAAACCTGCAATTTTCAGAATTGCTAATTTATACCTGATTTGGTTTCTTTACGGCGATTACAACAAAGAAATTAATCCCATGTTGGAGCACACCAACATCCCCCGCCACGCCGTCTTGCGAGAGAGCGCTCGCGTGCCAAAAGCGCCCCCTCCCCCCCCACTTCCCAAAGGGCTTTGATTAGCGCGCTGATGAACAGAGCAGCCCCGTTCTCGCATTAATATTCTGACAGGCCACGTAATGAGGCCGGCGCTCGCCTTATAAAGCGGGTCGAGGTTGCACTGACACAGAGGTGGGCTGGACATCTACCACCAGTCTCGCGCCGTGACTCGTATATCACAGCGTTATGATAATAGGTTTTTCCCCTTTTTTTCTGGCAACAAAACCGGTGTTAAGATGTTAAAACACCAAACTGAAACCTTTTACAGGGAATCGTGTCTGCATTAACCACAATGCTTATGGTCAGAATGCAAACAAAAAACATACTCTGATAATATATTGGCATTGTCTTTGAAACTGATTGGTCCACACCAGAGACAGCTTTCTTTTGAGCCTAGTCCCAAAATGGTGTTAGACCAGAAGACGCCAAAAGGCGTACAGCACAAAGACAATGCACTATCAGAGTAATGAGAGCTCGGGGTGAGCATCTACATCATGGAACGTCCTTTCATCATGGGACCTCCCAGCGTTATTTTATCACTTTGGTAAACAACAGCTCCGCCAGTGGGTCGTTTGCCTCTCTGGCAAGTATTTGCTTTGGATGTTTTCTTATACATAAAAGTCTCCGCGCGCGAGCTTGCGGAGGATTTGGCTCTCGGACGGTGGGGTTCAACTCCGAAAAAATGTACCGGGTGGCATGCCCCAAGCCCTGCTGTGGGAATAGGCTATTCCGTTTTCCATTCCCTCAACTTTAAATTAGTTTAATTAGCGATTTAGTGCCATTCTTATTCTAATTGTTTACTTATTGCACGAGCTCGACCATACCAATTGATGACAATCCTGCCACGTGGCGGGGGGGGGGATGCCCATGCCAAGTGATGCGCGTTCGGTTCAGCTCACGGCCACACCACGGCACTCTGTCACGTGAGTACTTTGTGATATAGAGTCACAATATATACTGCTATAGAGTCACCATGTACTACTGTACAGTCGATATATACTGCTAGAGACTCACCATGTACTACTGTACAGTCGATATATACTGCTAGAGACTCACCATGTACTACTGTAGAGTCGATATATACTGCTAGAGACTCACCATGTACTACTGTACAGTCGATATATACTGCTATAGAGTCACCATGTACTACTGTACACTCGATAAATACTGCTATAGAGTCAGCATGTACTACTGTACAGTCGATATATACTGCTATAGGGTCAGCATGTACAACTGTACAATCGATATATACTGCTATAGAGTCAGCCTGTACTACTGTACAGTCGATATATACTGCTATAGAGTCAGCATGTACTACTATACACTCGATAAATACTGCTATAGAGTCAGCATGTACTACTGTACAGTCGATATATACTGCTATAGAGTCAGCATGTACTACTGTACAGTCGATATATACTGCTATAGAGTCAGCATGTACTACTCTACTCATAGCAGGTACCACCACTGTCGCTTACCCTGCTGTAATCATAGCAGCTACCACCACCGTCAGTATGCACTGCTGTTCTTAAACCATGTACCACCACAGTATGCACTGCTGTTATCATAGCAGCTACCACCACAGTATGCACTGCTCTTCTGATACCAGCTATCACCACAGTCAGTATGCACTGCCTTTGTGATAGCAGGTTACACCAGAGTCACTAGGCACTGCTGTAGTGATACCACAAACCACCACAGTCGGTTTGTACTGCTGTAGTTCAAGCAGGTACCACCACAGTCCGTGTGCACTGCTGTAGTGAAAGCAGTTACCACCACAGTCGGTATGCACTGCTGTAGTGATAGTGCAAACCGTCGATGTGTGTGTACGTAAGTCCATGTGTGTGCGTGGTGTGCGTGTGTATAAAACTACTCTTTTTTTAATTAAGTTACTTCTTTTCACAATAATAATGCCTGCGTCTAAGTCCATGTGTCTGTGTGTGTGAGTCAATGTGTGTGTGTGTGAGTCTGTGTCTCAGAGTCGATGTGTTTGTGTGTGTCAGTCGATATGTCTGTGTGCTTGTGTCAGTCCGTGTGCATGCGTATTAGTCGCAGTGTGTGCGTCGCTCCATGTCAGTCAGTGTAAGTACATTTTTTTCTGTGTGTTATTTGTGTGCGTGTGAATCCATGTGTGTGTCTCTACGTACATGTGTGTGTGTACGTACGTCCATGTGCGTGTGTCAGTCCATGTGTGTGTACATCTATGTGCGTGTGTGAGTCCATGTATGTTTGTGTGGGAGTCTATGTGTGTCAGTCGATGTGTGTATGCCAATGTGTCTATGTGTGACAGTCTAAGTGTGTGTGTGCATCGATATGTGTGTGTAAGTTCATATGTCTGTGTGTGTGAGTCTATGTATGTCTGAGTCGATGTGTGTCTGTAAGTCGATGTGTGTGCGTGGGTCCATGTGTGTGCATAAGTCCCTGTGTGTGTCTGTAAGTCCATATGTGTGTGTGTAGGTCAATGTGTCTGTGAGTCTATGTATGTGTGTGAGTCCATATGTGTTTGTAAGTCTATACATGTGTGCGTGTCACTCGATGTGTGTGTGTAAGTCAATGTGTGTGTGTCAGTTGATATGTGTGTGTGTTAGTCCATGTGCGTGTGTGTTAGTCGCTGTGTGTGCGTGGCTTCATGTTAATCAGTGTAAGTACATTTCTTTGCGTGCCTTTAGGTCCATGTGTGCGTTTTAGTCCATGTGTGTGCTTTATTGACCTGCTCAAGGCCTATGATACCATCAGTAGGCCTGGGTTCAGGGTTACTCTTCGTGCTTTCGGACTCCCTGACCCTCTGCTCACGATCCTTAAGGACCTTCATGATCCTGAGCGGCCCCACGTCAAACTACGTGACTGTGAGTCAGAGCCATTCCCTCTACACCTTGGGGTGCGACAGGGATGTCCTCTGCCTCTCACATTATTTTACATATATTGGGACCACGTAGTTCTTTAAGCCTTCAATGCTCATCGATGCCCGGGTGCGGTCAAGGGATGGCTCCCTATTGGTCAACCACGTTATGTATGCCGATGATCTGGTAATTAATGCTCACTCAGAAGAGGAGTTGGACGTGCTGCTGCTGAACCTGGAGCTTGCCACTAAGAGGTGGGGATTTACCATCAGCCCCACCAAAACTAAGCACCTGCCTGGGTATCTTGTACCATCGGACAAACCACCCCCACAACTCACAATTGGTGATGGGCCAGTTGGGGAGAGAGTGCAGAGTTTCCCTTACCTGCCCAGTGTGCTCATGACTGCCTCCGGTTCAACACCAGAGGTCTCACTCCAAATCAGTCGAGCGGCATTATCTTTTCATCGGCTGCGTAACACTGTGTGGAAGCTACCTGGTCTCTAGCTCCGCACGAAGCTCCACGTCTTCTCGCCCACGGTCATTACCTCCCTTCTCTACGCTTGCGAAACTTGGACCCCCCTAAAGCAACATCTTCGCCGGTTACAAACATTTAGGCTGGCCTGCCTACGATCCATACTAGTTTTAACCAGGCTGGATTGTGTGATGAGCTGACAAATCCTTGAAAGATCTGGACAAAGTCCCATTGGTGACCTCCTACGCCAGTCAAGGCTGCGTTGGCTGGGCCATGTACCCCGCATGCCGAGCCACCGCATGCCTAAACACCTTTTGTTCCACCGGATCGAGGGGGCTTAACGGGCACGGCACAGGCTAGAGAAGAGATGGAGTGATGTGGCGCAGGACGATGTGCAGCTGAGTGGACTTATCGATGACTGGTACCAGCGGTGTCAAGATCGGCCTCTGTGGAGGAGCCTCGTGAAGGACGCTACTGGCCAGTTGGAGGCAGTCGTCCTCCAACAACAACGGAGGGCGGAGGAGCGACTCTCAGAACAACGAGTGGAGCGCCGGGTGGCTAAAGCACAGCAAGTTAGCACGGTAGAGGGCACAGGTGGTGCATCAGCCAGTCATCTCAGTCGACCCGTGGCACCTGGGTCTGCCCCGTGACCTCCTGCCAGCGGGCGTTCGACACTTCACGTGGCCTCAAGGTGCACATAGCCTGCCACAAGCGTCGTGGTGACATCAACGCCACTTAGTGGTGAATGGCGGTTGTTATTGTTGAGTCTATGTATGTGTCAGTCAATATGTGTGTGTAAGTCTATGTGTGTGCGTGTGAGTCGATTTGTGTGTGTAACTACATGTGTGTCCCTAAAGTTGATGTCTGCGTTTGTGAGTCCATATGTTTTTGCGTGCGTGTAAGCCGATGGGTTTCTATGTGTGTGGGTCCATGTCTGCGTGTAAGTCCATGTGTGTATATTCCTTTTTCGCTACTGGCAACGCCAGGTACTAACCGATAGCATTTAAATAAAATTACGCATGCTCCTGCATAAAAAAAACCCACAATAACCCCCCCCCCCATTTTCACGTGCAGTGTAAAACTCAAAATATAAACAACGTGCGTGGCAACGCGTGTAAGAATGGATGTCAGTCTAAAAGCTGGTAACTCGATTACAATGCAGTGTAGAAACATATGCTGTGGATTTACGCGGCGTCCAAAACGGCAACCACGACAATGCACACAGAACTTTGAGGCATGTACGTGCGTATGTTGAACTTCTTTCGCACCCTAGGTAGCGAACCGCGCTACGTGGAGGTGCGTCGAGTGGCATCATCGTTGTTCCGGAGACCAAGGTGGTTAATAGTGGTGGGGGGTGGGGGGGGGGGGTAAGGTAGGGGATTCACCCGACAATGAATAGACCCGGGTCTGTACATTCAAACATTGATTACTGGCTTTTAATCTGCTCATGCACCTACCAACGAGCACCCTCGCGTCTCGATGCTGCCACGCATCCTCATCCCGCGGCTATTCTACGCCCTCGCACATTTAGGGCACATGCCCCCCTCCCCCACCACCAATTTTCCCATTCCTAGGCCAAGAACACGATAATTATATAATAGAGGACGTTTCGGACAATGGCCCTTCTTCATAGCACATGTTAAAACAAAACCCCCATCAATAATACGCGGCTCGACCTGGAAGGGTTTGTAAGGAATTTGAAAACGCAACTCAGGAGTGGCGAGACTGCTCATCATGCACGCTCCGCTTCGCGTTACCACTTTCGGCCAAGATGGACTTTGTGAGCTTACGTAAAAGAGATTTCATGGCGTACCGTAATCTCCACATCAACCCGGGTTTTTTTGTAAAATATATACATATTTTCGTGTAATCATAAATCATAAAGCTTGGCAGCGTCCATGCGTTGCAAAGAAACCGCCACAGTGAATTGTTGAGACGACATGGAGGGAAAGGCGATTCCGACCACAGCACCGAGGCCCGCGTTGAATCAGTGAGGCTGTGCTGCTCGCTGATGGGCTGCAGATTGTGAGCGATGCGTTCAATTTGGCACGCCGCTCAAAATCCTCTCCTGACGCCGTTAAGTCATTGATTCTCTAATAAGAGGAATGAAGGTGGGTGGTTTGCTGCCAGCCACCGTGGTAATGTGGAATTTCCTCCACGTACTAAGGACCAGTAACAGACGAGCATCACCCGATTGCTAGTTTGAACTCGAGGACGATGGATGTGTCACATCGAACCTTCTAACCCTCAGAATCAGGACCTTTATTGTGACTGCAGGAGGAATCCGATGAGCTATGAAGCTCTTGTTCACAGATGTCCACTGTGGGCGGGCCAGACTGGCTCTGCATCACATGCCATCAGCTGGACGGTTATTCAAAAAACAAACTATACGTCGGCGTATTAAATTGAACCAAAATAACAATTGTAAATATATCGATAGATAATAACAGCCACTTGTAAATCCACTACCAAACGAAAGCCTCCATTGCAATGTCTGTTATGGGGGCTGTTTAACCATACTTGACCACGCTGGTTCACATCACTCGCCACTGATGTCAGCCGTTGAAGTCGGCAATCAAACTCCGGTCATCGGGGTGCATAGCCCAGTGCGCTAACCACTGCGCCACCACTCCCCCGTTACAATCGTAATCACCATCAAAAGCGAGACCATGGACTGGACGCTTGTGGTAGAACTCAGCCGAGGCGATGCCTTTAAATCGTCTCTTGGCGCCACGTTCCCGCTCCCCCCCAGGCCGTGTCCCCACATGCACGCTGGCAAACGACTCATCAAGTGGTGTCGCTTACACACAAAGACACGAGGGAGTTGGGCGGCGAACACCACGCCCGGCCGCCAGTTCGTCTCGCCAGTGCGTGCCGGAGTTTACACACTGCACCAGGTACTCATTTTGAGGCTGAGTTGACCTAGGGGAGGCCCAGGACCTTCTCAGACGATCGTCACTGGGTGTTGGCCGTGAGCGGGAATCGAACTCGGGTCGCCGGGTTCGTAGCGCGGCGAGTTAACAGCTACACGAGCACACATACACAAAAAGACAAAGATCCCCCGTATAGGCTTAACAGGCTGTTGGGGCAAGTGCTGTTAGCGAGCACCTATGAAGGCCAGAACGGCACACACACACACACAAAGTCCACACAGAGGACACACACAGACACAGGACACACACAACGTCCACAGACACACGGACTGGGAGAAGGGCCAAGCGCAGCGCCGTTAAGCGGGCAGCGTGACCTCTACAGCAGCACGAGTCATGCACGCGGCGCTGGAAATACGCGCCTCAAAAACTGCGAGCTCGGGGTGCCTTTTGGCTCCGCGGCCTTAGAAGTTAAACGATTGCTGTAAACCTCTGACGGAAGGTCCCAGAAGCCCTCTCGAGATTTTTTTCGTTATTTCTTTCTCTCTCTCCTCCCAACCTGCTCGACACGGGGGCCCTGCGAACGAGGGCGCCAAAGCGAACAGCAGACGGATGGCGCGAGGGCTCCGTAGCATTTTTTTTATTGGACTATAAGCGAGGCCATTACATCCGTCTGTTGGGTCGAGACATCGGCGGCGAGAGCCCCCGGGGTTGCTGTAGCGGTACTCGCGCCGGCGGCGTGCGAATCATCGACTCGCCGCCCGGTACCGTGGACCCAGGCGGCTACCCTCCACCCCCCAACGACGACCCTGCCAGGTCATCCCAAGCGCTCGACAGCTGCTGAAGAACGACACCGCCCCCACCCCCCCCACCTCGCCACTCGACACCCCGCCGCACCCTAATTTTATTTAAAATATTTTTTTCATCATAAGTCATAATTAAGCTCCTTTGTCATTTCAGCTGCAGAAAAGTCTGTTAGTTTTGGCACTTTCTCTAACAGCAGAATAAAGGAGCTGAAAACGGCTCTAATGAGCGACAATTACTCTGGCGTTGAAAGCCAATTAAAGCCTAAATCTGTCTCCCGGGAGGTTGTTTCGCTGCCTCTCTCTCGTGCGCGGCAATAGCCTCGATTCCAGGGCACGCATTTGTCTCACGCTGTGCCTTTCACATTACCGCGCTGCTAAAATTAAAAAAAGAACAGTTTTGTTTCGGTTCTAAGTGTCGTGATAGATGCCGAGAATCAACAGCTATCAGGATTTTTTGATGGGCCACACGGTGCAAAATCCCCAATTGCACCTCTCCGAGCAGAAACCGGAGCGGTGTGAATCTGCGACATCAATCTCTGGTGATTTAGAATCGAAACCGGGGCGCGGTCGCCGCTTTTGTGCGGATAACGACGCTACAAAAGTAGCTACCTCCTCGGCACCGCAACTAGCGAGTCTTCAGCGCTTTCGCGGACGGTGCCTAACTCTAGAGCACTGTTGCGGTGGTGGTGGTGGTGCAAATGCAGTGAAGTTATCGTTCTGTAAAAAAAAAAACAATGGCTTTGCAACGGCACGCGAGGGGCTCGCTCGCTGTTTGTGTGTGTGTGTGTGCAAGCGTCACCCTCGGCTGTTTCACAACTTACTGGGGGTCAGTTTCCGCGGAGCTGCCTCCGCGCGGAGTGTTGGAGGGAGGAGAAGGAGGTGGGGGGGGGGGCTGACAACAACGGGGTTGAGTTGGGGAGGGGGAGTTTAAGGGCCCCCCCGGGTGGGGGTTTGATGTACTTGCTCCTGGAGCCGCGTGAGCGCTCCATAACGCGGCCTACAAAAATTGCACGCGGCCAAGATAAATCATAATAATAATTACCGCGTGGGCGGAGGGCTCTGCCTCTTTTTTCATCCCCTTTTTTAAATCGTTCGCCTTTCGTCAACGCTGAATCCTCACGCGCACTCGAGGAAGCGAAATGCCACCGTTGGTCGCTTTCAGCTGCTGCATTTGATAACCGTCGGTTTTATGAAATAAAAAATATATATATTTAAACAACACAGCGTTAATTTACGGGTGATAACAACGGTAACAAATTAGTAATCTCCGCAACGTCAAATTGTATACGACGGCAATTTGTTTAAACATTGTATTTTACGTGTGTACAACGATCCAGAAAGTCCAATATGAGGACCGAGCCACACAAACATAATTGGCAAAATTAATTAATGTTACGTATTATTGGTCAGTATTTTCAGCCTTCAGTCTTGGCCAAAAAAGTGAAAGTAAAAATAAAAAAGATAATCTCACATCAATGCATAGGATTGTGCTTGCCTTCATCGATGGTGACCCTGAGCCTGCGGTAGAAAGTCCACATTCCTATTACAAGTGGGTAGTCCCCCCAAAACGTTGCAGAAGATGACCCCCCCCCCCCCATTTAATAACACGACACATACTGTAGATTAATTCAAGGCCACTGGTGCAGTGTGCTGGCGAAGGGGAGTCTGGTCACAGACTTACATTGCTCAGCACGGGCCCGCTTTGAGACTGCGTGATCAATGCCAGTGCACTCGACTGGATTCTCGTACCATTCTTAAAGACGCGGTGGGGCACTTCTGTTGTTCAGTCGAAATGTGGACGCATTGTAAGTGAAAATATTAAGCACGTAATGTTTTATTTTATTTTATTTAAACGCTTATTCATTATTATGAATACAATTATATGTAATTTGCAGCTTGCCACAACCACGAAATGAAAGAAAAAATCTTACCGAGTCTGTGTGCTTTTTTTTCCCCAAGACGGTCGTGCATTGGAATCGTTTGGCCTACATGTTGGTGTCTGGAGAAGACGCTCGCATCTGAGAGGAGAGCACCCAGAGACCACAGATAAACACAGACACTGCCATCTGCTGGCCACTCTGCTGGCCACACGTGATATATAATGATAATTACATGAGCGGAAGCAGACTCGTCATGGCCAACACCAGCGACGATTATCTGAACCTGTTCTGAGCCTTCCCCCACCGCACACCGTAACAAGTTACTTGTTACGGTGTGCGGTAATCATCGCCACTAGGCGTGGGCGTGGTGTTGGCCACCCACACCCTCGTGTGTCGTGTCGGTGGTCGTTGTCTTGCGTGCGCGCGCGGTGTGTCCCCTTTCCGATCACCTCGCTCCGATCTCCAACCCCTCCTCTGAGCCAGGTACGGGCCAAGCTAAGGGGCGCGACGCGACACGCCTCGTCTGGCTTATACCTCGGGGTCAACTCGGGCGGTCCTGCTGAACCCTCTGGGACGAGTGAGGGGCTCGACGCTCTTAACAACCTCATCAGGCCGGCAGGGGCCACAACAACAGCAGCAAAACGAGCAATTTCCCATGTTGGACACTGGTTGGCATTTCACACCCGAGGTGGTGTAGCGACCAACTCCCCTTTAGGCGACATCAGCCAGTACCTGAGCCCGGGCGGCTGGCTTGACCAAGCCAGGCAACAAACCACGCTGTGCCCAGCAGCAGCTGCGACTCGAGAAGACGCAGTGAAGACGCGACCGGTTCAAGTGCCACAGTGGCTAGGAGATCTTGACTCAAAGCTTTCGTGGCTGCAGGAATTCACATTATTTGGGTCTTTCGGTAAAGTCACGTAGATATGTTGAAAGAAAATAACAGACATTACGACGTTTCGATCACAACACATGCGATCGTCATCCTCCTGATGACGATCGCTTGTGTTGTGATCGAAACGGCTAGGAGACGTTAACTGCCTCGCCTGGTACACAGGAGGTCGTGGGTTCGATCCCGACCCTGACGCCTGCTGCTGTATATTTGGAGTTTCTGTGTTCTCTTTCTGGCATGGATTTCTCTCTGGGTCCTCTGGGGGGAGGGGGGGTTTCCCCCTTCCACATTTAGAATTAAGATCACGCGTTTAGAGTATTTGGCTGCCTATACATTTCCACACGATAAGGCGCTTCGCGTGAGCAGTCATTTGTGATAGCCAGGTTGTGTCTGTAACAAAAAGAGCTACACGGCCTCAAAATAAAACATAGTTATTTTTTTTAATGCAGAGACACCGACTAAACCTCGGCGCGTGCTACGCTCGCTCGATACAAAACCTGTGCACGGCGCTACATGGAGTTGTAGTGTTACAAAGCCGTGCGGCAGGCACACAATGTATATATGCAATATAAGAATAGGTTTTACCCTTTCCGGCAATAAAAACAGGTGTTAAGATGTTAAAACACCAAACATAATCCTTTTGCAAGGAATCATGTCCGCATTGACCACACAAGGTACTTGTGGTGAACATGCGAACAAAAAAACGTGCTCTGATATCATAATAAATGGCATTGTCTTTGAAACAGATTGGTCCACACCAGAGACAGCTTTCTTTAGAGCCTCGTCTCAAACAGTGTTAGACCAGAGGACGCCAAAAGGCGAACAGCACAAATAATGCACTATCAGGGTATTTATAACTCGGGGTGAGCAGCTACAATAAGCAAACCCACAACAATGGAGCATCCCCACGATAAATGCTGCCCTCGCCATCGACGACGCCACGAATCCCGGTTTCCACGCGCACGAGACGAATCGCGTTTGATTAAAGGAACAATCATTGTCCAGTCTGCGTCAGTGCACTAGCTGGATGAAGGCCATAAGCATTTCGTGGGCGGTCATGGCTGAATGATTTGGTACAGAGAACACATTTTGATCTCGCCGAGTCACCCGACTGTCGTGGGTGCTCCTGTGCAGATCGTGTCCTAGGTGCTCGGGTCGATTGTTAACTTCGCAGGTGGCAGCGGCGCTTGTGGAGGCCTCCAACCAGCAGTGGATTGACCGCTGCTGCAGCTGACGATGTTGACGAGGAATTTCGTTACGGTTAATTAACCTGCGTTGTAAACGAGTGGCTACTAAATACCGCAGCAGCGCGGCCACGCGTGAAAGTCACTTCCGCAGCGCACTCCGGCAGTGAAGGTGAAGACGCGGGCGCGAAGGCCGATAGACTTCAATGAATCTTCATTACCCCGCTATGGATTTTAGAGCGGGTGCGTGCGGCTGTGCCTTTCGCGAGAGCCGCCTTCCAACGCTGTCTCCCCGCTTTTTTTTTTGGTTCCCCAATGCGATCCCGTGAATTTTTAAGCGCAATCGCCCGTGCGGTTCAATTGACTCGACGCGCCGAGGTGGCAAGGTTAAGTGGCGTGCGCGCGCTTTGCAAATTGTGAGCATATCTCATTGCACTTAGCGCAATGAATCATAATTGACGGGGGGGTGTAGGGGCGGGGGCGGGGGCAGGGGGAGGTGCGACGTACAATCTGTACAGGTGAACTTTACCTATAGATTTTACAGACTGGGTCAACTGCTGTTAGCGAGCACCTATGATAAAGGGTCGATACGGCACACGATAAAGGTGGGTGGTTTTACACACCGCACCAGGCACTCGGTTTTTTTATGGCTGAATCGATCTAGAGGGGAGGCGTGTGCGCCTTTCAGATATTGTCGTCACCGATTTCTCGGGACCGCCGGGTTCGGGTGCCGGGTTCGCAGCACGGCGCTCTAACCCCTGCACTACCGCTCCCCACTGTTGTGAAAGATTACGCGCGTAGGAGCGTCCTTACAAAACGGACCCGCGACAAGCAGCGCGGTTACACGTTACAACAGCCCTGGCCTCTGACCCACGGCCACAGCAATAAACAAACTCCTGCTTTGCATCCACAAACACGGGGCACGCGATGAGCGCTCCTTTGTCACGGGCGCGCTCGCTTCGCGTCCCTTTTATTTGTGCCCCTTGAACGTCGTCGGTTCCCCCTACCGAGGGGTCCACAAAAGTGACTCACTCGCAGGCAGCCGCTTCCTGTCGCGCTGTCCGTCTCTCAGACGCCACAAGCAAAAGTGGGGGGGGAGTGGGTGGGTGGGCGATCGAGGATCACGCGCAGGCCGGCGTGATGGAGCCGCGCATCCATCACGTGGCGGCGGTTGCGGTGCTGCTGTTGCGTTAGCAGTGGTGCACAATCACAATTCCCACTAGAAACACATTTTATCTTGTTCGACCGAGTAAGGCCCCCGCTGAGCTGCGTAGCTTTTTTTCAGAAGCGACCTGGCCACAAATGATAGCCCAATTAATTGGTGTATCATGTGGAAATGTATAAGCAGCGAAATAGTCAAAACGCATGATGATTTTAATTGTGGAGTTAAGAAAACCGGAGGACCCAGAGAAAAATCCACGTGACCACGGGGAGAGAGAGAACATGCACCCTCCAAATATACAAGCACATTGGGTCTGGTTCAAACCCACGACCTCCTGTTAAGCAGACGAGGTAGATGACATCTCCCCACAGCGACAACCCCCCACACACTCTATGGAACCGTAATTTCCAGTATCAAGATGATACAGGAGATGTTTTCGATGCTCAAACACCAAATGGGCAACTTGTCCGTCCTTTGCTCTAAAGCACCGGTGAAACGAAGCCGGCAAAGAGGCTGTCTCTGGTGTCGGCCAATCAGTCTCAAGGACAATGCATACATTTTCAAAGCATGTTTGCATGTTTTACCTCCCAAGTCGGCGTGGTTAATGCATGCCTGATACCTTTCAACATCGGTGTCTGTTTGGTATTTCCACATCTTCACCACCTCCTGTACTGTTAACAGAAAGGGTAAAAGCGTTTCATTCTTTCAACACTTGTCGACATCACTAAGGCTTTCATAGAGAAAGATCGGCGACGTTTTGGGCAATGGTCCTTCTTCAAAGCGCATAGACGATCGGGTCAGCAGGTCATGAAAAGGTGCGAAAGACGGTGGGCAGTACCACCCTGGCTCAAACGAGCTCAGCTGTGGCGGAGATCTCACGTTTCCCATTGTGCCACCCATTGTGCCACCCATTGTGCCACCGGTGTTTATTTGTGACTGGGAATTGAACTCAGATAGCCGCAGGGCCTTCACCCAGCAGTGAAATGACGAAGGGCTGTAATTAACAAATGATGTTAAGTGCCACTAAACATTTTATAATTATCTTTTAAAATAGATTAGTTTTTTTACGAGTAATACTATTTGATTATAGAATGGTTTGGCTGGTACTCAACAGTTCATATTAGTGTAACTTTATATGCCTACTAGCAGTTAGTACCCGGCATTGCCCGGGCGAAAAAGGAAGACACACACATGGACTTACACGCAGACATGGACCCACACACATAGAAACCCATCGACTTACACGAACGCAAACACATATGGACACACAAACATAGACATCAACTTTAGGGACACACATGTAGTTACACACACAAATCGACTCACACGCACACACATAGACTTACACACACATGTTGACTGACACATACATACATAGACACAACAACCGCCATTCACCACTAAGTGGCGTTGACGTCACCACGACGCTTGTGGCAGGCTATGTGCACCTTGAGGCCACGTGAAGTGACGAACGCCCGCTGACAGGACGTCACGGGGCAGACCCAGGTGTCACGGGTCGACTGAGATGACTGGCTGATGCACCACCTGTGCCCCTTACTGTGCCAACTTGCTGTGCTTTAGCCACCCGGCGCTCCGCTCGTTGTTCTGAGAGTCGCTCCTCCGCCCTCCGTTGTTGTTGGGGGGCGACTGCCTCCAACTGGCCAGTAGCGTCCTTCACGAGGCTCCTCCACAGAGGCCGATCTTGACACCGCTGGTACCAGTCATCGACAAGTCCACTCAGCTGCACATCGTCCTGTGCCACATCACTCCATCTCTTCTCTAGCCTGTGCCGCGCCCGTTAAACCCCCTCGATCCAGTGGAACAAAAGGTGTTTAGGCATGCGGTGGCTCGGCATGCAGGCTACATGGCTCAGCCAACGCAGCCATGCCTGGCGTAGGAGGTCACCAATGGGACTTTGTCCAGATCTTTCAAGGATTTGTGAGCTCATCACACAATCCAGCCTGGTTAAACCCAGGATGGATCGTAGTCAGGCAAGCCTAAATGTTTGTAACCGGTGAAAATGTTGCATTAGGGGGTCCAAGTTTCGCAAGCGTAGAGAAGGGAGGTAATGACCGTGGCTGAGAAGACATGGAGCTTCGTGCGGAGCTAGAGACCAGGTAGCTTCCACACAGTGTTACGCAGCCGATGAAAAGATAATGCCGCTCGACTGATTTGGAGTGAGACCTCTGGTGTTGAACCGGAGGCGGTCATGAGCACACTGGGCAGGTAAGGGAAACTCTGCACTCTCTCCACAACTGGCCCATCACCAATTGTGAGTTGTGGGGGTGGTTTGTTCGATGGTACAAAATACCCAGGCAGGTGCTTAGTTTTGGTGGGGCTGAAGGTAAATCCCCACCTCTTAGTGGCAAGCTCCAGGTTCAGCAGCAGCACGTCCAACTCCTCTTCTGAGTGAGCATTAATTACCAGATCATCGGCATACATAACGTGGTTGACCAATAGGGAGCCATCCCTTGACCGCACCGGGGCATCGATGAGCATTGAAGGCTTAAAGAACTACGTGGTCCCAATATATGTAAAATAATGTGAGAGGCAGAGGACATCCCTGTCGTACCCCAAGGTGTAGAGGGAATGGCTCTGACTCACAGCCACGTAGTTTGACGTGGGGCCGCTCAGGATCATGAAGTTCCTTAAGAATCGTGAGCAGAGGGTCAGGGACTCCGAAAGCACGAAGAGCAACCCTGAGCTCAGGCCTACTGATGGTATCATAGGCCTGGGCTCAGGCCTTACAGACACACATCGACTCAGACATACATAGACTCACACACACAGACATATGAACTTACACACACACACATATCGATGCACACACACACTTTGGACTGTCACACATAGAGACATTGGCATACACACATCGACTGACACACATAGACTCCCACACAAGCATACATGACTCACACACGCACATTGATGCACACACACATGGACTGACACACGAACATGGACGTACGCACACAAAAAACACACAGAAACAAATGAACTTACACTGACTGACATGGAGCGACGCACACACAGCGACTAACACACATGCACACCGACTGACACAAGCACACAGACATATCGACTGACACACACAAACACATCGACTCTGAGACACAGACTCACACACACACACATTGACTCACACACACAGACACATGGACTTAGACGCAGGCATTATTATTGTGAAAAGAAGTAACTTAATTAAAAAAGAGTAGTTTTATACACACGCACACCACGCACACACATGGACATAGGCACACACACATGGACTCACGCACACACACATCGACGGTATGCACTATGACTACAGCAGTGAATACCGACTGTGGTGGTACCTGTTTTCACTACAGCAGTGCACACGGCCTGTGGTGGTACCTGCTTGAACTACAGCAGTACAAACCGACTGTGGTGGTTTGTGGTATCACTACAGCAGTGCCTAGTGACTCTGGTGTAACCTGCTATCACAAAGGCAGTGCATACTGACAGTGGTGGTAGCTGGTATCAGAAGAGCAGTGCATACTGTGGTGGTAGCTGCTATGATAACAGCAGTGCATACTGACTGTGGTGGTAGCTGCTATGATTACAGCAGGGCAAGCGACAGTGGTGGTACCTGCTATGAGTAGAGTAGTACATGCTGACTCTATAGCAGTATATATCGACTGTACAGTAGTACATGCTGACTCTATAGCAGTATATATCGACTGTACAGTAGTACATGCTGACTCTATAGCAGTATACATCGACTGTACAGTGGTACATGGTGAGTCTCTAGCAGTATATATCGACTGTACAGTAGTACATGCTGACTCTGTAGCAGTATATATCGACTGTACAGTAGTACATGCTGACCCTATAGCAGTATATATCGACTGTACAGGAGTACATGGTGACTGTATATCAGTATATATTGTGACTCCATAGCACAAAGTACTCACGTGACAGAGTGCCGTGGTGTGGCCGTGAGCTGGACCGAATGCGCATCACGTGACAGGGACCGCCCCCCCACGTGGCAGGGTCCCCCCCCCCCCCCCCCCCCACGTGGCAGAGTCCGCCCCTCCCACGCAATTGTCGTCAGTTGGTACGGTCGAGCTCGCGCAATAAGTAAATAATTAAAATTAGAATGGCACTAAATCGCTAATTAAACTAATTTAAAGTTGAGGGATGGGAAAACGGAATAGCCTATTCCCACGGCAGGGCTTGGGGCATGCCACCCGGTACATTTTTTCGGACTTGAACCCCACCGTCCGAGAGCCAAATCCCCCACAAGCGCGCGCGCGGAGACTTTCACATATAAGATTTGAAAACTGATCATCAGAAAAAAAAACATTTGAAAAATGTAATTGTCATCATAGAGGCCGTGGTGTTAAGTGCAATGCCAAACGTGTATTAGCCACTCTATCTTTATGGCCTATTTGTTAATAAGCTATAAAGAATGGCCATTTACCTAAACGTCAACAGTTACATATTTTTCTTTGTTAAGGTCACACGCAGTGTTGTTATTGACAAATGTGTTCAGTGTTTTGTGTTAATCACGCACCATTGTCAACAACAGCAGCCGCAGCAGCAGCAGCAGCATCATCGCCAAACAATTTTCAATTAATAATCGTACCGCGGCTTTCATAGACTGAGCGAATACAACTAATTACGAACGAGATGAAACATTAGACTCGCCCCACCATGAAAGGCCATTTTGTTCCAACCGTACGCGTGCTCCGTGAATTCCATTACAATATATCCTTCGAGGCTTGCCGTGCCATGATTGACGGATCCAACTCGTGCAAATGCGATGTGCTAAAAAAAAATCTTCTTGCTAAAGTCACCCTCCTCCATCAATTACGTGTGACGGCCACAGCAGCAACAACAACAACAAAACATGGAAATGTACGCGCGCTGTGGCAGAACTAACACACGTGTGGCAGGAGAAGAGAGCCTTTTATGTGCAGGGGCCAGCCGAGCGAGAAAATAACGCACGAGACATAACTCGCTGTCACAGGGACATCGAGAAGCCATTCCTCTTACCCCTCCGCCCCACCTTTTTTTTCGGTTTGTTTTTGGCTTCTCCGAGTTCTGATTTGCGACGGTGCGGTCCGTTGCAAGTGTCACGCGCGTCGCCTTGGGTCGCCCCTGTTGCATGATGTTTTATCCGGCGGCCAAAGGCGCCTGCGGTTGTGCAGGGGCGCACGAGGAGTTGTGCAAACCACCTGGCGCACTGCCCGTGTCAGCGCGCGGTACGCCTTTTATGAACAACAACAACAGCAACAACAACAAGCAAAGAGGTACGCGGTGTTTCTCGTCAACAGATGTTCCACTCGTCTGTTGTTGTTCACACTTTGCAGTTTAGTTCATGGACGCTCGTGAAGTCACATTTGGCCAGACGCACGATCCAGTTGTTCTGTGGTCTGATAGGATCGTTGCGCGAAATAATGATCCTTAAATTTGTTCACGAAAGCCTCGCCGAGTCTTAAAGACTCATTTACAGGAGGGTCCTTGCGAGTTATGTATGTACGCGTGTTGAACTTCTTTCGCGCCGTGCGGAGTGTGTGGAGTGTTTGTCACGAAACTCGATGGGCACTTTGTTTTTGTGAGTAGATTGAGTGGATGGGAAACAGCACCGCACCCTTGGGTGAGCGCCGCTCAAAATCCGCACGGATTTAGAGAGTGGCACGCCTCGTGTACTGCCTCTCCAACACTTACTTCACCTGCAATGGAACATTCTACAAACAAGTTGAAGGTACCCCAATGGGTTCTCCCTTATCTCCAGTTGTAGCCAATGTTTTCCTGGAAAATTTTGAGACAGATGCCATCCAGGCATCCACCCTACGTCCTTTCTTTTGGAAGAGGTACGTAGATGACACGTTCGTCATTTGGCCACATGGCCTACCAGCTCTGGACCAATTCTTCAACCACGTCAATTCCATACACCCAGCCATCAAATTCACCATGGAGGTGGAAAAGAATGGCAAGTTACCATTCTTGGACGTTTTAATCGAAAAGAGACCAGATTGCTCAATGGGATACTCTGTCTACAGGAAAGCCACCCATACGGATGCCTACCTAAAACCTGACTCCCACCACCATCCATCTCAGAATAATTCCATAATTCACTCATCAAAACTCTACACCATAGAGCTCGATGTATTTCTGATCATCACCACCTAGCCAGTGAACTGGAACACGTACACCAAGCCCTCAAGATGAATGGATATTCAGACTACACAATGCGTATAGCTATCACCCCAACCGTTGGGAAAGAACTATCTGAGGAACCAATCAAAACCATCACCTTGCCATACATAGCAGGGGTCACCAAATATATTTCCAAAATCATCAGCAAACACAAGATCCAAGGTCGATTCAACACAGTACATAAAATTCGTGATCTGATCCAATCTGTGAAGGATGTGATCCCTGACATGCAATACCCCGGCGTCTACAAACTATGCTGTGTCTGCAGAAGTGGTTACATTGGGGAAACTAAGCGACATGTCTTGGACCGTGTTCGTGAACATAAGGCAGATCTGAAACACGGTAGGACCAATACCTCAGCCGTGGCTGATCATTGTTTTAATGCTGTGGGCACACACAAAATAGATTTTTCCAAGACGAAGGTACTCTGCAAACCCACTGGCTATCAGCAAAGATTCGTTCATGAAGCCATCCCGATATATAAACACAGACAATTTCAAACGAGAAGATGGGTACAAACTGAGGAATCATTGGAAGGACCTTATTAACCAGGTTAAGTCATAACTAGCTGTGATGTTTCGTAGTTATTTGCGACTCTCTGGTCTTACATTAACAGGTTAAATGTCTTTACATTAACAGGTTAAATGTCTCACTAACACAGCTGCCGTTGCTCATTTTCCTTGATGTGGCGGTGGCTCTACGATCTTCCATTGACATGCTATCTCTCACAATACAATGGCCACCTCCGCAGCTTCGTCGTCGTGGAGGTAGCTCAGCTCTCCGATCTTACATTTACATGCAAATTTCTTCACTAGCCCCGCCCACTTCGCAAATGACCCTTGGGGTACACACATCTCAAACCTTAAAAACATCCCGCCTCAGCAGCTCTCTCGCTATTTTTTCACCAGATGATGATTGCTTGTGTTGCGATTGAAAGGTCGTGATATTTTTTTAATTATGTTTTTCTGTCTATGCGTCTTTACTGAAAGACCCAAAGAATATGTAACTGCTACTAAGGACCGGGACCAACAGCTTCGGCCCGGGTCCACGTGTTGGAGATTCGTTGAACGGAGAACGTAGACGAAGGGTTTCTTCCAGGATGAACAACAACCCCGGTACCTCTTTGGACCCGGATGACATATCCTCTGTGGCATGGCCGGCTTCGCCCTTGGCCATGACCACCTTCCAGAATCCTCGAGAAGGATCTGGGTCCCAACCACGTGACCACCCCTAGCCCCCACTTGGGGCCGCCTTTGTAGACTTAACTGGTCACGTGTCCTCCCGGGTCAACCAGAGTGCCATCACCTCGAATAACCTCATCCTTCGGTTGGCACTCACACACCGTGTCCTGTAGGGTTGGCACCGCACGCCAAGGGTGGTGCCATCCAGCGCTATCGATCAGCGCTCAACAGGCCCCTCTAGTGTGGTATCCACGATGTCGCTACACCGCACGCCGTGCCTCTCTAGGGCCGGCACTGCACCCAGCATATTGACATCCAGCGATGTCACTAAAGATGCATTGCCATGTTCTTACTCACAGTTGTCGAGTAAAACAACCAGATCTGCATCTCACGTGCTGAGAAATGTGACAGGTGTAGCCGGCCCAGATTGCCGCTAGTATTTATTTTATAAACAAATGCTGTGTGAACTATTATTGGTCTGGAAAGCCGATAGGATCAATAGATATGTGTATGTATATACCGTGAAATTGCTTGAAGGGATGGCGGACGGTGGATGATGGGTCGAGAATAATAATTGAGTGGCAGCCAAGGATCGTGCCGCGTCCGAGAGGACGTCCACCTCGGTGTTGTGCAATGAGTAAGTCACTTTGCACGAAACGTCGCCACTCACTTATATTATCTGTCCACTTAAGGTCACAATGTTATTTACGACCGTGTGGAGTTGTTTCGGTTTGTTGTTGTGAATTGTGCTTTGTTCACCACTCGCCAAATGCAGCAGCATCAGAAGCTCCACCGACTGATTTCAACGCGCCACCTGGGAGATGGAGCGATGAAATAAGTTCACGCGCAAGTGCTCGATGTATTTGTTGCATCGCATGGGCGTAAGCGGTGTCGGCGGCGTATTCTTCATCCAGCAGTAGACCGATCATGGCTGCTCCAGCTGCCGATGCTGCTATTGCAGTCACGAAAGCTTCAAATCTAGAATAAGATGATGGTAACGTTTCACGTTTACAAAGACGGGGCGGGGAGGTGTAAGGGGTGCCGTACCAACAAAAAACATCGCTAAAGAGTTGCCGACGAATGGAATACGTCTCTGGGACGGGAGTAACAGGGCAATCATCCCGCGGTGTTATTGAGATGGATGTTTCCTTCTCGTGGCAGGTACGCACCCTGCCTGCCACCCGCCTTGCCGCGCCCGCCAAGGCGCTGTCACGGCGCGGTGGGCAGGTGACGTGCGGCCCGTGACCCCCTCTGCCCTCTCCACCCCCCCCCCCCGTCGCCTCCCCCCTTTCTGCACGCCACACTCGCTGGGGCTGCAGAAGCTGCCGATGAGCCCCGACCCTTTCACTGCGCACGCGGCGCGCTGCATATGCACACCCTGCACGCACGTGTAGATGTAACGATTGATAAATATGCGTGCGTGCGCGTGTGTGTGTGTGCGCGCGCGCAGGTTGTTTGTTGTTACGTATTTGTATGGGTGGTGTATTTGTGCATGCATGTTCACGTGCATGACGAACGTATCTGTACGTGCGTTTGTGTCGTGCCGCTGTCGCATAACAACAACCGTGAATCTCCAGTAAGTGGTGCCAGACTAGGTGCACCTTGAGGCCACGTGAAGATCGAAGGCTCGCTGCTGGCAGGTCACAGTACAGACCAAGGTGTTATGGGTGAACTGACTGACAGGTGCCCCCCACTGTGCCAACTTGCTCTATTTTATCCGCCCGGTGCTCCGCCTCTTGTTGTGAGCGTCGCTCCTCTGCCCTCCGTTGTTGCTGGAGGGCGACTGCCTCCAACTGCCCAGTAGCAGCAGCAGCGTCCTTCACAAGCCTCCTCCAAGTCAACTCAACTCCAAACGGACCACATCCGTCCTTCTCTTCTATAGCCCGTGCCGCGCCCGTGCCGCGCCCTTCGATCATTCCATAAGACAAAGGCAAAGATCCCCTTGTAGCCTTTACCAAATGCAGGGTCAAGTGATATGAAGGACGTCACGGCCGCCTTTGTTTCCCCAGTACTGATTTTTACCCACCGCACCAGGCACTCAGTTAATGCCCAGTCAGATAAATCGTCATTGGTGTTGGCCGTGAGCGGGAATCGAACTCGGGTCGGCCGGCTCGTAGGACAGCGCCCTGACCGTTGCACCACCGCTCCTCCACCCCCCCCCCCCCCCCACACAGAAAACAGAGCCACGCAGACACGGCCACCGGTATCGCGCGACCAGAGCCACGCGTTTAAAGGAGCAAGCGCCATCCAGAGAGGCAATTAAGCAAAGTAGTTATGCAATTCAATAAAAAGCAAAATCGTGCCTTCGTCAATGCGCACCACTCCGTGCGAAAGCGTCGGTGGGCGCTGCGTGATGGGGTGTTAGTAAGGGACGTGTCACAGGAGTGAATAATGTCCCGTTTTTCCAAATGTCAGGCCATTACTCATCGCGATCCGTCGGGGGAGCGCCGAGGAAAGAGATGGCGTAATCTGACAATTATCTGCCTTCTCTCCCCTCGGATGGCAAAAAAGAAGAAGGAAGGGAGGGAGGGAAGAATCGCGAGATAAATACGGAGAAGAGGAGGGGGCGGGGGAACACCAGGAAGCAAAGGGCGAAAGAAAAATCACACTTTGTGGGACGATGATTAAAAAAAAATATGTCAAGAATTGCGAAGTAACTCGCTCCCGTGAAGATTCCTAAACACGTGGAGCGAGTGAGCGCGCGTCTCGGGCCCACCACTACCCCCCAGCACTGTGCCCCCCCCCATCCCCAATCCTCCCTTAGGCCCCCACCCCCGGTTAAAACATTTGGGTTGTTTCTGCAATGAAATCACGAAGACTGTGGCCGTAAGTGACGATTAAAGGCGTTGCGATAATGGAAAAAGTTACGGTGGTCGTTTTTTAATTGTTCGTTTCTCAGCTCGCTTGTCCTGGTGAGGGTTGCGGCAGCAGCGTGTTGAGTAGTGGCGGTCCAGACCTCCCTTTCCCTGGCGACAGACTCCAGCACTACTACACTACTATACACTACACTATACACTACTATACACTACACTATACACTACTATACACTACTACACTACTATACACTACTACACTACTATACACTACACTATACACTACTACACTATACACTACTATACACTACAGTACTATACACTACTATACACTACACTATACACTACACTATACACTACACTATACACTACTACACTATGCATTACTATACACTACACTACTATACACTTATACACTATGCACTACACTATACACTACTATACACAACTACACTACTATACACTACTACACTACTATTCACTACTACACTATCCACTACTATAAACTACTACACTATTATAGACTACTATACAGTACTACACTTCTATACACTACTGTACACTACTACACTACTATACACTACTACACTACTATACACTACACTATACACTACTATACACTATACACTACACTATACACTACTATACACTACACTATACACTACACTATACACTACACTATACACTACTATACACTACTACACTATACACTACTATACACTACTACACTATACACTATTATAAACCACTACACTATCATACACTACTACACTATACACTACTATACATTATTATACACTACATTATACTATACACTACACTATGCACTACACTATATATTACTAAACACCATTACGCTACTATAAACTCCTACACTACTATACACTACTAGACTATACACTACTTTACACTACTACACTACAATAAACTACATTAAACACTATTACACTACTATACACTACACTTTACACTACTTTACACTACTACACTATACACGACACGATACACGATACTACTATACACTACACTATACACAACTGTACTATATACTATTATACACACTAAACTATACACTACACTCCTGTACACTACTACACCCTACTACACTATACACTACAACACTATACACTACTATACTATACACTGCCATACTACACACTACTACACTATACACTACTGTAAACTACACTACTATACACTACAACACTATACGCTACTATACACTACACTACTGTACACTACTACACTATATACTACACTATAGACTACTATACACTATGCGCTACTATACACTACTCACTACACTACTATACACAACATTACTATACGCTACTATACACCACTACACTATACACCACTACACTACACTATACACTACTATACACAGACTCTAGCTCTTCCTGGGGGAATTCCCCGGCGTTCCCAGGCCAGCCGAGCGACAGAGTTCCACTACCAGCAGCGTGTGCCTGGGCCGGCCCACGACACGCTGATCTATACCTGCAATGAAGGTCGTAATGTAGTGGATGCGTGGATTATGCACGTATTGTGATTCGGGACCTGTGTTTAAAATATCTTCTTTAAAATATAGCAGTACTAACAGGTACAGCAATGTACACTAACACTCAACCTACCCAAAAGATATGCACGCACAAAGATGATCTCGCAAAAGTCGTGTTTAACGTTTGTGAATGTAAATTACACGCCTGCAGACAGAGCAGAGACGGCCTTGACAACTGAAGCTCCAGTGATGTTCAGCCACTGCCCACAATGACTCGCCCTGGCTTGAGGGCCATTGGCCGAAACGTCGCCGATCATGCGTCTTTTCTTTTAAACGCAAGTGTTGTTGACGGGCGTGTTGAGTCGTCGTTTGTCAGTTGTGCTTGTGCGCCACTGCCAAACGCGCCTTGCAGTCACAGCACACGACCAGCGGGAGGCGGTGATGACCAACCCACACCCGACCGCGTGTCCACAACTTTAACATTTTTCGATTTAAAGCTTTCGTGACTGCAATGGTTCATCTTCTTTGGTTCTTTCGGTAAAGTCACGTAGAATGAGAATAAAATAATAAATTGATAAAATAAAAATATTATTGTGTTATTTTATTTTATCAATTTATTATTTTATTCTCATTCTACGTGACTTTACCGAAAGAACCAAAGAAGATTTAACATTTTTATTCTCAACAAGCAACCCCCCCACCGCCCCCATGGTGTATAGTCATCGTGCTCACCAACCCTTATCCACTGTCTCTTCGTCGTCTATGTGTACGCACTAAGAAGAAGGAGGGCCATTGCCAGAAACGTCGTCTGTTATATACACATGTCTAGATTTGAAGTTTTCGTGCCTGAAGGATCCATACTCTTTGGTTCTTTCGGTAAAGTCACGTAGGTGAAAAAATAAAAAAATAATGAAAATAAATTTATACAAATTTTTTGTTTTCATTTTTTCACCTACGTGACTTTACCGAAAGAACCAAATAGTATATACACATGTGTTCTTGCCCTTATAAGGCCACAGCGTTTTTGACTGGATTTATCGAGGATAAATACATTTTCTGATTCTAAAAATAAAGATTCTGACCATTGAGAGAGCTCTAAAGACGACATATTCAGTTTGTTTATTTGCTTCATTTTTTTTGTTTGTAAACAAAGCTCCGAGATTTGAAAAAAAGAAATCGGTGTTTCCTGCTGGCCACCCACCCCCTCGTGTGCCGTGCCCGCCTTCACGGGTCCTCCTGCGTATTTTGTTGTTGCGTTTAAGTTTGTTGTACTTCCTCGATTAGCACGGTTGGCCACGTACGGTGCGAAAGAAGTTCAAAACACACACGCGCGCTGCCATGCGACGAAACGAGAGTAGCGCCCCGGGTATGGACACCGCGTTACGTTTCACGGAAGGCGTCCTCGCAGCAGTTCTGGCACATCCGCTTCGGCGGACCGTTCTGTAACGAGGATCGCATGCGCCGCTCCTCCGCAAGGGTCCCGAATAGATAGAAGGACGGAAGTAAGAGTCTGGACCAACAAAGACAGACATCTTTAAGAAGAAGAAAAAAAAGGCAGTTACTTCACCACCCCCCCCCCCCACACACACACATTCAAACGAGCGTAGGGCGGCCCCGACACAGCGTTTGGGAATTCCACATTATCATGGCGCGAAACCAATTATCTCAAGCGAGCGACCACAGTTCGATTAATCAATACGGGGCAGGTATAATGAACGCGTGCGCGCCAGGCGGTGCACGGTTACAGACAGACAGCGAGATAGATGACCTTTATTTATGGGCGGCTGAGAACCCAGCGAGACTGGCGGTCTCTGTGGCTTGCGAGATTTACTCTGCCACACGTGGCAAGTGCCGCCGAAGCGGTAATCAGCTTGGCCCACGTTCGATTCACGTGCCACTTTTATTCATTCGTTTGCGTCGGGTGACGGGGGGTAATACGGCACAATTATTAGTCACGTTGTTTGTTTGTTTCTCTGCTTTTAGGACAGCGCTGTCAACTTTTAATGTGTTGAGGTTTGTGTATGTGTGTGTGTGTGGAGCGGTAGTGTAGTGGTTAGCGCACTGTACTGCTACGAACCCGGCGACCCGAGTTCGATTACCGCTCACGGCCACCACCTTAGTGCGGTTTGTAAACATCGCCACTAGGGAGACAAAGGTGGCCAGGCGTGTTGCCTTCCTTTAGAGCTGTTCGCTCAGAGCACTTGCCCAAACAGTATGTTAAGGCCATACGGGGGATTTATTTATTTGATTGCCGCGGTGTTGAGATGTTGACTCCCTCGCTAGGTATACAGGAGGTCGTGGGTTTGACGCCGACCCTGGCGCCTGTTGTATATTTGGAGTTCTCCCCGTGGTCGCGTGGATTTTTATTCGGGTCCTCCGGTTTTTCTACTCTCCACATGTCGAAACAAGGTCACGCGTTTCGAGTATTTGGCTGCTATACATTCCCACGTGATGATAAGCCACGTTTCGTTGAGCTATCATCATTTGTGATCGCCAGGTCGCCTCTGACAGAAAAAAAAAGGTTCATAGCAGCTCAGTTGGGGGGCCTTAACCTGGTAAAAAAAAAACATTGAATTCGTGGCTGCTTTTATCTGGGATGAGGGAGGGAGAGCGAGCGAGCTGGAAATGAGCAACGCGGAGAGGAGAGGGACGCGCGGGTGCTCTCTCTCCCCTGCGCTCGACGGCAACGAACGCCAGACAAATGCTCACAATTAAGCGAGGCTAATGCGGTGAGCCAGAAGCGCTAATGAGTGCAGCTGCTTCCTGGGCCAGGAGTTTGTCGGTGCAGCACTTTTTTGTCACTTCATCCTCGCCGATGAGACCCCCCCCACCCTCTCCTCTGGAGGAGGAGGTGGTGGTGGAGGGAAGGAGGGAGCGAGAGAGAGGTGGGGCGAGAGAGAGGGGAGCGAGAGAGAGAGAGAGGTGGGGCGAGAGAGAGAGAGCGAGAGAGAGAGCCACATGGAGTAGGAAGAGAGGGGGTAGAGAGAGAGAGGGGGGGGGGCAGAGAGGGGGGTGGAGGGAGAGGGAAGGGTAAGGAGAGCAGAGCGAGAAATCTTTTATAATCTTAGTTTTTTCGGTAAAGTCACGTTGAAGAGAAACAACAAAATAATAAAATATATATAAAACAATAAAAAATAAAAAAATTCTCACGACGTTTCGACCATAACTCAAACGGTCGTCTTCAGGTGTGTTGGTTCGCATAAATTTATTTTTAAACGGCGCATTTATTTATTTATAAAACAAATTAAAAAAATGCGCCGTTTAAAAATAAATTTATGCGAACCAACACACCTGAAGACGACCGTTTGAGTTATGGTCGAAACGTCGTGAGAATTTATTTTATTGTTTTATATATATTTTATTATTTTGTTGTTTCTCTTCAACGTGACTTTACCGAAAAAACTAAGAATATGAATTACTGCAGTCACGAAAGCTTTAAATCAAAAGAGAAATCTTTTGTTAAATCTTTAATTTAAAAAAGGGGGGGGGGGGTGTTACATAAAGCAAAGCATTAAAAAAATACGAAATGGTGAGCGAAGTAAAGTTCCGACTACACCGAGCATCTTCTTGTTTAAACTGATCGTAAAAACAGAGAGAGAGAGGGGTGGGGCGAGAGAGAGGGGAGCGAGAGAGCGAGAGATAAAGCGGTGGAAATGCGCGTGATTTGTTCGTCGAATGCACCCGTCAGAGGCATGCACCCACCACCGATGTTCACTCCCAACAAGTGCAGGGAATGACATGCTAGCAGCAGAGAGAGAGAGCATCCCGTCAAGCAGTCGACATCGTTGTCGTCATCATCAACGGAGGGCCCGGAGAAAGATGAGGGAATAGCTGCTCACGTAAAAAAAAAGAAAATCTGTAAAAGATAGGTCGACGTCCTACTTACTCTACTGCCAACTGCCGAGTACCAAGCTGCACGTGTATTGTGGTTCTCTCTTGAGATGATTTGGCTGCTGTGGATGTCCACATGATAAGCCACTTTGTTCAGCTGTCATTTGTGGCCAGGTCTCTTCTGAAAAAAATACGCTATTAGCTCAGTGGGCTTTTCCTGCTAAGATTAAAGCTAGTACGGTTTTATTTGTATGTTTTTTGAAGTCATGTGTTTACCTTTCCTATACTTTGCACTCCTATCGTGTTTTGTTGTATTGTTTATTTTTATTATCTTCTGACTCGCCCCGACTGGACATTTGCAAAAAAAAGCGTTTTATAGCTAATCGGAATTTTTTTTAGAACAAATAGATATTGTGATTCTTGATTCACGTGGGTCCATGGAAATCATCGACGTGAACATCATAAAACGACCTAATCCGCTCGGAGATGAGAGAGAGAGAGGAGAGCACAAATGGGAGAACGAGGGAGCGGAGGAGAGACAGAGAGGGAGAGCACCCGGAGAAACGCCACAGCTGAGTGAAAATATTCAAGATGCGGGCATCTTGAGGAGTTTGGAGATGCCCAGGCAGGAATGCCTCACGTGGATCGCTATAGGATGCGACAATCCACATAAAAAATACTAAACACACTGGTCAACAACACTGCATCAAAAGAGAATGTATATACATTTCGATTTAAAGCTTTCGTGACTGCAAGCATTCATATTCTTTGGTTCTTTCGGTAAAGTCACGTAGAATGAGAACGTCGTGAGAATATTATTGTGTTATTTTATTTATTATTTTATTCTCATTCTACGTGACTTTACCGAAAGAACCAAAGAAAGTGTATATACAGTTTAGGATATATACAGTTTCATATATTACCAATTTAGAACGTTTTAAAAAAAATAGGTAAACGTGTTTAAAATGTTATTCCTATCAGGGTCACGTGGTGTAGTTGTATCACAGCGCAGTGTCCACCTTTATTCACTCCATCTCTTTCCCTCTCTTTATGTGCCACGAAGAAGGCCCATTTCTCGAAACATCGCTTATTATACATGATTCCGTCAAAGATAGCACGCAGTGTTATTGACGAATGTGTCGAGGTTCGTGTTGTTGTTGTTAATTGTGACACTGCACCTCTGCCAATCGAGCAGCAGCAGCAGCAGCATCGCCGAATAATTGGCGCGTTAACCAGATGCTCAGTCGGTTCACCAGCGTCCCCAGCTTATCGGGAGCCCAATAACGAGCGGCTCTTCACGAGGGCAGGAACGGAGCATACGTCGAGAGGGACTCGCGCCTGGTCTCCAGCGTCGGGGTCGTGTTCACTGCGGGAAGCCGCCTCTTCTCTCCTCCTCGCTCCCTCGTCTCTTCCCCTCTCTACGCCTCATCTCCGCCTCTTCCCGTCTCTCCCGCCCCTTCCTCCCTCTCTCCCGCCTCTCCCCCTGTCTCCTACTACCGTCTATTCCCATCCCGTCTCCCCCTCCCCCCCCTCTTCCATATTTTCCCCTATCTCCCGCTTCTCTCCCGACTCTTCCTATTCCGTCTCTCCCCCGCCTCTCTCCACATCTCTCCCCTCCCTCCCGTCTCTTCCCACCCGGCTCCACCGCCTCTCTCCCGCCTCTTCCTCTCTATCTCCTCCTCCCTCCCGTCTTTTTCCCGTTCCGTCTCTCCCCCTCTCTCCCGCCTCTCTCCATCGCGTCTCTTCCCACCGGCCCTACCCGGCCTCTTCTCCCATCCCCTCCCCACCTCTTTCCCCGGCCCTCTCCCGCGTCCAGGCCCGCGCACCGCGCCTGCCCATTACCGCGACCGACTCCTGGCTGAGAAACCGATTATCATCAAGAATAGGGGTTTACCCCTCCCGGCAATACAACAGGAGGCGTTAAGATGTCCAAACACCAAATGGGCACACCTACTGCAAGGCGTCATGTCTGCATTGACCGCACATACTAGTCGCCAAACATGCAAAAAACAAACGTGCTCTGATAATATATACATTGTTTTTTTAGACTGATTGGCCTACACAAGAGACACATTTCTGCATGGCCTTGTCTCACCAGTGTTTGAGCAGAGAACGCCAAGAGGTGAACAGCGCTTATATTATTTTTTTCATCACTCTGATACGGGCAAAAAAGGTCTCAGATTATTATCCATTAACAATAAATAAATTGAACGGCAATTAACGCATTCTCAGAGTTTAATAATTCTTTTTTTGACCATAATGATAATTATTATTATTAAAATAAAGCACAGCCCTCTGTTAAGGTATTGCTAGATAATCGTCTCTCCAATACCGTACGGTTAGCACATTACACTTGCAATCAAGAGGTGGGTGATTCGAGCTTCGGGCGCGGTAGAAGGGAGTTTCACGTTATTTATATGATCCAACAACCATCACTGCCTCCACAGTGCTGCATTAACAGGCCACGTGCATAGCCAACACCGCCTAGCTGATGTTTAGAACTCCCTGTAACCGTGATCTGAGTATGACTCTACGTGTCAAGGAACAGCCCAGGAATACGACAGCCCACACCTCACCAACTACCACTGTAAGAGGTGCCTACACGGACCTCAAAGACAAAGATCCCCGTATGGCCTGAGACAGAATGTTGGGGCAAGTGCTGTTAGCGATAACTCACGAAGGCCGGCACGGCAAACGAGTTGGTGGATGATCAAGCACCACGCCCGGCCGCCTTTGTCTCTCCAAGTGCGATATTTACACACCGCGCCAGGTACTCATTTGAGGCTGAATTGACCTAGGGGAGACCCAGTACCGGTTCAGCTAAAACGTCACTGGCGTTGGCAGTGAGCGGGAATCGAACTCAGGTCGCCGGGTTCGTAGCGCAGCGTAGCACTAACCGCTACACTACCGCCCCCCTCCTTCAACCACACACAACACCAGATGGCACTTCTTCGTGACCTCGACTGGAATTATGAGACACTGAATGTCGAAACTGGGGCTGAGTTTGCTTGGACAGTATTAAAATAAATGATGCTGACAGTCGCACTCACAGGAGGCCGCGTGTCCGATGGGATGTGTCAACAAGAACTTTTATTTCAAAAAAAATGTTTTACGTGGAGACGCAAATATATGAAAGACGGCGAAAGTGTCTGCTTATTGATTGTTGTTACAATAATATGTACATTCCCCACAACGACGGTCTTATTAAAAAATATACATTTTTTTCCGGCTTGCCAGTGGGCAGTCCAAACATTACGACGTTTTGATTATATGATGCAGCCGTCATTGCATGTTCAGTCGGAATAATGATAACAACACCAAATGCTATGATAGCGAGTCGATGCCATTAGTCGCCCTACAATAGCAGTAACCGGTGATACTCAGAGATGGGTGGTGGGGATGCGGTTGGGGCTAAGATGTCCGCGTGTCGAGTATTTGGCTGTTATAAATGTCCACACGATGATGAGCCACTTCGTTGAGCTATTATTTGTGGCCAGGTCGCTTCTGAAAAAAAAAAACATCGATATAGCTCAGTGGGCCTTATCTGGTAAAATAAATATATAATGTACTAGTTTGTAGTCTCCTTCAAAGCCCGGATGTGTGTTCCCAAACAAGCGATTACGCACCTCGCTTCTCGAGTGCAGGTGGCGAGTAAACTTTCTCAGCACGAACCACTCGTTAACTTGACAATGCCCACCACCTCTGTACAGCGCCACCTTCTATGCAGCTTTGCGACCCAGGGGTCGAACTGCCCTGACCGCCAACCTCTAAACCGGTGTTCAGCTCTCAACCCCAGCCCCTCCGCCCCCCGGATATGCTATTTCTATTCCTTCTACTAATATTAATTATACTTTTTATTTTACCAGGTAGGGCCAACTGAGCTACCTAGCTCTTTTTCAGAAGCGACCTTGGCCACAAATGATACCTCAAAGAAGTGGCTTATTGCGTGGAAAATTTACAGAAGCCAAAATACTTTAACACATTTGTCGATTCTAAACGTGGAGCGGGGAAAAAAGAGACCGGAGGACCCCGAGAAAACAAATCACCACGGAGTAGAAGACACGCAAACACCAAATATACAGCAGGCGGTCAGGGTTTCGGAATCGAACCCACGACCTCCTGTGCACCGGGCAAGATAGTTAACATCTCCAAGCCACCGTGGCACCCTCCACGATTTCAGGGGCCAGCCAGGTCTGTTTCACACCCCTCGGACTCCCCATCCAACCCGCTCATGGGATCGCTTTGAGGCAAGTAAACCTCGTTAGCGACTGCTTGCGCCTAATCGCTCCGTGACAGGCGCGGAGCAGAACGCGCCAGCAGAGTCTGTGGGTCCCACACAGCTCCAATAGCGGTAGTTATGCTAATGGTGAAAAGCGCCTTTCCAAATGATGTTGGCTTCTTGGTCATTAAGAGCACTTCATTATCGCAGGTTCTATCCTGGCCAAATTATAATTGGCTATAATCGCTAATAATTAGCGCGTCTCCTTTGCAGAGCCCTGCCTTGCTCCTCGCGAGCCGCGCACAGAGAGAGAGATTGCTCGCGGCCAGTCATTGCGCGGCAAAGGGAGAGCGCTGTGTTTGTGTGTGTGCGTGTGTTTGTGTGTGTGTGTGTTTGTGTGGGGAGCGATAGTGTAGCGGTTAGCGCGCTGTACTATGAACCTGGCCACACGGGTTTGATTCCCGCTCACGGCCAACACCAGTGACGATTATCTGAACCGGTCCCGGGCCTCCCCTAGGTCGACTCAGCCTCAAATGAGTACCTGGTGCGGTGTGTAAACTTTACCACTAGGGAGACAAAGGCGGTCGAGCGTGGTGTTGGCCACCCACCCCCTCGTGTACCGTTTCGGCCTTCATAGGTGCTCGCTAACAGCACTTGCCCCTACAGTCTGTTAAGGCTATACGGGGGATCTGTGTATTTTGATCTACACGCAGACACGGGGAGATCCCCCGTAGGGCCTGTAACAGACCGTTGGGGCAAGCGCTGTTAGCGAGTAGCTCCAATGAAGGCCGGAACGGCACACGAAGGGAGTGGATGGCCAACACCAAAGACGAAGATCCCCCATATAGCCTTAACAGACCGTTGGGGAAAGTGCTGTTCGCGAGCATCTATAAAGGCCGCTCCGGCACACGAGGGGTAGTGTGTCCAACCACGGCCGTATCGCCTTTTGTCTTCCTCGTGACGATTATTAGCACACCGCCGCAGATACTCATTTAAGGCTGAGTCGACCTAGACGTATGCCCAGTTCCGGCAGAGATAATCGTGACTGATGGTGCACTGCTATCTCGCAAGTAGCGCGCGCTGAGCATCGTCGGAGGCGCGCATGCGCGCCTGCGCGCTCCGCTTCGAATCTCTCGCTGAGCCCGGGAGAGGCAATTAGGGCCTCCTCGCCACTGCATTGAAGGGGGCTCGATATCTCTCATTGGCTGGGCCTCTGATCGTCATTATAAGCCGCTAATGGGGCGGGTGGCGAGCGAGAGCGGCTGAGGCAGCTGCCGAGGTGGGGCGAGAGCGTGGACAGGGGAGGGGAGGCCTCCCTCCGTGATTATTCCGAGCAAAACAGCCGGAACGGTTTTAGGCGTTGGACGGGGTTGGCGGAGCGAGGGAGACAGCAGGGGGTGGGGGGGGGGGGGGCGGTGTTGCGGTGATAGGTACGAGGAGGGAGGGAGGCGAGGGATGGATGGAGAGGGGTGGGGAGCGGTGGTGTAGCGGTTAACGCTACGCTGCGCTACGAACCCGCTCACGGGCCAACACCGGTGACGATTATCTTAACCGGTCTTGGGCCTCACCGAGGTCGACTCAGCCTCAAATGAGCACTTGGTACGGTGTGTAAACATCGCCACTGGGGAGACAAAGGCGGCCGGGCGTGGTGTTGGCCACCCACCCCCTCGTGTGCCGTGCCGGCCTTCATAGGTGCTTCTCGCTTACAGCACTTGCCCCAAGAGTCTGCTAAAGCTATACGGGGGATCTTTGTCTCTCGGCGACTCATGGAACAGGGCTTAAATGAGGAGGCTCCAACCTTGGCGTTCGTATGCGGGGTGGATTAGCGAGATTAATGCAGCCCCTTTGGAGACGGAAGTGAAGGCGCGTGTGTATGTGGGTACGTATGTTGCACCTGCCTGGGAATTTTGTACCATCGGGCACTCCGCCCCCACAACTCCCAATCGGTGATGGGGCAGTTGTGGAGAGAGTGGAGAGAGTGGAGAGTTTCCCATCCCTTGGCAGTGTGCTCATGACCGGCTCCGGTTTGATAGCAGAGGTCTCACTCAGAACCAGTCGAGCGGCATTATCTTTTCATTGGTTGCTAACGCTGTGTGGAAGCTACCTGGTTTGTCGCTCCTCACGAAGTTTCAAGTCTTCTCGGCCACGGTCATTCCCTCCCTTCTCTGCGCTTGCGAAACGTGGACCCCCCAAATTGAGCATCTTCGCCGATTGGAAACATTTAGGCTGGCCTGCCTACGATCCATCCTGGGTTTAACCAGCCAGGATTGTGTGAGGAGCTCACAAATCCTTGAAAAATCTGGGCAAAGTCCCATCGGTGAGCTCCTCCGACAGGCAAGGCTGCGTTGGCTGGGTCATGTAGCCCGAATGCCCAGTCACCGCATGCCTAAACAGCTTTTGTTCGGCCGGATAGAGGGGGCTAAACGGGCCCAGCCCGGGCTAGAAAAGAGATGGAGTGATGTGGTACAGGAGGACGTGGAGCTGAGTGGACTTGCCGATGACTGGTACCAGCGGTGTCAAGATCGGCCGCTGTGGAGGAGGCTCGTGAAGGACGCTACTGGGCAGTTGGAGGTAGTCGCCCTCCAACAACAACGGAGGGCGTAGGAGCGACGCTCAGAACAACGAGCGGAGCGCCGGGTGGCTAAAGCACAGCAAGTTGGCACAGTAGGGGGCACAGGTGGTGCATCAGCCAGTCATCTTAGTCAGTCGACCCGTGGAACCTGGGTCTGCCCGGTGACCTCCTGCCAGCGGGCGTTCGACACTTCACGTGGCCTCAAGGTGCACATAGCCTGGCACAAGCGTCGTGGTGACGTCACCGCCACTTAGTAGCGAATGGCGGTTGTTGTTTGTTGAACTTCTTTCGCACCGTACGTGGCCAACCGTGCTAATCGGAGGTGCGGGGGGAAGGACAACAAACTGAACACACAAAAAGCGGTTTCGAAAGAAATGAGTTTCCATTCGAGATTTAAAAGTGCATCGCTACCAGAGGGCTTTCGTAATATCGGAATGGAAGAGCATTCCAGACCGTCGCAGAAGCGCGTCTGAAAGCGGCGCGATGCGGCGACCGTCATCGTTCAATGACCAGCCAGAAGCAGGAGGATTCAAGGATGGCCGGGAGTTTTTTCGTGATGATGGCTTCGCACAATATCAGCAGCCGTGGCTCAGCACGAGACAACCCTGGGCCGGTGTCGACATTCGTTGCCTCGGCCTGGGCCGGGCCGGGCCGGGGCCGCTCAGCCGAGTCAAACGATGCTCGTTTTTTTTAATTTATTTCGAACACCGCCTCGCGCACCACTCCACTGCGGTGGCGACAGCGAACGTTACACAAACACGGGATATGTTGCCGCGGCCTCTGTGATTAAAGGGCTTAATAGACCCGCGCGGGTCCCCCATGGGACAGCTGGGACCTGGGTTGACTCGGAGGGTGGAGGGATGTGTAGGGGATGGTCCCGGGTGAGGCTGCTGGTGGGGAGAAAAGGCGGGGTGGGTGCGCTGCTGCTCTATTGGTTGTGACTTTGATGCAGTGCCGTCAAATCAATAGCGAGGGCCCCGCGCGTGTGGGTGGTGGTGGTGGAGGTGGTGGTGGAGGTGGTGGTGGCGATGCTGGTGGCGATGCTGGTGGCGATGCTGGTGGCGATGCTGGTGGCGATGCTGGTGGCGATGCTGGTGGAGGTGAGCGCTATGCTGCGCTACAAACCCGGCCACCCGGGTTCGATTCCTGCTCACGGTCAACAGCAGTGACGATGATCTGAACCGGTCCTGGGCCTCCCCTAGGTCGACTCAGCCTCAAATGAGTACCCGGTGCGGTGTGTAAACATCGCCGCTGGGGAGACAAAGGCGGCCGGGCGTGGTTTTGCCCACACAGGACCCTCCTGAAAAAGAGTCCTAGGACTCAGCGTGGCTTTCCTGAATAAATGCGTAATTTATTATTAGGTATTATTATCTACATCCACAACCAAGGCAAATTAGCACTACAACCACCTTCAACCCCCGTCTTACCAGCACAAAAGATACCCCTACGTGCGATTTGCCGGCCTCCATAGGTGGTCACTAACAACACTTGTCCCAACAGTCTGCTAGTTAAGACTATACGGGGTATCTTTGGTGCTGGCAAAGTGGTGGTGGAAGGTTATTGCAGTGCTAATTCACCTTGGTTGTGGATGTAGATAATAATACATAATAATAAATTACGCATTTATTCAGGAAAGCCACGCTGAGCCCTAGGACTCTTTTTCAGGAGGGTCCTGTTGTGTGTGTGTGTTGTAAACGTTAAGATGTTTTCATCCAATTAATCATGAGTTGTGTGTATTGTACATTGTGAGAGGAAACCGGAGCATCCGGAGAAAAACCTCGCGCGCGCGAGAGGGGGCAACCCTCTATGCCCAAACAGATGTCATCAGATGGAGATGAGTCCACTTGCTACACTGCCATCTCCCGACGAGCTCAGGGGTACGACACCTCCTCGCAGCTCACGATGGCACACAAGGAGTTTCAGAACAACATCTGTTCACGCCGTGATCCACCAACCCACGCCGCTGCCTCCACAGTGCTGGATTACACCGCAGCCGCGTCTTGCAATAGCCACCGCCGAGTGGGCTATCGTGGTTTTAGGGATGCTGGTCCATGGAGACGGTTCGGAGGCGTGCCAATGTCAGTGGTTGCGGAAGACGGCGGCAAGCGGGAGATGGTGGCGTGACAAGTGGTGGGTGCAGGTCGGAGGCGCTGTTTTTTATTTTTGTTGGGAGGTAGTGATGGACGGTGGTAATCGATGGTTGTGGTGGTGGTGGTGGTGGGTTTGGTGATGGTGAGAAAAGGCGGTTGGGCTGCGGAAGCCACGAATGGTGGTGTTTTGGGTTTTGGTGGTGATCGTGGAGAGCGGTTACAATTGATGGTGGTGAAGTGGCAAACAAAAGGGTTGGATTGTGCTGGTGGCCACAACGTTGAGTGGTGGTGGTGGCCACAACGTTGAGTGGTGGTGATGGCAACCACAAGGTTGGGTGGTGGTGGCAATAGTGTCGGGTGGTGGTGCTCGTGGTGGTGGCCACGATGTTTGGTGGTGGTACTGGTGGTGGTGGCCACGATGTTTGGTGGTGGATAGTGGTTCTGGTAATGGTGTTGTTCGCAGCCACGATGAATGGGTGATGTGGTGTTTGGCGTGCTGGTAGCAGCCACAATGGTGACAATGGTGGGTGGTGATGATTCCTTATGTTGTTGAAGGCTGGACGAGGAAGTCTGGGGGGGGGGGCAAGTGGGGGGAAGTTTGGTGGCGGGGCTGGTGTGGTGGTGGGTGGAACAGTGTTGGTGGTGGGGTGGTACGATTGGTAGTAATTTACCAGGCGCCCTCAGCGTTCCGCAGATGTGGCCGGGCCGTCCCTCGGCGGCCCTGAAGCTCGCCAAACGGGGTCACGCCACATTCGCTTACAAGGTGAACGAACGATAGCGGCAATCAGAGCAATCACCCGCGCCGCACGGGAGGGAGGACTGGTGGGGAGGGGGAGGGGGAGGAGGACGAGCGAGCGTGCAGGAAGGGGGCGTCAGCGGGCGACATGGTCGATTGGAAGGGCTCGCTAATTGGACATGATGCCATGCAAAGTTAATTATTTCTCTGTGGCGTGCGGCCAGGGGACCGCGGGAGCCCTCTCTGCTCTCACCGAGACCTCGTGGGCGACAATGGAGGGGTGTGGGCGGGGCTGGTGGGCTGGTGGGCTGGTGGGGTGGGGGTAGTCCTGTGGGGTCGTTAATGCGTCGAGGAGGCCGTCTCCTGAGCTCGACACAGCTCATTGAACCACCCGCACGCTCCGCGTCAGAGCCGTATGGGCCCGCGTGGCATCTGCAGACAAGTCACGCCGGGAGGGTGGGGGGGGGTTAGGTTTGGTCCGCTTCACGTTTTTTTTTTGTGCGGCGCGGATGCGTTAAGCGTCGTGGTCTCATTGTGTCCTCTCCTTTGTCTCGTGTCCCAGCGGGGTGGAGGAGGAGGAGGGTGGGTTTGGGCGTCGATCGGCGCTCATGGGTTATACGGTTTAAATTGTAGCTTATGCTAAATTATTTTGTGTGAATAAAATAACGCAATGCGTCATCGCACCGCATCCCCGTCCGCTTCTCACTGGCAATTACATCGGAGCTGATTAATGGAACGGCTGCCAATCGGTGCAATGTTACGCATCTCCAAGCGACTTTAACGTGGGACGTGGTCAGGATACGAACGATCCGTAGTAGTCGTAATCAACAATAGTAATAATTTTTGAAATCTAATTCAAGAAAAACCTCCTCGAATTCTGCGGAGGCGCGTCGCGGTCATCCGTTTGGCCGATCCCTTTCTGAAAACGCCAGGGGCCTCGTGCTTACGACTTAAACAACAACGCAAGCCTCTACCCTAACATCATTACCACTTCGCAATGATGTGACACAAACACGGCAACGAGCCCCAGTCCCAAGTCCCCAACTCCGCGGCCTCCCGATGAATAAAAGCGCCTCCGGTGCGCACGCACGCGCGCGCGCGTTTCGTGAACGACGCTGAAATCTTTCAACGTTTCTCCGCTGTCCAAAGCCCGCAGGTGCATGGTGGATGTTATTTCTGTTGCTGATTGCTTAATCCTTCCGCGGCAAGGACCCTGACATTCTTTGTCATGCCCTAAAGCAGCGGGGTCTTTTTTTTTTGGACCGGAGCCCAGATTTTGCACGCACGGGGGGAGAGGAGGAGCGGGTGGGGGGGGAGTTCGTCCCGTGCCTCATTGCATCATCTATCTCGTCTTCACAATTGCCTGTCCCGGCGGAGGTATAAGACTTTCGCCCGCAAATGACACAAATGCTCCCGTAACAAATGAAGGCGCCCTTAAAAAAAATTCATCTTGTTTAAACGCAAATGCTTTTTTTATATATCCTATAATTGCGGCATTGTTTACCTTTTATTGGCAGCGATTGGAAAGGAGTCGCTCGCGCGTGTTAATTGTCACTCCGCACTGCGCGTGCACTTAGCAGAGATGTTAAAGTGTCGCAATCTGGCGGGGATTTAGCAAACAGCGCATCTGCGTTAATTATCTCGGACGCGTTTGTTTACAGAGAGAGGGAGAGAGCGCGCGCGCGTGCCCGCGTGCTCCTCGTGCCGATCCTGCGATGGAAGAGACACGCGCTGGTTGTACGCGATACGTCGTGCTCGCTACGATTTGTACGAGTGCGTGTTCAATCCACTGCTCGATGAGGGACGGCCTACAAAGGCAAAGACGAACGTCCACTGTATATCTTTATCCGGCTCTTGGGGTAAATGCCTACTAGCGAGCACCTATGAAGGCCGGTAGGGCACACGAGGGGGTGGGTGACCAGCACCACGCCCGGCCGCCTTTGTCTCCCCAGTGGCGATGCTTTTACGCACACCACACCAGCTACATTGATTAAGGCTGAGTCTACCTAGGAGAGGTAGTGGACCGGTTCAGATAATCGCCATTGGCGTTGGTGGCCCTAAGCGATCATTGAACTCGGGTCGCCGGCTTTGTAGCGTAGCGCGCTAACCACTGCACCACCGCTCCCCTACATACAAGCACAATTAACACACTCACAAGGGGTATTAATTGACCCCACTGATCGATGCGGTGTTGGTGAAGGCGGGCAGTAATATACACGGAAGTATAGAAGTACAGCACAACAATTGATTTATTTGAACTGGCCTCTGCTGCCCACCACGTAGTCCTCGCCAGCCAACAACAACCCGCTGGCGCATGACGCTTTGCCAGGCTGAACATCCGCTCAGCTTGCGAGATCACGAATAATGGCATAAATCGCCCATGCAGTGATAGGTGGCGGTGGACCGTTTCGTCGATATGTAAAGCGCGGCCCCACGATTATCGATGAACCATCGTTGCAATTGTTTCAAATTCTCCTGTGCATCTTTTGGCAAATATAATAAAAATAATAATGGCAGCCCCCCCCCCCCGCCCCGCCACCCCCCCAGGCCGCCCCGTCTGCTCACCAAAGAAAGTTTGCGTACGTACGTATGTTGAACTTCTTTCGCGCCGTACGAACCCAACCGTGGCCAGGTTTCTGCGAGCTGATACATTTATTTTGTCCCACCTCGTTAAACCCTCAGCAAAGTCCTTTTTCGACTCCGCCATTTCTTGAGCCTGTTTGTTGGTGTTGTTTAGCCGCATCGCTATAATTCATCAGTCATTTCGCAAGTATTCGAGAGTGTGGCGATGTGTCAGAGGGCTCAATCTGAGAGAAGAAAAAAAATCGAGCTCGAATCTCGCTATCGTGCATTATTAACTCAACCCATCATTCTCCCGGGGTCAATAGAATATCATACCACGGAGTGTAAACATCAGCGGCAGCTGGTTGTCTCACAGCTGCTGGAGGCCGTGGAATTTTGATAACCGGTTCAGGGCCACCAAACGGATTCGATTCCTGTCCCCGTGTTCCAAATTAAAGAGTTGAAGCCGCTTTTGGCCGCTGAAATCCCATATTGGCGAATGCTCACTTTCCTCATATTCTGTCCAGAGACGCGCTGATGCCCCCCATTACCAACCACGGAGCAAATCGGCCAGACAGGGCCGTGTCAGGCCGTCTCGATTCGACGAGAAAGTGCCGTGCCGCGCCCCGATGACTATGAATAGTGGATTAACGTTTCGAGCGTAGGTCCTGAGTCATGATCCGCCGAATGCCTTTGGACACGGCAGGGCCTCCTCAGAGAGCGGCATCCCTGGCCCTCGCTTCGGGCCCTAAGCGGAGCATCATTACATCAAGTGGCGTTTCCCTGGGGACCTGCAACCAGGAATTGCCTTTGTTCCATTCACTCGCGCTTACACCGTTCCCAAGCTGTTCCGCCTGCTGTCTGCTACCACCCACTACCCACCCCTCCCCACCCACCTCCTACCCCAGCCCCCCCCCCACCGAGATCCCCCCCCACCACCACTACTTAACCCACCCCCTTACCCCCGTCGCCCACCCCCCACCACTATCAACCACTCCTCCTCCCTCCCCTCGAGCACATGCACCACATTTTGGTAACGACATTACAATTGCAGTGATCAATGGCAAGCGCTGATTATTCAGCATTCTGTTTTAAATAAATATACGCAAGGAAGATCATTAATAGCTGATGGAAACGCTGAAGCCACGAGACCTCAAATATATTTAAGGGCTGCGCTCTCTAAGAATAATAGCAATGCCACGCATCGTTTATCCTGGAAGGCCCCGCTAAGTCTCAAGAATTGTGAAGGAGGATCCTGAATTATAGGGTGTTTAGCCAATCGCATGTTAATGAGCGTGTGCTGCTATGAAGATGGCACTTTGCGCGAAACGTCGCGTATTTGGCAAATGTGTTGAGGTTTTTGTTTTGTATTTTGCCCAGACGCACCACTGCCAGCTCCAACGCCCGGTCGCTTTTGTCTCCCCAGTGTTGATGATCGCGCACGGCGCCAGATACTCATTTAAAGGCTGCGTCGACCTAGCGGAAGACCTAATAGCCGGTTCAGATAATTACCATTGACGATAGCCGTGGGATCGTTGTATTTGGTTGTTGATGTGGTGTTAGTGATGATGGTTGTTTTGGTTTTGGTGATGGTGGTTGTTGGTGGTGGGGTTGTACGAGTTGCGGTGGTGGTGGTAGTGGTGGTTGTTGATGTGATGGTAGTTTTTGTGGTTTTTATGGTGCTTGTTGTGGCTGTTGTTGTGGTGGTGGTAGTTGTGGTGGATAGTATGGGGATCGTTAGCATAGCGATTCGCGCACTGCGCTACAAACCCGGCGACCTGAGTTCGAATCCCGCTCACGGCCACCAACACTGGTGACGATTATCTGCACCGGTCCTGGATCTCCCCTAGATCGACTCAGCCTCAAACGAGTACCTGGTGCAGTGTGTAGTAAACATCGCCACTGGGGAGACAAAGGCTGCCGGGCGTGGTGCTGTCCACCCACCTCCTCCTGTGCCGTTCTGCCCTTCATAAGTGCTCGCTAACAGCACTTGCCCCAACAGTCTGCTAATGTTATACAGTGGGATTTTTGTCTTTGTCTTTGGTAATTGTAGTGGTTTGTGTGACAGTTGTGGTGGTTGTTGTGGTAGTTGTTGTTGTTGTGGTGGTGGTGGTAACCCGGTGCTCAATGCCTGTGCACCGGGGCTAGCGCAACGACCATTAGGGTCGCAACAAATTATCCGGGAATGTTTTGCTTGTGTGTCGATTACATTAAAATTGGGATGTAAAATTCGCGATAGGAGAAAAATATCGAGTTGGAACTTTCAGATCAAGTAGTGCACCACCTTCTACGATTAAAACAAAAAAAAACGGCCGGAGAATATGACCTCGGAGAACTACCTTTGAAGTTACTGCATGCGGTCTGCTTACATTTACAGATACCTCCTAAACGAGTGCTTCTCACGGCCGGGGACAAGCAGCCCGGTGCACAGTGATAATGAGACGAAAATATATCCCAAGCACACTCGTCAATTGCAGTGTGGCCTTAAAATGAAAAAAAAATATATATACAATGATGGCTGATGTTTCGGGCAATGGTCCTTCTGCATATCGCGTATACTTTATTTAAGGTCTACAGTGTTATTGATGAGTTGTTGTGTTTGTGCGCCAGTGCGAATGCAGCAGCAGCAGCACAAAATAAAGTTCAATGGTATTGATATGATAGCGCCTCTGGTGGCTGCAGCGATTATGCAAACGGAACGTAATACGAATATGAATAAAATAAGAGGAAAAAATAACCACATCGATTCCTACTCACGAATGCATAAGAATGTACTGATCGATACTAATGTACTGAATCAAGCATCGTTACATCGAGGGCTTAATTTCAGCCGGGTATGTTCGGCTTGGTGAACCACATCCAGTACGACTCCTATCGCTATCGCGTGTGAATTCCAGTCGCGTGTCACCTGCACCGGACCACCAAACGACTCGAGAAACACTGAGAGAGAGAAAAACTGAGGCTCACCTCCAACCCTATTGCAGTAACTACTTCAGGGTTCAATCTCCCTTTAAAATCCAGTTGAGAGGGGGCGGGTGGGGGTACGTGTAGGGGGTTTTAAGGGGGGGGGGGCTGGTGGGGGGAGGGGGCGTGTAGGGGGTTTGAAGGTGGTTGACGGGTAGGGGATTTTAAGGGGGGGCGGGTGGGGGATTTGAAGGGGAGGTGGGAAGGTTTGAAGGGGGAGGGCGGGGGGACGTTTGGGGGTTTGGGGGGGGGATATTTGAAGGGGAGGGTGCTGGGTATGAAGGGGGGGGCGGGGGGGGTTTGAAGTGGGGGGTGCTGGGTTTGAAGGGGGGGCGGTTGGGGGGTTTGAAGGGGGGGGGTCTCGCCTCCGACATCCCCACGGATTGGTTTTCAGTGTTTGTGTTTCTCTATTGTGATGTTGTTGTTGTGGTGGCGGCTGCCGCTCTTGTCGTTTCTAGTGTCCGACGTGCATGCCGCACGCGAGAAGCTCTCGCTATTTGCATGTGTCCGAGGGGTGGGAGCGTATTTGGTGGAGAGGGGGGGGAAGGAGGCGCGCATGGGGGGAGGGGGTGGGTGAGTAGAAGGTGTGTGTGGGGTGGGCGGGGTGCTACCGGGCGGTGATTTGTGAGCCACTTTACGTCGGGGGGAGAGAATGAAGAGCGGCCTGCATAAATCTGCGAGCCGTGGGGGGGGGGGGGGCACGCATATCTCGATTCGAAAGGTTGTAAGGCTCCTGCCGGGTCCACGGCGCGCCTCGCATTTAGGCCGAGTCCACGCCAATTAAGGCACCGTCCGTTGTCTCGTCTCTCTCTCTCGCTGTCTCTCTCTCTCTCTCTCCCTGTCTCTCTCTCGCTCCCCTCGGCAGCTCCACTTAGCCGCGCGGGGAGGAGGTTTCCGAGCGAGACCTTTAGCACAGCCAACGCAACGCACACCTCTAGAAATTTGCGCCTCATTTCAAGCGTCTGAATTGCTCTCTCCTCCTCCTCCTCTCTTTCTCTTCCCCTCCCTCCCTCCGTCGTCTCTCGCAGAGCGAGCGAACGCACGCCCGCGCTGTTGAGATATTGAGGCTGCGCATCGACTCCCACGTTATTTCTATGAATAAACAAATAAATAAATGACGACAAAAAAAGTGTTGCATAAGAAAATGGAATCCCTGCCAGTTTCATCTCACTGATGGGTCGCTGTGCACCCATTTAAAGTTGGCAGAACATTTACCAAACTCTGCGCGCGGTGTCGTGGCCTCCGCGCGTGTCGGTAAGAGTCCTCTGTGTGTGTGTGGGGAGCGACTGGTTGCGGTGGGGGTTTTTTGTTGTTGTGTCTTCCTCAGATTGAATTGCCAAAGGAGATGTTGTAATGCTTTCTGGACACCCTATGCAGGATGGACAACAAACAGGCCCCCATCACCCGCCAATTCTGGCTGGCGCCTGATGAGGTCGGTTGCCATCACAGGCGGAACATTGGAAATGTTGTGGGTTTACTCTCCAACGCACCCGTGTGCTGAATTAGTAACTAATTGCCGTGGTTTTTTTTTGTACGTGACAACCCGTACTCACCGGCTGCTGCCTCGGGTGATGGCCGATTTAACGACGCATTTATATTTACGCGGTCTAACCAAAAAAAATGACCTCTATTACGGCAAATCCAAAGTGTTGTTATTCGGTCAAATGCAATGAATCGGAAAGAGAGGAAGACTTGAAGACGACAGCACGAGAGGTCGATGCCGTGGAGATGTCGCCACGACTTGAGAAGATTGGCACGAGAGAGAAAAGTGGAAACTGATGACGAAATGTGCAGTGGACATCCACGGGCTATCCGCCTATGGATCGTGACGGTGATGCCGACGATGATGATGAGGATGTAGCGTTATCCTGTGAGGCTGGACATATCTTCACACCACCCCGATGGATATATATATAAAATCACACGTGCGTCATCAATACACGAATGTGAAAACCGACATTCAGCCACATATGTACACCGTTAACACTGCCTTACATAAAAAAATATATACGACTGACGTTTCGGACAATAACCCTGCTTCGGATAATTGTTTCCCTGCTAGGCAGCGTAAATGCCGATTATCGTCTTATACATTTTGTTTTGTGCACAAAACTGACAAAGCAGCCCGTTGATTTGCATCTTTTTTTTATTGCACAGAAACATGCAGAGTACAGCGATTACGCCTGTGAACACGTACCGAGAAATACTCCGTCTCAAGCGCCGTCGAAACCCAAAAGCACCCGCGCGGTAATTAATGCGTGGTAATTGATGCGCTTCATAATGTACTCACCCGCGCTCCATCATTTACGAGGACATCCCCTTCATTGCCTCGTTATTGAGTTAGCAATAATTAACCACTCGACAGCTCACGGCGATCCATTATTATTATTATTATCGCGCTTGCGAGAGAGACGGCGGGGTAAACGCCGCTAATGACGAGAGAGAGAGAGACAGAGAAAGCTCGGATCCCGTGATGGGCATCGCTCCGTCTGTTACCCCACGCTTGGGCGGATCCCCCGCACCGTCTCCACGTCCACTTGCCCGAGCGGAGATCTCCAACGTAGCCTCCCGCGGCGGCGGCGGCGAGAGACGTTAACGACCTCGCCTGGTATGCAGGAGGAGTCGGTGAGGTTCGACTTCGGACCCTCACGCCTGTTGTACGTTTGGAGTGTTGCGAGTTCTCTCTCTCTCTCTCTCCTTCGTAGTCGCGTGGATTATTCCCCCCCCCCTCCCCTTCGGGTCCTCCGGGTTCTTCCACTCAACATTTAGAATCAACGTGCGTTCACAGTGCTTGGCTGCTGCTCTACATTGTGCACGTGACAAGCCACTTCGGTGAGCTGTTATATGTGTAGCCCGGTGGTTTCTGAAAAAAAAAAAAGCTACGTAGCGGCTCAGCGGGGCCTTACCCGGTAAAATAAAAACGTGTTAAAAGTGGCCAGGAACGCAGAAAAAAAAACCGCACAATTTGAGCATGCTCCTGGAGGAGGCTTGGAGAGCTAAACCAAGTCGTCTTAACAACACGAACTGAACGATCGGCTCCATATGCACAATAAGCAGTTTCTATGAGAAAGGGTCAAAAGATCAAGATATGTTCATCCTTTTAACAAACTGCTGGGGGCACGTGCCGTTATCGAGGACCTGCGAAGGCCGGAATGGGGCACGAGGCGAGTGGCCGGCCAACCACCTCGCTGTGATCGCCTTTTGTACGAAGGGGCAGGGACTCTGTAAGGCACCGTCGAGAGAGCCTCGGGGCAGCCTGGACCGATGTTGTAACCACGAAGTGAAAACTGTGCTAGAGCGAAAATGCAAAAAAAAAACCTTGGAATTAGCACGGAATGTAAGAGTGTGGTAATTTAATGAGATAAAAAAAAAAAATTGGGGGGGGGGGCGGTGGGCGGGGGGGTCTAATGACCTTTCTTCAAGTAAGGGAGCAGAGTGACGTTGAGCAACACGGCTTTGCCATGCGTGGGCGAGACGGTGTCTTACTGTGCGGTGATTTGCAGCAAAAAAAAATGTAATAAAAACAAATTCCTCTAAATATTCCTCTGATTCTCGTGTGTTCCTCTTTCTGTCGCTCGGTGCAATTCTCAGTACGCGCCCTTGCCCGTTCGTCCGTCGCTACGCACTTTTCAGTCCGTGTGTGCGCTTGTCAAGGATCCACGCTTTGTTTTTACAGATCCACCACGCGCCGTAAACAGGCAATAAGCACTGATTGAAAACGCGTCCTCAGACACTATTCTGTGATTACCTTTTTTTTTTACCAAGATATATCTACATATATTGTTTTTTTTAAGTTAATAAAAAATGCAATTTTCCACGCTCGCCTTGTGTGTTTGCCACTGCCGAGTACGGCCGTGGCTCATTAGCTCCGTGATCAAAAAGGTACTCAAATGGCCATTCCGTTTGCCTAATTCAGCTGCCGCGGCCCGCTTGCAGTCAATTTTACAGTGATATTCACTCCCAGAACGGGCAGCTCGAGATTCCTAAATCAGTCCGCCAAAGCCTCAGTTTCATTTATTAGGTATAACCTTGTGAGCCATGTGGCTCTTGCCTCGGGTGCAACCGCAACCAAACAAAAAATGAACAAGAAACATCTTAAAGTGACCCCCTCCACCCAATCACCACCACCACGTTCCATGTATAAACAGTAGCATTAAAAGGCGACGTTTCGGGCAACGGCCCTTCTACATATCACGTATGAATGGCAGAGAAATGGTGAAGCGTTGTTTTCTTTTAAAGTGTGGTTGCTGATGTTGCAGCAGAGCAACAGCTGTAATGCTACATCGAAGTGGTTGAGCCATATGATTGCGGAATGGTGAATCACTGTGAAAAAGTGCTCCTTCATATGCATCTCTGTGCGAGTCTCTGGGTCTCCATGTGAGTCCATGGGTCTCAGTGTGATTCTACATATCTCCGTGTGAGTATGTGGGTCTCTATACATAGAGTCTACGGGTCTGAGTGTGATTCTACAGATATATTCTTTGTCTGGCTGATGTTGCTGTACAGGAACAGCTGTAATGTTACAACGAGGTGGTTGATCAGGAGTAGCGGGGTGATGAATCGCTGCTGTGATGATGCCTCCTTCGTTCTTTTTGAATGGGGCATCACGTCGTTACATGTTCCGTTATATGTTCCATAGAACGACTCAAGCCAGTGAATAATAGTTACGGGACCTGTTTTGGTAGTATAAAAAGTAAGAATAGTTGTTTTACCCTTTCTTGCAACCCAGCACTGTTTCGCCTTTTGCGTTCTCTTCTAGTCTCACACCGGTAGTGAGACAAGGACATTAAACAAGGCTGTCCCTGGTGTAGGAAAATCAGTTTCAAACACGAAGCAAGGAGCATGGCTGTGTTCATGCCGCAAGTGTGTGTGGTCAACGCAGACGTGATGCCTCGCAAAAGGGTATTTATTTGGCGTACGAACATCTTAAGCACCCGTTTTACTACCACAAAGGGCTGAACCTATTCTCATTGATTAACAGTTGCAGGCTGCGGTGTGAGTGGAGTGCCCCACTGGGCAGCCTTTAAGGTTCCGGGCCAACCGCATGCCGCGTGAATCTCGACGATCCAACTCTGTGACGCGAAATGGGATCCGGGTGACTTACAGAGCCGACGCATCTCTCTGGCCTCACACGCGAGCTCCCCCCCATCAACACCGAGCCCACACTGTAAGAAGCCTGAAGGATGTCCAGTGAATGTGACGCCAGGAAAGGCTTCACGAGAGGTGAACGCTGTTGTTGTTGCCGCTGATGCCGCTGTTGTTGTACAATCTGCGTCTTCTTCTGCTGCTGTGCGTTCTGCTGTTGCTGGTGCGGTAGTTCGATTCCCGGTCACGACCAACACCAGTGACGATTACCTGAACCGGCCCTGGGCCTCCCCTAGGTCGACTCAGCCTCAAATGAGTACCTAGTGCGGTGTGTAAACATCGCCGCTGGGGAGACAAAGGCGGCCGGGCGTGGTGTTGGCCACCCACCCCGTCGTGTGCCGTGCCGGCCTTTATAGGTGCTACTCGCTAACAGCACTTGCCCCTACAGTATGTTAAGGCTATACGGGGGATCTTTGTCTTTTTTTGAGTGGGTGAGTTAGCGTTATGAGTGGGTGAGTGGGGTGATTGAGTAATTGAGTAGGTGATTGAGTGAGTGGGTGAGTTGGTGATTGAGTGAGTGGATGAGTGGGTGGATGAGTGTGCTGTTGTGACCTGCAGTGTGGTGGTGGTGGTAGTGGATGAGACGAAAGTGTCAGTGTTTGGGAGAGACCGAGTCCTCAACATGGGTGGAGGAATTGTTGAGTGAAGTTCATGGGGGAACGGTGACAATGGCTAAAGTTTGAGGGGGGCGGGATGGGCGAGCGGGGGGGGGGGGGCATAACCTAAAAAAAATATAAGCTCAGTAAAAAATAAATAAATTGCTCAAACATTTAATAAGACACACACATGCATCGACGACAATGTAATTTGACAACGAATCAAAATGGTGCATTAAGATGCGTGTTTTATTATTATTATAACTCCTGGTGTCAACCCCCCCCCCGACCCCCCCCCCCGTCAGCCAGCAAGAGAGCGCGGCTCCAATAACACGAAGCACACGAGCAAAATCCATTTCGACAACGCGTTTCACCAGCAGACAGCGCAATGTTTCACTTGGAGGCAGACAACATAACACAACCGCTTCCCCCAATCACCACCCCCTCCCACCACTCCGTTCTCAGCCACCACCCTCACCCCACCCACCCCCTCCGCCAGCCCCGCTGATGAAATTGCATGATTCAGATATTTAGATAGCAATAAATATCGCAGATCGGTGGGGGGAAATTGGACTTCAAAAGTCAGGACATGCGGCTCTGATTGAGTGTAAACAATTGCCCCCGTGTCTCGTGCGAAACGGGTGAATTATTTTAAAGGGGGGCGGAGGAGGAAGGGGGGGGGGAGGGATGCCATCTATGAGCTAATAAAGCTGCGCCTATTAACGCGGCCGGGCATGCAAGACGGATTGGAAAAGGCCGTGGGTCCGTAATGCAGCCACTGACAATGTTTATGAGTTACATTCCTAATGCGATATTTATTCCGGACCTCCCGCGCGATCCCCGGCGTATTAGCATTCAATAGTTATTCTTTTAGGGCGCTCGGAACTATGCATTACAAGTTAAAGTGAAAATTGCTTCATTGATCATCTTTGCAGGGCGGTTAAAGCAAAAGCAGCGTCGCGGGCAAAAAACGACGAGCGGCTTTTCCCCCTCTCTTTCTTGTGAGCGTGACGAAGAGCGCGGCGGGAAGAGCGACTCTCTCGGGGGAGAGCGACTCTCTCGGGGGAGAGCGACTCTCACGGGGGAGAGCGACTCTCTCGGGGGACAGCGACTCTCTCGGGGGAGAGCGACTCTCACGGGGGAGAGCGACTCTCTCGGGGGAGGGCGACTCTCACGGGGGAGAGCGACTCTCTCGGGGGACAGCGACTCTCTCGGGGGAGAGCGACTCTCACGGGGGAGTGCGACTCTCACGGGGGAGTGCGACTCTCTCGAGGGAGAGCGACTCTCTCGGGGGAGAGCGACTATCTCGGGGGAGAGCGACTCTCTCGGGGGAGGGCGACTCTCTCGGGGTAGAGCGACTCTCTCGGGGGAGGGCGACTCTCTCGAGGGAGAGCGAGGTGACAAGAGGAAGAAGAAGAGGTTTGGTGATGGGGGGGTGGACGCATTACACAATGGCCCTCTCGGGTCCACCAAGCTCATTACCTCCTGGTGGTTCTGTGTTGGACATCAGCCGCGGGTTTCCGCCGCCGTTGATTCGATTCGTGGTTTCTGCTGTTGAGTCGCCCCCCCCCCCCGACCACCCCACCCCCCAGCAGTTTCCGTGAGCGGGTAATTGCAGGGCTGCACCCGTGCGCCGTTATCTCTCGAACCTCTTACTCTTTCCCTATCACTCTCAGGCGACGATCTCAGCCCCGGTCATCAATGCCATCACAAGCCCACTCGTCACACTAAATATGAAGTTGTTTTCTGGTGCAGGCGCGCCGCTGTCCAGCGTGCACCCCGGGTTGAGAGAGGCCCCCGGTGGAGGCCACTTTCCGGGGCCGTTCCCCGACACCGTCGCAAAATCCCCACCTCGCCTACGTGAAGTACCGATGGTGACCACCGTGTCAAGGGCATGGGCCGTGCTTCAAGGTCATGAACCTACGCCTGCCATCGAGCGCAGCCAGCCTGCAGGGGCTAGGGCATGGCCAGTAGGTGGCAGCAGCGCGAGTGGCTGCTAACTCAGATGATTATAACGCACGTATTTATTTATTTTATTTCCCCACGCAAGGCCTACTGAGCTGCTATATAGAGCTATTTTATCAGAAGCGACCGGGCCAAAAATGATAACTCAACAAGAAGCGACATATCATCACGTGGACATTTATAGCAGCCAAATACTACGAACGCTTTTTTTTATTTTTAATGTGGAGAGGAAAAAAATCCACACGACCACGGGGAGAACAAGCAAACGCCAAATATACAGGCGTCAAAGTGGGGATCGAACCCACGGACTCCTGTATATCGGGCGATGTAGTTAACATCTCGCCAGTGGCACCCCTGACTTGCGTGAATTGTACGATTAGGGCCCGTCCATAAATGACGTCACGCATCTGGGGGGGGGGGGGGATGTGACGTCACATCAAAATGCGCAACTTTAAATAAATATAGAAACACGTTCTACTTATATTCTTGGCTCTTTCGGTAAAGTCACGTAGAAGGGAAACAATCAGGTGTGAAAACCACAGCAAGAACATTTTCTTGCTGTGGGTTTCACACCTGATGATGATAGCTTGTGTTGCAGTCGAAACGTCGTGATAATTTTATTGTTTTATATTTATATTTTTTATTTTATTGTTTCCCTTCTACGTGACTTTACCGAAAGAACCAAGAATATGAATCCCTGCAGTCACGAAAGCTTTAAATCAAAACGTTCTACTTAATTAAATATACTTTTTAATAAATGTTTTCTCCTACAACATCAGAGTGCAGCGCCACATTGGATACGCACTACAATGACAATAGTTTAAAGCGATTTGAAGCATGTTTTTTGTGACGTCATATTTGAGGGGGGGCCTGACTTTTTGTGACGCTGTGTGACGAGGGGGGAAGGGTCAAAAATCGTCAAAAATCGCGTGACGTCATTTATGGACGGCCCCTTAAACGTTTCGCGGTTGGGCTGCGGGGCATTCCTCTCTGGTTCCGGCTTATACTGCGTTTTGTTCGTATGTATGTTGAACTTCTTTAGCACCGTACGTAGCCAACAGTGGTAATCGAAGGTGCGGGGGTAGGCGGTTCTAAAGCTTTGAGTGTTAAATGTAGATTTAAAGAGTGCACAACTCCAAATAGCTTTCTAATATCCGAATGCTATTCGGTTTGATATCGCACCGTATTCCAAGGTGCTTTACAGAAATTTAAACATCCCACCACCACGTACACATTTGAAGTGCTCGGCACGATGTCCGACGTTTCGGGACACATGCTTCGAGCTTCTTTAGCACGTCGCGCGAATCGTCTGACACCATGCCACGCATGCCGCAGACACCGCACAACTCGAAAACATATCGCAGCGTGATGAAGCATTTTAAATGCCGGGTGCTTCAAAACAATGTTAACACTTTCGAGAATTTGCAACAATACCGCAAGAAATGTATCTCCGTGCTGTGGAGACCACCTGGATAATTATGACGAACAAGTGGGAGACTTTTTGACTTTTTGAAGCTATTAACATACATTTAAGTATAAATGTATAACATACATTTGTTATAATGTTACAGTGTATTATCCGATCTTTCTTATATTAAAAACGATAGTCTCATTTAAGTGTTCACGTATTTTTGAAGCAGCCTGTGTATATGGGGAGCGGTAGTGTAGTGGGGAACGGTAGTGTAGCGGTTAGGGCCCTGCGCTACGAACTTGGCGGCCCGGGTTCGATTCCTGTTCATGGCCAACACCGGTAACTATTAACCTGCACCGGTCATGGGCCTCCCCTAGGTCGACTCAGCCTCAAATAAGTACCTGGTGCGGTTTCTAAACATCGTCACTAGGGAGACAAAAGCGGTCGGGCGTGGTGCTGGCCACCCACCCCTTCGTGCGCCGTTCCGACCTTCATAGGTGCTCGCTAACAGCACTTCTCCCTACAGTCTGTTAAGACTATATGGGGGATCTTTGTATTTGTATATACTGTATACTCCAACAATCCCGAAACGAGTGTTGAGGCCCAGCGAGGCTTCTGTCCGAGTACATCATAAAGCGCGACCACAAGCCAAGACTTGCCGAGTTCACTTACGCGGACGGCTCCTGCCTTTGATATGAATGCCGTCATCATAAAACACTCCTCCTGCCAGACTCCAGACAGAGCGCCCAAGTTGTGGAGACAAAGGTGGGGGTACGGTGGAGCGGGGTAGTAATACCGCAAGGGCTCCCCACCCACCACTCCGCAACGCTGAGTCGCAGTCTCCGCTCCTCAGTGGAGAACGGAGCGGCGGGGCTCATGCAGCAGTGGATTGACAACGGCGCTGTACGCGAAGCACGGGAGGTTTTTGCAGCGGCGTCGGATTAATTAAAGAAGTTATTTTTTTTTGTGCACTCACCCCCACCCACCCACCCGCCTCCTCCCGGTCCAGACTTTCCCACACGCTCCACCTCGGCAGGAGCGGCCGCTTTATTTCTCTCCTGCATCTCCATCTTTACAGCGGGGAAGTTGTAAACGCGGGTACACACGCGGAGTGAGTCAGGAGGCTGGCATGCGAGTGGGGGAGGGAGCGGGAGGGAGGGAGGGAGACGCGGAGAGAGACAGGGAGAGAGTTAATCGGAATCGTTATTTATCATCGATGAAATCCGATGAGCTATGAAGCTCTTTTTTTAAACAGATGTCCAGTAGAGTGAGAGGGAGAGTGAGAGGCAGAGATGAGAGAGAAAGAGAGAGATACTCGCATTCGTGAAGCGTTCCATAATAATGAGCGAGAGAGAGAGAGAGGTGGAGAGAGGTGGAGAGAGGCAGAGACGGAGGGAGAGGCAGGGAGTGGCGGAGGGAGGGAGAGGCCGCGCTGTAAAATCGGCGCACGTGAGACGCGAATGCAACTTGGGGAACGGAGATGAGACGGAGAGAGGGAGGGAGCGAGACGGAGGGGGGGGAGTGAGAGTGACTGAGAAGAAGAGAGGGGGTAGAGAGAGTGGGGGTAGAGAGATATGGAAGGGGTACGGAGGAGGAGCAGAGCGTGCTACTTCGTGTTGATGTTTGTGTTTACGAAGAAAGTAGCACAGATTGATTTTGTTGCACAATGGTCAAACACGTAAAATATTTCATTTACAAAGGGGGGGGGGGGGGGGGGGGGAAGCACATAAAGCAAAGCAATGGAAAAAAACCGAAATGATGAACAAAGCGAAGTGCGATGGAGGGAGGGAGACATCCAGGCCACCGATGTTGCGCAACAACAAAGTGGGGCCATTGGATGAGCGGAATCGTCTCACGTCCGATCAGACATCTCTTCGTCGACGAGTGTTTGTCTCCTGGCAAGAGGGCATCAGGCGAGTGAGGCACGGGGTTGGGATGAGACAGAGGAAGCTATGTATAAAAATAGGAACTACATTATTTTTTTATTTTACCAGGTAAGGCTCAATGAGCGAAATAACTATTTTTTTAAGAAGCGACCTGACTATCTCCACATTATAGCTCAACGAAGTGGCATATCATCATGCGGACATTTATAGCAGCAGCTAAATACTCTACACCTATGTTGGTTCTAACCGTGGAGGGGAAAACCCGGAGGACTCGGAGAAAAATCCACACGAGCACGGGGAGAGCCGCGCACACTCAAAATATTACAGCAGGCGTCAGAATCGGAATCGAATCCACGACCTCCTGCATACCGGGCGAGTTAGTTAACATCTCGCACCCCCCCTCTCTACCCCCCCAATCATTGGGGGGGGGGGGAGAGGGGGGGGATGGGGTGGGGTGCGGGCGGTGGGAGGAGGCAAATGTCAGCGCGAACCTCAAAAATTAAGCAAATCCCTCTGTGAAGATCCATCTCCGCTGCCGCGTCACCACCCCAACAAGACCACAACCCGTCCCCCACCCCGTCCGTCCGTCCGTCTGCGCGGTGGACAAAGGCGGCCAGACGGCAGGCAGCGGCGTGCGGAGGAGGCATTGTAGCGAGGACCGACCCTATCATTAGCCTCACAATGACCAACTTCATTGACGATGCTTCAGAGGGTCCCAGACAATGGCCAACAACAGCAACAGCAGCAGCCAGGCGTGGGCTAGGAGGCGAAGGCATTCTCCGCGATGGGCTCGCTCAGCACGCATCGCCTGCACAGCGCCCAACAGAAACTCGGCGAATTCGTGGAGAGCACTCACCCCAACAAAAGGGAAATCGAGCAATGGCCCCACTTTATTGTAGAGCATCGAACGCTTCTGCGGCCGTCTGGAACGCTCTTCCTTCCACTGGAGCTGCGCACTTTTAAAATCTTCTGGATTGATAACGAATTTCTTTAGAACTGATTTTTTTGCGTTTAGGTCGTTGTTATTTCCCCCTCGCCTCCGATTGGCATGGTTGGCTACGTACGGTGACCAAGAAGTTCAACATACATACGCGCATAGCAGAGGTATGCTCGCGATGGACGCGCACCGGCCACTGGGCAAAGTTATTTATTTGGCCCTTTACCAACAGGGCCCTTATGCATAATTATTGTTTTGTATTAGCGCAGGCGAAAAATAGAATGAATGGTTGAAGCAAATCAGTCCCAGGTTACGCGGCTATCCCCGAGTGCATTTGTCTTTCTAGTTAAGAGCTCGTCAAGGCAGCCCACCTAGCACACTCAGTCACGCGTATCTGCATTTTTATCTGGAGGTGTTTTTTTTTTCTTCATATGTAAATATTTGTTTAATTTCCCCAAACAGAGAATGGCAATGGGATAGAAGTTGATCCCATTAAATCGCGAGGTGGATGGAGTGAGTCTCTGCCGACCGACTCCTCCGGGTATGGGGACGATTATACCAACTCCCGTAGCATCGCGGGGGGCGGGGGGGTAACGTGGGGGGGGGGTAAGTTGGAGGGGTAAGGTGGGGGGGATAAAGTGGGGGGAAGGTAAGGTGGGGGGGGTAAGGTGTGGGGGGGGGTAATGTGGGAGGGGGCAAGATGGCGTGGGGGGGGGCCTTGATAACCCCCACACTGCTGAACTCGCCATGAGCAACAGCTGATCGTGTAAAAAACTATTTTATTTTAGCAGGTACGGCTCACTGTAACTATGTCGCTCTTTTTCACAAGCGACCTGGCCACAATCTGCAGCTCAACGAAGCGGCTAGTCACGTGGAAATGTATAGCCGCCAAATATTCTTAACGGGTGATGTTGATTCTACGTGTGGAGGAAACAACTGGAGGACCCGGAGGAAACCCACCGTCACGCGTTCCGTGCGTCTCTTCACATTAATAGTGTCGTACGCCTTTTGACGAGGCTCAAAAGAAAGCTGTCTCTGGTGTGGACCAATCAGTATCAAGGACAATGCGGAAATTATCAGAGTGTGTTTTTTTGTTGTTTGCATTCTGACCACAAGCATTGTGGTTAATACAGACATGATCCCTTGTAATAGGTTTCAGTTGGTGTTTTAAATCTTAACACCTGTTCTGTTGCCAGAAAAAAGGGGAAAAACCTATTATCATATGTTGGTACCGGCAAAGGAGGTCCCATGATGTAAAATATTACTTGTTTATCCAATTATATTATGTATACAGGTTTTCCTCGCTTCATGTCGGTTCTGTTTGTGCGATTTTGCATACACGCGGATAACCTACCCAAAATTCGCTATATGCGTTTTGAATTCACTGATATGCGGCTTTGCGGTCGGATGTTTGACAACATTGTGTGTACCGTGTGTGTACTGTGTGTACCGTGTGTGCACTATGTGTATTATATGTGTACTGTGTGCCCTACACGGCAGGCACCTGTCTCCTCGTGCGATTTCGCTTTGTGCGCCCTCTTTTTAGAACGTATCTACAACCGCATAAAGCGAGGGAAATCCGAAGGGTATATTCAGTCCTCATGACCGTATTCGAAACGCGCACGGCAAGCAAACAAAAAACCCCGCGAATGACTCTCAAAGTAAACGCAAAGACAGAGAGAGCGAGAGAGAGCGAGAGAGAGCGAGAGAGAGGGAGAGAGCGAGAGAGAGAGCGAGAGAGCGAGAGAGAGAGCGAGAGAGAGAGAGCGAGAGAGAGCGAGCCATGAAGGCAGACAAATGACATCACGGGGCTTTGAGCCGATATGTGACCATTAAAAAAATATTCCTTGACAGATCGTAATTAGGAGCCAAATTAAGAGCGCGCAGAACTCAGAGTATATAGCTCGCTCTTAATGGGTCCCAAGGTGTGATCTGCAGTTCGCGCGGTGGGGTCTCTGAGACCCCCCCCCCACCCCCCCCAATTCCACCTCCCCCTCGCACTTTCATCACCCCCCCCCCCCGTCCTCGACTGGGACTTGCGACCCAAGAACCAAAGAGCCCAGGACATTGGACGCCCATAACAAGAAGAGACATTTTTTCTTCTTATTCTTCGAATTCGGTATAATAATAAATAGCCCCCCCCCCCCCCGCCTCAATATTTCAAGAGCCGCAAAAAAAGTGAAGGTGACCGTGGTAAAGGCGCAGCCCTGCCATCGCTCACTCGCGCCACGAGGGGGGAGCTCGAGAGAGTAATGCTTGGCCTACTCCTCCTCCACGCTGGCAAATGCGGTTGCACCCGATTCAAGAGCCGAATGGCTCACAGGGCTATACCAAATGAATGAACTATGGAACTATGTGTTGGAAGAGGTGGGAGTATCACACCGTTGACCACACCTCGCGTGACCCTGCGGATCGACTAATCGCGTTGTAGCGATTTATACTGCGACTGGGTGGAAAGGGGCACTGGCCGGCCTGTTTGATGGAACACCTGTGGTCTTAAAGTCACGCCGCCACGACTAGTGTTACTTTACAACAACAACAACAGTAAACAACCACAACATGGGAAGAAAATGAACATTCGCCAACGTACACGTCACAATGGAGGGATTCGACACGTTCATACTTTCGCGATCTAAACCAAAAAAAACCATTCATTATTGTAATAATATTGGTGGCGAAACCCTACCTGTTAAACTAACATACACGTCAGTCTATTTCAGCGTGTGCAATTATGAAGGGCCGTTTCCAGAAACGTCGCCCTAATTGCGCGTGTGCACCGCTACCAACGCAGCAGCAGCAGCAGCATCACCACGTGATCTCTGTCGAGATGTCCCTCCTAGCGCAACAGAGATTCTAGCGGTGGCCGTCTTCGTTGCTGGCTGCCTCTTCCTTCACTCGTGGTGGAAAGTCCACATGCCTATGACGAGAGACGGACCTGCGCTTGGTGCAACCACGGTTATTCTCACGCAGTGGTGCTCACATTTTATCGATCCCGTAGAGATGATGGGCTGTGAGGAATGAAAAAAAAAACATATATCAGCCGTGTCCCGTTTTCACTTCCAGTCGAGGCACGTCACGTGTGCTGTGTATGCAACCTTAGATCACCAGGTGATAATAAGGATACAATAATTCGTTATTTCTCAAAAGTGTTTGTTTCAAGAGGGTCCTATTTTGAGATGTTTGGCCAATAACCTACCTCAAAAAGTACTGAATCTCGTATGTATGTTAAACTTATTTCGCACCGTACGTAGCCAACCGTGCTAATCGGAGTGTGAGAATGAAAATTTGAGTACCTGGAGAAAGCTCCGCGATAACAAGGGGACAACCTCCCCCTCCATACACAGTAAAAAGAATGTTGATGAAATCTACAATGGGCTCCACGTGCTACTTCGTACCGTGGCAGAATCGGAATGTTTATTTAGACTGGAGGAATCCGATTAGCAATTAAGCTCTTCATCACAGATACCCAAGAGACTCAAATATAAGCAAAACGCTTCCGTGTTGTGCCCGTACATATAAATCCAAAATAATGTTAGCTCATTTATTGGCCTTTCCAGTCCAATTTCTGTAAAATTATTTCATCACTCAGTATTATGTGAACGCAATCGAATACGGGAGACCACTTTCAGCCGTCTGGGTACTATCAGCCGAGCCAGACTTGCTTGAACAAGTGCTGCTCGATTCGGCAGATGTTATAGGCACAAAGCGCTCCACATGAACGAGATGCGACCGCGTCGAACGCTTAAGAGCAGCACAAAGTGTGCCGCGCTCAGCTTTTACGCAGGGCCCGTGCGAGATCGACACACAGCTAAGAGAAAGAGAGAGTACAGGACAACGTCATCGGCACCACGCCCGCCATGAACCCAGTGAGCTATGTTGCTCTCGCTGGCTTCACGACGTTGGCTTCCACGTTCGGCGCTCGTCTAACTACGATAGCTCGAGACCTCCACCCACCCATCCGCCCGTCCGTCACCAACAAATCCGCAGTGTTTGGCAAGCGCTTTGTGGACACAGACTCAAGTACGAATGTTATGGGGGTTTTATTATATTTTTTTATGACAGCAAAACAAGTATCGCGGCACATCAAAGCTGGAGACGGATTATGCGCTTGTAAATTGATGAAACAAACTCCCAATTCACCTCTCAAACCTTGAACTGCCGGCTACAGGACTTGGAGCCGCTTTTATCTCTCTCTCTTTCTGCATGCCATGGCTTTACCTCTAAGACGTGGGGCGATCGCGGGCCTCTTCTATTTAGCGCTGCCCGTGACATTCGCCAACAACTTGTGAGTCTATGGACAGTATTGGTCTATCTCTCTCTATGCGTGCCACGGCATTTTCTCAAAAGACGGCGGCGACCATGGCCTTCCTTCTGCCATTTCGCTTTGTCCGTGATTTTATGTTAAAAAAAAACTTCGCATCTTGGATAATCCTCCTCCAATTATTGTTCAAATTTCTCCTACAGTGTAACTTCATGCGCTGTCTTACACTTGCAACTTATTGCGGGTTTTAAATTCACCTCTGCGTAGATTCCAAACAATACCACCACCACCACCACCACAGAAACGCGTACGAAAGATAAAAACACTCGGGCTCTTACATTATGCAAAACACAACAGTTCCTGAAGAACTGCACTCCAATAAGACTTCTTCACGCGGAGCATTTCCCGCCGTGCACCGCGCAACGTAACGCAACCGCCGGAGGTCACAGGCCCAGCACCTCGTGTGGGTGGAGGAGGCGAGATGGGCGGGGCAGTGGTGGGGGGGGGGGGTGATTAGTGGGGGGAGGATTAGTGGGGGGGAGTGGTGGGGGGGGGAGGTGTTGGGGGTGATTGGTGGGAGAAAAGTGGTGGTGGGGGGGGGGAGAGTGCATATTAAAGTCGCGTTATTTTGTGACTTTCAATTATTTCTCATTAACGAAGCTTTAAACTTGACGTATCGGACATCCCGGGACAATGTAACAGTCGTGTTCATTTTTTTTTATGGGGGAGCGGGGGTGGGTGGGGTGGTAGGGGTTGGAGTTCGGGTGGAGCCGATGAAGGGATGTCCATCTTCCTTTAAGCACAAAGGAATCCTCCTCCTCCCCCGCCCCCCCACCAGACACGGCCGCACATAGTTGTTTGCTGCTCTCCTAACAATCATCTCCCGAGCGCCGTCAATCCATCGATAATTGACACAGATGCCCGTTCCAGCTCACGTCCGCCTGCTGCTGCACACGCGGGGTCGCGGGGAAACGGCCGCGCGACGGCTAATTATGCCGCGAGTGGCGAGAGGCACGGGCAGAACGCTTATAAGCCATGATGGACATCATCATGTCCTTCCATCGATCTGTTTGCCTCGGACAACCTCATCCGTCAGCTCGCTCCCGCATCCGCAAAGTGCCTGCAAGAGCGAGGACACGCGGGACCCCCCCCCCCACCTCCGCTGTTCAACCCGCAGTGGCAACGCAGCGCCTAGCGCCGCGCATTTACCGCTGACGCGGTAATTCGTTTGCCTTCGATTCTCCCCGGCAAGAATTAGCGACCGAGGGGACAGTGCCAGATGAAGCTACTACGGGGCCTGTAGCATTATGCTATAAAGGGGCCCTAAATAAAAAAAAAAACGTAAATATTAAAACACATACATTAAAAAAATTGCATAGTAAAGTAAATGTATTTTTTCATTTGTTATACAGCCAGATAATGCGACAAATCGCTAACCTTAGACGCCCAGTCGTTCATAAAAGTTGAAGGGCAGTATAGTACTATAGTAATAGAGCAAGTGCAGAATAATTGAACAGGAATTGATAGCTTGAAAGCATTTAGCGCGGGGCCTTTGAAAGTGCGGGGCCCGTAGCTGCTACTTATGTAGTAGGATAATCCGGCACGGGGGGGGGGGGTGGAAGAGGGGGGGGGGCGACGGGGTTGAAGGAGAGCCATTATGGCTCTCATGGACACCAGCTCGGCCCTTCCCCAACGCACCCACCCAACAAACCGATAACCCTGGCCCCCTTTCCTCCCCACTACCTTCCCGGCCGCATCGATCCCACCCACACCCCCCTCCAATTAAAAATAATCTGCACCGCGCCTCCACTTTATCAGCGGATAATTAAGATGCATTTGAGTGAATTATGTATGACGCCGTCGAAACACATGTTGGTCGCAAGTTTTTTTTTTTGAGGCGGGAATTGATGGAAGGCGGTGTTTGATGTGCGGCATGTATGTTGGACCTCTTTTGCACCGTACGTAGCCAATTGACATGGACCGGGTCGTCGGTACTGATGTAGCGATGGCTGTTGGAGGCCTATATCCAGCGATGCATTGATCACGTCCGATGATTATGATGTTTATACACGTGAAAACGTGGCTATGGGATGGGCATTCTTCAACGTCTCCGCCGGAGGCTGAAATGTTGAGGCTAGATTATTCAACCAACTCAGCAGTGCTTTTTGTTTTTCTTATTTATTGTAAGGAGGGTGGAAATGGTTTTCAGAACGAGATGTTAAAACGATCATCACTCGCGTTAGCCGCCCCCCACCATTTCATTCCCAGTTGTATATGTAAACTGGATATGAGAATTACGACTCATGCGTGCCGCAGCCGAGTAGAAATCAAGTGGGGAAAACAGAAGAACGTATATGGATGGACAGGCGCCTGTCATGGTAATGTGGAAATTATACTCCCGGCACATGACCACCGCCGACGCCCATTTGCCCGGGGGGAGTTTCCAACCGATGACTGTTTCACAGCGATAAGTGCGTTTATAAGACGCGGGCGAATATACTGGGAGATTAGCAATTATGGGCAAGGAAAATACTCTTTAAATTCCACTCCTTAAAACGTTTCCACCCACCACTCATAATGACACTTTAACAGATTTTGAATACACATGACATAAGTAAGCCTCCGCGTCCATAAAATAGCAAACACTCCCCCACCTCCCCCCCAAAAAGAAGAAGACCATCAAGAAAACAGACGTCTCCCCTTTGGCTCTGAGGATGCCACGGCGAGTTCTGGGGATCACGCCGAGTCTTTATCTTCTCTCTAACCAAAGAGGCACTGCGCACGCACGCGCGCGGTCGTCAGTAAAATATCCATTAGGGAGGTCTTAGGGAGGTCAGTCTTGGTCAACGGCTCTGCTCTCTCGTTCATTATCGGTCGGTCTCATCTCCATGAAATCCACGCACAAACTAAGAGCGACGGATGGTACTGTCCGCTGGCCTTTCCTTAGTACCGCGACGCACGCGATGGTGCGTGCGAAAGCGGTTTCATCGCCAGCCAAGATCAATCCACCGCTGGATGAAGGCCTCAACCAAGGAGCCGCCGCCGCCTGTCGCGATATTGCGATGCAATAATTCATTCTGCGCAAGCACACAAATCGGTTTCTCATCGGACGCGCTATCGAATCCGTTCCATTTCTTGGCTGCCACACTCCGTTATGAATCTCGACCATCGGCCACTGTGTCCATTCTAGCCGCGACGCGTGGAACGTATGATGTCATTGACGCACGTATGTTTGTGTTTGTTTGTATCTACGTTGTTCATCAACGTACACATTCCACGAACTCTATCACATCGCTCCACTGAATTCCGCGGGTACGACGGTATTCAGTTTCGAGGAAGAGCTCGCGGCGCGTGAAGCGAAAGCCTCCGGCATCCTTGCCGAACAACACGCGGTGCGGCACGAAGACACCGGTTGCCACAGAAGAACCACGATACCTCGCCGATCTCTTCAAGGAGCAGAAACCATCATCACGCGAACTCCCGATCATCCTCGCAGCAGCAGCGGCGGCGGCTTTTGGCTGAGCGGTCACCGCGCTTCTGCGGCCGTCTGGAACGCTCTACCCTTCCGACATTCGGAAGCCACTGGGAGCGATGCACATTTGAAATCACCTAGGTTGAAAACGAATTTCTTTAGAACGTTTTTTTGTAGGAATAGGTTTTACCCTTTTAACTGGCACAAAAACTGACACCTTTATTCAAGGCATCATGTTTGCAATAACCACAACACAAGCAGTCAAAATGCAAACAAAAAAGAACAACTCTGATAATAATATGCACTGTCCTTGAATTTGATTGGTCCACACCCGAGACAGCTTTTCTTCGAGCCTAGTCTCCATTGGTGTTGGACCAGAAGACGCCAAAAGGCGTACAACTCAAAAACAGCGCACTATCAGAGTATTGAGGGCTCGGGGTGAGCATTTACATTATGAGACCTTCTGGCAAAGGAGGTCTCATAACGTTTTTTTGTCTTTAGTTTGTTGTCCTTTCCCCGTACCTCGGATTAGAGCGGTTGTCAACGTACGGCGCTCGAGAAGTTCGACGTACATGCATGCGTACAACTGACGCCCAGAATCCCACACGCCGATATACGTGGTGGCCGACAAAGTCAAATTGAAATTCACGTCCACGCTCTGTCTCTCTCTCGGATCAGTAGCGGGTCCCTTAGTATTCAGTGACGTCGGCTCGTCTGAGTCTCCAAACTCGTTGACCTTTATTTAGCCAGGGGGACAACTCCTTTGAGAGTCACCATCGTCGCGCGCAAGGGGACGCTTAGCTGGGATCGTAGTTGTGCACGAAGAGTTGATTACATGTGTGGGGTGTTGTTGTTGTTGTTGTTAAAGGACGAACGAATATCCACTAAGCTATCGTTTCGCGGTTGGCCGTGAGGAATTCTCATTGCCCGAAGCGTTAGGGTGCTTTTTGCAATGTCCGTCTCTGTCTATTCGAATAGAGAGGCGGTGCACGGATGTGTGAATGTATGTTGCACTTCTTTCGCACCGTATGCAGCCAGACGTGCCAATCGGAGGACAACAGCGGTCTTGCGCAACTACGGTACGAACTCAGCCGCCCGGGTTCGATTCCCGGGCCACGGCTCATCACATCAGCGGCGAGCAATGTGTTCTATTCGGTCCTGGGCCTACCCACCACCCGTCCCACGTCGGAATCGGACCTTAAATACGCAAGTACCTGGGGCCGCGTTGGGGAGTGCGCATCAGCGGGGCATGGTGCTTGTCGCCGCAAATCTGCCCCTGGCGCGTCGTCTCGACCATTAATAGGTGCTCGCCAACAGCGCTCGTCTGAGTAGGTGGCAACGCAAGCGCGGGATCTTTGTCTGGTCGCGAGGCAGCGTTGCTGACGGCCGGCGAGGTTGAGGCGCTTGTGTGTTTCTGTCCCCTCACCCTCTCTCTCTCTCAAAGCATGTTTTTTTTTTAAAGCTAAGCTTTCCCGTAGTAAATATCTAATCTTTACGAACGATCAGTCGCGTTTCCCTTCGCTAATGGCAGAGGAGTATATGGGGGGAGGGGGGGGTGTCTCGCCACTTTCGTCCCGAGCATAGATTGCGATCAGCCGCGCGCGCGCAGGTTTCAGCAAATAACCCTAACGCAATGATGGCATTCAGAGAGCGAGAGCATGGAGGACATCAAAGGAGGAGGAGGGGGGGGGGGCAACAGGAGATGTTTTTTTTTGCTTCAAGTTTTCCTAAAATTCACATCTCCCCCCGTTGTGTAAACTCCCGAGAGATTATTGCCCATTTGTGTATCATTTAAGACGTGTCCCGTGATGGAGTCGGCGATTTTTTGTTTTGTTTAAGAGAAAATGCACGTGGTCGTAGGAAAGGGTAAACAATGACGAGTGGGTCCGAAAAGTTTTGAGAGCACGGGGGGGGGGGGAGGGAAGGGGTGCTGCACGATGAATGTTTATACTAGAGCGTGGTGCGTCTCTCTCTCTCTCTCTACACGCGATAAAGATCATCACCTTAGAGCAGCGAGTCCCGTACGCTCCCCCCGTCCAATTACGCGATAACGCATTCCGCGCTGCACGCGCCCGATGATTGTTAAACACGTGCGTCCCACGTTCGAATCGGCTCCGTTTTTAACGCTGCTTAAAACAAAAAAAAGAGCCGATTCGAATCAAGTTCGAGATCTCAGCGCGCACGCGCGCGTGTGTGTGCGCCCGCGGACAGCGTTAATTACTTTGCGCCGCGTCACGTGGTACTCGTTTGACAATCATCGGGCGCGTGTAGCGTGGAACGAGTTAAATTGTACTTGAATGGGGAGGAGTGAAATTGGTAAGCGTCGCAAGACCTCGTAGCGTGGTGGTGGTCCGAGAGGACTCGGGGTTTCAACCCTGCCGTGACCGCTTCACCCAGTTTACACGCCATTACCAATTACAGCGTCATGGTAGTGTCAATCAACTGCTGGATCGCATCGCTGGGGGGTTGCTTGGCCATACTTCACCACGCTCGTCAGTAGCGCGAGTTGGTGCAGTGGAAGTGGGCCGAGGATTTTGTTGTTGTTGTTGTTTTCTTTTTGCTCCTGGAGACGCTCCTCGACAACGATTCTGTGCGGCGACTTGAACTCAACTCATCGGAGGTGTCGTACCCTGGGGTGCTCGCTACGAGAAGATGGTACAGCAGGGGGGACTAATCGCCATCGGTTTCCATCCGTGCGGAGATAGAACGCTGCCCCCTCCCCGCACGTGAAATAATAAACAACGCATCATTAATTGGCTTTAAATTATCTTACAGCAGTGGCGGCGGCAGAACCCTCCCGAGTAACGGTCCTACGACTCACTGTCGCTAACCCTAGATCGATAAGTATATTACCACTGGCTTGTTGGCCCGTCCTAGGATGGAAGCTGTAATATGTACGAAAAAAATTGAGCAGAGTATAATTGTTTCGTGTGTAAATTCAATGGCAGTGAATCTTGCACAAGTACGTCATCAAACACTTCACTGCATTTCACTGTAGCACTGTATATATAACTGACCTTTAATGTTCAAATTCACTGCTCTGATACTTTATTCTCTTCTGTTTTCGGTCGCTGGGGTTGAAATAAATTGGAATTCGATAGAATATCTGGAAAAATCACCGAGAAATGTCTATTTTACCATAACGTAGAAGCATAAATTAGACTTACCGTTCGTCTCAAGTGCTGAAGAAATAAAGACACCAAACTCCACTTTGTTGCCGCGTATAATGATTTATTAGAGTCACTTTCAATAAAGAAACGTCAAATTTAAAGCGAATTTGTGAATTATTTTTTTTTATTACAGCTCGACCTGCGCCAGAGTAAAAATCCACCCGCTCATGAATATTAATGACGGGGAGGGGGTGTGGTATGTGGAGTGACGTCACGCGCGTTACACACACACACACACAGACATTCTTGGCTTATTACAGTAGTAATAATTATTATTAGTTAGTAGTGTCTATACACTAGCGCAATGCACTGCCCACTGCGCCGTTGGTGCGCGACCTACGAACGCGCTCGCATACTCGAGCACGTGTGCGCACACGTATTTTCGCGCGACTCAATTTACCCCCAGAGCCGGGCCCTAATTAACTGCCGGGCACATCGCAAATTAAAGCTGTTAAGCTGCCCTCGGAGTATTCTGACAAACACAGGGCGCGTCTCGCGGAGCGGGAGACAATGAATCATTAACGGTGATTAATGTACACGCGTGGTTTGCCGGCAGCGTCTTTTGGTTACATGGTAGATATTAATTGCATGTTGTTCACACGAAGGAGCCTCTTCTTATTATATATTTAATAAACTTCACATTGCTCACTAATTATGGACCTAAACGTGATTTTTTTCAATGATTGACGTTTTTTTTTTTAAATAGTCGTTTGTTCGTGTGTACCACTCATATCGCTGCGTGCTAGCCTCGCCTGCCGATTCAGAATAAAAACAAACACCAATCTCCTCTTTCCATGTTGCAGCCGAAGCTGGATTAAAGCACACCTTATGTAAGCACAGCTCTGAGAAAAGGCACGCATTCATGCTCGCGATACACTGATGGGGAGTGGAGAGCCAACGCCAACTTCTGATTGAAGCACACTTCTGATAATAAGCACACGTGGTCTTTCTCCCAAGGGGTGTGCTTAAATCCAGCATCTATCGTATCGCCTTGCAGCCAAAGGGAAGGCGCTGATTGTTGGGTGGCCAACACCACGATGTTTACACACCAGGTACTCATTTGAGGCTGAGTGGACCTAGGGGAGGCCCAGGACCTGGTTCGGATACTCGTCACTGGTGTTGGCCGTGAAGCGCAGCGCGCTAACCGATGCACTACCCGCTACCCACATTGCATACGCGCATGCATGGGGGTTGAAATTATTTCGCACCGTACGTAGCCTACCGTACACACACACACCGCACACGCATACACCCGACGCCTCCTCTCACCCCCCCCCACCACCATGATGATACATGTTGCTGCTCGGGATGGATACCCATGCGCAGCCACCGCTCCACATCAAGGCTCCTGCATCGATTGCCGTTACCCGAGGAAAAGGATGCATCATGCGCAATGATGGCCCCTGGAATCTTGGCGATGCTGCGGAAAGGAAAGGAGTCGTAATGCCCTCCACCCATCGCATCCGCGCGCCGCGCCTCATTTCTCAACTGGATGCTGCAACGGCCAGATCGATAACACCCCCACACCCCACCAGGGCCCCCAGCGCTCCACCGAATGAGAGAAGCGAGTGGGATAGAAACCCACAGCGAAATCGTGTTTTGTTCACGCGCTCAGAATTCAAAACATTGGTAGGCCATAGCCACTCCGCGTGTGTGTGTCCACGTGACTACTCCGTGTGTGTGTCCACGTGACTACTACGTGTGTATATACGTACCTAATCTGTGTGTATACGTACCTAATGTGTGTGTGTATAGTGCCTACTCCGTGTGTATATACGTACCTAATGTGTGTGTACGTACCTAATCCGTGTGTATATACCTAATGTGTGTGTATACGTGCCTACTCCGTGCGTGTATACGTACCTAATGTGTGTGTGTACGTACCTAATATGTGTGTGTACGTACCTAATGTGTGTGTGTGTGTGTACGTGCCTACTCCTGGCGAGTCGCTTCATGTGCGATGATGCTCTGTTCCGTAAACGGCAAGGATGCTATAAAAAAACACCAATAATACTTTAATGTTAAATAGCATCCCATAATGCTGTACATTGATTCTATATGCATTATCAAACCCCATATACAGCCACTACCAAGCAAATGAAAAACTCCGCTACCCAAGCAACAACAACACAAAGCTTGAACACACAAATCAATCAAATGGCTACCAAAGCAAAAACAAAAGCGCAAACAACAAGAGCAAACGTTATCACAACAAATAGATTAGTCCATTGAGGTATAATAATAATCAACAACAAGAAAAGCACTCCGCACAAAGGCCATTACTGTTCCCTGAGTTTGTGTGCTCACGGTAGAAGGGCCGTGGGCTTGCCTGTGCCGCTAGCCCAGCAGCAGCAGCAGCGAGGCTGTGTAATTGATAGCGATGGTGATGATCATTGTTAATGGGGACAATGGACGCACTCCGTGGCGCGCGCCGAAATGCCGTTTTCATTACCGGTAATTGCGCAATGTTCTCAGACACATCGTATTCGGCGGCTCCCCTCCACTGCCACTATTTATTTGATCCGTCGTAAAAAAAAAAACACAATATAGTAGTCGTAGCAGCAGCAGCAGGCCTTTGTAATTTTTTTTTTTTAAAACAGCGACTTCCTAGTAAAAGTCGTGTCTCGCCTGGCGAGCAAACACAGCCCAAAAGGCGTTTCTATGAACGCGGTCTCGTAAATATTTCAATGATCGAGAGAACGCATCATACACGGCGAGTGAGTGAGTGAATGAGAGAAAGAGGGAGAAGTGGCGGGGCCGAGAAATAAAATGAACGGCGCCGCATGAGCCTTGCACTTGATAGGTGGACGAACTGGTTTTTTTAGATTTAAAGCTTTTAAATATGTTTTTTTTGTTTGTTTTGCCAGCGCGGAGGCCGGTAGATGCGCGCGCCAAGATCGGGCCTGTCCGTGCACGGGTTACGGGCAAGTCTCAGAGTACGCGGCAGGGGCGGGTGGGGGGGGTTAGGTTCGGTGCAACTCGGATTCGCGTACGTTTGGGGTATGAGAATAGTTTTTTTTTCCCCCTTTTTTTGGCAACACAACTGAAAACTTTTTACAAGGAATCATGTAACTGCATTAACCACAATACTTGTGGTCAGAATGCAAACAAAAAACACTCTCTGATAATATGTTGCATTGTCCTTGAAACTGATTGGTCCACACCAGAGACAGCTTTCTTTTGAGCCTCGTCTCACACGGTGTTAGACCAGAGGACGCCCTGATTCCTTGTAAAAAAGGTTTCAGTTTTGTTGCCAGAAAAAAGGGGAAAAACATTTTCTTATATTTTTTGTACTAGAAAAGGAGGTCCCATGATGTACCAGGGAATGTTCGCCCAAAAATACGAGTGCAGTAATTCATAAAATGTTCCCACTTGTTTAATAAAGTACATACTGTACAGTAAACGATTCACTAATTATATTATCGGTAGCATCCAGGTGAGATAGAACACTATGTTATTAACGCTATAATGTTAACGCGATATTATTATTAACACTATGTTAGAGCACGAGATATTTTTTTGGACTCGTTTTTCGCGCGGGCGATACGGTTACACGCCGTCAAATCCACGTGCGCGTGTTGGCGGAGTGGGGGGGTGATTTGACTCGTCGCTTGTGTCGCTTGTGTGCAGCGATTGTACAAGTCACACAAAGTACGAGTCACACAGTACGAGTCACACACAGTACGAGTCACACAAAGTACGAGTCACACAAAGTACGAGTCACACACAGTACGAGTCACAAAGTACGAGTCACACACAGTACGAGTCACAAAGTACGAGTCACACACAGTACAAGTCACACACAGTACGAGTCACACACAGTACGAGTCACACACAGTACGAGTCACAAAGTACGAGTCACAAAGTACGAGTCACACACAGTACGAGTCACACACAGTACAAGTCACACACAGTACGAGTCACACACAGTACGAGTCACACACAGTACGAGTCACACACAGTACGAGTCACACACAGTACGAGTCACACAAAGTACAAGTCACACAAAGTACGAGTCACACACAGTACGAGTCACAAAGTACGAGTCACACACAGTACAAGTCACACACAGTACGAGTCACACACAGTACGAGTCACACACAGTACGAGTCACACAGTACGAGTCACACACAGTACGAGTCACACACAGTACGAGTTACACAAAGTACAAGTCACACAAAGTACGAGTCACACACAGTACAAGTCACACAAAGTACGAGTCACACACAGTACAAGTCACACACAGTACGAGTCACACACAGTACGAGTCACACACAGTACGAGTCACACAAAGTACGAGTCACACACAGTACGAGTCACACACAGTACGAGTCACACAAAGTACGAGTCACACACAGTACGAGTCACACAGTACGAGTCACACAAAGTACGAGTCACACAGTACGAGTCACACACACTACAACTCACACACAGTACGAGTCACACAAAGTACGCGTCACACACAGTACGAGTCACACACAGTACGAGTCACACACAGTACGAGTCACACAGTACGAGTCACACACACTACAACTCACACACAGTACGAGTCACACAAAGTACGCGTCACACACAGTACGAGTCACACACAGTACGAGTCACACAAAGTACGAGTCACACAAAGTACGAGTCACACACAGTACGAGTCACACAAAGTACGAGTCACACACAGTACGAGTCACACACAGTACGAGTCACACACAGTACGAGTCACACAAAATACAAGTCACACAGTACGAGTCACAAAGTACGAGTCACACAAAGTACGAGTCACACAAAGTACAAGTCACACACAGTACGAGTCACAAAGTACGAGTCACACACAGTACGAGTCACACACAGTACGAGTCACACACAGTACGAGTTACAAAGTACGAGTCACACACAGTACGAGTCACACACAGTACGAGTCACACAGTACGAGTCTTAGACAGTACGAGTCACACACAGTACGAGTCACACAAAGTACGAGTCACACACAGTACGAGTCACACACAGTACGAGTCACACAGTACGAGTCACACACAGTACGAGTCACACAGTACGAGTCACACACAGTACGAGTCACACAAAGTACAAGTCACACACAGTGCGAGTCACACACAGTACGAGTCACACACACTACAACTCACACACAGTACGAGTCACACACAGTACAAGTCACACAGTACGAGTCACAAAGTACGAGTCACACACACTACAACTCACACACAGTACGAGTCACACACAGTACGAGTACGGGGGGGTTGGGTCGTGGTCCCGTACTCCGAGCCCGCCTTCTCCGAGAGGCCGCGCTGACAACGAGAACCGCCCGCGCGACAACGGCCGTCCCAACTGCAATCCTTGCGACCCGCCACGGGCTTCACAATTGGTACAAATTCAATCGTCACGCGCTGCACGCGCCCGATGATTGCCCGCCCGCGAGGAGACCGCTTCTCTTGCGCGTGCGTCCGTCACGCTTACTGCTTTTGTCATCGGCTTGGCCTCTCTGGGTTCCGTCGAGAAATCATCGGACGCGTGCACCGTGTGACGATTTTATTTTATTTTAACGGTGGAGGGGGTGGAGGGGGGGAGAAAGATTGGCAGAGAACCGAAAGGACGAACCGCGGTGGTTGATGCGGGGGGAGGGGGGAGGTTGTGGTCGTGGGGTGGGGGGGGAGATAGGGGGCTCCTGTCACGTCCTCACCATCTGCAAGTTCTTCAAATGCTCTACCTCTTTATTTGCGTCCATTAATCCAGTGCGCAGCGCGTGGCCTACAGGCAACGACAAAGATCACCGGGTTAGCTTTCAACACGGACCGTTGGGGAAAGTGCTGTTAGCGTGCACCAATCGAGGCAGAAGTTGGTGGTGTGGGCAACACCACGCCCGACCGCCTTTGTCTCCCTCCTAGTGGCGATGTTTTTTTCTTCTTCTTCACCCCACCAGGTACTCATTTGAGGCCGAGTTGAGTTCGGGGATGCTCAGGACCGATTCAGATCATCGTTACTGATTATTGGCCGTGAGCGGGAATCGAACTCGTCTCGCTGGGTTCGTCGTGCCAGGGCGCTAGCCACCGCGCTACCGCGACCCGATCCTACAGAACCTACAGTGTATACACGCGCGCGTAAAGCCATTGAGCGATGCAGAGGCAGGGTCACATTTTGCGTCGTGTGTGGCTCCCGTGAGCCACTGCACAGAACGAAAAATCAGCCCAATGATGATGTCCATGGTCTGTAATTAATTGAAACGCCTCTCGTTCGAGTAAAGCCCTAGGAGCTAAGAAGCTGTTTTTTTTTTTTGCAAAGGCGACTCGGTCGGCAAACAACATCTAAATAATTCCACAATTTCAGATTTTAAAAAAACACAAACAAACTTAATAATAATATCAATTGTGTTGCTGCTTCTGCTGCGATGCTGGATTTCCCTGTTCAAATTGTTCCCCTGTTATATTTGAGTTTATATTTTTTTATTGTTTAATTTGTCTCGATTCTCCTTTGACCCCTAAAACCTCGCCCCCCTCCCCACCCCTCCCCTGGGGTCACCCTTTCAACAACAACAAAAAATGTGACAACCGAGGACGGCAGCGGCCCTATCTCGGGATGAACACAAAATAAACTTAGAATCAGAATATGTACTTATTACTGGAGGAATCCGACCAGCTACAAAGCTCTTCTTTCACAGATGTCCAGTAGGGGTCGGGTAAGAAGGTTACAACAACAAACAGTGCAAAAACACAACAGCAGTGCAAACTAGAGGAAAGGCAAAGAATCACCACTAAAAAAACACACACACACATACGAACAAAACCAAAATATTCCCATCCTACCAGGCAAAGCCCACCGAATTAAGATTCGTTGCAAAATCGTATATATATATTTTCAATTTGCGATATTAAATAACCCGCCACGGTTAGCAACTGTAGAATTGTCTGACAATTGAACTGAAGGACTATCTAACGATTCATCGATTACAATCGTTTCCAACGATGATGCGTCGAATCGCGCGTGCGTAAGAACCAGTTAAGTACGTGAAATCGACGCCAGTTATTATTATTTGTTTTCAATTGGGCTAACGGAACGAACAACAACAACAACACGGTATACAAAAAAAATAAAATCAACGAAAAAGAATTGGAGTATCGACGCCCGAATGGAATCGTGACAATTCTATGGAATCGATATGGGGTGCACGGTGATGCCCACGTGCTATAACGATCAGCGCGTCAATCAAACACTCCCCAAGCACACGAAGCCCAATTACCGCTAAAGGGTGAGCGTATCACGTGCCACTCACCTTCCAGATCCCCCCAACCACCCACGACCCAGCCCACCGTGTGCGGGTGAAGGGGGCCTAAATTAGAAGGGGCGGTGCCTAAATAAGAAGTGGGCGGGGCCTAAAAAGGAAAGGCGTCGGAGTTAAATTCAGGAAGATACACAATGGGGCGTCATCTCTGAAGGGGTGATGTCTAAGGAGTGATGGAGGGTCTGAAGTGGAAGTGCCGCACCCCGTTTACTTCCTTCATCGTCATCACCATCACATTTTTGAGCTCCTCACTCTTAAAGTCCTTCCTCCGGAGCCCCCCATCTCATCTCACAATCGGATCTGGCGCGGTGCCCCTAAAGCACAATGCCACCCATTAACCAGAAGAGCCTCGCCCGAGCCTTCGGACTTAATTTTCAGGAGGGTCTTGCGTTTCTGGGATGTTTGATATAATTCAGTACCGAGTGTCCGAGGACACCGGAGAAACTACACCAAAGCTCCACACGGATGCGTTCAATAATCCATCGCTCTATTACCACGCCCCGGTCACTTCGCAGCCCGAACGCTGATTGATATACACGGCACCTTGCGAGTTTCCCCAGGCAGTCTCCAATCCAAGTAATAAGCAGGCTCATCCCTGCATAGGTATAGCATCTATTCCCAAGCTGGGAGGCGAATTGGGGATGATTTGATGGCCCGTGACGGGGCGGTTGACCGCGGCGCTGGACGAGCGTGTTTGAGGACATCGACTGGCCTGTAATCGCCTTAATGCGCGATGCATCATCGTTACCTCGTGGCGACTTCATCCCCGCGACGTCTCACGCCGAGCCCCCTCCTCCCTTCCCTCCCAAAATGTATCCTCCCCCGCTCCCCCTCCCTCCCTTCCTCTCCCTCCCCCCCTCACCACCCACTCCCTCTCCCCCTCACCACCCCACTAGGATCACATCCCCCCCCCACCACCACCCACCCGTCTCCTCCTCTAAGCGCCTCTCCCCCACCTCCTCCCGCGCCGTATCCTCGTGACTCGTGATTTCGCGGTGGGGCGTTAGGACGGACGGAGGTGACCGGACATTGAAGAGCGTACGGAGCGTGCGAGCAGTAGGAGGAGGAGGAGCAGCGTTGAGGAAGGGCAGCAGCAGCAGCAGCAGCAGGAGGAGGCGGTGTCGAATTGTCACGACCCCCTGCAGCCGCGGAACAATTTATGGGCGGCGAGTTCAGTGTCCGTGACGAACGGGCGGTGAATGCAAATGACCTGCGCCGGACAAATATATTAGCATTCACCATTCACCTCTGTTAATGCGCGTGGATGATGCGAGTCGGGGGCGTGCGTGGCATGATGCGGGGTAGTACCGTGGCGGTTGATTTGTTGTTGTTGTTGTTGTTGTTGTTTTTTTAGTTGTTGTTGTCGGATGGTGAGCAGTGGCGCACGGGGTGAGCGCGCTGCGCTCAGCAACCCGGCCGACCCGAGTTCGATCGCCGCTCACGGACAATACCGGTGACGATTATTTGAGAAAGTTCGGGGTTTTCCCTAGTCGACTCAGCATCAAATGACAAAGACGGCCAGCCTCCATAAGTGCTCGCTATCAGCAGTTGCCCCAACAGTCTGTCAAAGACTATACGGGGGATATGTCTCTGTGGCATTGTTAAACAGATAACGCGTTAGCGGCTGCTTAACATGAGCTTCTGCGGCCGTCTGAAACGCTCTTTATTCCGACATTAGGAAAGCCAATGGAGCTATGTAGTTTTAAATTGTCTAGATTGAAAAGTAATTTCTGTAGAACTGCTTTTTGTTTTTAGTTTGTTGTTCCCAGTACCTCCGACTACCGCGGCTGGCTACGTACGGTGCGAAAGAAGTTCAACATATTTACATACAGATCTCACTGAGATTGTATTTGTTCTCACTGAAAATTCTCACTCAAATTATCCATTGAGATTTTTAACAACACGCATCCTTTTTAAATCAAAGTTCCATGCGAAGTAAAACAATCAGACATTGCCATGTGAATGAACGGATTGCAAAACTGTTTATAACTTAGCTTAATTTTTTTAACATTTTACCAGGTAAGGTCCACCGAGCTCCGTATCTCTTTTTTAAAGAGGCGACATGGGTCACGAATGATAGCGCAACGAAGTGACGTATCGTTTGGAAATGTATAGCAGCCAACTACACTAAACGCGTGATCTTGATTCTAAATGTGGAGGGAAAAACCGGAGGACTCGGAGAAAAATCCACATGACCACGGGGAGAGACACGCAAACTCCAAGTATACTCACGACCTCCTGTATACCAGGCGAGGTAGTTAACATCTCACGGTGCCTTAATAGTATACAAAATAATAGTTGGACAATGTTATGCACGTGACATTTCTGTTATTTACTCTCCTGCTGGAATTGCGAGTAATAACGTAACAAATTAACGGACTTAAATTACCTAGTTTCACGGAGCTAGATTTAAAAATAAACATTTAAGTCCGTCGGACTTGTGGCCCAATCTGTTTCCCAACAGCACAGTGTTTATATTTTGACTTTAAACTTTCGTGACTGCAGGAATTCATAGTAGATCAAAATTGGTCGTCGTCGCCTGATGACGATCGAAACGTCGTGATATTTTTTTTTATTAAATCTCACTTCATTTACATTATTTATTCTATCTACGTGACTTACCGAAAGGACTAAAGAACACAATATTTATATTCGGCAGGTGAACTCGGGAGCGGGTTTTAGCCATCTCCGAGGCTCATCAGCAGAGCATGGCCTCTTGCAACAAATTGAACGTGACATCAGCGTCATTTGGAGTTCAGTGACTTTAATACCACAAACCGTCGGAAAGCCCACGTGTCTAGCGTGAGGCCCACCACGTTACCAGGGAGTTTGTGAGACTGAGGTTGAGACTGTGGGTTGCCGTGGTTGCGAGATGTTAACTACCTCGCCTGGAATGAAGGAGGTTGTGGGTTCCCGACCCTGACGCCTGTTGTAGATTTGGAGTTCGCACGTCTCTCTCCCTCTGTTGGCGTGGGATTTTCTCCGGGTCCTCCCGGGTTTCCCCTCCGCATTTAGAAACATGCGTTTAGAGTATTTGGATGTTACAAATGTCCATGTGATAAGCCACTTCGCTGAGCTATTATTTGTGGTCAGGTCGCTTCTGAAAAATAGCTATATAACCCAGTGGGCCCTACCTGGTAAAAATAATAATATATAGTTTAGTTTATGTATTAGACGCACGACAACACGCACTCTATCAACACTCTCATCCACCCCTCTCCCCATTGTCATCCCTACCCCCGCCCACCCCCCCCGTTCGAACCCCCTCCCCTCCCACCCCGCCCCCTCCTCTCCCCTCCACCCCGTCACGGCGCGTGCACGCGGTCACTGCGAGCATATGCATCCACGTGCACGCGCCGCCTTAATGACGACATCAATCACGCGTCACGTGACGCGCCGCCAAGATAATTGTGCAAAAAAAAAGACGTAGACACGTGACCCTAAGATGTTCCCTTTGCGTAAGGGGGGTGGGGTGGGGAATCTCGAGGGCGGGGGGTGGGCGAAGTTGAGGGAGGGAGGGAGACTGGGGTGGGCTGTTCGAGGCGGTGGTGGATGGTTGGTTGGTGGTGGTGGTGATGATATACGATGTGGATATTACAAATGTATAAAGAAACCTAATTTGTGTCCACACAATTCATCACGAGAGCATACACGACGGCCTTGAGAAAAGTGATTTTCACCGACCGCGCCTTAATGTGTAATTGCTCCGCAGGTCTTCTCGTCATCGCAGGTCCACGCTCGGGAACCGTCACTCTTTTGACCACCGCACTAACGTCCTCTTAATTATTATTATTATTAGGGATGAAATAATGCCAAAAAAAGGTTACGTGTTTGAATAATAATAGCAATTCAGCAACGCTACACAAAAATCTCAATGCTCTCGTTAAAGAGGGCCCTACGCTGAAGATGGTGGCCCACAATTCCTGAATCAACCTTAATTACATTTCAGGCCGTTTCATGAAAAGTGAAACACGCTGCGAGACCATTGATGCTCCTTGGCAGGAAGCAGTGACGTAGCGTGGTTGCTAAGCCTCTCCCCCCCCGTTCCACGTCTTCGTAATCGGGGGCCTCGTCCTCTCTGCACGCGGGCCTCGGTGCAGTTGAACCGCCTGCGCACGGACTGTCCACGACTTCTACGGTGACGTTTGGAGTGATGTCTGCTGCGCTGCAGCGTGCATGACACGTCGCACTTTTGACATAGACGTTGGAGTTTTTTTTTACTGCAGTCGAATAAGTGGACGTCATTTCTCCCGCCCGTACGTTGCAGAGACTGCGGAAATATAGTGCGCCTGCAGTGATGTCCGCTTATTCTCACACAGCACGTTGCTAAATATACAATGAAAGTGCGTCTGCGTCAACAGTGCAACAACGTTGTATAGAGAATGCACGACGTGGCAAAGTCGAGATTGATTACGCATCTGAACACCATTATTGCATGACGGAGCGTATGTAATGAATGACAGGGTAATAAATATCAGACTTGCACAATTGTATCAGAATAATACGTATTAATACTGGAGGCATACGATGAGCTAATAGAGCAGTGTTTTCACAGATGTTCATGATAGCAATATGGTTTAGGAGCTAGATGCCAATATGGAGGTCTGCTAAGCCACGACGAGAGAGCTTCAGTAGCGATGAAGTGTGAGTAGCTTTGCTGCTGCTCTTCCAGTTGCAGGAGCGCAGACTACAGTGGTTTACTATTTGGGTGCATACTTTTGGGTTGCATGGCCACTGTCGCAACTGCTGTGGCTTGTCGCTTCAATCTTCAAACACTCGCACGATGTGGACACAACCCACGCGTTGTTGTATTACGCCAAGCGAAATACTCCCAGGACTGCCCGGGTGTAGCGGATTTCACAAAAGCGTTCATGCAGAACCGCGTTGAAACTGCGCACCATACATTACGCTTTTTGTCACGGTTAATTAATGTGATGCAATACATAATACGCAGGCAAGGATCTGCCGCTCCACATTATAAATAAAATCACACGCGTTGTGTCCACGAACCATCGTGTATTCATTCCTGACGAATGGTTTACATTTGTTGTATGCAGCAACCCATCGATTAGACGAGGTTTGCCTTCTCCGAGACTCATCATCACGGCCTGGCTCGTCTAGACACATGCCACCAATAGGACGCACGCATTGCGCGCAAAATAGTGAAATTGTTTCGCTATAAATATAGTCAAGACCTCGTTTGACGCGTGTTCACGCAACGCTATAACGCGGTTCTTTTAATCGGGAACACGTTTTTAGCTACAACGCGGAATGCGCCCGTTGTAACGCGGTTTCTGAGCGGTCAACGACGAACTACTTTCTTGAGCTGAGTGGTACGACACAATACGCGGAATGATACAGTACACGACGTACTCTCGGTTCGTTACCCCGCCAGAGGATGACTGCAGCGAGATTTTACAGTGTAAATGTGAATAAAATTTGCATTGAGATATTCATTAATTTATACCCCGTAATGTACGTATACACATACAGCAATTCCGGGCTAAACGCGTCTTCATTTAACGCAGCACTTTTCAGGAAAGCATCTACTGCCACCGCGCTAATCGAGGGATTACCGAACAAAATGATGTGCCACTTCATTGCAATCGTAGCCACGTATACCGCAACCCCCCACGATTAATTCTGCATGTCGTTGTTGTGAATGGAGGTGGATGGGGGGAGGGTCTAAGGGAGACGATTCAAGTCGCGTAAAGGTGAGGGCAGGGGGGTGTGTGGGGGCAGGGATGTGGGGGGCAGGGGGTGTGTGAGTGGCGTGGCGTGGGACCACGTTATCAACGTAGCCAAGCACGTACCCGGCGGTTCGGGGCGCGGACGCCCACGGACGCAAACATTGGGGGGCACGGGCGACATCTGAATCGAGGGCTCCGCCTTCGCGCAAGGGGGCGAGACAATTATCCAGAAAATACAGTCAATTAGAGTGGGCCTGATAGAACAGCGGGACGCGTCATCGATCTTTGCTGCTCCAATTCCGCCTTCCCGACATCTAATTTTGTTTCGCCCATTAGCGGGCGGGATCCGCGCGACGTAACGCGCATTAAACAAGCCGTGAAGTTATTTTCTTGTCAAAAGCAATATTGGCGGAGGCGATGGGGGGTGGAGGGATGGTGGGTGGTGGTTTGGGGGGGTTAAGTGGGGGGGAAGGGAAGGCCGGGGATGTGGTGGGGGAGGGGGGACAAGGGGGGGGGGACAAGGGGGGGGAGTTCTGGCACCCCACTTATCCCATACATTCAGTGAAGGCGCACGCGACTGTTCATCACAACCCGATTATGTGCAACCCCTTTCCTGTGCCGTATTAAAATGTTGGTGATGAAGTTTGCGATTATCGCGTAATTACCGGTGACGCAGGCGCCCTGCGCCTCACAGTTGGGATGTCCGGTCCCGATGCTGACGACGTTGGCTCATCATTACGTCGGGAGCTCCGCGGCCGATAAAGTGAATGCAATTTTGCGCGTTGTAAAGACGACGTCAGTCGGGGATTTGTCGATCGAAATGCTGGCTGTGACTTATGAGCATGGAACAAAAAATAAAAATGAGGTAACGTTGGCTTTGTTGTCGGTGATCATATCAATGTGACACGGATGGGCTGGTCACCGCCGTAATAATGTGGAATTACCGCCGTAATAATGTGGAATTACCACCGTTGACCCGACCATGTCCATCCAGTCCTCGCTGAGCTGCAGTGGCTTCCGGTCGCTGAACGAATACATTACAAGGTCGCACTCATTACACACAAAGTGATCGCCACAAATTAACCACAATACCTTGCTGATCTCGCCAAGGATCATAAACCATCATCATGCAAACGCCGGTCATCCTCGCAGCGGCTTTAAGGCTGGCTATCGAACAAAGGACGGTCACTGCATTGTGCGTCTGGGGCCGTCTGGAACGCTCTTCTTTACAATATTATGAAGCCACTGGAACTATGCACTTTTAAATCTAGGTTGAAAACTAATTTATTTCAAACTGCATTTTGTGTTTAGTTTGTGTCCTTTCCCCGCACCTCCGATTAATTATCACGGTTGGCTACGTACAGTACGAAAGAAGTTCAACATACATGCACATGATCGTTGCCTGAAATTGGTTTGGAGATGGATATTTAATATTCGTTCATTTTTAAACATTGTAATGAACGGAGCCGCCTCTAGTGGCTGGGGGAATCATGCAAACGTATACACATGCAAACATATACCAATCACAAAATAATCGATTATTGCACACGAAAGTCGACGCATGAATCGTGTGATAAAACATAGCAATTAATCGATGCATATCCAGACCTCGAAACGAGCACACAAGTCAACGCACGTGTGCTATGGCTGCCTCGAAGTCATAGCACATATGCTATGAATAAGAACCATGACACGAAACGTCGACTATTATGCATTTTTTCGCTTCACATGCCACGCAGTGCTATCGACAAACGCGTTGACAAAGTAGCGAGGGTGCGGTAATATTCAGACATGCGACCTATCCCTCAAGTCCGAGTGTTGAGACTCGATGCGACGTTCATGGTTAAACCCGTGTCATAGCGATACTAATACCATCATAATAATACAACCCAGCACCTCCGATGACATACATACACACAACATATATACACACAACGGGACCTCTATAGCGCACTCTATTGCTGAAAAACGTTCGGAGCCACACGTTTGGTCCTAAGACTGTTAGTACATTGCCTCGTGCAACCGAGGAGCTAAACAGTTAGCTCTTTATATTCTCCGTTTCATTCGGTAAAGTCACGTACAAGGGAAGTAATAAAATACAAATTTATTGCTGTGATTTTCACACCTGCTGATGATTGCTTGTGTTGCAATCGAAACGTCGTGAGAATTTAATTGTTTTATTCGTATTATTTTATTTCCCTTCTACGTGACTTTACCGAAAGAACCAAGAATATGAATCCCTGCAGTCACGAAAGCTTTAAATCGAAAGTTACCTTTTTGTGACGCTGCGTCCTCTGTGACGTGCCGTTGTCACGTGGGGGTTAGGGTAGTCGCATCACGTGGTGTACACGTAGCAGTCGCGCGTGTACGCTTCGCGAACAAACGACGGCAAATGTTAGTCAGCCTGATTTATAATAGCAACACATGTTAACTACATAAATAATCAACGCTTCGCTCTGTGACAGATGGTTCTACGGAGCTTGTAGCATGTGTTGTACATAGGTGTCAGTCCGTGTTTGCCGTTGTGTCTGTTCGTGTGTCATATTGACGCACTGTACAGTGTACACCCATGCAAACGCGATGTTACCATCTCAAGGGATTTATCCAGGTGACACATCGTAAGCGATTCATGGCAAAGAAATGCAGACGAATATCGCGGAAGCGAAGGTCTTCTTGAACGCGACATTTTGACGAGGCAGTTGCGTTGGCAAGTGGTCCACGAGCCCAATTAAGAACACACTCGTCAGTAGCACAGTGTGGCCTTAAAATACACATAAATATAATGGGCGACGTTTCAGGCAATGGTCCTGGTTTCATAGCACATACATTGAGAGGCCAGAGAGAGATAGTTAATACGTGCTGGTGACTGCACTTAACACCATGAGGCCTCGTGAAACATTTGATTTTAAATCATGTTATCTAATTACCCGTTTTTATTTATTAGGCATATGAACAGTTTCATAAAAGACAAAATAATGCTGTAGGCACCTAATCTTTACCTCTTCTTGAAAGCCGCCAGTGGAAATGCCGAGCCTGGAATATTGTTAAGATGAGATTAATGCTGTCACAACAGAGGACATCACTCCACATTTCCAAATTCACCATCGCCAAGAGCGCGCACAGTATATGCACACGTGCCCCGCACAGTATATGCACACGTGCGCGCACAGTATATGCACACGTGCGCGCACAGTATATGCACACGTGTGTAGCGTGACATAACCAAGGTCCACAGAGGCGTATTTATCCAGAGTCTACGTATTAAAGGCTACATGGGGGGGATGGGGTGATGGGGGGGGATGGTGGGGGGATGGGGGGTGGATTTTTTTTCCATTCTATGTATGCATATAACGCGCAGTGCGTGCACGTTCACACCCAGGGCATCATTTTCGCATCCGAATATTCCCCTAATCGCGGAAGGGCTTATCGGCGTAAGGCACTACCACTAGACTACAATATACTTCCTATCCGAAATTAACAAAACGATAATATTGCACCCTACATATTACTGTAATCCAATGAAGAGGTTGATACAACGATAGACGCCGAATTGCGGCGAGTTGATCGATGTGGCGAGGTGCCACAATAATTCCCGAAACAGCGAGTGCGTACTGTGCCGGGCTGCTCCCTGGCTGGTCCGAATGATTCAGGACTCTTCCCGACTGAAATGAAGCATCGATTGCCAAGTAACAAGTGTGCCTATTCATACGCATATACCGTTGCTGCCTGCTTCAGTGTGCTCCTTAAATAACGTATATATTTAAACACGTGACTTACACAATAGATAACACGTTCAGAAAAGCACACATTTTACAAAACCGATTGAGATAAGTACAATCAGTGGCTGTGAAACAGGGACGTTGTTGTTTTATAATTAACCCGTTATTTATAGAGTTACTATATAATTACATGTACAGCAATTATAAACATATACAAGTGGATTTACTAACAGGCTATGTGTATATCTATACACATCCAGTGCAATGTGCGCACACATGCAATGCACCGTCTGTGTGTACGCATGGATGTTTCTGTGGGGATCGGTGGCGCAGCGGTTAGAGCGCTGCGCTACGAACCCAGTCACCCCAGTTCGATTCCCGCTTAGGGCCAACACCGGTGACGATCGTATGAACCTGCTCCCGGGCCTCCTCACCTAGGTCGACTCGGCGTCAAATGATTACCTGGTGCGCTGTGCGAGCAACGCCACTTGGCAGACAAAGGCGTTGCCTCGGGCGTGGAGCTGACCATCACAGCTCGTGAAATTGATGATGCGCCGGTTTCCCGATTTTCGGAAACGGTAATCGATTAAAAAAAAACACATCGTTAATGAATAATTACCGCTTATACATCTGCCGCCCACGTTATATATATATATATACATGTTACAATTCTTATATTTCCTTGTACATTTACGCATACATTACGTATATATATACACACACAACGCACAATGTTCCGAAGACGTGCATGTTTTTGATCGCACGTACATTTTACGCAGGAGTATTTAACACAACGCTCGCAAACATTCCGTTGAAGATGCGCCGAGTGACAGTCGTTGTGGCTGATGTCGACTCAAGCGACGTCAGACAAATTGTCTACAACATTGTGCGTGTCTGTGTGTGTGTGTGTGCGACACGGCCTTTATTTCTCGCAGACGTGGGCGGTCGTGGCCTGCCTTCTACCAGGTAGCTCTGTGATATTAACTCAACAACTTCAGAATCTGTATTTATATTGGTGGAATCCGATGAGCTCTCGAGATATTTTTCACAGATGCTTAGTAGGACTCTATTTAAATCGAACACTCCTCCCAGTCGCTTCCAATTGTTCACATCGCTAATGTAAAGTGATTCAAGTAAACCGCATGTATAATGGTAAATGTCTCAATTCTACACAAACCCGGGTGATGGTATAATGTGGGGATTGGATGCATGCCCTGGGCGTGTCCCGGTGTTGGACGCGATCTCTAATAATTGAATCACACGCGGATAGCGCCGCTTTACATGCCTCCTTGCTGCTGCTGCACAATCCTGCGGAGCCTGTAGGCCAGGGTTTCCCAACACCCCCGTTTCCCTCCCCCCACCCAATTTACTCCTCCCCCAATACAAATTAACTCGTTCCATGCTTCGCGCGCCCGATGATTATTACACACGGGCCACGTGACGCGCGAAGCAATTGACGCTCTCTGCGTTCGTAGCGTCGATTCCAATTCAGATCGAGATCGCGATGTACGCCGCGCCGGCCCTCAAAGGCGCTCGCTAAGAGCACTTGCATCAATAGTAAAGTTGAAGCTATACAGGAAATCTTTGTCTTTGTGTTCCACGCAATGCAGACAGCGTTAATCGGGTCACGTGGGGCTTGTTAGCGAGCGCCCATCAAGGTCGGCATTGTTGACCCGTGCCACGCCCGGCCACATTTGTCTCCCCGGTGCTAATGGTAACAACAATTGATTTGAGGCTGCGCTGACGTCGTTCGAGAATAATGCTTGATACCACTGGAAACTGAGAGTAGGCCGTTCATCACAGACACACGCTCGCGAACACAATACGTTCGTAATCATACCATCAGGGTACGATCTTCACTTTCCCCTCCTCCATCACTAACAGTTAAAATGTTTCCGCCCCTAGTGACAGCAGTCGCCCCGACTCCGCCTCCCCCCCACCCATTATTATTTTAAATCCCCATGTCATCCATTGTATAAGTTCACTCAAGCGGCAACATTATCCACACCAAGACAAAGATCCCCCCATGTAGCCTTAACAGGCTGTTGGGGCAAGCGCTGTTAGCGAGCACTGATAAAGGCATGGCACGGCGCACGAGGATGGGTGGCCAGCACCACGCCCAGCCGCCTTTGTCTCCCCAGTGGAGAATTGTTTTTTTTGCGCACCGCATTTGAGGCCGAGTCGACCTAGGGGAGGCCCAGGATCGGTCCAGATAATCGTCACTGGGTGTTGGCCGCGAGCGAGAATTGAACTCGGATCCCCGTGTTCGTAGCGCAGCGCGCTAACCGCGACACTACTCCCACACTTAACACGCGCAATTGAGAACTAAAAACCCCACGACCAAGTACGCGTGGGCATCGTTTGAAAAATATGTCAGCGGGGAAATGAACCACGATGTCACCGTGAAGCCTAAACGTTAAACCTAAGCACCGGACACCGAAGCAAATGATTAAAAGCGTTTAAAAGGCAGACAAGATGAGCAACGTAAGATCGAGTGATTGGGGTGGCAAGGCGCGTGCAAGGGCCGTTGGTGGATGCCACGAGTGACCGTAACAGAGGGGCACTTGCGGGTCACAAAGGGGGCTATAGGGGAGCGACGGGACGGAGTGGAGGAGCGAGGGGAAGGAGGCGGTAAGGAAATGGACGATGGAGTAGAGGCGAGGCTTAGATCGAGAAGCGGGTTGAACGCGTTCGGATTTCGCGGCCAGTAGCGGGCGCTTCATAATAAACGTTTGGGTCAGATCACACGAGTGAAATGTGTGCCGTGAATCCAAAGTTCTTGAGTACATGTCACAGGACAGAGAGCTACATGGGAAAATGAAGGCCACGATAGCCGACGTCTTTGTGACAGGCCATGGTACGGAGAGAGAGACAGTGTAAGGAAGGCCACCGTGCATTATCTGATATCTGCCACGTCGTTCTCACGTGATAGTACATCACGTGCTCGTGTCATTCATTGACTAACGTATTGATTTTTATTGTAGTTGTTAGATTAAAAATTCCAGTCAATCACAGAAGCCAGCACGCATGCATTACTCACATCAGCTCTGCGGTGGAAAATGACGTCGTTCCCCGGACCGGGCACGGCCCAGTTTAACCCGCGGGTTCACCCCGCACGGGCGAGAGAGAAGGTTCATGTCGACTTTTGAGCGGCATTCAACTAAACGGCACCGCGGGGTGGAGCCACGAAGGGCTTCTGCGCTCGTTCCACTGGCCACGCGGCTCGTTCCGTTCCAGCGACCAAGTGATTGTTCCACCGACCACGTGATTGTTCCACCGACCACGCGATTGTTCCACCGACCACGCGATTGATTGTTCCACTGACCACGCGGCTCGTTCCGTTCCAGCGACCACACGATTGTTCCTCCGACCACGTGATTATTCCACCGACCACGTGATTGTTAAACCGACCACGCGATTGTTCCACCGACCACGCGATTGTTCCACCGACCACGAGATTGTTCCACCGACCACGCGATTGTTCCACCGACCACGAGATTGTTCCACCGACCACGCGATTGTTCCACCGACCACGCGATTGTTCCACCGACCACGCGATTGTTCCACCGACCACGCGATTGTTCCACCGACCACGCGATTGTTCCACCGACCACGCGATTGTTCCACCGACCACGAGATTGTTCCACCGACCACGTGATTGTTCCACTGACCACGCGGCTCGTTCCGTTCCAGCGACCACGAGATTGTTCCACCGACCGCGCGATCGTTCCACTGATGGAAGAGCAGCCACAACTATTTCCGCTGCTCAGCATCACTCATATACCGTGCCAATCGAATCCGTCTCGATATCCCAAGTTACATGAATCGCATTATATCACCCACCTGTACAACACTGCGAATCGATCCATCATCGACGGTTGAATCTGTATCGATGTACAAACGATTGCTGTGAAAATTATTAGCAGCTCCTTGCGATATCGTTCCATGCGTGGTATACCGATCCCCCTCCCGGCATATGAATATGGAATTTCCACTTTCTGGTTTGAGTGCAGATAAACTATTCAAGATGACGATAGTGTATCAGTAACCACAAATGCAACATCGATTATGCCTTATCGCCCGTCAATCATTCACGTAACGGATACAGCATTCACATTATTTAAAACATCAGTCTTTCGCCTCTGTGACGTCATCGCCACGTCATGTGCCAGGCGAGGTGCACTTTGAGTTGATGTGGTACAAGTGCAGATATTTTTGGCGAACAGACCCGTGGTGATTGTTCCCGACTCGATGCTTGTGTAGCTGCTTGAGTTTCACAATCAAAGGCAAAGACAAATTTTCCCCCACGTAGACTTTAACAAACTTTTCGGGAAGGTGCTGTTAGCGATCACCTTTCGCGTCTCACACTCATACACGTGCACACACATACAAAGACAAAGATGTCATGGTTAGCCTTGACGGACTGTAGGGGCAAGTGCTGTTAGCGAGCACCTATGAAGGCCGGAACAGGACATGAGGGGATGGGTGGCCAGCACCACGCCAGACCGCTTTTGTCTCCCGAGTGGCGATGTTTACACACCGGACCAGGTACTCGTTTGAGGCTGAATCGACCTTCATACACGGACCCACACCCACAAAGACGAACCCGAGGCAGTACTTACATATCTGCTCATTTCTTTCAGAAACGAAATCAAAGAAAGTCCTTAATCGATTTCGTGGAAATGTTTTAATATTATAAATACACATACGCATATATATATAACCAATAATCGCGTGCTGAACCGTGTTGATGCTCATAGTCAGTGTAATTAAGACTTACATGTGATTCAGAAGAACAACAATAATAATAATTTGCGATAACAATGACCATAATAATAACAACAACAACAACAAGAACGGTTCGCGTGAAAATCAATGAAACATTAAAGTGGTCGCTCAGCGGTTAGGTCGCATAAGTGTGCGACCGCTTCACTTTGAAATAATATTGTCGGGAAAACGGTGCTCGTCTCACGAGAAGCAAGAGAGCGAGTAATTTAGTCAGCAACGATTTTGCCGTCTCCCCAGAATACCGCTGTGCCGAAGTTGCCAACTCACAGTCGGGAGTTCTACCGGTCGAGTCCCGATACTTGCTTTTCAAAGAGAGTCCAGCATTGGGATGTTTGTCAATTGATGTTTATTTTGGTTATTATATTTTGAAGGAGTGGGAAGAAACCGGAGCAGCTGGAGTAAACGTGTACCCACGGGATGATGAGATGCCACAACAGACGGGCCGCGAACCCCCCCCCCCCCCCTTGCTGTACTGCCATCGACATTGCTCACCTTGCAACCTGCCGAGTTGCGAAGTCTCTGAAGTCCCGTGGATATCTCGGCGTAATCCACCAACCCCGCGTTCTGAGAGTGCTGCATTGTGGGACCAAGTATGCGCACCGTGATGGCCTAAGGGGTCGATGCGTTCTAAAGAAGCATGGTGAATGGCCATTAGCCAAAAACGTCGCCTATTATATACCTTTCATTTTTTTAAAGGCAGTGCCCTTGACGATTGTTTGAGCTGTTGTTGTTGTTGTTGTTCTTCTTATTTGTGCTTGAGTACCAATGCCAAAACAGCAACTACTTTGTTGTATAATTGATAGTGTGGTGGGTCCAGGATGCGGTGGGGGGGGGGAGAGGGGGGGGGGACTGATAAGGACTTGGTTTTGCCTCGCGTCTTCATCTGTTCTCACCATTCGCACCACCACCCCGACTGCCTCTCTCCCTTTGGGGTCTCAACCACGGGATGTCCTGGTCAAACCACAGCAAACGCGGAATTTCCACCGCCTGCCGGGTTCCGGAGCCCGCGATAGACACGAGAGGAAACGCTGCTGGGGAGAACGTGCGGCACAACAACAAACAGATGCCCCCGTGACACCTTCACAGACTGTTGGGGCCAAGTGCTGCTCGCGAGCGCCTATGAAGGCCGCCGGCACGGGGTCACGTCTGGAAATGGGTGGCCGAACATCACGGCCGTTCGGCCAACTCTGTCTCCCCCAGTGGTTGTGTTCACCAGCTACTCAATTTGAAGGCCGAGTCCACCAAGGTTCGGAGAATCGCCACCTGGCGTTTGGCCGTGAGCGGGGTAAGGAATCGAACCCCCGGGCGACTGCACTTGGCGCTCCCTCCGAGCGAGGACGCGCGCCTTCTCTCACCACAAGCGAATGTTGTGAGCGCGCTCTCACGTGACCTGCAGCAGGCGTTTCGCTGCTCCCGGTCTCCGCCTGGGCTGTGTCGGGTTTAATGGCTTCCCTAAGTGGCTTGTTAGCGTCTGACAGCGGCTCCCAGCGCGCCGGAGCCTGCGGTTATAGCCGCTCCGAGCCGCTCCGAGCCGCTCCGCCGCGCGTAATTGCTAATTTCTCTCCGGCTTCTTCCCATCTCTCGCCCAACCACCACTCCCTTCCCCCCCCCCCCCCACCGCATCGACATGCACACGCGCGCGACATGCATGCACCCACACGCGCACGCGCACACACACGCACGCGCGCGTACGCACCGCGAACGAGTCTTTATATTTCTCATCCCCCTGATCTCCCACACCAACTCTATGATACAGCCGGGTTTCTTGTTGTTGTTGCTGCTGTTGTTGTTAACTCCCGGGTTTCAAATGAGGGCATTGTTTGCGGGCGGTGCCGACCTGTCGATAGCATCGATCCGGCACGTGCCTCCAGAGGCCCCCGGCGTGGAGCTTCGGGGGTGCCAATTAGAGCAATCTTCCTCTTCTCTTTGCCGGCGACCAAACCGCTGGCGGCTGTTGTTGTCGTTGCATGGCGGCAAAAAGCGTGACGGGGAAGGCGAACTCGGTTTACCGAGGCATCCTTAGGCGGTGCTCTTACGCGAGTGACCCTTCCAACTCGCCCTGCCTGACTGCCCGTGTTGTCCAAAATGCCCGCGGAGAAAGTCTGAAAGAGCAGCAGCAGCAGCAGCATCACCATCAACAACCTACACACGTTCAACCGAAACAGCGCGACCGGTCATCATAGCCAACCCTCTCGACTGGCATCCACACGCACCGCAGGCAATTGTTGTTATTGTTGCCTATAAATGTGTTGTCACCTCGTCCTGCTCACGCACATTGGGCCGGCGGGCTGCACCCAGAGGCTTTGTGGAGGCGACGACACGCAAAGAGGTCCCCGTTCAGTCTGACCCCCCTCGTCCTACGCCAACTTCCCCCCCGCCCCCCACCCCGTTCCTGGCGCTCGCACCGCACAACGCGCACGGACCCTTGCGCCACGCGCTCCTCCTCTGCGTCACGACAGACGCACGTGGCACGGCCGCGAGGCCATCATCTGGTGAGGGACACCTCCTCGCGGTGTCCGTGCAAAGCGAGCGGGGCGAGAGGTTTGACCACGCCACCACCGCCACCACCGCCGCCACCACCACCACCACCGACGCCGCTCAGCACCGACGCTGCGTACGGTCTGAATCCAGCCTCGTGTGGCCTCACCGCACCGCCTCCTCCGCCGCCGCCGCACATCATCTCCGCGGCCGCCGCCCTATGCGCGATCCCTCCATGCCCCGCCGATCCACCCACCCCGCCGCCGCCGCCCCCTCCTGCTGCTGCGGCGGCCGCGGCGGCCGCGGCGGCCGTGGCGGCCGTAGACGTGTGGCAGCTGAGGCACGAGCAGGGCCCCCCTCCTCCTCCGGCACCCTGCTGCTGCTGCTGCTGCTGCTGCAGGCCGTGAGCCGCGGAGTAGAGAGCTGCGGCGGCGGCGGCTGCGGCCGCGGTCCCCGGCGAGCGGAGGCCGCACAGGAGCTCGGGCCGGGAGTAAGGGTGCGCGTGGTGCAGCGCGGCCCGAAACGAGTCGAGCGGCCGCAGGGCCGTGGTCGGGAAGGGCCCCACCGAGCCAGAGCCGGCGGCGATGCCCACGGGCGAGTAGTACGGCAGCGGCGGCACGTGGTGCGGGAACGGATAGGGCAGCCCCCCCGTGGCGGCCGCGGCGGCCGCGTGGGTCATCATGTAGGAGTAGAAGCCCGGGTCGGCCGGGTGAGGCCACGACATGGCCAGCCGCTGGCGCTTGTCCTTCATGCGCCGGTTCTGGAACCACACCTGGCCGCCCAGTGGACACGTGCATGCACACGTGCGCGTAAGTAAGCAGGTAGGTACACCGCATTGATAGAACGGACAAATATTCCCATACCCCCCCCCCACCACCACCACTATAGCAGAATCTAACCAGACTTTTGGGGCAAGTGTTGTGAGCGAGCACCTATGAAGGTTTGCACGGCCACACGGCTGGGTTGGGGTGCGCGGGCGGAGGGGAATGAAACACCACGCCCGGCCGCCTTTGTCTCCCCAGTGCGGATTTTTTTACGCATGTCCTCAGCTGAGTCGGTCTAGGGGAGGCTCAACACCTGTTCAGCACCTGTGTTATACTGTATGTCTCGTGTTAGGACAGGGTTGTTAATGTGTTACATCTCTTTACTTTGTTGGTCGTGCTTTTAAACCACGGCCAACGCAGCATCGCGTGTGTGTTTTTTCTTGTAACACAACGTTAGGGCTATAAAGTTCAAACTGCGTCTCTATTATTACAGGTTTCCCTCCCTTTATGCGGTCGGAGTAGATGCGTTCCAAACAAAAGGGCGCACAAAGCGAAACCACGCGGGGAGACAGCTGCTTGCCAAGTAGTGCACACAGTACACATTGAGTACACACAGTACATACACAGTACACACGGTACACACGTTAGCACACACACAATGATTTTCCACGTCCGACCGCATATCCGAATCTGAGTGAATTCAAGCCACATTTATCGAATTTTTGGCAGAAATAGGTTAGCCAGATATTTACGAAATCGCACAAACCGAACCAGCGTAAAGCGATGGAAACCGATGTTAGGATTATAGTCGTTCATAATAAAGGTTTTTGGGTTAGATCGCGTTATTTATAAATGTATCGTAACCCTCCACCATCTGACATGGCCAATCAGCAAAAAAGTGTCACGTTGACAAAAGACAAATAGTTCACTACTTTAGCCTACCGGTGTGTTGAAGAGTGAATCTACAACATTTACAGTTTGAGTACGACGTTTCACTCTTCAACACATCGGTGGGCTAAAGTAGTGGACTATTTGTCTTTTGTCAACGTGACACTTTTTTGCTGATTGGCCATGTCGGATGGTGGAGGGTTACGATACCAAAAACCTTTATTATGAATAATATTGGTCGCGAAAGCCTACGTATTATCGTCGTTGTTGTCATACGACCTAAAGGAAACCTATAAACGCTGCAATTATGCCCTATAAAAGTTAAATATCACCTTAAGTGAAGATAAAAACTGGATTTTTTTTGGAGAGCAATAAAACGCGAGAGCTCATTGACACCGAGACACGTGGATACGCACACCTCAATTGGCAACGTCTCAGAGGAAAACACAATAACACCGAGACAATGATCGTCGATTGTTCCTATTGTCTATCGTCCCCAAAGGTACACACGGAGAGAACGTCGATGCACAGCTGGACATGATCCGGATCGCCTCACAAAGTCAGGAGGGCAACCAACCCCAAAAGCCCGCTCACGTGATGGGAACACTATGACACGTGGACACGTGGTCACAACGACACGTGGACACGAACAATGATAGCCCATGTGCACACACGTCCACCTAAGTCACACAGAAACACGTGAATGCAAAGACAAAGCTCATCTATATAGCCTTAAGAGACTGTTGGGACAAGTGCTGATAGCGAGCACCTTTGAAGGCCGGCACGGCGATGTTTACAAATCTCACCAGGTAATAATTTGAGGCTGAGTCGACATAGGAGAGGCCCAGAACCGATTCAGAAAATCGTCATTAGTGTTGGCCGTGAGCAGGAATCGAACTCGGGTCGCAGGGTTTTGTAGTGCAGTGCACTAACTGTTACGCTACCGTTCCGCTAGACTCATATACATGTATGCACACACACACTCACATACACGTACACACTCACATACACGTATACACACACGCACCATTATGTTCCATGTGCTAGGGGACAGCAGGAAATGGAGGGCAAACACTTTTCCAGCCCGTGCCGATTATCACATCTCATGGACACGAATCTCGTCAGTCCATGTCGCAGAGACACCAGGACAGTACGTGGACATGTGGACACGTGTCTCGACGGCTCACCCTCTGTATCAACCCACGTGGACACCATCCGTGGACACGCATCACGACGCTCCATGCGAAAGGAACACGGGGACACGTGGGCACAAATGGAACGCGGAGGAGACATCGGCTCACCATGACACACGTTCACCGCGTGGACAAAGACACACACACAGGTACCCCTTCATTGTCAATGCTACATGGACACCTTGATGGTCAATGTCTCGAGCATCTCACACGAGCTGCATTGAGGCTCCACCTCGTAGCTTCACGTTACAAGGGCAATCATACACGAGGACACAAAGGACACGCATCTTGATAGTAAATGTTTCTTTCATCGCCTCTAATAGTACTACTAATGATTGTAACTTGATAGTCCATATTTCTACCATCTCACGACGACACCACATGGGCACCACGTGGGCACACACACCTTGATGGTCCACGTCTCTCTACGCCGTCTCACGACGGGCACCACGTGCACACCATGTTGGCACACGCACCTTGATGGTCCACGTCTCTACGCCGTCTCACGCCGACGCCACGTGGCCACCACGCACCTTGATGGTCGTCTCGGGCAGGTTGAGGGCCGCCGCCAGCTCGCACCGGCGAGGCCTCGAGACGTAGTTCTCGCGGTAGAACTCCTTCTCCAGGCGGCCAATCTGCTCCCTCGTGAAGGCCGTGCGGTAGCGCCGGACCCCGTCCGAGCCCAACACCCCGCCTGGGGGGCCGCTCATCCTGCTCAGGTTGCCACCACCAGGCCCCATGTCGTGGGCTTTGGTGCCCGGGCCCGGGCTCTTGGCATCAGGGGACGTGTCCGAGCTGCCCACGGAGAGACTCTTGGTGTCTGTATGGCAGTCAAAGGAAGGGGAGTTGTCCCAAATGTGAGAATCTGAGCGTGATTTAGGTCGACGTGCCTCGAGTGGACCTGCGGAGTGGATACGCATGTGCATGTGTATGTACGTAGAACTTTTTTCGCACCGCGCCTAGCTAACAGTGCTAATCGGAGATGCAGGGGAAGGAGAACAAATTGAACACAAACAGCAGTTCTGAAAAAATGAGCATGTAATATGTGGATATCGTGTGCCTAATTAGACCCATACAGGCAGACCACTTCTCAATGAAGTGCGATGATAAGCAAAGGTTTTACAATACAATGTGAAATGTTCATTTATGCTTTGTATCTAAATCAGCTCTCAAGCCTCCCGTAAGTCACGCGAATTTTGCGTGGCCACACCCTCACTCTAAATCCCTCCCCCACCCCCAGCCCGCTCCACGCAGCTCACTTCTGCTCGCTGCTGCCATCTCCCTTTCCCCCCTCATCATCATCATCATCCTCTCCGACATCTCGGCCCGGTCATTCTTTCTCCACCTCGTCCTCCCCTTCCTGACCGGCGCTCGCCTTATTTCTTCCTGCTCCTCACCTTTGAGGCATGCCACCCCTTTTGTCCATCTTGAGAGATCTCTAACCAATTAACACGATCTGCGCCAGTTGGAGCACGTGCACAAAGACACAGACACATGCGCTCGCTGACACCTCAATCTTAATTTGAATCGGCTCTATTAATGCAACAAAGCAGCATCAATTTCTCTGCACGTCACGTGGCGCGTGTTTCACAATCATCAGGCGCGTGCGGCGTGGAACGGGCTAATTTGCATTCGAACGGGAGGAGTAAATTCAAACAGGAAACGGGATCGGTAAATCCGTCTGTGCAGATATTTGAGTGCTATCCCCTCGCGTGTCCGGTGGGATTTCTCCGGGGTTCTACCAGTTTGCTGCCATGTGGGGTAAAAGACGTCCCAGGAATCAAGTCACCACCGAAACCGGCGCAGAACTTTCTCGAAAAAACAAAAACAATCTTTCGTTAGTGCCGTCATCTCCTGAGCATAAGACGCTCCAGAAAAAAAGCCGCGCCAAAAAAGCTGTGCCCGGTGTCAATGAAGTTACACAAACATGGTCACCTGCACAACAATCGCCAATCGCTACTAAGTAGCAGTGACGTCACCCCGACGCTCGTGCCAGGCTAGGTGCACTTTGTCACATGCAGACACATATATACATGTACACACTCAAACGGATTAAAATACGAAATATAAACCTTTGCTTTCATATATTAAATGATTATAATTAGGAACAAACAAATATAAAAAGACCCGTTTAATAACCTAAACAGACTTCTGGGACCAGTGCTGTTATGTACGTATGTTGAACTTCTTTCGCACCGTACTTGCCAACCGTGATAATCGGAGGTGTGGGGGAAGGACAGCGAACTGAACATAAAACATTGTCGCGGAGCACCTGTGAACGCGGGCACGGCACACGAGGGGGTGGGTGGCCAGCACCACGTCCGGCCGTCTTTGTCTCCCTAGTGGCGATGTTCACACACCGCACCAGGAACTCGATTGAAGCAGAGTCGACCTATCGGAGGCCCAGGACCGGTTAAGATAATTGTCACTAGGGAGACAAAGGCAGCCGGACGTAGTGCTGGTTTTGGCCGTGAGCGGGAATCGAACCCGTGTGGCCGGCTTCGTCTCGCAGCGCGCTAACCGCTGCACAAAGACAAAGACCCCCCGTATAGTCTTAACATACTATAGGGGCAAGTGCTGTTCGCGAGCGCATATGAAGGCCGGAAGGGTACACGAGGTGGGTGACCAGCACCATGCCCGACCGCCTTTGTCTCCCCGAGTTTGAGGCTGAGTCGACCTAGGGGATGCCGAGTACCGGTTCAGATAATCGTCACCGGGTGTTGGCCGTGAGCGGGAGTCGAACCCGGGACGCCGGGTTCATAGCGCAGCGCGCCAACCGCTGCACTTACATCCCATTCGTATGTAAATAAAAAAGGAAGATGTCTTACATGGAAAACGCCATTCCCTTCACATCGATTTGGCTCGGCTCCCGTTACAAGGATGAACGGTGGCAATTCCGTCACGTGTGTAGCGTGATGACACTGCAGGACTAAGCTGGCATAAAACAAAAACTCGAACCATTAAGCAAGCAATAATCACCCTTTTTTAACTTTCCCAAATACCGACTAAGAGATATACGCACACACACTCAAACGCTAAGGTGAGAATGTACCTGTCATAATTATCATCATCATCATCATGTGTCATGATCTATCGGCTGCTAGATGAAGGCGTCACCGATGCCGCTGCCCCCGCCGCCGCTGCCACCTATCGCTGTCATGCGATGCGATCATTAATCCAGCAACCGGCACACGAAGTGATTCCATCGCTCCGTCTCTTCCGGCGATGGACGCTCTATATCGGGCGCGTTCCATTCCTTGGCTGCAACACTCCGTTATTATTTTTGGACCGTCGTACGTCATCAATCAATTGCCTCTCGCCGGCTTATGAATAAAGCGATTGTGTGTCTTTGCCTTAGGTTGACTCAGCCTCGACCATCGATCAACGTTCCTGCTAGCGACGTCGAAATCGATCCCGTCGCCTCGGCTTCGTGGCTGGACCGTCCCTCCTCTCCTTTGGCTGCCACTCCGACGTTCGTCTCGACCACCATGCATCCATCCACCCACCCCTTGGAGACTTGTTCACAACACGGAGACTTATTTGCTCGTAAAAACATGCGCGCGCGCGTGCGCATCATGGCCAAACATTCATGCTTGTAGTCTCACTGGTATCTGTGTGAAAGCTATAATCACCGTTTTTTGAACCTCCTTTAAAAATATATGTCTGACCGTGCTATGTATGTAAGTACGTTGAACTTATTTCGTACCGTACGTGGCCAACCGTGCTCATCGGTGATACGGGCTATGAATTATAATAGGTTGCATTCCCGATCTGTTCTACGAAATATAACCATCCCCCCCCCCCCCCCCCCGAGACCTGTGCACGCGACGGAGCAGATAAAAGCTGATCCATGCATATTTCTCCTTCATTAACCACGTCGCCTCCACCACAGAGGGACATTGTTGTTCTGCCCTATCGTAATACAACGGGCAATCATAATTATAGTAGGAATAACAATGATGTTGATGTTGTTGTTGTCGTCGTCTGTTTACTCATCGTGCGGCAGGAAACCGAAGTACTCGGAGGGAATCCCGTGACGTGTCCGCGTGGTTTGACGCTCGCAGATCTGCACAGACGGGTTCACGAACACACACGCTGCTGATGTACTGCCACCCCCCCACACCCTTGGGTCTTTCGGAGTTCCACAACTCCCTACGCGATACACCAACCCCCCTTCATTCGTTTTGCAAACCGCTGGAAAACAAAGCGCTCGTAGGCCCCCCGTGTCCGGCACATTTTATGCATCTGTTTGAAACTCAGATCTGCCTTGAACAAAATAGATGTACTGCCTCAAATGGCTCTTAGCTGTTAGTAAATAAGACCATATATACGATAGATGATAGATAGATAGATGTCGGTGCAGCCGTCTTAATGTTACAGGGCACATGTAACGTTATGACGGCACCTCCCAATAACACGGTTGGCTACGTACGGTGTAGAAGAAGTTCTACATATGTACAGGGTAGACTATACATGCGAAATGTGCTGTACACACCGTTTGATATCACATCACAATCCATGTCACCATATTGTCCCTTCATTGTATCTTATATTACTATGAACGTGTTCATAGGATTATATGAAGATAGGATAAAATAATGTGATTATGGATAGGCGTGCTCTGTAATCTAGTGGTAGTGTCTCATGCCGATATGATCTACACTCCAAGTCAGCCTTGCAGCGTTCCAGAAAATGTTCAACTGAGACCTGGAAATCATGCATGTCAACATGCATGTGTTCGCACAAGGACAAAGAATCCGCGTACAGCCTGTAACAGACTGTTGGGGCAAGTGCTGCTGGCAGGCACCTGTGAAGGCCGGCACTGTGGCACACGAGGAGTTGGGTGGCCAGCACCACACGCCCGGTCGCCTTTGTCTGCACCAGGAGGCACTCACGTAAGATCCGAGTCAACATAGTTCGGGCCAGGACCAGTTCAGATAGTCGTCACCGGTGTTGGCCGTGAGCGGGAATCGAACCCGGGTTGCCGGGTTCGTGCACAGCGCGCTAACCGCTGCGCCACCGCTCCCACCCCACGAAGCGCATGCACAAACATACAGGCAGACACGCCGCGAGGAGCACACGCGCATATGGCGTATGGAGTCCATAGGGACCGGTGGTGCTGTTGTTGTTGGTGATGTGGTGGTTCTTGTTATTAATACGAGTGGGGCAGTGATCGCATTGCATTTCCACTGGCGAGGCGGACCGGGCCCCAGCATCGACAAGCACAAGACGCCTACCGCGCCAACAACACGGACCGCTCACCCACTCCACTCTCATTCATCCTTCTATCAACGTTAGGTGAAAACCGCCACAACAACAATGATCACAACAACAATAACCACAACAACACAAGCGCGCCTGCAGTAGATAACTCATCCCGTGTACAGCTGTACGTCGAATTAATGGTGTGGTGATAATGGTGATGCTTTGGCAGTTGTGGTTGGTCGTGGTGGTGGTTGGTCGTGGTGGTGGTGGTTGGCAGTGGTGGTGGTTGGTCGTGGTGGTGGTTGGTCGTGGTGGTGGTTAGCAGTGGTGGTGGTTGGTCGTGGTGGTGGTTGGTCGTGGTGGTGGTTGGTCGTGGTGGTGGTTGGTCGTGGTGGTGGTTGGTGTTATGGGTAGCGGTAGTTGTAGCGGTTAGCACGCTACGAACCCTGGCGATTCGAGTTCGATTCGCGCTCAAGGCCAACACCAGTGACCATTATCTGAACCGGTCCTGGGCCTCCTCTCGCTCGACTCAGCCTTAAATAAACAACACAACTCAACACATTCGTCTCTTCTTCAGCAACGATGATGAAGAAGGGCCATTGCCCAACACGTCGCATATTATATAGTTTTTTAAGGCCACGGTGTTATTGACAAACGCGTCGAGATCCTTTTGTTTTTTGCACGGTCAATATACCGGCTGCATCTGCACACCACAAAGATAATTTGTACATATCCATAATGTGCATAACGTACATATGGACATGCGTTTGTACATGTACAAGGGTGCGTTTCTACAAACGAGAGTTTGTACATGCACGTACATTAATGCATGTGTTTATATACACGCATAAGTGTATGTCATATGCATAAACATATACATGCAAGTATGTATCTGTACATACGTAAGTTTGTTTGTACAGGTGCGGACATGCAATTACTTTCAGGTAGGGTGGGGGCAACCCCACCAGCAATGAAAAATGATAGAGGAGTTGTTAGTAAATAAGGAGTTGTTAGTAAGTAAGATGGGCGCAGCCATCGATCGAGGGTCGAATTAGAACTGCGTTGTGTGATCGGCAGCGCTCGTGTATCGTGTCCGCGCACAATTCTGCGAGTCACTTATAACCGCTTTGCCGTTACTTAGTGCCAATTATGGACTCAGACTATTGTCCTATCATCTCATAGAGTCCCTGGCACGTAATAATACGCTACACGGTGACAGTGGGGGTCGCAAAATGTCGATTTATTACTAATAAACCACAATGATCCGATCGAAATCCATAATTTCGATCGGATCATTGGGGGGGGGGGGCACGTGCCACCCCCCCCCAACTGGCTCCGCCAGTGTGGACATGTGTCTGTACCTATATGCATCTGTACATACGTACATGTGTTTGTACATGTGCGGACATGTGTCTGTACATATATACACATTTTTGTTCATATATACACATACATGTGCGTAGATATGCATATGTGTATCTGTACACGCACATGTATTTTTATAGACTCGAACATTCACCAAACTACTGTGACTATCGTAGACCCCCCCCCCGTCACCACCCAGTCCCCCACCCCACCACCCACCCGCCTACCCCCCACGACGTTACGGGAGGGGGGCCGTCATCCAGCAGTTGATTGACAGAGTGACGGCCGCTCATATCGATGCGTTCGCTCGTCCAATCCAAATGTCCATTCAACGTCACGATGCGAATACACGCGCGGCTCTCTGAATAACAACAATGCACACTCATGGACAATAACAACAACAACAATGGCAAGTATTTATCGAAGAGGGCATGAATGAGTCTCGTGGCTGTGTTCATCTTTTGTTCTGAGAGCATTGCATGCAATTTGAATAGTGATCCGTAAGCCTCCGGGTGTGTGTGCCCTATACATCTTATATATGCACACGTATATATATATATACACATATATGAGTGTAATATAGCCACTGTGGTATTAATACAGTGGTGGTAAACCATTTCTATATCTAAAGAGTGTATCAATTAACCGCGATCCAATAAGGGTAATTATTCAGTCAAACATCTGAATGAAAAAAACAAAGCCAACGGTATACACCTATAACTAGCACCAAATACACGCTATTCGTCGTGTAACATAAATCAGATTATCGTGATTATTATTGTTACAGTAATATTGCTGACGAAAGCGAGCGTAACATTTATTCACACTGAAAGCTGTCAACACCAGCTCGCACTACAGTACACATGTATTAGGATTTACACTACAGCACTGACACACACAGACTGTGAGTGTACTGTGTACTGCTAAGCGTGCCAGTGTTGTATGTCAATGCACGTGACAGGCTATGGACGTACATTCAAATGTGTTACACAGGTATATATATATGAATTGTATGTGTGTAGGTGTGGTTATTGGGAGCGGTAGTGTAGTGGTTAGTGCGAACCTGGAGACCCAAGTTCGATTCCCGCTCACGGCCAATACCAGTTAAGATTATTGGAACAGGTCCTGGGCCTACCCTAGGTCGACTCAGCCTTAAATCAGTACCTGGCGCGGTGTATAAAGATCGGCACTAGGGAGACAAAGGTGGCCGGGAGTGGTGTTGGCCCCCCACACCCCTTCGTGTGCCGAGCCGGCCTTCATAGGTGCTGCTCGCTAACAGCACTTGCCCCAACAGTCTGTTGAGGCTACACCGGAGGGATCTTTGTCTTTGCGTGGTACGATAGTGACGAGGCCGAGTGGGAGCACGTTCAGTGCCCACCGCAGAGGTTCGCGGTTCGAATGCCGTGGCCGTCCCGGTTATCACTGCGGGTGTATTTACCATGCAAAAGAATGTCCTAAATATCCCGGGGGCCGTCATTCGCACGAGTAGGTCATGGTCCACATGTTGCCAAATTACCCGCAATTTATTCGTTTGTGGGGGGCAATGGTTGCCCTCCCCTCCCCCCCCACTATCGGTAAAACTTGACAGGACCCTCCTGAAAATAGTCATGGGACTCAGTGAGACTTTCCTGCTGAAATAACAATGATGATGGTCAAAGTATGGCCAAAGGAATATCATATCATCCAGCAGTAGAGTGACAAAAGTCTGTAAACTGTCTTCATAATTCACCACGGTCAATCCACTGCTGGATGAAGGCCTCCTCAAAACAATGGGCTACACTTATCATCCTGCGATGTAATGATGTATTATTGAAGGAGTATTATTATACAATCATAAGTTGTAACGAAAAATACCTACAAAAAAAGCCAGTTTCCGTTTTAGAAACCTTGAGAACGCAGAGGCAATGGAGGAAGCATCAAACAAAGACAAAGATCCCCCATATAGCCTTAACAGACTGTAGGGGCAAGTTCTGTTAGCGAGCACCTATGAAGGCCGGAACGGTACGCGAGGGGGTGGGTGGCCAGCACCACGCCCGACCGCCTTTGTCTCCCTAGTGGCGATGTTTACACCGCACCAGGTACTCATTTAAGGCTGAGTCGACCTAGGGGAGGCCCGGGACCGGTTCAGATAATCGTCACTGGTGTTGGCCGTGAGCGGGAATCGAACCCGGGTCGCCAGGTTCATAGCGCAGCGCGCTAACAGTTTTAGAAACCTTGAGAACGCAGAGACAATGGAGGAAGCATCTCACACATGAACACACACATGAACACACATGAACCACGATCTACAAACCTCAGCAGACAGCACAGATGGCATGATTTTTCATCTACACCGCATGGTTCGATGCATACAGTCATGATAATTATAACAATAAAATAACAATAAAAATCTAGGGATGTAAATACGTAAATACGTGGAGTATTTAGTACGGAGTTTGGCCCGTTGTGTATATAAAAGTCACGAGGTATGTTTTTTTTTGCTGGAACTTATACGACGGGACCTAATCACTTCTAGACCTACGGTGCTGATGAGGTATTTTTCTTTAGCATCGGTTCAGCAACAACAACAAAATGTGATAATAATTAAAGAGCATATGATGAGCATATTGAGCGGAGATGGATTCGTAATACCTGTAAACTAGTGTGGCATACAAATGCCCCGAATTGTATGCGTGCACATATTTACATGTGGTTATGTGTATACAAGTGAAAACGAGTATCATTATCGTCAAATAACTTGCCGTTCCGTCACAGCGTTATGTTACACAGTATTTCAATTACGCGAGTAAGATAATCACAACAATACTAACAATAATGAATGGCAATGTTCCGTAATTGATCAATCCGCTGTTGGATGACGGCATCCGGACGCCGCATGGATCATGGCGATTGTTCTGATGTGACCATACTTCACCAGTTCTTGCGTGGGATTATATCATCACATTGCACTATGCACCTGTGTTCACAAACAACATGCATGCGGGGAGTTCGTTCAACGCGAACCTTCGAAAGAATCAAAACTAAGATCGCGCGTTCGATAGCGATCTTGGCTCAGCGCGGTTCTCTCCGTTCGTGACGATGTCAGGAGGAGCAGCAGCAGTAGCAGCAGCAGCAGTAGCAGCAGTAGCAGCAGCAGCAGTAGCAGCAGCAGTAGCAGCAGCAGTAGCAGCAGCAGCAGGAGTAGCAGCAGTAGCAGCAGTGGCAGCAGCAGTAGCAGTATCAGCAGTAGCAGCAGCAGCATTAGCAGTAGCAGCAGGAGCAGGAGCAGCAGGAACAGGAGCAGTGCTAACAGCAGCAGTAGCAGTAGTAGCAGCAGCAGTAGCAGCAGTAGTAGCAGCAGCAGTAGTAGCAGCAGTAGCAGCACCAGTAGTAGCAGCAGTAGCAGCAGTAGCAGTTGTAGTAGCAGCAGCAGTAGCAGCAGTAGTAGCAGCAGCAGTAGCAGCAGTAGTAGCAGCAGCAGTAGCAGCAGCAATGTGGTTCAGGAGGTAAATGTAAAGTCTTGAGTTCTGCTGGCCTACGACGAGAGAGCTTCAGCAGAGAGAGAGACTTCGGGTAGTGTTGTTATTCTCCGTTGAGAAGGGGCGCTGACTACAGTGGTTTACTGTCGCGTCCGGGATTCGGGTTAGGTAGCTGCAGTCTGTAGTACGGGTTAGGTAGCTGCAGTCTGTAGTACGGGTTAGGTAGCTGCAGTCTGTAGTACGGGTTAGGTAGCTGCAGTCTGTAGTACGGGTTAGGTAGCTGCAGTCTGTAGTACGAGTTAGGTAGCTGCAGTCTGTAGTACGAGTTAGGTAGCTGCAGTCTGTAGTACGGGTTAGGTAGCTGCAGTCTGTAGTACGGGTTAGGTAGCTGCAGTCTGTAGTACGGGTTAGGTAGCTGCAGTCTGTAGTACGGGTTAGGTAGCTGCAGTCTGTAGTACGGGTTAGGTAGCTGCAGTCTGTAGTACGGGTTAGGTAGCTGCAGTCTGTAGTACGGGATAGGTAGCTGCAGTCTATAGTAAGGGATAGGTAGCTGCAGTCTGTAGTACGGGATAGGTAGCTGCAGTCTATAGTACGGGATAGGTAGCTGCAGTCTGTAGCACGGGTTAGGTAGCTGCAGTCTGTAGCACGGGTTAGGTAGCTGCAGTCTGTAGCACGGGTTAGGTAGCTGCAGTCTGTAGTACGGGTTAGGTAGCTGCAGTCTGTAGTACGGGTTAGGTAGCTGCAGTCTGTAGTACGGGTTAGGTAGCTGCAGTCTGTAGTACGGGTTAGGTAGCTGCAGTCTGTAGTACGGGTTAGGTAGCTGCAGTCTGTAGTACGGGTTAGGTAGCTGCAGTCTGTAGTACGGGTTAGGTAGCTGCAGTCTGTAGTACGGGTTAGGTAGCTGCAGTCTGTAGTACGGGATAGGTAGCTGCAGTCTATAGTAAGGGATAGGTAGCTGCAGTCTGTAGTACGGGATAGGTAGCTGCAGTCTATAGTACGGGATAGGTAGCTGCAGTCTGTAGCACGGGTTAGGTAGCTGCAGTCTGTAGCACGGGTTAGGTAGCTGCAGTCTGTAGCACGGGTTAGGTAGCTGCAGTCTGTAGTACGGGTTAGGTAGCTGCAGTCTGTAGTACGGGTTAGGTAGCTGCAGTCTGTAGTACGGGTTAGGTAGCTGCAGTCTGTAGTACGGGTTAGGTAGCTGCAGTCTGTAGTACGGGTTAGGTAGCTGCAGTCTGTAGTACGGGTTAGGTAGCTGCAGTCTGTAGTACGGGTTAGGTAGCTGCAGTCTGTAGCACGGGTTAGGTAGCTGCAGTCTGTAGCACGGGTTAGGTAGCTGCAGTCTGTAGCACGGGTTAGGTAGCTGCAGTCTGTAGCACGGAGGCGTGCGTAGTCTGCGAGCGCGGGGGATGGGTGCTGGGCTAGCGAGACGTGACAGCCCGCTATGGGAGCCTCGTTTTCGACCAGGGCTTTTCAAATTACCACCACCACCACCACGCTCCTCCAACACCACAACGCTACGTCTTTCGGCGTTTACCAATTGACTCGTCGTTCAAATACAATAAAATCGTTCCAGGCTGCACGCGCCCGATGATTGTTACAACACGCCCCACGCGATGCTCGAATCAGTTAACGCTATATACGTTAATAGAGCCGATTCAAATTGAGATCGAGATTTTCTTTGGTTCTTTCGGTAAAGTCACGTAGAATGAGAAGGCCGCTTGTGTTGTGGCCGAAACGTCGTGAAAAATATTATTGTGTTATTTTATTTTATCAATTTATTATTTTATTCTCATTCTACGTGACTTTACCGAAAGAACCAAAGAAGATGAATCATTGCAGTCACGAAAGCTTTAAATCGAAATTTGAGATCGAAATCTCTTAGTGCGTGTGTTCAATGTGTGCGCTGCATGCCACGTGTGACGTCTTTGACAATCATCGGGCGCGTGCAGCGTGGGACGAGTTAATTTGTATTTGAATGGGAGAGGGTTAAAGTGATAAACGCGGAAAGACGAAGTAGCGTGGTGGTGGTGGGCGGCGAGGACTGGAGTTGAGGAGTCCCTGCATGGGTTTATCGCCATTGTTTTATTTTACTTCCGATATATTTCAACTGTTACACTGTTTTCTTTATTTTACAGGGTAAGGCCCGCTGAGCTCCGTAGCTCTTTTTCAGAATCGTCCTGACCCAGATAAATATCCACGCGACCACGGGAAGAAAAACATGCAAACTCCAAATATACAACAGGCGTCAAGGGTCGGGATCGAACCCACGGCTTCTTGTATACCAGGCGAGGTAGTTAACATCTCGCCATCATCATTAAATAATAAGTTTCGTCACAGATGTGAATCTGTCCCAATGGGTACACGGACTCACCACTCTCTCGCTTTCCGCTATGGAGAAGAGCAATTGGGCTCGAAACACCGCTTATAATATAATACACAATTATTGCATTTTAATTTAGGGCGCTGATATTGTCGGCGTTACCGCACGATTGTGCGAAACATGAATATACAATTTCCATTTTCGAAGAAAATTATACATGTGTGTGTGTGTGCATATATATAGTGGTAAGGTTGCAATTAACTTCAATGCGCTATTGTACAAGGTGGTCCAGATGTATTGTGACCCACGTTCGATTCTCAAAAACCGTAAAACAACTTGAAGGTTGATTTTTAAACAGAAATTAATATGCAAAGGTAAAAAATATAAATGTTAGGGGGTACATTAAATTGGGGGAGGGGGGGTCACAAGACATCTGGACTAAACAAATATACGAATGTGAGCCACCCACATCATTCGGTGTGTAATTCGTACAAATGCGGGCTCACCGACCTCAACCTCGAATCACCGAGATGAATATTACGAACATTGCCACGTCGACGACTGTTATTAATAGGCAGACAATCTATAAATCGCAGCCAAACTTTGTAATAAGACGTGTTTTGTATATATATAAACTCATAGGAGTTAAAATGTTTATTTTTTACGTCAAATGCAGCTTGGGCTATCGCACAATTATACATCACCACTCCCATTGTTGTAACTCAAATGAGTTTCATTCATAATTGACTTTTGGGTCACACCGCATGAACGTAAATTATGTGTCGTGTACATGACCTCCTCCTCCTCCTCTACCCGACACAGCCACCAATATCAAATCCCCGGTCGCGATAACCCACGTGTCAAATGCATGGGTTGTTTCCATGATTAATCGTTTGAATCTCTGACCAGCTACGTGCACGCGCACATCTGTTCAGAACACGGCAGCACGTTATAATTACCTTACATCGTCGATACTCGTTCGGTGCCGTGCAGCGATTACGCTAGAGTGATGAATACATTAACCGAAGCGATGTCTGAACTTGGTTCTTATACCCTCATCCACTTCGCTCCGAGCCCTTCACCAACCAAGAAGCATCGACCGGCGTGATGAAGTGTGGATTAAAACAATCCCCCATGGGAAAGCATTCGTCCAGCAGTAGAGTCACAGAAAGATGACGAGTGTGTAAAATTATATATATGTCTAGTCATTGTTATTGAATTCTATAGGAAAGTACCGTTGGGTCTCAGCACGTGATTATGTTCTGTAGTCCCTCACCAATCTAAACCCCCACCAAATAATTAATACATCTCCTCTTACTATTTTATTCGCATTTTGTAATCTTTATATCTATTAGGTAAGGTTTCCAAACCTCCGTAAAAATAAAAAATAAAAATATCTGTGGTCTGGTCATCGGCTTCCTGTGACCCAGGGCGACTCTCGCAACAAACAAACAAAAACACCACCAAGAGTCTTGTAGTCGCCACGCGTTCTCACTCGACACGCATAGCTTGCTCCTGCCGCTCCTCCACCAACGCTGGTGCCAAGGGCCCTGCTCGCGACCTCCCCTCGCTGACCACTGCACGAGCGCCACACTAACACGAAGACCCCCACACGGCAAGACGGAGAAGCCTCCCTCCGTTCCGATGTCTCGGGACCTCGAGATCCTCTCTCACCTGCGGACCCGGGGCTCACGCTGCGTGGGTAGCCGGCGGCCAGCTGGTGGCCTACGCCAGCCGACACTCCTCCTCCTCCTGCCGCTGGCGCCGGACACTCGGGGGACGAGCATCCTACCTCCAGCTCCTCTTCCACGACCATCGCCCCGTCTTCGTCGTCGTCGGAGGAGGAAATCGCCTCTCCGAGGCCCGCGGGCTCGCCGCCTCGGCCGGGGCGCTTCGGGGAGCGCAGCGCGCAGCGGTCGGGACTGGCGGCCTCGCGGTGACGCCTGAAGATTTGCAGCAGGGCACCGCCATCGACTTGCGACGCAGCGCGGAACGCGCTCTGCAGTTGCGGCCCGGACGCGTCGCGCGGGTAGAGAGCGGCTCCGGGCAGCGAGGCGGCCCGCGGACTCAGCCGCACGAAACCCCCTCCACCACCACCACCACCGCCGCCGCCTCCTGCTGCTGCGACGTGCGGCGGAGTCAGAGCGAGGCGCTCCGCGTCGGGGCTGGCGGACGGCGCGCAACGCGGCCGAGGCTGGTGCAGCTTGTGCCCGGCGAGCGCCTGCTCCGACATTAGCATGGCCAGGTCCCTGCGCACGGCATCCATCGGGTACGGAGAGGGAGGTAGGACGGACGGGACGGAGACGGACGACTCGACGGAGGTGGCAGACGGTCTGCGGAAGTCTCACTCGCAGCGAAAGCACAAGCAGCAGTTGGAGCAGCAGCGTCGCTGTCGACGAGTCGCCACCGACGACGCCGCCGCCTCCTCCTCCTCCTCCTAAGCGAGTCGCGGCTCCTATGGCGCAAAAACTTTGCCACTGAGATTCTCGCGGGGCGGTTCTGGTCCCGGTGAGGGGACGGGCTCGCGGGGTCGCGCGCTCGGCGTCATCCCTCGTGTTGTCGTGCGCCGGCGTCAACAGCGCCGGGAGTTAAGCTCCATGTCGGCCTGGGAGGCGATTACATCTCCCCCCTCCTCCTCCTCTAATCTGTCATCCGCGCACCCGCCCACTCTCTCTCTCTCACCCCCCTCTCTTTCTCTCCCCCCCCCCCTGCCCTCCCGCATAGACACACACTCCTCTAGTCCCTCCCTCTCGCGTAGACACACACGTGGACACTCCTTGCCTCTCTCTCAGACACACACACACAATCTCCTCCACTCCCTTCCTCTCACATACACACTCTCTCCTTCCCCCTCTCTCTCTCTCATACACACTATCTCCTCCACTCCATTCCTCTCACATACACACTCTCTCCTTCCCCCCCGCTCTCTCTCTCTCTCATACACACTATCTCCTCCACTCCCTTCCTCTCACATACACACTCTCTCCTTCCCCCTCTCTCTCTCATACACACTCTCTCCTTCCCCCTCCCCATTCCCTCTCATACACACTCTCTCCTTCCCCCTCTCTCTCTCATACACACTATCTCCTCCACTCCCCATTCTCTCTCATACACACTCTCTCCTCCACTCCATTCCTCTCACATACACACTCTCTCCTTCCCTCTCTCTCTCTCTCATACACACTATCTCCTCCACTCCCCATTCTCTCTCATACCCACTCTCTCCTCCACTCCCCTAACCCCTCTCCCTCCTCCGCGTCGGCCCTCTCGTCACGCTCGCGACATCGAACGCGCGCAGTCGTGGGTTGTGGGTCCATTGACGAGATTGGGATGAGGCGGTATGGGGGGGCGGGGGCTATGGAGAAGCAAACACCGAGAGGTTGGAGGTTATGAAGTCTCGCGGCAGCGCCGAGTGTTTCGGGGTGCTACGTGGGGATGGTTGTTCGGGGTTAGCGCGCCTGCACCATGAAAACCCGCCCAACACGATTTCGAGTCCCGCTCACGGTCAACACCACCGGTGGCAGTTGTCGCCACCGGTCCTGGGCCTCCCCCTAGATCGACTCGGACTTAAATGAGTACCCGGTACAGGCGTGGAGGCAAACATCGCCACCAAGGGAGACGAAGGCGGTCGGGGCGTGGTGCTGCCCACATCGCCCCCCTGCGTGTGCCGTTGCGGCCTGCACGGACGCTCGCCAACAGCACTTGCCCGAAACGTCTATTAAAGGCGATACGGCAGGAGGGGAGGGGGGGGCTTGTGCGTGCAAGTAGAGTGGGAGGGATGGGCAGGGATAGAGAAGTGAGAGCGGGAAGGAGGTGGGGGGGGATGGGGAGGGAGTGTTGCGGGGGGGGGGTATTGTGTTTGAAGACACGTTTATGGAGGCGTTAACGTAATTAAGCGCGTGTTCATTAAGGAACACGCAAGACCCAGAGCGCGCATTATTAGGACGTTCATTAATACTTAATGAGTCAATGATGCGTGATCCAGCGAAACGCCGCCACCGCCGCTGACGGATCGCGTCGCCTCTGGCACGCGACGCTCGTTCGTCGCCGAGCGAGTCCTCGACTCATTCCCGGGTCACCCGCCCACAAGAGCCTCGCTCGCAAACGGGGGGGTTCTGCGTCTCCCAATTCACGCGGATGGATGTTTGCGCCGAAGGCTTTTTCGTCCGTCCGTCTTTGTATTTATATTTGTCACTCCGCGCCACATCGCTAACGGGGCAGCTCGCTCCCAGACTTTGGAACGCTCTGCCTTTTTGACAATAAGACAGCCCGAGTCGTTGGCTATATTTTGAAGTCCGTCTTGAAAACCCACCTCCTTTGAATTGGCCTTCATCCCAAAGCCTCGTTCTGGCCGTTTACCCTGCAAGTTCTGAGCATGTGGGTGGGTGAGTGGGTTAGTAGGGGAGTTGGGTGGGTGAGTAGGGGAGTTGGGTGGGTGGGTGAGTGGGTGAGTTGATGAGTAGGGGAGTGGGATGAGTGCATGAGTGGATGGGTAGATGAGTAGGGGAGTTGGTTGGTGGGTTGGTGAGTGAGTGGGTGAATTGGCATTTACCCCACCCAAATTCTGGCCGTTTACTCAGCAGGTTCTGTTTATTTCCTGCTGTTCACACACGGAGGTGCACATCGTGTGGATGTGAAACTCCCTTCGCACCCTGCGTAGCAAACCGCGCTAATCGGAGGTTGCGCGGGGGAAGGAGAACGAAACTAAACACAACAACATTGGTGGGGACCTACGAATTAAATACGCCACCTTACAAGTGTATGCAAATTATAAATGACAAACGGCCAGCAACAAACGGCAACTATGGCAAGATGTGAACGCGTTTATTTAGTTTGCGCCTGGTTTTGTGATGCGTGTTTTGGGCCGTGTCGTCAAAATGTGAATGTGTGGCCCTAATGGGCCGATAGGTTAAGTTTATTTGAATTAGTTAGACAGCTTTCGTCGACTATTTTACGCGGGAGATCCGTGGTAACGGAGCACAACACGAGAGAGCGTGGGTGGCCAGCACTAGGCCCGGCCGCCTTTGTCTCCCTAGTGGCGATGTTTTCACACCGCACCAGGTACTCGTTTGAGGCCGAGTTGACCTAGGGGGAGGCCCAGGACTGGTTCAGATAATCGTCACTGGTGTTGGCCGTGAGCGGGAATCGAACTCGGGTCGCCGGTTTCGTAGCTCAGCGCGCGAACCGCTACACTACCGCTCCCAACACATAAACACATACATACATACATAACAATTATATGCAGATTTTGTGTGAATCTACTGCTGGATGAAGGAGGCCTACCCACGCCGTGTTCGTCACACTAGTAGTGGTGAAGTATGGTGCAGGGGACACCCAAGACAGGTTCAGATGTAACTTTCATAGAACTCGCCACTGATGTTGTGAGCCGTGACCGGGAATCGAACTCGGGTTTCCGTGGTTTCATATATCCATAGACGTATACATATATACACAGAGAGAAAGACAAATACATAAATATACATACAGACACTTAAAAGCTGAGCAGCACACACGGGGATCACAAAAAAGACACTTGGAGGAGCACGAGTGGCAATGTTGCGAATGTTGTCAAATAGTTTGATAAATTAGGGAGACAACTTGTTTTAGAAATATATTTTCAAAGAAATGTTGATTTCTTTTTTTGAGTTGCTAATATATTAACAAACTTTACTCCTAAGCTTAATTGATAATCGCCGTTGTGTGAATTGAAGCAAATCTATAAAAAAAAAACCACTGGCGAAAATGGCTTTTTAAACCCGAATTTACTAAAGAATACGGTCAGATGTGCATCTCATTGTCTTTTTTCAACATCATCATCACTGTCAGTCACGATCTATCCACTGGTGGATGAAGTCTTCCCCCATTCCGTCGTCATCGCGATGTGGCGATCCATCAGGCTCTTGCGCGAGTGCCGATTTCCTTGCTCCGTCTCCGCGGATCTGCGGCGGCTGATCGCTGGTAAGGAGGTCAACGGACACACACCCCAGCTGCTATAGGTGGGTCAATTGGCTGCAGTGAACGTCAGATGCACCACCGGTTTGCACGCCGCAGTTCGTACGAGACGTCACCGCAGATCTCACGTGTAAAGCCGTCAAACGTTGTCGGGGGCAAGTGCCGGTGAGCGAGTAACACCTAATGAAGGCGGACACTGCAAAAGACGGGATGGGTGGCCAACACCATGTCACCTTTGTCTCCCCGGTGCAGATGTTTACACACTGCACAAGGTACTCCATTTAAGGCTGAGTCGACCTAGGCGACCGGTTCCAGATATTCGTGAAACGATGTTGCACGTGAGCGCGTATAGAACTCGAGTCGACCGGCTCCGTAGCGCAGTGAAGCGCTAACCACTGCGCCACCGATCCACACCAATTACAAAGACAAAGATTACTAGTACAGCCTAGACCGACTTTTGGGGGCAAGTACTGTTAGCGAGCACCTAATGAAGGCAACCTATTACACGTACATACACACGTACAAATGCACGCACACGCGCATACAGCATATGTATATACAAACATATATATATACATACAGACGCTTGTACACGCACACGCACAAACGAGAATATGCACACAGCCACGCAACGCGTTTTCAAAGAATCCAATAATTATGAACTAAACTTTATACATCGAGTCGAGAACCTTCGGGATCGCCCTGATATATATATATTTTTTAATGATTAATAACGCGCGGTCTAAACTCTGGAGCGGTTTTTCAACGACAGCGAGTCGCATCGGCACCCTTCGACGACGAAACTTCACCCTCGCGGTCCACGGAGGAGGGTGGGGTAACGCAGGCGTCGCCATGCCACGGAGAGACGACGAATCCTCTCCAGCAGCGGTTCGGAACCTTTATTGCTGCAGCCTTGCAATCCCTTTGGTTCTCAATCTTTAAAACAAGTGTAACGACGTTAATACATACGTCGGGTTTGATGAAACGTGCCCCGTGCGTTCTTTTCTAAATAAAATCTGGCCATGTCTCTACACCTCCCCCCTCCTCTTGGCCCAGGAAGGGCACTCCAGAAAAAGCTCCGCGCTGCTCTGCACAACCGAGGCGCTGCTGCGGCTGAAAACAACGCAAAACACATCCAAGAGATCGGAAATAATTCGCCGGGGCAACGCGTAATTATCTCGCGAATAATTACACGCAGAGCGAGCGAGCGAGCGAGGGAGGGAGAGAGGAGTGGGAGGGGGGGGGGAGATGCCATTGTGCCGCTGTTTCTAGGCGGGGGGGGGGGGGGAGAATTCATGCGCCTCTCTCTCGGATTTACGCCGCTCTTTATTATGTGCACGGCCAGAACTGGCGAGAAACCAAATTGCCTCGATTCACGACCGCCTCGCTCGCTGCGGGGCCGTAACGCGATGTGAAGCCCCGAGGGGCGGGAGGGTGGGGGGAGATGGGCGGAGAGGGGGGGTGGGGAGATGAGAGGGGGGGTGATAGTGGGGGGGGGGGGGTTGATAGTGGGGGGAAGTGGCGGGGGTCACAGAGCGAATCTCCAGACCGATGCTGACATTTCACCGCACTAGTACGATTGCGTTTTTATTTTATTTTATTACAACCAGCAGCCCGCACGTCATGTGTATGTGTGTTGAACTTCTTTCGCACCGTACGTAGCCATACCGTGCTAATACGTTAGAATTTCGTCCCTCCGTCGCTCCTTCCTTCACTCCCTCCCGTCAGACAGCCAAACAGCAAAGCTTCGTATTTTGATAGAGCACGATTACCTGGATTATCCTCTTGAGATGGAGCATCTCGTTTGCAGTCTTGTCCAGGGAGTCCAGTGGCAGGTGTATAGCAAACACGTGAGGACACGGACACTAAGCAAACATCGACGATTCGTACTCAAGGCACCGGACTGCCTTTTCGTAGATGATAACTCCCTGGCCTGGTATGCATGGGGTCATAGGTTCGATTCCGACCCCGACGCACGCATATTTGGAGTTGGCGCGCCTCTCTCCCCGTGGTGGCGTGGATTTTTCTCCGGGTCCTCCAGTTTTTCCCTCCACAATTTAGAATAAACATCACGCGTTCAGAGTATTTGGCGACTATACATTTCCACGCGATGATAAGCCACTTGGTTGAGCTATCATTACGTGTAGCTTCATAGCTCAGTGGACCTTACCTGGTAAAATAAAATAAATACAAAGTTTAGTTTATTACACGAGGACTCGTGAACACGATGATAACACAGCCCACGTGGTATTGTGACTTACGTGGGGTGTGAGCGATGACATTCGCTGGTGTGCACGGCGCCAGCTGGACGAGCGCATGGCGTGGATCGTGAGAGTTGTCGACGGCTTGGAGAGGGGAGGACTTCATCCAGCAGTGGAACGATCGCGGCTGCTGGTGCTGCTGATGATGATGATGGGTGTCGTCTGGTGTTTCGTGCCATGTGCACGCGCGATCGAGGTTATGTTCGTACGTGGGTCAGCAGTGAAATATTATACCTACTAAATGTTAGATAGCTTTATATATATGAAGAATTTGCTGGCTGGCTGGTTGGAGGGACGGACAGACGAACGGTCACTTTCAAAGAACGCGCGGACTGCCTGTTGCACTAAAGGATGTCAAAGCTGCTTCAGTAATTACATGTTACGCCTTGCTAGCGGAGGAACATATCTAGGCAATCACTGTAGGAATATCCCGTCTCACATCATGAAGGCGTGATGCTTCCCGCAGCATGAGAGGCCGGCGGGTCGCGTCTTTCCTCTCGTAGAAGCCTCACGGAGGCTCAGCGTGGCTTAGCTGATGAGCCCCCATGAGGTTGAAACGCGAGAGCGTTTGCCACTCTGCGTGCTGCATAATAATTCGAGAAGTTGACGAAAGACGAAAGCACCAATGACTCCGCACGTGTATAGCGTGCATACAGAGCTGACGATGCGACCATGTGAATCAGGAATTTACACCGCTGACGCAATGAAGGTGATCGAAACATCCACCGCTCGTGTTGGAGCATGGAGGCATTCCACCTCGATTCACGTGTTCTTGGTGAAGATTCCTTTTCGTCCGATTGTTTTTTGAGAAGAAGAAGAAAAATAAAAAAACCACGCACCAATATCTCCACCCCCCCCCCCACCCACCGCGCCTCACCTCGTTACCAACAATCGACCGGATCGGCCAGGCGATTGGGATGACATTCAGCCGTTCCCTCGAAATGCGAACACTCCAATCTGGTGCCTGGTATTTACACAGAGCGGTACAGGGGAGACAAAGACGACCGGGCACGGTCCTGGCCACGCACCCCCCTTCTCGTGCGCCGTGCCGGCCTTCGTCGGTGTTGCTTGCCCACAGCGGCCACTTGCCCCCAACAGTCTGTCGAAGGCTACGCCGGGGAGAGATCTTTGTCTTCGGAGTGTGTGTACGTTCTCCCTCCGGCCGCGGGTCTCTCCTTGAGGCCCTCCGTTTTCCACGTTGACGTAACAGCTGAGCGACGGTAGTGAACGCAGCGGCAACGTTTTGTCTCTGGACTACGACGACATCGTTCGTTCTAATCCGCCCCCCCCCCTCCTCCCCCCACTGAACGTCTGCGAGGAAGAGCTTCATAGCTCATCGGATTCCGCCGGTATGAATAAAATATTCAGATTCGGACATGATTCGTGACTTTGCCACAGCAGCTGAAGCTATAGGGGAGTAACAACTTAAACGTGTTTGGACAAAAAGGGGGGTGTAGTAAGCGATTTATTTTGGATGAATTTACCTCGAGTCGAATATTTTGTGAATGTCATATGGGCAAATAAATAAACATGTTCGATGACTCGGAATTTTTTTGTTTTGTTTTTGCAATATTTAATACATACGTAGGCCCTTCCCTCCTATTAATATTAAGGGCCCTGCTAAGCTCAATCCGGCCCCGGGTATAAGAATGAGGACATTTCAAATCGCCGGATCTGAGCGGCTGACATCGAGGGATGCCAGTGGCACTTTGCTCGTGGCAAACAGCGAGGTTACCTCCCTTTTCGATGGATTTAACGTCGAGTCGTCTGCGACACTTGATGCCAATGTCCAGAAGACACGAGGGAGGGAGAGTATCGTCGATTTTTTTCTTACTTTTTTCACTTGATAGGATTTGTACATTTTAAATCGATCGTTTGTATAACATTTGTCGTTGACGTCTGGCACAAACATCAACTGCTTCATCAAACGCGTCCTTTACTCAACCGCCTTTATTTAACCATTTGACAAGCGCCATGGGACCCGCTCATTGATGTGCTCGCCCCAGGGTTTCCGAAACTTCAGTCCGTGTGACCCAGCAGCTGCGCTGCTCCGTCTTTCCGCGTTTGCCAATCCACTCCCCCATTCGACTGCAAATCACGAGTCGTTGCACGCCGCACGCGCCCGATGATTGGTAAACACTTCCCACGCGCCGCGCGAAGCGATTGACGCCGTCTGCGTCACAGCGCCGACGCGCGCGTGTGTGTGTGTATGTACACACACACACACACGCGTCGAGACGCACACGTGGAACGGGTGTACATACGCACACGTGGAAACACGCGTACACGTGCGTAGAACGGGTGTACACGCGCACACGTGGAACACATGTGCACGTGCGCACACACACTGAAATCCCGATCTTAATTTTCAATCGGATCTCTCCACTGCATTGCTTCCGCGCGCGCGCGCGCACACACGGAATAAATTACGCAACAACAACAAAAAAAAGTGTTCCGTGGCTCTGGGTGCGAATCGAGTGTTAAGTACCTGGGAGACGTCCACGCCAATCGTCGGCGCGACGCGGCGTGCAGACTCCACGGTGCGCGCGTCTCACAGGTTAATTGGCCGTAATCGCTCATTTGCGAAACACAAATTTCGAACGGGGACAAAATAACGTGGGCCAATTAATCTCCGCTCGCCTCGGCGGCGGCGGGGCGGCAGCCACAGCAGCGTCCCAGACTCGTTCATTAAAATCACGAGACGGGCTGAGGCCCCTCGCAGTGACGCCTCCTCCTCCCCTTCCCTCCATGGCCACGGATTCCAAAACCCCGACTCCTCCCGACACCGCCACTACCACAGCTACGTCTTGCCACATTTACTACTTTACAATTCTCCCCCCCCCCCCACCCACACCCACACCGCTCCGTTTCAATGCAACTTAACTCGTTCCACGCTGCACAAGCCCAATGATTGTTAAACACGTCCCGCGTGACGCGCTCACCAATTTAAATAGCCTGCGGAACACGTGTACACGCACACGCGGTCACTGAAATCTCGATCTCCGTTCCAAACGGCTCCATGAAATGAGACAGCGTTATTTGCTTAAAGCTGAGTCAATGCCCTACCGTCAGCAGTGGCACGAGCAAGGAATTGCCGGACCGCGCCACTACCTGATCTGTTTTCCTTCGCCGCATCACGCCCTACGCATTCGGAGATGTCCCGCGGTCACGTGCCTCGCGCTCGCCCTCTGCTGGGCAAGGCGACGATGCCACGGGACCCCCAGAAGCGATTTGTTCAAGTTGCCCATCATCATCATCGTCGCCGTGAATAATGACGACGACGATGATGACAACTCGAGGAGAAAGCGCGAGGGAACGACTCGGAGGTGAGAGCTGGAACCACTGCCAAGCGGGTGAGGCAGCAGTCACGTGGTGAACAGGCGCCAAATTCCTCCCCCACCACACCCCTTCCAAGCCCTGCAGTCCTCCATACATGAAGGTGTTATGTCAATTAATGCTCGTTTTGCACGTGGGTGGAAACCGGAGCACTCGGCGAAAAGCCAACAGATGGAACAGGTGGAGTCGGTATGGGTGCCTCCTCGACGCCCACGGGGAGGGAGAAAGTTTCACAACATTTGTGTGCGGGTGATCCACCAACCCACACGCCTGCACGGTGCTGATCTGCAGGTCACGTGTCCCCACCACCACCTTCCGGCCAATTCTGCAAATTGCCGCTATTGCGATGGAGCCAGAAAGGCGTCCGTTAATTTCCACGATGTTTCCATGAACTGGAGCCACCCACCTGAGTTTGATTACCGGCCAGGGATAACAACGATAGTGAGTGAAATCCGAACCGGTCACGGATCCCCCTGCCACCCTCCCCCCCCCAATTAATGCAAACCGACACACCTGATGACGACCGTTTGTGTTATGGTCGAAACGTCGTGAGAATTTTTTTTATTGTTTTATATATTTTTTGTATTATTTCATTGTTTCCCTTCAACGTGACTTTACCGAAAGAGCTAAGAATATAACTCTAACCACGTTTCACCAGCCCGAACCAGTGTGGTGAATTATGGTCAACAGCCTACATAAACGACACATGGGGAGGCCTTCATCCAGCGGTGGATTGACAGGAAGGCGTACAAATATGAGATATTTTTTTTTTCAATTCGCGCTTTTTGTTGCTTCTCTTCCGTTACTTCATCACTTCCTTCTGTTTGCAATCGGTTTTACCAAGGACGCCAAAGCGACCAGCACAACGGAAGATGTAATAGATGCACTTATTTTAACACACGCCAGTGGTTCATTAGTTAAACACACGCCAGTGGTTCGCAGTTTGCGGATAATTCCGCATTGTATTCTGTGGTGTGAGTTGCACGGTCAGTGGCACATCACGAAGTCAACGACGATGATGTAGGTCACGTGCCACGAAACCTCGCTCCACACCCTGCGGATCAGAATCAGAATCAGAAAGGGTTTTATTCGCCATGTAAGTTCACACCGACATGGAATTTACTTTGGCAGGATGGTGCATACATTCAACATATAGGAATCTAAAATCTTAAATAAGTTTCAAACAAGTCTTACTATAATGAGGGTTAAAAGTCTAACACCAAGGGGCTGAAATATATAAAATTGAATAAATATCGAATATAAAATAACTTTAAGATATAATTTAAAAATAAAAAAATACAAATAGGTTAACATAGTTAATATCGGCAAGGTGTCATTATGTAGATAAAATGTTAAAAACAGTGTAAGCCCTTGGCCTTGTTTAACAGGCCAGCAGCAGATGGGAAGAAACTGTTTTTATGGCGTGAGGTTTTGGTCCTGATGGACCGAAGCCTTCTGCCGGAGGGGAGTAGCTGAAACAGAGAGTGTCCAGGGTGGGAGGAATCGGCCACAACCTTCCTCGCTCGCCTCATGCTCCTTGTCGTGTGCAGGTCCTCGAGGGTCGGTAGATTGCAGGCAATCACCTTCTCAGCAGTGTGCATGATACGCTGCAGTCTGCTCTTGTCTTTGGCAGTGGCAGCAGCGTACCAGACGGTTATGGAGGAGGTGAGGATGGATTCAATGATCGCTGTATACAATTGCACCATCATTGTCTTTGGCAGGTTGAATTTCTTCAGCTGCCGTAGGAAGTACATCCTCTGTTGAGCTTTCTTGGTGAGGGAGCTGATGTTCAGTTCCCACTTGAGGTCCCGGGAGAGAATAGTGCCCAGGAAGCGGAAGGACTCTACGTGGAGCGGAGCGCGGGCGCCACCGCGTGGCCGCCACGTGGTCGCGCTCTCCGACGACTGTAAACACGGAGTTGACTTGAAATCGATTCGTGAAATTATACATCGGTTTCTTTGGCTAACCCGCACTGTGCAACGTGATCAGAAGTGCAGTCAATCAACGCGCACGACTGATACTGGCTTCGTGGGGCGGTCGGGGTTTGTGATCTTCTTCCAGCAGTCGAATGAGAAAGGGGATAAAGATTGCAACTAAATTTCGATTTAAAGCTTTCGTGACTGCAGGGATTCATATTCTTGGTTCTTTCGGTAAAGTCACCACGTAGAAGGGAAATAATAAAATAATAAACATAAAACAATACAAATTCTCACGACGTTTCGATTGCAACATAAGCAATCATCTACGCGACTTTACCGAAAGAACCAAGACTATAAAGATTGCACTGTCTGAAAAGTTATGTTCAGTTTCAAACAACACGCGCTGCCTTTTCTATCGGGAGGTTCATTCATCTTCCGACTGCAAATGCAAGACGACTTGCTTCCCATTGTTCTGAACGTCTGGACAGGGTTGGGTGGGGGGGGGGTGATCTCACGTTCAGCAAACAGCAAAGTACTCAAAGATAATGTAGAATATAATCGAGAAAATGAACTTCTCTTCCTTACCTTGTGGCGAAACTCCTGTGTTGCGTGTACCGGGCTGCTCGACCCCCGAGTTTGAGAGCATCGCTAGAGTGTAGAAATGTAACAATTTGATACGACGTGACGGCACTGATGTCACTGGGGTGCGTTTTAAAAGAGTCGCTTTCAAGCGTCTTACCTTTAAGATTGCGAGCCTCCCTCCACTACCGCGCCCATCCCTAAGTTATCTGCTGACGCCATACAACCATTTAAATGAACCGTAGGAACCTTTGCAGTGCGACGCAGAACTTCCTTAAAACTCCCAGGACAAGGACCTCGTAATTGCTTCTGGTCGTTTCTCCATCGCAGTACCCCCCGTCATCTGGAACGCAATCCCAACTATTCAAGTCCGTAATGATAGATATTTTTTTTCCCTTAGAAAAAAAACATCTAAAAGGCGAGTCTCTTCAGCTCGAAATTTAACCGAGTCTCAGAATTGCATCTTCGGTCCGCAACATTGCGCGATATAAATTGTATTGTTGTTATTTGGTTAAGCAGAACGCTCAAAAGTCGTGTTAGAGAGTCTGGGAACACAGGGCTATATAATTAGGTGCCCAGGAGATGGCAGTACAGCAAGTAGGTTCGTGAAGCCGCTCCGTCAGTTTAAAACGGACCTCTGCGTGGCGTTGTCACTTCGCCATGCACGCTGGCGAGATTCCTCCTGGTACCGTAGTCCAGTCGCCTGCTCCACGAATCAAAACATCTCATTGAAATGGGATTGAACAGAACACCTGAATGTACGCAGATACTCTGATGACGCACTTCAACGCAAAGTAAAAAAAAAACACATGAAAATAAACATTTCACTAGATAAGGCCCACTGAGCCACTATGTATAGCCGTTTATCAGACGTGACCTGCGCACAAATGATAGTTCAGCGAAGTGGCATATTACGTGGACATTTATAGCAGCCAAATACTCGAAACGCATGGTTCTAAATGTGGAGGGAAAACCCGGAGGAGCTGGAGAAAAATCCACGCGGCCATGGAGAGAGAGAGAGAGAGCACGCAAACTCTAAATATACGGCAAGCGTCAGGGTCGGGATCGAAGCCACAACATCCTGTATACCAGGCGAGGTAATTAACATCTCACCACCTTGGCGGATCAATCTGCTGCTGGATAAAGGCATCCCCAAAATCCGTCGGCCACCTCTCGCGATCTTGCGAGGCGACAATCCAATCTGGGAGATTCCATCGTTCCATCTCCTTGGAAGAATTTTCCATTCTTTGGCTACCGCTGCATTTTTTTTTTACTTTTGACCGTGCCCACCATCAATTGGCTCTCCCCGTCTTATGAATAAAGTGAATACGTGTGTTTGTGTGTCTTTGTCTTAGGTTAACCCAGCCTCAAAATGAGCACAACTGGTGCCTTGTGTAAACGTCACCACTAGGGAGACAAAGGCGGCCGGGCGTAGTGTTGGCGACCCACCCCCTCGTGCGCCGTGGCGGCCTTCATAGGTGCTACTCGCTAACAGCATTGGCCCCAACGGACTGTTAAGGCTATACGGGGGATCTTTGTCTTTGTTGTCTGTGGGTAGAGAGGTGGCACAGTGGTCAATGACTAAACATCCGCGGCGAGTGACATCTGATGTGGGTGCTGATACGATGTATCACAAATACACAATACAATGTACAATGTATTACATAAATACTCGATACAATGTGCAATGTATCACATAAATACACAATACAATGTATCACACCAATACACAATACAATGTACAATGTATCACGTAAATACACAATACAATGTACAATGTATCACATCAACACACAATACAATGTACAATGTATCACATCAACACACAATACAATGTACAATGTATCACATCAATACACAATACAATGTACAATGTATCACAAATACACAATACAATGTACAACGTTTCACATAAATACTCGATACAATGTGCAATGTATCACATCAACACACAATACAATGTACAATGTACCACATCAATACACAATACAATGTACAATGTATCACAAATACACAATACAATGTACAATGTATCACATCAACACACAATACAATGTTCAATGTATCACATCAATGCACAATACAATGTATCACAAATACACAATACAATTTACAACGTTTCACATAAATACTTGATACAATGTACAATGTATCACATCAACATACAATACAATGTACAATGTATCAAATAAATACACAATACAATGTATCACATCAATGCACAATACAATGTACAATGTATCACATCAATGCACAATACAATGTACAATGTATCACATCAATACACAATACAATGTACAATGTATCACATCAATACACAATACAATGTACAATGTATCACATCAACACACAATACAATGTACAATGTATCACATCAATGCACAATACAATGTACAACGTTTCACATAAATACTCGATACAATGTGCAATGTATCACATCAACACACAATACAATGTACAATGTATCAAATAAATACACAATACAATGTATCACATCAATGCACAATACAATGTACAATGTATCACATCAACACACAATACAATGTACAATGTATCACATCAATACACAATACAATGTACAATGTATCACAAATACACAATACAATGTACAACGTTTCACATAAATACTCGATACAATGTGCAATGTATCACATCAACACACAATACAATGTACAATGTACCACATCAATACACAATACAATGTACAATGTATCACAAATACACAATGCAATGTACAATGTATCACATCAACACACAATACAATGTTCAATGTATCACATCAATGCACAATACAATGTATCACAAATACACAATACAATTTACAACGTTTCACATAAATACTCGATACAATGTACAATGTATCACATCAACATACAATACAATGTACAATGTATCAAATACATACACAATACAATGTATCACATCAATGCACAATACAATGTACAATGTATCACATCAATGCACAATACAATGTACAATGTATCACATCAATACACAATACGATGTACAATGTATCACATCAATACACAATACAATGTACAATGTATCACATCAACACACAATACAATGTACAAAGTATCACATCAATGCACAATACAATGTACAACGTTTCACATAAATACTCGATACAATGTGCAATCTATCACATCAACACACAATACAATGTACAATGTATCAAATAAATACACAATACAATGTATCACATCAATGCACAATACAATGTATCACATCAATACACAATACAATGTACAATGTATCACATCAATCACAATACAATGTACAATGTATCACATCAACACACAATACAATGTACAATGTATCACATCAATACACAATACAATGTACAATGTATCACAAATGCACAATACAATGTACAACGTTTCACATAAATACTCGATACAATGTACAATGTATCACATCAACACACAATATAATGTACAATGTATCACATAAATACATAATACAATGTATCACATCAATGCACAATACAATGTACAATTTATCACGTAAATACATAATACAATGTATCACATCAACACACAATACAATGTGCAATGTATCACAAATACAGAATACAATGTATCACATAAATACACAATACAATGTACAATGTATCACATCAATACACAATACAATGTACAACGTATCACATCAACACACAATACAATGTACAATGTATCACATCAATACACAATACAATGTACAATGTATCACAAATACACAATACAATGTACAATATATCACATCAACAAACAATACAATGTACAATGTATCACATCAATGCACAATACAATGTACAATGTATCACACATACACAATACAATGTACAACGTTTCACATAAATACTCGATACAATGTACAATGTATCACATCAACATACAATACAATGTATCACATAAATACATAATACAATGTATCACATCAATGCACAATACAATGTATCACATCAATACACAATACAATGTACATTTTATCACATCAATGCACAATACAATGTATCACATCAATACACAATACAATGTACAATGTATCACATCAATCACAATACAATGTACAATGTATCACATCAACACACAATACAATGTACAATGTATCACATCAATACACAATACAATGTACAATGTATCACAAATGCACAATACAATGTACAATGTTTCACATAAATACTCGATACAATGTACAATGTATCACATCAACACACAATATAATGTACAATGTATCACATAAATACATAATACAATGTATCACATCAATGCACAATACAATGTACAATTTATCACGTAAATACATAATACAATGTATCACATCAACACACAATACAATGTGCAATGTATCACAAATACACAATACAATGTATCACATAAATACACAATACAATGTACATTGTATCACATCAATACACAATACAATGTACAACGTATCACATCAACACACAATACAATGTACAATGTATCACATCAATACACAATACAATGTACAATGTATCACAAATACACAATACAATGTACAATATATCACATCAACACACAATACAATGTACAATGTATCACATCAATGCACAATACAATGTACAATGTATCACAAATACACAATACAATGTACAACGTTTCACATAAATACTCGATAAAATGTACAATGTATCACATCAACATACAATACGATGTACAATGTATCACATAAATACATAATACAATCTATCACATCAATGCACAATACAATGTACAATGTATCACATCAATGCAAAATACAATGTATCACATCAATACACAATACAATGTACAATGTATCACATCAATACACAATATAATGTACATTTTATCACATCAATGCACAATACAATGTACAATGTATCACAGCATTCGTAACAAACGAGCCCGGCTGGTGGGTATAATCCACAGCATTAGTTCCAACCGTGGCCGGAGTTTCCGAGAGTGCATGCCAGAATCAATGCTAAGGACTTCATAGTCGAAGAGTATATAATAAAATGCATTGTTTGGCGATGCTGCTGCTTGATAGCTCATCGCATTCCTAAAGTGTAAATAAATATTGTGAATCTGATTCGCAAGCACCATTGGCAAACGAGATCGAAACATTCCTCGGTGGCACTGTGAGCTTAAAATAAACGTGCAATATAATTGAATATAATATATTATAATAGGCGACGATTCGGGCAATGGCGGATCAGATTAAAAATATTTATTTATACTGGAAGAATCTGATTACCTATTTAGCAGCAGATATGTTAACTACCTCGCCTGGTATGCAGGTCGTGAATTCGATTCCGACCCTGACACATGCTCTATATTTGGAGTTTGCATCTTCTCCCCGTAGTCGCGTGGATTTTTCACCGGGTCCTCCGGTTTTTTCCCTCCACATTTAGAATCACGCGTTTAGAGAATTGTCTGTTGTGTATTTCCACGTGACAAGCCACTTCGTGGAGCTATAATTCGTGACAGCCAGGTCGCTTCTCAAAAAGAGCTATGTAGCTCGGTGGGCTTTACCTGCTAATTAAAAAAAAGTATCTTAAGGCCACAGCAGTTATACTTCCCTATGAGCATCGCGAGTTTTGCCTCCCATTCAAAATGGGGTTCACAATAAAGAACCGGCATTGGCCGGGCTAAACCCAGCGGTGGAACTGCGCCCGAAACGCCCCCGGAACGCCGTTGTGGCCGTGAGCATTTATTTACTTATAGCTTTTTTTCCAATACTTTCCGCCAACTTATAAGGTTTCCAACTTCCCCATACGCAAGCGTGAACTGTCCCGTGTTCTGACTTCAACTGCCCTGGCCAGCCAATAGAAGAACCCAGCCATTGGTTTCATCACTACACAGGAGAAATATACCGACTCAATATCTACTTATTTTTGTAATTATTAAAAAAACCATGCCAAAGGAGTGACCTCTAAAACATGACTTTTTTCTGTATATATGCCCTATGAAATAAAATAATTTTAGGGGGTCACTCGACCCCTGGTAGCCTTGCTACTCTCGGCACATGCGCCTTTCTCTTCGCGATGTGATTCCATTTCCACCGCTGGCTACACCCGATTGGAGCGTCAGCATTGTCAAGAGCGCCGTGCAGCAGCAGGCGAGGGCTGGCCCGCCTCGTGGCTGCAGCGAAAAGTTTTTGGATGTTTCACAAATACCATGGGGTCCATCAACACGCGCCCCGCGTGATATATGTCGGAGTGTATATGCATCGCGTACGCGTGTCTACAGAAGCTTTGCTAGGTAGCGTGTATAAACACTCGCGATGCGTAGAGTCGGTTCAAACATCCCCCCAAATGTAGGGCACGCAGAGCTCGGGCAATTGTTGGTCGTGCCGGTGCCGGCTGCCTTTTCCCACTCGGCTGATCGGCGCTGAGGGACCGCCTGCGTGGAGATTGCTAGGAACTTGACTACCGCAAGCGAAAGACACCAAACAGAAACCACACGCCTAGTCGCGTACGTGTGTTGAACTTCTTTCGCACCGTACAGTAGCCGGCCGTGCTAAATCGGAGGTGCGGGGAAGGCAAATAATTGGCAAATATGTTTCTGATTATCAACAATTCCTTTTAGGCAATAATGCTATCAAACGTCGAATTAAAAAAACGCGCCATCAGAGACCAGTTTTAATATTTAATAATCATCATCACGGTCTCCCGTGGTGTAAAGTTCCATCTCCAGCTCTTTGTATCCACTCCATCTGACCTTTCTGTTTACGTGTTATGAAGAAGGACGACTACTCCAAACGTCGCCGCTGACGAGTGTGATTATGATTGTTTTTGTTTTAAATTAAGAATCCACCAACGTCTTCCCTCATCCCCCATCCACCACCTCTCCTCCTCCTCCTGCACCTCCACCACTTCCTGCACCTGCGCTTCCACCACCTCCTCCTCCACCACCTCGACCACCTCCTCCTCCACCACCTCCACCACCTCCTCCTCCATCACCTCCACCACTTCCTGCACCTGCGCCTGCACCACCTCCTCCTCCACCACCTCCACCACCTCCTCCTCCATCACCTCCACAACTTCCTGCACCTGCACCTCCACCACCTCCACCACCTCCTCCTGCACCTGCACCTCCACCACCTCCTCCTGCACCTCCACCACCTCCTCCTGTACCTACAACACTTCCTGCACCTCCACCACCACCTCCTCCTGCACCTCCACCACCTCTTTCATCTCCACCACCTCCTTCTCCTGCACCTTCACCTCCACCACCTCCTCCTCCTGCACCTCCACCACTTCCTCCTCCTGCACCTCCACCACCTCCTCCTCCTGCACCTCCACCACCTCCACCACCTCCTACTCCTGCACCTCCACTACCTCCACCACCTCCTCCTGCACCTCCACCACCTCCACCACCTCCACCACCTCCTGCACCTCCACCACCTCCTCCTCCTGCACCTCCACTACCTCCACCACCTCCTCCTCCTGCACCTCCACCACCTCCTCCTCCTGCACCTCCACCACCTCCTGCACCTCCACCACCTCCTCCTGCACCTCCACTACATCCACCACCTCCTCCTCCTGCACCTCCACCACCTCCTAATCCTGCACCTCTACCACCTCCACCACCTCCTCCTGCACCTCCACCACCTCCTCCTGCACCTCCACCACTTCCTCTTCCTGCACCTCCACCACCTCCTCCTCCTGCACCTCCACCACCTCCTGCACCTCCACTACCTCCACCACCTCCTCCTCCTGCACCTCCACCACCTCCACCACCTCCTACTCCTGCACCTCTACCACCTCCACCACCTCCTCCTGCACCTCCACCACCTATTCCATCTCCACCACCTCCTCCTCCTGCACCTCCACCTCCACCACCTCTTCCTCCGCTCTCCTCGTGCATCCCATAGCCGTGCTTATGGCGCCTACCGGAGACCGTTTGAGAGGCGGTTGCCTCTCTCCGACAACAGCGACACACAATGGCCAAACGCAGCGAAGTTCCATTGCGTGACCGATGCGTCACGAGACCGCACGCGTGCTTGTGGGGAGAGGGGGAGGTCTTGTCCTGTATGTATGCTGAACTTACTCTTTGGTTCTTTCGGCAAAGTCACGTAGAAAGAAAATACATTAAATAATAATGGAACACGACGTTTAGATTGCATTAATTCGTGCTTGATGATGGTTGCTTGCTTTGCAATCGAAACGTCGTATTCTATTATTTTCTCTATTTTCTTTCTACGTGACTTTACCGAAAGAATCAAAGAGTAATTCCTGCAGTCACGAAAGCTTCGAATCTTTGTTGAACTTCTCTTTCGCACCGTACTCCCCGTGGAGCATCGGACCGGCGTTTGCCTCCGATTCGGAAATCACCGGATGTTCTCTAAGGGAGTAAGATCCCAGTTCTCATCTAATGAACGCACGTGTGTGCTGTGTGTATGTGGAACTTTTTTTCGCACCGTACGTAGCCAACCGTGTTTATCCGAGGTGCGGGGGAAGAACAACAAACTAAACACGAAAAGCAGTAATCAAGAAATTAGTTTTTTTAGTCGAGATAATTTGCACTTACTCTCGAGTTCCTTCTATAAAGTGTTTATAAATGTCATTGTATGATTGACGCTATAAACAATTCTACGAATATCCTTAGTTTTTTCGGTAAAGTCACGTTGAAGAGAAACAACAAAATAATAATATATATGTTTTATATATTTAATTATTTTGTTTTATATATTTTATTATTTTGTTGTTTCTCTTCAACGTGACTTTACCGAAAAAACTAAGAATATGAATTACTGCAGTCACGAAAACTTTAAATCAAAATCCTACGAATATTTACGATTATTACGTATGATAGATGATGGTGATGATGCTTAAATGACCGCGCATCCCGAAATTCAAACGCTCGTAATTTTTGACTCCTTCATGCGTTCATTCATCCATTTATTCCTTCCCTCCGCACGACAGAGAGAGAGAGGACGACCGCGTCACCTCAATAGCTTCAGCAAAAAAAAGCCACCAGCGGAGCCATGAAACACGAACCAATAAACGGGGATGCGTGAGGTGATAATCCTAAAATACCGCTCTCCAAATGCCAGGACTGTGAGCCACGGTGGCTCGGAGATGTTAACTACCTCGCCAGATATACAGGGGTCGTTGGTTCGATCCCGACCCTGACGCCTACTGCTGTGTATTTGGAGTTTGCGTGTCTCTCTCTCTCTTCCGGCGGTCGCGTGGATTTTTCACCGGGTCCTCCGGTTTTTCCCTCCACATTTAGAATCAACGACACGCGCTCAGAGTATTTGGCTGCGATAAATGTCTACGTGATAAGCCACTTCGCTAAGCGATCATTTGTGGCCAGGCCGCTTTTGAAAAAAAAAAAAGAGCTATATAGCTCAGTGAGCCTTGCCTGGCAAGACACAAATAGTTTGCTTGAGTTTTATTATAGTCTTAGTTTTATTTTAGCCTCGATAATGGCTGCAAAAAGGCAGCGCCCTTGGGGAGGGAGTTTCCTCCAACACGGTCGTCGTTTGTACGGAACCTCCCTCGCCCGGGCCGCCTTTGTCTCCACCGTGCTTAACCTTCAAACGCAACTGGAGCTGTGATGGCGACGTACGTGTGTGTGTGTGTATGTTGAACTTCTTTCGCACTGTACGTAGCCAACTGCGATAATTCATCGGATGTGCGGTGGAAGGACAACGAGCTAAAGACAAAAACGGCTGTTCTAAAGCAATGAGCTTGTCAATCGAGATTTAAAAGTGCATAGCTCCGGTTTGCTTCCCAATATCGGAAAGAGGAGCGTTCCAGACATCCGCAGACGACGATGGTGGTGATGAGGAAGGCCTCTGTGTATTGATCTCATTTTCTAAGGGCGGGTAACGTGTTGAATTTAAATGCCACTGGGTAACGCTGGTTCAGAAGACCGGTAAGTGGGTAGCATCGGCTACACTCGCAACTCCCTTACCCGTGGCCACACCATTGGAAGGAGAGCATAGGCAAGAAATGCAATGTAATGGGAACAGAGAAAAGAACGGGAGAGGGAACGAGAAAATATAATTACACGTGGAATCTGAGGAAAAGGATGGAAAAGGAACGGAGAGACGGGCGCAGAGGCGTCAGGAGGGATGAGGATGTGGAGGAAGAGGTCACATGAGGGCCTCGACGCTGCTTCACGGCGGAGCAGCGTCTGTTTTCACAGTGGGCGGGGAGAGGGGAGGGACTCACAGTGGGGGGAGGCACGTAGATGTCACGTGATTTACAAGAGGCTTGAGCTGATTTAGATGTAGAAATGTACAGATGAGAGGGGAGCTATTCAGAGTGGTGGTGGTGGTGCACACACAGAAGCCACGTGATTTACGGGAGACTAGTGCGATTTGGATACATGTAGATTTAATTGTGGTTGAATAAATAAAATTGTGCGTCCATTGCGAGGTGCCCTGGAGATAGCAGTATGCTCAATAGATTCTTGAATATATTTCCGTGCGAAGTGGTGAGTGTTATCCCATGGGATGCACTGGGGCTTTCTCTGGAGTATACAGCTTTTTTTGTCCCAGGTACCAAACACTCAGACGGGCAATCGTCCAAACACAATTCCACCACAGGGACACTGCGAATGACGACGGTTATGGCTCTCAACGCGGAAACCCTCACACCTACACCTAGATAATTATAATAATTATGGTTGATCGAAAACGCAACAATAGCAGAAAGCCGAAAGAGAGTTGTCTCGCTTAATCAATAAGATTTGTGTGGAAAACTGATAAGCTGATGGACAAAATTCTAATCTGATCAGTACCTGGTAGATAGAGTTATGGAGTTCTAACTTGATTTGAAGCTTTCGTGACTGCAGAAATTACTCTTTGGTCCTTTCGGTAAAGTCACGTAGAAATAAAATATAATAAATTAAATAATAGAATACGACGTTTCGATTGCAACACAAGCAGTCGTCATCAGGTAGAACTAAATTTGAGAGAGAGACAAAACACAAACACGGACACACAGAGACTTCTCTAATATTTTTTTTCGAATTAATTCGTACTTTATGATGGTTGCCTGTGTTGCAATCGAAACGTCGTATTCTATTATTTAATTTATTTTTTTATTTTTATGGAGTTCTGCTGGTATTTGCGGTATTTCCTGGCACAGACTTATGGACTTGGTGCTCAGAGCGAATCGCAACTCCTAGTGGCGTCGCGTTTATAGCTCAAGGTGGGCGGGGGGAGGGGGGAAGGCTTGTCTCTGTCTTTTTTCTCTCGGTTGCCACCTGTACTGGTTTTCCCAGGGCACTTTTTTGTTGTTGTTGAAGTAGCTGCCCTAGGATCTGGAAATCTTCCGGGGACATTCAAAGTCAAGTGCGCCCCTCGAGACGATGCGTTGACGGATGTTGCGAGATATTCTAACGCGCACGACACGTCTCGAATTTTGTAACAGAGAGGTGGCAACCGTCACGTCAGGTCCGTGAATACTTTTGTTATTTTTGTTGTGACCCAATTCCCTCCTAAAAAAAAATATGGTCACGGTTCTAAACACGATGGGTTGCATAAAGAGAAGTAGCTCTCGAGTAATATTTGCGTGCAAGAGACAAGCAAAAATATACGAAGGCGACTCTTTGTCTGCTTATCCGTTTAGTTTTACAACAAAGCGTAAACTAGATTATCCCTGTCGCTTGTTCTTTGCTTTTTTTACGAGCCAAAAGTCGCAGCTCACGGCGCGTAGCTCGGGACGGCTGGCGTCGACGCCGCGTCGTGGAATAAATAAAAATTAAAAAGAGCTCGGAACGATCTCTTCTGCCGAGTAAAGTAAAACTAACGCCGCCCCTGCGGCGACGGCGCCTGGAAGACGGCCTTTAGGACTCTCACAATAACGATGCCGACGATCGCAGCGATGGTGACGACACGTGGTGTTTTTTTTTGTGTGCAATAGCGACAGTAGACGTCTCGGGAGAGGGCCCTTGCGCGCAACGCACACGGCGGCATAGTTTGAGGATGACTCCATCGCGGTCCCACGCCGAACCACAGCAACAGCATCAACAACAACAGCAGCAGCAACAACAGCAGCAGCAACAACAGCAGCAGCAAATGTCACAATGTCACTCATATCCGCGCGTGTATTTTTTTTTTGGGTGTTGGCTTCCTCCCGCACCTCCGATTTGCACGGTTGGCTACGTACGGCGCGAAAGAAATCCAACACACACACACACACCCACGTGGTCTATCTATGCATCCCCAACCCGCGGCGATCTCTCTCGGATCTGCGACGCCACAACCCCAGGTACCCGCGCGCGTCGATTACATCGCTCCATCTCCGCCTGAAGGACGTGCGTCTCTCTCCGCTCGCCGTGATCGCTTCACCTCATTCGGGATGCCCTTCCTCAGTCTGTAGTTTTCTCCACAACGCCGCCGGCCATCGACTGCACCCCCCCCCCCCCCCCCCCTAGCGTCCGTGTTCCCTCGCCCAAGGCGCAACTTGCCGTTCGCCGCGGTCAATGCGATGTCTATAGACCGCGCACGTTTCTCGAAGCCACGCGGTTGTGGTGAAGGACCCCCCTTTTGGGTATTCCCACCACGCGCCGCCCCAATGCCTCGTTGCTGCTCTTGGTTCGACACTCTCTTTCGTGAGTGGCCACGGGTTCTCCCCCCTGTCTCCCTCGTATTTGCGTCCCTCTAGGTGAAAAATACACGAAACAAATCACTGGTCTTTTACGCACACTTTCAGCAGCATTGGTTTCAGTTCCAGCAAAGTCACGTCATAAATAGGTTATACATATATATACTGATTAGAAAACTTTTTTCGAGGAAAATTGTCCTGTTGTAGTTCATTATTAAGTTTCGTTTTCCAACAGAGCATCCTTCTAACGTCCTCTCCTTGGTCTCTGTATGTCATCATCGTGATCCCTGTCCGCCTTAAAAACAAAACAAAAAACTGGCTCGGAGAGCCATTCTCTGCTTTGTAACTCCAGTTGGAGTCCAAGAAATGTGTCCCTCAGACACGGCACCTTAGTTTCGTATTAACGACCTTGTGAAATGTCGAGTTAGGGATGACTTTGACCGGACCGAAACCAGGGACATAGAGTTTTGATCATGGTTATCGCCTTTTGGCTAAGCCATCGAGCAAAGACGATCACCGCATCGCGCGCTTCCTGATGGGCTTCTGTGGCCGTCTGGAACGCTCTTCCCTCCGTTATTCGTAAGACACTGGAGCTATGCACTTGTAAATCTAAATCATTACCCCACTTCTTTAGAACTGGCTTGTATGGTTAGTTTGTTGTTCTTCCCCCGCGCCTCCGATTAGCACAGTTGGCTTCGTACGGTGCGAAAGAAGTTCAACATACATACACATGATCCATGAGGTCAAAAACCCACGCCCCATAAGACAACAAAACCGTGACCTGACGGGAAGTGGATTATGCTGTCACACCACCACTAGAGGGGAGGATACAGGGATGTGACAAAGATCAAATCGAGCTACTCCCTTCACGGCACAACTGGTCCCACCGGCTGGTAGAGAATACATTAACAAGATCAAGGTCGGGGTGAATTCCTCAAGTGAACAATTGGGACATCGGCGCCGCAAAGCCAGCGGTGACAATTCCACATTCCTGTGGATGGGGGCGAGTCTCTTTCTCGGTAGGTCGACCACTGTGGACTTCCCCACACGTGAAGTGGAGTGCTTATTAATGATTGGATCAACCACGGAGGGACGATGGGTCCAGTCAACCCTCAAGCAGGATTTGAACCTCGAAACATGTAAGTGTCTCAGCGGTTCTCACTATATAACTATACATATGTATCTATTACATTTAAAAGAAAAACTGAGAATACCTTTCGAGTTCCACGTAACCATCATTGTGAGGCCGCGCGTACCGGCAGCGTCACAGCTCCGAATTTGCCAAATTAGAAAACTGCTCACAAACTTTTCCTAGGTGGGTGAAGCCACACAGCACCATCGCCACCCCCTCCCCCGCTACCCTGCCCCCCCCCCCAGAGTGAAACTACCACACAGACTCTCTCTAAATCTTGACTTAAAGCTTTCGTGACGGCAGGAATTCATATTCTTGGGTCTTTCGGTAAAGTCATGTAGATATATATTTTAACCTATCTGCGTGACTTTACCGAAAAGACCCAAGAATATAGACTCTCTCTACTCGTCTCTTAAACATCGCGTCAGTTCTTTCCCCATTATAGCCCCCCCAGCCCCCCTCCCAGCCCCCCACCGCACGCTATGACAATGCCTACGATTGGCGACGTCCGTGTACTCTCCTCGCGATGGGGCTGGTGGATCGGACGTGACAAGACAACTCCCCCTTACCGAGAGACATTTGGAGAGGTTGCGATACCCCCTGGCTGGTCAGCAGAATGCAGTTACAGCAAAGTGTGGACAAATACCCATCCGTCACTATTATCATCTGTCACTAATACCATCTGTCACTATCATCATCTGGACCTTCTCTGCGGGATAGAGCGTTGCCCCCTCGCATGCGTTGAGTCCCCCCCTCCACTTGTATAATAGACACTGCACTAATTGGCTGAAAACATCTTGACATGTAGAGAACTGCAGAGCAACTGTTGGTAGCGCCAAAAGTCGGGAAACCTCCCGAAGCCACACAACCGCGAGCTGGCAACAGGACACCCTCTCGATCGCTGACACGACTGAGACTCACGGGCGCTGCGTGACAAGTTGAGACGGGAACGCGTCGCGCCGCGCGCGGCCCCGTGAGGCTGTAAATGATTCTCGTCCCCGACATTTGCATTTGGGGGATGACACGCGAGGAGGGACGTGACGGGACGCGCGTCGCTCGTTCTTTTTTGCAAAAAAGAATGTGTTCAGCGGTTCTCAGCCCGGCGGCAGCCCTCGTTAATACCGCGGGTGTGTGCTAAAGGTTTACAGCATGTAAAACCAATATCTACATATCCGCTTCACAGTGGAAGTTAAAGGTCCCGTGACGTAGTTCGCAAGAGTAGGCCGTTGTGTGTCAGCGTCAAGGTCCGTGCAATGAAAGATAACCCGCATCTTCGTTTTTTTTGTATTTTCCCACTGGCATGGACTCTAGAAGTCCCGCAACAATGGTGGGGGGTTCTCCTCATTTAACAATGCGATATCTATCATGAAGAAGAGCCAATTGTGCCGAAACGTCGCGTGTCATGTAATTTATGCTTGGTCGGTGTCAACGTGCAGTCGATCTCCGGGCACGGCAGTCCAAACGTCGGGGCAAATTTTCTTAGAATACCGCCAGCTTCTGTTTGAATGTGGAATTTCCAAGTGATTTCACCTCCCTTCTTCGTGTGTGAAACATCTCGCGGCGGTGGTATACAGGAGGCCATGGGTTCAATCCCGAACCCTGACGCCTGCCGTATATTTGGAGTTTGCGTGTTCTCCCCGTCGTCCCGTGTATTTGCGTCAGGGTACTGCCGCCTGTTCCTTCACATTTCAGAAACGCGCGTTGAGAGTTTTTGGCTGCTGCTATAAATTTTCACCTGATGACAAGCCACGTCGTTGAGCTATCATTAGTGATGGATAGGTTGCTTCTGAAAAAGAGCTGTATAGCTCAGTGTGCCTTACCTGGTGAAATAAAACAAATATTGTTTTCAGTTTTAGTTTAGTTTTCAATAGCATCATTTCGATTGTTTGTCCACCAGAAGAGCCTCACTGAGTCTCAAGGCTCTCTTTTTTTTCAGGAAAGTCCTGCCAATTTTTTTTTTCAGTAGATGGCCGATGATTGCGAGGAAGATTGCAATCGAGTAATTTGCGGTGTAATTATTATTATATATTTCTAATAATTGACGAATTTGGACCATGACGCCGGAACGACACTAGCTCGTGAGTGTACGACCAGCGATACCCGGTGACCTAGGTTCGATTTTCTGTCATCGATAACATCACTGGCAAGTGGTATCCAATCCTAACCTGGATCTCCCCCCAAGGAGGATTCCCCGAGTGAGGAGGCAGGGGAGGGTTGCGGGCAAGGCAGGGCAAGACAAGGCAGGGTAAGACAGGGGAGGACAAGGCAGGAGAGGGGAGGACAAGGCAGGGCAAGGCAGGGGAGGGGAGGACAGTGCAAGGCAGGGTAAGGTAGAGGCGGACAAGATAGGGCAAGGCAGGGGAGAGGAGGACAAGGCCGAGGAGGGGAGGGTTGCGGGCAAGGCAGGGCAAGGCAAGGCAGGGTAAGACAGGGAGGAGAAGGCAGAAGATGGGAGAGCAAGGCAGTCAGGTGCCTGCCCGCGTGGTGAGCGCCGAGGCCACATTGACGCCGCCCGTCACGGGCAGGGAGCGAGGCAGCGCTGAACACGCACACGGGCACCCACCGCATCGCCTCCTCGCCGAAGCATTGCGACGTCTCGCACGGTATTCGTGTGAAGGTTGCTAATCATAACCCCGTGACAATTTCCGACTTGGCACGATATCGCCTCGGGCTTGTCGCACACTGGGCACGTGGTTTGTTTTGGCACGCCGAGGCGACTTTGACAGGTGTTATAAAGGGGGGGGGGGATGTGCGATTGGTATGTATGTATGTTGAGCTTCTTTCACACCGTACGTAGCCGTCCGTGAAAATCGAAGGTGCGGGGGAAAGGACAAACAAACTGGATACAAAAAGCAGTTCTCAAGAAATTTAGTTTTCAATCTAGATTATTTAAAATTGCACAGTTCCAGTGGCTTCCTAATATCGGAAGGAAGAGCGTTCCAGACGGACGCAGAAGTGAATTTGGATGTTAGTCTTAAACACGACACGTCAAGCGTAATATTATACGAGCGTGGCCCTGCAACCCAAATTATGGACCAATGCAGTAAACCACTGCGGTCTGCGCTCCTTCAACAGAGGAGGAGGAACAGCAACACAACACAAACTCTCTCTCTCTCTGCCGAAGCCCTCACGTCGTGGCCAGCAACTGGACCTCAACATTGTCATCGAGCTCCTGAACCACCTTGCTGTACTGCCATCATGCGTACGAATATAATAGAGGCATAACAGGGGAATGCACGAGGTACAGAACGTCATACAATGGGGTTAATATGCATCATTAACAAATCAAGTGGTTGGCCTTGGGAATGATTCGTCATTGGAATTCTTTTTTTTTACGCCCAAGTGGTCGAGACGCATAAAGGAGTAGCAGCCAAAGAATGGAAGGCGTCGGAGATCGATCGTCAAACAAAGAAACGGAGCGATGGTGAGAGACGGCAGATTGGCAATACCTCTATGTAGCAGTTAATTGAGCACGGCTGATTATACTTAACATAATAATTATAATACCCGACAAAATCACTGTCCAGAGTCTACTCAGCCCGTGATTCTTTCGGTTTCGCCTTTTCATGTTTGTAGGAAGTCAACAAACGGCTGTCTTCTGGATAGATTTGCTGCCGCCGTGGGAACGTGGAATTGCCACTCGCGCGCCAAGCTCCTCGTGTGAAGGGAGACACTCTAGGCTCGATTCTCGGGTCTCGTTTTGCGAATTCTCATTTGCGTCGATTTTCTTGTGTGTATTGGGGGTGTGGAGAACAAAGGCAAAACAAAAGTGATCTTATCTTGAAGCTTTCGTGACTGCAGGAATCCATACTTTTTGGTTCGTTGGGTAAAGCCACGAAAGAACCAAAGAGTATACAAGTGATCTGATCATATTGGCGGTTCCCCGGGGTACCAAATAATACTAAATGGCAGAGGCAAATTAGATATTTTATTTCTGGGACACTATTTTTTTCCAGGGGTTTACTTCACTCCGCGACTGGGGTACCAATCAATCCGAAATCGGTGCCACTTCGCGATGTCGAAACGCCAAACTTTAGCATAACAAAATGCGTTATTGAAAAATTCAACTTTGAATCGTGCATCGTGTACAGCTCGTCGAGATGAGTCGATTGCCGCATCGCCGACCATCAACAGACTCAATGTGACTGCATCAGGGACATTGTGCGAGAGTCGGGGTGCTATGAGACCCCGGGGTACCGCCATGAGGTTCATCTCACAACCACGACCACCACCAGCACCACCACCAGCACCACTTCCACCACCACCACCAGGTCCACCACCACCACGTCCACGACCACCACTGCCTCCACCACTACCACTTCCACCACGTCCACGACCACCACTGCCTCCACCACTACCACTTCCACCACCACGTCCACCACCACCGCCACGTGGCACATTTTACGAACGTCACGTTGCTTGGCCTGTTTCACCGATGACGTGAACGCAATCCTCAGACCCTTTTTTTGGAATAGCAACAGCAATGCGACATTGCAGTATATATTTATATATATGGATTGTATATCGTTTTAATCCTCGCTGCTTTTGATGTCTCCGTTGAGCTATCATGGGTCGCGTTAACGAGCAACTTGTTTATACGACCGAGTGTGGAGTTCAGCGAGCGCCCCGGAACACTGCGTCTGTGATGTCACCGCGCTTTCGTCTCAAGTCTAAGGTTCACCTCCGTCAATCCTGTTCGTATGGCGTCGACTGATGCTGCTGCTGCTGCTGATGATGATGATGATGATAAGGAGCAAGATGTCATCGTGACCAAAAGCCGATGCTGATGACACCTCGCCAAAGCGTCCCACCCTCATCCGCCAGATCTCGCAGCTGCCGCTGCAAGGAGACATGCAGCCACCTCCCAAGATCACATCCTGACGGTCTTGTCCCGGCGTATGCTCTTCGACTGGCACAGAGACTCACAGAGTCACACAGAGACCCACATAGTCACACAGAGATTCACAAACACACACAGAGACCCACAGAGTCACACAGAGACCTGTAGAGTCACACAGAGACCTGTAGAGTCAAACAGAGACCCACAGAGTCACACAGAGACCTGTAGAGTCACACAGAGACCTGTAGAGTCACACAGAGACCCGTAGAGTCACACAGAGACCCACAGAGTCACACAGAGATTCACAGATTCACAGAGAGACCTGTAGAGTCACACAGAGATTCACAGATTCACACAGAGACCTATAAAGTCACATAAAGACCTGTAGAGTCACACAGAGACCTGTAGAGTCACACAGAGACCCATAAAGTCACACAGAGACCTGTAGAGTCACACAGAGACCCACATAGTCACACAGAGACCCACAGAGTCACACAGAGACCTATAAAGTCACACAGAGACCTGTAGAGTCACACAGAGACCTATAAAGTCACACAGAGACCTATAAAGTCACACAGAGACCTGTAGAGTCACACAGAGACCTGTAGAGTCACACAGAGACCCACAGAGGCACATAGAGACCCAGAGAGTCACACAGAGACCTATATAGTCACACAGAGACCTATAAAGTCACACAGAGACCTGTAGAGTCACACAGAGACTCAAACACACACAGAGACTCACAGATTCATACAGAGACCTACAGACTCACAAAAGAGACACACATAGTCACACAGAGACCTATAAAGTCACACAGAGACCTGTAGAGTCACACAGAGACCCACAGAGTCACACAGAGACCTATAAAGTCACACAGAGACCTGTAGAGTCACACAGAGACCCACATAATCACACAGAGACCTATAAAGTCACACAGAGACCTGTAGAGTCACACAGAGACCCACAGAGTCACACAGAGACCTATAAAGTCACACAGAGACCTGTAGAGTCACACAGAGACCCACATAGTCACACAGAGACCTATAAAGTCACACAGAGACCTGTAGAGTCACACAGAGACCCACATAGTCACACAGAGACCTATAAAGTCACACAGAGACCTGTAGAGTCACACAGAGACCCACATAGTCACACAGAGACCTATAAAGTCACACAGAGACCTGTAGAGTCACACAGAGACCCACAGAGTCACACAGAGACCTATAAAGTCACACAGAGACCTGTAGAGTCACACAGAGACCCACATAGTCACACAGAGACCTATAAAGTCACACAGAGACCTTGAGAGTCACACAGAGACCCACATATTCACACAGAAACCTATAAAGTCACACAGAGACCTGTAGAGTCACACAGAGACCCACAGAGTCACACAGAGACCTATAAAGTCACACAGAGACCTGTAGAGTCACACAGAGACCCACAGAGTCACACAGAGACCTATAAAGTCACACAGAGACCCACAGAGTCACACAGAGACCTATAAAGTCACACAGAGACCTGTAGAGTCACACAGAGACCCACAGAGTCACACAGAGACCTATAAAGTCACACAGAGACCTGTAGAGTCACACAGAGACCCACAGAGTCACACAGAGACCTATAAAGTCACACAAAGACCTGTAGAGTCACACAGAGACCCACATAGTCACACAGAGACCTATAAAGTCACACAGAGACCTGTAGAGTCACACAGAGACCCAAATAGTCACACAGAGACCTATAAAGACACACAGAGACCTGTAGAGTCACACAGAGACCCACAGAGTCACACAGAGACAAATAAAGTCACACAGAGACCTGTAGAGTCACACAGAGACCCACAGAGTCACACAGAGACCTATAAAATCACACAGAGACCTGTAGAGTCACACAGAGACCCACATAGTCACACAGAGACCTATAAAGTCACACAGAGACCTGTAGAGTCACACAGAGACCCACATAGTCACACAGAGACCTATAAAGTCACACAGAGACCTGTAGAGTCACATAGAGACCCACAGAGTCACACAGAGACCTTTAAAGTCACACAGAGACCTGTAGAGTCACACAGAGACCCACATAGTCACACAGAGACCTATAAAGTCACACAGAGACATGTAGAGTCACACAGAGACCCACAGAGTCACACAGAGACCTATAAAGTCACACAGAGACCTGTAGAATCACACAGAGACCCACAGAGTCACACATAGACCTATAAAGTCACACAGAGACCTGTAGAGTCACACAGAGACCCACATAGTCACACAGAGACCTATAAAGTCACACAGAGACCTGTAGAGTCACACAGAGACCCACATAGTCACACAGAGACCTATAAAGTCACACAGAGACCTGTAGAGTCACACAGAGACCCACAGAGTCACACAGAGACCTATAAAGTCACACAGAGACCTGTAGAGTCACACAGAGACCCACAGAGTCACACAGAGACCTATAAAGTCACACAGAGACCCACAGAGTCACACAGAGACCTATAAAGTCACACAGAGACCTGTAGAGTCACACAGAGACCCACAGAGTCACACAGAGACCTATAAAGTCACACAGAGACCTGTAGAGTCACACAGAGACCCACAGAGTCACACAGAGACCTATAAAGTCACACAGAGACCTGTAGAGTCACACAGAGACCCACATAGTCACACAGAGACCTATAAAGTCACACAGAGACCTGTAGAGTCACACAGAGACCCAAATAGTCACACAGAGACCTATAAAGTCACACAGAGACCTGTAGAGTCACACAGAGACCCACAGAGTCACACAGAGACCTATAAAGTCACACAGAGACCTGTAGAGTCACACAGAGACCCACAGAGTCACACAGAGACCTATAAAGTCACACAGAGACCTGTAGAGTCACACAGAGACCCACATAGTCACACAGAGACCTATAAAGTCACACAGAGACCTGTAGAGTCACACAGAGACCCACATAGTCACACAGAGACCTATAAAGTCACACAAAGACCTGTAGAGTCACACAGAGACCCACAGAGTCACACAGAGACCTATAAAGTCACACAGAGACCTGTAGAGTCACACAGAGACCCACATAGTCACACAGAGACCTATAAAGTCACACAGAGACATGTAGAGTCACACAGAGACCCACAGAGTCACACAGAGACCTATAAAAGTCACACAGAGACATGTAGAGTCACACAGAGACCCAGATAGTCACACAGAGACCTATAAAGTCACACAGAGACCTGTAGAGTCACACAGAGGTTCACACACACACAGAGAGACTCACAGATTCACACAGAGACCTATAGACTCACACAAGAGACCCATAGATCTGCCCCGCGTTTAAGTAGCGTCTTCCCACTGGTCGCTAGAATCGTGGAGATCGCTACAATGCCTGGACGGGCAACTGGCCCATCCTCCTCCATCTCTGCACGGCGACGTCCCAACCAGCGCCGCCGTTTCAGCCGAATTCGTATCCGACGATGAGACACAAGCTCATGTCACAGGTGTTACCCGTACACGCATTGCCTGTTCATGAAGCATCATCAGCAGAAGCAGCCATCATAAATCCACTGCTGGATGAAGGTATTTCCAAGACTCTCACAGTTGTAACAGACAAAGACAACACAAGGACTTGGGGGCAAGTGCTGTGAGCTAGCACCTATCAAGGGCGCCACGGCTACACGAGGGGGTGGGTGGCCAGCATCACGCCCGGCAGCTTTTGTCTCTCTAGTGGCGATGTTTTACACACCGCAGCAGGTAAATCATTTGAGGCTGAGTAAACCTAGGGGAGGCCCAAGACCGGTTCAGATAATCATCGCTGGTGTTGGCCGTGAGCGGGAATCGAACTTTGGTCACCGGGTGCGTAGCGCAGTGCAACGCTAACCACTGCTCCACCGCTCCCCACCCAGTTGTAATAACAACAACCGCCTTTCGCCACTAAGTGGCGGTGACGTCACCACGGCGCTTGTGCCAGGCTAGGTGGCACTTTAAGGCCACGTGAAGCGTCGAACGCCCGCTGGCAGGAGGTTACGGGACAGACCCAGGTGCCATGAGCTGACTGACCGAGATGACTGGCAAATGCACCAGCTTTGCTCCCGACAGTGCTCAACAGTTGTAAGGGATACCACGTGCGCATCAGCTGATTTCATCGCTCCGTCTCCAATGGGGACGCCCTGTCCGCTTGACGAATTCCGCACTAAAGTGTTGACGGATGCAGGGGATCTTGTCTCAATGAACGCTCGCCCATATATATTTATACAGGGTGGCCCAAAAGTTAGGACACGTGAAGTTATACGTGTTATAATAATGACCTCTATTTTATAAAGCTCCTCTCACATCGTAGTATCTCAAAGCGCCGTAAGTAAAAATGCAACTGCACTGACGAGTATAGGACCATTTAAGCGAACTATAAAGCTGATGATGATGATAACAACATCGTTATATCAAAGACTACTCTCCTCGAGGATGAAGATTCTGAGCGACATTCGAGAGGTGATCAAATCGTTACATTTATAACGGTGGATGGCGATAATGATGAAGATTGATTCGACGAGCGAATAATTTAGTTAGGATCATGGTGTTGACGATTATTTGAACAAATTATGATGTCATACTCAATCAATACTTTATTTAAAGGCTCCAATTACTCTGATGATGATAATCATGATTTTTGAGAACACAACGGGCGAATTTTTTTTTTAATATGGGCTGAATTTGTCACTCGATATTTGACGTACAAGCTGGCTTTGCAGTAGTGATTATCGACATACGGCACTACCACTAGAGTACAAGGTGTACGTCCATCCATAGCAACCTCATGTATTAATTGTACTCTACTAGCAACTGTTGTACCCGTGGCTACAGCACGGGGAAGGGGAGTCGAGTCAAGGATTGTAATGTGACTGGACAATAACAAGTAACGAGAGAGGAAAGATAGGAGATAAATAATGGGGAATGAGAGGGAAAGGGATGGAAAAGGAACGGAGAAAGGGGAGTAGAGGCGTCAGGAGAGATGAGGATGTGGAGGAAGAGGTCACATGAGGGCCTCGACGCTGCTTCACGGCGGAGCAGCGTCTGTTTTCACAGTGGGCGGGGAGAGGGGAGGGACTCAGAGTGGGGGGAGGGGGGAGGCACGTCACGTGATTTACAAGAGGCTTGAGCTGATTTAGATGTAGAAATATACAGATGAGAGGGGAGCTATTCAGAGTGGTGGTGGTGGTGGCCACGCAGAAGCCACGTGATTTACAGGAAGACTTGAGCTGATTGGGATACATGTAGATTTTAATTGTATGTGGATAATTTTAATTGCGTCTGATCATTGCGAGGTACCCATGAGATGGCGGGATCGCGAGAAAAAGTCTACCGCGAGAAAAAGTCTACCGCGAGAGCATCGGGTGCATCTCCGATTTGCACGGTTTGGCTCGGTACGGTATGAAAGAATGTTGATTTAAAGCTTTCGTGACTGCAGTGATTCATATTCTTGGGTCTTTCGGCAAAGTCACGTTGAAGAGAAACAATCAAATAATAATATATATAAAACAATTAAATTCTCACGACGTTTCGACTGCAACACAAGCAGTCGTCATCAGGTGTGAAACCCAACGGCAAGAAACATTTGAAAGAAGTGGCGGTTTGTATTTATTTATTTTTAAACGGTAGCACTACAGATAGCGATTTGACAGTTTGTTTAGATGGACGAGTCCATCTATGTTCGGAAAAGAGGAGGGGGGATACTAAAAATTAATATATGCTGTCTGAAAGCCACCGTAAGCGTGAACAATCAATATAGACCCGAAATGGTTTATCAAATCCTTCCAATGATTGCTAAGCCAGAATCCATCTTCTCGGTTTAAATTGTCTCTCTGTTTGTATATGTGGATAGCCTCATGAACGAATCTCTCATGGTAGCCAGATGGCTTGCAAATAACCTCTGTCTTGGAGAAGTCAATGTCATGTGAGCCTACTGAATTATAGCAGTGATCTGCCACGGCCGAGGTGTTGGTCCTACCGTGTTTTAGGTCTGCTTTGTGTTCACGAATGCGGTCCGAGACATGTCGTTTGGTTTCTCCAGTGTAACTACTACCACAGAGGCAACTTAGTTTGTAGACGCCAGGGTACTGTATGTCCGGAATCACATCATTTACAGACGGAACCAGATCACGGATTTTATGTAATGTGTTGAAACGGACCTGGATCTTGTGTTTTTTCAAGATTTTGGAGATATTTTTTGTGATCCCAGCAATGTAGGGTAAAGTGATGGTTTTGAAAGAAGTTCAACATACGATGCTGCTGCTGCACAGAGGATCAGCGTCTGTTATCACAGCGGGCGGCGGGGAGAGGGGACGCACTCGGCGGTGTGACACAGAAGTCCACGTGGTTCACGGGAGGAGGGCCTCAGCTGATTGTCGTGCTTTGAAGACAAACAACAACGAGATGAGTGGAGCGGGCTGCCAACTAAATTATTCCCGGAACATGCTGTCCCGGCCCCCAAATGTGTATCGCTCTCATTTTTTTCAAATGCGACAACAATATTAATAATCGTAAACAACAAACAACAACAACAATGTTCCTGAATATATTATCAGAGTCCGCCAATTGTGCGGCGGGAAGAACCCTCAACGGAAGTGTGCGTGTAAATATGGCATCACTTCGTGAAGCAAGATCGGATCACGTGTGCACCCTTTATGACGTTTTATTGTCAAGAGGCACTCCAATAAAGGTGAAACATTTACTGCCTGCACTGTAGCTTATTGTACACTCCCTGAGGTGCTTCTTCACCTGCGTGTCGATATCCTGTATGCAGGGTGTGTGTGTGTATGTGTGTGTATGTGTGTGTCTTCCTCGTTTCGATTCCCACTCACGGGCAACACCGGTGACGATAAGTTTGAACCGGTCCCGGGCCTCCCCTAAGGTCAACTCAGCCTCAAATGAGTACCTGGTGCGGTGTGTAAACATCGCTACTGGGGATACAAAGGCGGTCGGGCGTGGTGCCAGTCGCCCAACCCCTCGTGTGCCGTTCCGGCCTTCATTGGTGCTCGCCAACAGCACTTGCCCCTACAGTCTGTTACAGGCTATACGGGGGATCTTTGTCTTCGTGTCTTCCTCGATTCGACTCCCGCTCACGGTGGCCACCAACACCCAGTGACGATGATCCGAACCGGTTGCTGGGCCTCCACCCTAGGTCGGCTCAGCCTCAAACGAGTACCTCGCGCGACGTGCGAACATCCACCGCCACGAGGGGAGAATAAAAGTGGCCGAGCGCGGGTGTCAGCCTCCCCCCCCCCCCCAACCCATCCTCTTCCGTGGCACGTGCCGGGCTTCGTAGGTGCTACTCGCTAACAGCACTTAGCCCCAAAAAGTATTGCTGAGGCTATACGGGGGATCTTTGTCTCGTCGTCTCGTTGCGCGGTCACGGTGGCGTCGTTAGGCAGTCTCCTTGAGTTGACCAGCGGGATGAGATCGACCTCGCCGAGACGTTTGCGTCGACGGCATTGCCTCTGTTGCGAGCGCGACCTGGCGGTTTTTTTTGTTGGCCATTCGTTTTAAAAGCAAACGCAGGATGGTGAAAATGTGTTTTTTTTGTAAAATCCAACATTTTACGGCGCAAAGCCGCAAGGATTTGCATGACATTTACGTGACCCTTTAAAGGAGGAGTTAAAAGTGGCAGTTTTTTTTGTAGCGTCCCCATAAGTTGCGCGACGTCCCTACACGGCTGAGTGAGTGTGTGCGTGCGTCGGGCGTGTGTGTGTGTGCGTTAGGCGCGCGTGTGTATGTTTGTGTGTGTCAATCTCTGTTAGCTGTGATGGCCACAGCAACTACCCGTGTGTCTCGCAGGCCTTCATAGCTACAAGCTAACACTACTTGCCCCACCAGTCTGCCCATGGCTTCAACGGGGCAGCTTTGTCTTTGTGTTGGTCCGAGGAGGCTGCTCCCTTGCCCCAGCAGTCTGCCCTAGGCTATACGGGGGAGCTATGTCTTTGTCTGAGTAAGGTGCTCACTAGCCCCAGCCGTCCGTGTGGTGGCTATGCCTGCAGCGGGTTTTATTTTATGTCCGTGATTGTGTTTGAGGGTGTGTGGGTAACGTGAAGGAAGCTGCTACTGGGCAGTTGGAGGCAGTCGACCTCTAACAACAACTAGGGCACAGGAGCGACGCTCACAACAACGAGCGGAGCGCCGGGCGGTTAATTACAGCAAGTTGGCACGGTAGGGGGCACAAGCTGGTGGTGCATCTACCGGTCGTCTCAGTCAGCAAACCCATGGCAGCTGGGTCCGTCCCGAGACCTCCTATCAGCGATCCTTCGACACTGCGTGTGGCCTAAAAGTGCACCTGGCCTGGCACAGGAGCCGTGGTGACGTCGCCGTCACTTAGTGGCGAATGGCGGCTGTGTGTTGGTGTTGGTGGAGAGCGATCGTGCAGCGGTTAGCACGGTGCGCTACGAACCTGTCGACCGGAGTTCGATTCCCGCTCGCGGCCACCAACATCGATGACGATTATTTGAACAGATCATGGGCCTGCCCTAGGTCGACTCTGCCTCAAATGAGTACCTGGTGCGGTGTGTACTAAAACATCGGCCCTGAGGAGACAAACGTGGCCTGGCGTGGTGCTGGCCACCCACCCTGTCGTGTGCCGTTTCGGCACTTGCCCCAACGGTATGCTAATACTACACGGGGGATCTTTGTCTTTGTTAAATGCCAAAGCTCTAGAGCAACTTGTGAACAACACTGCCTTAAATAAAAAAAAAATACAATACAATTCAAATCGACGACGTTTCACACAATGACCCTTCTTCATGGCACACGTGCGTGATAGCGAGCGGTAAGGCAGCAGCTCGCTGCTCCACGGTCCAGAACCACCCGGGTTCGACTCCCGGTCACACACAACCTCAGTCATGTGACCACTTTGCACCATCTCTTTTTGTTACTTCGTCTTGGGCGAGTGAAAATTTCCGTCCCAAAATACAATCAGCACCCAGTGTCCTGTTCGGGCTCTTGTCCACAACACTCCCGCCGTGCTCTGTTTCACGGACGTCTGTGAAAGAGAGCATCGTAGCTCATCGGATTCCTCCTGTATGAATAAATGTTCTGACTGTGATTTTACTAGCTCAGTAAGGCAACTCGTCGCAATCATTCTACACGCCGGCTGTGCTCGTGTGCTCGTGTGCGCGTGTGTATGGGGGGACAAAGGCGGCCCAGTCTGGTTCCATGGCGGGCTTCATAGGTGCTACTCGCTAACAGCACTTGCCCCAAAAGTATTGTTAAGGCTAGACGGGGGGGTGGGGGGATTTTGTCTTTGTATGGGGGAGCGGCAGTGCCCGCGCGCGCCACGGAACCCGGCCACCAGAGTTCGATCCCGGCGGCGATTTATCTGAAGCGGTCCTGGGCCTCCGCTAGGTCGACTCAGCCTCAAATGTGAGCACCTTGGTGCTGCGTGTAAACATCGTCACTGGAGAGACAAAGGCGGGCGGGCGGGCGGTCAGTCGATCGGGCTGTGGTTGCTGCACGCTCACCAGCACTTGCCCCAAATGTCCATTGAGGCTACACCCGGGGGGGCTGGGTGGGGATATTTGTCTTTGTGTGTGTGTGTGTTTTTGGGAAGGCCACGAGGAGGTTTTATGAGCGAGCTCTACCGTGCGACAAGCAAAGCGACGCTGGGCTCTTCTCTCGCTCCGCGTTCACCAATCCGGGGGGTTGTAGGTGGAGGAGGAGAGGGGGGCGGTGGAAGATGCGGGGGGAGGAGGGGGGTGTTGGAGGAGGGGGGGGTGGAGGAGGGGGAGGTGTTTGGCTGCACCGGCAAAAAAATCGCGGTTTTTCACCCGACGCTCTTTGAAGCTCCCGTTTTAAATATTAATCCCGAGCAAGCACCGGTAGCCGCCTGTTCTTTGTGAGTGGGTGAACGGGAGGGAGTGGAGTTTGGGTCGGGGGGGAGTTTCTTTCTTTTTTTTATGGCCCGGTGGCTAAATATTTGTCCGCATGACTCTTACCTTGCTCGCTGATGGATTTTATGACAACGTTACAAGACTCGGCTCGGAAGGGCAATGGGTGTGCGCCGTGGCAGTAAAAAAACAAACAAAAAAGACTTCTCCAACTTCTTGTTATTCTCCTCCTACTTCTCCTCCTTCCTGTTCTTGGGTTTATGATTGATTGCATTTTATGATTTCAGACGCAGCGGCGTGGCCCCGAGATCACCTCGGCAAGGGAGGGAGGCGGGGTGAGGAGTCGCTTAACCGTCCGTCGTGTTTGGAGTCGATTTTAATTGACCGTAAATCGTCACGCTACTGTTTGGGCGTCCTCGGTCAAGCGATGCTAAATACCTGTGGAAGAAAGCAACGATCGGTGTCATAATCATCATCGTAATTATCAACATAATTGTCATCGTAATCGTCATCATACGCGTCATTATAAGCATCATCATCGTCATAATCGTCATGTTAATCATCATCATAATCGTCATCATAATCGTCATCAGCATGCGAGTGCGCTATCAACGTAACGACTGCGCGTAATTCTCGTCCGGGCTGTTCATCATCGCCGCCATCGTCGTACAGACACACTTATTCTGCATTTATCACGATTGCACGTGCGCTACTATTAGTTACACATCATCATCACCACTACCACCACCACCACGATGATTTCACATCGCCACCGTCATTAATGTCCGTGCGCAATATTACAAAACTCATCGCAAAGTGCAACCGTCTCCAGTAAGCAAGTGGCGCCGATGTGCTTTACAAACAAACAACAACCCCAGCAGAAAACAACACTCAGATACATTTTCATTCCGAGCACCGCCAGAAGTTTCAATCGAAACGAAACAACAATGATAATACAACAACAACAACAATGATGATGATGATGATAAGAAACAGCATAAACGTTAACCTCAACACCGCCGGCGGTAACGCGCGCGTGAACGCAAAGTGTCCCCGAGCGCGTCGATTCACCGATGAACGTTCGCGTGAACTCCTCACCTCGCCTTCGTTCCGGCATCCGTGGGATGGAAGTCCGCTGTAAAAAGCAAAACCCCCGCGTATAAACGTTTCGCCTTTGCCCTCTGCCGGAGGCGGAACTCGGTGAGGGTGTTTTTCTCTCTCTCTCTCCCTCTCTGTGTGTGTTCTGTCGCTTTACTGATCTGCGTGACCCATTCCGTCCTATCTCGGCTCAGGTGTGTGCGTGCGTGCGTGCGCGCGCGCGTGCGCAAAGCTGCGGTGACTGTCCTTGACATTTGCTTCCATCTCGGAGTAGGTAACTCGCCGCCGCCGTTATATTCGCTCTTTGAAGTCGTGCCAGGTCGTAAAAAAAAAAACTCGCTCGGCAATTTTGAAAGAGATCTCAGCGCCGGCGGTGGGAATGAAGGTTCCTGCAAATTGCGCTCAGTGACGAATTGCCCCCGTTGCTAGACTTTTAGTCGGACGCGGTGTTTGCTCTGCGCGTCACTCTCTCGGTTTCGAGTCAATTTTTGACCAGACCCGGGGCGAGCGGCATCTCTCCCCGCGACGCGTGTCGATAGGGGCGGCCGCGAAGTGAGCCTCAACTACTCCGTGGCGGAGCCGCACCGCGACTTACGCACCACCAACTCCGGGAGGAGGAGGGAGAGGAAGCAGAGGAGAAGCTCGTGGAGTGCTTAGGGGTATTTATTTTTTAAGCATTACCAGAAAAGAGAAAGAAAACAACAAAACCCTTGCGTTCGCGCGCGGGGAGCCCTCCGTTCGCAAGTCACGGACACGGCGAGGTGAGTAGCGTCTCGCTGTGCGCGGCAGTACGAGTGAATGGATCAGGACTACAAAGGCTCAGAGACCCCTGGTGAGAAGGTAGGGCTGCTTCAGGATCCCGCCCGACCTCCCATGGGGATGGTCTTCCACGGGAACCTGAGCTTCCCCGGGCCGGGCTCCATGCAGCCGATCTTCGGCGCGCGCTCCTATCCGCTCCACGCCGACCAAGTTTCGATGCCGACTACGCCATCGGCCCTCGACCGCGACTCCCCGACGCTCGATCCCCTGCGCTACATTCCACAATCGCTGAGCGGCCACGGAGGATCCGATCAGCAGGCCTCTCTGCCGGTCTCACTGCCGACCTCGGTGCCGGCGCTGATGGCTGGCAGGCACCAGCAGCACCTGCACAACCCGCATCACCACCACCACCACCACCCCCCCCATCCCCACCCCGTCGGCACCGCGTCCTCGGCCTATCAGTACCAGCGCTCGCCCGCTGAGTGCCAGGTCACCGCGTCCCCGCTCTACCCGACGTGGGCGCAGATGGACTACCAGAGGGCCGCCGTGCTCGGTGGCCCGGCAGACGGTGGCCTCTCCGACCAGAGGATGGGCCACTATGGCCACCACCATCACCATCACGCGGCGCCTTACTACAGTCCGCCCTACAGCAGCGGAGCGCTCAACCACGGTCTCGCCAACATGTCCTCGGCGCTCGGTGAGTGTCCGAGCACCCGGACGTGCGTTCAAAACTGAAATTATTTGCGTCACGTATGGAGGGGTCGCAGGACTCTCGTTTGTCAAGAGGGTCTTGCTGCTGCATCGCAGGGTTTTTTTTTAAATGTTTTATAAAAAAAACATGTTTCAGTCGATGAATGATTGTTGTTTATTATTACAAGTGGGGAGGAAAACGGAGCAGACGGAGAAAACCCCACGCCTGCGCGAGGTAGCAAAAACACTCGGTCCCCGTACAGATATAAACCGATGGCGATTAGTCCACTTGATGCACCGCCTTCTGTTGGCGAGCCCAGGGGTACGGCACCTCCTCGACGCCCACGGGTAGCAGAAAGGGAGTTTCACAGCAACATCTGTGTTGCCTCCACGGTGCTAAGGATTGATCACAGGGGCAGCCACGTGCAGAACTAAACACACCACTGCCCGGCTAAGCTTTGGCTGAAACAGCTGGCGATTACCGAGTGCAGTGGCATGCGCCTGTGTGAGACAGCGCCTTGGAGCCAGCGATTGGTGGATCACGTAGACATTCGTGAATCTCCCACCGGCCTAATGAGATGGCCGTGACAGCGGTGGCGTTATCTTCTCGTTTTGGTGGTTTAGTTGTTTTTCTCCGGGAACTCTGGTGTCTTACCCACAGCAAGTAGCACGCTCAGTAATCGAATTGGCCACATGGAGCTGTGTAGCTTAGTGGGCCTTGCCTGATACTATGAAGCAAAACATAATTCATATTTTTTTGATATATTGATGCACGACTCCCCATAGGAAGCGTCTTGATACAGGGGGAGGGGGTGGTGTGTATTACCCCTGTGTAAATATTTGTCGCGCTCTCTTGATTTGAATAAAAAAAAATAAAACCAATAATAAGCGAATGCTTCTGCGTGGCAAAGGCGAGCAACCACGTTGTTTTTGAAAGCTTATCGCAATTGCTGCCATGAACACAACTGCAATGTGCCGTATTGTCATTTAAACGTGAGCAAGATTATCGTTTCGGCAAATTTGTCTTCATCTCATTCAAAACGGACAATTCTGTAGACGCGAAGTTACATCTATATCTCTTTTATTTTAGGAGTACATAAACAAATCTAGGCGTTCGTCAACAGCACCGTGACCTTAATAGGACAACGACAAAACCAATGTAAGGGAGCGACGCTTCAGAGAATAGGTCTCCTTTGACATGAAGTACAATTAAAAGAGGGCCATTGCTCGAATCGTCTTTCCTTTTAAGGCCACACAGTGTTATTGACGAATGATGGAGCGTGATTTTTGTGGATACACGAGCCAACGAGGAGAGCACGCCAACTACAAATATACAGCAGCAGGCGTCAGGGTTGGGGATCGAACCCACGAACTCCTGTATACCCGGCGAGGTAGTTGACATCTCGCCAACGTGGCGGCTGTTATATAATATTATTGTTGTTGTTATTATATTGTTTGTGCTCGTGTACCACTGACAACGCAGCAGCAACAGCAGCAGCATCACCGAATCATCCGTTCAGAATAAGGATCCTTGTCCGAAACGTTGGTCGAGACATAGTCTCTAAAGTGTTTTACTTCTGTTCTTCGGCAGTGTTCGTGCCAATTGCGGCTACTTTATTATGACGTGTACCAACAAACGTCACGAACTAAACGAGGTCAAATGTACTTATAAAAGCCGGGATTCATATTTGAACCATGAACAAAGAATACGTTAGTAATTATCATAAGCCTTATATATAGGCCTATATCCTGTGCAAGTAAGTCGATCTTACGTGCAATAGTATTTGAAATATCAACAGAACAATGTCTCAGTGTAAATGCTGGACGGGTTTTTACAGTTTTAAGATACTTCAACACGTCTGAACATTAATTACTGAGCACTTTAACGAGATCAGTCCATCACAACTGCAGCTCATCCTCGTATGTACATATATACATACAACTAATTACACTTTAAAACTTAGATTTTAACTAAGAGCTGGCAAGTGAGCGGAAACGTCGAGATTTTATTTCCCTCTCATCACCAGATAAAAAAAAAATATATACTATTTGTTTTGCCTTAACCTGTTGATCTATCGTCTAAGTGCACTAAAGCAGCGACTGTTTTTTAGAGATATAAGCCACTATTGTGCCGCTATTTACCCTGAGTAACTTTGCAGAGGGTCTCAGGCGGGCCCGGGCACAATGATGACCCTTAACTCTCCGTGCCATCTGCGACGATACGAGTCACGAACATGATCTGCTATTCAGTGGCGGCGTCTCACTACGCGACGTCTGTGGCTCACGCACATTGAAGAGGTCATTTTGAGCGTCCCGAAAAAAAAACACGAAAAACAAACGTATTCTTTGGGTCTTTCGGTAAAGTCACGGAGATAGGTTCAAAGAAAATAACAAAAATGACGTAAAAATATTAAAACTACGAGTAGTTTTTTTTTTTTTATATTAACGCGAGCTAACCCAAAACTCCGAGTAGTTTTTTTGTTTGTTATTTTTGTTATTTTCTTTGAACCTATATCTACGTGATTTTAGCGAAAGACCCAAAGAATATGAATTCCTGCAGTCACGAAAGCTTTAAGTCAAGATTTTGAAAACAAACGTGTTATGGATTTGTGCTAGATACTTCGCTGTGGGTCAGGGATCGTGGAAGGTGCTTAGGACCGAACGATGGAGCCCCCAGGCAAAGGACACGAGACTATTTAAAACTATTAAAACTATATTCATAGTACAATGTGTTTTGGGTTAGCTCGCGTAAATATAAACGTGTCGTTAAACCCGCCACCACCCGACACAGCCAATCAGTGAGGCTTTTGTCACGTAAACAAAACGTGCCAATTGGTTACAACTTCAGCGCACAGGTGTTGGGCGTTGGAGAGTAAGTCCACAACATTTTAAAATCGAGTACGACGTTACGCCGGTGATTACAACCATCTTCATCATGCGAATTGTGCCACAATTCTAATTGCGCCGGAGAATATAATTTAAAATGTTACCACCAGGTAAAGCCGACTGAGCTCTATAGCCCAGTTTTTCAGAAGTGATCTGCCCACAAATGATAGCTTAGCGAAGTGGCGTATCACGTGGCAATGTATAGTAGCTAAATACTCTGAACGCGTGATGTTGATTCTAAATGTGGAGAGAGAAACCCCAGAGCACCCGGAGAAAAATCCACACGATCACGGGGAGAGAGACAGACATAAAATCTCCAAACATGCAACAGGCGTCACAGGGTCGGGATCGAGCCCATGACCTTGCATATCACGCGAGGTAGTTAACGTTTCGCCACCACGGCGCCCAATGCATGAGAACAAAAATCCACCGGGGAGATGGAGCGATGAAATCCGATGGCAGGTGCTCGTAGGTGGATTTGTTTACCATCGCAAACGCTTCGTGAGAGATGGCGAATGTTTTGGAGGGCGCGGGTGCGGGGTAGGGGGGAGGCCTTCATCACGCAGTGTATTGATCATAGCAGTTGATGATAATGATGATGACGACGGACTCTCAGAGCCGTCCCCTAGGGTTACGGCGAATCGGGGCGATTGCCCCGGGCCCCGTGCTTTGGGGGGGGGCACCCAGTGTCAAATGCGATACTTCTGGTTAAGTTTGAAGGCGTTGGGGGGGGGGGCGAGCCCTGTGCCCCCCTCCCCACCACCTCTGCTTAATGTTTACTAAATTGGCTTTCGATAACCCTCTCCCCGCTTCTTACAAAACACCATTGCCGTACCTCGGTGGTAATTGACGGGGAGATGGAAAACCCCTCCAGTTCGACGATGCCGTCGGCAGCTATAGTAGTCGTACAGCTTGTTCACACAATTCTTAGTTTGTAATAAGACACGTGCGCTGTGCGTACTAGCGCACGGCGCACGCTCCGATTGGCACGGTTGGCTATGTACGGTGCGAAAGAAGTTCAAACATGCATACGTACTATGCTCTGCCTCCCTAAATACTATCGTGATTAATTGATTGATTTAAATACGTATTAATTAAGTAGGTTATGCAACCATGCAAGTTCAGTAAGAGCACTGGTTACGCATTTTTTACATTTGCTGCCTCTCTGGCCCATCTCATTTACCTGCTGTGAATGAGGGTCATCGCCCGAAACTTTGTGCATGATATACTTTTCCATTTTTTGAGGCCACTGTGTTATTGACGAATGTGCCGAGTTTTTGTTGTTGTCTAATAATCGTGCTTATGCACGAAAGCCAATGCAGCAGCAGCAGCATTATCACCAAATAATTTGTTTAATAAATACAGCGGTTTTGTGTTCAACTTGAAACAAAACCAATATACATAAACCTTTTTTTATTATTATTACTACTTATAACATTTTATTACAATTATATTTGTCCAATAAATACTCTTTGGTTCTTTCGGTAAAGTCACGTGGCTATAAAATAAATAACCACGTTTCGAGCGCAACACAAGCGTCCGCTTTCCCACCTGATGACGGACGCTTGTGTTGCGCCCGAAACGTCGTGATTTATTTTATTTATATCTACGTGACTTTATCGAAAGAACCAAAGGGGTTGGATTACTGCAGTCACGAAAGCTTCAAATCTAGATTGTCCAATAAATGTTCAGAGACCCGTATTATCCCCAAGAGTCGCTTCTCCCATTCACAACAACACTCTGGGCGTTACCCTGGCAGTCTGCAGCTGGGCATGGCTGGGTGATGAGCTCTAATTAATACGAATACCATCTTGGCCCTGCTGGGCAGTATCTATCTGGGCATGGCTGGGTGATGAGCCCTAATTAATACGAATACCATCTTGGCCCTGGTGGGCAGTATCTATCTGGACATCACTGGGTTGATGAGCTATAATTAATATGAATACCATCTTGGCCATGGTGGGCAGTATCTATCTGGACATGACTGCGTGATGAGCTCTAATTAATACGAATACCATATTGGCCCTGGTAGGCAGTATCTATCTGGACATGGCTGCGTGATGAGCTCTAATTAATACGAATACCATCTTGGCCCTGATGGGCAGTATCTATCTGGGCATGGCTGGGTTGATGAGCTCTAATTAATACGAATACCATCTTGGCTGTCTAACTATTTGGTCATGGCTCGCTGATTAGCTCTAATGACGGCAGAACGTATCAGTGTGTTCCATTCTGCCCAATACATGTCATTACATTGATCAATGAGTAACCTTCTTGAAACATGCATTTAGAATTTATATATTCATTATATTTTTTGCTGATCTAGTAGCATTGTCATTAACACTCGGAGACACCTATCCAGATGACCAGAGGTTGGTATATCTTTAAAATCGATGCTGCAGCTATAGACACCAAAACGCATTGACCATCGTGGTGAAGGATGGTCAAACAACCCCCATAACCAATACGGGATGGGGAGGCCTTCATCCAGCAGTGGATTGACAAAGCTATTATCCTTATTATAAACAAAATCATTACGTTTAGACGCAGGTCTGAAGGTGCATATAACGTAATATCGACCAGCAACAAACATCACTATTGATGACAAAGCAGACGGACGAAATAAAAAAAAACCTAAAATATATATTTTTGGTAACTGAGCGAGATCTTAGGAACCTTGGTCAAAATAGAGAAAGGAGCCGATAATTTGGCGTTATTTTTTATTTTACATAGCCTATAATTTGCGTCGTAAATATAATTTACAGCACTTGCTACTTATGTTTGATTTTTTTTTGTTTTACAATCGAACGAACGTGCGCGCGTATAGCAGCGGAATTGCACACGGGGCAAGCACGACGAACCGTGCGTGCCCTGTGGGAGGGGAGTTCCAGAGTCACGGGAATTCCCGGGAGCGATTCAGCAACGTTGTAGTCGACGCGGCGATCCGATTTTGCGCATTGCGTGCAGCACACAAAGCCTCTCTGCTCGGTGAGAAACATTTACACGCCGCGACAACTAAAGCCAATATTCAGTAGTGAGTTATACACCTGGGGGTGCATCAGGAGTGAGTTACACAACTGGGAGTGCATCAGTAGTGAGTTATACAACTTGTGGTGCATCAGTAGTGAGTTATACACCTGGAGGTGCATCAGTAGTGAGTTATACAACTTGTGGTGCATCAGTAGTGAGTTTTACATCTGGGGGTGCATCAGTAGAGGGTTATACATCTGGGGGTGCATCAGTAGTGAGTTACACAACTTGTGGTGCATCAGTAGTGAGTTACATACCTGAGGGTGCATCAGTAGAGAGTTTTACATCTGGGGGTGCATCAGTAGAGAGTTATACAACTTGTGGTGCATCAGTAGTGAGTTATACACCTGGAGGTGCATCAGTAGTGAGTGAGTTATACAACTTGTGGTGCATCAGTAGTGAGTTATACAACTTGTGGTGTATCAGTAGAGAGTTATACATCTGGGGGTGCATCAGTAGTGAGTTTTACATCTGGGGGTGCATCAGTAGAGAGTTATACAACTTGTGGTGCATCAGTAGTGAGTTATACACCTGGAGGTAAATCAGTATTGAGTGAGTTATACAACTTGTGGTGCATCAGTAGTGAGTTATACACCTGGGGGTGCATCAGTAGTGAGTTATACACCTGGAGGTGCATGAGTAGAGAGTTATACAACTTGTGGTGTATCAGTAGAGAGTTATACATCTGGGGGTACATCAGTAGTGAGTTATACACCTGGGGGTGCATCAGTAGTGAGTTATACAACTTGTGGTGTATCAGTAGAGAGTTATACAACTTGTGGTTCATCAGTAGAGAGTTATACACCTGGGGGTACATCAGTAAAGAGTTATACAACTTGTGGTGCATCAGTAGTGAGTTATACACCTGGAGGTGCATCAGTAGTGAGTTATACACCTGGGGGTGCATCAGTATAGAGTTATACAACTTGTGGTGCATCAGTAGTGAGTTATACACCTGGGGGTGCATCAGTAGAGAGTTATATACCTGGGGGTGCATCAGTAGTGAGTTATACACCTGGGGGTGCATCAGTAGTGAGTTATACACCTGGAGGTGCATCAGTAGTGAGTTATACAACTTGGGGTGCATCAGTAGTGAGTTATACACCTGGGGGTGCATCAGTAGTGAGTTATACAACTTGTGGTGCATCAGTAGTGAGTTATACACCTGGGGGTGCATCAGTAGGGAGTTCCATAACTGGAGGTGCATCAGTAGTGAGTTATACACCTGGGGGTGCATCAGTAGTGAGTTATACAACTTGTGGTGCATCAGTAGTGAGTTATACATCTGGGGGTGTATCAGTAGTGAGTTATACAACTTGTGGTGCATCAGTAGTGAGTTATACAACTTGTGGTGCATCAGTAGTGAGTTATACACCTGGGGGTGCATCAGCAGTGAGTTATACAACTTGTGGTGCATCAGTAGTGAGTTATACACCTGGGGGTGCATCAGTAGTGAGTTATACATCTAGGGGTGCATCAGTAGTGAGTTATACAACTTGTGGTGCATCAGTAGTGAGTTATACACCTGGGGGTGCATCAGTAGGGAGTTATACACCTGGGGGTGCATTAGTAGTGAGTTCACACCTGGGAGTGCATCAGTAGGGAGTTCCATAACGGGGGGGCCACCACAGTAAAAGCGCTATCACCCCAAGTATCATCACGCTCATGCTAAGTATTTTTTGTGATCAGTTTCTGATTTTCAAAGGTGTCAACTCCGGCACAGTGGTGCTGAGTGTAAACACAATTTCGTGTCGGCATCTGTGCATATATAGTAATGTATATATATATATATAAAAAAAAACATCGACATGTTATTACGTGTGCTATGAAGAAGGGCCGTTTCCCGAAACGTCGCCTATTCTATTGAAGGCAGTGCCATAATTGAAGAATGTGTTTACTTGAATGTAGTTGTCCGTGCATTACGCACCATTGCCAACCTAACAGCAACAGCATCAGAAAATAGTGTATCGTCACACCAGGCTGAGAGCACGGAACGCATGGACAGCAACCACTCGTTTGAGAAGTTGTAAACATCGTACGATATGGGCTGACGTTTCGGTCAACTGCCCTTTGTAAATTCTGTCATCGGCTGAAATGTAATGCGAAATTAATATATGGCAATGTTACGTATGAGAAGGTGGCGAATTTTCTCAACTGGCCTGTACATAGATTAATAATAATAAAAAGATAACTTAAATGTATACGCACAGGATGACGGTACTGAATGATGAGACGCAACCAGCCAATGTCGCTTAAAGAAGGGAGCGCATTTCATCCGTGCGTGCATTACCTGCCACGGTTCATAGAGACGTGGTTCACTGATTGAACAAGATACACGTGGATTCCAGAACACACGCAGGCTCAATGCATCGCTTGGCAATAATAGTTTGTAAAGCGGTGCATTTCGTCCGTAGATCCCAATTCGCCCCGTGTATGGAGAGCCAGTAAATAAAGAGAACCTGCAGGGTATATGGCAGGGGATGAAGACCAATTTACCCACTGACTTACCAACTCACTTACTCATCCACTCACCCACTCGCTCACTCGCTCACTCACCCACCAACTCCCCTACTCACCTACTCATCCACTCACCCACTTGCTTACTCACCCACCCACCTACCCACCAATTCCCTGACTCACCTACTCATCCCCTCAACAACTCACTCATCCACCAGCTCCCCTACTCACCTAATCATCTACTCACCCACACACCAACTCCCAAACTCACCTACTCATCCACTCAAAGACGAATATCCCCCGTAAAGCCTTCACAGACTGTTGGGGCAAGTGCTGTTAGCGAACACCGATGAAGGCTGGAACGGCACACGATGGGTGGGTGGCCAGCACCACGCCCGGCCACCTTTGTCTCCCCAGTGGCGATGTTTATACATCGCACCAGGACCTCGGGGAGACCCAGAACAGGTTCAGATAACCGTCACCGATGTTGGTCATGAGTGGGAATCGAACTCGTGTACCTGATAGCGCATTGTAGAACTAACCGCTACACTACCGCTCCCCGTCTCATCCACTCACCAACTCGCGCACTCACCCACCCACTCACGCACTCACTCACCCACTCACCCACTCACGAACCCACCCACTCACCCACTCACCCACGCGCGCAGTCACCCACTCACCCACTCACCCACTCGCCGACTCACGCACTCACCCAATCAACCACTCACGCACTCACCCACTCACCCACTCGCCGACTCCTCCACTCACGCACTCACGCACTCACCCACTCACGCACTCACCCACTCACCCACTCGCCCACTCGCCCACTCACCCACTCACCCACTCGCCCACTCGCCCACTCACCCACTCACGCACTCACGCACTCACCCACTCGCCCACTCGCCCACTCACCCACTCACACACTCGCTCAGACCCTACAGGGTCAACGGACATAACTAGGCGGGGAGTATTGACCAATTTAAAAAGGGTCGTTTTCAATACAGACGTAACGATATCTCACGACTCTGATTGCCCTTATTAGCAAATGTGAAACGTCGTTCCAACGCAATGGGAGATGCACAGTGGCAAAAAGTCCGTACACCCCAGGGGCAGAGCCATTGACCTCGGAGTCCTTATAAGAAGGCGATCTGAAGATCTCAGGAACCTCGACTGGGGTGTACAGATGGATCCGTTCCTGTGAATATCGCGGGGTGCTAACCCATTGAGTGCCCTGGAGATCAGCAGCAGCAGGCTGATCTCATCGTCGCCAGAGGAGGGGGGAGGGGCGGTGGAGATCAACTCCTGTACAGATGCTGCTGTTCCATCGTTACTTCGCAGAACCCGAGAGAGAAGAGAGAGAGAGAGATTGTGACGGCTTTACAATGCATTCATCGAGCAGTGGGTTGATCATGCCTACCGCTGCTGCAGCAGCTGCAGATGATGATAATGATGATGTATGTTGAATTTCTTTTGCACCGTACGTAGCCAACCATTCGTGCCCATCGAAGCTCGTCGTAATACGCATCAAATCTTCGCCGCTCAATACAATCTCGGCGCCTGTTAGTATTTTCTCTCTGTCTCTCTCTCTCCCTTTCAATCTTTCACGGGGGCGCGCGCGAAGTTATAATCACATCTCGCGGTTATAATCACGGGTGGTCGAAGCAAACCCTTACGCGTAACATTCGCACGGCGAGCAATCTGCTCGGACGAGCGCTGGGATTGTGCCAGTGGTGCGAATTCCCCCTCTCCGCTCCAACAACAACCACAAGAACCACAACAACCACAATCCCGTGTCCGAGACTAGGCGCGCACCACAGCGGCGCACGCTGAACTGGGAAACTAAATTGGCACGTGTTTTGTTTACGTGACAAACCTTGCTAATTCGGCTGTGCCGGGTGGTGGCGGGTTTAACGACACATTTATATTTACGCGATGTAACCCCCGTCCACCGCCAACCGCAACAAAAAAAGTCTTTATTATACATGAAAAAATGAATATAATGATAATCACACAATCAGAATCAGGAGTGTTTAGAGCAGTGGTTCTTAATATGTGCTGGTTCTTAATATGTACTGGTTAAATTTCGATTTAAAGCTTTCGTGACTGCAATGATTCATCTTCTTTGGTTCTTTCGGTAAAGTCACGTAGAATGAGAATAAAATAATACATTGATAAAATAAAATAGCACAATAATATTCTCGACGACAGTCTCGTCCCTTCACCTGATGAAGGCCGCTTGTGTTGTGGCCGAAACGTCGTGAGAATATTATTGTGATATTTTATTTTATCAATTTATTATTTTATTCTCATTCTACGTGACTTTACCGACGAGACTGTCGTCCCTTCACCTGATGAAGGCCGCTTGTGTTGTGGCCGAAACGTCGTGAGAATATTATTGTGCTATTTTATTTTATCAATTTATTATTTTATTCTCATTCTACGTGACTTTAACGAAAGAACCAAAGAATATGTACTGGTTCTTAATATGTACTGGTTCTTAATATGTACTGGTTCTTAATATGTACTGGTTCTTAATATGTACTGGTTCTTAATATGTACTGCAGCCTGCACCCCTTTGCTTCTCAAAAAGGGCATCTCGCCTGCACCCTAGCTTCAGAGCCACTGGTTTAGAGTATTTGGAAACTGCTGTAAATGTCCACATGATAAGGCAACTTCATCTTGCTCTCATTTGTGATAGCCAGCTCGCTTCTGAATGAGAGCTGCGGAGCTCAGTGGACATTACCCGGTAAAATAAAACATGGTTTACATTTTATTTTCCCGAGCAAAGCCCGTTATTCAGCTGAGAAGCTCTTTTCCAAAGGGACGTTTCGCCCGGCAGACAACTTAACGTCGTTGAGTACCCGTCTGGTGAGCGTGCCACGCGGCTGACATGTGAAATCAAAACAAGATCGTGACCTTGGTTGTTGTTGTTGTTGTTTGGGTGATATTGCGATGGTAGGTGATGCACCCAGCAGAAATAACTCTCTCACACACACACACAATAATTTCACACACGAGTCATCAACAACAAAAGCGTAGTCTTGCAATAAAAAAACCTATAATTTATTTGAAGAATAAAACAATGGGGAAGGAGGTGGAGGGGGGGGCGATATTTCGGGCAATGGCCAGTTTTCCTAGAGCATGCAAAGACCAGTAAGATGATCTGACATACGTGGGCGTGATCTCGCTTTTACCACTGAACTCTGAGAGAGGATCATCGTCCGAAACGTTAGGTTTGGTATATACTGCACAGCGTATATTGTTTTTTATAAGGCAGCGTTAATGATGAACGAGTGGAGATTTGTTGTTGATGTTGTGACATTGCACTCAATGCTTCATTGGCGTCTAAGACATTAAAACAAAACAACGTTTAAGCCTAGGGACCGGTCATTTCTGAGCTGATGAAGAAACATTCGCCAAATAGCATTGCCAGTGGCCATTATCAGACGCGTTCCGTTTATCTGTAGCCACGAGTATGCATGTAGTTTGTGTGTATCCGCGCGTACATATATAGATACTGCATGTGCACGTATGTATTACACTTGCCCCCGACAGTCTGTTAAAGGTTACACGGGGGATCTTTGTATTAGTATTATTTGCGTATGTACGCTTGTACCATGCAGGCCTTATATTGCATTACTGAATATTACGATGAGGGGTTATTGGTAACAAAAATTATTATACTCAATGTCGTCTTCGTAGTGGGCCGGTGAGAAAATGTGTTTACGCTTCGCCATGTATAGGTGCGTATGCATGTATAGGTGCGTATGTATGTAAAGGTGCGTGTGCATGTAAAAGTGTGTATGCATGTATAGGTGCGTATGCATGTATAGGTGCGTATGCATGTATAGGTGCGGTGGTGTAGCAGTTAGCGCTACGCTGCGCCACGAACCCGGCCACCCGAGTTCAATTCCGGCTCACGGCCAGAACCGGTGACGATTACCTGAACCGGTCTTCGGCCTCCCCTAGGTCGACTCAGCCTCAAATGAGTACCTGGTGCGGCGTGTAAACATCGCCACTAGGGGAGTCAAAGGCGGCCGGGCGTGGTGCTGGCCACCCACCCCCTCGTGTACCGTTCCGGCCTTCATAGGTGCTCGCTAACAGCACTTGCCCCTACACTCTGTTAAGGCTATACGGGGCGCGGGAGCGGTAGTCCAGCGGCTAGCGCACCGCGCTACGAACCCGGCAACAAGAGTTCGATTCCCGATTACTACAAATATACAGTGGCGAATATTGTAACCCCTCCTGAGTCTCCACCCTAGGTCGACTCAGCCTTAAGCGTGGTGTGTAAACATCAGCGCTGGGGAGACAAAGGCGGCCGAGCGTGCTATTGGGTTACCTGTTCCCTCTTCTGCCGTGCCAGGAGCTTTCATCATAGGTGCTGCGCGCTAGCAGGGCTTGCCCCAACAGTCTCTTCAGGATACACGGAGTATCTTTAACTTGTTTTACCTATGTGAGTATGTACCACGCACAGCGCGTGCATTATGGAGCGTTGTGTGTATGCATCCGTCCGTGGATTGTGTACAGTTTGTGTACACTGTGAGTAAAATGTTGAGATGTCGCGTGACAAACAGCGCAATCGGTGAAATGTTACACGACGAGGCTGCATTGATCCAAGGGCAGCGATTTTAAGTTGCCTCGAAAGTCAACGAAAAGTTGTCCCCAATTATTATTTTTTTTAATTTTCACTTTCGTGTATTCCTTTCTCGGCAGCCCGATGCTTTGTTTTGTGTTGCCGTGCGCGAGTCTCCCTCTCTCGAAGCGCCTTGTGGCTTGTGCCACTGAACGCGCGCTGTGGATGCGGCCCGTCTCGATCTACCCCGTGACTCGTTCGACCTCTACGGCGGCGGCGGCGTGGATTCACTCGGCGCGCGGCTACGCGGCCGGACGCGTGGCACCGTTGTGGTGTGTGTGTGTACTGTGTGTGTACTGTGTGTGTACTGTGTGTGTGTACTGTGTGTGTGTACTCTGTGTACTATGTGTATTGTGCGTGTGCTGTGTGTGTACTGTGTGTGTACTGTGTGTGTACTGTGTGTGCACTGTGTGTGTGCACTGTGTGTGTACTGTCTGTGTGTACTGTATGTGTACTGTGTGTGTACTGTGTGCACTGTGTGTGTTGCTGTGTGTGTACTGTGTGTGTGCTGTGTGTACTGTGTGTGTACTGCGTGTGCTGTGTGTACTGTGTGTGCTGTGTGTGTACTGTGTGTGCAGTGTGTGCTGTGTGTGTACTGTGTGTGTGTGTTGTGTGTGTACTGTGTGTGTACTGTGTGTGTGCTGTGTACTGTATGTGTACTGTGTGTGTACTGTGTGTAATGTGTGTGTGCTGTGTGTATTGTGCGTGTGTGTACTGTGTGTTGTGTATGTGTACTGTGTGTGTATTGTGTGTGTGTGTATTGTGCATGTGTGTACTATGTGTGTGCTATGTGTGTACTGTGTGTATTGTGTGTGTGTGTGTGTACTGTGTGTTGGTGTACTGTGTGTGTTCTCTATGCATTTTGCGTGTATTGTGTGTGTACTGCGTGTATTGTGCATGTACTGTGTGTACTGTGCGTATACTGTGTGCGTATTGCGTGTGTATTGTGCGTGCACTGTGTGTGCACTATGTGTGTACTATGTGTGTGCTGTGTGTGTACTGCGTGTGAAATGTGTGTACTGTGTGTGCACTGTGTGTACTGTGTGGCTGTGTGTGTACTGTGTGTACTGTGTGTGCAATGTGTGTGTACTGTGTGGGTACTGCGCGTGCAATGTGTGTGTACTGTGTGTGTACTGTGTATGCACTATGTGTGTACTGTGTGTGTACTATGTGTGTACTGTTTGTGTACTGTGTGTGTACTGCGTGTGCAATGTGTGTGTACTAAGTGTGTACTGTGTGCACTGTGTGTGTACTGTGTGTGTACTATGTGTGTACTGTGTGTGTACTGTGTGTGTGTACTGTGTGTATACTATGTGTGCACTGTGTGTGTACTGTGTGTGTACTATGTGTGTACTATATGTGCACTGTGTGTACTGTGTGCACGGTGTGTATATTTTGTCTGTACTATGTGTGTACTGTGCGTGTACTGTGTGTGTACTGTGTGTACTGTGTGCACTGTGTACTATGTGTGCATTGTGTGTGTACTGTGTGTGTACTGTGTGCACTGTGTGTACTATGTGTGCATTGTGTGTGTACTGTGTGTGTACTGTGTGCACTGTGTGTACTATGTGTGCATTGTGTGTGTACTGTGTGTGTACTGTGTGCACTGTGTGTACTGTGTGTGTATTATGTGTGTACTGTGTATGCACTGTGTGTGTACTGTGTGTACTATGTGTGTACTGTGTATGCACTGTGTGTGCACTGTGTGTATTATGTGTGTACTGTGTATGCACTGTGTGTACTGTGTGTACTATGTGTGTACTATGTGTGCATTGTGTGTATACTGTGTGCACTATGTGTGTACTGTGTGCACTGTGTGTGTACTATGTGTGTACTGTGTGCACTGTGTGTGTACTGTGTGCACTATGTGTGCACTGTGTGTGCACTGTGTGTGTACTGTGTGTACTGTGTGCACTATGTGTGCACTGTGTGTACTGTGTGTGTACTGTGTGCGATACTTGACAGGCAGCTGTCTCCTCGCGAAATTTCGCTTTGTGCGCTTTTTTCTTGGAAAGCACCTACCACCACTACCACTACTACCGCATAGAGCGAACGGAACCGGCACGTCACTGCATCACTTAGGTGCGGGCTTCCCAAGCTTCTCTCTACATATTTTCCGCTGCCAGGGCCGGCGAAGTTACGTGGGGTTAACGGCGTACAAATTACGACCACAAGAGCACAAAGATGCGCCTTCCCTGAATAATCCCGCATCGTTCCGTCTCCCTTTCACCCTCCGTGTGCTCCAAGGTCTTTCTCAAAGACGTGGGCCTTCCTGCTGTCAGTTAGCTCCCTCCGTGACATTTACTCTTGAAACTTCGCAGCGGATACTGGCTCATGCAAGTTGCATCCGATCGTTCAAACTACTTCAGTCACTTGATTCGCTCATTTCGCCGTCTTCTCGCCGTACCTGTTGTGGTCCCCAGTAGTCAAAACAACATTTATATTCAGTCTCCTGTTTTATCATTACATGTCTAAGAAAGCTAACCGTGCCTTGCTGAAAATAATTCTCATTGTCTGGGTGTGTGTATCCCCTACTGCTATCCGCGGTACATTCATGTCACCACTCATCTTGTGGCCGTCCGTGAAACGTTAAACATCCTCATTCTTAATTAAAAAACATTTCTGTTGCTGCTCGTTCGCTCTGTATGATCTTTGTGATTTCCAGTATTCCTAGAGATCCATAGACTAACATAGAGGCCAGAAACTCACATATAGACCCATATACTCTCACATGGAGACCCATATAGCTGCATAGAAACCCATAGACTCACATAGAGATCCATAGACTCTTATAGAGACCAGATACTCACATGGAGACCCATATACTCACATGGAGACCCATATACTTACATAGAGACCCACAGAGTTTGCATAGAAACCCATAGACTCACATAGAGATCCATAGACTCACATAGAGACCCACAGACTCACATAGAGACCCAGACTTACAAAGAGACTCACAGCTTTCACATCCATGTATGAGAAACCTGGACATGCAACGCTGCAGTATTTTAATCCTCGAATAATTTCTTAATTTTCTATATAGATTCCATTTTTGATCCCATGACCCTATATCACTGTAATCATATGGAAATGTTTATAACATTCGGTAGACCAAATAAGGCGAGGGCAAAATGTATGCGCGTGTGTGTACATGTGCGTGTACATGTGCGTATGTGTGTACATGTGTACGCTCGTTCGTGTATGCACTCGTCCATTCATCAACTTGATTGACACCAGGCGAGATTCAACTAATTGATCGCGGCTGGAGATGGAGTAGCTTTTTTTTTCAAATGGAGACCGGGATAACAAATGCATGCAAAGACAAAGATCCTCCGAATAGCATTTTTAACAGACTGTAGGTAGAGCAAGTGCTGTTAGCGAGTAGCATATATGAAGGCCGGTACGACTCACGAGGGGGTGGGTGGCCAGCACCACTCCCCTACGCCTTTTTCTCCCCAGTGCCGATGTTAACGCACCGCACCAGATATACTCATTTGGTGCTGAGTCGGCCTAGGGGAGTCCCAGGCCCGGCTTCAGGTTTTCGTCCCGGATGTTGGCCGTGAGCGGGAATCGAACTCGGGTCGCCGGCGGTCCTAGCGCTCCGGTGGTGCAGCGGTTCCTAGCGCTGGGACCGCTACAGCACCGCTCCCCACGCTACAGCGCCGCTCCCCACGCTACACCACCGCTCCCCACGCGAAGCAACGCGGTCCTCATGTCACCCGCACAGCACCGCAGAGCACCACGTGCACGCAGAAGCACGCACACCTCAACACTAAACACAGTGCGCACATGCGCATATATGTTAAACGTGCAATTTAAACGTTGCGTGAGGCGCGTTCAAATGCATGTTTGCCTTTAGTCGTGGTACGTTTCAGCTGTGGTATAATATACCTCCGGGAGGCGGGAGGCGGGAACATCAGGACATGTTGGATGAGCTTCACGTCGGACTCTGCGTAATTATGGGCATAACAAGAATAAACAATCGGCTTCAGTAGGTGCAAAATAACAAACACGCGACTTAGGAGCTCACGTGCTAACAGATGCGCTCCAGCGTGCGTCAGGAGGAATTGCGGGGTGTGAACCGTGTCCGGTGGCTCCCCCGTTGCTATCCGAAGTATTGAGATTTAAAAACAGAAATAAAATCGTAATTGTATGTATCTGCTGGACATAAGGATTCACAAGGCAGTGTTCCTTGCGCGAGATCACGGCCTCGCGCTACATCGCAACGTGCCCGCCGTCGTCGTCTGCTGCTGCTGCTGTTTCGTTTGGCTGCCGATGTCTCTGTGGAGCACCGAATGCGACTTCACGTCGAGGTTGCATGCTCAATGAGCCACATGGGTGGCGGAGCGATGTGTCGCTGCTCTGATGATGTCGATTTCGTATGTGTATATCTATGCGAGCCTATGGCTGTCTATGCAAGTGTATGTGTCTCAGTGTGAATCTCTAGATAGCTGTGTGAGTCTACGGGTCTCTATGCGAGTCTATGGATCTCAATGTGAATCTATATTTATGTGTGTGCGTCTGTGGGTCTCTATGCGAGTCTATGGGTCTCAATGTTAATCTATCGATAGCTGTGTGAGTCTGTGAGTCTCTATGCGAGTCTATGGGTCTCATTGTGAATCTATAGATATGTGTGTGCGTCTGTGGGTCTCTATGCGAGTCTATGGGTCTCAATGCTAATCTATCGATAGCTGTGTGAGTCTATGGGTCTCTATGCGAGTCTATGGGTCTCAATGTGAATCTATAGATAAGTGTGTGAGTCTATGGGTCTCTATGTAAGTCTATGGGTCTCAATGTGAATCTATAGATATGTGTGTGAGTCTATGGGTCTCTATGTAAGTCTATGGGTCTCAATGTGAATCTATCGATATGTGTGTGAGTCTATGGGTCTCTATGTAAGTTTATGGGTCTCAATGTGAATCTATAGATATGTGTGTGAGTCTATGGGTCTCTATGTAAGTCTATGGGTCTCAATGTTAATCTATCGATAGCTGTGTGAGTATGTGGGTCTCTATGCGAGTCTATGGGTCTCAATGTGAATCCATAGATATACGTGTGCGTCCGTGGGTCTCTATGCGAGTCGATGGGTCTCAATGTTAATCTATCGATAGCTGTGTGAGTCTATGGGTCTCTATGCGAGTCTATGGGTCTCAATGTGAATCTATAGATATGTGTGTGAGTCTATGGGTCTCTATGTAAGTCTATGGGTCTCGATGTGAGTCTATAGATATGCGTGTGAGTCCATGGGTCTCTGCGAGTCTATGGGTCTCAGTGTGAATCTATAGATCGCCGTGTGAGTTTGTGGGCTTGAAAGACTCAGAGACATCTAACGGCAGGCACCGAACAGACCACACGACAGGCGAGCGTGGAAACCGAGAGATTTTGTTGTATGTATCCTTGGGGTTGCAAACGATAAAGCGAACACGTGGGTTGGAGAGTTGTTTTTGTGTTTAGAGGGGGGGGGGGCGGGCAGCCGAAGTTGACACTACGAGGGTCCGAGCGACGAACGTGTCGAATCGATGCAAGCTACCTGCAACAGCACCACGGGTCACGATCAGTGGACACTGGGCAAAGAAGGAGGCACGGAGGCTCAGAGGTTGGGCACGGAACCACGGAGAGGGAGATGCCTTCTCGAGGTATTGCTACGAAATGCGGAGAGAATAATCGCGAATCCCGGCTGTCCTCGGCAGCAGCAGCGGCTTTTGGCGAATCGTGGAACATAGTCGGTCACCGCATCGCGCGCTTTCAGACGCGAGTCTGCGGCCGTCTGGAACGCTCTCCCTTTCTGATATTAGGAAATCATTGGTAGCTGTGCACTTTTCAATATAGATAGGAAAGTCACTTCTTGAGAACTGCTTTTTAGTCGTGTAGTTTGTTACCCTTTGCCCCAGGCGCACCTCCGATTTGCACGGTCGGCTGTGTACGGTGCGAACGCAGTTCAACATACAAACACACATACAACGTACGTAGTCGGGTCCCAAGACAAAGTTGTGACTTGATAAAGCAACGTGAGCGGGCTTGGGTAAGGTCGCGTCGCTAAGAAGGGGTGCTGGCCTTGTGGGCCAATTCTAACGACCGAGCGGCAGCCATGGGATGGGACGCGCGGAGGGGAGATGCAGCGACGAATTAATCTCGTGGTTGTTTGCTGCAGCACTGGACCGCGAGAGATAGCGACAGCTTTTTGAGAGGCCTTGATTCAGCGGTAGATTGAGCATGGCTAATGATAGTGCTGCTGCTGCTGATGATAGGGGAGACATTCGCTGTGGAATGGAGTGTTACTCACGGGAACTAACAATCCGTGGTGACAACGTTACGGATCTCACTGCACAAACGCTGACTGGGAAGACGTCGTCCTTAAGTGTAGGAGCGCTATATATAATCTTGGTTCTTTCGGTAAAGTCACGTAGAAGGGAAATAATACAATAATAACTATAAAACAATTAAATTATTACGACGTTTCGATTGCAACACAAGCGACCATCATCAGGTGTGAAAACCACGGCAAGAAAATTTTGATTTTTTTTTATTGCAATCACGAAAGCTTTGAATCGAAATGTAGGAGCGCTGCCATGCCCTTCTATGCCCGCGACAAAAACAAAGACAAAGCGTGTATAGCCTTAACCGACTGTTGGGGCAAGTGCTGGTAGCGAGCAGGACCTATGAAGGCCGGCACGGCACGCGAGGGGGGTCGGTGGCCAGTACCAGGCCCGGCCGCCTTTGTCTCCCGAGTGGCGACGTTGACGCACCAGCGCCAGGCACTCAATTAAGCTGGGGTCGACCTATCGAAGGCCCAGGATCGGTTCAGGTAACCATCACTGGCGGTGACAGTGAGCGGGAATCGAACTGGCGGATCGTCGGGTTTGTAGCGCCGCGCGCCCCACTCCATCTACGAGAAGCAAAAGTAACGCACGCGTCATGCTTTATTTGAAACAAGTTTTGCTGGCTGGCTGGCTGGCTGGACAGCAGAACGTCACATCCGGAGGGAGCGAGGGAGTAGAGAGATACATTAGGAGGCATCTCTAAAAACGGCATCTCTCCGCTACGAAGAGGTTTGCCATTGTGTGCAACGTTTAAGCTCCACTTGTGTTCCTTTTAAGGCCGCGGTATTGTTGACGCGTTTTAGAGACACGATCCGCAGGGGTCCGATTGTGGCCATGTAACCTAAGCGGTGCACCAATCCGTCAATGGATTAGCAGCAACACGACATGAACTCATCTGGAGCTCTCTTATTGTGGCTACCAGACCTCGATAATTTCCACTCAGCTCCTGTACGTATTGCCACTGCCATCATAGGCAAGATTAGAGTAAATTTTGACTCAAAACTTTCGTGACTGCAGGAATTCATATTCTTGGTTCTTTCGGTAAAGTCACGTAGATAGAAAAATATATATATATATATTTTTAAATTAATTTTACATTTTATTACCAAAAAAATATTTTATTTTTATTTATATCCGTGACTTTACCGAAAGAACCCAGAATAAGAATCGGGTAGTCTATGGGCAATGTTCGTCTATGGACAACGCTCGTCCACGGGCCAATGGACCCAAAACCACTGCAGTCTGTGCTCCTTCCACGGAGGAGAATGAACAGCAAAACTACACGAACTCTTAATGTCTCTGTCTACTGAAGCCCTCTCGTCGCGGCCAGCAGACCTCGACATTTTAGCATCGCGCTCCTAAACCAAATCGCTACAGTCATACGCAAGAATAGGATAGTGGCTCTTCGTTAGTTCTAGCTGTGTGGCCCAATATTAGACCAACACATAACAGCTTACTCGCACCTGTACCTATCTTGTTTTCTGGCTTATATTGCTCTTTCTCTCTCTCTCTCTGTGTGTGTCCCTCTCACACATTGCATGACGCGCGGCGCTGTCCCACAACCACACGCCCCCAGTTTGTGCATCGGTGCTCGCGAACAAGCACTTGCCACAACAGTCTGCTGAATTCTTCGCCTATATGGGAAGGGGGGTCTTTGTCTTGAGATGCAGTCGCGTTTGCACGGTACAATATTGGAGACTGTACCGTGCGTGTGTGTTAGTGGGGAGCGGTGGTGTAGCGGTTAGCGCTACGCTGCGCTACAAACCCGGCGAACCGAGTTCGATTCCCGCTCACGGCCAACACTCAGTGACGATTATCTGAACCGGTCCCGGGCCTCACCTAGGTCGACTCAGCCTCAAATGTGTACCTGGTGCGGTGTGTAAACATCGCCACTAGGGAGACAAAGGGGACCGGGCATGGTGCTGGCCACCCACCCCCTCGTGTGCCGTGCCGGCCTTCATAGATGCTCGCTAACAGCACTTGCCCCCACAGTCTGTTAAAGCCTATACGGGGGAACTTTGACTTTTTGGGGGGTCCTACATGTGTTTTCAAGTTTGGAAGAAGTATAATTTGCACAAACGGGCGGTTTAAGGGTTAACATTCACGTACTGTACTTGTATTACTGCTAAAAGGTAGACATTTAACAGAATGAGAAGTAGTTTTCGTATGAGTACAGTATTCCTGGCAGCCCATTGTCAATCCACTGCTAGATGAAGTTATCCACACACCTCCCCTCCTGCTAGCCGTGTCAGCCATGGGGGTTGGTTGAACCATACTTCCCTACGCAGGTCATTGCATTCAATAGCAGCGTTTAATGCACGAACAAAAACACGGTCGCACAGTCGAACTAAAGACCATCAGGCGTAACAGAGTTTTGTTTGACACCGGAAATCCGTTTACAGCCACGTGTCAACCCACCGCTGGACAAACGCCTCCCGTGTCTGTTTCGGTCATGGGTGATTGTTGATTGTTTGACCATACTTCACCAGGCTGGTCAGTCCGTGTTGGCCAAGGAAGTGGGGTGCTGGGGAAGGGGGCCGAGACTTACCCAGGCATTGCTTCACTGGCGTGCGCCGGGGCAGAGGGATCGAACTCAACACGACATGTTCAGGAGGGGATGCGGGGCCATGAACGAGCCCGTCGCTCCCCGGTGTTGTGTCCTGCTGCACCTAACGATCGCACACCTCCTTGTGCTAGATCGCGGCCTCGCGCAACGTGTCGGTCTTCTTTGCTGCTGCTGCTGATGTCTCTGTAGAGCAACGACTGCGACTTTACGTCGAGGTTGCATGCTCAATGAGCCAGATGTGTGGTGGAGCGATGTGTTCGCTGCTGTGATGATGTCTCTTTGGTATATATATATCTCTATGCGAGCCTGTGGATGTCTATGCGAGTCTATGGGTCTCAATTTGAATCTATAAGACAGCTGTGTGAGTATGTTGGTCTCTATGTGAATCTCTAGGTCTCAGTGTGAATCGATAGATCTTTGTGTGAGTCTGTGGATTTTAGAATTATTCTACAGATCTGCGTGTGAGTCTTAGGGTCTCTATGTGAGTCTGTGGGTCTCGATGTGAGTCTATGGGTCTCTGTGCGAGTCTATAGATCTCTCATTCGTATGGCTGCTGATGTTGCTGTAGAGCAACAGCTGCGATGTTACATCGAGGTGGTTGATGAGCCAGACGATTGCGGAGTCAGGGAGTAGCGGAGTGGTGATCGCTGCTGTGACGACGGTTTTGTCCTAAGTGGTCATCAAAGTCGCCACACGTTGCCCGTAGAGTTTGTCATTTTCTGTTTATATTAGTCGTGTAAGCCTACATATGCAATATTACAGATGCTATTAAACATCTGGGCACCGCGGTGGCGAGATGTTAATTACCTCGCCTGGTATACAGGAGTTCGTGGGTTCGATCCCGACACTGACGCCTGCTGCTATATATTTGGAGTTTGCGTGTTCTCCGCGTGGTCGCGTGGATTTTTCTCCGGGTGCTCCGGTTTTCCCCTCCACATTTAGAGTCAACGTGCGTTCATAGTATTTGGCTGCTATAAATTTCCACATTATAAGCAACTCCGTTGACCTACCATTTGTGATAGCCAAGTCGCTTCTGAAAAGAGCTATATAGCTGAGTGGGCCTTACCTGGTAAAACATTTTTTTTAAAGTTGATTTCTCATGCAGATGATAGTATGCAGATGTGCATTGTGTTACATCAATGGTATACCTCTCATAACACACATTTAATTATGATGATAGGTAGGCAGGTAGGTAGGCAGGGAGATGTACACCACAGATACACTACCAGCTCTACCCGATCGACAGGAGGATGTTGGGTGACCCGCCTGAGTCAGGTGACACGCGTTCGGACCGCTGTGCGCATGGTTCAAGGGAACGTGATAAAAAAAATAAAGTCGCGAAAGGATATTCCATAGACTCGTCACAGTAGCGATGTTACTGTGACGATTATCTGAACCGGTGTTGGGCCCTCCCGAGGTCGACTGAGCTTCAAAAATGAGTACTCGGGAGACAAAGGCGGTCGGGCGTGGTGCTGGCCACACTCCCCCTCGTGTACCGTGCCGGCCTTCAGAGGTGCTCGCTAACAGCACTTGCCTAAAAACGGGTGTCTATGTGGGGGATCTTTTGTCTTTGTATTCGCCGGAGGATCTGTCGTTCGTGTCGTGGGTATCGCGTTGCACGACGAATCCAACGACCCGAGTTCGAATCCCGCTCACGGATAAGAACAGTGGCGAATATTTGAGCCGGTCCTGGGCCTGCCCTAAACGAGCACCCGATGGGATTGTGTAAACATCAGTACTGGGGAGACAAAGACGGCCGGGCGTGGTGCTGGTTACCTACCCCCTCGCTCCACCGTTCCGGCCTTCATAGGTGCTCACTAAACCACTTGCCCCGACGGTCTGTTCAGGCTAGAACGGGGCATATTTGTCTTTATGTTATATATGTATATGCCTGTGCATGTTTATACGTAAGTTTACCGAAGCATGTGTATGTATTACACGCTAACTACACGGTAAATGTATCATATCACGTACGCGATATTTTAATTTTACAGTGTTAGAAATATATATGGTATATACGAATTAGATATATATTGATTTAAAGCTTTCGTGACTGCAGGGATTCATATTCTTGGTTCTTTCGTTAAAGTCACGTAGAAGGGAGACGTTTCGACTGCAACACAAGCAATCATCATCAGGTGTGAAAACCACATCATCATCAGGTGTGAAAACCACACCTGGTGATGATTGCTTGTGTTGCAGTCGAAACGTCTCCCTTCTACGTGACTTTACCGAAAGAACCAAGAATATAGATATATTTTATTCACAAAGTTTTACAAAAGTTACGAAAAGTTTACCATTGTAATTAGAATATACGCACCGATAGCTCTATATATATGTTTTCCGCAGCTCCGATTAGCACGGTTGGCTACGTACGGTGCGAAATAAGTTCAACCTACGTACAGACATGCAGGTTTCCCTCGCTGTAAGCGGTAGTAGCAGTGGTAGATACAACAAAAAGCGCACTAAGCGAAACCGGACGGAGACAGCTGCACACACAGTGTACACACAGTACACACACAGTATACACACACACAGTGTACACACGGTATACACACAGTATACACACACACAGTGTACACACGGTATACACACAGTATACACACACACAGTATACACACACAGTGTACACACAGTATACACACATAGTACACACACACACACAGTACACACAGTACACACAGTATACACACAGTGTACACACAGTATACACACATAGTACACACACACACACAGTACACACAGTATACACACAGTGTACACACAGTATACACACACAGTATACACACACAGTATACACACAGTGTACACACACAGTACACACACAGTACACACACAGTGTACACACAGTATACACACACAGTATACACACAGTATACACACACAGTATACACACACAGTATACACACACACAGTATACACACAGTGTACACACAGTATACACACACAGTGTACACACAGTATACACACAGTACACAAACAGTATACACACAGTATGCACACACAGTATACACACACACAGTATACACACAGTATACACACAGTGTACACACAGTATACACACACACAGTATACACACACAGTATACACGCACAGTATACACACAGTATACACATAGTACGCACACAATATACACACAGTATACACACACAGTATACACACAGTATACACACAGTGCACACACAGTATACACACAGTATACACACACACAGTGTACACACAGTATACACACAGTATACACACACAGTATATACACACACAGTGCACACACAGTATACACACAGTATACACACACAGTGCACACACAATATACACACACAGTATACACACACACAGTGTACACACACAGTATACACACAGTATACACACACAGTATACACACAGTATACACACACAGTATACACACAGTATACACACAGTATATAACCACACACAGTATACACACACACAGTATACGCACAGTATACACACAGTACGCACACAGTATACACACAGTGTACACACAGTATACACACACAGTATACACACAGTATACACACACAGTATACACACAGTATGCACACACAGTATACACACAGTATACACACACAGTATACACACACAGTGTACACACAGTATACACACAGTATACACACACAGTATGCACACAGTATACACACAGTATACACACAGTGTACACACAGTATACACACACACACAGTACACACACAGTATACACACAGTACGCACAGTATACACACACACACAGTACACACACAGTATACACACAGTACGCACAGCACACGCACACAGTGCACACACAGTATACACACACAGTATACACACAGTATACACACAGTATACACACAGTACGCACAGCACACGCACACAGTGCACACACAGTATACACACACAGTATACACACACAGTGTACACACAGTATACACACAGTATACACACACAGTATACACAGTATACACACAGTGTACACACAGTATACACACAGTATACACACAGTGTACACACAGTATACACACAGTATACACACACAGTGTACACACAGTATACACACAGTATACACACACAGTATACACACAGTATACACACATAGTATACACACAGTACGCACAGAACACGCACACAGTACACACACAGTATACACACAGTACGCACAGCACACGCACACAGTGCACACACAGTATACACACACAGTATACACACAGTACGCACAGCACACGCACACAGTGCACACACAGTGCACACACACAGTATAGACACAGTACGCACAGCACACGCACAAGTACACACAGTACAAACACCGCGAACAAACATTACACACAGTACACACACAGTACACACACAGTATACACACAGTACACACACAGTACACACAGTGCACACACAGTACACACAGTACACACACAGTACACACAGTGCACACAGTGCACACACAGTGCACACACACAGTATACACACAGTACACACAGTACACACACAGTACACACACACAGTATACACACAGTATACACAGTGCACACACACAGTATACACACAGTGCACACACAGTACACACACAGTACACACACAGTACACACAGTATACACACAGTACACACAGTATACACACAGTACACACACAGTACACACAGTACACACACAGTACACACAGTACACAGTACACACACAGTACACACACATTATACACACAGTACACACACAGTATACACACAGTATACACAGTACACAGACACACACAGTACACACAGTATACACACAGTACACACAGTACACACACACAGTACACACACATTACACACACATTATACACACAGTACACACAGTATACACACAGCACACACACACAGTACACACAGTTTACACACAGTACACACAGTACACACACAGTACACACAGTACACACACACAGTACACACACAGTATACACACAGTGCACACACAGTACACACAGTATACACAGTACACACAGTGCACACACAGTACACACAGTATACACACAGTACACACAGTGCACACACAGTACACACACAGTACACACAGTGCACACACAGTATACACACAGTATACACACAGTACACACAGTGCACACACAGTATACACACAGTACACACAGTATACACACAGTACACACAGTACACACACAATACACACATGCATTGCACACAGTATACACACAGTTCACACACAGTACGCACAGTATACACACAGTATACACAGTACACACACACAGTACACACAGTATACACACAGTGCACACACAGTACACACAGTATACACACAGTACACACACACAGTATACACACAGTACACACAGTATACACACAGTACACACACAGTACACACAGTGCACACAGTACACACACACAATATACACACAGTATACACACAGTGCACACACAGTACACACAGTATACACACAGTATACACACAGTACACACACACAGTACACACAGTACACACACACAGTATACACACAGTACACACAGTGGACACACAGTACACACAGTACACACACAGTATACACAGTACACACACAGTACACAGAGTATACACAGTGCACACGGTGCACACACAGTATACACAGTACACACACAGTATACACAGTATACACACAGTACACACAGTGCACAGTACACACAGTATACACACAGTACAAGCGCCATGGCTATATGCCTACTGTGCTCAGCAAACTGTTTAAAACATACATATTGTATTTTTAAAATAAAAAAATGCATTAAATAACATGATCTCAATATCATAAAGTGATCCCAATCTGATGCAAAACTTCACTTCGTTTCTTAAAGTTATTTAGCACCACGATTTAAGGCACTTATTAAAAAATATATAAATGTAAATGTATAATATTCATACACTTGCGAATCCACTGCTGGATGAATATCTCGTCCGACTCCGTGTAGGTCACGGGGTGTTTGTTTGACCATACTTCACCACGCTGGTCAATGCGGTTTGGTGACGGGGGTCAGGAACAGTTCAGACATCGCTCGCCACTGACGTTAGCCGCGCGTGTCGGGGAATCGAACTTGGGGCGGCGGCTTCATAGAGACGCGGTCGTAATTAATCACTAAGCCACCCCAAGTGCTATTTAATCACTCGTTATGATCGATCCACTGCTGGATGATGGCCACCCAGAGTGGAACGGTATCCTGGACGTGCCCTCGTTGATAATGTCGCTGTGCACGCTCCACAATGTGCGAGGACGCACGTGTTCACGGTATATTTAGGTGTATTAAATTCCGTACACGTTAACTCGGCAATTCTTTACGTCTGCGTATCTAGATAGGCCTGCGCGCGTGCACAATGCGTTGTGAAGTGTCTACGCCGTGTACATACAGTGCGTAGCGATATGTTCATTTAACGACTGTCATTTGACGGGATATATATAGTTCACTGCTGCCAAGTCGATTGGGATATACGATCGGCCACTGAGACTCGTCACCGTCCATTGAACTCAGAATGCGTGTTTAATTCCATGCGTGGCAAGTGACGTTACAATGAAGTTGTCTTTTTAAATCGCCGAGTGATTTACGTGAATACCTATGACCCTCCTATTTCATTAATGTATTTGTAGATCATTAATGCATAATTGTATGTGCTATAAAGAAGGGCCATTGCCCGAAACGTTGCTTGTTTAATATACATAGAGATTCTTTTTTTTCCATTTCTTAGACCACGGTGCTATTGGCACGGCATGTGTAGAGTTGTTTTGTCGTCATTTGAGCGTATATTGTATTATACGACGCGACGTTGGGAGGTGCGTCTTATAATCCGGTATACGGACGAATATGCGCGCGCGTGATTCCCGCTCATGGGCCACCCCTAGGTCGACTCAGCCTTAAAATGAGTACGTTGTGTAAATGTCGCCACCTTCATAGATGCTACTCGCTAACAGCACTTTGCCCCAACAGTCTGTTACGGGCTATGCGGAGGATAAAATTGAGTTACAAAAAAGTGTTACCGAGGTTGGTATAACTTTATTACTTTATTGACATGCGGGGACAAGTTTTAAGTGCGTCGGACTGTCCGAAGCGTCTTATAATCCTGATATTACGGCAAATAATTACCCGTACAATTCAAATGGTGTGATTATTAACAAACATGGAACCATTTACAGCTTGAGTCGATTCGTCGAATCCGCGGAGCATCAAATGACTTCATTCATCACCTCCGATAATGTAGGCCGGTCTTTGTATCAGGACATATATGTATGTAACACCCACGTGTGTACACTGTGAAGGCATATTTCCGAACGGCGTTTGCTTACAATACGTATTTACATCGTCAATACGTAATTACATCATGCAAAGGAACAGCGGGGAATATATTTGGGCGTGCAGAAGATACTCGCATTTCGCACCGATGGTTTAGTCATCAATTGTTGGTTGCACTCAATCCTCGCGAAAGCACTACCATGATACACAATAGAGAACAGCACCTCATTCGAGGATACGTGCAGTATACATATTATGTTCATGAAACGCGCGCGCTTACAGACTCCAATGGAACCGTGTGTATCCACAATCTCGTCCAAACGGATAAACGCGTCATTGTGTGTGTGTGTGCGTGTTCGCGAAAGGAACTTGCCTCTAAAAAGTATGTTAAGGCTACACGAGTGGGGGAGAATCGAGAGTCTTTGTGTCTTTGGTGGGAAGCCGGCGGTAGCGCAGCGATGAGCACTCTGCGCTACGAACCCGGCGTACCGAGTTCAATTCCCGCTCATGGCTAGCACCGGTGACGATTATCTGAACCGGTCCTAGGTCGACTCCGTCTCAAACGAGTAACCCGGTGCGATGCGTGAACATCGCCACTGGGGAGGCAAAGGCGGCCGAGGCGTGGTTGTTGGCCACCCATCCCCTCGTGTGCCGTGCCGACCTTCATAGGTGCTCGCTCACAGCACTTAGCCCCAACAGTCTGTTGAGGCTATACGGGGGTATGGTCGTCTTGGGTGAGTGAACACCAGTACCGGGGGGAGACAGAGGCGGCCGTGTGTGATATTGGCAACACACCACCCAACAATCGTAAGAACACTTGCCCCCCCCAACAGTCTATATCGGCTATGCGGGCGAGGGGGGTGTCTGTCCCTGCTGTGTGTATAACCACAGCTTCAGAAGTTTGTTCTTCCTGTGCTTGTCCCACCTAATGATGATGATGATGATTAATTGTTGTGACTTCACCGAAATAACCTAAGGGTTGTGGATTCGGGCAGTCGCGAAAGCTTCAGATCAAGATATTTTTTGCCGATCTTTGCTGACGGTTGTATATTTAACCCATCCCACGCACAAATCGTAACTTTGTCGTTGTACAGAAAATATGCACACTTGTAATCAAAGTTATTGACTACATCAAAGTAATAAACAAGGCACACGACGATTATGGGCATATAAACGAATATAAAATTAAGAGTCTCCCATTTGCAATAAAAAATATACTTACACCGTACACAATACGTATCATTGAAGCGGCATTGTATTGTAATGCAAACAATGTAAGCATGATGAAGCTATGCTTTTAAATGAATTAATTACGATTGCGTACAGAGGGTGGTTAGATAACTCTAGGCAAACCCTCGTCGTGTTAGGGGGGCGCCTCATCCAGCGGAAGATAATTATCAAAGGATACCAACAACAGCGGCCGTTCGCCACTCAGAGACGGTGACTTCGCGACAGCTCTTGTGCCAGGCTACTGTAGGTGCACCTTGAGGCCACGTGAAGTGTCGAAGGCTTGCAGGAAGGAGGTCACGGGACAAGCTCCAGGTGTTATTGGTTAACCGACTTGAGATGACTGGCAGACGCAACTTTTTTTTGTGTTTTATCCGCCCGGCGCTCCGCTCGTTGTTGTTGGAGGGCGACTGCCTCCAACTGACCAGGACCGTCTTTCACGAACCTCCTCATCCACCACAAGCTATAGAATCAGCCAGCTCCCGTAATGATCTCGGATAAAAATGATCAACATTGATTTATTTACCAGCTAAAGCCCACTGAGCCATATATCTCGTTTTCAGAAGCGACATCGTCACAAATGATAGCTTAACGAAGTGTACGCATGTACAGTGAGGGAAAAAAAGTATTTGATCCCCGGCAAATTTTGTACGTTTGCCTATTGACAAATAAATTATCAGTCTATAATTTTAATGGTAGGTTTATTTTAACAGTGAGAGACAGAATAACAACAACAAAATCCGAAAAAATGCATGTCAAAAATGTTTTAAATTGATTTGCATTTTAATGAGGGAAATAAGTATTTGACCCCCTCTCAATCAGGAAGATTTCTGGCTCCCAGGTGTCTTTTAAACAGGTAATGAGCTGAGATTAGGAGCACACTCTTAAAGGGAGTGCTCCTAATCTCAGCTTGTCACCTGTATATAAGACACCTGTCCACAGAAGCAATCAATCAATCAGATTCCAAACTCTCCACCATGGCCAAGACCAAAGAGCTATCCAAGGATGTCAGGGACAAGATTGTAGACCTACAGAAGGCTGGAATGGGCTACAAGACCATTGCCAAGCAGCTTGGTGAGAAGGTGACAACAGTTGGTGCGATTATTCGCAAATGGCAGAAACACAAAAGAACTGTCAATCTCCCTTGGCCTGGGGCTCCATGCAAGATCTCACCTCGTGGAGTTGCAATGATCATGAGAAGTGAGAACGGTGAGGAATCAGCCCAGAACTACACGGGAGGATCATGTCAATGATCTCAAGGCAGCTGGGACCATAGTCACCAAGAAAACAATTGGTAACACACTATGCCGTGAAGGACAGAAATCCTGCAGCGCCCGCAAGGTCCCCCTACTCAAGAAAGCACATATACATGCCCGTCTGAAGTTTGCCAATGAACATCTGAATGATTCAGAGGACAACTGGGTGAAAGTGTTGTGGTCATATGAGACCAAAATGGAGCTCTTTGGCATCAACTCAACTCGCCGTGTTTGGAGTAGGAATGCTGCCTATGACCCCAAGAACACTATCCCCACCATCAAACATGGAGGTGGAAACATTATGCTTTGGGGTGTTTTCTGCTAAGGGGACAGGACAACTTCACCGCATCAAAGGGACGATGGACGGGGCCATGTACCGTCAAATCTTGGGTGAGAACCTTCTTCCCTCAGCTAGGGCATTGAAAATGGGTCGTGGATGGGTATTCCAGCATGACAATGACCCAAAACACACGGCCAAGGCAACAAAGGAGTGGCTCAAGAAGAAGCCATTAAGGTCCTGGAGTGGCCTAGTCAGTCTCCAGACCTTAATCCCATAGAAAATCTGTGGAGGGAGCTGAAAGTTCGAGTTGCCAAACGTCAGTCTCGAAACATTAATGACTTGGAGAAGATCTGCAAAGAGGAGTGGGACAAAATCCCTCCTGAGATGTGTGCAAACCTGGTAGCCAACTACAAGAAACGTCTGCCCTCTGTGATTGCCAATAAGGGTTTTGCCACCAAGTACTAAGTCATGTTTTGCAGAGGGGTCAAATACTTATTTCCCTCATTAAAATGCAAATGAATTGATACAATTTTTGACATACATTTTTCCGGATTTTTTTGTTGTTATTCTGTCTCTCACTGTTCAAATAAACCTACCATTAAAATTATAGTCTGATCATTTCTTTGTCAGTGGGCAAACGAACAAAATCAGCAGGGGATCAAATACTTTTTTCCCTCACTGTATGTATGTTGAACTTCTTTCGTACCGTGCGAAGCCAACCGTGCAAATCGGAGGTTCGCGTTAAGGACAGCGATCTAAACACAAAAGGCAGTGGGAATTTATCGCAAACAACGAATCCAAAATAATATTTTCAAAAACATCGCCTATTTGAAAAAAAATAATCGCCTATTTGTGTTTTATTTAACACAGCTGCCGAAAACCTCCCATCAGGCCAGCAAACAACAGCACGGTGGACGATATCCTGCACTGTTACCCACTATGAATGAGTACTACTTAGTTTACACGTTTCTAAAGTAAAAAAAAAACGGTTCCCTCGGTGAGATATGAGACGTTGGTAGAGAACCAGCGGTTGAAAAGTTATAAATATTATGATTTAATACGTAGTGTAGTCTTCCTTAAAGGTTAAAACTGCTGTCCAACAAATATATCAAGACCAGTTGCTTTTTTGTGTTTAGTTTGTAGTCCTTCCCCTACACCACCGATTACAGTCAACGTATGCACGTTGAACTTCTTTCGCACCGTACGTAGCCACCCGTGCTAATCGGAGGTGCGAGGGAGAAGGACATCAAACCAAAGACAACGAGAGGCAGTCCTAACGAAATGAGTTTTCAATCTAGATGATTTAAAAGTGTACGTACACCTTAAGTTGTCACGAGCAACCTCTGTATGGAATCTAATTCGGTACAAACGTCAAGATCCGTATTTGCTCTCGTCGTTAGACAAGAAAGAAGGAAATATATTGTTTTATATTTTTAATATACATCTTACGCGGTTACTCATTTGCGTGGAGTCGCTCAATGTACATGGGTAGCGTGCTGGTGCGAGGGCGCAGTGTGTGTGTGTGTTGTATACGCAGCAGGAAACCGGCCGACACAAATATCCCCGTGGGTACGTACGCGCCCGACCTGTAACGCTTCTTTAACAAACAACAGTATTCAAACGTTGAAACTATTTTGTTGTTGTTGCTATCTTCATGGCACGATTCCCCCAAAGGAAGAGTTTCGATACGCAGGGGTTGTATTTTAGCCCTGTCGAAATACTTGTCGCTGTCTCATGATTTGAAACATAATAATAATAAAATAACAAGCGAATGCTTCTGTGTGGCAACGGCGAGCAACCACGTTTGCTTTGAAAGTCTCTCGCCCTTGCTGTCACGAACACAACAACTGCATTGTGCCGTATTGCCATTTAAAGGTGAACAACAAAACGCTTCAGCAAAGTTGTCTTTATCTCATTCAAAACGGATCATACTGTAGACGCGAAGTTACAAATGATCCTTATGGTGGTACCCCGGGGTACCGAATAATACACAATCGGCGAGGCCATTTAAATATTTTATTTCTGGGACACAATTTTTTTCCAGGTGTTTACTTAACCCCTGCGACTGGGGTACCAATCAATCCGACATCAGTGCTACTCCGCGATGTCGAAACGCAAGCGAGGATGATTGTGCCGAGACCCTGAACGCTCGTACGCACCGTGGTGGTGCATCGTGAGTACAGCTCGTCGAGATGAGTCGATTGCCGCATCGCCGACCATCAACAGACTCAAAGTGACTGCATCAGGGACATTGTGCGAGAGCCGGGATACTATGGAACTCCGGGGTACCGCCATGAGGTTCATAAATATATCACTTCTGTTATAAGAATACAATCAACGCGTTTTTCAACAACACTGTGACCTTAAAATGAACAAGGGTCATTGCTCGAAACGTCACCTGTTATTCTTTCTTAAGGTCCCACAATGTTATTGAGGTATTATCGACCACGCTATTTGTGGATTGAAGAAAGTCGGCGCTTTGTAAATGTAATTCATTAAAACTAAAACTCAGCAGTGTTTTTATTTAACCAGGTAAGGCCTTCTGAGCTGTCTAGTATTTTGGTGTTAAAGAAGCGACCTGGCTATCACAAATGGCAGCTGAATTAAGTGGCTTGTCATCGTGCGTATATTTAAAGCAGACAAATCATGTCTGTTACACTTCCCGCAGAACTACACGAGGTTGGAATTGCGTCCAGTTACCATCGTTATCATCACCAACATCGTCATCAACATCAAACCTTTTCCCACGTTCTATTAACAGTGCATGCTCAATTCATGATCACATATTATCTCTGATACATTACGCCTTTGGCCGTGTCGTTTGCTGACTTAAAAATAAATAAAATTTAAAAAAATCGGACGTGGTGGCCATTATCAACCTCGCTACTGTTTTCTAGACGAGGGGTTAGTGGATCACGTAGAGATTGGTGAAACTTCTAAGCCATCTGGGTGTTTGCGTGGTGGCTGGGAAATGGCAGCACGGCAAGCAAGCCCATTGACCTCATCACTGCAGGACCTCTGAGTAATGACCTCCTCTGGAGCATCGTGAGTTTTCTCCAGGGCCTCTGTGTTTCCACCCACACACCAAGACGGAAGACTGCAGTCAAGGAGCTGTAAACCATCACGCGACCTCCGGTCATCTTCGCAGCAGCAGCGGCTTTTTAGCTGACCATCGAACAAAGATGGTTACCGCATCGCCCGCTTTCAGTTGCGCTTCTGCGGCCGTCTGGAACGCTCTTCTTTCTGATATGAGGAAGCCACTTAAGCTACGCATTTTTAAAGCTAAATTTAAAGTGTATTTCTTTCGAACTGCTTTTTGTGTTTAGTTGATTGTCCTTCCCCCGCAATTCCGATACGTACGGTGCAAAAGAAGTTCAACATACATACACAATACTCTTATTTGATTATCAACTGACCAAACATCCTAAAAGCCAGACCCTCCTGAAATTAAGTGTTGAGACTCACTGAAGTGTTTCTTGAAACATAATACAAACGACTGGCAGCTGACATTTGCTAACGTTCTCCAACTGCCATATAAAATTTTCCCCGCAGCGGCAGTACTGTCAATAGGATTTCTCGGAAATTACTCAGCTGATTAAAACTCGTGATTAAACGAGGCACGAATGGGGGTGCTGTGTATAAACGATACACTATGAAGTGGCCTATGACGAACGGCGATCGCATTTACACGTTAGATTCGTCAGCGTTTTTTGAATGGCTGTAATTGTATTAATTTTGCGCGCATCGTGAAAAAAAAGTATTTGTTTTGGTAACATCCTTGTGTGTGTGTGTGCGTACACACACTAGCCACGAAGAGAGGGCTTCAGGGGAGAGTCCTCTACGTGATCCACCAACCCCTTGTCTTGTCGCAAACACTGGACCATTAGCGTGGTTAATAATTACTCTTTGGTTCTGTCGGTAAAGTAACGTAGAAATAAAATAAATTAAATAATATAATACGACGTTTCGATTGCAACACAAGCAGTCGTCATCAGGTAGAAAACAAACCAAGTAAACTTAGAAATGTAATGCAATACAACACAGAGAGTCGGCTAACACAACAGTCAACACCTTACCTGGTTCATTACGTTATTCCAAAGATTGCTAAATTTGAGAGAGAGAGACAAAACACAGACACGGAGACACACAGACAGACACACAAGTAGAGAGAGATAACACAGAGACACACAGACAGAGATAACACAGAGACACAGAGAGAGAGACACACACACAACATAGGCACACAGACAGACACACAAGCAGAGAGAGATAACACAGAGACACACAGACAGACACACAAGCAGAGAGAGACACACACAGAGACACACAGAGAGAGACACACAACATAAACACACAGAGAGAGAACAAAGAGACACAGAGAGAGACACACAACATAGACACACAGACAGACACACAAGCAGAGAGACACAACACAGCCACACAGACAGACACACAAGCAGAGAGAGACAACACAGAGACACACACAGAGAGACACACAACATAGACACACAGAGAGAGAACAAAGAGACACAGAGAGAGACACACAACATAGACACACAGACAGACACACAAGCAGAGAGACACAACACAGACACACAGACAGACACACAAGCAGAGAGAGACACACAGAGACACACAGAGAGAGACACACAACATAGACACACAGAGAGAGAACAAAGAGACACAGAGAGAGACACACAACATAGACACACAGACAGACACACAAGCAGAGAGAGACACACAACACAGACAGATTCACAAGCAGAGAGACACACACAGACACACACAGAGAGAGACAAACAACATAAACACACGTGACTTTACCGAAAGAACCAAAGAGTAATAATTCCTGCAGTCACGAAAGCTTCAAATCAAGTTTGTGATTAATAATGTCTACTACTTTATCCTCATATATATATTTAAAACCGTCAAGCGGCCAGCAACAAACAGCACTCTTCTCAATGTTGTGTAATAGACAAAGAGTGTAACGCGTGTTCTTGAATAGAGCAATGTCATTATTATAATTATTTTGTTTAAAATAATATAATTATAATAAGGGATCTGGGAGAAAAGACGCTGACGATGATGATGAGAGAGGGAATTATACAGTAGAAGGGCGCGAGCAGTGGATTTTAAACAGTGAATTTTAAACAATGCATAAATATAATGCATGATAAACAATGCATTACAAACAATGCATTACAAACAATGCATTACAAACAATGCATTACAAATAATGCATTGTGAACAATGCATTACGAGCAATGTGAATAATCCCTAAATGAAGAAAGTGAACCGGGTAACAATTATACGTGCAATTCACAAGACGTGATACAAGCATGATAGTAATAATGGAACAAACATATGGGTCAACGAGTTAAACAATTTAGCACGTAAAAATCGACAACACATTTATATTTAGATTTAAAGCTTTCGTGACTGCAGGGATTCATATTCTTGGTTTTTTCGGTAAAGTCACGTAGAAGGGAAATATTAAAATAATAATACGTAAATTTCGATTTAAACCTTTCGTGACTGCAAGGATTCATCTTCTTTGGTTCTTTCGGTAAAGTCACGTAGAATGAGAATAAAATAATAAATTGATAAAATAAAATAACACAATAATATTCTCACGACGTTTCGGCCACAACACAAGCGGCCTTCATCAGGTGAAGGGACGAGACTGTCTGGTAGGACAGCGCTGTCCTACCAGACAGTCTCGTCATTCTACGTGACTTTACCGAAAGAACCAAAGAAGATAATAATACATATTTAACTATTTCCCTTCTACGTGACTTTACCGAAATAACCAAGCATATGAAAATAATAAATATTTTATTATTTCCCTTCTACGTGACTTTACCGAAAGAACCAATAATATGCATACATATATATACAACTTCACTACGCTGGTTAGTTAGTTCGTGAGTAGGGGGGGTTCAGGGTGGATCGGGACGGGGAAGGGCGGAGCAGAACCAGTTCAGATTTAACTTGCCACTGATGTCAGCAGTGGCCGTGAATCGAACTCTGCTCGCTGCGTTATTTATTTCACCAGGCAAGGCCCACTGAGCTATACAGATCTGGTTTCAGCAGCCACTTGGCCACAAATCATAGCTTATCACGTGGACATTCATAGCAGCCAAATACTCTAAACGCGTGTTTTGATTCAAAATGTGGAGGGAAAAACCGGAGGAACCGGGGAGAAATCCACGCGGCCACGGGGAGAGAGAGAGAGACAGGCAAACTCCAAATACAACAACAGGCATCAGGGTCTGGATCGAACCTACGACCTCCTGTATACCAGGCGAGGGAGGTAACATCTTGGCAACGTGACGCCCTTAAACGGGGCTCGCGTATGAAACAAAATCAATCGGGGATGTAGTGAAGCACATTGCTCTGTATCCCCGCCATATCCGTGAGGCGAGATCAATACTGATCCTTCGTGAATTTAAGACGTAAATTTTCCCGAGGATTCCCGATCTTACTTTGACCCCTGCTGCATCTTGCCAACTCCTTGCCCAGTCTCCTTCTCAGATCTGATCTCAATGTTGATGTTGATTGCAATTGTTCGCATTCAGCCGTCAGAAGATTGACAAAAAATGACCCGCGTTCGGACCTCGGATGAGATATCAAGGACGTCGCAGCGAATCAATCGTAACTAATTTAAAAATATATAACTATTAGCGTTATATGCATTGCGGATTCGTTTCGCGCAGATTGCATCTCTCACGAATCGCAGAGTGTCGGAACCACAGACCAAAGCTGGAAGGCTGCCAAGCGGCGAGCCAGCGGGCAATAACTGCTCTGCAGTTCTCTGCATATGAAGATGTTTCCAGACAACCCCACGCGCGCCAGTGGGGCTGCCGCAGCAGACACAGCAGTCGCAAAAGACATTCCGGGAAAGCGACGGGTTCGTCCTTCCCCCGCACCTCCGATTTAGCGCGGTTTGGCTGCGTACGGCGCTAAAGAGGCGCAACATGGCACGCACATGCGAGCACGCGCCACTCAGGTAGCAGCGGTAAGGTGACACGCATCATCATTATCATCATCATCATTATCATCATCATTATCATCATCATCATCAACACCGAGGGAGAGAGAGTGGCCGCGCCAGGTCCGTTGGCCACGCGAGGACTCGAACGCGCCAACTCGCATCGAGTTCGCTTCAATCAAGGAGATAAAAAAATTTTAAGTGGGGGGGGGGGGAGAGGGGTTGGTGGGGGGTTGGTGGGGGGCAGGGAACGGAGGGATTCTGTCCGCCCTCCTCCTTGCCGCGCTACTCCTCTGCATTTGATAATTATTCGCCGTGCCCATGGCTAGGCATGCTAATAATTACAAGCACGCTCGCTCCGACGACATTGCGATTATTGTTATTATTGTACAAGTCCAGTGGCGAACACCTATGAACACACCCCCCAGCCGCGCATTTGCCGTATTCACTGGGCGAAATGTGCTTTGGAGAAGGGTCATTGCTCGAAACGTCGACTATATATACTGTATTATTGTGTTAAGGCCACGGTGTTATTGGCGAATGTGTTGAGTGCTTGTGTTATTGGTGGCGTAGCGGTCAGCGGCTGACCGCTGACCGCGACGAACCCGGCCACCCAAGATCGATTCCCGCTCACGGCCAACATCGGTGCCGATTATCCGAACCGGTACTGGGCCTCCCCTAGGTCGACTCGGCCTCAAACGAGCACCGGCTGCGGTGTGTAAACATCGCCACTCGGGAGGCAAAGGGGGTCGGGCGTGGTTCTTGGCTACCCACCCCCTCATGTGCCGTATAAAGCCGGCCTTCACCGGTGCCCGCTATAACAGCACTTGCCCCAATAGTCTGCCGATGCCACGCGGGAGATCTTTGTCTTTGTTGTTGTACTCACGAGGGGTGAGCCTGCCTCGCTAGCGACGCCTGTTGACAGATTTGTGGATCGCGGGGCGGCATCGCGGACGCCGCGATCATCAAACAACTTCGACCGTGCTGAGTCGACGACCCCAATTGTATTTAAATGTATAATGATTATTAAATGTGTAATCGTCGTCATCATTATTATTCTCCTGTTAATTAGTGTATGCTCTCGTGATATGTTTTTATCTTCTTGGTTCTTTCGGTAAAGTCACGTAGAATGGCAATAAAATAATAAAAATAAAACATAATTAAATAAAATTCTCACGACGTTTCGGCCACAACACAAGTAGCCTTCTTCAGGTGAAGAAACAGGACTGTCCAGAAGACAGCGCTTGAGTGAACACTTCCAAGCATGGACAGCGTCTTTTAAGCTGTGTGGGCGGAATTAACATGAGATATTATTAGACTGAAACTTGAAATGTAAAGTACGCGCTCGCTATTCAATTCACGTTCTCCGTTTTAGATTTAGTGCCGCTTGTATCCGCGGTTTCTTTTTTTGATTGTGTTGCTGCTTTTCATTGAATGCATTTTGCAGAGTTTTATCGTTCGCCAGGTCTCGCTGCTGGAATAATGTTTGGGTCATGTGACGTACATTTTCGTTTCCACGTTCCGTTGTGAGTGATGAGTGATGTCCATGATTAGAGAGAATATTAGTGACGCCCCGTGAATAGAGAAGAGTTTCGTGAAGAGATAGATTAGTGCGCCCCTTGATTAGAGAGGAGTTTCGTGAGCCCCGTGAATCGAGAGATGAGTGAGTCTCGTGAATAGAGAGAATAGTGGGCACCACGAATATAAAATATACGAATAGAGACATTCGTGAGCCCCGCGGATAGAGACATTCGTGAGCCCCGTGAAGATAGATAAGCGAGTGGTGAGCCCCGTGAAGAGGTAGAGAACAAGGCTCATAAACATTTCGTTTGGATGTTGGTGGCTGAAAACCCACGAACGCCGCTTGAATTATCGGGCAAACTTAGCACGTGCCTAAGACTCGAAATTAATTATTATAATTGTCGTTTACTGATTACCATTAGGGGTGCGAAGCTGAAATTTACCGGTGACCAATAAGTAGTTTTAGTAGCTATATATACACACAGAGAGATAGACAAAGATCCCCCCTATAGCCTCAACTGTTAGCGAGTGACACCTATGAAGGCCGGAACGGTACACGAAGGGGTGGGTGGCCAGCACCACGCCCGACCGCCTTTGTCTCCCCAGTGGCGATGTGTACACACCGCACCAGGTATTCTGGCCTTGAGGCTGAGGCGACAGAGAGGAGAAGCATGGGACCGTTTCAAATAATCGTCACCGTGAAGCGGGTATCGAACTCGGGTCGCCGGGTTCGTAGCGCAGCGCGCTAACCGTTACACCACCGCTCCCCACCCACATACACACACGCGCACATACTATAAACAGACTATAATAACGATATCGACTCGGAACACGTGGGTTCATTGTTGCCGTATCGACACCGTGCGAGCGCAACTTCATAGCCGCGCGTCTTCACGGCCGTTCGGCCGTAGCTCTCACGGCAATAGGTGCGTGGTGTTCAGTGACGATCCCGGAATTCACACTAACATCACCACCGATATCCCCGCCACCACCCGACGCAGCGAATTAGTAAGGGTTTTGTGTCACGTCAACTTCTTCATTAACACTCCGATTAATATATAAACATAGACGCGTGTGTGTGTGTGTATATATATTTAAGAACCCGGCGACCCGAGTTCGATTCCCGCTCGCGGCCAAAACCAGTGACGATTATCTGAATCGGCCCTGTGCCTCTCCTAGGTCTACTCAGCCTCAAATGAGCACCTGGTGCGGTGTGCAAACATCGCCACTAGGGAGACAAAGGCGGCCGGGGGTGGTGCTGGCCACCCACCCCCTCGTGTGCCGTGCCGGCCTTCATCGCTGCTCCCCGCCAACAGCACTTGCCCCAACAGTCTGTTCAGGCTGTACGGGGAATCTTTGTATATAAACCTCATGAAGTTACCAAACTATTCATGGACGCTGACCAAAATGTCGCTCGGCCACGGAAATAAACTTAACCACCGCGGAATAATTATATATATATTTACGTACGTACGTTGAACTTTTTTCGCACCGTACGTAGCCGAGTGTGCGTTATCGGAGGTGCGAAGCCGACCGCGATAAGCAACGCGCAGCAGCAGCAGCAGCATACCAAGCCGTCGTTTCCATCTCAGAGCGCCCTATAACGTAAGCGTTCGGGGACGATTCGCCAAGGCCGGTGAGCACGGTCGGCTACGTACGATGCGAACAAATTTCAACAAACGCGCAAAAAAAAACATGCTGATTGAATTATCAAGCGACGAAACTTCCCAAAAGGCCAAACCCTCCTGGGCACCAAGAGTATGCAAAACGTGCGCGGCGATCGTTAAAGTTTTGAAGTTTTGTTGACGAAAGTTGTCGCAAGTCAGCTGGGTTAGGACCGGCGAGAAACAAACTTTTAGCGCACTATTTTACACGCAGGGCGACTGGACCGCAGCGCAGACGAAGACTTTATAACCTCACGTCATGATTGGCGTATGGGGAGGGGGGGGGCTCGGGGCGACCTTTATTAATTTATTTTAAGTAGTTTACAAATTAAGATTTAAAATAAATGTATTGTCGGCACCCGCGATTCCTCATTATGCGTGGGACAAAGCGAACCTCTGTCCCCACCCCTCCCCCCCCCCGCATCAAAATATAGAAGTCAAACTCCGCCTATGATTAACATTAAACACCAAGGATAGCATATTTAAGAATCACAGTTAAGAGACAAACAACATTATATATACGAGTGCAAATATTCAATTAATATTTAATTAAAGAAAAAAACGGTGTATTTATGAATATGCATCGGGTTAACCAAAACTTCACGGCCAATGAAGTTTTTGTTGGTATACTGGTAACCAACAAAATAACCCCAAACACGTGTGGCACTGCGTTGGTGGTGGTGCACTGGACACAAATAATAATAATCATCATCATCGTAATAATATCGACAACAACAGTAGTAGCAACGCGTTCGTCAATAACACTGCGCGGAAATCAATGAAAACAAACATCAGACATAAGGCGACGTTTCGGGCAATGGACCAACTTCGTCGCAGAGAGACGACGTGCCATTGGCGGACAGTCGACACCTTTCCGCTATGATTAAGGACGATTGCCAGAAAAGTCCCCCATTTTATGTAGAATTATATACAGTACGTAAATATTTCAATGTTTAACATGTCATTTGCAAGGGTGTCCAAATGACGCACACACGCATAGCAAACACGTGATGACCACTAAGAAAAACATTGTTTAACCTACATCGCATATAGCACTTTAAATGCATCCATACAATGAACATCACATGAAATATAATACATCAACACACACATATATATAAAATAAAAATTGCTTCGAGTTTCCTGTCTGGCTGCTGGCTGGGCTCCTTCTCCACCACAACGTCAATTATATATATTGTTCGTGGCTGCTGCGAGCCGTTGCCACCGAAACTAGCTGGGTAACTGGCTACACGGGATTTCCGTGTAACAAATAAAGGTTTGAGTTGCGTGTGTAAAATGGCGAAAGAAGAATGAGTTCGGAAGATGGTTTTAAATAAAACAATCCAAATAATCGAGAGGTGACACCAGAAGATGTGGGAGTAACGAATATGGAAGAGGGACATTATTTATTTAAAATAACTTTTTAATTCTGTGCTCCTATTAATGCAATTGTTTCGCGAGACCTGTGGGGTCTCTACTCGTCTATACAGGGAAGGGCGTAATTATAATAATAACAATTTGCTAAACCTTGGCCAAAATATCTGGACTTATCTTCATATAAATCAATGCATAGATTTATGTCTATATTATTATGGTTGCACTTTATTAATCTCTAAATTCTGCCATTACATACAATGAAACAAGAAATGGTATAAAAGCAAAAACAGAGAAATGTAATACAATATACACCATTAAACATTATTGTAATAAATAAATAAAAGGTCCATCCCATGTGTTAGTGATTTTTTTAAATATTTTAGGCAGTTAATTAGTTTTCAAATTTAGATTTTTTTTCCTGGAAGATTTGGTCCCGCCCCAATGTTGACTCCATGGCTACGGCCTTGATACAGGGTGGCCCTAAACTAAGAATACGAACACCGTTATTGCATTTATTTGAACAAATCACATAGGGTTACTTAATTTATATTCTTATCTCTTTCGGTAAAGTCACTTATATATATTTTATTATTTTATTGTTTCCCTTCAACGTGACTTTACCGAAAGAGCTAAGAATATGAATTACTGCAGTCACGAAAGCTTTAAATAAAAATAAATACTTAATTTATGTTTACAAATGTTATAAAACTGACTGCCATGAGCATCCTTGCTTACTGCATGAATTCTCTTTTGAAATTAATTCAGGACTTGTTTTAAATGTATACATAAATATTGCAGCCGCCTTCTTTTGCATAAACAAAGCAACGATTTAAACACGCTAGTCGTTGCTCAATGTTCTTGGCAATTGTTTTCAAAATACCAACTGAAAAGGAAAAAAAAACGTCGATGTTAACAAGGAAAATAGCATTTTAATTTTCAATGTTACCTTCCAAACATAAACAACTGTCGGAACTCAGATTTCCTCTTAAGTGCCCGTGCAAGTTCGTCGCTCTGCTCTGCAGACCCATGAGCGTGTGCTTTGTTACTAGTGTATGTGCTTTGTATGTGATGCGTTCGACCAGCCTTGCTGTTGTTGTAGTATTTGCCGTGCTGCTCGTAAACTCGACGTTGATGCACGACATTGCCATTCGGAACTTGAGCCTGCAGCACCTGTTTATGGATTGGTTGGTCCGTGGGGTTTTTTTTGGATGGGGATGGGGAGGTAACCAGGCCCCTAGCCCTAGAAAAAATGAGCATTAATTCCCAATAGATTATTTTTTTTACCTGTCCCAGGACAAACTGAAACCTAAAAATATAGCGAGCAATAGAACGCTCATCCTTCTCTTGAAGAGGCGATTGGTGCTGAACTTCACGGTTCGAATCAGGCTGGATGCCCGGGTTATCGCTGTCATTAACTACCCTGCACTGTTAGTAACACGGTACTGGTAATACCCTACACTGTTAGTAACACTGTCCTGGTACTACTCTACACTGTTAGTAACACTGTACTGGTACTACCCTACACTGTTAGTAACACTGTACTGGTACTACTCTACACTGTTAGTAACACTGTACTGGTACTACTCTACACTGTTAGTATCACTGTACTGGTACTACTCTACACTGTTAGTAACACTGTACTGGTACTACCCTGCACTGTTAGTACCACTGTCCTGGTACTACTCTACACTGTTAGTAACACTGTACTGGTACTACTCTACACTGTTAGTAACACTGTCCTGGTACTACCCTACATTGTTAGTAACACTGTACTGGTACTACCCTGCACTGTTAGTAACACTGTACTGGTACTACCCTACACTGTTAGTAACACTGCCCTGGTACTACCCTACACTGTTAGTAACACTGTACTGGTATTACTCTACACTGTTAGTAACACTGTACTGGTACTACCATACACTATTAGTAACACTGTACTGGTACTACTCAACACTGTTAGTAACACTGTCCTGGTACTACCCTGCATTGTTAGTAACACTGTACTGGTACTACCATACACTGTTAGTATCACTGTACTGGTACTACTCTACATTGTTAGTAACACTGTACTGGTACTACCCTGCACTGTTAGTAACACTGTACTGGTACTATCCTACACTGTTAGTAACACTGTACTGGTACTACCCTGCACTGTTAGTAACACTGTACTGGTACTAACCTACACTGTTAGTAACACTGTACTGGTACTACGCTACACTGTTAGTAACACTGTCCTGGTACTACTCTACATTGTTAGTAACACTGTACTGGTACTAACCTACACTGTTAGTAACACTGTACTGGTACTACGCTACACTGTTAGTAACACTGTCCTGGTACTACTCTACATTGTTAGTAACACTGTACTAGTACTACCCTACACTGTTAGTAACACTGTCCTGGTACTACCCTACACTGTTAGTAACACTGTACTGGTACTACTCTACACTGTTAGTAACACTGTCCTGGTACTACCCTACACTGTTAGTAACACTGTACTGGTACTACTCTACACTGGTAGTAACACTGTACTGGTACTACCCTGCACTGTTAGTAACACTGTACTGGTACTACCCTACACTGTTAGTAACACTGTACTGGTACTAACCTACACTGTTAGTAACACTGTACTGGTACTACTCTACACTGTTAGTAACACTGTACTGGTACTACTCTACACTGTTAGTAACACTGTACTGGTACTACCCTACACTGTTAGTAACACTGTCCTGGTACTACCCTACCCTTTTAGTAAGACTGTACTGGTACTACCCTACACTGTTAGTAACACTGTCCTGGTACTACCCTGCACTGTTAGTAACACTGTCCTGGTACTACCCTACCCTGTTAGTAAGACTGTACTGGTACTACCCTACACTGTTAGTAACACTGTCCTGGTACTACCCTACCCTGTTAGTAACACTGTCCTGGTACTAACCTACACTGTTAGTAACACTGTCCTGGTACTACCCTGCACTGTTAGTAACACTGTACTGGTACTAACCTATACTGTTAGTAACACTGTACTGGTACTACTCTACACTGTTAGTAACACTGTCCTGGTACTACCCTACCCTGTTAGTAAGACTGTACTGGTACTACCCTACACTGTTAGTAACACTGTACTGGTACTAACCTATACTGTTAGTAACACTGTACTGGTACTACCCTACACTGTTAGTAACACTGTCCTGGTACTACCCTACACTGTTAGTAACACTGTCCTGGTACTACTCTACACTGTTAGTAACACTGTACTGGTACTACTCTACACTGTTAGTAACTCTGTACTGGTACTACCATACACTGTTAGTAACACTGTCCTGGTACTACCCTACACTGTTAGTAACACTGTACCGGTACTACCCTGCACTGTTAGTAACACTGTCCTGGTGCTACCCTGCACTGTTAGTAACACTGTCCTGGTACTACTCTACACTGTTAGTAACACTGTACTGGTACTAAACTACACTGTTAGTAACACTGTACTGGTAATACCCTGCACTGTTAGTAACACTGTCCTGGTACTACTCTACACTGTTAGTAACACTGTACTGGTACTACTCTACACTGTTAGTAACACTGTACTGGTACTACCCTGCACTGTTAGTAACACTGTACTGGTACTACCCTACACTGTTAGTAACACTGTCCTGGTACTACCCTGCACTGTTAGTAACACTGTACTGGTACTACTCTACACTGTTAGTAACACTGTACTGGTACTACCCTACACTGTTAGTAACACTGTACTGGTACTACTCTACACTGTTAGTAACACTGTCCTGGTACTACCCTACACTGTTAGTAACACTGTCCTGGTACTACCCTACACTGTTAGTAAAACTGTACTGGTACTACCCTACATTGTTAGTAACACTGTACTGGTACTACCCTGCACTGTTAGTAACACTGTACTGGTACTACTCTACACTGTTAGTAACACTGTCCTGGTACTACCCTACACTGTTAGTAACACTGTCCTGGTACTACCCTACACTGTTAGTAACACTGTACTGGTACTACCCTACACTGTTAGTAACACTGTACTGGTACTACCCTGCACTGTTAGTAACACTGTACTGGTACTACCATGCACTGTTAGTAACACTGTACTGGTACTACCCTACACTGTTAGTAACACTGTCCTGGTACTACCCTGCACTGTTAGTAACACTGTACTGGTACTACCCTACACTGTTAGTAACACTGTACTGGTACTACTCTACACTGTTAGTAACACTGTACTGGTACTACTCTACACTGTTAGTAACACTGTACTGGTACTACCCTACACTGTTAGTAACACTGTCCTGGTGCTACCCTACACTGTTAGTAACACTGTACTGGTACTACTCTACACTGTTAGTAACACTGTACTGGTACTACCCTGCACTGTTAGTAACACTGTACAGGCACTACCCTACACTGTTAGTAACACTGTACTGGTACTACTCTACACTGTTAGTAACACTGTACTGGTACTACCATACACTGTTAGTAACACTGTCCTGGTACTACCCTGCACTGTTAGTAACACTGTACTGGTACTACCCTACACTGTTAGTAACATTGTACTGGTACTACCCTACACTGTTAGTAACACTGTACTGGTACTACTCTACACTGTTAGTAACACTGTACTGGTACTATCCTACACTGTTAGTAACACTGTACTGGTACTACCCTACACTGTTAGTAACACTGTACTGGTAATACCCTGCACTGTTAGTAACACTGTACTGGTACTACCCTGCACTGTTAGTAACACTGTACTGGTACTACCCTGCACTGTTAGTAACACTGTACTGGTACTACCCTACACTGTTAGTAACACTGTACTGGTACTACTCTACACTGTTAGTGACACTGTCCTGGTACTACTCTACACTGTTAGTAACACTGTACTGGTACTACTCTACACTGGTAGTAACACTGTACTGGTACTACTCTACACTGTTAGTAACACTGTACTGGTACTAACCTACACTGCTAGTAACACTGTGTTGGTACTACTCTACATTGTTAGTAACACTGTACTGGTACTACCCTACACTGTTAGTAACACTGTACTGGTACTACTCTACACTGTTAGTAACACTGTACTGGTACTACCCTACACTGTTAGTAACACTGTACTGGTACTACTCTACACTGTTAGTAACACTGTACTGGTACTATCCTACACTGTTAGTAACACTGTACTGGTACTATCCTACACTGTTAGTAACACTGTCCTGGTACTACCATACACTGTTAGTAACACTGTACTGGTACTACCCTACACTGTTAGTAACACTGTACTGGTACTACTCTACACTGTTAGTAACACTGTACTGGTACTACCATACACTGTTAGTAACACTGTACTGGTACTACCCTATACTGTTAGTAACACTGTACTGGTACTACCCTACACTGTTAATAACACTGTACTGGTACTACTCTACACTGTTAGTAACACTGTCCTGGTACTACCCTACACTGTTAGTAACACTGTCCTGGTACTACTCTACATTGTTAGTAACACTGTACTGGTACTACCCTGCACTGTTAGTAACACTGTACTGGTACTATCCTACACTGTTAGTAACACTGTACTGGTACTACCCTACACTGTTAGTAACACTGTACTGGTACTAACCTACACTGTTAGTAACACTGTACTGGTACTACGCTACACTGTTAGTAACACTGTCCTGGTACTACTCTACATTGTTAGTAACACTGTACTGGTACTAACCTACACTGTTAGTAACACTGTACTGGTACTACGCTACACTGTTAGTAACACTGTCCTGGTACTACTCTACATTGTTAGTAACACTGTACTAGTACTACCCTACACTGTTAGTAACACTGTCCTGGTACTACCCTACACTGTTAGTAACACTGTACTGGTACTACTCTACACTGTTAGTAACACTGTCCTGGTACTACCCTACACTGTTAGTAACACTGTACTGGTACTACTCTACACTGGTAGTAACACTGTACTGGTACTACCCTGCACTGTTAGTAACACTGTACTGGTACTACCCTACACTGTTAGTAACACTGTACTGGTACTAACCTACACTGTTAGTAACACTGTACTGGTACTACTCTACACTGTTAGTAACACTGTACTGGTACTACTCTACACTGTTAGTAACACTGTACTGGTACTACCCTACACTGTTAGTAACACTGTCCTGGTACTACCCTACCCTTTTAGTAAGACTGTACTGGTACTACCCTACACTGTTAGTAACACTGTCCTGGTACTACCCTGCACTGTTAGTAACACTGTCCTGGTACTACCCTACCCTGTTAGTAAGACTGTACTGGTACTACCCTACACTGTTAGTAACACTGTCCTGGTACTACCCTGCACTGTTAGTAACACTGTACTGGTACTACCTTGCACTGTTAGTAACACTGTACTGGTACTACCCTGCACTGTTAGTAACACTGTACTGGTACTAACCTATACTGTTAGTAACACTGTACTGGTACTACTCTACACTGTTAGTAACACTGTCCTGGTACTACCCTACCCTGTTAGTAAGACTGTACTGGTACTACCCTACACTGTTAGTAACACTGTACTGGTACTAACCTATACTGTTAGTAACACTGTACTGGTACTACCCTACACTGTTAGTAACACTGTCCTGGTACTACCCTACACTGTTAGTAACACTGTCCTGGTACTACTCTACACTGTTAGTAACACTGTACTGGTACTACTCTACACTGTTAGTAACTCTGTACTGGTACTACCATACACTGTTAGTAACACTGTCCTGGTACTACCCTACACTGTTAGTAACACTGTACCGGTACTACCCTGCACTGTTAGTAACACTGTCCTGGTGCTACCCTGCACTGTTAGTAACACTGTCCTGGTACTACTCTACACTGTTAGTAACACTGTACTGGTACTAAACTACACTGTTAGTAACACTGTACTGGTAATACCCTGCACTGTTAGTAACACTGTCCTGGTACTACTCTACACTGTTAGTAACACTGTACTGGTACTACTCTACACTGTTAGTAACACTGTACTGGTACTACCCTGCACTGTTAGTAACACTGTACTGGTACTACCCTACACTGTTAGTAACACTGTCCTGGTACTACCCTGCACTGTTAGTAACACTGTACTGGTACTACTCTACACTGTTAGTAACACTGTACTGGTACTACCCTACACTGTTAGTAACACTGTACTGGTACTACTCTACACTGTTAGTAACACTGTCCTGGTACTACCCTACACTGTTAGTAACACTGTCCTGGTACTACCCTACACTGTTAGTAAAACTGTACTGGTACTACCCTACATTGTTAGTAACACTGTACTGGTACTACCCTGCACTGTTAGTAACACTGTACTGGTACTACTCTACACTGTTAGTAACACTGTCCTGGTACTACCCTACACTGTTAGTAACACTGTCCTGGTACTACCCTACACTGTTAGTAACACTGTACTGGTACTACCCTACACTGTTAGTAACACTGTACTGGTACTACCCTGCACTGTTAGTAACACTGTACTGGTACTACCATGCACTGTTAGTAACACTGTACTGGTACTACCCTACACTGTTAGTAACACTGTCCTGGTACTACCCTGCACTGTTAGTAACACTGTACTGGTACTACCCTACACTGTTAGTAACACTGTACTGGTACTACTCTACACTGTTAGTAACACTGTACTGGTACTACTCTACACTGTTAGTAACACTGTACTGGTACTACCCTACACTGTTAGTAACACTGTCCTGGTGCTACCCTACACTGTTAGTAACACTGTACTGGTACTACTCTACACTGTTAGTAACACTGTACTGGTACTAACCTACACTGTTAGTAACACTGTACTGGTACTACTCTACACTGTTAGTAACACTGTACTGGTACTACTCTACACTGTTAGTAACACTGTACTGGTACTACCATACACTGTTAGTAACACTGTCCTGGTACTACCCTGCACTGTTAGTAACACTGTACTGGTACTACCCTACACTGTTAGTAACATTGTACTGGTACTACCCTACACTGTTAGTAACACTGTACTGGTACTACTCTACACTGTTAGTAACACTGTACTGGTACTACCCTACATTGTTAGTAACACTGTACTGGTACTACCCTACACTGTTAGTAACACTGTACTGGTAATACCCTGCACTGTTAGTAACACTGTACTGGTACTACCCTGCACTGTTAGTAACACTGTACTGGTACTACCCTACACTGTTAGTAACACTGTACTGGTACTACCCTGCACTGGTAGTAACACTGTACTGGTACTACTCTACACTGTTAGTAACACTGTACTGGTACTAACCTATACTGTTAGTAACACTGTACTGGTACTACTCTACACTGTTAGTAACACTGTCCTGGTACTACCCTACCCTGTTAGTAAGACTGTACTGGTACTACCCTACACTGTTAGTAACACTGTACTGGTACTAACCTATACTGTTAGTAACACTGTACTGGTACTACCCTACACTGTTAGTAACACTGTCCTGGTACTACCCTACACTGTTAGTAACACTGTCCTGGTACTACTCTACACTGTTAGTAACACTGTACTGGTACTACTCTACACTGTTAGTAACTCTGTACTGGTACTACCATACACTGTTAGTAACACTGTCCTGGTACTACCCTACACTGTTAGTAACACTGTACCGGTACTACCCTGCACTGTTAGTAACACTGTCCTGGTGCTACCCTGCACTGTTAGTAACACTGTCCTGGTACTACTCTACACTGTTAGTAACACTGTACTGGTACTAAACTACACTGTTAGTAACACTGTACTGGTAATACCCTGCACTGTTAGTAACACTGTCCTGGTACTACTCTACACTGTTAGTAACACTGTACTGGTACTACTCTACACTGTTAGTAACACTGTACTGGTACTACCCTGCACTGTTAGTAACACTGTACTGGTACTACCCTACACTGTTAGTAACACTGTCCTGGTACTACCCTGCACTGTTAGTAACACTGTACTGGTACTACTCTACACTGTTAGTAACACTGTACTGGTACTACCCTACACTGTTAGTAACACTGTACTGGTACTACTCTACACTGTTAGTAACACTGTCCTGGTACTACCCTACACTGTTAGTAACACTGTCCTGGTACTACCCTACACTGTTAGTAAAACTGTACTGGTACTACCCTACATTGTTAGTAACACTGTACTGGTACTACCCTGCACTGTTAGTAACACTGTACTGGTACTACTCTACACTGTTAGTAACACTGTCATGGTACTACCCTACACTGTTAGTAACACTGTCCTGGTACTACCCTACACTGTTAGTAACACTGTACTGGTACTACCCTACACTGTTAGTAACACTGTACTGGTACTACCCTGCACTGTTAGTAACACTGTACTGGTACTACCATGCACTGTTAGTAACACTGTACTGGTACTACCCTACACTGTTAGTAACACTGTCCTGGTACTACCCTGCACTGTTAGTAACACTGTACTGGTACTACCCTACACTGTTAGTAACACTGTACTGGTACTACTCTACACTGTTAGTAACACTGTACTGGTACTACTCTACACTGTTAGTAACACTGTACTGGTACTACCCTACACTGTTAGTAACACTGTCCTGGTGCTACCCTACACTGTTAGTAACACTGTACTGGTACTACTCTACACTGTTAGTAACACTGTACTGGTACTAACCTACACTGTTAGTAACACTGTACTGGTACTACTCTACACTGTTAGTAACACTGTACTGGTACTACTCTACACTGTTAGTAACACTGTACTGGTACTACCATACACTGTTAGTAACACTGTCCTGGTACTACCCTGCACTGTTAGTAACACTGTACTGGTACTACCCTACACTGTTAGTAACATTGTACTGGTACTACCCTACACTGTTAGTAACACTGTACTGGTACTACTCTACACTGTTAGTAACACTGTACTGGTACTACCCTACATTGTTAGTAACACTGTACTGGTACTACCCTACACTGTTAGTAACACTGTACTGGTAATACCCTGCACTGTTAGTAACACTGTACTGGTACTACCCTGCACTGTTAGTAACACTGTACTGGTACTACCCTACACTGTTAGTAACACTGTACTGGTACTACCCTGCACTGGTAGTAACACTGTACTGGTACTACTCTACACTGTTAGTAACACTGTACTGGTACTACTCTACACTGTTAGTAACACTGTACTGGTACTACTCTACACTGGTAGTAACACTGTACTGGTACTAACCTGCACTGGTAGTAACACTGTACTGGTACTACCCTACACTGTTAGTACCACTGTACTGGTACTACTCTACACTGTTAGTAACACTGTACTGGTACTAACCTACACTGCTAGTAACACTGTCCTGGTACTACTCTACATTGTTAGTAACACTGTACTGGTACTACCCTACACTGTTAGTAACACTGTACTGGTACTACCCTGCACTGTTAGTAACACTGTACTGGCACGTCCCTACACTGTTAGTAACACTGTACTGGTACTACCCTACACTGTTAGTAACACTGTACTGGTACTATCCTACACTGTTAGTAACACTGTACTGGTACTATCCTACACTGTTAGTAACACTGTCCTGGTACTACCATACACTGTTAGTAACACTGTACTGGTACTACCCTACACTGTTAGTAACACTGTACTGGTACTACTCTACACTGTTAGTAACACTGTACTGGTACTACTCTACACTGTTAGTAACACTGTACTGGTACTACCCTACACTGTTAGTAACACTGTACTGGTACTACCCTACACTGTTAGTAACACTGTACTGGTACTACTCTACACTGTTAGTAACACTGTCCTGGTACTACCCTACACTGTTAGTAACACTGTCCTGGTACTACTCTACATTGTTAGTAACACTGTACTGGTACTACCCTGCACTGTTAGTAACACTGTACTGGTACTAACCTACACTGTTAGTAACACTGTCCTGGTACTACTCTACATTGTTAGTAACACTGTACTGGTATTACCCTACACTGTTAGTAACACTGTACTGGTACTACTCTACACTGTTAGTAACACTGTACTGGTACTACCCTACATTGTTAGTAACACTGTACTGGTACTATCCTACACTGTTAGTAACACTGTCCTGGTACTACTCTACATTGTTAGTAACACTGTACTGGTACTATCCCACACTGTTAGTAACACTGTCCTGGTACTACCCTGCACTGTTAGTAACACTGTACTGGTACTACCTTGCACTGTTAGTAACACTGTCCTGGTACTACCCTACACTGTTAGTAACACTGTCCTGGTACTACTCTACACTGTTAGGAACACTGTCCTGGTACTACCCTGCACTGTTAGTAACACTGTACTGGTACTACTCTACACTGTTAGTAACACTGTACTGGTACTACCCTGCACTGTTAGTAACACTGTACTGGTACTAACCTACACTGTTAGTAACACTGTACTGGTACTACTCTACACTGTTAGTAACATTGTACTGGTACTACCCTGCACTGTTAGTAACACTGTCCTGGAACTACTCTACATTGTTAGTAACACTGTACTGGTACTACCCTGCACTGTTAGTAACACTGTACTGGTACTAACCTACACTGTTAGTAACTGTACTGGTACTACCCTATACTGTTAGTAACACTGTCCTGGTACTACTCTACATTGTTAGTAACACTGTACTGGTACTACCCTGCACTGTTAGTAACACTGTACTGGTACTACCTTGCACTGTTAGTAACACTGTACTGGTACTACTCTACACTGTTAGTAACACTGTCCTGGTACTACCCTGCACTGTTAGTAACACTGTACTGGTACTAATCTACACTGTTAGTAACACTGTACTGGTACTACCCTGCACTGTTAGTAACACTGTACTGGTACTACTCTACACTGTTAGTAACACTGTACTGGTACTACCCTACACTGTTAGTAACACTGTACTGGTACTACTCTACACTGTTAGTAACACTGTACTAGTACTACTCTACACTGTTAGTAACACTGTCCTGGTACTACCCTACACTGTTAGTAACACTGTACTGGTACTACTCAACACTGTTAGTAACACTGTACTGGTACTACCCTGCACTGTTAGTAACACTGTCCTGGTACTACCCTACACTGTTAGTAACACTGTACTGGTACTACCCTGCATTGTTAGTAACACTGTCCTGGTACTACCCTACACTGTTAGTAACACTGTACTGGTACTACCCTGCACTGTTAGTAACACTGTCCTGGTACTACCCTACACTGTTAGTAACACTGTACTGGTACTACCCTGCACTGTTAGTTACACTGTCCTGGTACTACTCTACACTGTTAGTAACACTGTACTGGTACTAACCTACACTGTTAGTAACACTGTACTGGTACTACCCTACACTGTTAGTAACACTGTACTGATACTGTCCTACATTGTTAGTAACACTGTACTGGTACTACTCTACACTGTTAGTAACACTGTCCTGGTACTACCCTGCACTGTTAGTAACACTGTGCTGGTACTAACCTACACTGTTAGTAACACTGTCCTGGTACTACCCTGCACTGTTAGTAACACTGTACTGGTACTACTCTACACTGTTAGTAACACTGTACTGGTACTGTCCTACATTGTTAGTAACACTGTACTGGTACTACTATACACTGTTAGTAACACTGTCCTGGTACTACCCTGCACTGTTAGTAACACTGTGCTGGTACTAACCTACACTGTTAGTAACACTGTCCTGGTACTACCCTGCACTGTTAGTAACACTGTACTGGTACTAACCTATACTGTTAGTAACACTGTACTGGTACTACTCTACACTGTTAGTAACACTGTACTGGTACTACTCTACACTGTTAGTAACACTGTACTGGTACTACTCTACACTGTTAGTAACACTGTACTGGTACTACTCTACACTGTTAGTAACACTGTACTGGTACTACCCTACACTGTTAGTAACACTGTACTGGTACTAACCTACACTGTTAGTAACACTGTACTGGTACTACTCTACACTGTTAGTAACACTGTACTGGTACTACTCTACACTGTTAGTAACACTGTACTGGTACTACCCTACACTGTTAGTAACACTGTACTGGTACTAACCTACACTGTTAGTAACACTGTACTGGTACTACTCTACACTGTTAGTAACACTGTACTGGTACTACTCTACACTGTTAGTAACACTGTACTGGTACTAACCTACACTGTTAGTAACACTGTCCTGGTACTACCTTACACTGTTAGTAACACTGTACTGGTACTACTCTATACTGTTAGTAACACTGTCCTGGTACTACCATACACTGTTAGTAACACTGTACTGGTACTACCCTGCACTGGTAGTAACACTGTACTGGTACTACCCTACATTGTTAGTAACACTGTCCTGGTACTACTCTACACTGTTAGTAACACTGTACTGGTACTAGCCTGCACTGTTAGTAACACTGTCCTGGTACTACTCTACACTGTTAGTAACACTGTACTGGTACTACCCTACACTGTTAGTAACACTGTACTGGTACTACCCTGCACTGGTAGTAACACTGTACTGGTACTATCCTACACTGTTAGTAACACTGTACTGGTACTACTCTACACTGTTAGTAACACTGTCCTGGTACTACCCTGCACTGTTAGTAACACTGTACTAGTACTACCCTGCACTGGTAGTAACACTGTACTGGTACTACCCTACACTGTTAGTAACACTCTCCTGGTACTACTCTACACTGGTAGTAACACTGTACTGGTACTACCCTACACTGTTAGTAACACTGTCCTGGTACTACCATACACTGTTAGTAACACTGTACTGGTACTACCATACACTGTTAGTAACACTGTACTGGTACTACCCTGCACTGTTAGTAACACTGTACTGGTACTACTCTACACTGTTAGTAACACTGTACTGGTACTACCCTACACTGTTAGTAACACTGTACTGGTACTACCCTACACTGTTAGTAACACTGTACTGGTACTACCCTACACTGTTAGTAACACTGTACTGGTACTACCATACACTGTTAGTAACACTGTACTGGTACTACCATACACTGTTAGTAACACTGTACTGGTACTACCCTGCACTGTTAGTAACACTGTACTGGTACTACTCTACACTGTTAGTAACACTGTACTGGTACTACCCTACACTGTTAGTAACACTGTACTGGTACTACCCTACACTGTTAGTAACACTGTACTGGTACTACTCTACACTGTTAGTAACACTGTCCTGGTACTACCCTGCACTGTTAGTAACACTGTCCTGGTACTACCCTACACTGTTAGTAACACTGTACTGGTACTAAACTACACTGTTAGTAACACTGTACTGGTACTACCCTACACTGTTAGTAACACTGTACTGGTACTACCCTGCACTGTTAGTAACACTGTACTGGTGCTACTCTACACTGTTAGTAACACTGTACTGGTACCTCTCTACATTGTTAGTAACACTGTCCTGGTACTACTCTACACTGTTAGTAACACTGTACTGGTACTACCCTACACTGTTAGTAACACTGTACTGGTACTACTCTACACTGTTAGTAACACTGTACTGGTACTACCCTACACTGTTAGTAACACTGTACTGGTACTACCCTACATTGTTAGTAACACTGTACTGGTACTACCCTGCACTGTTAGTAACACTGTACTGGTACTACTCTACACTGTTAGTAACACTGTACTGGTACTACCCTACACTGTTAGTAACACTGTACTGGTACTATCCTACACTGTTAGTAACACTCTCCTGGTACTACCCTACACTGTTAGTAACACTGTACTGGTACTATCCCACACTGTTAGTAACACTGTACTGGTACTACCCTGCACTGTTAGTAACACTGTCCTGGTACTACCCTACACTGTTAGTAACACTGTACTGGTACTACCATACACTGTTAGTAACACTGTACTGGTACTACCCTACACTGTTAGTAACACTGTACTGGTACTACTCTACATTGTTAGTAACACTGTCCTGGTACTACCCTACACTGTTAGTAACACTGTACTGGTACTACTCTACACTGTTAGTAACACTGTACTGGTACTACTCTACACTGTTAGTAACACTGTACTGGTACTACTCTACACTGTTAGTAACACTGTACTGGTACTACCCTACACTGTTAGTAACACTGTACTGGTACTAACCTACACTGTTAGTAACACTGTACTGGTACTACTCTACACTGTTAGTAACACTGTACTGGTACTACTCTACACTGTTAGTAACACTGTACTGGTACTACCCTACACTGTTAGTAACACTGTACTGGTACTAACCTACACTGTTAGTAACACTGTACTGGTACTACTCTACACTGTTAGTAACACTGTACTGGTACTACTCTACACTGTTAGTAACACTGTACTGGTACTAACCTACACTGTTAGTAACACTGTCCTGGTACTACCTTACACTGTTAGTAACACTGTACTGGTACTACTCTATACTGTTAGTAACACTGTCCTGGTACTACCATACACTGTTAGTAACACTGTACTGGTACTACCCTGCACTGGTAGTAACACTGTACTGGTACTACCCTACATTGTTAGTAACACTGTCCTGGTACTACTCTACACTGTTAGTAACACTGTACTGGTACTAGCCTGCACTGTTAGTAACACTGTCCTGGTACTACTCTACACTGTTAGTAACACTGTACTGGTACTACCCTACACTGTTAGTAACACTGTACTGGTACTACCCTGCACTGGTAGTAACACTGTACTGGTACTATCCTACACTGTTAGTAACACTGTACTGGTACTACTCTACACTGTTAGTAACACTGTCCTGGTACTACCCTGCACTGTTAGTAACACTGTACTAGTACTACCCTGCACTGGTAGTAACACTGTACTGGTACTACCCTACACTGTTAGTAACACTCTCCTGGTACTACTCTACACTGGTAGTAACACTGTACTGGTACTACCCTACACTGTTAGTAACACTGTCCTGGTACTACCATACACTGTTAGTAACACTGTACTGGTACTACCATACACTGTTAGTAACACTGTACTGGTACTACCCTGCACTGTTAGTAACACTGTACTGGTACTACTCTACACTGTTAGTAACACTGTACTGGTACTACCCTACACTGTTAGTAACACTGTACTGGTACTACCCTACACTGTTAGTAACACTGTACTGGTACTACCCTACACTGTTAGTAACACTGTACTGGTACTACCATACACTGTTAGTAACACTGTACTGGTACTACCATACACTGTTAGTAACACTGTACTGGTACTACCCTGCACTGTTAGTAACACTGTACTGGTACTACTCTACACTGTTAGTAACACTGTACTGGTACTACCCTACACTGTTAGTAACACTGTACTGGTACTACCCTACACTGTTAGTAACACTGTACTGGTACTACTCTACACTGTTAGTAACACTGTCCTGGTACTACCCTGCACTGTTAGTAACACTGTCCTGGTACTACCCTACACTGTTAGTAACACTGTACTGGTACTAAACTACACTGTTAGTAACACTGTACTGGTACTACCCTACACTGTTAGTAACACTGTACTGGTACTACCCTGCACTGTTAGTAACACTGTACTGGTGCTACTCTACACTGTTAGTAACACTGTACTGGTACCTCTCTACATTGTTAGTAACACTGTCCTGGTACTACTCTACACTGTTAGTAACACTGTACTGGTACTACCCTACACTGTTAGTAACACTGTACTGGTACTACTCTACACTGTTAGTAACACTGTACTGGTACTACCCTACACTGTTAGTAACACTGTACTGGTACTACCCTACATTGTTAGTAACACTGTACTGGTACTACCCTGCACTGTTAGTAACACTGTACTGGTACTACTCTACACTGTTAGTAACACTGTACTGGTACTACCCTACACTGTTAGTAACACTGTACTGGTACTATCCTACACTGTTAGTAACACTCTCCTGGTACTACCCTACACTGTTAGTAACACTGTACTGGTACTATCCCACACTGTTAGTAACACTGTACTGGTACTACCCTGCACTGTTAGTAACACTGTCCTGGTACTACCCTACACTGTTAGTAACACTGTACTGGTACTACCATACACTGTTAGTAACACTGTACTGGTACTACCCTACACTGTTAGTAACACTGTACTGGTACTACTCTACATTGTTAGTAACACTGTCCTGGTACTACCCTACACTGTTAGTAACACTGTACTGGTACTACTCTACACTGTTAGTAACACTGTACTGGTACTACTCTACACTGTTAGTAACACTGTACTGGTACTACTCTACACTGTTAGTAACACTGTACTGGTACTACTCTACACTGTTAGTAACACTGTACTGGTACTACTCTACATTGTTAGTAACACTGTACTGGTACTACCCTGCACTGTTAGTAACACTGTACTGGTACTACTCTACACTGTTAGTAACACTGTCCTGGTACTACCCTGCACTGTTAGTAACACTGTACTGGTACTACCCTGCACTGTTAGTAACACTGTACTGGTACTACTCTACATTGTTAGTAACACTGTACTGGTACTACTCTACATTGTTAGTAACACTGTACTGGTACTACTCTACACTGTTAGTAACACTGTACTGGTACTACCCTACACTGTTAGTAACACTGTACTGGTACTACCCTACATTGTTAGTAACACTGTACTGGTACTATCCTACACTGTTAGTAACACTCTCCTGGTACTACCCTACACTGTTAGTAACACTGTACTGGTACTATCCCACACTGTTAGTAACACTGCCCTGGTACTACCCTACACTGTTAGTAACACTCTCCTGGTACTACCCTACATTGTTAGTAACACTGTCCTGGTACTACCATACACTGTTAGTAAGACTGCCCTGGTACTACCCTACACTGTTAGTAACACTGTACTGGTACTATCCCACACTGTTAGTAACACTGCCCTGGTACTACCCTACACTGTTAGTAACACTCTCCTGGTACTACCCTACATTGTTAGTAACACTGTCCTGGTACTACCATACACTGTTAGTAAGACTGCCCTGGTACTACCCTACACTGTTAGTAACACTGTACTGGTACTATCCCACATTGTTAGTAACATTGCATCGTAATTGTCGTTTGTGTTCCCCAGCACTGGGCGGCATCCCGGGCCACTGGCCGCAGGCGGCGCAGGGCACTTCGTGCGCCACGCGGCCCCGCAAGAAGCGCGTCCCCTACAGCAAGCAGCAGATCTCCGAGCTGGAGAGAGCCTTCGACGAGAACCGATTCCTCACCCCGGAGCTGCGCCTCAGCATCTCGCACCGGCTCAGCCTCACCGAGCGACAGGTAAGCGGGGCAACAGACGCACGCATGGCACACGCAACACACAGCGACGTACACGCGCGTGCACGCACACGCCAATTTATTTTGTTCGTGTGATTACGAAGTAATGTATTTGTACGCACTGCTCAGTCCTCGCTTTACGCGCTGGTGTTCGCGCCACGTGTTTTCGCTGTGACCGCGGTCCTTCCATCTGGGGACACTTTTCGCGCAGCGCGAAACGCGCCCCCACGTTATAACGCGATCCGTCCATTGTAACGTGGGCGGTCGGTGACGAATCGCTTTCCTGCGCTGCGTGGCTGAGCGGTGCGGTGACGGACTAACACGGACTGATATTTTACCACGCGTGTGCGTAGCGGTACGTCGTATCTCGTCAAACCTTATCGCTACTCCATTATTCACTATGGGGAAATTGTTTTCGCTCGACGCGTGTTTCGCTTAGCGCGGCACTTTTCAGGAAGGCATCTGCAAGCGCGTTCAACGAGGAGTGACTATGTATGCGGAACGTGTTGCGCGCAGGGTCCAAGGTGCAGATAGAGTGCGTGAGAGGTGACGATGATGTGGATGTGCATGGTAAAGGGGTAAAGTACAGATAATGTACATGCACGGGTAGAAATAAAGTTCAGGTACACGCACAGGTAAGGTGTAGGTACAGGTGAGGTTTAGATTCAGGTAGGGTGTAGACACAGGTGAGTTGAATGTAGATTAGGGAAATGTTTAGGTAAGCCGTAGGTGCGGGTAATATTCGGATAAGGTGGATATACGGGTAAGGGTTAGGAACAGGTACGGTCGAGACACATGCAAGGTACAGGTAAAGTGAAGGTACAGGTAACGTTTAGGTACAGGTGAGGTGTAGGTACAGGTAAGGTGTAGGTCAGGCAAGGCACGTGTTTACGAGTGAGGAAGGTGGGAAGGCGTCAAGCGCTGCGTTGTGAGAATTCGCATCCCTTCAGCGAGCGGAATGTTTCGTATTTACTGACAAAGTCAAGTAGCGGGTAGTGGGGTGGGGGTGGCCGTGTAGTCGCTGAGTCTCCCTCTCAAGGGGGACCTGGGCCACAGGCAAGAAATACAACGCATGGTAAAACAAAAAAAGACCCGGCAGTGGTGGCCATCAATAAACCGCGCCTGCAACAAAGCGCTCTCGTGTCAAAGGTCATTGGTGCCTCGTGTGGAGATTTTGTGAAACTCCCAAAAACCCCTCCGCCCATCGCCTCCCCCCAACAATGAGATGGCGGCACAGCACGCGGGTTCGTGAACCCATCTGTGTGGATCTTGAAGCGAGCGTGAGGCCCTTGGTGCGTGTAAGGTTTTCACCGGGCAGGCTGGTTTCCTTACCATACGAAAACAAACCAACCCCGACCGGAATTACTACTGCTACTACTCGTAAATACACTTTTTATTATTTTATTTTAACAGCTAAGGCCCACTGAGCTATGTAGGTAGCACTTTTTCATAAGCAACGTGGCCACAAATGATCGTGTGGAAATTTATAGCAGCCAAATACTCGAAACACGTGTCGATTCTAAATGTGGAGGGCAAAAACCGGACGACCCGGAGAAAAATCCACGCGACCACTGGGGAAGAGACAGAGAGAGAGAGAACACGCAAACTCCAAATATACAGCGGGCGACAGGGTGGGAATCAAACCCACGACCTCTTGCGTACCAGGCGAGGTAGTTAACATCTCCTAGGCACCGCGGAACAATCGATCCAAGGCAGTTGCACCAGAGGCAGGTTTTGAGACTCCGTGAAGCGTTACGCGAGGAATAATTGCAGCTGCTAAACTGCAGTCGATTCGCTTGACCGTGTACGCAAGCGTGGCAGTATTTGCGTGTTTGTTATTTTGTGTGTCGGGTAGCGGTAGCATAGTCGGTAGCGCATTGCGCTACACGATTCCGATTCCCGCTCAACGGCCAACGCCAGTGACGATTATCTGAACCGGTCCTGGGCCTCCCCTAGGTCGACTCAGCCTCAAACGAGTACCTGATGCGGTGCGTAAACATCGCCACTGGAGAGACAAAGGCGGTCGGGCGTGGTGCTGGCCACCCACCCCCTCGTGCGCCGTGCCGGCCTTGAAAAGGTGCTCGCTAACAGCACTTGCACCAAGGAGTCTGTTTGGGCTTTACGGCAGGGGGTATTTGTCTCTGTATATGTCAAGGCCGCAGCCATGGAGTCAACATTGGGGGCGACCAAATCTTCCAGGGTGTCTGGGGGTTCCAACCCAGAAAAATATCTACATTTGAAAACTCATTTCCTACCTAAAATATAAAAAAAATGTACTAACACATGGGATGGACTTTTTCTTAACTTTTTTTTTCAATAATGTCTAATAGTGTATTGTATTACATTGCTTTGTTTTTACTTGTTTTAACATGTCTTGTTTCATTGTGTGTAATGGCAGAGATTAGGGATTAATAAAGTCCAACCATAACCACAATTATATAAACAGAAATCTATGCATTGATTTATATGAAGACAAGTCCAGATATTGCAAGGTTTAGCAAATTGTTGTTTTTATTTACATAGCATAGCAATTTTTTGTATCAATATATTGGGGGGACATTTTGAGCACATTTGAATATTGGGGGGGGTATTAGTCCCCCCCCCCCATATTAGTCCTCCCCTCCCAATATATATTAAAATATATATTATAATTACGGCCTTGGTATATGTAGTGTAATAATACTGCAGTGGCATTGCACGATTACATATGACGTGTGCGTTCGCGTTGTACAAGCTATATCCGTATTTCTACAGTGAATAATACTTGTCGATAAAATGTACGTATGAATTAGGTGACTCGCGAATGGGTGTAATCAGTGTAGATACGGTAACGTTTAAAGACGCTATATATCGGGTGATTAAATTGTGGAGTTTGAGTTGTGGTACTATTAAATATTATTACTAACACTGCTATGATGCAATGCCTATACATATACTTATACGTTCATTATTTGGGTGATGGTGCAAAAGCACAAATACAATAACACTACCATATCACTCACGTTATGCGAACAAGTACTTACAAAATAACTTGTTTTAATTTACGCTCGTTTACATAGGTTGTGTACGTATTGTGTACAATAGCCTTATGAACGTCACATTGCATTTACACAATACAGACTTACGTGGGCTATATACGTATACAATAAAATAATACAGCTGTTGATGGAAGCATCGCACAATTGCGAACAACTGAATCGCACAGAACGCTGAAGAGGCCGAATAACTATAATGATGTACTGTATATAAATCCTTTTGGCATATTTGTTGCTATGTTTGGTTCTTTATACGAGTTCAAAAATAGAAAGAGTGATTTATATGTTTGTGGCGTGTGTGTTGTATATATCACCGCATTGTGACGCAATGACACGTGATGCCGATACAGTTGCCACGTGTTCACTCTCAGCGTGCGACGCTTTGACGACGATCAAAATAATTTCGACCTTCTGCCACGCCACACGACAGATACCTTTTACGTTTATGAAAAGGACGTTCATTATACATTGTATATGCATAGATAAGAATGGTACGTACTTAAAAAAATGTCGTTCGCGTGTACATATGTGAATGTTCGGCTGCAGTAGACCTAGAGTGTTGTGCTTGCGTGAGTTATTTTACGTGCGTGTGAATCTGTGTTGTAGTGACGATTATCTGAACTGGTCCTGGGCCTCGCCTAGGTCGATTCAGCCTCAAATGAGTACCTGGTACGGTCAGTGCCGGATTAAGCTAGTGCGGGACCTGTAGCATTTGTTATAAAGGGACCCTATATATAAAAAAACACAAATAATAAAATACAAATTTGTATCCATAAGAGGTTTTTTTTGGGGTTAGATCGCGTAACAATGTGTTGTTAAAACCCGCAACCACCAAAATCTTTCACTTGCAAAGGAAAGTAATTGAATTTTTTCATTTGCTATACAGCCAGATAATACGACAAATCGCTAACCTTAAACACCCAGTCGTTCATACAAGTTGAAGACAGTATAGTACTATAGTAATAGAGCAAGTGCAGAATCACTGAACCAGAATTGATAGCTTGAAATCATTTAGCGCGGGGCTCTTGAAAATGCGGGGCCCGTAGCATTTGTAGCTACTTTTGCTACTGGGATAATCCGTCACTGGGTACGGTGTGTAGACATCGCGACTGGGGAGACAAAGGCGGTCTGGCGTGGTGCTGGCCACCCCTCGCCCCGTGTGCCGTGCCGGCCTTTATAGGTGCTACTCTCTGACAGCACTTGCCCCAACAGGCTGTAAAGGCTATACGGGGGATCTTTGTATTTGTCTTTGAAATGTGGTGTCGTGTGGAACGATCGTGTAGCGATTCGCGCGATGGGCTACTAACCCGGCGACCCGAGTTTAGTTCCCGCTCACGGCCAACACCTAGTGACGATTATCTGATCCCGTCCTTGGTTTCCCCTAAGTCGACTCAGCCTCAAATGAGTACCTAGTGCGGCGTGCAAACACTGCCACTAGGGAGACAAAGGCGGTCGGGCGTGGCCAACTCGTGCGCCGTGCCGGCCGTCACAGGTGCTCGTTGACAGCACTTGCCCCAAGTGTCTGTTGAAGACTATACGGGAGATCTTTGTCTTTGTTGAACATGTGCATGAATACATACTAAACATATATAGCTTTACGGGAAAGATTCTGTCATTGTCAATATACAGTGTAATTGCTGTACATTGAAATTAGGCGTAATATATATGTACCTTTAACTCAACGTACTTACCTGCAACAAAATACAAAGATCCCCCGTATAGACCTAACAGATTATTGGGGCAAGTGCTGTTAGCGAACCCCTATAAAGGCCGGCACGGCACACGAAGTTGCGTGTGGCCAGCACCACGCCCGGTCCCCTATGTCTCCATAGTGGCGATGCTTACACGCCGCACCAGGTACTCATTTGAGGCTCAGTCGATCTAGCGGAGGCCCAGGACCGGTTCAGATAATCGTCACCGGGTGTTGGCCGTGAGCGGGAATCGAACTCGTGTCGCCGGGTTCGTAGCGCGGCGTGCTCACCGCTACACTAACCCCAATACACACTTACACACTCACTATAGGCCTACACGCACAGACATACATACGTACCCGCGCTATAACATAGCAGGGTACAGGGTCGTCATACACTGTGGTAGCCTATGAGAGCTGTCTGTATTCAGCAGCCCACTATTCACCACATTTAAAATGTTACCATGGTAATTCATTTCAAGTGCTGTTATGTATTGATGCTAGACCCACGTCGCACACACGCACACACACGTAACGCGCAAGTCACGCACGTGTATTGCATACAACCACGGTAAGGTTTCCTTTGATAAGCACACAGGCGAGGTGCAAACACGCGGGTGAATTTCAAACGCGCACTCGTTTACTGAATCTCTCGGTGCGTTTTGACTCACGACAAAAATAAATAACCCCCAGCCGGCAAACGTCACCCAACTGACTCCACCCGTGAATCCTTTAAAATTGACAACTGATCGACTCTGAGAGATCACACGGCCAGCTCCGGACCCCTACCACCCCATCACCGCCCGGGCAAAACATGAAAACATCTTTACTCTTTGGTTCTTTCGGTAAAGTCACGTAGGTAGAAAATAAAATGAATCACGACGTTTCGGGAGCAACACAAGCGTCCGTCATCATTCCCACCTGATGACGGACGCTTGTGTTGCGCCCGAAACGTCGTGATTCATTTTATTTTATACCTACGTGACTTTACCGAATAGAAATCAAAGAGTATGGATTCCTGCAATCACGAAAGCTTCAAATCTAAATGTGAAAACCTCCCCCGAGCTTCTAACACCACGTGTGCCATCGGAACGCGTTGCCATGCCCTGCCCATGCCCTTCCTTGCCGCGCAGGTCAAGATTTGGTTCCAGAATCAGAGGCAGAAGGAGAAGAAGCTAATGCGAAGGCAGCAGAGTGGAGCCGCGGCCAACGCCACCAACATGAACAACGGGAGCGGTGGCACGACCGGCTCGGCGACTCTCCCGTGAGAGTCTCGCCTCGGCCTCTCCTCGCCCGGCTCCCCCACGTCTCCCCCCCACCCCCCCCCCCAACTCTCTCTGTCTCAGTTATCTTTATAAATACACCGCCCCCAACGCCTCCACTCCACAACGATCCCGCAACTGTGGCGAGGATGCGCTTACCATGTAGCGCCCAATGAATGGCACCGTCACCAAAACCACTACGACCATCATCCTCATCATCATCATCATCTTCGTCGTCCTCGTTGTGATTGATCATCGCCGTGAAACCGACCTCGGGACCGACCCGAGGGCCAGCCGGTCGCTACGATGCATCATCTGTGGCCCCGGTACAGCCGGGCCGCCGCTTGTGCGAGACGCACGCACGCACGGAGGAGGAGGAGGAGACGCGGTTGTATGTGTGTGGTACGTGTGTTACGTGACTGTGCCCCAAGCTGCAGATGTGCCTGTGTGTGTGTGTGTCTAATATATGAGGTTGACTCAGCCTCAAATGAGTACCTGGTGTGGTGTGTAAAACTAAATAAACATCGCCACTGGGGATACAAAGGCGACCGGGCGTGGTATCTGGCCACCCACTGACACCCCCCGCATCTCCCCACTCGTGTGCCGTGTCGGCCTTCAAAGGTGCTCCATAACAGCACTTGCCCCTAACAGTCTGTTAAGGCTACACGGGGGATCTTTGTCTTCGTGTGTCTATGCAATGCGAGAAATGTTCACTGAAGGCAAAACGAAACTTTAGCTCGGGGTTGTTCTGACTTCAAGATGCTGAAGATGTTGCAAGTTCCGTGGAAGAACTTTACACTATTATAAGGACACTTTTATATACAGTATACATGTGTATGTGTGTACTCTGCATTGCTCTGCTCAGAAAGTACAGTTGATGCCGGATTGTGTGTTGTGAGTAACTGCGTATTGTTAGTGAGTACTCGCTGTGGTAGCGAACATACTGACAGTGTGCCATAAATTTTTATTTTTATTTTCAAAGAATCACAACGCACTAATGTAATGATGGTAAATACTATATATATAGTCTCGCCTGCCCGTCCGAATTAAGGGACAGCGTGTGACACTCAGAGCAGAATTAATTGGCAATGCAAATAAGCCTTCCCGCAACAACATGTTCAATTGTCACTGGGATAAATTATCCACGATAATTTGTGAGTCTATTGTTATTTAAAGTTGATTTTTTTGTTGCTATCGTTATTAACATTTTATCCGTGTTCCACTTGCCACGTGTATAGGCGAGCGTCTGTCTGTGTGACGCGTAAATACACTCCAAATTAGGACCGCATATATTAACAATCTATGCCGACGTGTCCTGTCGTAGTAACTCTCTGATCTTGTAAAACCTGTCATGTGCAGCGTATTAATTAGAGTGTCACTCATTAACATGCAAATGGAGGGAAACAAAGTTACGTTAAAACAAATACAATTACACTCTCTCAATTTGCTGCTTTTGATGTAAAAGTCAACAGCTGAGGGTATTATTCAAATCTGTTCATATTTACAGGTTACTCGTGATGACTTAACACTACTTATCTGCGTCTATGCCTCTACTAAACCTTGTATCCATTTCACTTCCTCTATGAAGTCGTTAAGCCAGCTGGCCAGCATTTGGGCAAAACCGAGCCCACTTTTCACCCAGGCAAATGGAGAGTACGGGCTAATTGTTACGAACCGAACATTAAACCTAACAAGAAGACTCGCTGCAATGCCATTTCAATTCCCGCTGAGTAACCGGTACGTATTGAGGGGTGATCTTCGGGTTCCAAGTGGCTTCAGTTTAACGGGCAAAATTAATGAAGCCAGGAGGATGTGACGCTAACAATAACAAACTTGAATTCTGAGTGACACCCTGGCGTGTATAAATATTAAAGACTGCGCAATCCACAAGTATGTTATACGCTAGCTAATGTTAAGGCGAGTGTTTGGGGGCGGTTTGTGGGACGGGTATTTTATAAATAAATTGCGTGACATTTGAAAGTGACGTGTGTGTACTGTCCAACTATGCGTTCATCCGAAGAGTTCATACGAAGCTGACCTAGACAACGATCATTGCTCTGGGGGGGGGGGGCTTTCGTGATCACGTGACCCCCACCTCGACGAGTCGACAAACGACCACGTGACCCAGACCGGCACCGCAAGCGCCATTTGAACCGTAAATATAAAACTAAGAATTCGAGCTTTGTTAATCGTCTGTTGTCACGAAGGCCTTCCCTCTCACGCGGTGTTGTTTGGCCATACTTCACCAAGCGGTTAAGTGCACGTTGGCTGAGGCTTGTTTGTGGGGGGGGGGGGGACGTGCACAGGTTCAGCTATCACTCAACACTGATGTTAGCCGTAGCTGTGATTCGAACTCACGGGACAGGCTTTCGAAAAAAACATCGATCGCTCGGTGCGTTAACCGCATCGCGATCGCCATGAACAACAGACGTGTTTGTGAGGAGTTGTGTGTGTGTGGGGGGTGGGTTATTGTGTGTTATCTCCCCGCGTGTGTGGGTTTTGAACTATACACTAATCGATTTTTACCAGGTAAGGTCGACTGAGCTATGTGGCTCTTTTTGAGAAGCGAAATGGCAACAAATGATTAGCTCAACGAAGTGGCTCATCATCGTGTGGAAATTGATAGTGGCCAAATGCTCTAAACGCGTGAATGTTGATTCTAAATGTGGAGGGAAAAACCGGAGAGCACCCGGAGAAAAATCCACGCGACCACGGGGGGAGAGAGAGACATGAACCCTCCAAATATACAGCAGACGTCAGGGGTCGGGATCGAACCCACGACCTCTTGTATACCAGGCGAGGTAGTGAACATCTCCTAACCATCGTCTTCTTCCACATGCCACAACACTCGACAAATGGCAATAGGCAACACAAAAAACCCACACCAGAGGCGAAATTCTCGTGAGAACGCGAAGCATCTTCTTGGTTCTTTCGGTAAAAGTCACGTAGAATGAGAATAAAACAATAAAACAAATTAAGACAATTAAATTCTCACGACGTTTCGGCCACAACACAAGCGGCCTTCCTCAGGTGAAGAAACAGGTCTATCCAGGAGAATTGTATTGTCTTAATTTGTTTTATTGTTTTATTCTCATTCTACGTGACTTTACCGAAAGAACCAAGAAGATGAATCATTGCAGTCACGACAGCTTTAAATCGAAACGCGAAGCAGTTGTGACACCCAGGACGCCTTAGGCCTGCACCTGAGTGGGTCACGCTTTCATTCTTCATGGAGATATCTGCTAGTGTGTCCGCGCAGCGGTTGAATCGATGGGAAAGTTTATACTACGTGTCAATGCGAGTTGTCAATCATTTCGTCGTGTAACCGTCCGGCCTGCACTTGCCTCAAAATTATATTAAAGGCTACACGGGGGATCTTTGTGTATACATGTATGTTGAACCTCTTTCGCACCACCGTACGTGGCCATCCGTGCGAATCGGAGGTGCCGGGGAAAGCACAACCAACTGAACACACAAAAAAGCAGTTCTAAAGAAATAAGATTACGTATGACTAAATGTACCATACCCGGATATAATATCGACAAAACGACCTTCATAACCAAGTGATCGAATACATTTCTAATGAACCGATGGGAGGATGCATAACATAAATGCTTGCGGTGCAGAAATTCAGGAGACGCGGCTTGCAATGCACTCGATGTAGGTTACCAGATAACATTCTAATTGATTTGTAGAGTCAAAGGTTACACACCGAAAGGGATCGAATAGATTTTATTAAGTTGCCATGATTATTGGAACTAGTGTGTCTACGTACAGTACGCACTTTGTGCTGTGCTCGCAATCGAAGATTACGCCGACTTTCTGTACGTCCGGTACACGTGCATGTATTATATAAGCAAATAATATGGTGAATGTCGCGCGTGTTTTGCATGTATAAATAATATATGTATGGTGCTTGTATGTCTGTTAACTCCTCTTATATTGTCATATAGTTTAGCTGGAAGAAAAACAAAAATCGCGTTGACTCCTATTCCAGAATGTTCCTTGCCTGGTTCTTTAGAGCGTTTGGCCAAAGCCATTAATGTCTGGTTTTGTCTGGGCTGAAACCGGGCTCTCACCCCTTCTAGCGAACATCGGAGACGACACAAGCACGGCCAAACAACGCCGACCTTGTACGCACGCGAGCTCCCGGATGCGCTTTCCCGACGTTATTACCGCGTGCTGTTCGGCGCGATGTCCGACGTTCCGTTCCACGCGCTGGGGGAGCTTCGTCAGGAACTGGGAGTGAAGTTGCTAGCGGCAGGCATGACATGGTGACGAACAGCACGCGCGGCAAGCCGAGATCACAACCAGATATCACAACCCCGACATCACAACCCCGACGTGACAACCCGACATCGCAAGCCGATACAGCGCCACCGCGATATCGAACGCAGCATACCAATACAGTACCCACATTGCCACTACTACTACTCCTACTCTTCGGTTTGGTGTCCTTCCACCCCCCACCCCAGCACCTCCGATGAGCACGGTTGACCACGTACGGTGCGAAAGAGGTTCAACAAAGACACACGCGCGCACACGCGCACGCACACCTTAGCCAAGACAGTGACGAGCAACAGACAGGATGGAACAGAGAGAGAGAGAGTGGGAGTCACGTTTCAGCCTCTCGTCATCCCCCAATCCTCCCCCCACTCCCTTACGCAGCAGCGAGCCCGGGGTGCGATGTGGCGTTGGTGTTGGCAGGGGACGTCGAGGAGGGGGGCGGGTGAGTAGTTGGGGGGCGGGGGGCGGTTGAGGGTGGTGGTGGTTGTGGTTGGTGGTTGATGACGCGTCCTAGGCTGTTGGTGGTTGCCCCCCCCCCCTCGTAGACGAGGGTGGGAAGTTCCCCGGGCAGCTGGAGGCGTCTCTCCCCCCCCCTCTCTCTCTCTCCCGTCGGGGACGCCGGCTCGCCCACAGCCCGATCTTCCTGTCGCACACAAAGCGAGCAATAATTTGGGGGGGGGGTGGAGGAGAAAAAAAGCCCACGGGCCATGCTGCCTTGCCAGCCCCCCCCCCCTAACCGCGGCCCCCCAACCACCCATCACCAACACCACCTCGCAGAATCATTCGGATTGGGAGGGGGGGGGTCGGTAGAATGAAAAGGGTGGAGAGGAGAGAGATGGGTGGGGACAGCATCCCCTGACTCGACCCCCCCCCCCCACCACCCGCCCCCCGCGTGTGTATAAAGCACAGGTGCTCCTAGGGGGGGTCCTGTACATACCCCCCCACCCCCAGTTATCCCCCTCATCCCCTAGCCGCCCCCCCCCCGCCCACCCCTAGCCCAGGGGCCATCTTCTCGCCACAGCCGTCGAGGGCGCCGCGACTCACATTGGTTCAGGGTCGTCTCCACGTGGCCGACCCTGCGATGCGCTCTCCTCTCTCGCGCGCGCCAAACATCGAATCAATCCAAGCGAGCTGGGGTTTTTTTTTTTTGGACGTGTAGCATATACATTGACAACAACAAAAAAACATGTACACTCGACAAATTCCGTGGCAATAACGCCTTCATTGCGTGTGTGTATATATATAAGCGGGCAGGCGACGTTTCAAGTAGACGACACTCCTTCATGGCAGAGGTATATCGCAGCGCTTCGCACGTAAATGAAAAAAAGAAATGGTACATCGAATGAATTGTAATTTGCGACGAGTGTGTGTGACTGTTATCGCTGGTGTGAGGATCTTTAATTAGTCATTTAATGTGGCGTGCACGTCATAGGAAATTGCACAATTAAGCCCGTGTCATTCCACGATCATAATCTGCATTGCCTATGGCGTGTGAACGGCAATCGTGAACAGCTTGCGTGTCGAGCGTGCCTTGCTGCTGTCCAAACAGGATTAAACCGCGCACAACGTGATTGTCATAGTTATTACCATCGTCATCCATTCTCTATCCACTGCTAAGCTGCGCCTGTCTCCCGGCGAAAGCCACTTGGCAAGCTATGCACGAGCACGCACGCATTATACGGCAGCATAAGCCCGTAAATCGCACGAGCGGAGAGATTTAGTGCATATGCATCACGGATACAAAAAAATAAATATATACACATTTAAAAACAAAACAAATCACCCCGCTACTTAACATGAGACAAAGATCCCCACGAATAGCTTGAACCGACAGTTGGGGCAAGCGCTGTTAGCGAGCACCTATGAAGGCCCGAACGGCACACGAGGGGGTGGGTGGCCAGCACCACGCCCGGCCGCCTTTGTCTCCCCAGTGGCGATGTTTTTTTACGCACACCACACCAGGTATTCATTCCAGGCTGAGTCGACACAGGATCGGTTCAGATAATTGTCATCACCACTGGGTGCTGGCCGTGAGCGGGAATCGAACTCGGGTCGCCAGGTTCGTAGCGCAGCGGACTTTCCTCTATACCACCGCTAACATTCGAGAAACACAGACACAATAGAACCACAACGCAAAAAGCATTGTGTGGATACACCTTTATGGGCTTCGGTGTGAACGGGCAATAGCCCCTTGTCGTCTTCGTGTTCGTGAACACAAAGACGACAAGTGTGTTGTTGTGACCTGCAGTGTGGTGAGTTGGTGAGTGTGTTGTTGTGACCTGCAGTGTGGTGAGTTGGTGAGTGAGTGAGTGTGTTCTTGTGACCTGCAGTGTGGTGAGTGAGTGGGTGAGTGAGTGTGTTGTTGTGACCTGTGGTGTGGTGAGTGAGTGGGTGAGTGTGTTGTTGTGACCTGCAGTGTGGTGAGTGAGTGGGTGTGTTGTTGTGACCTGCAGTGTGGTGAGTGAGTGGGTGAGTGAGTGTGTTGTTGTGACCTGTGGTGAGTGAGTTGGTGAGTGAGTGTGTTGTTGTGACCTGCAGTGTGGTGAGTTGGTGAGTGAGTGTGTTGTTGTGACCTGCAGTGTGGTGAGTGAGTTGGTGAGTGAGTGTGTTGTTGTGACCTGAGGTGTGGTGAGTGAGTTGGTGAGTGAGTGTGTTGTTGTGACCTGCAGTGTGGTGAGTTGGTGAGTGAGTGTGTTGTTGTGACCTGTGGTGTGGTGAGTTGGTGAGTGAGTGTGTTGTTGTGACCTGCAGTGTGGTGAGTGAGTTGGTGAGTGAGTGTGTTGTTGTTACCTGCAGTGTGGTGAGTGAGTGGGTGAGTGAGTGTGTTGTTGTGACCTGCAGTGTGGTGAGTGAGTGGGTGAGTGAGTGTGTTATTGTGACCTGCAGTGTGGTGAGTGAGTGGGTGAGTGAGTGTGTTGTTGTAACCTGCAGTGTGGTGAGTGAGTTGGTGAGTGAGTGTGTTGTTGTGACCTGCAGTGTGGTGAGTGAGTGAATGGGTGAGTGAGTGTGTTGTTGTAACCTGCAGTGTGGTGAGTGGGTGAGTGAGTGTGTTGTTGTGACATGCTGTGTGGTGAGTGAGTTGGTGAGTGAGTGTGTTGCTGTGACCTGCAGTGTGGTGAGTGAGCGGGTGAGTGAGTGTGTTCTTGTGACCTGCAGTGTGGTGAGTTGGTGAGTGTGTTCTTGTGACCTGCAGTGTGGTGAGTGAGTTGGTGAGTGAGTGTGTTGTTGTGACCTGCAGTGTGGTGAGTGAGTTGGTGAGTGAGTGTGTTCTTGTGACCTGTGGTGTGGTGAGTTGGTGAGTGAGTGTGTTGTTGTGACCTGCAGTGTGGTGAGTGAGTGGGTGAGTGTGTTGTTGTGACCTGCTGTGTGGTGAGTGAGTTGGTGAGTGAGTGTGTTGTTGTGACCTGTGGTGTGGTGAGTGGGTGAGTGAGTGTGTTGTTGTGACCTGTGGTGTGGTGAGTTGGTGAGTGTGTTGTTGTGACCTGCAGTGTGGTGAGTGAGTGGGTGAGTGTGTTGTTGTGACCTGCAGTATGGTGAGTTGGTGAGTGTGTTGTTGTGACCTGCAGTGTGGTGAGTGAGTTGGTGTGTTGTTGTGACCTGTGGTGTGGTGAGTTGGTGAGTGAGTGTGTTGTTGTGACCTGCAGTGTGGTGAGTGAGTGGGTGAGTGAGTGTGTTGCTGTGACCTGCAGTATGGTGAGTTGGTGAGTGTGTTGTTGTGACCTGCAGTGTGGTGAGTTGGTGAGTGAGTGTGTTGTTGTGACCTGCAGTGTGGTGAGTGGGTGAGTGAGTGTGTTGTTGTGACCTGCAGTGTGGTGAGTGAGTTGCTGAGTGAGTGTGTTGTTGTGACCTGCAGTGTGGTGAGTGAGTTGGTGAGCGAGTGTGTTGTTGTGACCTGCAGTGTGGTGAGTGAGTTGGTGAGTGAGTGTGTCGTTGTGACCTGCAGTGTGGTGAGTGAGTTGGTGAGTGAGTGTGTTGTTGTGACCTGCAGTGTGGTGAGTGAGTGGGTGAGCGAGTGTGTTGTTGTGACCTGCAGTGTGGTGAGTGAGTGGGTGAGTGAGTGTGTTCTTGTGACCTGCAGTGTGGTGAGTGAGTGGGTGAGTTGTTGTGACCTGCAGTGTGGTGAGTGAGTGGGTGAGTGAGTGTGTTCTTGTGACCTGCAGTGTGGTGAGTGAGTGGGTGAGTGAGTTGTTGAGACCTACAGTGTGGTGAGTGAGTTGGTGAGTGAGTGTGTTGTTGTGACCTGCAGTGTGGTGAGTGAGTGGGTGGGTGAGTGTGTTGTTGTGACATGCAGTGTGGTGAGTGAGTTGGTGAGTGAGTGTGTTGTTGTGACCTGCAGTGTGGTGAGTTGGTGAGTGGGTGAGTGAGTGTGTTGTTGTGACCTGCAGTGTGGTGAGTTGGTGAGTGTGTTGTTGTGACCTGTGGTGTGGTGAATGAGTGGGTGAGTGTGTTGTTGTGACCTGAGGTGTGGTGAGTTGGTGAGTTGTTGTGACCTGCAGTGTGGTGAGTGAGTTGGTGAGTGAGTGTGTTCTTGTGACCTGCAGTGTGGTGAGTGAGTTGGTGAGTGAGTGTGTTGTTGTGACCTGCAGTGTGGTGAGTGAGTGGGTGAGTGAGTGTGTTATTGTGACCTGAGGTGTGGTGAGTGACCACGGTGAGGTTGAGACGACAGTCTCTACGATAGACCGAACCCTCGACATGGATGGAGGAATCCAGTGAGTGAAATTCGCGGGAGTAGTAATCATGGAAGTAGTCGCAGCAGCAGCGCTACATGAGTGATAGGTAGGTGACTGCCCGCCGCTGGAGTGAATCGGTGAATGCTGGATCCAACAATCTGAGTACCCTAACCCCCAGGAACGACAGCAGGAGCATTCCAACATTTTAATGCGTTGCTTGGCGCAGATCATGTCTAGTCTTTAGCGGGCGTGTGCGCGCTTTGCGTGCGCTTGTATTTACCTTAATAGGCGCTCGCAAACATCACTCGTGACTCTCCCCAGTCGATAAAGACCGACGTCAGCACGGTACAGCACTTTTGCGGACGTGTGCACATATGTACTGCTGCGACATTTCTCTGAATAACTATTTGACAGAAGGGTCATTGCCCGAAACGTCGCCTTTATATATGTAGGATATACAATGTACGTGTAAATATAATGTTTTCCTTTCCTGGCAGCTTTGTTTTTTGTATTATTACGTGTGCGTACCAAGTTTTCGCAATAATGCATTCACATTCAGAATACTGTTTCGGACCCGGTACTGTGCGACCCAGGATTGGGGAGACAAAGGCGGCCGTGCGTGGTGTTAACCACCCACCTACCCCTTCAGGTCGCCGTGCGGGCCCTCATGTGTACTCGCCCTAACAGCCCTTGGCCCGCCAGCAGTCTGTTAAAGGCTACACGGGTACCTTTGTGTTGGGCAGGAGCTCGTATTCGTCACAGGATGTATTATTTCACAGCGGCTGTCTGAAGTTCGTCGTTAGCTACCATCACGGGGTAACTCGAGGTAACGTGAAGGTAATGCAAGGGGGTAACGTGAAAGTTTCGGGGGGGTGGGGGTTGGGGGGTATAACGCCACCACAACTACCACAACCACCAACGATCCTCCGTATAGCCTTAGCAGACTTTTGGGGCAAGTGCTGTTAGCAAGTTTCACCTTTGAAGGGTCGGCAGGGGCGGGGGGTTGGGTGGACAGCACCACGCCCGACCGCTTTTGTCTCCCCGGTGGCGATGAGTTTTACACACCGCACCAGGTATTCATTTTTAGGCCGAGTCGACCCAAGGGAGGCCCGGGACCGATTCAAATAATCGTCACCGGTGTTGGCCGTGAGCGGGAATCGAACTCGGGGGGGGTGGGGGGCGGGGGGCTGGGTTTGTAGCGCAATGCGCTAACCACTAACACCACCGCTCCCCCATAACGCCACCACCACCACTACACCACCACCGCCGCCACCACCGCCTTGATCTTGACCTTGACCGCGTGGGGGAAGGGCTTGCCCGGAGGAGGCGAGATGGAGACTTTATAGGCGAGTGGGTGGGCAGACCGCACAGGCGCATGACTGGGGCGCTTTAATGGGCGGCAGGAGCTTTTGCCAAGAGGCGATTTTATAATGCGCAGCGCGTCTAGACGCTCCTGTGAAAAGCGCGCACACACACAGCACTACCTCACCTACACACACACACAGCACTGCCTCACCTACACACACACACAGCACTGCCTCACCTACACACACACACAGCACTGCCTCACCTACACACACACACAGCACTGCCTCACCTACACACACACACAGCACTGCCTCACCTACACACACACAGCACTGCCTCACCTACACACACACACAGCACTGCCTCACCTACACACACAAAGCACTGCCTCACCTACACACAGCACCGCCTCACCTACACACACACACAACACTGCCTCACCTACACACACACAGCACTGCCTCACCTACACACAGCACTGCCTCACCTACACACACACACACAGCACTGCCTCACCTACACACACACACACAGCACTGCCTCACCTACACACAGCACCGCCTCACCTACACACACACACAACACTGCCTCACCTACACACACACAGCACTGCCTCACCTACACACAGCACTGCCTCACCTACACACACACACACAGCACTGCCTCACCTACACACAGCACTGCCTCACCTACACACACACACAGCACTACCTCACCTACACACACACACAGCACTGCCTCACCTACACACACACACACACAGCACTGCCTCACCTACACACAGCACTGCCTCACCTACACACACACACAGCACTGCCTCACCTACACACACACACAGCACTGCCTCACCTACACACAGCACTGCCTCACCTACACACACACAACACTGCCTCACCTACACACACACACAGCACTGCCTCACCTACACACACACAGCACTGCATCACCTACACACACACAGCACTGCCTCACCTACACAACACAAAGCACTGCCTCACCTACACACAGCACTGCCTCACCTACACACAGCACTGCATCACCTACACACAGCACTGCCTCACCTACACACAGCACTGCCTCACCTACACACACACAACACTGCCTCACCTACACACACACAGCACTGCCTCACCTACACACACACACAGCACTGCCTCACCTACACACACACAGCACTGCCTCACCTACACACAGCACTGCCTCACCTACACACACACACAGCACTGCCTCACCTACACACACACACAGCACTGCCTCACCTACACACAGCACTGCCTCACCTACACACAGCACTGCCTCACCTACACACAGCACTGCCTCACCTACACACACACACATCACTGCCTCACCTACACACACACACAGCACTGCCTCACCTACACACACACAACACTGCCTCACCTACACACACACAGCACTGCCTCACCTTCACACAGCACTGCCTCACCTACACACACACACAGCACTGCCTCACCTACACACACAGAGCACTGCCTCACCTTCACACACACAGCACTGCCTCACCTACACACACACAACACTGCCTCACCTACACACACACAGCACTGCCTCACCTACACACACACACAGCACTGCCTCACCTACACACACACAGCACTGCCTCACCTACACACAGCACTGCCTCACCTACACACACACACAGCACTGCCTCACCTACACACACACACAGCACTGCCTCACCTACACACAGCACTGCCTCACCTACACACAGCACTGCCTCACCTACACACAGCACTGCCTCACCTACACACACACACATCACTGCCTCACCTACACACACACACAGCACTGCCTCACCTACACACACACAACACTGCCTCACCTACACACACACAGCACTGCCTCACCTTCACACAGCACTGCCTCACCTACACACACACACAGCACTGCCTCACCTACACACACAGAGCACTGCCTCACCTTCACACACACAGCACTGCATCACCTACACACACACACAACACTGCCTCACCTACACACAGCACTGCCTCACCTACACACACACACAGCACTGCCTCACCTCCAAAGACAAAGATCCCCCGCGTAGCCCAATCACACTTTGGGAGTAAGTGCTCTTAGCGAGTGCTTATGAAGACGCGCACGGCACACAATTGATGGGTGACCAGCACCACGTCCAGGGCGCCTTTGCCTTCAATAGCGGCTTTGTTTACACACCGAGAAAAGTACTCATTTGAGGCTGAGTCGATCTAGGGAAGGACCATGACCGGTTCAGATTGTTGTCACTGATGTTTGGCCGTGAGCAGGTATCGAGTTCGGGTCGCCGGGTTCGTAGCGATGAGCGCCAATCACTTCACGACACAAATACAAATACGCCCCTCGCTAGTCTGAACAGACTATTATCGCAAGTGCTGTTCGCCAAAGGCCAATACGAATCGCCACTAAGTGACGGATGACGTCTTCACGGCGCCTGTGCCAGGCGAGGTGCACTTTGCGGTTACGTGAAGTGTCGAAGGTTTTTTGACGGGAGGTCACGGGACAGACTCAGCTAGTGCCATGGCTTGACTGGCTGAGATGACTGGCAGATGCGCCACCAGAGCTGTGCCCCCTACTGTGCCAACTTGCTGGATTTTAGACCCCCGGCGCTCCGCTCGTTGTCGTGAGCGTCGCTCCTCTGCCCTCCGCTGTTGTTGGAGGGCGACTGCCTCCAACTGACCAGGAACGTCCTTAACGAGAATACAAAGACAAAATTCCCCAGTATAACCTCAACAGACTGTTGGGGCAAGTGCTGATAGGGAGCACCTATGTAGGCCGGCAGGGCACACGAGAGGGGGGGGGGTGGTAGCCAGCACCACGCCCGGCCGCCTTTGTCTCCCTAGTGGCAATGTTTCTACACATCGCACCAGGTACTCATTTGGGATGGTCGCGTGGATTTTTCCCCGGGCCCTCGAGGTTTTCCCCTCCACGTTTAGAATCAACATCACACGTTTAGAGTATGCAGCTGCTCACAAAATGTCCACACGATGATAAGCCACTTCGTTGGCCTATCATTTGTGGCCAGGTCGCTTCTGAAAACGAGCTACATAGCAGCTCAGTGGACCTTAACCTGGTATTAACAAAAATAAATTTTATCTTAGTTTCATAGCTTAATGTAGACAAAATATTCCACGCGAAGCATAGGACCACGGGGCCTTGAGCGATTGTTTGTTGCGCCGGTCGTGGCCGCTTACTTACCCCGAGCGCGCGTCCCGTGGATTGCTCCGCGCGTTTCCCGTTGCGAATTCTACAGCGCAGTGAGACGCAACTCTCAATACTGACACCGCAATGTGACCGTCAAATGAACGCAACATTCAAAAAGATAATACAGTGCAATACACATGCCCCTCTTTGTGAAAGATTGTGGGTAATGCGAATACGGTCATTAATAATGGTAATAAAAGAACTCAACACATTCGTCAATAGCACTGTGGCCATAGCATGTAAAGTATGTAGTGCGACGTTTCAGGCAATGGTCCTTCTTCATGACACGTACACACAGAGACCCGAGAGTTGAGTGACTCTCTGGCCTCTGAAAATCGCCGATGATGATCGTTGACTACAGTGTAATAATAATAATGCATGCTTAAATCAAAATTTATTTGTGTATGATAACTGAATCCCATTAATTTGCTTCTCGCCGCGGTGGCGAGATGTTAACTACCTCGCCTGATTTAGAGGAGGCCGTGGGTTCCATACACACCCTGACGCCTGCTGTACAATTGGAGTTTGCGTGTCTCTCTCTCTCCCGGTGGTCGCGTGGATTTTTCTCCGGGAGGCTCCGGTTTCCACCCCCCACCCCCCACATTTGGAATGGACATCCACGCGTTGAGAGTTATCTGGCTGCTTTAAAATGTCCACGTGACGATAAGCCGCTTCGCTGAGCTGCTATTGGTCACAGCCAGGTGCCTTCCGCAAAAGAGCGACGTCGCAGCCCAAGTGGGCCTTACCTGGTAAAGTAAAAAAAAAACACATGCTTGTGTCTATTCGTTTGCTTAAACTTCTCAACTCCATACGAACTTGTGCACCACATCCCATTCGCGGTTATTAAACAAAAACCCGTGCCGAGAAACACCCCCCACCCTCCGCACACACCCCGAGTTCTGAGCTTGCAATGCGATCTCCGTCGACCCAGGCTCCTCGTTGCATTCACGGGACGGCGCCCACCCCCCCCCCCCCCCCCCCCCAGTTATTTGACGGAGGAGTTATGCACGCCCGTCGCCGACGATCGGGAAACGACAACACCTGAGGTCTGATGACGTCACCCTGCTGCTCTATATAAAACCGGGAGCAAGCGAGGGCTTTACCATTCTGGCGAATTGCCCGATGATGCTGGATGTATTTACCAGCGAAACGTCGTACTGAAACTGTAAATGTTGTGGATTCACTCTTCAACACACCGGTGGGCTAAAGTAGTGAATTGTCTTTTGTCAACGTAACACTTTTTTTTTGCTGATTGGCCGTGTCGGGTGGTGGAGGGTTACGACACATTTATAAATAAACGCGATCTAACCCAAAAACCTTTATTATGAATAATATTGGTCGCGAAAGCCTACATGTTAAACTGACCTGAGGTCTGTTGCTGCTGCTGCTGCTCGTGATGGTCCTCGTCGTTGTTGTCACACGAAGCAGCCTGAGAGACGCACATTCGATTCGCACGGTTGGCTACTTACGGCGCGAAAGAAGTTCTCACGTACCGCACGTACATGGTGGTCGCTTTTTGGATGACCATCGAACGGAGAGAGCCACCGCGATCGCGCGCTTTTGCGGCCGTCTGGAATGCTCTCGCTTCCGATATCGGGAAACCACCGGAGCTATGCACGTTTAAAATCTAAATTGAAAACCTCATTTCTCTAGAACTGCGTTTTGCGTTTAGTTTGTTGCACATCCGATTCGTGCGGTTGCCTGCGTACGGTGTGAAAGAAGTTCAACGCGCATACCTACATGTGCATGGCGAGCGTGCTCTTCTGAAGGCGGGGGCCCTATCGCGTCTATTTATCTTCCCGACAAACTCGACAAAAAAAAAACCCCACCTCGAGTTCATCCGCTTAAAGAGAGACCTGAACGTTCACTTAACGAACACAGTGTGACCAGGCATCAATGCGCACGGGAGATGGCATACGCGTGGGGTTTTTGTTGTTGTTGCGTTTCTTCGATGACTATTGACATCGCATCTGCATTCCGTCCTCCCGCCTCTATCTGTCCGCGCGAGCGACGGCGCACGATTCACCCTTGGCGGCCACTCGTTGTTTCCCTCTCGTTGATCGTCGCCTGCCTCCCATCCGCTCCGCGCCAGTTGGCAACGTTCGCTGGAAAACGCAACGAGCGTACGGCGCTTTGCAGACTATATTCACGAACAAATCCTCATCGATTCGTGCACGAGTCCGTGTCTCGTGAGCGTGCGAAGTCGGTTCAGTTAATCGACGCCAAGGACTTTATTCGCATTAAGACAAATACCAAGATCCCACCATACAGCCTTCACACACTGTTGGGGCAAGTGCTGTTAGCGAGCACCTATGCAGGCCGGCACGGCGGCACACGAGGGGGTGTGGGTGGCCAGCACTACGCCCGGTCGCCTTCATCGCCCGAGCGGCACAACACACCACGTACTCGTTTTAGGCTGAGTCGACCTAGGGGAGGACCCTGGACCGATTCATATAATTCGTCACTGGCATTGGCCGTGAGCGGCCAATCGAACTCGGCTCGCCGGGTTCGTGGCCCCACTGTTGCACGGTGACCCGCGAAGTGACACGTGGGCACAACGTCCATGCTGTGCGAGGTGACACGTGGGCACAACGTCCATGCTGTGCGAAGTGACACGTGGGCACAACGTCCATGCTGTGCGAGGTGACACGCGGGCACAACGTCCATGCTGCGCGAGGTGACACGTGGGCACAACGTCCATGCTGTGCGAGGTGACACGTGGGCACAACGTCCATGCTGCGCATGGTGACACGCGGGCACAACGTCCATGCTGTGCGAGGTGACACGCGGGCACAACGTCCATGCTGTGCGAGGTGACACGCGGGCACAACGTCCATGCTGCGCGAGGGGACACGTGGGCACAACGTCCATGCTGTGCTCGCTCCGACTGCCTCTTGCCGTGGTGAGCCGATCCTCGCAGGGCGCCACGGTCTGCCTCCCCGAGCCCTCGGGCAACTTCCACCGGTTTCAATGAAAATTTTAAATCAATGCGCAGCCAAAAACGACCGAGGGAAAACAAGGAAATAAATCTACGCGCGCATGGGGACATCTCGCCACCCAAGAGACGTTTCCTGCGGTGGTGTCGGAAATGCATCCCGGTCGCTTTCACCCCCCCCCCTCCGCCACGCGTCACTCAACCTCCTCAAACTCCTCCCCCACCACCTCCACCTCGTCACACTTCTGGATTCTTTTTTTTGCTTCGCAATTTAACTGCTGGCTCACAGAGGAGGATGATGATGATGAGTAGGGGGACGCGGAATGCCACAGGCAGTTGTAATTCTCAAGCGTGCAGCATTCATTTCTGTGGGAGAGATTTTTCATCCCGGAGTAAGCTACACAAAGCATCAATGTAATGTTGTTTTCGCAGTGGGTGCAACGTGTTATTCATTACACAGGGCCGCCACTTATTTAGCACCACTCCTCCAAAGTAAATCTGCCCGCGTGTGTGCGTGTATTTTGCCGCATAGAGGGGGCTTAAACGGGCGCGGCACGGGCTAGAGAAGAGATGAGCCTCTGTGGTTCCAGGGGGGATTTGAAGCTGAGTAGATTTGCCGACGACTGGTTCCAGCGGTGGCAACATCGGCCTCCATGGAAGAGTCTCGTGAAGGACGCTGCTGGATAGTTGGAGGCAGTCGCCCCTCCTACAACAGCGGAGGGCAAGAGGTGCGACGCTCACAACAACGAGCGGAGCGCCGGGCGGGTACAATGTAGCAAGTTGGCACAGCAGGGGGCACAGGTGGTGCATCTGCCAGTCATCTGAGTCAAGCCATGGCACCCGGGTCTGTCCCGTGACCACCTGTCAGCGAGCCTTCGACACTTCACGTGCACCTAACCTGGGCCTCCCCTAGGTCGATTCAGCCTCAAATGACAACCTGGTGCGATGTGTAAACATACAAAAAATCGCCACTGGGGAGACAAAGGTGGCCGGGCGTGGTGCTTACACCCCACTCTCCCTCGTGTGTCACGGCGGCCTTCATAGGTGCTCACAAAGAGCACTTGCCCCAACAGTCTGTAAAGGCTGTCTGTGAATCTTTTGTCTTTAGGTCTGTTTTACCTACACCTGTCTCTCCATGGCTCGCGCTCTCTCTCTCTCTCGTTGTATTTGTCCCAGGTACCCCCACAACTCTGCACTGGATGTTCAAGATTTCACAGTCAGGCCCCACGGTATGTCGTGCAGTCTCCAATTCTGATCCACACTCTGCCTGGCCCTCAATCTATGAATAAGGGTGATTACCCGAAACGTCGCCTATTATACACTTTTCCTTTTAAAGGCAAGTGCTATCGACGACTGTGTTGAGTTGTTGTTAACTGGATTCGGAGAGCGCTCTCTGTATGGGACAGTAGGCTGACAACAGACATCTACAGTGCGCATCGGGAGCTCGTAAACTCCACGCTCGAACGGTTAAGAGCAACTCACACACGACGCACACACACACATGGCACACACACACATGGCACACACACACACACACGACACACACACACACACGACACACACACACACATGGCACACACACACACATGGCACACACACACACGATGCACACACACACACGACGCACACACACACACGACGCACGCACACACACATGGCACACACACACACGATGCACACACACACACACACGACGCACACACACACACGACGCACACACACACATGGCACACACACACACACACGATGCACACACACACACACACATGGCACACACACACGACGCACACACACGATGCACACACACACACATGGCACACACACACACATGGCACACACACACACACATGGCACACACACACACACATGGCACACACACACACATGGCACACACACACACGATGCACACACACACATGGCACACACACACATGGCACACACACATGGCACACACACACATGGCACACACACACGACGCACACACACGATGCACACACACACACATGGCACACACACACACATGGCACACACACACACACATGGCACACACACACACACATGGCACACACACACACATGGCACACACACACACGATGCACACACACACATGGCACACACACACATGGCACACACACATGGCACACACACACATGGCACACACACACGACGCACACACACGATGCACACACACACACATGGCACACACACACACATGGCACACACACACACACATGGCACACACACACACACATGGCACACACACACACATGGCACACACACACACATGGCACACACACACACGATGCACACACACACATGGCACACACACACATGGCACACACATGGCACACACACACATGGCACACACACACACGACACACACACGGCACACACACACGATGCACACACACACACACATGGCACACACACACGACGCACACACACGATGCACACACACACACATGGCACACACACACACATGGCACACACACATGGCACACACACACGATGCGCACACACACACATGGCACACACACACACACGATGCACGCACATGGCACAGACACACACACACGACGCACACACACACACGACACACACACATGGCACACACATACACATGGCACACACACACACATGGTACACACATACACATGGCACACACACACGATGCACACACACACACATGGCACACACGATGCACACACACACACATGGCACACACACACATGGCACAGACACACACACACCACGCACACACACACATGGCACACACACACACATGGCACACACACACACACACGGCACACACACACATGGCACACACACACGATGCACACACACACACGATGCACACACACGATGCACACACACACACACACACGATGCACACACACACATGGCACACACACACGATGCACACACACACATGGCACACACACACATGGCACACACACACGATGCACACACACACATGGCACACACACACATGGCACACACACACGATGCACACACACACATGGCACACACACACACATGGCACACACACACGATGCACACACACACATGGCACACACACACACACATGGCACACACACACGATGCACACACACACACGATGCACACACACATGGCACACACACACATGGCACACACACACGATGCACACACACACATGGCACACACACACATGGCACACACACACACATGGCACACACACACACGACGCACACACACACATGGCACACACACACACGATGCACACACACGATGCACACACACACACACGATGCACACACACACATGGCACACACACACACACATGGCACACACACACGATGCACACACACACATGGCACACACACACACACATGGCACACACACACGATGCACACACACATGGCACACACACACACACATGGCACACACACACATGGCACACACATACACGATGCACACACACACATGGCACACACACACACGACACACACACGGCACACACACACGATGCACACACACACACACATGGCACACACACATGGCACACACACACACATGGCACACACACACGATGCGCACACACACACATGGCACACACACACACACGATGCACACACACACATGGCACACACACACACACGACGCACACACACACACGACACACACACACATGGTACACACATACACATGGCACACACACACACTCACACACGATGCACACACACACACATGGCACACACGATGCACACACACACATGGCACACACACACACATGGCACAGACACACACACACGACGCACACACACACACGACACACACATACACGACGCACACACACATAACACACACACGATGCACACACACACACATGGCACACACACACACGGCACACACACACGATGCACACACACACACACACATGGCACAGACACACACACACGACGCACACACACACACGACACACACATGGCACACACACACGACGCACACACACACACATGGCACACACACACACACATGGCACACACACACGACGCACACACACACACATGGCACACACACACACACATGGCACACACACACGACGCACACACACACACATGGCACACACACACACACATGGTACACACACACACATGGCACACACACACACATGGCACACACACACGACGCACACACACACACATGGCACACACGATGCACACACACATGGCAAACACGATGCACACACACACACGATGCACACACACATGGCACACACGATGCACACACACATGGTACACACACATGGCACACACACATGGCACACACACACATGGCACACACACAAAGACAAAGATCCCCCGCATCGCCTGAACAGACTGTTGGGGCAAGTGCTGTTAGCGAGCACCACCTATGAAGGCCGGAACCGTGGCACACGAGGGGGTGGGTGGCCAGCACCACGCCCGGCCGCCTTTGTCTCCCTAGTGGCGATGTTTTTTTACGCACCGCACCAGGTACTCATTTGGGGCTGAGTCGACCTAGGGGAGGCCCAGGACCGGTTCAGATAATCGTCACTGGTGGTGGCCATGAGCGGGAATCGAATTCGTGTCGCCAGGTCCGTAGCACAGCGCACTAACTAACCGCTACGCTACCGCTCGTCTAAGACCGCTCACACACGCAGCAACACATACATGGCACACACACACACAGACGCAGCACACACACACACGGCATACACACACAGCACACACACACGTGGCACACGCATGGTACACACACACACACATGCCACACACGCACGCGCAGCACACACACACGCACGGAGAACGACGCCAACAAAAAAACACCGTGACTCGGAGCGACCCGAACCCCCCCTCGCCCCAGACAACGACGCGCGTGCGTCACGACGCCTGGCACGTGGTACAGCGGCCTCTTGGGAGGCGCGCGTTGGTGGGTCACCGAGAGACTCGACGCGTGGAATTCCCACACCCGTCACGAGTGCGAGGTGAGCAGGAGACGGTGGGGTGAGCTGGGGGGAGTGGGGGGGGTCAAACAAAAGCAAAAGTCGATCATGGATTCGTGAACCCGTCTGTACGGGCCGTCGATGGCTCATCTCCCGGATTGTCGTGTCTGCTGCGGCTGAGGCACGTTCAAGAAGGAGCCCTCGTCAGCACCCTCCGAATAATATCTCTTGAGAGTGTGGCCTCGGCTTTCCTGGGTGAAACACACACACACGCACGCACCGAACGCGGTTCATTCGCTTTCGGATATAATTCGCTGGTTGTTGTATCGAGCTCTTGGGAAGTGGGCACATGCCGTGAAACTGGCCATATCCACCAGTCGATGTCTGCAGAGCAAATTTATTGGACACGCAAAGACGGAGAAACGGATCCCCCGTATAGCCTTCACGGACTTTTGTGGCAAGTGCTGTTAGCGAGCACCTAAGAAGGCCGACACGGCACACACACACACAGATATATCAATCACGCTGCTGTCATACAAAGTCGCTGTGAAGATGTCAGCCCTCCTCCCGGCCCGTGACACGTCTGGGTCATCGCCCACCACCCCAACTTCCACACCCGCGCCCAACCACCTCCAATTCTCCCAACCCCCTCCTCCAGACCCCCCCCCACCCACTCCCCCTGTCTCTCCAACCTCTCACCTTCCACCCCGGCGAGAATGAGGAAGGAAACGCGAGACGATCGGAGCGGGATATTGGTCGCCGCCGCTGTGCCCGGAGGAGATCTCTGTTCGTTTGTCAATGCCGTGTCGAGTCCGTGGGAAGTGTAATGGCTCGCGTTAAAAGCACCCTGCCGTTTCAAGTCGTCGTGTTTTCTCCCGGACGCCGCGGTGGTGAGATGCTAACTCGCTCGCCTCCTTGGGTAATTCAGAAGAGTGTTCGCTGGTTCGATCCCGACCCTTGACGCGTGCCGTATATTTGGAGTTGTTTGCGTGTTCTCGCTCTCTCCCTTTCCCCGTGGTCGCGTGGATTTTTTGTATCCGGTACCTACGGTTCTAAGCCCTCTCGTGTAGAGACGCGCGTTTCAAGTATTTCGGCTGGTATAAATGTCCACGCGATAAGCCACTTCGTTGAGCTATAATTTGTGGCTGGGTCGCTTCTGAAAAAGAGCTTGGTAGCTCAGCGGACCTTGCCTGGTAAAATTAAATAAAACGTTTACTTTGGTGTTCAGTTAATAATTAAGGTGCCGAGACCGAAACGTCTGTTTCATGTGTTATCAATGGATTTATCTTTATAGCTTCCTTTCTCATTTATTTAGATCTGCGTTTTGTGTTTAGTCCCCCCCCCCCCACCGCGCACCTCAGATGAGCACGGTTGGCTACGTATGGTGCGAAAGAAGTTCAACATGCACGTACATACTGTGCCTCTAACGAGAGGGCGATTCAGAATATATATGACATTACGAATCAACACATTTGCAATCGAAGTAATGCATTGTGTGTTGCGTGTAATATTTATGTAGATACACAAACGCATGCCTCTATTGCGCGCGTGAAAGAACGCGCATTCCAATTGGCACGTTGCGTATTTGAGATTTGTTTGACCTGGGGCTGAGAACTCGAGAAGCGTATGGAGTCTGGAGTAGCTGGGACATTGGTCTTCGAGTGAGTAGCACTTCATTTGCCCCCTTCTATTTGCTGAGTTAAAAAAACAAATTTAGACGGGCATGCGTCTGGTAGGATGAGCACGTGTCAATACGTGTTTTAAAATGGGAAACGTTGCGTGTTCAGATTAACACCGTAGGCTTTCGCGACCAATATCCAATATTAAGGGGTTTTTTTTTTGGGGGGGGGGGGTGGGGGGGAGTTAGATCGCGTTAATATAAATGCGTCGTTAATGCCAGCCACCACCCGACGCAGCCAATTAGTAAGGTTTGTCACGTAAACAAAACGTGCCAATGAATTACGAGTACAGCACACACAGGCGTGTTGGACAGTAAAACCACCACATTTACAATTCCAGCACTGTGACGTTTCGCCGGTGATGCATAGGAGCTTCTACGGGCGATGAGCCAGAATCGTCAAGAAGTCCTCCCGTTTCGCTCTCAGATGGAGGGCCTGAAGGTGACATCATCACTGTGGGCATTGCATCGGTGTTTACCTTCATCGGCTAATTGTATTGTTGGAACCAAAAGCGACGGTTAGTACGAGGATGCGACTATCGGCTGGGACATTTCAGTGTCGCACTTTCTATCCGGTGGGAATTCCTCATTCCTATGGCAAGGAAGAGTCTATCCATAGGACAATTGCAAACACATCTAGGAGAATATACATATTTGTATCCCCAGTAAGAGTAATACGTGATTCATCTTCTTGGTTCTTTCGATAAAGTCACGTAGAAGGGAAATAATAAAATAATAAAACAATAAAATAAAATTCTCACGACGTTTTGACCACAACACAAGTAGCCGTCCTCAGGTGAAGAAACAGAACTGTCGGAAAGACAGCGCTTCACCTGAGGAAGGCTACTTGTGTTGTGGCCGAAACGTCATGATAATCTTACTTTATGTTTTATTTTTATTATTTTATTGTTTCCCTTCTACGTGGTGACTTTACCAAAATAACCGAGAAGATTAATCCCTGCAGTCACGAAAGCTTTAAATCGAAATTTAATACGTGATTGTTAGCGAGCACCTATTAAGGCCGTGTGGCCCGCACGAGCACCCATTCGCACCGTTCGCTACAAACATACAACGCCCGGACCCTTACACAATTATACTAATTATGAACATTTGCAAGGTGTACTCTTTGGTTCTTTCGGTAAAGTCACGTAGGTATAAAATAAAATAAATGACGACGTTTCGGGCGCAACACAAGCGTCCGTCATCAGGTGGGAAAGCCACAGTCTTCTGCCGAGGCAGACTGCTTTAAAAGGTTTGAAATGGGTGTAGCCCAAGGGTCATAAAGAAGTGACACAGATATTCTGCTGCGACTGTTCCACCTGAAGACGGAAGCTTGTGTTGCCTCCGAAACGTCGTGATTTAATTGTTTTCTTTTATTTTACCTACGTGACTTTACCGAATAAAACCAAAGAGTATGAATCCGTGCAGTCACGAAAGCTTCAAATCTAGAAATAAGTGGCCGGGGCAAGTGATGTTAATGTAAGAAATTAGCATGTAAGATAGGAGGCCGCTCTCCTATCTTACAGTTGCATGCCAATCCCTCACATGAACATAGTCACTCCCGTGCCCTCTAATTTCTCACATTAACATTATGCCAATCCCTCACATGAACATAGTCACTCCCGTGCCCTCTAATTTCTCACATTAACATTATGCTAATCCCTCACATTAACGTAGTCACTCCCGTGCCCTCTAATTTCTCACATTAACATTATGCTAATCCCTCACATGAACATAGTCACTCCCGTGCCCTCTAATTTCTCACATTAACATTATGCTAATCTCTCACATTAACATAGTCACTCCCGTGCCCTCTAATTTCTCACATTAACATCATGCTAATCCCTCACATGAACATAGTCACTCCCGTGTCCTCTAATTTCTCACATTAACATTATGCCAATCCCTCACATGAACATAGTCACTCCCGTGCCCTCTAATTTCTCACATTAACATTATGCTAATCCCTCACATTAACATAGTCACTCCCGTGCCCTCTAATTTCTCACATTAACATCATGCTAATCCCTCACATGAACATAGTCACTCCCGTGCCCTCTAATTTCTCACATTAACATCATGCTAATCCCTCACATGAACATAGTCACTCCCATGCCCTCTAATTTCTCACATTAACATTATGCTAATCCCTCACATTAACATAGTCACTCCCGTGCCCTCTAATTTCTCACATTAACATCATGCTAATCCCTCACATGAACATAGCCACTTCCGTGCCCTCGTTTAGGAGGCCACTTTCCTATCTTACAGATACATGCTAATTTCTCAAATTAACATCACTAGCCCCGGCCACTTGTTCATGACCCTTGGGCTACACCCATTTCAAACCTTTTAAAACAGTCTGCCTCGGCAGCAGGCCATGCTTTCCCACCTGATGACGGACGCTTGTTTTTGCGCCCGAAACGTCGTGATTAATATTATTTTATACCGACGTGACTTTACCGGAAGAACTAAAGAGTATGGATTCCTGCAGCCACGAAAGCTTCAAATCAAGATTTGCAAGGCGCATTTCATCCATAGATTCCCAATGCACCGCGTTATTAAATATCGCCTGTTGACCTCGGAGTGGCCACAGATTGTAATCTCCACTGACGTTGGAGATCGTTATCAGGAATTGAACCCAGGTGGCCGGGACTGAATTTTGCAGCATGTGCACGACACGACAGAGACGAAGATCCCCCGCATAGCCTTAACGCACTGTAGGGGCAAGTGCTGTTAGCGAGTAGCACATATGAAGGCCGACACGGCACACCAGGGGATGGGCGGCCAACACCACGTCCGGCCGTCTTTGTCTCCCCAGTGGCGATTATGTTTACACACCGCACCAGGTACTCGTCTGAGGCTGAGTCGACCTAGGGGACGCCCATGATAATTGTCACTGACGAACTCGGGTCACCGGGTTCGTACGCAGCGCAGCGCGCTAGCCACTACACTACCGCTCCCCGTAGCGCGCACGACACCACACGCACAAGGCAGAAGAACGCAGATGTTCTGGGTTAACTGATTAGGGTTGGATCGGCGCCACCCGCAATCCCCACCATTCCGCGTGTTTTACTCGCCAGAGGCTCTGCCCCGTTGTTGTGAGTCGCTCCGTCGCCTCCATGATGTTGCTTTGCTCCTGGCTACACAAAGACAAAGATCCCCCGTATAGCCTTGACATACTCTATGGGCAAGTGCTGTTAGCGAGCACCTATGAAGGCCGGAACGGTACACGAGGGAGGTGGGTGGCCAGCACCACGCCCAGCCGCCTTTGTCTCCCACATTGGCGATGTTCACACACCGCGTCAGGTACTCATTTTGAGGCTGAGTCGACCTACGGGAAGCCCAGGACCGGTTCAGATAATCGTCACTGGTGCTGGCCGTGAGCGGGAATCGATCTCGGGTTCCTATCGCAGCGCGCTAACCGCTGCACTACCACTCCCTGCACATACCTACCACATCCACACGCGCGCGCACACATATCTAATACATACACACACGAACACATACCTACTACATACATACACACGCACACGCGCAGGTCTTATCACACTAATGCTTCGTGCGCCGAGCTAGACGCAGACGCACAAAGACACAAACTCTTGGGGCAAGTGCTGTTAGCGAGCACCTATTAAGGCCGGCACGGCACACCAGGCGGTGGGTGGCCAATTCCACGCCTTTGTCTCCTCAATGCTGACATTCGCAGAGCACACCAGGTACCAACTTAACGCTGAAAATTATCTACCTGGTGCGCTGTGTAAACATCGCTACCGGGGAGACAAAGGCGGTCGGTTGGGGGCGTGGTACCGGCCACCCACCAACGCAGCCAACCCCGCTCGTGTCCATTCTCCTGCACTTGTCCGTCCATCCCGCATTTGCCCACTCAAAATAAAAACAAACCCCTCTGCTTCAGGCTGCATCGGGCCCAAAAAGCCAAACGTGGAACCCTCGACCACGGGCTGATGGCGCGCATCGAAACGAACAAATCACCGAGCGGGGCCCCACTGACGACGAGGAGGAGGCGGCGCGTCGAGCGCTTGCCAATTCCAGGCGCAAAATCTCGCGATGAATGTCAATGGGCGAACGCAAACCCCACCACCCAACACCCACCACCACCACCCCCAGCCTCATCCGCCACCGCTACGGCCAGGCCCTTTAAACGGCGCGCAGATTTCGAGAGCTTTACTGCGCACGTAAAATTATTTGCGATACACAAAACCGACGTGAGCCCGTCCCCCAATCCCCCCCCCCCCCCCGGCGAGGAGGGGGTGGTTGCCTCGATGTTTTTTTGACGTGCTGCTGCCCGCGAGCAATAATAACCCGCGGTTAGAGTCAAGATGCCGCCACGCACAGCCGCTCACGCGTTAAAATGCACCAGGGCCAGCCCCGTGCCAACGAATCTTCGCGCCGAGCGAGAGCCGACGGCGGATTGTACAATGATCTGTCGCGTTCTGCGTTGCGCGGCATGGTTCAACGGTGATGTCGCGACTCTCGGAGGGATGTTGGTGTCTCGTCGCCGTGAAGGAGTCCCCCACCCACCCCCCAGTAGCCCGCTACTCATCCCACGCCTTTGAAATTCTACCTGCCTCCGATTTGACGCCTTTCGAACGTCGATCATTTGATCGGAACGATGAACGGGTTTATTATCGCCGTTCCACCGAACATTTGCTAAACAACACTGATCTCTTTTTGTTTACTTTGAAACTTTCGTGACTGCAGGAATTCATATTTATTTGGCAGAGAATATGAACTCCGATCTCACGTAAGGAAGGGGGGGGGGTGGATGGCCGGTCGATCGTGAAATAGTGAATGACCACAGTGAACTTGTGAATTGTAGGTTACTAAACCACACCCTCGGTGAGCTGGGATTCCGGTCAGGGCCATCATCGGTGGCGAATGACGCCAGAAGAGAGTCGATTCCGCTCGCTTCCCGCTATTGTAGCGACTGGCACTGACCACCAGAGCCGCTTAGCTGCGCTCAAACAACCGCTGCCTATGACACGCAAAGTGCTTGCCACAAACGAACCACGATACCTCAGCTGCTGATCTCGTCAAGAAGCATAAACCATCATCACGGGACCTCCGGTCTACCTCGCAGCAGAAGTGAAATAAAATAAAAACCCCGCTACGCTCGCGTAAGAGATAACGTGAAGACACTTGACAGTGAGAGGAGAGAGCTCATTATGAATGGAGCGATGTATGTGTTGGTGGATTGTAAGTGGAGCCCTCAACCCTTGGACACACGCCATCGCAGGGATTCATTTCAGGTCAGGGGGTGAGGGCTGTCCGGGTGTGGCAACGTGGCAAAACAATATATAAAATATATTATTTCCATACCCGGCACACGACAACCAGTATACCTCTGGCTGTGGATGTGGCAACCGGTCACGCGCCTAACCTATGCGGTCCAGAAGAAGACGCGCTGGATATTCACAATAAACTCTGCCAAAAAAAACACGTTAAGCAATTGTATAAATGAAATTGTGTTTTACCCGTGTCTCCCCCACCCCCCGCAACGATCACGTGGAGAGGGGGGGGGGGAGTCGAGGCAGTTGTGTAACAGGGTAGCAGACGGGAGGGCAATGTGACCGGGAGAGGGAAGGGGAGGAGTGATGGTGCCGGGACGGAATTTCCCCAAGACGGACAAAGAGGAGGAGGCGCGGCGCGTAGAGGAGCAGCAGGCAGGGGAAGAGGAGGAGGCGGAGGAGCGCTCGGAAGGAGGGGTAGGAGGAGGAAGGTTGAGGGGGAAGAGGGTGGAGGAGAGGGAGGGGGGGAGGGTTGAGGAGGAGTGGCCGGGCCAAGATGTCTGGGATGAGATGGGGAGGGTAGAGAGAAGAGCGGAATAGAGAATGAAGGAGCGAGCAGAAGTGAATCACACGGAGGAGCGGCGTCGCTTTTCACCGCGGGCGGTTTGGAGAGAGAAAGTGAGGGGCGGGGGCAGCGATTTCGAGTGGAGGGCGTCCACACATTGCCACACGTCACCTGCAGGCCTACCTTATGCCCGCGTGTCGTGTGGGGTTCAAGCCGTGGGTGTTGTCTACCTCAACTCTTGCTTTCGAGAAGTCTGACCAACGTAGGTTCAGAATGTGTACGTATACCGAAGGAATCCGATGAGCTGCAAAGCTATTTTTTTCACAGATGTCCAGCGGTTTCACAGATATCCGGGCCACACGTATCCCAGAGAAGGGGCTCTCTCAAGCTCCCTCTAGAGGAGGCCCCCTGTGCTTTTGCCAGCATTGGCCGGGCGGTGGTGGCTATGCACGGCAGCAAGTGTTGGTGAATCACTGCACAAATGTTGTGAATGTTCCTTCCCCGTGGACGTCGACGAGGGGCCACGAGCTGGCTTTGGGCAGGAAAAGGCAGTCACGTGTCGAGGCTGTTGTCCTTCCACCGCGCACCTCTGATTAGCACGGTTGGATACGTACGGCGCAAAAGAAGTTCAACGTACACGCGTACATAGAGTCGCCTGTTTCGTCTGCATGGGATAGCGTGTCGCCCCCTCGCACAAGACAGTGGGTTTTCTCGCGGTTACGCCTTAATATAAAGCGGGCCGCAGAACTTGGGCGAATGTTGGCGCCGGCTCACTGTTGCACGTTACAGGCCGAAATTATTATTGTTGTTGTTATTGTTATTGGCACGAGCAAAGGATTGCAGAGCTGCACCATTGCCTTGGCCGTTTATGCTAAACTATTGCTCTGCCGTGAGACGTTGCTTGTGAGTTTTGAACTTTTTTTCTCACCGTACGAAGCCAACCATGCTAATCGGAGGTCCTAAACGAGGTCCAAGCAAGCGAATAAAAAGTTATGCTATAAACAACACATCCGAGGTTACCTTCAACGATGATTTTTTGTTTACTGATGACACTAAAAGTCATTTATAGTATACAAATAATATTAATGATTATAATGATTTCCGCTTGTAACGCCCCACTGCCGCCCGGTTATTATCTCGCTCTTGCAGCGAGAGACAAAGAGAGAGAGAGAGAGGACGACCCAGCGACGCGAGAGTGAAACCACAGACGGGTGGGAAGGTTGCCAAGCGGTGAACCAGCGCCAACCATTGCCCAAGCTCTCCGGTCCTCTATATATAGTTGTTATCGGCCAATCAACGACTCTTTAAGACGTCCTGTAAACGTAACATACTCTGTAGTGTGTCTTTAATATCTCAATATTAATCATAATCATGATATTTGTTTGTACTGGAGGATTGCGATGAGCTATGAGGCTCTTTTTGTGTGTGTGTGTGTGCGTGTAACGAACGTCCAGTAAACGTTTGTGAACGACTTCGCTCTGCGCGATGCTTCCATCCCCGCGGAAGCTACGGATGTTGACCATCGTGGCCTCGCTGGAGGCAGAAATCGCTCGTTTGGAAGACACCACGATCATGACGTCTGCTCCGTAAACGTCACATGTTTACTACGCACAATCACGCATGCAAACGTTTTTTTTTAACCGTTGGGCACTTTAGGAAGCGTGACTCGCAGCCCTTCCGACACGGAAGCGTTTCACGGATTGTGAGAATGCGCGTTTGCCTGATTTTTGTCACAATTCTCTAAAACAACATTTATATGATTATATATATTTTTTACTTTGATAAAATCAGCAGGCCTGATTAAAATAGGATCTATATAACGACCTGATCAGCATTTTCTTTATATAAAAGAAAAAAAAACTATTAAATTTTGATTTAAAGCTTTCGTGACTGCAAGGATTCATATTCTTGGTTCTTTCGGTAAAGTCACGTAGAATGAGAATAAAATAATAAAAAATTGCATTGTCTTATTTTGTTTTATTGTTTTATTCTCATTATACGTGACTTTACCCAAAGAACCAAGAAGATATTAGTAACTATTTTTTATTTATTTTACCAGGTAAGGGCCCACTGAGCTTAATAGCTTATCTTTCAGAAGCGACGTGGCCACAGACGAGAGCTCATCACGTGGAAATGTTTCGCAAATACTCCAAACGCGTGATGTTGATGCTAAACGTGGAGGGGAAAACCAAACGACCCAGGGCAAAACAAATCGCGCGACCACGGGGAGAGAGAGATAACTTTTAAACTCCACATATACAGGCGTTAGGGTCGGGATCGAACTCACGGCCTCCTGTGTATCAGGCAAGGTGGTTAACATCTCCTAGCCGACGTGGTGCCCATTATCTCTCTCTGCCATATCCTTTCTCAAAGACATCGGAGGTGATGGCCTTCCTTCCCCCATGCAACTTTGTCCGTGATATCTACTCAAGAACTTCGCATTCAATACCACCATGGGGTTACATCCGATCGTTCTAAATGCTCCCCAAACTTCATTCGCTATCTTCTTCGACTTCTTACCGTCATCGATAATTTTCCCAGTCGAAGCAACGTTTATATTCATCCTCCGTTTTTTTTGTCTCATTACATATCCAAGAATGCTATAACAATTATTCAAATACGATACGTGATTCCCATTTGTTAAAAATTTGGTAACAAATCTAGGGCGCCGCGGTGGTGAGATGTTAACTCCCTTGCCTGGTATGCATGAGGTCGTGGGTTCGACCCCGACCCTGACACCTGTATATTTGGAGTTTGCATGTCTCTCTCGGACCCGTGTTCGGGTGGGTTTTTCTGCGGGCCCTCCGGGTTTTTACCTCCACATTTACAGACACGCGTTTAGAGTATTTAGCCGCTGTACATTTCCACGTGATAAGCCACTTTGTTGCGCTATCATTTGTGGGCCCGGCCACTTCTAATAAAGAGCACTATAGCTCAGTGGGCTTCACCGGGTAATATAAAAAAACAATATATTAGTTTAGCTTATCGTTTAAATATAGCACCAACCTCCGATGCTGCTTTTAATGATCAAGTTTGTTCAATCAAAAGCCCTCCGACTCGATTACTCATCTCGCTTCATAGTGTCCCCACTTTGATCCCCTCCGCCTTCAAGAACGATAACTACCCCGGGGCCTCTTGTGGGCGGCCACGCGAACCACCGCTGTTGTCTGGCGCTCCTTCCACGGAGCAAGCGGCGGGTGAGGAGCAAAAGCGACGCGAACTCTCGCGGACCTCCACATGGACAAAGCGCGGTTTCCCACAACTGACCGCACGCGTCCATGAACTATTATAGAACTATTGTGTCAATTTATAATTTCCACAACAACCGCTGCCGATGATTGTGAGTTACCTATGATTACTCTACCATCCTGTACAATGCTGCGTCGAACCAGCACCCACACATCGCAAGGAACGAGAGAGAGGTATGAAGATGCTTCCTCGACCGATCAAGATCACCAAGCGATGATTCGAGCGAGCCTGACTCCGCTGTGAATGCGTCGCGTGCGGGGAGTTCGCTTCGCCTCGAGACGGCGCTGATGATGTCGCGCGACTGATGGGGACCGTGCAACGAAGCCGTTCGTTTGTCGCGCGGCTTGAGAGGGTAAAAAAAAACAGAAAATACAACGCGTGAAGAGCGACGTTCATCGCGTCGTCCTTCGCGTTTACGTTGCAGTAACGCGGATCGGAACCACGGTCGCTCACAAAGAGGCTGGATCAAGAGCGGCTATCGCCCGCCTTGCTTGTGCAGTGGTGCGCTCGTGTTCTACGCAACGACCACGCTTGCAACGCAACGCCTACATAATAGACACAAAAATAACAACCATGATCAGCATTTGCGGAATCAATTAAAACAGTTGAAAGAAGTGCAAGAGCTACTCTCAATTTGTAAACGTGCATTATTGCGCGCGGTAGTTGGTCTCCATTCGAATACACGCTATTCATGAAATTACTTGTTATTAATTCGAGTACGTCCTATTCATGTTCGTAAAGTCCTATTCGGTCGAGTACTTTTCATGAATGATCTTACTTACTATTAATTCGAGTACACGATTTTTGATGGAATTACTTGTTATTAATTGTAGTACGTCCTGTTCATTCTCGTACTTCCTATTCAGTCGAGTACTTTCAATCCATGAGCATACTTACTATTAATTCGAGTACACGATATTCATTCCAGCGCATCCTATTCATTATGGCCCTTCCCCGCACCTCCGATTAGCGCGGTTGGCTACGCACGGTGCGAAATAAGTTCAATGCACATTCTAGGTGCGTCTTAATCGTTCAAGTACTGTGCGTTCTATATACATTCTATTCCTTGATTCAAAGCTTTCGTGACTGTAAGGATTCATCTTCTTTGGTTCTTTCGGTAAAGTCACGTAGAATGAGAATAAAATAATACATTGATAAAATAAAATAACAATAATATTCTCACGACGTTTCGGCCACAACACAAGCAGCCTTCATCAGGTGAAGGGACGAGACTGTCTGGTAGGACAGCGCTGACGAGACTGTCTGGTAGGACAGCGCTGACGAGACTGTCTGGTAGGCCGAAACGTCGTGAGAATATTATTGTGTTATTTTATTTTATCAATTTATTATTTTATTCTCATTCTACGTGACTTTACCGAAAGAACCAAAGAAGAAGATAGAGCATATATACATATACTAAATCGAGCCCCTCTAGAGATTGTGTTGACCTACTCTTCCCTGCTCTTAGAGAGCCCTTCTAGAGAGTATGTTGACCTACTCTTCCCTACTCTTAGAGAGTCCCTCTAGAGAGTGTGTTGACCTACTCTTCCCTGTTATTAGAGAGTCCCTCTAGAGAGTGTGTTGACCTACTCTTCCCTGCTCTTAGAGAGTCCCTCTAGAGAGTGTGTTGACCTACTCTTCCCTGTTATTAGAGAGTCCCTCTAGAGAGTGTGTTGACCTACTCTTCCCTGCTCTTAGAGAGTCCCTCTAGAGAGTGTGTTAACCTACTCTTCCCTGCTCTAGAGAGTCCCTCTAGAGAGTGTGTTGACCTACTCTTCCCTGCTCTTAGAGAGCCCCTCTAGAGAGTGTGTTGACCTACTCTTCCCTGCTCTTAGAGAGCCCCTCTAGAGAGTGTGTTGACCTACTCTTCCCTGCTCTTAGAGAGTCCCTATAGAGAGTGTGTTGACCTACTGTTCCCTGTTATTAGAGAGTTCCTCTAGAGAGTGTGTTAACTAACTCATCCCTGCTCTTAGAGAGCCCCTTTAGAGAGTGTGTTGACCTACTCTTCCCTGCTCTAGAGAGCCCCTCTAGAGAGTGTGTTGACCTACTCTTCCCTGCTCTAGAGAGTCCCTCTAGAGAGTGTGTTGACCTACTCTTCCCTGTTATTAGATAGTCCCTCTAGAGAGTGTGTTGACCTATTCTTCCCTGCTCTTAGAGGGTCCCTCTAGAGAGTGTGTTGACCTACTTTTCCCTGTTATTAGAGAGTCCCTCTAGAGAGTGTGTTGACCTACTCTTCCCTGCACTTAGAGAGTCCCTCTAGAGAGTGTGTTGACCTACTCTTCCCTGCTCTTAGAGAGTCCCTCTAGAGAGTGTGTTGACCTACTCTTCCCTGTTATTAGAGAGTCCTTCTAGAGAGTGTGTTGACCTACTCTTCCCTGCTCTTAGAGACTCCCTCTAGAGAGTGTGTTGACCTACGCTTCCCTGCTCTTAGAGAGCCCCTCTAGAGAGTGTGTAGACCTACTCTTCCCTGCTCTTAGAGAGCCCCTCTAGAGAGTGTGTAGACCTACTCTTCCCTGCTCTAGAGAGTCCCTCTAGAGAGTGTGTTGACCTACTCTTCCCTGTTAGAGAGTTCCTCTAGAGAGTGTGTTGACCTTCTTTTCGCTACTCTTAGAGAGTCCCTCTAGAGAGTGTGTTGACCTACTCTTCCCTGCTCTTAGAGAGTCCCTCTAGAGAGTGTGTTGACCTACTCTTCCCTGTTATTAGAGAGTCCCTCTAGAGAGTGTGTTGACCTACTCTTCCCTGCTCTTAGAGAGCCCCTCTAGAGAGTGTGTAGACCTACTCTTCCCTGCTCTAGAGAGTCCCTCTAGAGAGTGTGTTGACCTACTCTTCCCTGTTAGAGAGTTCCTCTAGAGAGTGTGTTGACCTTCTCTTCGCTACTCTTAGAGAGTCCCTCTAGAGAGTGTGTTGACCTACTCTTCCCTGCTCTTAGAGAGTCCCTCTAGAGAGTGTCTTGACCTACTCTTCCCTGTTATTAGAGAGTCCCTCTAGAGAGTGTGTTGACCTACTCTTCCCTGCTCTAGAGAGTCCCTCTAGAGAGTGTGTTGACATCCTCTTCCCTGTTATTAGAGAGTCCCTCTAGAGAGTGTGTTGACCTACTCTTCCCTGCTCTTAGAGAGCCCCTCTAGAGAGTGTGTTGACCTGCTCTTCCCTGCTCTAGAGAGTCCCTCTAGAGAGTATGTTGACCTACTCTTCCCTGCTCTTAGAGAGTCCCTCTAGAGAGTATGTTGACCTACTCTTCCCTGCTCTTAGAGAGCCCCTCTAGAGAGTGTGTTGACCTGCTCTTCCTGCTCTAGAGAGTCCCTCTAGAGAGTGTGTTGACCTACTCTTCCCTGCTCTTAGAGAGCCCCTCTAGAGAGAGTGTTGACCTACTCTTCCCTGCTCTTAGAGAGTCCCTCTAGAGAGTGTGTTGACCTACTCTTCCCTGTTCTTAGAGAGTCCCTCTAGAGAGTGTGTTGACCTACTCTTCCCTGCTCTTAGAGAGTCCCTCTAGAGAGTGTGTTGACCTACTCTTCCCTGCTCTTAGAGAGTCCCTCTAGAGAGTGTGTTGACCTACTCTTCCCTGCTCTAGAGAGTCCCTCTAGAGAGTGTGTTGACCTACTCTTCCCTGCTCTTAGAGAGTCCCTCTAGTGAGTGTGTTGACCTTCTCTTCCCTGCTCTTAGAGAGTCCATGTAGAGAGTGTGTTGACCTACTCTTCGCTGCTCTTAGAGAGCCCCTCTAGAGAGTATGTTGACCAACATACTCTCTAGAGTAGTAGTAGTGTATAGTGTATTGTATAATGTATAGTAGTGTAGTAGTGTAGAGTGTAGTAGTGTACAATGTAGTGTATAGTAGTGTATAGTGTAGTGTATAGTAGTGTACAGTGTAGTGTATAGCGTAGTGCATAGTAGTATATAGTAGTGTATAGTAGTATATAGTGTAGTGCATAGTAGTGTAGTAGTGTATCGTCTAACAGTCTATATTAGTGTATAGTGTACTAGTGTATATTAGTGTATAGTGTAGTGTATAGTAGTGTAAAGTGTAGTAGTGTATAGTAGTGTATAATGTAGTGTAGTAGTGCATAGTAGTGTATAATGTAGTGTATAGTAGTGTAATAGTGTATAGTAGTGTATAGTGTAGTGTATCGTATTGTAGTAGTATATAGTAGTGTATAATGTAGTGTAGTAGTGTATAGTAGTGTAGTAGTGTATTGTGTAGTGTAATAGTGTATTAGTAGTGTAGCAGTATATAGTAGTGTATAGTGTAGTAGTGTATGGTAGTGTAGCAGTTTATACTAGTTTGTAGTTGAGTAGTGTATAGTTGTGTAGTAGTGTGTAGTGTAGTGTATAGTAGTGTAGTAGTGTATAGTAGTGTAGCAGTGTATAGTCGTGTATAGTGTAGTAGTGTATGGTAGTGTAGTAGTAGTGTATAGTGTAGTGTATAGTAGTGTATAGTAGTGTATAGTGTAGTGTATAGTAGTGTAGTAGTGTATAGTAGTGTATAGTGTAGTAGTGTATCGTAGTGTAGTAGTGTATAGTAGTGTAGTAGACTCCAGCGCTGTCCTACCAGACAGTCTCGTCCCTTCACTTCATGAAGGCCGCTTGTGTTGTGGCCGAAACGTCGTGAGAATATTATTGTTTTATGTTATTTTATCAATTTATTATTTTATTCTCATTCTACGTGACTTTACCGAAAGAACAAAAGAAGATAGTGTAGTAGTGTAAAGTGTAGTGTAGTGTATAGTAGTGTATAGTGTAATAGTAGTGTATAGTGTAGTGTATAGTGTAGTGTATAGTAGTGTATAGTGTAGTGTATAGTAGTGTATAGTAGTGTATAGTCTAGTGTATAGTAGTGTAGTAGTTTATAGTAGTGTCTAGTGTAGTAGTGTATCGTAGTGTAGTAGTCTATAGTAGTGAAGTAGTGTATAGTAGTGTATAGTGTAGTAGTGTATCGTAGTATAGTAGTGTATAGTAGTGTAGTAGTGTATAGTGTAGTAGTGTATAGTAGTGTAGTAGTGTATAGTGTAGTAGTGTATCGTAGTGTAGTAGTGTATAGTAGTGTAGTAGTGTATAATGTAGTGCATAGTAGTGTATAGTGTAGTGTATAGTGTAGTTTATAGTAGTGTATTGTGGAATAGTGTATTAGTAGTGTATATTGTAGTGTATAGTAGTGTATAGTAGTGTAGCAGTATATAGTAGTGTATAGTGTAGTGTATAGTGTAGTGTATAGTAGTGTATAGTGTAGTGTATAGTAGTGTATAGTGTAGTGTATAGTAGTGTATAGTGTAGTGGATAGTGTAGTTTATAGTAGTGTATAGTGTAGTGTTTAGTGTAGTGTATAGTATTATATAGTGTAGTAATAGTGTAGTAGTGTATAGTTGTGTATAGTGTCGTAGTGTATAGTGTAGTGTATAGTAGTGTATAGTGTAATAGAAGTGTATAGTGTAGTATATAGTGTATAGTAGTGTATAGTAGTGTATAGTGTAGTGTATAGTAGTGTATAGTGTAGTGTATAGTAGTGTATAGTGTAGTGTATAGTGTAGTGTATATTAGTGTATATTGTAGTGTATAGTAGTGTAGTAGTGTATAGTGTAGTAGTGTATCGTAGTGTAGTAGTGTATCGTAGTGCAGTAGTGTATAGTAGTGTAGTAGTGTATAATGTAGTGCATAGTAGTGTAGTAGTGTATAGTGTAGTGTATAGTGTAGTGTATGGTAGTGTATAGTGTAATAGTGTAATAGTAGTCTATAGTGTAGTGTATAGTAGTGTATAGTAGTGTATAGTGTAGTGTATAGTAGTGTAGAAGTGTATATTAGTGTATAGTGTAGTAGTGTATCGTAGTGTAGTAGTGTATAGTAGTGTAGCAGTGTATAGTGTAGTGTATAGTAGTGTATAGTGTAGTAGTGTATCGTAGTGTAGTGTATAGTAGTGTAGTAGTGTATATTGTAGTAGTGTATCGTAGTGTATCGTAGTGCAGTAGTGTATAGTAGTGTAGTAGTGTATAATGTAGTGCATAGTAGTGTAGTAGTGTATAGTGTAGTGTATAGTGTAGTGTATGGTAGTGTATAGTGTAATAGTGTAATAGTAGTCTATAGTGTAGTGTATAGTGTATAGTAGTGTATAGTAGTGTATAGTGTAGTGTATAGTAGTGTAGAAGTGTATATTAGTGTATAGTGTAGTAGTGTATCGTAGTGTAGTAGTGTATAGTAGTGTAGCAGTGTATAGTGTAGTGTATAGTAGTGTATAGTGTAGTAGTGTATCGTAGTGTAGTAGTATAGTAGTGTAGTAGAGTATAGTGTAGTAGTGTATCGTAGTGTAGTAGTGTATAGTAGTGTAGTAGTGTATAATGTAGTGCATAGTAGGGTATAGTGTAGTGTATAGTGTAGTGTATAGTAGTGTATAGTGTAATAGTAGTGTATAGTGTAGTGTATAGTGTAGTGTATAGTAGTGTATAGTGTAGTGTATAGTAGTGTATAGTGTAGTGTATAGTAGTGTATAGTATAGTGTATAGTATTGTATAGTGTAGTGTATAGTCGTATAGTGTAGTGTATAGTAGTGTATAGTGTAGTGTATAGTGTGGTGGATAGTGTAGTTTATAGTAGTGTATAGTGTAATGTATAGTGTAGTGTATAGTAGTGTATAGTGTAGTAATAGTGCAGTAGTGTATAGTTGTGTATAGTGTCGTAGTGTATAGTAGTGTATAGTGTATTGTATAATGTATAGTAGCGTAGTAGTGTATAGTGTATTGCATAGTAGTGTATAGTGTAGTGTATAGTAGTGTATAGTGTAATAGTAGTGTATAGTGTAGTGTATAGTGTAGTGTATAGTAGTGTATAGTAGTGTATAGTGTAGTGTATAGTAGCGTATAGTGTAGTGTATAGTGTAGTGTATAGTAGTGTATAGTGTAGTGTATAGTAGTGTATAGTGTAGTGTATAGTAGTGTATAGTGTAGTGTATAGTGTAGTGTATAGTTGTATATAGTGTAGTGTATAGTAGTGTATAGTGTATTGTATAGCGTAGTGTATGGTAGTGTATAGTGTAGTGTATAGTAGTGTATAGTGTAGTGGATAGTGTAGTGGATAGTGTTTTTATAGTAGTGTATAGTGTAGTGTATAGTAGTGTATAGTGTAGTAATAGTGCAGTAGTGTATAGCGTATTGCATAGTAGTATATAGTAGTGTATAGTAGTATATAGTGTAGTGCATAGTAGTGTAGTAGTGTTTCGTCTAGTAGTCTATATTAGTGTATAGTGTAGTAGTATATAGTAGTGTATAGTGTAGTGTATAGTAGTGTATAGTGTAGTGTATAGTAGTGTATAGTGTAGTGTATAGTGTAGTGTATAGTTGTGTATAGTGTAGTCTATAGTAGTGTATAGTGTATTGTATAGCGTAGTGTATGGTAGTGTATAGTAGTGTATAGTGTAGTGGATAGTGTAGTGGATAGTGTTTTTATAGTAGTGTATAGTGTAGTGTATAGTAGTGTATAGTGTAGTAATAGTGCAGTAGTGTATAGCGTATTGCATAGTAGTATATAGTAGTGTATAGTAGTATATAGTGTAGTGCATAGTAGTGTAGTAGTGTTTCGTCTAGTAGTCTATATTAGTGTATAGTGTAGTAGTATATAGTAGTGTATAGTGTAGTGTATAGTAGTGTACAGTGTAGTAGTGTATAGTAGTGTATAATGTAGTGTATTAGTGTATAGTGTAGTAGTGCATAGTAGTATAATGTAGTGTGTAGTAGTGTAGTAGTGTAATAGTGTATAATAGTGTATAGTGTAGTGTATAGTAGTGTAGTAGTGTATTGTTTAGTGTAATAGTGTATAATCGTGTATAGTAGTGTAGCAGTATATAGCAGTGTCTAGTGTAGTAGTGTATGGTAGTGTAGTAGTTTATAGTTGAGTAGTGTATAGTAGTGTAGTAGTGTGTAGTGTAGTGTATAGTGTAGTGTATAGTAGTGTAGCAGTGTATAGTAGTGTATAGTGTTGTAGTGTATGGTAGTGTAGTAGTAGTGTATAGTGTAGTGTGTAGTAGTGTATAGTGTAGTGTATAGTAGTGTAGTAGTGTATAGTGTAGTAGTGTATCGTAGTGTAGTAGTGAATAGTAGTGTAGTAGTGTATAATGTAGTGTATAGTGTAGTAGTTTATCGTAATGTAGTAGTGTATAGTAGTGTAGTAGTGTATAATGTAGTGCATAGTAGTGTAGTAGTGTATAGTGTAGTGTATAGTGTAGTGTATAGTAGTGTATAGTGTAGTGTATAGTGTAGTGTATAGTAGTGTATAGTGCAATAGTGTAATAGTAGTGTATAGTGTAGTGTATAGTGTAGTGTAAAGTAGTGTAAAGTAGTGTATAGTGTAGTGTATATTAGTGTATAGTGTTGTGTATAGTAGTGTAGTGTATAGTAGTGTATAGTGTAGTATATAGTAGTGTATAGTGTAGTGTATAGTAGTCTATAGTGTTGTGGATAGTGTAGTTTATAGTAGTGTATAGTGTAGTGTATAGTGTAGTGTATAGTAGTGTATAGTGTAGTACTCGTGCAGTAGTGTATAGTAGTGTACAGTTGTGTATAGTGTCGTAGTGTATAGTAGTGTTGTAGTGCATAGTGTATTGTATAATATATAGTAGTGTAGTAGTGTATAGTGTATTGTATAATGTATAGTAGTGTAGTAGTGTACAGTGTAGTAGTGTATAGCGTAGTGCATAGTAGTATATAGTGTAGTGCATTGTAGTGTAGTAGTGTTTCGTCCAGTAGTCTATATTAGTTTATAGTGTAGTAGTGTATAGTAGTGTATAGTGTAGTGTATAGTAGTGTATAGTGTAGTAGTGTATAATAGTGTATAATGTAGTGTAGTAGTGTATAGTGTAGTAGTGCATAGTAGTGTATAATGTAGTGTATAGTAGTGTAGTAGTGTAATAGTGTATAGTAGTGTGTAGTGTATCGTATTGTAGTAGTGTATAATGTAGTGTAATAGTGCAGTGTATAGTAGTGTAGTAGTGTATAGTGTAGTGTAATAGTGTATAGTAGTGTAGTAGTGTGTAGCGTAGTGTATAGTAGTGTAGTAGTGTATAGTCGTGTAGCAGCATATAGTAGTCTATAGTGTAGTAGTGTATGGTTTTGTAGTAGTTTATAGTTGAGTAGTGTATAGTAGTGTAGTTGTGTGTAGTGTAGTGTATAGTGTAGTGTATAGTAGTGTATAGTGTAGTGTATAGTGTAGTGTATAGTTGTGTATAGTGTAGTCTATAGTAGTGTATAGTGTATTGTATAGCGTAGTGTATGGTAGTGTATAGTAGTGTATAGTGTAGTGGATAGTGTAGTGGATAGTGTTTTTATAGTAGTGTATAGTGTAGTGTATAGTAGTGTATAGTGTAGTAATAGTGCAGTAGTGTATAGCGTATTGCATAGTAGTATATAGTAGTGTATAGTAGTATATAGTGTAGTGCATAGTAGTGTAGTAGTGTTTCGTCTAGTAGTCTATATTAGTGTATAGTGTAGTAGTATATAGTAGTGTATAGTGTAGTGTATAGTAGTGTACAGTGTAGTAGTGTATAGTAGTGTATAATGTAGTGTATTAGTGTATAGTGTAGTAGTGCATAGTAGTATAATGTAGTGTGTAGTAGTGTAGTAGTGTAATAGTGTATAATAGTGTATAGTGTAGTGTATAGTAGTGTAGTAGTGTATTGTTTAGTGTAATAGTGTATAATCGTGTATAGTAGTGTAGCAGTATATAGCAGTGTCTAGTGTAGTAGTGTATGGTAGTGTAGTAGTTTATAGTTGAGTAGTGTATAGTAGTGTAGTAGTGTGTAGTGTAGTGTATAGTGTAGTGTATAGTAGTGTAGCAGTGTATAGTAGTGTATAGTGTTGTAGTGTATGGTAGTGTAGTAGTAGTGTATAGTGTAGTGTGTAGTAGTGTATAGTGTAGTGTATAGTAGTGTAGTAGTGTATAGTGTAGTAGTGTATCGTAGTGTAGTAGTGAATAGTAGTGTAGTAGTGTATAATGTAGTGTATAGTGTAGTAGTTTATCGTAGTGTAGTAGTGTATAGTAGTGTAGTAGTGTATAATGTAGTGCATAGTAGTGTAGTAGTGTATAGTGTAGTGTATAGTGTAGTGTATAGTAGTGTATAGTGTAGTGTATAGTGTAGTGTATAGTAGTGTATAGTGCAATAGTGTAATAGTAGTGTATAGTGTAGTGTATAGTGTAGTGTAAAGTAGTGTAACGTAGTGTATAGTGTAGTGTATATTAGTGTATAGTGTTGTGTATAGTAGTGTAGTGTATAGTAGTGTATAGTGTAGTATATAGTAGTGTATAGTGTAGTGTATAGTAGTCTATAGTGTTGTGGATAGTGTAGTTTATAGTAGTGTATAGTGTAGTGTATAGTGTAGTGTATAGTAGTGTATAGTGTAGTACTCGTGCAGTAGTGTATAGTAGTGTACAGTTGTGTATAGTGTTGTAGTGTATAGTAGTGTTGTAGTGCATAGTGTATTGTATAATATATAGTAGTGTAGTAGTGTATAGTGTATTGTATAATGTATAGTAGTGTAGTAGTGTACAGTGTAGTAGTGTATAGCGTAGTGCATAGTAGTATATAGTGTAGTGCATTGTAGTGTAGTAGTGTTTCGTCCAGTAGTCTATATTAGTTTATAGTGTAGTAGTGTATAGTAGTGTATAGTGTAGTGTATAGTAGTGTATAGTGTAGTAGTGTATAATAGTGTATAATGTAGTGTAGTAGTGTATAGTGTAGTAGTGCATAGTAGTGTATAATGTAGTGTATAGTAGTGTAGCAGTGTAATAGTGTATAGTAGTGTGTAGTGTATCGTATTGTAGTAGTGTATAATGTAGTGTAATAGTGCAGTGTATAGTAGTGTAGTAGTGTATAGTGTAGTGTAATAGTGTATAGTAGTGTAGTAGTGTGTAGCGTAGTGTATAGTAGTGTAGTAGTGTATAGTCGTGTAGCAGCATATAGTAGTCTATAGTGTAGTAGTGTATGGTTTTGTAGTAGTTTATAGTTGAGTAGTGTATAGTAGTGTAGTTGTGTGTAGTGTAGTGTATAGTGTAGTGTATAGTAGTGTAGTAGTGTATAGTAGTGTAGCAATGTATAGTAGTGTATAGTGTAGTAGTGTATGGTAGTGTAGTAGTTTATAGTAGTGTATAGTGGAGTAGTGTATAGTAGTGTAGTAGTGTATAGTAGTGTATAGTAGTGTAGTAGTGTATAGTGTAGTAGTGTAGAGTAGTGTATAGTGTAGTAGTGTATAGTACTATAGTAGTTTATAGTGTAGTGTATAGTAGTGTAGTAGTGTATAGTGTAGTGTGTAGTAGTGTATAGTGTAGTGTATAGTAGTGTAGTAGTGTATAGTAGTGTATAGTGTAGTAGTGTATAGTAGTGTAGTAGTGTATAGTAGTGTAGTAGTGTATAATGTAGTGTATTTAACACGTAGGCTTTCGCGACCAATATTATTCATAATAAGGTTTTTGGGTTAGATCGCGTTATTTATAAATGTCGTAACCCTCCACCACCCGACACGGCCAATCAGCAAGAAAAGTGTCACGTTGAGAAAAGACAAATAATTCACTACTTTAGCCCACCGGTGTGTTGAAGAGTGAATCCACAACATTTACTTACGACGTTTCGCTGGTAAATACATCCAGCATCATCGGGCAATTCGCCAGAATGGTAAAGCCCTCGCTTGCTCCCGGTTTTATATAGAGCAGCAGGGTGACGTCATCATTTAACTCATATCAAGGGCCTCAAAACCACCTAGACTCTATGAGCTACCAAAGATTAATAAAATCGGCATCCCATTACGACCCATAGTCAGTACAATTGGCTCTGCCACATATCAATTGGCAAAATATATAACCAAACAAATACAGCCCTACATCGGTAGGACATCTTTATTCATAAAAAATTCAGAACATCTTGTGAATGTGATTAAAGATATGAAACTTACTCCTGATGATATTCTGGTAAGTTTTGATGTGATTTCTCTATTCAATAAGGTTCCAGTGAACGAATCGCTTAAATTACTTGATACACTAGTAAAGAATACCGATTTACCAAAAGATATTCCGAAACTTGCTGGCCATTGTTTAAATAACACTTACTTCTTATGGAGAGGGGATTTCTTTAAACAAAAGAAAGGAGCAGCAATGGGCTCTCCTTTATCCCCAGCTATAGCAAATTTGTACATGGAAAACTTTGAAATAAGAGCACTTGCCTCGAGCACATTAAAACCATCCTTTTGGTTTAGATATGTGGATGACACTTTGGTTGTCTGGCCACATGGTAAAGATACACTTAATGATTTTCTAAATCATCTCAATGCACAAAACCCGGCCATCCAGTTCACCATGGAAATGGAGGTGAATAACACACTCTCATTCCTAGATATTTTGCTTGGACATGGCCTAAACGGTAAAATAACACACAGCGTTTACAGAAAGCAAACGCACACTGATGCCTATCTGAATGCAGAATCACATCATCATCCAGCTCAGAAATCCTCTCTTATCAAGACGCTCATACATCGGGCTAAAACAGTGTCAGATGGTGAGAGTCTAGTGAGAGAGATTAAACACGTTAAAGACGCACTACGACAGAATGGCTACAATGATTATCAAATTAACAGAGCACTGAATGCCAAATCACGATCGCAAAGCAATACTGCTGAAAGCGATCAGATTTATTAAAACAATAAAAATGCCATATATCTCAGGAGTAACTGACAAATTAGCCCGTGTTTTGCAAAAGCAAAACATTACAGTAAGATTTGGTACAGTACACAAAATTCAAAAACTAGTATCTTGCACTAAAGACGCATTACCTAAATTATCAACAGAAGGTGTATATAGGATTAATTGATTATGTGGCAGATGCTATATTGGACAGACGGGACGTAACATCAGCGTAAGACTAAAATAACATCAGAGAAATATTAAATTATCTCAAACACAACTGTCGGCAGTGGCAGAACATGCTTGTCAACAAGGACACTCAATTGATTTTGACAGTGTTGCAGTGTTGTGTAAAACTAATTATTACTGGCAAAGAATAATTAGAGAATCCATTGAAATTGAGAGGAATAAGAATAACTTTAATCGCTCTGACAGCTACAGGCTTAGTGCGGCCTGGAAGCGTATTATTAAATAATACACATTACATTTTGATTTAAAGCTTTCGTGACTGCAGTAATTCATGTTCTTGGCTCTTTCGGTGGAGTCGCGTTGGGGGGAAGCAGTAAAATAATAGAATAGATATGTTTGTTGTTTTGTTGTTTCCCTTCGGCGTGGCTTTGCCGAGGGAGCTAAGAATATGAATGCACATTACAATTCCTTATAGGGGAAACACATACTAATTAATGGATTACTAACATAGCATGTAATCACTAACACACATTACAACTAATTACTAATCTACAACTCATTACTAATCATAACCATTGACTGATTACTAATCGATTATATAATTACAATACCCCCCCCCTCCGCCTCTAATCACTGCACCTGATATGAGTTAAATGATGACATCACCCTGCTGCTCTATATAAAACCGGGAGCAAGCAAGGGCTTTACCATTCTGGCGAATTGCCCGATGCTACTGGAGTAATTACCAGCGAAACGCGGTCCTGTTCCTGTTCTTCCTGACGCACTACTGCAGCGCTCGTCGGTGTCTCGTGGGTTCTCCAGCCACCCCGCGGTGTGTGAGGGCCCCAGGCCTGGTGGTCTGGGGTGGCCTTGCTGCCGGAGGGTGGGGGAGCCACAGGCGCCACGGGAGGAGTGACCCCGCCGCAGCGGCCACGTGGAGATGGCGGGGATGGAGACGGAGTCGCGGCGCACGTCGCGGACCAAGGAAGACGCCCGGGGTGCTGCGAGCGACCGGAGGAGCGGCGTGAGCCCGTCTGGTGCGGGGGTGATGTTGGGTGAGGCGCAACGAGGGAAGAGAGTGGAGGGGATGGATGGGCTGTAGAGTGCGGGGAGGGAGGAGCGGGGAGGAGAACGAGGGAGAGCGCCGGGAGGATGGGGTGGGAGTGCCCCCGACCAGAATTGGGAGGAAGGGGCAGGAGAGGCGCCTGCAGCCCAGCGGCCGGGGGAGGGGCAGTGGAGGGAGAAGACCGTGGGCGCTGGCCCGGTGGGTGCGGGGAGGCCCGGCGGAGGAGCGGGGAGGTGGCGCAGCGGAGCTGGGGCGGGCCTGACCCCGATGCAGGCCAGGAGGCACAACTGCGTGCGAGTCGAATTCAAGGAAGATGTGGAAGAGGGGGTGACCCTGGACAGGACGACCTTCGTGAGGTCGGTGGTGCTTGGGATGCTGCGGGTGGAGGTGGAGGACCTCTACTGCTTGATTGCTCTGCCCCCCCGGGGGGGAGGGCGTTTGATGTGAGCTTCAACTCCAACATTCTGCTGCAAAATTTCCTTGCCCGTTTCGAGGAGAAGGCAGGGGAGAAGCCGCTGACCTCCATGAGGACGCGGTTACTGTCGGACCTGGAGACAAAGGTTGTGACCGTGTTCCTTTACAACGAAGCGTTGTATGATCAGGACGTGGAGGTGTGGCTGAGGCAGCATTGTGTGGTGCTGTCGGGTTGCAAGGGGGTGCTGGATGCGGCGGGGATATGGACGGGGGCCAGACAACGGATGGTGCGTCTGAAGACGTTGGGGAGGGGGGGGGCACTGAGGCACGTCCCGAGCGCATTGAACATTGGGGGGAACAGGGGCTATGTTGTCTATGCGGGACAGCCCAAACTGTGTAGGAGGTGTGGGGGAGAGGGGCACCTAGCGGCAGCGTGCGTGGCACGCGTTTGTTACAGGTGCAGGGCGCTGGACCACACGGTGGAGGAGTGTGGGGAGCCGGCCCTTTGCAACCTGTGCGGCAGCAGAGGGCACCTGTATAGGACCTGCCCAGAGTCCTATGCTAACAGGGTGCGGGCATGTCGGAGTGGACAGGTAGAGGAGGCGGCGGAGGAGGTGGCCGGACGGGAAGCGGGCCGGATGCATGGAGGGGAAGGGAAAGGGGAGGTGGAGGAACCACGACCCCCTGGGGAGGGTGAGGGGGGGGGGGATCTGTGGGGAAGGGAGCACCACCACCACTGGAGGGGGCGGGGGAGGAGGAGGGGAGGGGAGATGGAGAAGAGGACTCGGAAACCCCAGTGGGGGACTGGGCGGAGGTGATGGGCGAGGAGGAGGGCGAGGAGGGGCAGCGGGTGGAGGAAGAAGCGGATGACGCATGGGAGGAATCGGGAGGGAGAAAACGGAAGCTGGATAGAGTTCTGAAAGAAGCTAGTCCCCAGCAAGATGCGAGCCTTTCAGTATCCTCGCCGGATTCGGGGGAATCTGGGTGGAGGTGGGCGGAAGGGGGGGGACGTTTGAACCGGGGGAAGCCCCAGAGGTTGAAGGGGAGAAAAAAGGTGAAGGAGAAGGCCGACAAAGGCAGACAGGGGGAGCGCGCACCGGAGTCCGACACGGAATAATGCACGTCTCGGCATGGACATATCTGTAGCATCTGTTAATGTGAGATGAATGAAGGGGAAGGGAAGGAGAGGGGCAATCATGCAGTGGCTGCAGATCACCAGACGTGACGTAATTTTCCTCCAAGAATGTCACCTACCCTATACCCTAGGGTCGGAGGCTCTGCTGGACGAATGGAAGGGACACTACATTTGGTCTGGCAGCAACGGGAACAGATGTACAGGCGTGGTTACCCTCCTAGGAAGAAGGGGAATGAGAGTGGAAGGGACCCAGGAAATAATACCGGGTCGGCTCCTCTGTGTAGATGCATCTTACCAGGGTGTGGAGCTACGGCTGATAAATGTGTATGCCCCGGTACGATGTATGGACAGGACGGAGGTGTGGGAGAGCCTGGCGGGCCTACTAGCCACCAGGAGGCAGGTCATTGTGGGGGGCGATTTTAACTGCCCGTTGTGTCTGGCGGATCTGGTGTCGGTAAAGGGGAGGAGGAAGTTAGATTCCTCTTCCAGGAAACTGAGGGAGTTGATGGAGGACTTTGGGATGGTGGATACGTTCAGGAGGGTGCATGGCACGTGGCCAGGGTTCACGTGGGCGGATAAGAGTGGGGGCACACAGTCACGTATCGACTTTATTTTCGTCTCCGGCAAGATGAATGTGGGAAGTGCGGGGGTGGAACCTTTTCCCCTCTCGGATCACAGAATGGTGGTGGCGGGGCTTGTGATCACAGGTGGGGTGAAGAGGGGGAAGGGTGTGTGGAAGATGAATGTGGGCTTGCTGGTGGATCAGGAGGTGGCGGAGGATTTCACGCGAGCGTATACCAGCTGGAGGACGCTGCAGGTGTGCTTCCCCACGAGGGTGGAGTGGTGGGGGCAGATAAAGGGTAGGATAAGAACGTTCTTTCAGCGTTATAGTAGGAGGAAGGGGGTGGGTATGGAATTGAGACAGTGGAACGCTAGGTTAGAAAGTCTGTATAGACTGCTAGAGCTAGGGTTCCCGGTGGGAGAAAGGATAGAGGAGTTGAAAGGGAGGGTAGCCTCAGTCCTGGAAAAGAATACTAGGCAATTAGTGTATAGGGCGAGGGTCAGGGCAACAGAGGATAGGGAACAGTGTACATGATTTTTCTTTAAGGCGGGTAGGGAGGGAGACAATGAAATGAGGGAGCTAGTTAGTCCTACTAGGGGTAGACAGGTGACGACGGAAGGGATGATTAGTGTAGCGGAAGACTTTTATGGGGATTTGTATAAGAGGAAAGGGATAGATGGGGGGCGGCGGGAGGAGCTGCTGGGGGCATTGGGGAAGAGGGTTGAGAACCCAGAGGCGCTAGAGGAGAGAATTCGACGGGAAGAAGTGGAAGGGGCGGTGAAGGGGCTGAACAAGAACAGGACCCCAGGCCCGGACGGGATCCCAGCGGACTTCTATATAAAATTCTGGGAACTCCTGAAAGAGGATATTATGCAAATTTGTAGGGAAACTCTGGAGGAGGGGCGGGTGCCGGACGACATGCGGGAGGGCCTGGTCACATTGATTTATAAAGGGAAGGGAGACCGTAGGGACCTGGGAAGTTGGAGGCCAATAACCCTCCTGAATGCGGACTACAAGATCTTGGCAAGGGTAGTCGCGGGGCGACTGGGGAAGGTGGTGGGTGAGGTGGTGGGGCCGGACCAGATGTGTGCAGTCCCGGGGAGGAGGATCGCGGACACTTTGGTGGTTTTGAGGGAGGCGATTGAAGGCGAGAGAGAGAGGGGGTGCCCGTTGGGGATCCTAAGTCTGGACCTGGACAAGGCCTTCGACCGCCTCTCTCATTAATTCATGCTGGCGGTGATGGAGAGGATGGGGGTGTGTGGGCCACTGGTGGAGTGGGTGGAGCGACTCTATGGGGGGCTCAGAGCCAGGCTCCTGATAAATGGGGAACGCTCCGGGATCATTCCAGTGGGTTCCGGGGTGCGGCAGAGATGCCCGATGTCCCGAGTACTATTTGTCATGTGCATGGAGCCTCTGGCGCAGATGATAAGGAATGACCAGAGGATTAGGGGGGTGGTAATACCGGGGAGCAAGGAGCAAGGAAAGGTGACCCTGTACATGGACAATGTGGCCGTGCTATGCAGGGACGTAGCATCGGTATGGAGGGCAATGGAGGGGATGGGGAGGTTCTGTGCAGCCTCCGGATTGAAGGTTAGTGTGGAGAAAAGTGAGCTGATGGTTTATGGAGACTCGAGGCTTTTCGAGGGTCGGCCGCCGGAATTTTGTCTACAAACAGAGGGGATAAAGGTACTGGGGGTGTTCTTCTGTGGGGATAGGATGGGGGAAAATAACTGGGAGAAGGGGGTGAGGAAGGCAAAGGGCTGTCTGGGTAAGTGGGCTGGGAGGCGGCTCACGATGGCCGGTAGGATTATGGTGGTAAAGACAGAAATATTACCGTCCCTAAACTACTTGGCGCAGGTTTTCCCGCCAGGTGGGAGGGAGGCTAAGGCCTTGACCTCGGCGATTTTCAGGTTTATCTGGGGGGGAGGGATGGAGAGGGTGAGGAGGGCTGCGGTGTGTCTGCAGGTCGGGAATGGGGGGAGGGGTGCCCCAAATGTGGGGTATACCCTGCAATAGACTTTTGTCTGCAACGCGCTGCGGCTGTTTTTCTCTGCGGAGCCGCGGGGCAAGGCAGCGTGCTCTATGAGGTATCGGCTGACGTGGCGGTTGCGGGGGCTCGGGATGAATGAGGTAGGAAGGAGCTCTCCTTTGGACTGGCCGGGGGGCTGGGTCAGCGACGTGGTGGGGAGCTAGGTCGGGCAGCACGGCCTGAACCGGTGGGGGGGGGGCCGGTGGGCTCCCAGGGAGGTGCGGGCTGCGGCGGAGAAGGAGGAGGCCTGTGACGAGGTGGCCGGTGCGAGGAGGGAGATGCACGGGAAGATTTGGAGGAATGTGTTGTCGGCAGCAGCGCTCACGAAGGAGCAGAGGGACCCGTCATGGCTGGCTGTCCGGGACAAGTTGGGGACGCGGGGTTTCTTGTACAGCCGCCAAATGGCGCACAGCCCCAAGTGTCCGAGGGTGCTGCAACGCGGACGAAACTGCATCGCACGTGATGGTGGCGTGGCCCTTTTTGCCCAGGAGGTCTGGAGGAGGAGTAAGCCGTTGCTGGCCCGTTTCGCGCTGTCGAGGGTGACGGCACGGGACGTCGTGTGGGGAGAGCTGCGGGGTGGGGGGGGGGGGGAGGACAGGGACCAGGCGTGGGCTGTGATAGGAGCGACGGAGGAGGCGCTGTGGAAAGCGCGAAAGAAGGAGCTGGAGGGGTCCCCGATGTCCCCGTTGGAGACGTGTCATGTTGCGAGGAGATTGTTGGAAAGGGTGGTGGAGGTGGACCGGGTGAAAATGGGGCGCGATGCCGCAAGGGAACGATGGAAGTGGCCGCTGCCCAGGGTGGGCTAGGGCGGCCGGGGGGGGGGGGGGGGGGAAGGGCCTCACCGGCGTCCGGGGGTGAAGGTGTGCGTGAGTGGAAGGGGTGGCTCCCCCTCCAGTGCTGTGGCAGGGGTGACTCCGGTCCAGAGGATGGGTCGGTGGCCGAGCGGGGCCTTTATGGCGCGAGCGAGGGGGGCGGCCCCTCGGTCTTTGCTTTGTTTTGTTTTGTTTTTGTTGTCTCCGCTGAGATACTGAATAAAATTTTAAAAACCGTAATTAGCAGCGAAACGTCGTACTCAAACTGTAAATGTTGTGGATTCACTCTTCAACACACCGGTGGGCTAAAGTAGTGAACTATTTGTCTTTTGCTGATTGGCCGTGTCGGGTGGTGGAGGGTTACGACACATTTATAAATAACGCGATCTAACCCAAAAACCTTTATTATGAATGTAGTGTATAGTAGTGTATAGTGTAATAGTGTATAGTGTCGTGCATAGTAGTGTATAGTAGTATATAGTGTAGTAGTGTATAGTGTAGTGTATAGTAGTGTATAGTGTAGTGTAGAGTAGTGTAAAGTAGTGTATAGTAGTGTATAGTAGTGTATAGTGTATAGTAGTGTATAGTTAATTAGTGTATAGTACTATAGTAGTGTATAGTGTAGTGTATATTACTGTATAGTGTAGTGTAATAGTGTGTAGTAGTGTATAGTAGTGTAGCAGTATATAGTAGTGTATTGTGTAGTAGTTTATAGTATTGTATAGTGGAGTAGTGTGTAGTAGTGTATAGTAGTGTATGGTAGTGTATAGTGTAGTAGTGTATAGTACTATAGTAGTGTATAGTGTAGTGTATAGCAGTGGAGTAGTGTATAGTGGTGTATAGTGTAGTGTTAAGTAGTGTATAGTAGGTTAGTAGTGTATAGTAGTGTAGTAGTGTATAGTGTAGTGTGTAGTAGTGTATAGTGTAGTGTGTAGTAGTGTATAGTGTAGTTTGTAGTAGTGTATAATGTAGTGCATAGTAGTGTAGTAGTGTATAGTTTAGTGTATAGTAGTGTATAGTGTAGTAGTGTATAATGTAGTGTAGTAGTGTATAGTGTAGTAGTGTATAGTGTAGTGTATAGTGTAGTGTATAGTAGTCTATAGTTTAGTGTATAGTAGTGTATAATGTAGTGTATAGTAGTGTATAGTAGTGTATAGTGTAGTAGTGTATAATACTTTAGTAGTGTATAGTGTAGTATATTAGTGAATAGTGTAGTATATTAGTGTATAGTGTAGTGTAATAGTGTATAGTAGTGTAGTAGTGAATATTAGTGCACAGTGAGAAGTTTATTATGTTATTTTATTAATTCATTATTTTATTCTCAGCCTACGTGACTTTACCGAAAGAACCAAAGAAGTAGTGTATAGTACTATAGTAGTGTATAGTGTAGTGTATATTAGTGTAGTAGTGTATAGTAGTGTATAGTGTAGTAGTGTATAGTAGTGTATAGTGTAGTAGTGTATAGTAGTGTAGTGTATAGTAGTGTATAGTGTTGTAGTGTATAGTAGTGTATAGTGTTGTAGTGTATAGTAGTGTAGTAGTGTATAGTAGTGTAGTAGGGTATAGTGTAGTGTATAGTAGTGTGTAGTGTATACTGTAGTGCATAGTAGTGTATAGTAGTATATAGTGTAGTGCATAGTAGTTTAGTAGTGTATAATGTAGTGTGTAGTGTATAGTAGTGTATAGTGTAGTAGTGTATAGTAGTGTGTAGTGTATAGTGTAGTAGTGTATAGTGTTGTAGTGTATAGTGTAGTAGTGTATAGTGTAGTGTATAGTAGTGTATAGTGTCGTAGTGTATAGTAGTGTAGTAGTGTATAGTGTATTGTATAATGTATAGTAGTGTATAGTGTAGTAGTGTACAATGTAGTGTGCAGGAGTGTATAGTGTAGTGTATAGTAGTGTACAGTGTAGTAGTGTATAGCAGAGTGCAAAGTAGTATATAGTAGTGTATAGTAGTATATAGTGTAGTGCATAGTAGTGTAGTAGTGTATAGTCTAGTAGTCTATATTAGTGTATAGTGTAGTAGTATATAGTAGTGTATAGTGTAGTGTATAATGTGGTGTATATTTCTAGCTCTTTTGGTAAAATCACGTTGAAGTGAAACAATAAAATAATAAAATATATATAAAATAATAAAAATTCTCACGACGTTTCGGCCATAATACAAACGGTCGTCATCAGGTGTGTCGGTTTGCATACATTTATTTTTAAACGGTGTATTTATTTATTTATAAAAAAACGTCAGCGCCACGCGCAGCGATTTTGCAGTTTATTTAGAAGGACTAGTTCATCTATGTTCTGAAAAGAGGAAGGGGGAGACGAAAAATGTATGTATGCTGTCTGAAAGCCACTGGAAGCGTGAACAATCAATTAAGACCTGAAATGGTTTATCAAATCTTTCCAATGATTGCTAAGCCAGAATCCATCTTCTCCGTTGAAATTGTCTCTGTGCTTGTATATGTGGATAGCCTCATGAACGAATCTCTCTTTGTAGCCAGATGGCTTACAAAGAACCTCTGTCTTGGAAAAGTCAATGTCATGTGAGCCTACTGAATTATAACAATGATCTGCCACACCCGAGGTGTTGGTCCTATCGTGTTTAAGGTCTGCTTTGTGTTCACGAATGCGGTCCGAGACATGGCGTTTGGTTTCTCCAATGTAACTACTACCACAGAGGCAACTTAGTTTGTAGACACCACGGTACTCTATGTCCGGAATCACATCTTTTACAGACGGAACCAGATCACGGATTTTATGTAATGTGTTGAAACGGACCTGGATCTTGTGTTTATTCAAGATTTTGGAGATCTTTTTTTGTGATCCCTGCAATGTAGGGTAAAGTGATGGTTTTGAAAGGCTCCTCAAGAGGGTCCTTCTTCATGGTTTGAGTGATAGCTTAGCTGATTGGAGAATATATAGAGTTTATTGATAACATTGAGGTAATTTATATTTTAGTTTTTTTATTGTTTTTATTGGTTCACTATATAGTATTCATTATATATTGTAGTGTATACTCAGTTACTGTGAATAGCTCAGATGTGTAGGCCTTGACTTCAACATAGCCATTTCTGTGACCAGTCACAAGCTAATCACTCAGTTATTTCAATGCTAAATTCGCCTAGTTATTTAAATGCTAAATTCTCCTGTTTGATTTGTACTAGGTGCCTCTGTGAATGTGAATGCTCTGACTTTAACATAGCTATTTCTGTGACCAGTTACAAGCTAATCACTCAGCTATTTCAATGCTAAATTCTACGCTAATTCCTTTGTCAAGGGGTGCCTCTGCGGATGTGTATGCTTTAACTTTAACATAGCCATTTCTGTGACCAGTCACAAGCTAATCACTCAGCCATTTCAATGCTAAATTCAATGCTAATTCCTTTGTCAAGGCGCTTTGTTCTTCTCACACATCTCAAAGGTCGCGATCTGAGCGTGGCTTTTTCACTCCAGCGCTGTCCTCCAGACAGTCTCGTCCCTTCACCTGATGAAGGCCGCTTGTGTTGTGGCCAAAACGTCGTGATAATATTATTGTGTTATTTTATTTTATCAATTTATTATTTTATTCTCATTCTACATGACTTTACCGAAAGAACCAACGAAGATAGTGTATAGTAGTGTAGTGTATACTAGTGTATAGTCGTGTAGTAGTGTATAGTAGTGTAGCAGTGTATAGTAATGTATAGTGTAGTAGTGTATAGTAGTGTATAGGGTAGTGTATAGTAGTGTAGTGTATAGTAGTGCAGTAGTGTAATCTCCTGCTTTACGTTGTGGCTTTACCTGGTAAGATAAAAAAAAAACAATTGTCTACTATTATTTGTAAAACAAATTTACGTGACCTGTTTACATTTTCTGTACTTCGCAATCCTAGCGTATTTTTGGGTGTGCTGTTTCTTGTTGCAACTTTCTCTAAAAAGGGCTTCATAGCTCACCGGACTCCTCAAGTATAGATAATTATTCTGATTCTGGGTCTGGGTCACTGTGCGGTCCATGACGCTACGCGATTTAACTTTGTGCGCCCATTTTTTTAAAACGCATCTCCGACCACATAAAGCGAGGAAAGCCTCGATATAAAGTAGAGAATGGGCCACATCTCAGACAACGAGCCCCTTCTTATGAAGAAAGGACCATTGCCCGAAACGTCGCCTATATGACATTTGTCTTTCCTATAGGCAGTGTCATTGACGATTGTGGTGAGTTTTTAGTTTGCAAATCGACGGGCCTGTGTATGCAGTGAGGCTGGTAGCGAGCAGGTCACACAACGTGCTTGTTTACAACGGGCATAACCTATCCTTACTACCCTCTCCACTACCCTCTCTATTTCGAAATGTAATACATCCTACAGGTTACCCCAACCCAGAATCAGAATATTGATTTATACTTGAGGAGTCCGGTGAGCTATGATAGAGGAGCCAAAAAATATTGGATGATGTGGCACAAGGTGAGGTACCACAGATGAATATTTTTTGGGACTCAAGAGAAAATAATTGTGGCATTTTAGGTTCGTTTTTTTTACAGGAATCTTAACGATGTAACGTCCTGATGGTTACCCTTAAAATGGTATTGTGATTTTGTAAATACTTCGTTGACATTCCAGATTAATCAGAAGACATCAATGTCCCGCAGAATGGCGCATTATTGATCAACTCCACAACATTTACACTCGAGCAGGATTTTATTTTTTTTTACTCTGAATATTTAAACATTAAAGTTTATCGCACGGCTGGGAGGCTCAACCCACTTGCTATCATCAGCATCGTTATCAGTAGCCACTGCTGGATGAAGCCTCCCAAACAAACCGCTTCCACCTTTCACGATCGTCGCCATGCAATCAACTTGGCACACCCACGCACGATCGGAGTTCAGCAACACCCCTTGAGTTCTCTCGTGTCCACGATTACACCGCCGTATATATGTGTGTATGTGTGAGAGAGATGTAGTGGGGAGCGGTAGTGCAGCGGTTAGCGCGCTGCGCTAATAACCTGGCGACCCGGGTTCGATTCCCGCTCACGGCCAACACCCAGTAGTGACGATTATTTGTAACCGGTCGTGGGCCTCCCCTGGGTCGACTCAGCCTCAAATAACTACCTAGTGTTGCGGTTAGTAGTATAAACATTGCCACTGGGGAGACAAATGCGGCCGGGGTGGTGCTGGCCACCCACCCACCTCGTGTGCCATAAGGGCAACTCGCTAACAGCACTTGCTCCAACAGTCTGTTCAGGCTATACGGGGGATCTTTGTTTTTTTTTGTGTGTCGTGAGATACAGAGCAGGGCCACACTCCGAATAAGATCGGGCCCGCAGGGCATTGAGACCGGAAGAGACTCACAGGGGGCCATCAATCACCGCGTTAACTGCCAGGGCTCTGTGTGTGTGTCTGTATGTGTGTGTGTGTCTGTATGTGCATGTGTGTGTGTCTGTCTGTACGTGCATGTGTGTCTGTCTGTATGTGCATGTATGTGTGTGTGTCTGTCTGTGCATGTGTGTGTGTGTCTGTCTGTATGTGTGTGTGTGTCTGTCTCTATGTGTGTGTGTGCCTATCTGTCTGTGCATGTGTGTGTGTCTGTCTGTCTGTGCATGTGTGTGTCTGTCTGTGCATGTGTGTGTGCGTCTGTCTGTGTGTGTGTCTGTCTGTGCGTGTGTGTGTCTGTCTGTATGTGCGTGTGTGTGTGTCTGTCTGGGAGCGATAGTATAGCGGTTAGCGCGCTGCGCTATGAACCTGGCTACCCGGGTTCGATTCCCGCTCACGGCCAACACCAGTGACGATTATCTGAACCGGTCCCGGGCCTCCCCTAGGTCGACTCAGCCTCAAATGAGTACCTGGTGCGGTGTGTAAACATTGCCACTAGGGAGACAAAGGCGGTCGGGCGTGGTGTTGGCCACCCATCCCCTCGTGTACCGTTCCGGCCTTCATAGGTGCTCGCTAACAGCACTTGCCCCTAGAATCTGTTAAGGCTATATGGGGGATCTTTGTATCTTTGTTGTGTCTGTCTGTCTGTCTGTGCGTGTGTGTGTGTATGTGTGCGTCTGTCTGTCTGTGTGTGTGTTTGCTGTATATTAGCGTGGTGCTGGCCATGCATCCCCTTGTGTGCCGTACCTTCATAGGTGCTCGCTAAAAGCACTTGTCCCAACAGTCTGTTACAGTCAATACGGGGGATCTTTGTCTTGTTTTGTGTGCGTGTGCGTATACGGCATGTGTGCACGTTGTATGTTAGCTGGTGTGTGGTGCCGGCCTTCATAGGTGCTCGCGATAACAGCACTTGCCCCAATAGTCCAAGTAGGCTATACGGGAATCTTCGTCTTTTTTGACATGCGCTGGGTTTGTGAGTGTGTATGTGTTTCATATGTATGTACGTGTGTCTCGTGTGATTAGGGCGCTGTGCTACGAACGTGGCCCCCCGAGTTCAATTCCCGCTCACGACCAATAAATAATCAGTGACGATTATTTGACCTGGTCCTCCCCTAGGTCAACTCAGCCTTAAATGAGAACCTGGTGCGATGTGCACAAAACATCGCTAGCACTGGGGAGACAAAGGCGGCCCGGCGTGGTGCTGGCCACCCACCCCTTCGTCTGTCGTGTCGGCGTTCATAGGTGCTCGCTAACAGCACTTGCCTCGACAGTCTGCTAAGGCTACACGGGGGATCTTTGTCTTTTGTGTCTATTTTTATCCTTGGGGGCGAGAGGGGGGGCGGGGTTTGTGTGTAGCGCAGTGGTCAGCGCACTCGACCTCGCAATCCGCGCTACCTGAGTTCAATTCCTGGCCGCGGCTCACATCAGCGGCGAGTTTAAATCAGAACCGGAACCCCAGGATTTGCCGAGATCGACTCAGTGGCTAAGTGGTGTGTAAACATTCGCACTGGTGAGATCAAGGTGGGCGGGCTGGCCTCAATATACGTTCGTTAACTTAGCACAAGTAGTCTGTGCAGGCTACACGGGGGGATCCTTTGGTAATCGTTGTAATTGTTTTGTGCCGGTGTGCTGTATGCGTCACGTGTCTTTGTGCGTAGCGGGGAGCGGTGGCGCAGTGGTTATCGCCCTGGGCGACGACCCCGGCGGACCCGAGTTCGCCTCGCGCTCCTGTCGGACATCGCTCGCGAATATATCTGAACCGGTCCTGGGCCTCCCGCCTAGAGCGACTGGGTTTTAAATGAGTGCTGCACGTGCTGTTGTTTGTAGTGGACATCAGTCGTCGGCAATGGCGAGACAAAGGCGACCGGGTGTGGTCACTGGCCACGCCGCTTCCTCGCGTGACGTCCCGGCCTTCATAAGTGCTCCTTAACAGCACTTGCCCCACCGATCTGTTTAAGGCCATACGGTGGATTTTAGTCCGTATATGTAACTGCACGCACGTGTGCAGTATGCCTGGGTATTATATGTGTGCGCATGGGAGCATTTTGTGCAGTGATTCGCTCGCTGCTACGAATCTGAGCACCTGTGTGCGATTCGCGCTGATGATGATGCTCGACAGCGGCGGCACGCGTGGCATCTGAGCCCGTCCTGCGCCTCCTCTAGGTCGGCTCAGCCTTAAATGAGAACCTCATGCTAGAGTGTGAAAAGCATCGTGACAGGGGAGGCAAAGGCGTGATGTACGTGTATCATCGGCCTGAATCATGTGCGTGCAGTATATTCGTATGCCACTTGACGTTTGCTGATGAATATTTGCGATGAGTGTGTCATCTTACTGATATATACTGTCACCCGTCATGGCAATGTGGATTTTACACCACCGGTTCTGGGAGGAGGGGGTGGGCTAGCGGAGTTGCTCGTCTTGGGTTCAGTAAACGCCCACAACATGTTGTCACATCGAAGTCGGCTTCATGTGCAATAGAGGCCTATACACTAAAGTACAATGCAATATATATGCAAAGTATCGGGATGAATATGCATTATTATTGTACCGTGTTAGTATATGTATTGCTACACGATGGGTTAAATGTCACGCAATAGACGAAGCTATTTAATTCAATATTATTATTCATCGCCATAACGATCATTATTATAATAGTGGCATATTTACTACAATGGAGCGTTGACGCTGAATTGTTTGGGATGAATCCAACGTTGGTTTGCTTGGCGAATACCACGACCTGTGAACTATTTGAACTGTTATCCAACATATTACTACGAGCAACCATACCAAAGAGGGATCATGACGTTGTTGTCAACATCGCTAGCATCATCGTTAACATCGTTATGAAACATACTTACATCAACAAATCGCACACGCAAACTAAGCAGCACATACTCTTTGTTTATATTCGGTAAAGCCACGTAAAAGTATAAAACAACAAAAAAAATTCACGACGTTTCGGCCACAACACAAGTGGCCTTCATCAGGTGAAGGGACCAGACTCTCTCGAGGACAGCGCTGGAGTGAACAAGCTCAGACATGCAATTAGACGATTTAATATTCTACCATGTACCTTAAGCAGTGAAAATATATGTATGAAGTATTCACAGCGCTAACATTTAACGATCGCGTATCGTGATGACAGTCAAGGGCTCTAAGGTTAACTGGACTACCACGTGGACACTATTGCTATTGCTGGAAAGGTAACTTTAACAAAATTACGGTATACATATATTCAAAACGCATCTATTTATACATTGCTTAGCGAAAGTTTTCCGAGATTAACATTTACAATGAGTTTTTGTTTTAAATAAAACAAAATTCTGAGAGACGCGCGTTTAGGTTTGAATCATTCGCGAAGGTAATTGTGCATTATTGAAGTTTCACTCAGAGACACCGCGGTGTCTATGAGATGTTAACTACCTCGCCTGATACACAGGAGGGCATGGGTTCGATCCCGACACTGACGCCTGCTGCTGTATATTTGGAGTTTGCGTGTCTCTCTCTCTCTCTCTTTCTGTGGTCGCGTGGATTTTTCTCCGGGTCCTCTGGGTTTTCCCTCCACATTTAGCGTTTAGAGTATTTGGCTGCTACACATTTCCACGCGATAAGCCACTGCGTGAAGAGCCATAATTAGTGATAGCCAGGTCGCTTCTGACAAAAAAAATGCTTTATAGCTCTGTGGGCCTTACCTGGTCAAATAAAAAAATATAGTTTATAGTTTTATAGTTTAATTTACGTTTTGAATCATCACCAAGTATCGCCCCAGGCGCATGGCTAATAACGCGGCGAGCTTTAACGTTTAAATACAACGTTAAATTACGCCTCTGAGAGAGAACACGTGGTTGTTATTTACGCATGGACAATTGCAGATGACGCTCCCATCGCATCACGACTATATTCTCCAGCAGCCTCGCGCATTTTAGAGATCACCAGCACGGCGACATCCAACATCTCCATTTGTGTAACGGACGCGTTCGCCGATAATAGCGACTGTAACGGTGACTGCGATGATTGTGATGGCGATGCGTCTAATTTGGGATATTCAGGGAAGTCTGCATGTCACGAGATCGCCTTTACAGGCGTGTGGATGATGCGGCCTAGGTATCCCGACTTGCGAACGCGCATATTTAATATTGCGAGTACGTTCATTATCGGGTTACGACCTTCGCCCGCTTTTTATTGGCTATAGCGTCACACTTCACAACGACGGTATGTATGTACGTACGTTGAACTTCGTTGGCACCGTACGTAGCCAACCGCGCGAATCGCAGGTGCGGGGAGGATGACAACACACACAAACACAAAAGAACAAGCTCAGTTCTACAGTAACTGAGTTTTCAAATGCGCACGACACGGCGTGCCGCGAGAAATTTCGAATTTCGGAGCAATTCCACACGGGGCCACTCACCCCCTCCCCCCCCCAAGCAAGGCCTTGCGGACCCACAGCAGAGCTGAGCCGTACCCACAGCCTGCATGGGGAATCGACGACGGACTAAACACCCTCTGTGGCTGCTCCAGGTACTGACGACGAGGAGGAGGAGAAGATGTAGAAGAAGCTGAAGAAGACAGTTTAACACGTAGGCTTTCGCGACCAATATTATTCATAATAAAGGTTTTTGGGTTAGATCGCGTTTATTTATAAATGTGTCGTAACCCTGCTCTATATAAAACCGGGAGCAAGCGAGGGCTTTACCATTCTGGCGAATTGCCCGATGATGCTGGAAGTATTTACCAGCGAAACGTCGTACTCAAACTGTAAATGTGGATCAACTCTTCAACACACCGGTGGGCTGAAGTAGTGAATTATTTGTCTTTTGTCAACGTGACACTTTTCTTTGCTGAAGAAGACGTTGAAGAAGAAAACGTTGAAGAAGCTGGCGAGTAAGTTGAAGAAGCTGAATAAGTCGTATTCTATTATTTAATTTGTCTTCTCTCTACGTGACTTTACCGAAATAACCAAAGAGTAATTCCTGCAGTCACGAAAGCTTCGAATCAAGTTTGAAGCTGAATGAGGAGAAGAAGTTTAAGAAGAAGACGTTGAAGAAGAAGAAGAAGCTGGTGACGAAGTTCAAGAAGCTAAGTAAGAAGTTGAAGAAAAAGACGACGAAACTGAAGTAGAATAAGTTGAAGAAGCTGAATAAGCAGTTGAAGAATGAGAAGCTGAAGAAAAGGGTCCATTGCCCGAAACGTCACCTCTTGTATACTTTGATTTTTAGGGCAGTGTTGTTGACCAATGCGTCGGGTGTTTTGTGTAATACTGTATATATATAGTGTATATATATTTGTGAGCGTGTGTGTGTGTATGTACGCGAGTGTTGGATGGCCGTGATAGGGATACATGCGGTGGTCACTTCTGCGGTGCTTGTCACGCAGACAGCCCGAGGGAGCGGCAGCACCAGGCGGCATCGTCGCGGTGATGAACGGAACAGCACAAAGGCCGCACGCGGGGAGCATCTGAGACATCAACCATCTCGACGCGAATGATTCACGAAGGAGGCTGCAAAGTCAGTGATGGTCTTGAGACCGAGACAGTTTTTTTTTTTTAAAACAGTGGCACCACCACCACCACCACACCACCACCAAGAACAACAACAACAACAACACAAACCCATAGCAATGTCACAATGCAGCCGGGGACTGCCACAGCGTCTAGATGAGGACTGTGGTTGCCCGGAACCAGTGGTGGGGTAAGGTCGTGTAGTGTCGTTGCTTCTTTGTCCCGTGGCGCAGAAAAGTTTGTCCGCGTTGTTGGTAATCGATTTATTTGTAACTTATATACGTATAGGATTTGTTTGTTTTCATCTCTATTGTTCTTGAGACTCGGCCGATACTTTTATGGGTAGATGTTCTGGTATCAGTGTTGATATATCGTTGGTCGTACGTAAAAATGTGCCGCTATATATGTCTCCCGTGATATTAAAATAAAACCGTGCCATTAAAATACGAATCGGCGCTTGGTCAAAATGATGCACAAAGAGCAAGAAGAGGAACAATAATGAAACACAAATATTGTTATCCATATTCTTCAACGTGACTTTACCGAAAGAACTAAGAATATGAATTACTGCAGTCACGAAAGCTTTAAATAAAAAAAAATACAAATATTGTTGTTGCGATGTATTATTGAGAGTCCTTGTGCAATAATATAAGCAACTAACTAAATAAGCGCACACACTCAGCCGCTTTCATTCACATATTAATCCGCTTGAACATGTTTAAACCAACTTTCTTTTTTAACACACATATGCATCCCATCAGCCGCACTGGCGTTCTGGTAATGCGTCTTACAAGCAGCAGCAGCAGCACTGGTTCAACCCGCGCCGGTTTCCACATTCAGTGTCTCATCAGCAGAGTGGGACCTTCGCCGCTTGCTTACAACAGCGATGCTGGTGAAACTGGCCTGATGTGTAAAGGCAACAACAGCGGCACACAGGGAGCGTTAAGGTACAACAGAGTCGGTCAGCTGTTATGATAAACCCCTCGATAAACGCTAAATACATAACGCAATATGAACAAAAAATGGAAATTGTATAACGCGCACGAAATGTCACCGACTTGAATGAGCCAAGGTAGGAAGAGCGATCTGCAGGCGGACAGACACATCGCCCACGACCCACGCTGTCTGTCATACGACGACACACGATTTGAATTACCCCAGGGGAGGGCCCGGTATGATCACTACATATACATTACTGTATGTGTGTGTATATATATACATGCATATGCTGTCCAGTGGCGGATTAAGCTAGTGCGGGGCCTGGAACAAATGTTATTAAGCGGACTTATATGAAAAAAAATCACAGATATTAAAACACACGCATTTTTTACTTGCATAGTAAAGTAATTGTATGCTTTCATTTGCTATACAGCCAGATAATACGACAAATCGCTAACCTTAAACACCCAAGACGTTCGTAAAACTCTAAGGCGGTATAGTACTCTAGTAACAGAGCAAGTGCAGAATCACTGAACCGGAATTGATAGCTTGAAAGCATTTAGCGCGGGGCCCTTGAGGGTGCGGGGCCCGTAGCTACTACTACATATGTAGCTACTACATTTAGCGCGGGGCCCTTGAGGGTGCGGGGCCCGTAGCTCGTACTTTTGTAGCCAATTTTGCTGCTGTGATAATCCGACACTGAAGCTGTCGCATGTCCAGGTGCTCTTGACACTGCACAGCAGCAGTGTCAAGAGCACTTGGTTAATCGAGCACAGCAGCAGTGTCAAGAGCGCTTGGCTATAGCGGTGGAGGTGGCTCACGTGGAGCGAGTCGGCAGGCTACAAGGCCACGCTGCTGTAACGCCTTGCACACACGCATGACGCGGAGACTATTTCATTTGTGTCCTTTCATGAACACAAATCGCACAATCGTTCTATGCTCGTACATGCGGCGATAGCTTGACTCTTGCGCGTGATGTTAAGTGGTGTGTATATTTTATATGCATTGAGTATATTCTATACACACGCACACACTGATGTATATATGTCACACGTATGGCACGGCCATTGTGTCGCCATCGCGAGGTGCCTGTTGTGTGTTCTGATGTCGTTTCAAGCTGTGCGTGTGCCCGTGTGTCTGTGTGTGCGTGCGTCCATCATGCGTACTCGGCCTCAAACGAGTACCTGGTGCGGTGTGTAGTAGACATCGCCAATAGGGAGACAAAGGCGGTCGGGCGTGGTGCTGGTCACCCATCCCCTCGTGCGCAGTTTGGGCCTTCATAGGTGCTCGCTAACGGCACTTTCCCCAACGGCACTTTCCCCAACAGCAAAGACAAAGATCCACCTTCAATAGCCTTAACAGACTGTCGGGGCAAGTGCTGTTAGCGAGCAGCAGCTATGAAGGCTACCGGCACTGTGGCACACGAGAGGGGGGTGGGGTGGCCAGCACCACGCCCGGCCGCCTTTGTCTCCCCAGTGGCGACTCCTTTGAGGCTGAGTCAATCTAGGGGAGACCCAGAACATTGAATCGAACTCGGGTCAACGGGTTCGTTCAAGTAGTAAACGTGAACACTTATTGAGCTTATACGAACAGTCGTGATTCTACGTCGGTAGTGGCGCATCATACGGTCAAATAGCACAAAGCGAACACCTCTGTCAAACACTGCCCTAAAGAGTAAATATATTCATAGGCGACGTTTCGCGGAATGGGCCTTCCAATGTGTACGATGTGTAAATTTATCTCGTGCAAGTAATATAATATGAAGGCTTTGCGTTGCTCAACAATAGCGTTGATTCCAGCTGACCAAGAGATATATATACACACAGTATATTTTAATAACAGATACGGCAAACTGTGCATTGTAATAATTGACAAATATATACTTTTAAAAATACATAGACGGCCCTTTGTTAATCCAACGCTGGGATAAGAAGGCATCGCCTGCGCTTTGAGTTCAATTGAGGGGGGGGGGGCGGTTTGACCATACTTCACCTCGAATGTTATTATATATGGGCGCGTACATCTGACTCTGGCACATGTTGCTTATTACGATGATCGAAAGGAAGATGCAAGTTACTCCCATTCGGATATCCCACGAGGCCGTTCTAGTGTTGGTCACAAGGTTTGTTTTTAAGTCGGGCTGTTTGCACAAACACTTTATTATTTACTTTGCTCAGGCTGTATGCAGTCATAACATCCACTAATAATAATAATAATGAGCATTTCTCAGTGGCCCCACACTTCACAGAACATTTATCACGTACGTAAATATATATTTGAATTGTGTGTTTTTTTTCCTTCCAGGCATGGATAACTGCCTAATGCCCGTTTAAAACATTTATCAAATGGAATCCAAACATTTATCGTACAAATATGCATACACTCATGTATTTCATGCCCATAGCTGCATTGGCATTTTGACTCGATAACACAAAGCTCTATCACATGGTACAAGGCTGCGATGCACGCAGGGTATTGAAACACGAGGATGCACTGAATTTATTGTGCATTCTGTAACCTGGAGTAAATTACGGAGCCATGTTACTCAGTGGTTCCATCTTTTTCATGCATGGAAAATGATAAAAGTCACGCAAACATCCGCCTCTATTTGTCTTGACCGATAATTGGTAATCGGTGTGTGTAACACTTGCTCGCTATACTCTTTGGTTCTTCCGGTAAAGTCACGTAGGTAGAACATTTATAGATCGCGACGTTTCGATCGCGACGCGAGCAATCGTCATCAGGTGAGACAAACACAGCAAGAGAACTGCTGAGGGCAGGAGATCGACATGACTTTACCACGTGACTTTACCGAAAGAAACAAAGAGTATGGATTCCTGCAGTCACGAAAGCTTCAAATCAACATTATTTACTGTGAACACGAGACGCGTAGAAGGCGCCACGGAATCCGTTCCTTCGAGTGAATATGTATCATCACCATCACCATCATCGGCATCATCGGCAGCCATTAGTTCAATCCACTTCCGGATGAAAGTCATCTTCCACCGAGAATTCGCTGCTCGCCTCTCGTGATCACGATGCATGGAGGAAATAAAACAAAAATGTGGATCATTATTTCCATCACAAGGCCATGCCTATGATTTCGCACTCAGAGGAAGTGCGCGTGTGTGTGTCTGTCTGTGTGTGTGTCTGTGTGTGTATGTGTGTCTGTGTGTGTGTAGGTGCTCGCTAGCTAAGAGCACTTGCACCTACAGTATGTTAAGGCTATACGGGGGATCTTTGTTATCTTTGATCTTTGTGTGTGTGTGTGTCTGTGTGTGTGTGTGTCTGTGTGTGTGTCTGTGTGTGTGTCTGTGTGTGTGTGTCTGTGTGTGTGTGCGCGCGGTAGTGTAGCTGTTAGCGCGCTGCGCTATGAACCTGGCGACCCGGGTTCGATTCCCGCTCACGGCCAACACCAGTGACGATTATCTGAACCAGTCCCGGGCCTCCCCTAGGTCGACTCAGCCTCAAATGAGTACCTGGTGCGGTGTGAAAACATTGCCACTAGGGAGACAAAGGCGACCGGGCGTGGTGTTGGCCACCCACCCCTTCGTGTGCCGTGCCGGCCTTCATAGGCGCTCGCTAACAGCACTTGCCCCAACAGTCTGTTAAGGCTATACGGGGGATCTTTGTCTTTGTTGTACAAGATGAGCAACCTCAGCAGTCGGAATCAAATCTGTCAGTTCACGAAAGACCAACAACACACACTCGGTCATCATCATTCGACAACAATAATTCACGCTGGAAAACCACGAAGTTCCAAAACAACAACAATAACAACACATATGGAACTGTGTAAAGATCGTCGTGTGTGTGTCTGTGTGTGTGTGTGTGCGTGTTTTGTTGTTACACACGTCCTTATGGTTGTTTGTTTAAGGACTTGTATTTCACGGCGTCAATTCACAATCACTGGCCACACTTTGTGATATGATGCAATTGCTCACAAACATAAAACCAAATGCATACGTATTCAAACATAATCATTCGCCATCAAGGTGTAACGCACGCGTGGCCATGCGGGGGAATGAGCGCTCAAGACTGACGGCCACACATTGATCCCGTGATGCATTCGTTATGAGCCCGGGTTGACTACGTAGGGTGCGAAAGAAGTTCAACGTAAAAACCCACGGAAATACTGGGCGCGCCACGGAGATGGTTAACCACTGCATTGACCTGCTGATGTGTGAGGAGGAAATGCCACCTCAGATATATGTATTTGTATATATTTATCAGAATATTTCTGAACACTGGAGGAATCCGATGAGCTATAAAGCTCTCTTTTCACAGATGGCCATATATATAGCTAGGCATATAACACGAATTGCTTTAATTTGAAAGTATAACTTTTACACATGTTGCTTTGACAAATACTGCATTATAAAACTAACAAAAAATTAGGCCAATATGTGTTTGTTATAAAGTTGCACGCCCAAGGTTTTCCGCGATGCACCTTCGATGATCATCACTCGACCCTGGCGTGACTACGGCGGCCGTCAACAAATCCAGTCGCGGTGACGTCACCACGACACTTGTGCCAGGCCATGTGCACCTTGAGGCCACGTGAAGTGTTGAACGCCCGCTGGCAGGAGGTCACGGAGAAGACCCAGGTGCCACGGGTCGACTGAGACGACTGAGATGAGTGGCTGATGCACCACCTGTGCCCCCTACTGTGCTAACCTGCTGTGCTTTAGCCACCCGGCGCTCCGCTCGTTGTTGTGAGCGTCGCTCCTCCGCTCTCCGTTGTTGTTGGAGGGCGACTGCCTCCAACTGCCCAGTAGCGTCCTTCACGAGCCTCATCCACAGAGGCCGATCTTGACACCGCTGGTACCAGTCATCGGCAAGTCCAATCAGCTCCACGTCCCCCTGTACCATATCACTCCATCTCTTCTCTAGCCAGTGCCGCGCCCGTTTAGCCCCTCGATCCGGCCGAACAAAAGCTGTTTCGGCATGCGGTGGCTGGGCATGCGGGCTACATGACCCAGCTAACGCAGCCTTGCCTGCCAGAGAAGCTCAACGATGGGACCTTGCCCAGATCTTTCAAGGATTTGTGAGCTCCTAAAACAATCCAGCCTGGCTACACCCAGGATGCATCGTAGGCAGGCTAGCCTAAATGTTTCTAACCGGCGAAGATGTTCCATTTAGGGGGTCCACGTTTCGCAAGCGTAGAGAAGGGAGGGAATGACCGTGGCCGAGAAGACCTGAAGCTTAGTGCGGAGCGACAGACCTGGTAGCTTCCACACAGCGTTACGCAACCAATGAAAAGATAATGCCGCTCGACTGATTCGGAGTGAGAACTCTGCTGTTAAACCGGAGCCGGTCATGAGCACACTGCCAAGGTATGGGAAACTCTCCACTCTCTCCACAACTGCCCCATCACCGATTGGGAGTTGTGGGGGTGGAGTGTCCGATGGTACAAAATACCCAGGCAGGTGCTAAGTTTTGGTGGGGCTGATGGTAAGGCCCCACCTCTTAGTGGCACGCTCCAGTCTCAGCAGCAGCGTCTCCAACTCCTCCTCTGAATGAGTAGCTCTTACCAAATCATCGACATACATAACGTGGTTGAGAAATAGGGAGCCATTCCTTGACCGCACCCGGTCATCGATCAGCCTCCCATTATATCTGTACCATATGCAGATTCCTCCGGTACAGCTATTGAAGGCTTCACGAACTACGTGGTCAAAATAGATGTTAAATAATGTGGGAGCCAGAGGACATCCCTGTCGCACCCCAAGGTGTACAGGGAATGGCTCTCACTCCCGGCCACGTAGTTTTACCCGGGCCCGCTCACCATCATGAAGGTCCTTAATGATCGTGAGCAGAGGGTCAGGTACTCCAAAAGCACGAAGAACAACCCAGAGCCCAGGCCTACTGATGGTATCATAGGCCTTGACCAGGTCAATAAAGCAGAGATGTAGGTCTTGTTGGAATTCCTCACACCTCTGCTGTAGCAGACGGACAAAAAATATGGCATCTGTGCAGGACCGCCCTTTCCTGAAACCGCATTGGGGCTCCGCAAGCCTCTCCTCAGCGTGCACACACAAACACACACACCAATAACAACCGCCATTCGCCACTAAGTGGCGGTGACGTCACCACGACGCTTGTGCCAGGCCATGTGCACCTTGAGGCAACATGAAGTGTCGAACGCCCGCTGGCAGGAAGTCACGGAGCAGACCCAGGTGCCACGGGTCGACTGACTAAGATGACTGGCTGATGCACCACCTGTGCCCCCTTCTGTGCCAATCTGCTGTGCTTTAGCCACCCGGCGCTCCGCTCGTTGTTGTGAGCGTCGCTCCTCCGCCCTCCGTTGTTGTTGGAGGGCGACTGCCTCCAACTGCCCAGTAGCGTCCTTCACGAGCCTCCTCCACAGAGGCCGATCTTGACACCGCTGGTACCAGTCATCGGCAAGTCCACTAAGCTCCACGTCCTCCTGTACCACATCACTCCATCTCTGCTCTAGCCCGTGCCGCGCCCATTTAGCCCCCTCGATCCGGCCGAATAAAAGCTGTTTCGGCATGCGGTGGCTGGGCATGCGGGCTACATGACCCAGCCAACGCAGCCTTACCTGCCGGAGGAGCTCACCGATGGGACCTTGCCCAGATCTTTCAAGGATTTGTGAGCTCCTCACACAATCCAATTATGCAATTTTAAAGTCGAAATCTCGCGAACAATATTGCGCAAATTTTCCGCCACACTGAATTCACAAAACAATTGAGTAAAAAATATCCAACAACACATATCCCGGACCTGTTCGTACTATAAAGGCAGCGTAAGTGAGTGTGCGTTTGAATAAACGTGGGGGGGGAGCGGTAGTGTAGTGCTTAGCGCACTACTTTATACGACCCCAGCGACCAGAGTTCAATTCCCGCTCACGACCAATAATAGTGGTTAATACATGCAGCGGTACTGGGCCGCCCTAGGTCAACTCAGTCTACAATGAGTTACCTGGTGCACGCCAACAGCACTTGCCCCAACAGTCTGTCCAAGGCTATACAGGGGGGGGGGGGGTTTGTATATGTGTATATATATATGTCCGTGTGAAAATTACACCTTCCTACAAACTTGGCTCAGCCGAATTACCAAAGTGCACGATTATGCTTCCGAGTGAACGTTGAAGGGTCTTTTGTGTAATAGTCACGTACAGGTGAGGCCCTAATGCGCGTGTTCATTAATTTAAGATATCACCGCTGTCCACGAAATTTGATGAACTCTGAAACAAAATAACGATTTGGCAATTATTAATACGCATAAAAAAGAGATTCACTATTATTCTTCAGCTGGATATTTCATATAGGCGTTTCCGCTGTAATAACATCGCTTTCCAAGTTATTCCAGGCGCTCTATTGCGCAATGTTTCCACTCGTTAAATAGTTTATCACGCGCATTGTTTGAGTTATAATGTCAGCATTTTTAACAATATGGTGTATATTTGAACAAACAGAAAACGCATTAGCACTGTAACCTATAACACCAAGTACAGATTTTGATTTAAAGCTTTCGTGACTGCAGTGATTCATATTCTTGGTTCTTTCGGTAAAGTCACGTAGAAGGGAAGCAATAAAATAATAAAATGTGAAAACTCACACCTGATGATGACTGCAGTCGAAACGTCGTGAGAATTTTATTGTTTAATGTATATTTTATTATTTAATTGTTTCCCTTCAACGTGACTTTACCGAAAGAACCAAGAATACTAAGTACAGATGTTAATACATGACGAACGATTTAAGCAGTGACTATTGTAGTATACATTGTGTGAGTAGTGTGGGTATACTATACGATGTATTATATACAAAGACAAAGATCCAACATGTAACCTTAACGACTATTGAGGCATGGGGTGGCTGGGCATGCTGACTACATGACCCAGCCAACGCAGCCTTGCCTGCCGGAGGTGCTCACCGATGGGACCTTGCCCAGATCTTTCAAGGGTTTGTGAGCTCCTCACACAATCCAGCCTGGTTAAACCCAGGATGGATCGTAGGCAGGCTAGCCTAAATGTTTCTAACCGGCGAAGATGTTCCATTAGGTGGATCCACGTTTTGCAAGCGTAGAGAAGGGAGGGAATGACCGTGGCCGAGAAGACCTGAAGCTTAGTGCGGAGCGACAGACCAGGTAGCTTCCACACAGCGTTACGCAACCGATGGAAAGATATTGCCGCTCGACTGATTCGGAGTGAGACACAAACACACACACAAACACACACACAACACAAACACACACACACAAATACACGCGCACGTGAAGCGAGCTTGAATTGGACTCTCGGGCTGGAGTAGGAAGGTGGGGGGAGGTTGTATCATGCATTGCATACCAAACACAACATTGCTCAGATTTCCTCTCCCTCGCAATCTCTCTCGTCTCTCTCGCTCCCCTCCCCATCTCTTTCACCCCCCCCCCTCCCGCTTTCTCTCGTCTCTCACCCCCTCCATCTCTCTCTCACCCCGTCCCTCTCTCTCGTCTCTAACCCCCCCTCTCTCTCACCCCCCCTTCTCTCATTCTCTCACCCCCCCTCTCTCTCTCTCGTCTCTCACCCCCTCTCTCTCACCCCCCCTCTCTCTCACCCCCCCCTCTCTCGTCACCCCCTCCCTCTCTCTCGTCTCTCACCCCCCTCCATCCCTCTCTCTCTCTCTCTCACCCCCTCCCTCTCTCTCGTCTCTCACCCCCTCCCTCTCTCTCGTCTCTCACCCCCTCTCTCTCTCTCACCCTCCCCCTTCTCTCACCCCTCCCCCCCCCTCTCTCATCACACCCCCCCCCCCAATCCTCTGTCTCGTCTCTCACCACGACGAAGACCAAAAAATCCTCTCCGCCGTTCATCCGCCACGTGACGACGGTCCGGCCAATGCAGGCGCGAGACCAATAAAAAGTCCGTCAATGTCAATGTCAGGCCCCTTTATTGGCACATTCCGACACTGCAACCACCGCCCCCACCACCACCACCCCCCTCCAACGCCTGCCTCTCCCCTTTGCTGCTGCTGCTGCTGCTCCTCTCTTCCTCCTCGTCTCAGCAGCCAGCGTCCGGCAAAGCCACGCTCGCCCAGCCAGACAGCCAGTCATCCAGCCAAGCCGTCCAGCTAGCCACATAACCATGACCTTCACCACATAGGGCCCCCCACCCACCCACAGACACACACATCTCCACGTGCCCCCCATCCACCCCTCCCCCCTCGCTCCCGCCCCCCCCTCCCCTCCTTCAACCCCCCCCCCACGCCCCCCGGGTTCACATGTGCAGATCCCGCGCTCAAATAAACACCGCACGGCACACGGAGGAGCAGAAACATGGAGGCGCTCGGCACCGCGTCGTTCCCGGGCAGCGGGCAATACCGCAACTGGGTGAGCCACTCGCCCCTCTCCTACTCCATCGCCGCCGCAGCCGCCGCCGCGGCTGCCGCTGCGGCACAGCAAGCGCCACCTCCGGGCTCCTTCTCGGAACGCTCCTCGGCGGGACATCACCAACACCACCAACACCACCAACACAGCGACCACGACCACGGCGGCGGCGGCGGTGGCGGCGGCGGCTCCCCGGAACCGGACAAGGCTCTGGGCTGCGGCCACGGAGGTATAAGCCACCACCACCACCACCACGGTGGTGGAGGTGGTGGTGGTGGAGGTGGTGGTGGTCACCTCCTGCGGCCAGGCCACCCGCACGCGCCGCTCCACGCGTCCAACCCCGTGCACGGCCGGGCCGCCGAGTCGCCCGTGGCGGCGGGAGGCGTCGGTTCGTCGTCCGCCGCGGACGACGTGTTCTGGGCGAAAGATTACGGCTTCTACCACCAGTACCACCAGGGATACGCGGGCGCGTACCACCACCAGCAGCACCAGCACCAGCCCGTGTCGCCCTACCTGGACGTGTCCGGCAGGGCCGACGCCGCGTTCCTGCACGCCGCGCAGGACCCCCATCAGGCGTGGGCACCTCAGCCCGGCGCGTTGTGGTCCCCGCAACACGCAGGTAACCTTGGGTGGGTGGGTGGGGGAGTTGGGGAGGGGTGGTGTGTGGGCTTGTGGGTGGGTGGGAGTGTGTGGGGGGGGGGGGGTGCTGGGGTGGAGGGGGGGGGCAGTGTGGTGGTTTAGGGTCGTAGGGAGCTCGCCCCCCCCCCTGCCACTCATCCATCACCACCACCACGCGTGCACGCTGAGCAGTCCCCCATTGCATCTCCACGGTCTATGGGGGTTTTACTTTGCCCTCTTACCCGCAAGTTTTCTATAACCCCGCTCGATTCGTATAACCACGTGTTCACTTTTGAAAACTATGACAATAATTTTAGTTACTTTGACGTTTGTTGCTGGGCGTTTGGCGTGTTAAGTGGCGGCGGGGGCTGTCTCAACACTCCGTGATACTGCCAATTATTAGTTGTTTCTTTACCAAAACACAATATGAAACTAAATTGATAACCACGAGGCGTGGTGACGGACGCACGTGAGATCAGAGACGAGAGCTATATTCTGTGGCATGCCCGTGACTAACTATACACGCTAAGACGAGCCCCGGTGCGGCGAGCCTTAATTAGGATCACCCAAAGGCGAATTTGTATCATTAACATGTGGCCAATTGATAGCGCTCACCAATTTAGTGAGAGAGAGAGAGCGAAGGAGTTATTCTCCGAATACGGAGCTTTGTGTAAAATTTGTCTACAACAGATAAAGTAACATTGACCTCCGGATGAATTCACTCGTGCGTGTGTGTGTTTGTTGTTGTTAAATCGTAGAAACCTTTATTACGCATAATAATCCTACGTCGAATGCTCAATGAGTACAGCATTCACGTTTCAATGACTGACAAATTAAACTCGAATTTATAACGATGTTTCGTCCAAGTCAAATGTGTGTGTATATTTCATTTGCAATTTCAACGTTGTTAGTGGCACGTAAAGTGGTTGTGTGTGTATATATATAGCGCGTTTACAGAATACGTTTCGTTAACAACTAATGATTCACTCTAATTTAGCCCCGTAAATATTTCCATATATACACTAAATTAGAATGTTGTTGTTTCAATTATGCAATTTTAAAGTCGAAATCTCGCGAATAATATTGCGCAAATAATCCACCACCACACTGAATTCACAAAACAATTGAGTAAAAAATATCCAACAACACACATCCCGGACCTGTTCATTCTATAAAGGAAGCGTAAGTGAGTGTGGGCTTGAATAAACGTGGGGGGGGGGAGCGGTAGTGTAGTGCTTAGCGCACTACTTTATACGACCCCAGCGACCCGAGTTCAATTCCAATTCCCGCTCACGACCAATAATAGTGGTTAATACATGCAGCGGTACTGGGCCGCCCTAGGTCAACTCAGTCTACAATGAGTTACCTGGTGCACGCCAACGGCACTTGCCCCAACAGTCTGTCCAAGGCTATACAGGGGGGTCTTTGTATATGTGTATATATATATGTACGTGTGAAAATTACACCTTCCTACAAACTTGGCTCAGCCGAATTACCAAAGTGCACGATTATGCTTCCGAGTGAACGTTGAAGGGTCTTTTGTGTAAGAGTCGCGTACAGGTGAGGCCCTAATGTGCGTGTTCATTCATTTATGATATCACTGCTGTCCACGAAATTTGATGAACTCTGAAACAAAATTACGATTTGGCAATTATTAATACGCATAAAAAAGAGATTCACTCTTCTTTTTCAACTGGATATTTAATACAGGCGTTTCCGCTGTAATAACATCGCTCTCCAAGTAATTCTAGGCGTTCTATTGCACAATGTTTCCACTCGTTAAATAGTTTATCACGCGCATTGTTTGAGTTATGTTAGCATTTTTAACAATATGGCGTATATTTGAACAAACAGAAAACGCATTAGCACTGTAACCCATAACACCAAGTACAGATGTTAATACTTGACGAACGATTTAAACAGTGACTAGTGTAGTATACATCGTGTGACTAGTGTGGGTATACTATACGATATATTATATACAAAGACAAAGATTCAACTTGTAACCTTAACAGACTGTAGGGGCAAGCCCTGTTAGCGAGCATCCTATGAATGTCGGCACGGTACACGAGGGGGTGGGTGACCAACACCACGCCCGGCCGCCTTTGTCTCCCCAGTGGCGATGTTTACACACCGCATCGGGTACTCGTTTGAGGCTGAGTCGACCTAGGGGAGGCCCAGGACCGGTTCATATAATCGTCACTGTTGTTGTCCGTGAGCGGGAATCGAACTCGGGTTGCCGGGTTCTTAAGGCAGTGCGCTAACCGCTACACCACCGCTCCCCACACACAAAGACACAAATCGGTCCATGCACTGTGTTACGAACCCGCCGGCCCAAGTTCGATTCCTGCTCACGGCCAACAACTGTGCTGAACATCTAACCGGTCATGGGCCTCCCCTAGGTCGACTCAGCCTCAAATGAGTACCTAGTGCGGTGTGTAAACATCGCCACTGGGGGAGACAAAGGCGGCCGGGCGTGGTGCTGGCCACCCTCGTGTCCTGTGAAGACCTTCATAGGTACTGCTACTCGCTAGGAGCACTTGCCCCAACATTCTGTTCAGGCTATAGGGGGGAGCGGGATTTTTGTCTTTGTGATTAAGTACACATATACTGTATATAAAACGTTAAGATTGCATGATAGCTTGTACAGTATATATCATTTGGATATTATTTGGGTCTTTCGGTAAAGTCACGTAGATCGGTTGTTATTTTCTTTGAACCTATCTACGTGACTTTACCGAAAGACCCAAAGAATATGAATTCCTGCAGTCGCGAAAGCTTCAAGTCACGATGATAATTGGGATGTTCACCAATACGTCAACGGTCCATACGCGCTCAAGCAAAAACAAAAACGATAAATACGATGTTTAAAAAGTAAGTTATGAACGCGTTCTTTTAAAATATTATTATAACCCCCCCTCCCTCCCAAATATGTGTAATTAACTGCACATTTCACATCGCATGTTCGGAAAAGTAGAGAGAGATATTCTGTCAAACACTGCCGACCCACAGGCCTGGGCGCGTGGCTCTGGATGTTTAAGACAGCCTTGAGTAGACTTCTCTCTGTCTCTCTTTCTCTCTCTGTGTCTCTCTCTGTCTCTCTCTCTGTCTCTCTCTCTCTCTCTGTGTCTCTCGCTGTCTCTCTCTGTGTCTCTCTCTCTGTATCTCTCTGTCTCTCTCTGTGTCTCTCTCTGTCTCTCTCTCTGTGTGTCTCTCTCTGTCTCTCTCTCTGTGTGTCTCTCTCTGTCTCTCTCTCTGTGTCTCTCTGTCTCTCTCTCTGTGTGTCTCTCTCTGTCTCTCTCTCTGTGTGTCTCTCTCTGTCTCTCTCTCTGTGTCTCTCTGTCTCTCTCTGTGTGTCTCTCTCTGTGTCTCTCTCTATGTCTCTCTCTCTGTGTCTCTCTCTGTGTGTCTCTCTGTGTCTCTCGCTGTGTCTCTCTCTGTGTCTCTCTCTGTCTCTCTCTGTGTGTCTCTCTGTGTCTCTCGCTGTGTCTCTCTCTCTCTATCTCTCTCTGTGTGTCTCTCTCTCTGTCTCTCTCTGTGTCTCTCTCTGTGTCTCTCGCTGTGTCTCTCTCTCTCTGTCTCTCTCCGCCTCTTGATAGTCTCTCGGGGTAGCCCAGAGAAGAACGTTAGGGCGCCTGTATCCTCTGCAACGCCAAACACGAAGATCCGAACCCCTCCCCGCCCGTGCCGTCTCAACAGACTGTTGGGGCAATTGTCCCTCAGCGAGTAGGTTTGTGGGGTGGCGAACTCCCCACCACGCCCGCGGGGAAGGCTGTGTCTTCTCCCCTTCCGTGGAAGTGAAGTTAAGGCTGAGTCGACCTAGGCGAGGCCCTGTCTTGAGACCCAAGCGTCATCGCAGTGATTGACGCGACCGCCGGATGGATGTTGGGCTGCAAGCGGAAATTTGAGAGAGAGAGAAAATTTTATCTTGTCGCGCGAGTCCGCTCGCTCCTTCACCTCGACGGTGACCTTGCACTCCTTTTTATTCTAAATCGTAAAACTAACAACACAAAAAATGTTTGATGTCAATAAATACGTAGGTTTGGTGAAACAACGTAAGTTGTGCTTACGTGGCCGTGCTTCATTTGTGTTTTCGATTATTTACCTTCTATTGAAAAAAAATATCTGGCTACGTCTCGCACCCCCAGAAAGGGCATCACGTACCCCCAGGGGGGCTCACGTACCCCCAGGGGGGCTCACGTACCCCCAGATTAAGCAGAAGAACCACCGCCCGACACTACCGCTCCCGAATAACAAGATCCCCTGATGAAGCCTTCTATCAAAATGCCGAAGCGTCCACCAAAAGCCACGCGTTTGTTATTTACATTCACCACAAACGACGCTCGTGATTATTACGAGTCATGTATTTTTTTAATATATAAAATTTTCCGTTTCTCATTGGGACTCCAACGGCGTAAATGTGGGAAGGCTCCTTTATCACCACGCACGGCGCTGGTTCGCGAGCGCTTGTTCAAGCGAGCCAGACTCGAGTCGACAAGACTCCCCGCGTGTCACCAAACCGCGTGCGTCCCAGAGTCTTCATTCATTCGTCTCGGAGACGTTCCCCGCGCTCCTCGAAGGACGCGCGGATCAATCGGCGTTCGTAAGGCGTAGACGTGGACATGCGAAGGGATATAAATACGTAAATATGTTTTGTCAGCGTATTCATTCTGTTGGTGCGAGTGCTGTTAGCGTGTGGTAATTCAAGGCGGGCACGGCACACGATGCGGTTGGATTTCAAGTTTCACGCCCGGCCGCCTTTGTCTCCCCCCCCAGTGGCGATGTTTACACATCGCACCAGGTACTCATTTGAGGCTGAGTCGATCTAGACGAGGAACCGGGACCGCGTCATATAATCGGCACTGGTGTTTCGGGCCCGTCAGGTGGACTCGAACCCCGGGTCACTGGGTTCGTGGCGCTGTGCGCTAACCACTGCACGGCCGCTTCCCACAATACAAAAGACAAACACTGTGCAAAGATCCCCCGTATAGTCTTTACAGACTGATAGGGGCAAGTGCTGTTAGCGAGCACCTATTAAGGCCGGCACGGCACACGAGTGGGGGGGGGTGGGGGGGGGTGTGGACGGCCAGCACCGACCCTGGCCGCCTTTGTCTCCCCTAGTGGCGATGTTTAGACATCGCGCCAGGTACCCATTTGAGTCTGAGTCGACCTAGGGTAAGGCCCGGGACTGCGTCACATTATAATCGGCACCGTGTGTCCGTGCACCCGGGGCACGGGAATCGAACTCTGGTGGCATGGTCCGGAGCGAGGCGCGCTGACCCGCACGCCCCACTGCAAGGCTTTGGCCGCGCTTTAGGTCGACTCGGACTAAAATCTAAATAGCTGGGGGCCTCTGCTTCCTACGCGGACGCGACGGCGCGCGTTGGGAGAGTTCCCGGTCTGGGTCGAGCCCGCCGCGTGCATCCGAACACGCATTCGGATGCACGCGGCCAACGCGGGTGACGTGGCCTGTGCGTGCACGCGAGTACCATGTGGAGTCAACGCGCGTGCACATCGTACACGCCGCCCGTGCACGCGCGTACCGCCTACCCTGTGGCCACGCGACTCCAACCGGTAAGAGATGCGACGCGTGACGCCCGAATCTAGCGGCGGTGTCGGGCCGCGCAAGTCGAGAGGGCGGTGGTTGTGGTGGTGTAGGGAAGTTGGTGGTTGTGGTGGTGTAGTGGTGGTTGTGGTGGTGGTGTAGTGGTGGTTGTGGTGGTGTAGTGGTGGTTGTGGTGGTGTAGTGGTGGTGGTGTAGTGGTTGTTGTGGTGGTGTAGTGGTGGTTGTGGTGGTGTAGAGAAAGTGGTGGTTGTGGTGGTGTAGTGGTGGTTGTGGTGGTGTAGTGGTGGTTGTGGTGGTGTAGTGGTGGTTGTGGTGGTGTAGTGGTGGTTGTGGTGGTGTAGTGGTGGTTGTGGTGGTGTAGTGGTGGTGGTGGTGTAGTGGTTGTTGTGGTGGTGTAGTGGTGGTTGTGGTGGTGTAGAGAAAGTGGTGGTTGTGGTGGTGTAGTGGTGGTTGTGGTGGTGTAGTGGTGGTTGTGGTGGTGTAGTGGTGGTTGTGGTGGTGTAGTGGTGGTTGTGGTGGTGTAGTGGTGGTTGTGGTGGTGTAGTGGTGGTTGTGGTGGTGTAGTGGTGGTTGTGGTGGTGTAGTGGTGGTTGTGGTGGTGTAGTGGTGGTGGTGGTGGTGTAGTGGTGGTTGCGGTGGTGTAGTGGTGGTTGTGGTGGTGTAGTGGTGGTGTAGTGGTGGTTGTGGTGGTGTAGTGGTGGTTGTGGTGGTGTAGTGGTGGTTGTGGTGGTGTAGTGGTGGTTGTGGTGGTGTAGAGAAATTGGTGGTGGTGTAGAGAGGGTGGTGGTGGTGGTGGTGTAGAGAGGGTGGTGATGATGGTGGTGTAGAGAGAGTGGTGGTGTACAGAGGTTGGTGGTGTAGAGAGGGTGGTGGTGTCGAAGGGTGGTGGTTGTGGTGGTGGAGTGAGGGTGGTGGTTGTGGTGTTGTGAGGTTGATGGTTGTGGCGGTGTAGAGAGGGTCGTGTTTGTGGTGGTGGTCGTGGTGGTAGTGTTCTAGGGAGTGTGGTGGTTCTGTTGGTTTTAAAGATAGTGGTGGTGGTGGTGTGGAAAGGGTTCTGGTGGTGTCGATAGAGCGGTGGTGGTGGTGTAAAGAGTGTTCTGGTGGTGTAGAGGGGGTGGTAGTGGTTTAGATATGGCGATGGTTGTGTTGGTGTTGAGTGGGTGATGGTTGCGGTGGTGGTGTCGAGAGTTTGACGGTTGTGGTGGTGTTGAGATGGTGGGGGTGGTGTTTGTGGTGGTGTAGTGAGGTTGGTGGTTGTGGTGGTGTAGTGAGGGTGGTGGTTGTGGTGGTGTAGTGAGGGTGGTGGTTGTGGTGTAGAGAAGGTGGTGGTTGTGGTGGTGTAGAGAGGGTGGTGGTTGTGGTGGTGTAGTGAGGGTGGTGGTTGTGGTGGTGTAGTGAGGGTTGTGGTGGTGTAGTGAGGGTGATGGTGGTGGTGTAGTGAGGATGGTGGTTGTGGTGGTGTAGTGAGGGTGGTGGTTGTGGTGGTGTAGTGAGGGTGATGGTTGTGGTGGTGTAGTGAGGGTGATGGTGGTGGTGTAGTGAGGATGGTGGTTGTGGTGGTGTAGTGAGGGTGATGGTGGTGTAGTGAGGGTGGTGGTTGTGGTGTAGTGAGGGTGGTTGTTGTGGTGGTGTAGTGAGGGTGGTGGTTGTGGTGGTGTAGTGAGGATGGTTGTTGTGGTGGTGTAGTGAGGGTGATGGTGGTGGTGGTGTAGTGAGGATGGTGGTTGTGGTGGTGAAGTGAGGGTGGTGGTTGTGGTTGTGTAGTAAGGGTGATGGTTGTGGTGGTATAGTGAGGATGGTGGTTGTGGTGGTGTAGTGAGGGTGATGGTTGTGGTGGTGTAGTGAGGGTGTTGGTTGTGGTGGTGTAGAGAGGGTGGTGGTTGTGGTGGTGTAGTGAGGGTGGTGATTGTGTTGGTGTAGAGAAGGTGGTTGTTGTGGTGGTGTAGTGAGGGTGATGGTTGTGGTGGTGTAGTGAGGGTGGTGGTTGTGGTGGTGTAGTGAGGGTGATGGTCGTGGTGGTGTAGTGAGGGTAATGGTGGTGGTGGTGTAGTGAGGATGGTGGTTGTGGTGGTGTAGTGAGGGTGGTGGTTGTGGTGGTGTAGTGAGGGTGATGATTGTGGTGGTGTAGTGAGGGTGATGGTTGTGGTGGTGTAGTAATGGTGATGGTTGTGGTGGTATAGTGAGGGTGATGGTTGTGGTGGTGTAGTAAGGGTGATGGTTGTGGTGGTATAGTGAGGATGGTGGTTGTGGTGGTGTAGTGAGGGTGTTGGTTGTGGTGGTGTAGTGAGGGTGGTGGTTGTGCTGGTGTAGTGAGGGTCGTGTTTTTGGTGGTGGTGGTGGTATAGGGAGTGTGGTGGTTCTGTTGGTGTAAAGATAGCGGTAGTGGTGTGTAGAAGGTTCTGGTTGTGTTGAGGGGGTGGTGGTGGTGGTATAAAGAGGGTTCTGGTGGTGTAGAGGGGGTGGTGGTGGTGGTGTAAAGAGGGTTCTGGTAGTGTAGAGGGGGTGGTGGTGGTTTAGATATGGCGAGGGTTGTGTTGGTGTTGAGTGGCTGATGGTTGCGGTGGTGGTGTCGAGAGTTTGACGGTTGTGGTGGTGTTGAGATGGTGCGGGTGGTGGTTGTGGTGGTGTAGAGAGGGTGGTGGTTGTGGTGGTGTAGTGAGGGTGATTGTTGTGGTGGTGCAGTGGGGAGCGGTGGTGTAGTGGTTAGCGTGCTGTGCTTTGAACCCGGCGACCCAGGTTCCATTCCCGCTCACGGCCAACGCCAGTGACGATTATCTGAACCTGGGAATCCCCTAGGTCGACTCAGCCTCAAATGAGTACCTGGCGCGGTGTGTAAACATCACCACTGGGAAGACAAAGGCGGCCGGGCGTGGTGCTGGCCACCCACCCCTTCGTGTGCCTTGCCGGCCTTTATTGGTGCTTCTCGCTAACAGCACTTGCCCCTACAGTCTATTACAGTCTGTTACAGTCTGTTACAGGCTATACGGGGGATATTTTGGTTATTGAGGGTGCTAGTTGTGGTGGTCTAGTGAGGGTGGTGGTTGTGGTGGTGTAGTGAGGGTGATGGTTGTGGTGGTGTAGTGAGGGTGATGGTTGTGGTGGTGTAGTGAGGGTGATGGTTGTGGTGGTGTAGTGAGGGTGATGGTTGTGGTGATGTAGTGAGGGTGATGGTTGTGGTGGTGTAGTGAGGGTGATTGTTGTGGTGGTGTAGAGAGGGTGATGGTTGTGGTGGTGTAGTGAGGGTGATGGTTGTGGTGGTGTAGTGAGGGTGATGGTTGTGGTGGTGTAGTGAGGGTGGTGGTTGTGGTGGTGTAGTGAGGGTGGTGGTTGTGGTGGTGTAGTGAGGGTGGTGGTTGTGGTGGTGTAGTGAGGGTGATGGTTGTGGTGGTGTAGTGATGGTGGTGGTTGTGGTAGTGTAGTGAGGGTGGTTCTTGTGGTGGTGTAGTGAGGGTGATGGTTGTGGTGGTGTAGTGATGGTGGTGGTTGTGGTGGTGTAGAGAAGGTGGTGGTTGTGGTAGTGTAGTGATGGTGGTGGTTGTGGTGGTGTAGTGAGGGTGATGGTTGTGGTGGTGTAGTGATGGTGGTGGTTCTGGTGGTGTTGTGAGGGTGATGGTTGTTGTGGTGTAGTGATGGTGGTAGTTGTGGTGGTGTAGTGAGGGTGATGGTTGTGGTTGTGGTGGTGTAGAGAAGGTGGTGGTTGTGGTGGTGTAGTGAGGGTGGTGGTTGTGGTGGTGTAGTGAGGGTGGTGGTTGTGGTGGTGTAGTGAGGGTGGTGGCTGTGGTGGTGTATTGAGGGTGGTGGTTGTGGTGGTGTAGTGAGGGTGGTTGTTGTGGTGTATTGAGGATGGTGGTTGTGGTGGTGTAGTGAGGGTGGTGGTTGTGGTGGTGTAGTGAGGGTGGTGGTTGTGGTTGTGTAGTTAGGGTGTTGGTTGTGGTCGTGAAGAGAGGGTGGTGATTATGGTGGTATAGCGATGGTGGTGGTTGTGGTGGTGTAGTGATGGTTGTGGTTGTGGTGGTGTAGAGAGGGTTGGTTGTTGTGGAGGTTGTTGTGGTTGTGGTGGTGTAGAGAGGGTGGTGGTTGTGGTGGTGTAGTGAGGGTGGTGGTTGTGGTGGTGTAGAGAGGATTGGTGGTTGTGGTGGTGTCGAAAGGTTTGGTGGTTGTGGTGGTGGTGGTCAAGGCCTATGACACCATCAGTAGGCCTGGGCTCTGGGTTGTTCTTCATGCTTTCGGAGTCCCTGACCCTATGCTCACGATCACCAAGGACCTTCATTATGGTGAGCGGGCCCAGGTAAAACTACGTGGCCGGGAGTCAGAGCCATTCCCTGTACACCTTGGGGTGCAACAGGGATATCCTCTGGCTCCCACATTATTATATATCTATTCTATTTTGACCAAGTAGTTCGTGAAGCCTTCAATAGCTGTCCCGGAGAAATTTCCATTTGGTACAGATACAATGGGAGGCTGATCGATGCCCGGGTGCGGTCAAAAGTTGGCTCCCAATTGCTCAACCACGTTATGTATGCCGATGACCTGGTAATTGCTGCTCACTCCGAGGAGTAGTTGGAGGCGCTGCTGCTGAACCTGGAGCTTGCCACCAAGAGGTGGGGCCTGAACATCAGCCCTACCAAAACTAAGCACCGGCCTGGGTATTTTGTACCATCGGAAACTACCCCCACAACTCCCAATTGGTGATAGGGCAGTTGTGGAGAGAGTGGAGAGTTTCCCATACCTTGGCAGTGTGCTCATGACCGGCTCCGGTTTAACAGCAAAGGTGTCACTCCGAATCAGTCGAGCGGCATTATCTTTTCATCAGTTGCGTAACGCTGTGTGGAAGCTACCTGGTCTATCACTCTGCACGAAGCTTCAGGTCTTCTCGGCCACAGTCATTCCCTCCCTTCTCTACGCTTACGATACGTGGACCCCCCTAGTGGAACATCTTCGGCGGTTAGAAACATTTTGACTGGCCTGCCTACGACCCATCCTGGGTTTAACCAGGCTGGATTGTGTGAGGAGCTCCCAAATCCTTGAAAGATCTGGGCAAGTCCAATCGGTGAGCTCCTCTGGCACTCATGCCTAAACAGCTTTTGTTCGGCCGGATCGAGGGGGCTAAACGGGCGCGGCACGGGCTAGAGAAGAGATGGAGTGATGTGGTACAGGAGGACGTGGAGCTGAGTGGACTTGCCGATGACTAGTACCAGCGGTGTCAAGATCAGCCTCTGTGGAGGAGGCTCGTGAAGGACGCTACTGGGCAGTTAGAGGTAGTCGCCCTCCAACAACAACGGAGGGCGGAGGAGCGACGCTCACAGACACGAGCTGAGCACCGGGTGGCTAAAGCACAGCAGGTTGGCACAGTATGGGGCACAGGTGGTGCATCAGCCAGTCATCTTAGTCAGTCGACCCGTGGCACCTGTGTCTGCCCCGTGACCTCCTGCCAGCGGGCGTTTGACACTTCAAGTTGCCTCAAGGTGCACATGGCCTGGCACAAGCGTCGCGGTGACGTCACCGCCACTTAGTGGCGAATGGCGATTGTTGCTGTTGTAGAGAGGGTTGGTGGTGGTGGTGGATTGGTCCTGCAGTCGTCTTGGACAGAAGCAAGCCGCACATAGAGCAATCGTCACCCTACTAGGACCCTTGGTCGACTCGCCGCTGGACGCCATACCTGCCCAACACGTGTTGCGGGCCGTGAACGTAGTTCGACCATCCTCCACCACGTGACGTCCCGTCCTAGTCACGATCCTCGTGGTGCCCGAGGATCGCGTGTTACCTGGCCGAGCCAAATTCGTGCCCCCCCCCCCCCAGAACCTTACCCCCCAGCGCCTCTACGTCGCACACCCCCTACTGAAATCACATTTATAAACGCGCAGAAGTGCATGCAAATCATAGCCGTGCCAACAACTGTGTTCGATCCACGAAATCAATATCTAATTTTTTTTTTAATCCACGAATGCAAAGCCGCATTGAACCTCGTGACTTGTGTTTTTTTTCTCTTTATTTTAAGATAGTCCTGCATGAGGATGTTTAGCCGATATATATTAGCACAATATGACCTTGGTGGCACTACAAAACATAAATATATAGAGGCCACCGCTGCAGCAATAGTGGCAGTGAATACGGATTGAAGCCCTTTTCCCTCTCCAAATCGTAACGGATTAAGGGCAGTGAGCCGGGTGGTGGAAGTTCCTCGTTCCCATGGCGGGGTGATTCCCCTGTTAGACTATCGGTCCTCTGGCCCACGCAGAGGTCTATACGTTCGAATTAATGAGGCGCCGCAGTGGTGAGAAGTTTACTCCCTCGCCTGGTATGCAGGGGTCGTGGGTTCGAGCCCGACCCTGATTGCTGTCTGTTTGGAGTTTGCGTGTCTCTCTCTCTCCCCGTGGTCGCGTGAATTTTTTTTTTCTGAGGACTCCCCGGTTTTTCACTCCACGTTTAGAAACACGCGCTTTGAGTATCTGGCTGCTATAAATGTCCATAGGATAAGCCACTTCGTTGAGCTATCATTTGTGGTAAGGTCCCTTCTGAAAAACAGCTATGTAGGTCGGTGGGCCTTACCTAGTAAAATACAAAATCGCTTAATTGTTTCATTTGGCGTGTAACTTCTGAAGAATACCAGGGGTAGAACAATCGCAATGACAGCTCAAATATTATAATCATGATGATGATACGTTGATTGAGTCTCAATACTCCTGCATAGGATGGCCCTACACTGGGATACTTGGCCAAATTCTTTCATAAAATATATATAACATCGTTTCTTTGCTTTGTATTTTTTTAAAACCCGCTTTGCTTCGATAAAATTAATCAAAGTTGTCCACGACTCGTGACTCACGCCTCGAGGGGATGAACGCTCAAAAATCCGCACAGACATGCTGACATAACCCACTTGCTGTCCTGTTAATGTATCATCGCATCCCAGCGACGGGTAAAGGGAGGGTGGGTGGGGCAGTTATAAAACAAAATCTCAACAAGAACCCACCAACCCGAAACACAACACCCGCCTGATCCGATCACATAGCTCGTAATAATAATTAATCATTCGCGTGCTTGCGGAGAATGTAATGCACGAAATAAATACACAGATACTCCTTAACACACATTCCTCGTTTCACACCAAAAGACAAAATATATATATTTATAATGGGGGTTTTCCTCTTTTTTTCTTCTTCTGGCAACAAAACTGAAACCTTTTACAAGGATTCATGTCTGCATTAACGACAATACTTGTGGTCAAAATGGAAACACAAAACATACTTTGATAATATATGCATTGTCCTTGAAACTGATTGATCCACACCAGAGACGGCTTTCTTTTGAGCCTCGACCCAATTGGTGCTCGACCAGAGGACGCCAGAAGGCGTTACACAGCTCAAAAGACAATGCACTATCAAAGTAATGAGGGCTCGGGGTGAGCATCTACATCATTATACCTCCTCTGCCAGTACCAAAATATAATCATAGGTTTTTATATATATTTATATTTCTTACACAACTCACCAGCGCCATGGCCTTCTGGGAGGGCACGCTTTCAGCAGCAGCAGCAGCGATTCCAGGGCCGCCAAACTCCGGACCGGTTTTGACGCGCAGTGTCTCGTCAGCAGGGCTCGAATCAGTTGCCGTAGAACGGGCGCACGCGATGCCACTCGGTTTATTTCTCTCTCTCCCAAAACGGCTCGTGTGCACGCGGGTAACGTCGCTGCGACGTCAAAGTGGAAAACCAGCGTCGTCCGCGCTTTTGTAGCGCGTGCCACGGCCGTCTGGAAGAGGCGCCGTTATTTTGTTGTCATTTGATGCGCATCTAATTGTATCACTCGAAGACCAATTTGTCTATTTCTGAAAAAAATACTGCGTGACGGCTGTGTGTGTGTGTGTGCACGCTGAGCTAGGAACCCGCTGAACCGAGTTCGATTCCCGCTCACGGCCAACACCAGTGACGATTATCTGAACCGGTCCTGGGCCCTCCCCTAGGTCGACTCAGTCTCAAATGAGCACCTGGTGCGATGTGTAAACGTGGCCACGGGGGAGAGAAAGGCGGCCGGGCGTGGTGCTGGCCTCCCATGCCCCCTGATGTGCCGCGCCGGCATTCATAGCGGCTCCCTTATCACCACTTGCCCCCACAGCCCACTAACGCTATAGGGGGGACATTTGTATTTGTATGTCGCCGGGCAGCACTTGCGCCAACAGCCTGTCAATGCTATACGAGGGTATCTATTGTGTGTCGGCCTAACAGCACTTCTCCCCCAACGCTCTGCGCAGGCTATAGGGAGGCTCTTTGTCGTTGTGTGTCGGTGTGTGGGGATTACGCACGGGGGACGCTCGATCCGACAGCTGCGGCGGCTGCTGCTGCTGCGGCTGCTGCGGCTGCTGCTGCTGCTGCTGCGGGAGTCGGAGGATGCGGCGGAGGAGTCGCAGGAGCCTCGGGAGTCGGAGGATGCGGAGACGCCCCGGGGCAGCGGCGAGTTCGCAAGAAGCGCGTCCCCTACACCAAGGGGCAGCTGAAGGAGCTCGAGGCGCACTACGCCGCCTGCCGCTTCGTGAGCAAGGAGACGCGTCGGCTCATCTCGAGCGAGACGAGTCTCTCGGAGCGCCAGATCACCATCTGGTTCCAGAACCGCAGGGTCAAGGACAAGAAGCTGCGCGCCAAGCAGCGAGATTGACGATCGGAGGGGAGACCTTACGACGTGCGAGTCACGGCGCGCGCTATCTGTGTGTGTGTGTGTGTGAGAGTTGTCCTCTTGCCCCAACAGTCTGTTGAAGTCTGTGTGGGTTTGGGAGGGGGGGGGGGGTCTTTGTTTGTGTGAGCTGCGTGTGATGGGGAGCGGTAGTGAGAGTTGTTGGTACGACCTGCGGCTGCACTACGAACCCGGCGCGCAGCGAGTTCACGGGCGCCAAACAACACCAGCGACGGTCATATTGAGCCGGTCCTGGGCTTCCCTTAGGTCAACTCAGCTTCAAATTAGTGCCCTGGTACGATGTGTAACAAATACATATTCTGGGGAGGCAAAGGCCGACGGTCTGACGCACCCACTCCATCGTGTGCCGTCTGGGCATTCATAGGTGCTCGCTAACAGCACTTGCCCCAACAGTCAGTTAAAGGCTATACGGGGGATATGTGTGTGTGTGTGTGTGCGCGTGATAAACGTGTATGAGTGTGTGTGTGTACATGTTATTTTGGTGTGTCTGTGAGTGAGTGTGTGTGTGCACGTGTGCGTGTGTGGGGTGGCGTTGTGGAGAGCAGTGGAGCAATGGTTGGCGCACTGCAACAACGAACCCGGCGACCAGAGTTCGATTCCCGCTCACGGCCAACGCCCAGTGACGATTATCTGAGTCGCTCCTTGGGCACTCCCCTGGGTCGACTCAGCCTCAAATGAGCACCTGGCGCGATGAGTTAACGTCGCCACGGGGGTGGCAAAGGCGGCCGGGCGTGGTGCTGGCCACCGCCACCTCCTCGGGTGCCGTTCCGGCCTTCATAGGTGCTCGCTAACAACGCTTGCCCCAACAGTTTGTTAATGGCTATACGGGGGGCATCTTTGTCTTTTGTGTGTGCGTGTAAATGGATCTGAACGTGGCCGTGTACCTACGTAAACCCGTACAAGCAGACGCATTTTATATTTATGTATGCATGCATATAATATATTCTTATATGCATGCATGGTGTTGGCGGGGGGGTGGTTGTATACGTGGATATACACACGCGTCTCTGTATACATACCGTATAGGGATCATAGTGGCTGGTGTGGGTGGATTCCAGGTGCTAATTGTTTATCGGTTCGAGATTTGCATGGACACGCCGTGACCCCCCTCCCGACTCCTCCTGTGTGCACGAGTCCATGGGGGTGTGCCACTCACACGCGCACACACACGCAGCAACAACAACAACACCCACTGTTCGCCACTTAGTGGCGGTAACGTCACCACGGCGCTTGTGCCAGGCTAGGTGCACCGCGAGGCCACGTGAAGTGTCGACGGCTCGCTGCTGTTGGCAGGTCACGGGACAGACCCCAAGTACTATGGGCTGACTGATGTGCCCGGCTAGGTGCAGGAGGTCACGGGACAGACCCATGTGTTCCTGGTCGACTTCCTGACAGGTGACTGATGCACGCACACAGACGTGAAGATCAAACACACCGAGAGAGGTGTCACAACCGCAGGCGCACAACAAAAATACGCGCACACACACACACACACGGGACAATAGGCCTGCACGCACCAAGACACAGAATCGCACACTCCAACAAGAGACGCGCCCCAGGGATCCCTCTTGTCAATGTCACCAGCACGCGCGCGCGCGTGTACGACACTCACTCCGCGTGCGTCCGTCCGTCGCACGTCGTGAAATGGATGTAAGAAAAATAAACGATGAAAGTTCGGAAGGAAAACAAGCAAATGGTACGATGCACGCGCTGCAGAATCACACGCACCACGCACGCTCGACGTATATTATAAGTTAGTGTAAGAAGTTCCATGACAAAACAATATAACAGCCACATCCAGTCGGTCTAATTAGCTCTCTTTTGCATGTATTTTAAAACATTCCACGCAAATGTACCGCGTGCATTATCCAGTGTGGGCTTAATGTGTATTTACAGAAGCGAGCACGTGATAGTCAATCTGCGTTCTCACGCCACGCGCATTAATTACTGCTTACACGCGAGCGCACACACACACACACACGTGGCGTCAATTAGTTACGAGTTCTGAATGAAGGCGCTTGTAACGGCCACGGATTTAATTAGGAGAGAGAGAGAGAGAGGTGTTATAATAAATACCCTTTGATTCTTTCGGTAAAGTCACGTAGGTAGAAAAATAAAACAAAAAACATTTTTCTACCGACGTGACTTCCCTGAAACAACCTGCCCTATCCCGAGATGCAACAGCAGGCAATTGATTCGCAGGCATTTCTGTATTGATCCGTATTAATTTATCGTATATATATATACATACATACACACAACTGCTTTTGATATTAAAAGTGAACATCTCAAAGTCTGTGAAATATAAGGGATATATTAAAGACGATTGATCTGTAATTATATATGACGTCAAGAGCGATCTCGCGCATTCCACGTGACACTCACTTTGAATGCGCCACGCACGAACGTATACATCGTAAAAAAATAAGTGGTATGATTGTTATTTTAAGAACCGCATATATATTATATATATATTTTAAAAAAACGCAATTGTGTTTGAGTTATATATACGAGCGTACAGTGTTACTTTATTTTAGTTACCACCACCACCATCAATGAAGGTTTATTGGGATATATTTACAAATCGTCGTTGCAATGATAAAACCATATAAGTGTACATAACCGCACACACACACACACAAGTACGTCTGAGTATATGTGTCCGTAAATACACACACACGCGCGCGCGCACGCGCATTCACAATCATTTCACTTAAGGGTTTTCTTTTTAGTGTTTGAACATCTTAACATAAATGTTTTATTGTCAGAATGGGTGAAACCTATTCTTATGCTTTCATATTTCCTTTCACTTATTCAACCCAATTCGTAAATGCATTGCCCCCTGCCTCTAGATTCTATCGGAGCCCATTGTGCACTCGTTTATAGGTTAGGATATACAGTATATATACACGCTAAAGTAAAAATAAAATGAAACGTATTTTATTTTATGTAATAAATGAAACGTATTTTATTTTATGTAATAAATGTACGGCGAGCGCTCGACGATAATTATTTGTTTTTGTTTTGTTCGGGAAATGTTTACGCAAACGCGTGTCCGTTGTGTTTTATTTGTTGTTGTTGTTGATGATGATGATGTAAATACGACCCTGGCGTTGTTATGAATTCGCTGTAACACGAGGCAGGCGGTGTTGTGAATATTGCGGGGGATATGAAGTGGCGCAGTGAACGCGCATCGAAACGAGTGGCTTCGAACGTTGGGAGGGGGGGACGTTACCTTTGGCGAGTTGGCCTTGTTGCTTCGCTGCTGTAATTTCAGCATTAACAATAAAACTTTCACCATTTCTCACCCACCCCCATCTCGCACCGCCGCTCATCACCCGCTGTTATTGATCAAATGTGTTCACCTGGGTATTGGAAAGCCTCACTCACCAGTTGAGTTTGTGCGTGTGGTTGTTGTTGTTGTTGTTTTGTTAGCTCATTAAAATGTCACCGATTGATTGGCATTAAAAAAAAATATCCGTGCGTATCAAACAAAAGAAAAAAACTGAAGATACAAGAAGCTTCATGAACACGGTTTATTTTTTTTAATGAAACCAAAATGTTAATTTGTAGAATATAAACGCTGTTCACATGCACGCACCCACATACACACATATATATGTGTGTATACACCCACACTGCATGTCTACACGTTAGACAAACACGCCCTGGTGATCAGCGGTGGTGAAGTATGGCCAATCGACCAACCATAGGACAACACGCGGGGAGGGAAGGAGGGAGGGAGTTGGAAGCCATCGTCCAGCAGTGGAGAGACAAAGGGTTGTGATTGTTGTATCTGTTTAACACGAAGACAGACGTCTCGAGTAAAGTTGTCTTGTTGTTAGCGAGCACCTATTAAGGCCGCACGATACAAGACGGGGTAGCGAGGGGCCATTAGGCCTAACACGACACTCAGCAGCCTTTGTATCCCCGACTGCCGATGTATACAGAGCGCAAAGCACTCGCTGGAGCTGACGTGACCTCGGAAGAGTCCTTGCACAGATTCACAGTGGCTGCGGAATCACACTCGGGTCATTGGGTCAAAAGAGCGGTGCCCCCTCCCCCCCGCCCCGTCCCAAAGACAAAGATCCCCCGTAGAGCCTTAATGGACTGCAGGGGCAAGTGCTGCTAGCGAGCAGCACCAATGAAGGTCGGCACGACGCAAACGACGGGGATGGGTGGTCGGCCGCATTTTTTTTATATCCCCAGTGGCGATGTTTCCACGTCGCAGGTACTTATTTTGTGGCTGAGTTGACCTAGGGGAGGCACACAAGGCCGCTTCAGCTCATCGTCACCGGTGTTAGCCCAGAGTTGACCTAGGGGAGGCACACAAGACCGCTTCAGCTCATCGTCACCGGTGTTAGCCCAGAGTTGACCTAGGGGAGGCACACAAGACCGCTTCAGCTCATCGTCACCGGTGTTAGCCCAGAATGTGGGATCGTCGGTGTGCAATGGCGTAGCACCACCGCTCCCCGCCTCCACTTCCACCTACAAAGACAAAGATCCCCCGTGTAGCCTTAACAGACTGTAGGGGCAAGTGCTGTTAGCGAGTGGCACCTATGAAGGCCGGCACGGCACACGAGGAGGTTGGTGGCCAGCACCACGCCCGGTCGCCTTCGTCTCCCCAGTGCTGATGCTTACACGCCGCACCAGGTACCTGCTGAGTCGACCTAGTCCCAGGACCGGTTCAAGATAATTGTTCACTGGTGTTGGCCCTGTGCGGGAATAGAACTTGGGTCTCGCCGGGTTCATGGAGCAGCGCGCTAACCGCTGCGTCACCGCTCCCCGTCCACACTGCTGCTACTACTACTACGCCACACACGTAAAGAAGTCAGTACTTTTGTTAGAGATCGTAATGGCAACGCAACAACTGTACGGGATTATGACGATGACGCTGATGCACGCCATCACGGACGACGCGATGCGATCCTTGCAGAGCACTGGCCGCAATGGCTCGCCAAAACTCCACAGCGGGCAGCAACAAACAGCAACCGGTGGGAAATGATGAGCAGCTGAACGTTACACGCAAATGGAGTTTCGCTATAGAAAAAAAAAACGCCCCGAGTTTTCGCAATTTCGCAATTTATAATAAACACGTGTTCAGAGTATTCGGCTACTGCGATGCATTTCCACGCGATAAGCCACTTCGTTGGGCTATCATTTGTGGCCAGGTCGCTTCTGCAAAAGAGCTGAATCGCTCGGTGGGCCTTACCTGGTAAGATAAAAAAATATGTGTTTAGTTTACGCGCAGCAACGCAATTTGTTCAACCGTAGTTTCTTCGGCAGAGACAAAGTCCCCGCGTGCTCCTCTGGTGGCCTGTAAAAGTGTGCACGGCGTAGCGATGATCCGTAATAAGGACGAAGCGCTCCCCGCGTCAATGGGTGAGGTTTGCCGGCGAGTGAAGCTCAGCGTCTCCTGTTGAGCAGAGTAGTCGAAGCGATTCCCCTGGCTCTCACGTGCGAACTTAGAGGGACACGTCGCACCCCCCCCCCCACCACCCCCCTCCGTTGGCGATCGTGAGCCAAGTTGTGGAAATTCCACATTCCCATGGCGAAAGGCCAGCTACGAGCAAAATCTACATCAAGGGGAAGCTGGGCCGAACGGAATGTCTATTTTATTTTAAATCCAGGTCTCCCTCGCAAAACAGACTTTCGTCTGAATAGGCCCTCGCCTAGAAAGTAAATGCGCATGTGGTCCCTCGAAGTACACATGTTCGCTACTGAACACTCAAGTTCCATTCTCCCCACCCCCCCCGCCCGCGACCAGTAGCAGTGGCGCAAAATGTAGTACACCTTAAACGAGTACCTCGTGCTGTTCGTCGACTTCGGCAGCGGTGAGACAAAGGCGGCCTGGCTGGTGGACAACAGCGCTTGCACCCTCGCAGTCTGTTAAAGGCTTCAGGGAGAGTCGTATTTAAGCTACACAATGTTTGAGTTACATTTATTACACCAGGTAAGGCCCCACTGAGCTATTTTGTCAGAAGCGACCTGGCCACATATGAGAGCTCAACGAAGTGGCTTACCACGTGGACATTTATAGCAGCCGAATATTCCGCACGCGTGTTTTCTAAATGTGGAGGGGCTGAACCCGGAGGACTCGGAGAAAAATTCACGCATCCGCGGGGAGAGCATGGAAACTCCAAATATACAGCAGGCGTTATGGGTCTGGATCGACCCCACAGCCTCCTGTATACCAGGCGAAGTAGTGAAACGTCTCGCCACCTTGAAGCTCATGTGTATGTAAACCGACTTTATCACTCCGCTCATATCCCAACGTAATTAGATTGTCTCTAATTTTCTTGCACCTGTGCCAGGCCAGGTGCACTTTGAGGCCACGTGAACTGACTGAGATGACTGGCAGGTGCAACATATGTGCCACCTACTGTGCCAAATTGCTGGGTTTTTCCCGCTCATTGTTGTGAGCCATCGCTCGTCTGCCCTCCTTTGTTGCTGGAGGGCGATTGCCTGCCACTGCCCAGTAGCGTCCATCACCAACCTCCTCCACAGAGGCCGATCTTGACACCGCTGGTGCCAGTCTTCGGTAAATTCTCTCAGCTCCACATCCTCCTGTTACTGCATCAGTCCATCTCTTCTCCAGCCCATGGCGTGCCCGTTTAGCCCCCTCTGTCCGTTTAACACGTAGGCTTTCGCGACCAATATCATTCATAGTCATAATAAAGGTTTTTGGGTTAGATCGCGTTATTTATAAATGTGTCGTAACCCTCCACCACCCGACACGGCCAATCAGCAAAAAAAAAGTGTCACGTTGACAAAAGACAAATAATTCACTACTTCAGCCCACCGGTGTGTTGAAGAGTTAATCCACATTTACAGTTTGAGTACGACGTTTCGCTGGTAAATACTTCCAGCATCACAGGTTTTTTGGGGGGATTAGATCGCGTAAATATGGAGTGTCTTCCCCATAGAAGTTAGTCAGTTTAACACGCAGGCCGACCCCTCTGTCCGACAAAACAGAAGCTGCTTGCGCATGCGGAGGTTGGGCATGCAGGCGACATGACCCAGCCAACGCAGCCTTGCCCGCCGGAGGAAGTGACTTATGGGAATGTGTCCAGGTCTTCGTACACACACACAATCAGTCACGACTCTTCAGTAAAGTAGTAAACATTTAACCATTTATCTCGGGCCGGTTTTGTGCTCTCTTGCCAAATACGCCTCTTTAGTAATATTTATTTGAATATTGGATGCATCCACTTCATACAACGTCACGAGATTCCGTCTATTAAGCGGCAGTATCATTCAAAAATTAGATTGCATTCATTGTTTCCACGATGTCTATGGAATAAAATTCACGTAACCAATCTTACACCAGAATCTGTTAATATGAATGCGAGGTAATACAATTTTACAACAAAAAAATGTGTTCAATAAATACAACCAGCATCAATCATTCTACAAAAACATGGGAACCATCCTCACATGCACCCACGTCTATACTTCAACTTCTTGCAGCCATGGTCAATCCACTGCTGGATGAAGGCCCCCACAAGCCGCCGCGGCCTCTCTGTAGATCAACAACAGCCCCTCGCTTACAAAGCCACCGCCGTCGCAAATGCATTTCGAAGGCCGAGGTGGCTCCCCAGCAGATGTGTGACATGTGTTCTAAAGTGGGGGATCTCTCACGACCCCCACCCTCTCCCCCCCGGTGGCTTCCTCTCACGGCCCCCACCCTCTCCCCCCCCCCCGGTGTCCCCCTCTCACGGCCCCCACCCTCTCCCCCCCCCCCCGGTGCCCCCCTCCTCCTCCTCCTCCCGGTCTCTCCGTGTGTCACGCGTCAGCCCCCACCCAGCCACCACTATGTCCATGCCCTGTCCCACTGAGTGTCTAAGAGAGACTTGACCCGTGACCTCCAGCCGCCCACGGTCATCTCCCAAACCCACGGCCACGCCTCGCCTCGCCTGCCAGTGGATCTCGCGGTCCCCCTTCTCTTGTCTCCCACGCCGCAACGTCGCCCTCTTGTGGTCGCGCGGTGGGAGGACCGGCCAGGCCAGCCGAGCTCGGGAGGTGGCCAAGGGAAGGGAGGGGAGGAGGGGAGGATGGGAGGAGGAGCGTAGGGCGCGCGGGGGGGGATGGGGGCCTTCACCATCCACTCGGAATTCGCATCCGGAACGGAAGGAGAAGGGGAAGGAAGGGGCGGAGGGAGCCGCGGACTGGTCAGGATTGAGGATGGAGGGAGGGAGGAAGAAGGAGGAGCTGGGAGGATGGAGTCGTGAGACGAGCTCGGAGAGGAGTGGGCGACAGTTTGTGTGGGCGAGGTGATTGGAGGCCCGAGGGGCTGTGTCATTGACCGGCGATGGGCGATGAGGTGATGATGGCGCCAAGGGGTGGCAGGGGCACTCGGGAGATCGGCCACATCGTGGGGTTCCGCAGGGACTGCTTCGCGACGTTCCTGCCATGCTTTTGTGGCTTTTGCGGCTTTTGCAACATTCGAATTTCGGCGGCCGCACACCGCCGAAATTATAACTCCATGCTGAGGGCTTCTCGAACCTTCACAACCCTTGGCCGTAGCCCCCACTGATGTCCACTCCCCCCCCAATGTGTGCAGAAACTACTGATTATTTTGTATGTAGGGTGTGTAGGAATGTATATGTCGACACAATACATTTCTTGTCCACGTCTGATGGGGGTGGGGGGTCCACTTTCTATAACGTTTTGATTTCAGGCCTTCTGAAGGGCTCTCATAATTTAGTTGATGGACAAACGGATAAACGGAACCCCGGACTTTTATAAATAGATTGTGGGGGTTTTTTTTCTGCTTTTGCAGAATTCAACAGAAAATTGCTCTCGTTGTTATTTTGGTTGGCGACCCCTGAACTCTGGGGTCGTGCGGGCGCGATTTGACCTCTCAAGGCGTCCAAGTCCGTAGCGCGCCACCTTGCTTTGCGAGGGGCCACATCTCTCGGTCAATTGGCATCACCTTCGGTCAGTGTTCTTCATTGCAAGGCCCGCGAGCCATTGGCGGGCCCCTGGTGGGCTTTAGTGCAACCCGTGGCGTGGGGCCCTCGACAGTACACAACACGTGACAACACCCCCATCACCATCGTCATCGTGCCGATGTCAAACCCAACAATGGTTTCAAACGTGTGGTGGAACATCACACGCGCTGATGTCTTATCGGCGAAAGTGTGCCCCCCCCCTCCTCTCTGAAAGTTAGTGAAGATCACTGCCGTAAACCATAATCATTTAGAGGGTGTGGCGGCGAGGAGTGGGGGGATGAATCTGCACACTCTGAGTAGTTTATGCACGGGTAGGCGCTCACCCATGCATAGACTTTATGTATATATACACTCTGAGTAGTCTATGCACGGGTAGGCGCTCACCCATGCATAGACTTTATGTATATATACACTCTGAGTAGTTTATGCACGGGTAGGCGCTCACCCATGCATAGACTTTATGTATATATACACTCTGAGTAGTCTATGCACGGGTAGGCGCTCACCCATGCATAGACTTTATGTATATACACTCTGAGTAGTCTATGCACGGGTAGGCGCTAACCCATGCATAGACTTTATGTATATATACACTCTGAGTAGTCTATGCACGGGTAGACGCTTTACCGAATACCGAGTGGTCCACTGTGACTTGTCTCATTGGGATTTACCGCGTTATAAATTTATGACTGGTTATTAATGAAACGTATTGAATTGTGTATATAAACAATGCAATAAGCTCCTTATAATTGAAGGCGATACTGTATGTCTCCGTTACATATCGGTCACTCCCTTCATATTAAAAACAAATAAAAACAATTCTGAGAACCCAATAGCCTATATCATCAGCAGCATTGATGCAATGCAGCCCAAGACAAACTCTAGACCAGTTTCAACATACAAGTGTCTCATCAGCAGTCAGGCTTGCTTGAAGCAATGCTGGTGAACTACCCGATGTTATAGGCAAGAGACAACGAATCGAACTGGAAACCAAATCTTACAGAGATATTACACACATCTGTCCGATTTCTCACTTACATTCGCCACTACGACGCTCATGATGGGGTGGCGAGATGTTAACTACCTTGCTCGGAACGCAGGAAGTCGTGGGTTCGATCCCGACCCTGACGCCTGCTGCTGTATATTTGGAGTTTGCGTGTCTCTCCCTCCACGTGGTCGCGTGGATTTTCCCCTCCACATTTTGAAACACGCGTTTTAGAGTATTTGGCTGCTATAAATATCTACATGATGATAAGCCACTTCGTTGAGCTATCATTTGTGGCCAGGTCGCTTCTGAAAAAAAAGAGCTATATAGCAGCCCAGTGGGCCTTAGCTGGTAAATAAAAAAATAGTATTTCGAGTTTTAGTTGAGCAATCACTGGAGGAGTCTGTGCTATGTGTATCGTGGTGCGGAAGTGGGGAGCGGTAATGTAGCGGTTAGCACTACGCTGCGCTACGAACCTGGCGACCCGAGTTCGATTCCTGCTCACGGCCAACACCCAGTGACGATTATCTGAACCGGTTCTGGGCCTCCCCTAGGTCGACTCAGCCTCAAATGAGTACCTGGTGCGGTGTGTAAAACATTGCCACTGGGGAGACAAAGGCAGCCGGGCGTGGTGCTGGCCACCCACCCCCTCGTGTGCCGTTCTGCTCTTCATATGGGCTATCGAAGAGCACTTGCCCCTACAGTCTGCTCAGGCTAAACGGGGGATCTTTGTTGGTAGTGCACAAGCCTGGAAAGCGGTAGCGCAGCTGGGAATCGACCCGAGTTCGATTCCCAGCTAATGGCCACCAACAGCAGTGGCTTTTATTTGGACCGGTCCTGGGTTTCCCCGAAGGCCGAAGCCCCTATTTTAAAATGTGATTGGTATGCTTTTGATCCTTACCCGTGTGTCGATAGTTCAATGTTAATGGGCCGTTTTCACTGAGAGACGATTGTGTGCTGTTTCGGTGAGATCTGGGACTGTTTTGTTGTTGTTGTTGTTTTGGTGCCTTGCCCGAGCTTGCATTTCGTATTGATTTTTTGGGGCAGTAATTGATGTACGTATATATACCGTCCGTTCAGTCGTTTCTCAATCCGATTGTCTTGGCGAGGGTCGCGGCAGCAGCAGGTTGAGTAGGGCAGTCCAGACCTACCTGTCCCTGGCGACAGATTCAGCCCTACTTCACTATACATTACTATACACTACTACACTATACACTACTACACTATACACTACATTATTATACACTACTACACTATACCCTACTACACTATACACTATACACTACTACACTATACACTACATTATTATACCCTACTACACTATACACTACACACTATACACTACCACACTATACACTACATTATTATACACTACTACACTATACCCTACTACACTATACACTACACACTATACACTACTACACTATACACTACATTATTATACACTACTACACTATACCCTACTACACTATACACTACACACTATACACTACTACACTATACACTACTACACTATACACTACTACACTATACACTACATTATTATACACTACTACACTATACACTACTACACTATACACTACTACACTATACACTACTACACTATACACTACATTATTATACACTACTACACTATACCCTACTACACTATACACTACACACTATACACTACTACACTATACACTACATTATTATACACTACTACACTATACCCTACTACACTATACACTACACACTATACACTACTACACTATACACTACTACACTATACACTACTACACTATACACTACATTACTATACCCTACTACACTATACACTACTACACTATACATTACTATACACTACTACACTATACACTACTACACTATACATTACTATACACTACTACACTATACACTACTCCACTATACACTACTACACTATACATTACTATACACTACTACACAATACACTACATTACTATACCCTACTACACTATACACTACTACACTATACACTACTACATGATACACTACTACACTATACACTACTGTACACTACACTATACACTACACTATACACTACTCCACTATGCCTTACTACACTATACACTACTACACTATACATTACTATACACTACTACACTATACATTACTATACACTACTACACTATACACTACTACAATATACACTATACACTACGTTACTATACCCTACTACACTATACCCTACTACACCATACACTACTACATTATACACTACTACACTATACACTACTACACTATACACTACTACACTATACACTACTACACTATACACTACATTACAATACCCTACTACACTATACATTACTATACACTACTACAATATACGTTACTATACACTACTACAATATACACTACTTCATTATGTATTACTATACACTACTATATTATAAACTACTACACTATACACTACTACACTATACATTATTATACACTACTACACTATACATTACTACACTATACACTACTACACTATACACTACTACAATATGCACTACTATACACTACTACAATATACATTACTATAGCCTACTACAATACACTACTACACTATACACTACATTACTATACCCTACTACACCATACACTACTACATTATACACTACTACACTATACACTACTACACTATACACTACTACACTATACACTACATTACAATACCCTACTACACTATACATTACTATACACTACTACAATATACATTACTATACACTACTACAATATGCACTACTTCATTATGTATTACTATACACTACTATATTATAAACTACTACACTATACACTACTACACTGTACATTATTATACACTACTACACTATACACTACTACACTATACACTACTACACTATACACTACTACACTATACACTACATTATTATACAATACTACACTATACCCTACTACACTATACACTACACACTATACACTACTACACTATGCACTACTACACTATACACTACTACACTATACACTACATTACTATACCCTACTACACTATACACTACTACACTATACATTACTATACACTACTACACTATACACTACTACACTATACATTACTATACACTACTACACTATACACTACTACACGATACACTACTACACTATACACTTCTGTACACTACACTATACACTACTCCACTATGCCTTACTACACAATACACTACTACACTATACATTACTCTACACTACTACACTATACATTACTATACACTACTACACTATACACTACTACAATATACACTACATTACTATACCCTACTACACTATACCCTACTACACCAAACACTACTACATTATACACTACTACACTATACACTACTACACTATACACTACTACACTATGCACTACTACACTATACACTACATTACAATACCCTACTACACTATACATTACTATACACTACTACAATATACATTACTATACACTACTACAATATAAACTACTTCATTATGTATTACTATACACTACTATATTATAAACTACTACACTATACACTGCTACACTATAAATTATTATACACTACTACACTATACACTACTACACTATACACTACTAAACTATACACTACTACAATATGCACTACTATACACTACTACAATATACATTACTATACACTACTACAATACACTACTACACTATACACTACTACACTATACACTACTACACTATACACTACCTACACACTACTACACTATACACTATTACACTATACACTACTACACTATACACTACACAATACACTACTATACACTACTACACTATACACTACACTATACACTACTGTACACTACTACACTACTACACTATACATTACTACACACTACTACACTATACACCACTACACTATACATTATTATACACTACTACACTATACACTACTATACACTACTACACTATACACTACTATACACTACACGATACACTATTATACATTATACACTACACTATACACCACTACACTATACACTACTATACACTACACTATACACTACACTATACACTACTACACTATACACTACTATACACTACACGATACACTATTATACATTATACACTACACTATACACTACTACACTGTACACTACTACACTATACACTAGACTAGACACTACTACACTACTATACATTATACACTACACTATACACTAATACACTATACACTACTACACTATACACTACACTAGACACTACCACACTACTATACATTATACACTACACTAGACACTACTACACTACTATACATTATACACTACACTCTACACTACTATACACTACACTATACACTACAATAAACAGACTCTATCTCTTCATGGGGAATTCCCAGAAGTCCCCGCTACCAGCCCAGTGACAGAGTCTCCACTACCAGCCTAGTGACAGAGTCTCCACTACCAGCCTAGTGACAGAGTCTCCAATACCAGCCTAGTGACAGAGTCTCCACTACCAGCCTAGTGACAGAGTCTCCAATACCAGCCTAGTGACAGAGTCTCCACTACCAGCCTAGTGACAGTCTCCACTACCAGCCCAGTGACAGAGTCTCCACTACCAGCCCAGTGACAGAGTCTCCACTACCAGCCCAGTGACAGAGTCTCCACTACCAGCCCAGTGACAAAGTCTCCACTACCAGCCCAGTGACAGAGTCTCCACTACCAGCCCAGTGACAAAGTCTCCACTACCAGCCTAGTGACAGAGTCCCCACTACCAGCCCAGTGACACAGTCTCCACTACCAGCCCAGTGACAGACTCCCCACTACCAGCCTAGTGACAAAGTCTCCACTACCAGCCTAGTGACAGAGTCTCCACTACCAGCCCAGTGACAGAGTCTCCACTACCAGCCTAGTGACAGAGTCTCCACTACCAGCCTAGTGAAAGAGTCTCCACTACCAGCCCAGTGACAGAGTCTCCACTACCAGCCCAGTGACGAGTCTCCACTACCAGCCCAGTGAGAAAGTCTCCACTACCAGCCCAGTGACAGAGTCTCCACTACCAGTCCAGTGACGAGTCTCCACTACCAGCCCAGTGACAGAGTCTCCACTACCAGCCCAGTGACAGAGTCTCCACTACCAGCCCAGTGACAGAGTCTCCACTACCAGTCCAGTGACGAGTCTCCACTACCAGCCCAGTGACAGAGTCTCCACTACCAGTCCAGTGACGAGTCTCCACTACCAGCCCAGTGACAGAGTCTCCACTTCCACCCTAGTGACAGAGTCTCCACTACCAGCCCAGTGACAGAGTCTCCACTACCAGCCTAGTGACAGTCTCCACTACCAGCCCAGTGACAGTCTCCACTACCAGCCCAGTGACAGAGTCTCCACTACCAGCCCAGTGACAGACTCCCCACTACCAGCCTAGTGACAAAGTCCCCACTACCAGCCCAGTGACAGAGTCTCCACTACCAGCCCAGTGACAGAGTCTCCACTACCAGTCCAGTGACGAGTCTCCACTACCAGCCCAGTGACAGAGTCTCCACTACCAGCCCAGTGACAGAGTCTCCACTACCAGTCCAGTGACGAGTCTCCACTACCAGCCCAGTGACAGAGTCTCCACTACCAGCCTAGTGACAGTCTTCACTACCAGCCCAGTGACAGAGTCTCCACTACCAGCCTAGTGACAGTCTCCACTACCAGCCCAATGACAGTCTCCACTACCAGCCTAGTGACAAAGTCTCCACTACCAGCCTAGTGACAGAGTCTCCACTAACAGCCCAGTGACAGAGTCTCTACTACCAGCCTAGTGACAGAGTCCCCATTACCAGCCCAGTGACACAGTCTCCACTACCAGCCCAGTGACAGACTCCCCACTACCAGCCTAGTGACAAAGTCTCCACTACCAGCCTAGTGACAGAGTCTCCACTACCAGCCCAGTGACAGAGTCTCCACTACCAGCCTAGTGACAGAGTCTCCACTACCAGCCTAGTGACAGAGTTTCCACTACCAGCCCAGTGACAGAGTCTCCACTACCAGCCCAGTGACGAGTCTCCACTACCAGCCCAGTGAGAAAGTCTCCACTACAAGCCCAGTGACAGAGTCTCCACTACCAGTCCAGTGACGAGTCTCCACTACCAGCCCAGTGACAGAGTCTCCACTACCAGCCCAGTGACAGAGTCTCCACTACCAGCCCAGTGACAGAGTCTCCACTACCAGTCCAGTGACGAGTCTCCACTACCAGCCCAGTGACAGAGTCTCCACTACCAGTCCAGTGACGAGTCTCCACTACCAGCCCAGTGACAGAGTCTCCACTACCACCCTAGTGACAGAGTCTCCACTACCAGCCCAGTGACAGTCTCCACTACCAGCCCAGTGACAGAGTCTCCACTACCAGCCCAGTGACAGACTCCCCACTACCAGCCTAGTGACAAAGTCCCCACTACCAGCCCAGTGACAGAGTCTCCACTACCAGCCCAGTGACAGAGTCTCCACTACCAGTCCAGTGACGAGTCTCCACTACCAGCCCAGTGACAGAGTCTCCACTACCAGCCCAGTGACAGAGTCTCCACTACCAGTCCAGTGACGAGTCTCCACTACCAGCCCAGTGACAGAGTCTCCACTACCAGCCTAGTGACAGTCTTCACTACCAGCCCAGTGACAGAGTCTCCACTACCAGCCTAGTGACAGTCTCCACTACCAGCCCAGTGACAGTCTCCACTACTAGCCTAGTGACAAAGTCTCCACTACCAGCCTAGTGACAGAGTCTCCACTACCAGCCCAGTGACAGAGTCTCTACTACCAGCCTAGTGACAGAGTCCCCATTACCAGCCCAGTGAAACAGTCTCCACTACCAGCCCAGTGACAGACTCCCCACTACCAGCCTAGTGACAAAGTCTCCACTACCAGCCTAGTGACAGAGTCTCCACTACCAGCCCAGTGACAGAGTCTCCACTACCAGCCTAGTGACAGAGTCTCCACTACCAGCCTAGTGACAGAGTTTCCACTACCAGCCCAGTGACAGAGTCTCCACTACCAGCCCAGTGACGAGTCTCCACTACCAGCCCAGTGAGAAAGTCTCCACTACCAGCCCAGTGACAGAGTCTCCACTACCAGTCCAGTGACGAGTCTCCACTACCAGCCCAGTGACAGAGTCTCCACTACCAGCCCAGTGACAGAGTCTCCACTACCAGCCCAGTGACAGAGTCTCCACTACCAGTCCAGTGACGAGTCTCCACTACCAGCCCAGTGACAGAGTCTCCACTACCAGTCCAGTGACGAGTCTCCACTACCAGCCCAGTGACAGAGTCTCCACTACCACCCTAGTGACAGAGTCTCCACTACCAGCCCAGTGACAGAGTCTCCACTACCAGCCTAGTGACAGTCTCCACTACCAGCCCAGTGACAGTCTCCACTACCAGCCCAGTGACAGAGTCTCCACTACCAGCCCAGTGACAGACTCCCCACTACCAGCCTAGTGACAAAGTCCCCACTACCAGCCCAGTGACAGAGTCTCCACTACCAGCCCAGTGACAGAGTCTCCACTACCAGTCCAGTGACGAGTCTCCACTACCAGCCCAGTGACAGAGTCTCCACTACCAGCCCAGTGACAGAGTCTCCACTACCAGTCCAGTGACGAGTCTCCACTACCAGCCCAGTGACAGAGTCTCCACTACCAGCCTAGTGACAGTCTTCACTACCAGCCCAGTGACAGAGTCTCCACTACCAGCCTAGTGACAGTCTTCACTACCAGCCCAGTGACAGAGTCTCCACTACCAGCCTAGTGACATTCTCCACTACCAGCCCAGTGACAGTCTCCACTACCAGCCTAGTGACAAAGTCTCCACTACCAGCCTAGTGACAGAGTCTCCACTACCAGCCCAGTGACAGAGTCTCTACTACCAGCCTAGTGACAGAGTCCCCATTACCAGCCCAGTGACACAGTCTCCACTACCAGCCCAGTGACAGACTCCCCACTACCAGCCTAGTGACAAAGTCTCCACTACCAGCCTAGTGACAGAGTCTCCACTACCAGCCCAGTGACAGAGTCTCCACTACCAGCCTAGTGACAGAGTCTCCACTACCAGCCTAGTGACAGAGTTTCCACTACCAGCCCAGTGACAGAGTCTCCACTACCAGCCCAGTGACGAGTCTCCACTACCAGCCCAGTGAGAAAGTCTCCACTACAAGCCCAGTGACAGAGTCTCCACTACCAGTCCAGTGACGAGTCTCCACTACCAGCCCAGTGACAGAGTCTCCACTACCAGCCCAGTGACAGAGTCTCCACTACCAGCCCAGTGACAGAGTCTCCACTACCAGTCCAGTGACGAGTCTCCACTACCAGCCCAGTGACAGAGTCTCCACTACCAGTCCAGTGACGAGTCTCCACTACCAGCCCAGTGACAGAGTCTCCACTACCACCCTAGTGACAGAGTCTCCACTACCAGCCCAGTGACAGTCTCCACTACCAGCCCAGTGACAGAGTCTCCACTACCAGCCCAGTGACAGACTCCCCACTACCAGCCTAGTGACAAAGTCCCCACTACCAGCCCAGTGACAGAGTCTCCACTACCAGCCCAGTGACAGAGTCTCCACTACCAGTCCAGTGACGAGTCTCCACTACCAGCCCAGTGACAGAGTCTCCACTACCAGCCCAGTGACAGAGTCTCCACTACCAGTCCAGTGACGAGTCTCCACTACCAGCCCAGTGACAGAGTCTCCACTACCAGCCTAGTGACAGTCTTCACTACCAGCCCAGTGACAGAGTCTCCACTACCAGCCTAGTGACAGTCTCCACTACCAGCCCAGTGACAGTCTCCACTACTAGCCTAGTGACAAAGTCTCCACTACCAGCCTAGTGACAGAGTCTCCACTACCAGCCCAGTGACAGAGTCTCTACTACCAGCCTAGTGACAGAGTCCCCATTACCAGCCCAGTGAAACAGTCTCCACTACCAGCCCAGTGACAGACTCCCCACTACCAGCCTAGTGACAAAGTCTCCACTACCAGCCTAGTGACAGAGTCTCCACTACCAGCCTAGTGACAGAGTTTCCACTACCAGCCCAGTGACAGAGTCTCCACTACCAGCCCAGTGACGAGTCTCCACTACCAGCCCAGTGAGAAAGTCTCCACTACCAGCCCAGTGACAGAGTCTCCACTACCAGTCCAGTGACGAGTCTCCACTACCAGCCCAGTGACAGAGTCTCCACTACCAGCCCAGTGACAGAGTCTCCACTACCAGCCCAGTGACAGAGTCTCCACTACCAGTCCAGTGACGAGTCTCCACTACCAGCCCAGTGACAGAGTCTCCACTACCAGTCCAGTGACGAGTCTCCACTACCAGCCCAGTGACAGAGTCTCCACTACCACCCTAGTGACAGAGTCTCCACTACCAGCCCAGTGACAGAGTCTCCACTACCAGCCTAGTGACAGTCTCCACTACCAGCCCAGTGACAGTCTCCACTACCAGCCCAGTGACAGAGTCTCCACTACCAGCCCAGTGACAGACTCCCCACTACCAGCCTAGTGACAAAGTCCCCACTACCAGCCCAGTGACAGAGTCTCCACTACCAGCCCAGTGACAGAGTCTCCACTACCAGTCCAGTGACGAGTCTCCACTACCAGCCCAGTGACAGAGTCTCCACTACCAGCCCAGTGACAGAGTCTCCACTACCAGTCCAGTGACGAGTCTCCACTACCAGCCCAGTGACAGAGTCTCCACTACCAGCCTAGTGACAGTCTTCACTACCAGCCCAGTGACAGAGTCTCCACTACCAGCCTAGTGACAGTCTCCACTACCAGCCCAGTGACAGTCTCCACTACCAGCCTAGTGACAAAGTCTCCACTACCAGCCTAGTGACAGAGTCTCCACTACCAGCCCAGTGACAGAGTCTCTACTACCAGCCTAGTGACAGAGTCTCCACTACCAGCCTAGTGACAGTCTTCACTACCAGCCCAGTGACAGAGTCTCCACTACCAGCCCAGTGACGAGTCTCCACTACCAGTCCAGTGACGAGTCTCCACTACCAGCCCAGTGACAGAGTCTCCACTACCAGCCCAGTGACAGAGTCTCCACTACCAGTCCAGTGACGAGTCTCCACTACCAGCCCAGTGACAGAATCTCCACTACCAGCCTAGTGACAGTCTTCACTACCAGCCCAGTGACAGAGTCTCCACTACCAGCCTAGTGACAGTCTTCACTACCAGCCCAGTGACAGAGTCTCCACTACCAGCCTAGTGACATTCTCCACTACCAGCCCAGTGACAGTCTCCACTACCAGCCTAGTGACAAAGTCTCCACTACCAGCCTAGTGACAGAGTCTCCACTACCAGCCCAGTGACAGAGTCTCTACTACCAGCCTAGTGACAGAGTCCCCATTACCAGCCCAGTGACACAGTCTCCACTACCAGCCCAGTGACAGACTCCCCACTACCAGCCTAGTGACAAAGTCTCCACTACCAGCCTAGTGACAGAGTCTCCACTACCAGCCCAGTGACAGAGTCTCCACTACCAGCCTAGTGACAGAGTCTCCACTACCAGCCTAGTGACAGAGTTTCCACTACCAGCCCAGTGACAGAGTCTCCACTACCAGCCCAGTGACGAGTCTCCACTACCAGCCCAGTGAGAAAGTCTCCACTACAAGCCCAGTGACAGAGTCTCCACTACCAGTCCAGTGACGAGTCTCCACTACCAGCCCAGTGACAGAGTCTCCACTACCAGCCCAGTGACAGAGTCTCCACTACCAGCCCAGTGACAGAGTCTCCACTACCAGTCCAGTGACGAGTCTCCACTACCAGCCCAGTGACAGAGTCTCCACTACCAGTCCAGTGACGAGTCTCCACTACCAGCCCAGTGACAGAGTCTCCACTACCACCCTAGTGACAGAGTCTCCACTACCAGCCCAGTGACAGTCTCCACTACCAGCCCAGTGACAGAGTCTCCACTACCAGCCCAGTGACAGACTCCCCACTACCAGCCTAGTGACAAAGTCCCCACTACCAGCCCAGTGACAGAGTCTCCACTACCAGCCCAGTGACAGAGTCTCCACTACCAGTCCAGTGACGAGTCTCCACTACCAGCCCAGTGACAGAGTCTCCACTACCAGCCCAGTGACAGAGTCTCCACTACCAGTCCAGTGACGAGTCTCCACTACCAGCCCAGTGACAGAGTCTCCACTACCAGCCTAGTGACAGTCTTCACTACCAGCCCAGTGACAGAGTCTCCACTACCAGCCTAGTGACAGTCTCCACTACCAGCCCAGTGACAGTCTCCACTACTAGCCTAGTGACAAAGTCTCCACTACCAGCCTAGTGACAGAGTCTCCACTACCAGCCCAGTGACAGAGTCTCTACTACCAGCCTAGTGACAGAGTCCCCATTACCAGCCCAGTGAAACAGTCTCCACTACCAGCCCAGTGACAGACTCCCCACTACCAGCCTAGTGACAAAGTCTCCACTACCAGCCTAGTGACAGAGTCTCCACTACCAGCCTAGTGACAGAGTTTCCACTACCAGCCCAGTGACAGAGTCTCCACTACCAGCCCAGTGACGAGTCTCCACTACCAGCCCAGTGAGAAAGTCTCCACTACCAGCCCAGTGACAGAGTCTCCACTACCAGTCCAGTGACGAGTCTCCACTACCAGCCCAGTGACAGAGTCTCCACTACCAGCCCAGTGACAGAGTCTCCACTACCAGCCCAGTGACAGAGTCTCCACTACCAGTCCAGTGACGAGTCTCCACTACCAGCCCAGTGACAGAGTCTCCACTACCAGTCCAGTGACGAGTCTCCACTACCAGCCCAGTGACAGAGTCTCCACTACCACCCTAGTGACAGAGTCTCCACTACCAGCCCAGTGACAGAGTCTCCACTACCAGCCTAGTGACAGTCTCCACTACCAGCCCAGTGACAGTCTCCACTACCAGCCCAGTGACAGAGTCTCCACTACCAGCCCAGTGACAGACTCCCCACTACCAGCCTAGTGACAAAGTCCCCACTACCAGCCCAGTGACAGAGTCTCCACTACCAGCCCAGTGACAGAGTCTCCACTACCAGTCCAGTGACGAGTCTCCACTACCAGCCCAGTGACAGAGTCTCCACTACCAGCCCAGTGACAGAGTCTCCACTACCAGTCCAGTGACGAGTCTCCACTACCAGCCCAGTGACAGAGTCTCCACTACCAGCCTAGTGACAGTCTTCACTACCAGCCCAGTGACAGAGTCTCCACTACCAGCCTAGTGACAGTCTCCACTACCAGCCCAGTGACAGTCTCCACTACCAGCCTAGTGACAAAGTCTCCACTACCAGCCTAGTGACAGAGTCTCCACTACCAGCCCAGTGACAGAGTCTCTACTACCAGCCTAGTGACAGAGTCTCCACTACCAGCCTAGTGACAGTCTTCACTACCAGCCCAGTGACAGAGTCTCCACTACCAGCCCAGTGACAGACTCCCCACTACCAGCCTAGTGACAAAGTCCCCACTACCAGCCTAGTGACAGAGTCTCCACTACCAGCCCAGTGACAGAGTCTCCACTACCAGTCCAGTGACGAGTCTCCACTACCAGCCCAGTGACAGAGTCTCCACTACCAGCCTAGTGACAGAGTCTCCACTACCAGCCCAGTGACAAAGTCTCCACTACCATCCCAGTGACAGAGTCTCCACTACCAGCCCAGTGACAGAGTCTCCACTACCAGCCTAGTGACAGAGTCTCCACTACCAGCCCAGTGACAGAGTCTCCACTACCAGCAGAGTGACAGAGTCTCCACTACCAGCCTAGTGACAGAGTCTCCACTACCAGCCCAGTGACAAACTCCCCACTACCAGCCTAGTGACAGTCTCCACTACCAGCCTAGTGACAGAGTCTCCACTACCAGCCCAGTGACAAAGTCTCCACTACCAGCCCAGTGACAGAGTCTCCACTACCAGCCCAGTGACAGAGTCTCCACTACCAGCCTAGTGACAGAGTCTCCACTACCAGCACAGTGACAGAGTCTCCACTACCAGCCTAGTGACAGAGTCTCCACTACCAGCCCAGTGACAGTCTCCACTACCAGCCCAGTGACAGACTCCCCACTACCAGCCTAGTGACAAAGTCCCCACTACCAGCCCAGTGACAGAGTCTCCACTACCAGCCCAGTGACAGAGTCTCCACTACCAGCCCAGTGACAGAGTCTCCACTACCAGCCTAGTGACAAAGTCTCCACTACCAGCCTAGTGACAGAGTCTCCACTACCAGCCTAGTGACAGAGTCTCCACTACCAGCCTAGTGACAGAGTCTCCACTACCAGCCCAGTGACAGAGTCTCCACTACCAGTCCAGTGACGAGTCTCCACTACCAGCCCAGTGACAGAGTCTCCACTACCAGTCCAGTGACGAGTCTCCACTACCAGCCCAGTGACAGAGTCTCCACTACCACCCTAGTGACAGAGTCTCCACTACCAGCCCAGTGACAGAGTCTCCACTACCAGCCTAGTGACAGTCTCCACTACCAGCCCAGTGACAGAGTCTCCACTACCAGCCCAGTGACAAAGTCTCCACTACCAGCCTAGTGACAAAGTCTCCACTACCAGCCTAGTGACAGAGTCTCCACTACCAGCCCAGTGACATAGTCTCCACTACCAGCCCAGTAACAGAGTCTCCACTACCAGCCTAGTGACAGAGTCTCCACTACAAGCCTAGTGACAGTCTCCACTACCAGCCCAGTGACAGAGTCTCCACTACCAGCCTAGTGGCAGTCTCCACTACCAGCCCAGTGACAGAGTCTCCACTACCAGCCCAGTGACAAAGTCTCCACTACCAGCCTAGTGACAAAGTCTCCACTACCAGCCTAGTGACAGAGTCTCCACTACCAGCCCAGTGACATAGTCTCCACTTCCAGCCCAGTAACAGAGTCTCCACTACCAGCCTAGTGACAGAGTCTCCACTACCAGCCTAGTGACAGAGTCTCCACTACCACCCTAGTGACAGAGTCTCCACTACCAGCCCAGTGACAAAGTCTCCACTGCCAACAGCGTGGCCCTGGGCCGGCTCCGGGGTCTGGCCAGGTCATTTTTTTAAAACAACAACAACAACAGTGTACACATATACACACTTTAATAATACACGTATTTATTTTAGTTATTCGCTTACCTTGTCTCTATTTTACACTTCTCCTATCGTTGCTTTGTGTTGTTTGTTGCTGTGATCGGCTGACCCGATCCCACCGGACGTCCGTGTAAAAAGAGCTTCACGGCTTCTCGGATTCCTCCTTGCAGTCTCAACCAAGATGCCGATTCTGAGGTCGACAAAGCCTCAGAACGGGTACCTGGTGCCGTGTTTAGTGAAACGTCGCCACTCGGGAGACAAAGGCGGCCGGGCGTGGTGCTGGCCACCCACCCCCTCGTGTGCCGTGCCGACCTTCATAGGTGCTCGCTAACAGCACTTGCCCCTACAGTCTGTTGAGGCTACGCGGGGACATCTTTGTACTTTGTTGTGTTCTGGTGCACGTGTATATATACTGTATACTATGCATGTGTCTGTTAGGCGATAATATCAATGTCCGAATGATGAGCCACATTGTTGAGCTATCATTTGTGGCCAGGTCGCTTTTGAACAAAAAGTGGATGCCTCGGTGGGCTTTGCCTGGTAGGATGGGGATGGTTTTAGTTTTAATTTGTGTGTGTGTTTGGTTGATTTGCACTCCTGTATTGTGCTCTTTGGTTATTTCGGTAAAATCACGTAGGCATAAAACAAAATCAATTAAATCACGAGGGTTTTGTCTCTTTTTTTTGCCCACTTCAGCAATTTGCTTACTGGTTGTGGTTGTTTCAACCTGATGACGGGCACTTGTGTTACCCCCGAAACGTCGTTGATTTAAAAAAAAATGTTTTTAACACTTCTGAGAATTTTCAACAACAGCACGGGAAATGTGCCTGCCTCCGATCGCTCTGGAGAGCCCCAGTTGAAGATTCCAGGCGCAGCGTTGACAACGATGACTTTTTTTAAAGCTAGGAATCTACATTTGTTACCATGGCACAGTGTATTATCCGTTCTTTTTGTCCATTAAAAACGATAGTCCCATATAAGTGTTAAAATAATGCGTAAACACCATGTATATGAATAAACTAAAACGATGTACAGTATATCTTACCAGGTAAAGTCCAGTGAGTGATCAACGTATTTTTGTCAGAAGCGACCAGCCCGTCGCGAACGATACCTCAACAAAAGTGGCTTATCACGTGGACATTTACACAGGCGGCTAAAAATAATCGAAATTAAGTTCGTCGTTTACAGAGCAAAGGCACGGCCACGCGACACGCAACACAGGATACACGACATTGGGGCGTCTTGGGGGGGTGATGGTGGTGGTGGTCGTGATGGTGGTCGTGGTGGTGGTGGTCGTGGTCGTGGTGGTGGTGGTCGTGGTGGTGGTGGTGGTGGTCGTGGTGGTGGTGGTGGTGGTCGTGGTGGTGGTGGTGGTTGTGGTGGTCGTGGTGGTGGTCGTGATGGTCGTGGTGGTGGTGGTGGTCGTTGTGGTGGTGGTCGTGGTGGTGGTCGTGGTGGTGGTCGTGATGGTCGTGGTGGTGGTCGTGGTGGTCGTGGTGGTGGTGGTGGTGGTGGTCGTGGTGGTGGTCGTGGTGGTGGTCGTGGTGGTGGTCGTGATGGTCGTGGTGGTCGTTGTGGTGGTGGTGGTGGTGGTGGTCGTGGTGGTGGTCGTGATGGTCGTGGTGGTGGTCGTGGTGGTGGTCGTGGTGGTGGTCGTGATGGTCGTGGTGGTGGTCGTGGTGGTGGTCGTGGTGGTCGTTGTGGTGGTGGTCGTGGTGGTGGTCGTGGTGGTGGTCGTGGTGGTCGTGGTGGTGGTCATGATGGTCGTGGTAGTGGTCGTGGTGGTGGTCGTGATGGTGGTCGTGGTGGTGGTCGTGGTGGTGGTCGTGGTGGTGGTCGTGGTGGTCGTGGTGGTCGTGGTGGTGGTCTTGGTGGTGGTCGTGGTGGTGGTCGTGGTGGTGGTCATGATGGTCGTGGTGGTCGTCGTGGTGGTGGTCTTGGTGGTGGTCGTGGTGGTGGTCTTGGTGGTGGTCGTGGTGGTGGTCGTGGTGGTGGTCGTGGTGGTGGTCTTGGTGGTGGTCGTGGTGGTGGTCGTGGTGGTGGTCGTGATGGTCGTGGTGGTGGTGGTGGTCGTGGTGGTGGTGGTCGTGATGGTCGTGGTGGTGGTCGTGGTGGTGGTCTTGGTGGTGGTCGTGGTGGTGGTCGTGGTGGTGGTCGTGGTGGTCGTGGTGGTGGTCGTGGTGGTCGTGGTGGTCGTGGTCGTCGTGGTGGTCGTGGTCGTGGTGGTCGTGGTCGTGGTGGTCGTGGTGGTGGTCGTGGTGGTGGTCGTGGTGATGGTCGTGGTGGTGGTCGTGGTGGTCGTGGTGGTCGTGGTGGTCGTGGTCGTGATCTCTTCTCATTCATTCTCAGTCGTCTCCCGCGTGGTCAAGCTCAAGGTCAACGTGCACGCGCTGAAGTTCAAAGGTCGAACTGCGGCATCGCGAGTTGCGAGCGAATCGTCCGCGGGCAGCTCACAATCTGCCTTGGGAGCAGAACACGAAAACACCGCTCGCTGTGGTTCATGTCCACCACTAGTAGTGTCCACCATGGGCAGTGTCCACCACAGGCAGTGTCCACCATAAGTAGTGTCCACCATGAGTAGTGTCCACCATGAGCAGTGTCCACCATGAGTAGTGTCCACCACGGGCAGTGTCCACCATGGGCAGTGTCCACCATGAACAGTGTCCACCATGAGTAGTGTCTACCATGAGTAGTGTCCACCATGAACAGTGTCCGCCACGGGCAGTGTCCACCATGAGTAGTGTCCACCATGAGTAGTGTCCACCATGAACAGTGTCCGCCACGGGCAGTGTCCATCACGAGCAGTGTCCACCATGAGTAGTGTCCACCATGGGCGGTGTCAACCATGAGTAGTGTCCACCACGAGTAGTGTCCACCACGGGCAGTGTCCACCATGGGCAGTGTCCACCATGAATAGTGTCCACCATGGGCGGTGTCAACCATGAGCAGTGTCCACCATGAGTAGTGTCCACCACTAGTAGTGTCCACCACGGGCAGTGTCCACCATGAGTAGTGTCCACCACTAGCAGTGTCCACCATGAGCAGTGTCCACTATGGGCAGTGTCCACCATGGGCAGTGTCCACCATGAGTAGTGTCCACCACTAGCAGTGTCCACCATGAGCAGTGTCCACTATGGGCAGTGTCCACCATGGGCAGTGTCCACCACTAGCAGTGTCAACCATGAGTAGTGTCCACCATGAGTAGTGTCCACCATGGGCAGTGTCCACCATGGGCAGTGTCCACCATGGGCAGTGTCCACCATGGGCAGTGTCCACCATAAGCAGTGTCCACCATGAGTAGTGTCCACCACTAGCAGTGTCCACCATGAGCAGTGTCCACTATGGGCAGTGTCCACCATGGGCAGTGTCCACCATGAGTAGTGTCCACCACTAGCAGTGTCCACCATGAGCAGTGTCCACTATGGGCAGTGTCCACCATGGGCAGTGTCCACCACTAGCAGTGTCCACCACGGGCAGTGTCCACCATGAGGAGTGTCCACCATGGGCAGTGTCCACCACGGGCAGTGTCCACTACTAGCAGTGTCCACCACGGGCAGTGTCCACCATGAGCAGTGTCCACTATGGGCAGTGTCCACCATGGGCAGTGTCCACCATGGGCAGTGTCCACCATGGGCAGTATCCACCACTAGCAGTGTCCATCATGAGCAGTGTCCACCATGGGTAGTGTCCACCATGGGCAGTGTCCACCATGGGCAGGGTCCACCATGGGCAGTGTCCACCACGAGTAGTGTCCACCATGGGCAGTGTCCACCATGGCCGTGTCCACCGTAAATCGTGAAGTGTGTTTTATAGACACGCTTCACGATTTATTTTTGTATCCCGTTCAATGTTTAACATCAATCTCCGCGTCCTCTTTTTCTCTGTCCCCTAAACGACATTCTCTCTATCAAACGCAGCACGGCAACGTATTTAACGACCCCCTCTCTGATAACACCAAACAAAAAAACAGCCTTCCACCTTGACATTGCCATCACGCACATTTTGCGATCGAGAGATATTAAAAAAAAATCGCTCATGAACATCTCCGTCCGCGTTCGCCACCCGCTGCTGTAACGGATAAGGCCTTGTTGTTGTTGTTCCTGTTCTTGTTCGGGGCCGATAGCCTCGGAGGGCCAGAAGATTGAAATGTCTCTCCGCAGTTCACGGCTCGCGTGAGTCATATTCCAGTTATATGGGCCGGGGTCGTGGAAGCCGTTCGCCGACTGATTGCCCACTCCAACCGCGATTAAAAACAAAAAACCACGCGATTGATGGCATTTTGTTTCGAGGTTAAAGCGCACGCCACATATCAGCTGTCCGCTCCGTCCGCTCCCTCGCTCGCACTCTCTCTGCATGATGCTTGCCCCGGCTTCTCGAGCGGCTGGACAGGGAGGGGGTGCCGTGCCTCTCCCGCGTGGGGCCTCCTTTCAATTCATCCTCCGCGCCGCTGATCGCACGCCACTTGCGGTGTCGCCTGACTTCTTCTTGTTCTTCTTCTTCTTCGACGACGACGACGACGACTGAACTTTCACGTGACTTGGGGTGGTCGAGCCCAGATCGGCCCTAGCGTGAGCGGCGGAGTGGCGCGTCGTTCTCCATGTCCCCCTCGGGTTTTTTGTTTGTTTTTGTTTTTTGCGTGGATCGGGGGAGTATTGCGTCGCCCTGTGTTGCTGTGCTCTGTCCTGGATGCCCACAGTCGCACACGACTGGAGAGTTGAAAAAAAAGTCAAACGAAAATTTTTATTATATATTTTTTTTACATTTATTCATTCTTTTACTTTTGAATTTTTTTTTCCATCTTCCACTCCAGATGGAGATGGCAGCCTTCACGCAGGCCACACTCTGTCAAGTGATAAAATCACATGGACGAATGCCGTCAACGCGTCGATCCGAATCGTCGACCATCGATGTCCCAGTCTCCAGAGCAACAATAACAACTACAACAACACACAACAATAACAACAACTACAACATCACACAACAATAACAACTAAAACAACACACAACAATAACAACAACTACAACAACACACAACAACAACAACTACAACAACACACAACAATAACAACAACTACAACAACACACAACAATAACAACTACAACAACACACAACAATAACAACAACTACAACAACACACAACAATAACAACAACTACAACAACACACAACAATAACAACAACTACAACAACACAACAACAATAACAACTACTACAACAACACACAACAATAACAACTACTACAACAACACACAACAATAACAACTACAATAACACAACAATAACAACAACTACAACAACACACAACAATAACAACAACTACAACAACACACAACAATAACAACAACTACAACAACACACAACAACAACTACAACAACACACAACAATAACAACAACACACAATACACAACAATAACAACAACTACAACAACACACAACAATAACAACTACAACAACACACGACAATAACAACAACTACAACAACACACAACAATAACAACAACTACAACAACACACAACAACTACAACAACACACGACAATAACAACAACTACAACAACACACAACAATAACAACAACTACAACAACACACAACAATAACAACAACTACAACAACACACAACAATAACAACAACTACAACAACACACAACAATAACAACAACTACAACTACGCACAACAACTACAACAACACACAACAATAACAACAACTACAACACACAACAATAACAACAACTACAACTACGCACAACAACTACAACAACACACAACAATAACAACAACTACAACAACACACAACAATAACAACAACTACAACAACACAACAACAATAACAACAACTACAACAACACAACAATAACAACTACAACAACACACAACAACTACAACAACACACAACAATAACAACAACTACAACAACACACAACAATAACAACAACTACAACAACACACAACAATAACAACAACTACAACAACACACAACAATAACAACAACTACAACAACACACAACAATAACAACTACAACAACACACAACAATAACAACAACTACAACAACACAACAATAACAACTACAACAACACACAACAATAACAACAACTACAACAACACACAACAATAACAACAACTACAACAACACACAACAATAACAACTACAACAACACACAACAATAACAACTACAACAACACACAACAATAACAACTACAACTACGCACAACAACTACAACAACACACAACAATAACAACTACAACAACACACAACAATAACAACAACTACAACAACACACAACAATAACAACAACTACAACAACACACAACAATAACAACTACAACAACTACAACAACACAACAACACACAACAATAACAACAACTACAACAACACACAACAATAACAACTACAACACACAACAATAACAACAACTACAACAACAATAACAATAACAACAACTACAACAACACACAACAATAACAACTACAACAACACACAACAATAACAACAACTACAACAACACACAACAATAACAACTACAACAACACACAACAATAACAACAACTACAACAACACACAACAATAACAACTACAATAACACACAACAATAACAACTACAACAACAACACAACAATAACAACAACTACAACAACACACAACAATAACAACAACTACAACAACACACAACAATAACAACTACAACAACACACAACAATAACAACAACTACAACACACAACAATAACAACTACAACAAACACACAACAATAACAACAACTACAACAACACACAACAATAACAACAACAACACACAACAATAACAACAACTACAACAACACACAACAATAACAACACACAACAACAACACACAACAATAACAACACAACAACAATAACAACAACTACAACAACACACAACAATAACAACAACACACAACAACAACACACAACAATAACAACAACACACAACAATAACAACAACACACAACAATAACAACAACTACAACAACACACAACAATAACAACTACAACAACACAACAACAATAACATCTACAACAACACACAACGATAACAACTACAACAACACACGACAATAACAACACACAACAATAACAACAACACACAACAACTACAACAACACACAACAATAACTACAACACACAACAATAACAACTACAACACACAACAACACACAACAACTACAACAACACACAACAATAACAACAACACACAACAACAACACACAACAACAATAACAACAACTACAACAACACACAACAATAACAACACACAACAATAACAACAACACACAACAACAACAACACACAACAATAACAACAACACACAACAACAACAACAACAATAACAACAACACACAACAACAACAACACACAACAACAATAACAACAACTACAACAACACACAACAATAACAACTACAACAACACACGACAATAACAACACACAACAATAACAACAACACACAACAACAACACACAACAATAACAACAACACACAACAACAACAACAACAATAACAACAACACACAACAATAACAACAACACACAACAACAACACACAACAATAACAACAACACACAACAACAACAACAATAACAACAACACACAACAATAACAACAACACACAACAATAACAACAACTACAACAAACACACAACAATAACAACAACTACAACAACACACAACAATAACAATAACACACAACAACAACTACAACAACACACAACAATAACAACACACAACAATAACAACAACACACAACAATAACAACAACACACAACAATAACAACAACACACAACAACAACAACAACAACACACAACAATAACAACAACAACAACACACAACAATAACAACAACACACAACAACAACAACAACACACAACAACAACAACACACAACAATAACAACAACAACAACAACACACAACAACAACTACAACAACACAATAATAACAACTACAACAACACACAACAACAACAACACACAACAATAACAACACACAACAATAACAACAACAACACACAACAACACACAACAACGACAACGACGACGATGATGATGGGCTGACTTAACCCACCCGGCAACGATGCGTGATCTCACAAAGCAACTATTCACGCTGAGTGAGTCAACCCGGGCCCCCGAAACGCTGGCCAGAGGCATCATCGCTAGTGACAGTCACACCCCCAGGTTGTCGTGGGGTCTGCGCGAATGTTCAGCTGGCCGATGCCCAACACACCGCGCGTCTTAATCGTTCGTGGAAAGTGCGACTGTGGGCATGCAAGCCACACACATCGTGTAAGCCCGCGCAGACGCTACAGAGATGCACGGACTCACCGAGACGCATGTGGACCCCAGAGAGGCATGGAGACGCATGGGGGACCCCACGGATGTCAATAAAGGTGCATTAATAGACGGGGTCAGAGTCGTGGACACGCAACACAAACTGTGGGCCCATGTCGTGAACCGCTGTCGTGTCTGCTCCTTCAACGGAGGAGCAGCAAACACTCTCTCTCTCTTTTGTTGTTGTTGTTGTTTACGATCAGAGGAAACAACATGATGCTCGGTGTAGTCGGCACTTTGCTTCGTTCATCATTTCGTGTTTTTTTTAATGCTTTGCTTTATGTAACCCACCCCTTTTAAATGAAAGACCCAACAAAAGTTTTTTTTTTTATAACTACGACAAGTGCTGCATTTGCTCGCAGCCCTTCCCACCGTCAAACGGCCTCCGACGGGTAGCTCAGATCTCTCTCTCTCTCGCTCTCTCTCTCGCTGCTTAAGCCCTCTCGTCGTGGCCACCAGCAGCCCTCGACATTGGCACCTGGCTCCTGAGCCACCTTGCCGCACTGCCATCACGTGCAAGGGAATTCGTTGTCGCGTGCAATCTCACTAAATGGGGTAGGCACGCACACGCACGCACACACACAAGCACACCATGCACGCACGTGTGTGTGTGTGTGGGGAGCGGTGGTGTAGCGGTTAGCGCTACGCTGCGCTACGAACCCGGCGACCCGGGTTCGGTTCCCGCTCACGGCCAACACCAGCAGTGACGGTTATCCGAACCGGTCCTGGGCCTCCCCTAGGTCGACTCAGCCTCAAATGAGTACCTGGTGCAGGTGTGTAAACATTGCCACTGGGGAGACAAAGGCGGTCGGGCGTGGTGCTGGCCACCCCGACCCCCTCGTGTGCCGTGCCGGCCTTCATAGGTGCTCGCTAACAGCACTTGCCCCTACAGTCTGTTAAGGCTATAAGGGGAATATTTATCTTTGTTCCTGCATATGGTGTGTAAACGTCGCGCACGAGGAAGACAAAGGTGGGGCTGACCACCCACCCCTCTCGTGTACCGTGCCGGCCTTCATAGGTGCACGCTAACAGCTGTCTATTAGTAAGTGTATTTGTCTATTTGGCTCGCTGTCTTGTAGTCGGTCTGTCTCTTTGGCTCGCTGTCTCTCTGTCGATGGCTGGTTGTCTATTAGTCTGTCTATCTGTAGGTGCGTTGAACTTCTTTCGCACCGCAGCGGAGTCACCCGTGCTAAGCGGAGGTGTGGGGGAAGGACCACATACCTAAACACAAGAATAACGGGGATCTATTTATACTGTATAATTGTTCTCCCTAATGTATTTTATCGCCGCGTCTCTTGTCTGTCCAGGCGCTCATCGTAGTAGGAGGCTTTCGCGACCAATATCATCCATTATAGAGGTGTTATTTTGGGGCATTAGATCGCGTAAATATATCAATGTGTCGTTAAAACCCCCCACCACCCGACACAGCCAATTAATAAGATTTGTCACGTAAACAGAATGTGGGCAAATTTCGATTTAAAGCTTTCGTGACTGCAAGGATTCATCTTCTTTTGTTCTTTCGGTAAAGTCACGTAGAATGAGAATAAAATAATAAATTGATAAAATAAAATAACAATGACTGTCCTACCAGACAGTCCTACCAGACAGTCTCGTCCCTTCACCTGATGAAGGCCGCTTGTGTTGTGGCCGAAACGTCGTGAGAATATTATTGTTATTTTATCAATTTATTATTTTATTCTCATTCTACGTGATTTTACCGAAAGAACCAAAGAGTGTGGCCAGTTCGTCACTAGTACAGCACTAGTGTGTAGTGTAGTGTATAGTGTAGTGTTTAGTAGTGTATAGTGTAGTGTATAGTGTATAGTAGTGTATAGTGTAGTGTATAGTAGTGTATAGTGTAGTGTATAGTGTTGTGTATAGTAGTGTGTAGTGCAGTGTATAATGTAGTGTATAGTAGTGTATAGTGTAGTGTATAGTGTATAGTAGTGTATAGTGTAGTGTATAGTAGTGTATAGTGTAGTGTATAGTGTAGTGTATAGTAGTGTGTAGTGTATAGTATAGTGTATAGTAGTGTATAGTGTAGTGTATAGTGTAGTGTATAGTAGTGTATAGTGTAGTGTATAGTGTAGTGTATAGTAGTGTATAGTGTAGTGTATATTAGTGTATAGTGTAGTGTATAGTGTAGTGTATACTAGTATGTAGTGTATAGTATAGTGTATAGTAGTGTATAGTGTAGTGTATAGTGTATAGTGTAATAGTAGTGTTTAGTGTAGTGTATAGTGTAGTGTATAGTGTAGTGTATAGTGTAGTAGTGTATAGTAGTGTATAGTGTATAGTAGTGTAGTTGTGTATAGTAGTGTATAGTGTAGTGTATAGTGTAGTGTATAGTGTAGTATACTAGTACAGCACTAATCGGTTGTGTGTTGGAGAGCCAAGCCACAACATTAACAATCTGAGTTCGACGTTTCGCCAGTAATTACAACTAGCTTCATCAGGCGACAGCCAGATTTGTGGAGAAGTCCTCCTGTTTCGTTCCTTAAATGGAGGCGTAGTAGATGTGGTGACCTCGTTTGTGCGCTCTTCTTGCTCCAAGTTGGGGGGGGAGGGGTGGGAATAATGAATGAAACGCCACTGCTGGATGAATGCCTCCCCACGAATATTGCCTACAAAGATATCTCCACGGTGGAGGGGGTGGGGGGGTATTGTTTGACGATACCTCACCACGCCAGCCTATGCGGGTTGGGGACGTTGATGTTTGAAGAACGGTGGAGGAGGAGGAGGAGGAGGAGGGGGTGGTTAGCAGGATAGGAGCGGCCGGAGAGGTTTAAACATTCGAATCGCCACGTGTGTGTGTTGACCTTGGCCGGGCATCGAACTCGTGGGTAGAGGTGAATTACAATCCTCACCTCCCTACCTCCACCCTCCCCCACCACCGGACTCCCATCCCATCCCAATGGGTACCCGATCGTCCGGATCAACAGACAAGAACGACGCTAATTAGCAGAGCACTCATGCGTTTCAGCAATTCTCACTGAATCACTTGCGCACGTACGTTGAACTCCCAGTCTGTGATGGGGCAGTTGTGGAGAGAGTGGAGAGTTTCCCATACCTGGGCAGTGTGCTTATGACCGGCTCCAGTTTAACAGCAGAGGTCTCACTCCGAATCAGTCGAGCGGCAATGTCTTTTCATCGGTTGCGTAACGCTGTGTGGAAGCTAACTGGTCTGTCGCTCCGCACTAAGCTTCAGGTCTTCTCGACCACGGTCATTCCCTCCCTCCTCTACGCTTGCGAAACGTGGACCCCCTAATGGAACATCCGGTTAGAAACATTTAGGCTAGCCTGCCTACGAACCATCCTGGGTTTAACCAGGCTGGATTGTCTGAGGAGTTCACAAATCCTTGAAAGATCTGGGCAAGGTCCCATCGGTGAGCTCCTCTGGCAGGCAAAGCTGCGTTGGCTGGGTCATGTATCCCCCATGCCCAGCCACCGCATGCCGAAACAGCTTTTGTTCAGCCGAATCGAGGGAGCTAAATGGGCGCGGCACGGGCTAGAGAAGAGATGGAGTGATGTGGTACAGGAGGACGTGGAGCTGAGTGGACTTGCCAATGACTAGTACCAGCGGTGTCAAGATCGGCCTCTGTGGAGGAGGCTCGTGAAGGACGCTACTGGGCAGTTGGAGGTAGTCGCCCTCCAACAACAACGGAGGGCGGAGGAGCGACGCTTACAACAAAGAGCGGAGCGCCGGGTAGCTAAAGCACAGCAGGTTGGCACATTAGGGGGCACAGGTGGTGCATCAGCCAGTCATCTTAGTCAGTCGACCCGTGGCACCTGGGTCTGCCCCGTGACCTCCTGCCAGCGGGCGTTCGACACTTCACGTGGCCTCAAGGTGCACATGGCCTGGCACAAGCGTCGTGGTGACGTCACCGCCACTTAGTGGCGAATGGCGGTTGTTGTTTTTGTGTGTATGTGTGTATGTGATATGTGTGTGTGTGTACAATTTCCAGTTCGGTAATAATATTTAATAATGATGGGTAATTTACGTGCTCGGTGCAATGGTAACGCGTAAACGTGATGCATGGTGCACGAGCGTTAATGATCTCGGCCCGTTTGAATGTCCATCAATCTAAAGCGCCGCCAATCAAACGCCGGGCGTTCTGTGGCCATGTGTACGTGTGTGTGTGTGTACTTATGTGTGTGATCGTGTGTGTGTACTTGTGTGTGTGTACCTGTGTATGTGTACGTGTGTGTGTTCGTGTGTGTGTCTATAGGTAGTTGAGAGCCGTAGTGGAGCGGTTAGCGCCGGTCACGATTATCTGAACCGGTCATGAGCCTCCCCTTGGTTCGACTAAGCCTCAAACGAGTACCTGGTGGGGTGTGTAAACATCGCCACTGGGGAGATAAAGGCGGCCGAGCGTGGTATTGGCAAACTACCCCCTCGTGTGCCGTGCCGGCCTTTATAGGTGCTCGCTACCAGCACTTGCCCCTACAGTCTGTTCAGGCTATACGGGGGATCTTTGTCTTTTGTGTGAGCGTGGTGCGGTCGTGTGGTGATTAGCGCGCCGCACTACGAACCTGGCTAACACGAGTTCGATGCCTGCGCATGGCCACCACCAGTGACTCTAACAAGCTCTGCGGTCCTCTATATATATTAACGTATATAGTGTACTTCAATGTATTAGCCCTCGTCGAGTTCGACATATAGAGATGCAATTCATACGATTATTTATATTGTGTGTATCGGCACATTGTTTACCAGTTGGGGCAACGACGGAGCAATTTTTATTATTTTATTTTATATCCTTGAAGTCGCACCCATATTCACCTGTCAATCACTTTAATTGTCCACTCGAGTGAAAGCGAAGCTTGCCCAACCTTTTGCAAAGCACAATATCAACGAACAGTCTACGCGCATGTTAATCAGCGTTCACTACGACGCTTGTATCGGCAAGGTATGCCATTTAAATTTGAATTACGTATTTGTTTTAATGGTGTTCATTATTTTGATGTAAAGCTTTCGTGACTGCAGGGATTCATATTCTTGGTTCTTTCGGTAAAGTCACCACGTATAAGGGAAACAATAAAAAAAATATTAAACAATAACATTCTCATAATGTTATTACGTTGCTTTTGGCTGTACATGTGAATACTGTTGGGTATGAACAGGAGGCTCTGGATAGCCTCTTGACCGTACGCGATACGCGCCCAGCACACACACACACACCACACGTGCATATGCAGATATTCTTGTGGCCACACGAGGGCCTACACGTTAACAAGACGCGTGCACAGCCGCGTTCGCTCACAGGGAGGGGGGGAGTGCGGGAGAGAGAGAGCGTCGTGTGTTGTGTGAGACTCCTTCCTTCCTTCGCTCTCTCTCTCCTTTTTTTACGATCAAAGGAAACAACAAGATGCTCGGTGTAGCCGGCACTTTTGCCTCGTTCATCATTTCGGTTTTTTGTAATGCTTTGCTTTATGTAACCCCTCCCCACTTTTTAAATGAAGATTTCACAATAGATTTCGCGCTCGGCTCTCCTTACCCCTTTCCCTCTCTCTCTACCCCCCTCTCTCTACCCCCCCTCTCTCTCTCTACCCCCTCTCTCTCTACTCCATGTCTATGTTCCCCCTATGCTTTCTATGTAATATTTGTAATATAATTTTTGTCTCTCTCTTTCCCTCCCTCACTCGCACTCACTCCTTCTGGCACACTCATACTCTCACAATACCTTTCGTAAGTATTTATGTTGAACTTCTTTCGCACCGTACGTGGCTGACCGTGCTAATTGGAGGTGCGGGGGAAGGACACCAAATCAAACACAAACATCAGTTCTGAAGAACTTAGTTTGTCATTCTGGACTTAAATGTTCATGGCCCCAGTGGCTTCCTAATATTGGAAGGAAGAGCGTTCCAGACGGCCGCAGAAGTGCATCCGAAAGCGCGCGATGCACGCGACCGTCTTCGTTTGATAGACAGCCAAAAGCCGCTGCTGCTGCGAGGATGACCGCTTGACCAACGGTGCCAGCTTGAACTTCGGTTTTGACCCAACGAAACTAAACAACAACAGTCGCCTTGCATGTCCTATGCTACCAAATATATCGCACAGCAGCGTAGAACATCATCATCGCCATCATTGCCATCATCATCATCATCGACATCACTGCCATCATCATCGCCATCACTGCCATCATCATCATCATCGCCATCACTGCCATCATCATCATCGCCATCACTGCCATCATCGCCATCACTGCCATCATCATCGCCATCACTGCCATCATCATCATCGCCATCACTGCCATCATCATCATCGCCATCACTGCCATCATAATCGCCATCATTGCCATCATCATCACCATCACTGCCATCATCATCATCATCGCCATCACTGCCATCATCATCGCCATCACTGCCATCATCATCATCATCGCCATCACTGCCATCATCATCATCATCACTGCCATCATCATCACCACCAGCCGTGGTCAATCCACTTCTGGATGAAGGCCTCCTGCAGAACTGCCGCCGCTGCATGTCACAATCCGTATCGCGCATCATACACTATCGGTACGTGCAACTCTTTGGGGTATTTCTGCTCAAAACGATTTCCCTTCTCGATGGAAATGTATGATTTTTTTTTATTATTCCGTCGAAGTTGGCATTTGCAACGGTTTCGATTTGATTAAATATACAAATATATCGAATGATGTGTTAAACGTGCACATTGTGTGTGTGTGGCCAGGTCGCTTCTGAAAAAGAGCGATATAGCTCGGTGGCCTTTACCTGGTACAATTCTAAATAGTTCAGTTGCGTGCGTTTTTGTGAGCCTTACCCGGTTTGCGCTCCGCGCTCCAAAACACGGCGACCGCGGTTCGATTCCCGCTCACGACCAATATCAGTGACGAATAGCTAAACCGGTGCTGGGCCTCCGCTAGGTCGACTCGGCCTCAAATGAGCACCTGGCGCGGTGTGTTAACACCGCCGCTCGGGAAACAAAGGCGGCCGCACGTTGGTTGCTACTCGATAACAGCACTTTCTCCTCCCCCCCCCCCCATTGTGGTGAGCGCGATGGGCTTCCAAACGCCGCCGCCCGAGATTCGATTCCCGCACAAAGCCAACACGGGTGACGCGTAATCTGAATCGGCTCGTAGTAGTGGTAGTAAACATCAGCAACGGGGAGAGACAAAGGCGGTCGGGCCTGGTGTTGCGTGCCATAGCTCGTATGTTCTAGTTCCTTTCCGCTAGATGTGTACGACCCGGTGCCATGCGGTTGATATGCTGTATGTATATATACAGTACTGTATGTGGCTTGGCAAGCGACAATAATGGGATCCCTCCCCTGGCTGACGATGGCAATGTTGTGCGTCCTCTGTATTGTAGAAATACATGGCGAGACTCTATTCTTTACTCGATGCATCGCTTACCGACCCAGCACATCACAGTTCGATTTACGGGCCATGGCTAATTCAATTCATAAATTAGACGCCAAAGTCGCGAATTGAAACACTGCGTAGAACTTGTACCGTGTGAATCCCCCGCAAAGCGAAGTGGACTCAGCCTCAAATGAGCTTATCTTGTTGAGCAAGTGCGAACAATGAGCATCAGCGATTAAAGAAACAAAATTGGGGCAGGACCCGGTTGCTCGTGCTCCGTGCGGTCCTTAATAGGTGCTCGCAAAAAAATAAGAGCTTGAAAATTAAAGATCGAAACTAGTCGGTATTACTGTAGCTGGTGCGCAGAAATGTCTGTGTGACCTTTGTGCCAGCATCAAAATGATGAGAGAAAAAATAAGAATGGGCTTTTTACCTTTTTTTATTGCCAGAAAGGGTGAAATCCGATTCTTAATATATGCCAGCATATTCTTAATTTTTTCGGTAAAGTCACGTTGAAGAGAAACAACGTGACTTTACCGAAAAAACTAAGAATATGAATTACTGCAGTCACGAAAGCTTTAAATCAAAATATGCCAGCATGTTAAGTTAATTGAAGTGTAACTTCGAGTACCTGGTATGCGCCCGAGAAATAAAGTGGGGAGTGTTTGCATCAACAACAACAAATGATAACAGAGAGAAGGGTGGGGGGGAAGAGCAAGGCGTATTTAATTAACAAAAAAAAATACACGTTTTAATTAACGGGCGCCTATGCCTGATATACTTTACATGTGAATAAAACGAGGCCTGAACACACCGCAAATGGGTCTCAAGTGTGGCATTAGGATGTATAAAGTTACGCATCACGTCGCTTTACCGCACGTCTCAAATCTGCAAGCGAGTGCGTACGCGTGCGTGCGTGCGCGGAACTACGATTAAGCATTAGTTATTAGTGGACACTTTCGGTCGATTTGGAGTCTGTACATTGACTCTGGCTCTGGTGAAGCTCAGAGCGTTATCCTCTCGTATGCACGGTGTTGTTCCTGGCACAACCCGCGCTGTCTGCCACACGAGGCCAGACGTTCCACTGCACGGCCGTATAAAAAAAACAACAGCGTCTGGAGTGGGTGGATGCATTTTGTTGAGTGGTCGATCATTGGCACGAATAATTGGCAATGCTGTTATGTCCGTAATGGAGGTGTTTCGGTGTTATATCGCGTAAATATAAATGTGTCGTTAAACCCGCCACAGCCAGTGAGTGAAGTTTGTCACTGAAATGAAACATGCCAATTCGTTACTAGTTCAGCACACCGGTGCATTGGAGAGTAAACCCACAACATTTGCAATTCGAGAGCGAAGTTTCACCAGTAAGTATAACTAGCTCGAGTTGTTAGTCGCGAAAGCCGTGCTGAGATGCTGTTACGATTTAAATCCAAGCTGAACATGAGTAAATTATTTAAACTAAACTATTTATTTTAATTTTACCAGGTAAGGTCCACTGAGCTATGTAGCTCTTTATCAGAAGCGACCTGGCCACAAATGATAGCAATATAATACATGCGACGTTTCGGGCAACGGACCTTCTTAACAGCACAGATTATAGAATGCTCTATATGTCTGGCCTTTCTGTGTGCTGTGAAAAAATGTGAATGGCTTTTACCCCTCTGCGTTGAGAAGGGACATTGGCTGAAACGTCGCCTATAACCTGTGGTGTACTTTTTAAGGTCACAGTGAAATTTACGAATACAGAAATTAATAGCGTTAATTAAACGCATGTGATATTATAGTTTTTTTTACAGAGTTGTTGTGATTAAATTACAAATTGTGATTTAAACGCAGAAAGTTGCAGGCTACTGGCCAAATAAACACGCATAACTCATGCAATACTCCACACTAGGGCTGAACGATTTGGGGAAAATATCTAATTGCGATTTTTCTGACAGATATTGCGATTACGATTTGATTTGCGATAAAAAAAAAATTAAGTCAAGCTTCACAGTTCAATATTCATGGTGTAATAGATTTAAAACATGTGATGGAGCATTACCACGTGATACCATCAAAATACGAACTGCTCTATATATTCTAATGCAAGGATGATAACTTAAAATACATTTATTGCTTCCAACATCTATTTAGTTAAAATGTTTAAATTGAAATAGAACAATCAAACATGGAACAATTGTTAAGTTAAATAGAGTTATCATAATAAAACAATACCAATAAGAAAGCAATAGGACTTTTCAAATCGCAAAAAAATCGCAGCCTTTGCTATTTGCTAATCGCATTGTTTCAAATTGCGATTTCGATTTGAAATCGATGAATCGTTCAGCCCTACCCCACACGCTGCGCGTGTCGACTGTTGTGCGTGTGTAGGCCGGGTGAGCGCTCGCGTAGCGGTTAGGACAGCTGCACTACGAACCCGACGATCCGAGTTCGATTCCCGCTCACAGCCACCAACACCACTGACAATTATTTGAACCGGTCCTGTGCCTCCCATAGGTCGACTCAACCATAAATGAGTTCCGTATCCTGCTATGCCATTTGTAAACATTGGTGCTGGCCACCCACCCCCTCGTGTTCCGTGCCGACCTTAACAGGTGCTCGCGAACAGCACTTGCCCCAACAGTCTGTAAGAATATACGCAGGATCTCAGTTTGTCTCTGGCTGAATGAAGGTAATCGTGGTTTCTTTGTCTATACATTACTTCGGTAAATGATATTGCATTGTGTTATATCGGCATATCATCTGCCTATCTTTTAGCTGTTTAGATTCCATACGGCGACGCACGTGATTATATTGTGTTACGTGTTATATATGTTTGTGTCGCACTTAGGAACCCCATATCTCAAAGAAAGAGAGAGAGATGGGGTAGCCTTGCCTATGAGGGGCGCCGCAGTGGCGATATGTTAACTACCTCGACTGGTATGCTGAAGATCGTGGGTTAGATCCCGACCATGACGCCTGCTGTATATTTGGAGTTTGCGTGTCTCTCTCTCTCATCATCATCATCATCACCGTGGCTAGGAGATGTTAACTACCTCGCCTGGTATGCAGAGGATCGTGGGTTCGATCCCGACCATATGTTAACTACCTCGACTGGTATGCTGAAGATCGTGGGTTAGATCCCGACCATGACGCCTGCTGTATATTTGGAGTTTGCGTGTCTCTCTCTCTCATCATCATCATCATCACCGTGGCTAGGAGATGTTAACTACCTCGCCTGGTATGCAGAGGATCGTGGGTTCGATCCCGACCATGACGCCTGCTGCTGTATATTTGGAGTTTGCGTGTCTCTCTCTCATCATCACGGTGGCTAGGAGATGTTAACTACCTCGCCTGGTATGCAGGAGATCGTGGGTTCGATCCCGACCATGACACCTGCTGTATGTTTGGAGTTTGCGTGTCTCTCTCACCATCATCATCACGGTGGCTAGGAGATGTTAACTACCTCGCCTGGTATGCAGAGGATCGTGGGTTCGATCCCGATCATGACGCCTGCTGTATATTTGGAGTTTGCGTGTCTCTCTCTAATCATCATCACGGTGGCTAGGAGATGTTAACTACCTCGCCTGGTGTGCAGAGGATCGTGGGTTCGATCCAGATCATGACGCCTGCTGTATATTTGGAGTTTGCGTGTCTCTCTCTAATCATCATCATCATCATCACGGTGGCTAGGAGATGTTAACTACCTCGCCTGGTATGCAGGAGATCGTGGGTTGGATCCCGACCATGACGCCTGCTGCTGTATATTTGGAGTTTGCGTGTCTCTCTCTCTCTCTCCCTGTGGTCGCGTCGATTTCTCTCTGGTTTCTCCGGGTTTTCTCTCCACATTTAGAAACACGTATTTACAGTAATTTGCCTGCTATGAATTTCCACGCGATAAGCCACTTCGTTGAGCAATGATTTGTGGGCGAAGGTCGCTTCTCAAAAAATATCTACATAGCTAAGTGGGCCGTACCTGGTAAACAAAAATTATATAAATGTAGTTGTTTTGTTTCGTAAGTAACCTTTGGCATCGATTCAAGTACAGCTTCACCGGAATTTCTGAAAAGGCACCGCGTTTTGAAACCGGTCCAAGGTATGTTCGCGCTATATCAATGCAGCTTAAGAAGATGTAGGGCCCACGGGAGTGCACACCCTGTGTCTGTACACGTTTCGGTTTGTTGTGGCGAGAGACGGACACACGGACGAGCAAGAGTCAACCGCTGTGCGTGTTGTGTCGGTGCGCGCAAAGCACAGTCGGAACGAATCTACACCGCCACTTTTGCCGCTGACAGTGAACATATTTCGTGCACTGCACTGACGCTTCGGGCAATGAGCCTTATTCAGAGCAGATTAGAGGACCACAATTGCATTGCCCGATATACAGTAACCATACGCTGGTCAGAGCGGGTTTGGTGAGCGCAGAGGGTGGGAATCGGGTGAGGGGGAGGGCAGGGTCGGTTCAGATATCACACGCCACTGATGTTAGCCGTGGCCAGGACTCGAACTCGAGTCGTGGAGTTCGTAGCGCCGTGTGCTCACCGCGACAGCGCCCGACGGCATTGATGCCGTGGTGCTGTGCTGGTGCTGTGTTGCACGTGTGCACGTGGAACTTCTTTGGCACCGTACGTAGCCAAGCGTGCCAATCGGAGGTGCGGGAGGAGGAGGAGAACAAACGAGCTCGCGCCGTCTGGCCTCACTCAAATGCCGTGGGGTTTGTGAGTAAGCAGCCCACGGGCCCAACTGGGATGGTGCCTGAGTGTCACGTCACTGTGCACCTAGCCTGGCACAAGCGCCGTGGTGACGTTACCGCCACTTAGTGGTGGACGATGGCTATTCTTGTTGTCATCACCCCCTCCCCACCCCTGCTCACGCACCTCCGATTAGCACGGTTGGCTGCGTACGGCGCGAAAGAAGTTCAACGCACATACATACACACGCCGCGGGGAGCCACTCGCTTTGACGCGCTAATTGAAATTTGATTCATTCGTCCGATTTGTGTCTTGGCTTGCAAGAGGTGACACGCTCGAGATTTAACACGCTTGAGGTTTCCCCTCGAAGTAGTCGTGCGGTCAAAGTGATGGGTGCACAAAGCGAAGCCGCACTCGGAGACAGCTGCCGACCGAGTAGCACACACAGTATACACACACAGTACACACACAGTACACACACAGTACACACACAGTACACACACAGTGAATACACACAGTACACACACAGTACACACACAGTACACACACAGTGAATACACACAGTACACACACAGTACACACACAGTGAATACACACAGTGAATACACACAGTACACACACAGTGAATACACACAGTACACACAGCACACACACAGTACACACACAGTACACACACAGTGAATACACACAGTACACACAGTACACACACAGTACACACACAGTGAATACACACAGTACACACACAGTGAATACACACAGTACACACACAGTACACACACAGTGAATACACACAGTACACACACAGTACACACAGAGTACACACACAGTACACACACACACAGCACACACACAGTACACACACACAGCACACACACACAGCACACATACAGCGAACACACAGTACACACACACAGTGCACACACACAGTACACACACACAGCACACACACACAGCACACATACAGCGAACACACAGTACACACACACAGTACACACACACAGTACACACACACAATGTTGTACCACCGCATAGCAGCATACGAGTGAATTCAAGCCGCATAGCAGAGTGAATTTTGGCGAGAAATGGGATGCCGCATATACAGCAGCGGCGCGGAATCGCACAAACCGAACCCACGTAACGAGAGGGGAAACGTGGATTAGGTGATGCTGCTTCTGCGTTGGCACTTCAACAACAACAATAACAAACTCAACACAGTTAATAACACTGTGGACTTAAGAGGATATAAATATATAAAATATAGGACGTTTCAGGCAATTGCCCTTCTTTATAGCCATGCCCATTTCTACGTGCTACGAAGAAGAGTCATTCCCCGAAACGTCGGACAAATGTTATCTTCATTTGAAGGCTCCGGGTGGTCATTGGCGAATGCGTGTCGTTTTGTTTTTTTGGGACGTGGTTGTCTGGTTGAATGCATGAAGGTTGTGATCTGAGTGATCTCCTCCAGAGGATAAATCAGCGCTAGTCCCGTGCAGTAGGCCACGCATCCCAATATAGTTTCACAGAGCTTGGACAATTCCGGGCTAAGGTGGCGGCTTGCCCTGCCGCTTGTCTGACTCGTTGGCTTCCCGGCACCGCCGTTGCGCCAACTGCGCCCTTTTGATTTTACAAACTCAACATACATATATATGCTCTAATAATGTAACAAAAAAACGTTCATATAATTAACGTAATTAATGATCTGTTGGCGACGCTCGACCTGTAAACGTTCTGCGACCTAACTAGCAGCGCTACGAGGCGACTCTTACTGCCAACACCACCGCGAATTCCGCCCGATGTAAGCTACTCCCGGGCACGAACACAACTAAACTGTCAACACGACTGCTCCCGTAGGCCTACGGCACCAACATCGCCACTCGTTCCAGAGCTGTTATCAATACAACCACCACCACCACCAACACTATTCCCAACTCGCACAAGGCGAACGCTGTGGGCTCACCGCGCCATTACTCAACAACGCTTCCAATGCAATAGTCGCCTCTTGTAAGAAATCCTCCTGGGGCATTAGCGTCAGCCGCAAACCGTTTTATTCCACGTCGTGTTTTAGCAACGTGAATATTAACGTAAACACCGCGACCGCTCCCACAACGCTGCGACTTATCAACACTGCCCCCTTACACACGCGCAGCTCTTTCTGAGTCGGCGACGGTACGAGGGGGGGTGGGAGGTGGGGAAGGACTTCATCCAGCAGTGGATTGACCATGGTTGCTGATGATCAGCGTGTTGATCGTGCTGTCGGGCTTCACGTACAGCGAAGGGAAAAAAAGAATTTGATCCCCTGCTGATTTTGTACGTTTGCCCACTGACAAATAAATTATCAGTCTATCATTTTAATGGTAGGTTTATTTTAACGGCGAGAGACAAAATAACAACAAGAAAATCCAGAAAAACGCATGTCAAAAATGTTATATATTGATTTGCATTTTAATGAGGGAAATAAGTATTTGACCCCCTCTCAATCAGAAAGATTTCTGGCTGCCAGGTGTCTTTTATACAGGTAACGAGCTGAGATTAGGAGCACTCTTAAAGGGAGTGCTCCTAATCTCAGCCTGTTACCTGTATAAAAGACACCTGTCCACAGAAGCAATCAATCAATCAGATTCCAAACTCTCCACCATGGCCAAGACCAAAGAGCTCTCCAAGGATGTCAGGGACAAGATTGTAGACCTACACAAGGCTGGAATGGGCTACAAGACCATTGCCAAGCAGCTTGGTGAGAAGGTGACAACAGTTGGTGTGATTATTCGCAAATGGAAGAAACACAAAAGAACAAAGGAACTGTCAATCTCCCTCGGCCTGGGGCTCCATGCAAGATATCACCTCGTGAAGTTGCAATGATCATGAGAACGGTGAGGAATCAGCCCAGAACTACACGGGAGGATCTTGTCAATGATCTCAAGGCAGCTGGGACCATAGTCACCAATAAAACAATTGGTAACACACTACGCCATAAAGGACTAAAATCCTGCAGCGCCTGCAAGGTCCCCCTGCTCAAGAAAGCACATATACATGCCCGTCTGAAGTTTGCCAATGAACATCTGAATGATTCAGAGGACAACTGGGTGAAAGTGTTGTGGTCAGATGAGACCAAAATGGAGCTCTTTGGCATCAACTCAACTCGCCGTGTTTGGAGGAGGAGGAATGCTGCCTATGACCGCAAGAACACCATCCCCACCGTCAAACATGGAGGTGGAAACATTATGCTTTGGGGGTGTTTTTCTGCTAAGGGGACAGGACAACTTCACCCCATCAAAGAGACGATGGACGGGGCCATGTACCGTCAAATCTTGGGTGAAAACCTCCTTCCCTCAGCCAGGGCATTGAAAATGGGTCGTGGATGGGTATTCCAGCATGACAATGACCCAAAACACACGGCCAGGGGCAACAAAGGAGTGGCTCACGAAGAAGCACATTAAGGTCCTGGAGTGGCCTAGACAGTCTCCAGACCTTAATCCCATAGAAAATCTGTGGAGGGAGCTGAAGGTTCGAGTTGCCAAACATCAGCCTCGAAACCTTAATGACTTGGAGAAGATCTGCAAAGAGGAATGGAACAAAATCCCTCCTGAGATGTGTGCAAACCTGGTGGCCAACTACAAGAACCGTCTGACCTCTGTGATTCCCAACAAGGGTTTTGCCACCAAGTACTAAGTCATGTTTTGCAGAGGGGTCAAATACTTATTTCCCTCATTAAAATGCAAATCAATTTATAACATTTTTGACATGCGTTTTTCTGAATTTGTGTGTTGTTATTCTGTCTCTCACTGTTCAAATAAACCTACCATTAAAATTATAGACTGATCATTTCTTCGTCACTGGGCAAACGTACAAAATCAGCAGGGGATCAAATACTTGTTTTCCTCACTGTAGAAACTGGGTTCCACTTGCGGACAGCGTAACGACTTTCACCGTCGACTCTCGCTTTTGTCTTCATCTCTTGGTGCCCTCCCGTTGAGAGTCGCTGCCGTCCACCCCCCGCGCCTCCGATTAGCACGGTTGGTTACGTACGGTGCGAAGGAAGTTCAACGTACGTATGACCGTGAGAAGCGCGTCCCTTAAGGAGTTCCGCTCAGAGGCTTCTTCCTGAGATGCCAAGCGGTGGAATGGAAGTTTCTTGCCGCAGCTGAGCTCAGTGCAGGGCTGGTCGACGCGATCCGTTCCACGGTCATGGGGACTCGCGAACTGGCCGCTGTCATTCCTCCAATTAGGCTCGCTGCTTTGTTCATATACGGTTCATTAAATGACATTATGAGAGATATATACACAGGGTCAGAGAGAGAGAGAGACACACACGCATATATACGAACACATAAATACGTACAGTGCGTGTTGTTTGCAAAACAAAGTTTTATCGCGGCTGTTATTTCGCTTGTCGCGTTGTAGGTTTCCAGGGGTTAATTTCCAGCCCGGTAATAATAATAATGGATAATTTATCTGCTCGATGCTTTGGTAACGCGTAAATGTGATGCATGGTGCACGAGCTTTAATGATCACGGCCCGTTTGGATGTCCATCAATCTACAGCTCCACCAAGCACACGCCGGGCGCTCTGGGGACGTGTGTGTGTACCTGTGTGTGTGTACGTGTGTGTGTGTGTACTTGTGTGTGTGTGTACCTGTGTGTGTGTGTACTTGTGTGTGTGTGTACTTGTGCGATAGTGTAGCGGTTAGCGCCGTGCGCTATGAACCTCGATTCCCGCTCACGGCCAACACCAGTGACGATTATCTGAACCGGTCCCGGGCCTCCCCTAGGTCGACTCAGCCTCAAATGAGTACCTGGTGCGGTGTGTAAACATTGCCACTAGGGAGACAAAGGCGGTCGGGCGTGGTGCTGGCCACCCACCCCCTCGTGTACCGTTCCGGCTTTCATAGGTGCTCGCTAACAGCACTTGCCCCTACAGTCTGTTAAGGCTATACGGGGGATCTTTGTACTTGTGTGTGTACTTGTGTGTGTGTACTTGTGGGGAGCGGTAGTGTAGCGGTGAGCGCGCTGCGCTCCGAACCTGCCCACCCGGGTTCGATTCCCGCTCACGGCCAGCACCAGTGATGACTATCCGAAACGGATCCTGGGCCTCACCTGGGTAGACGCAGGGACCGAATTTGGTGCTCGCTAAACAGCACTCGCCCCAACGGCATGGCCGTGACTATACGGGTTGAACTTTGTGTGTGTGTGTGTGTGTGGCCAATGTCGAGGTCTCCTGGCCACGACGAGAGGGCTTCAGCAGAGAGAGGAGAGAGAAAGAATTCGTGTTGTTGTTTTTTTTTTCGCTGTTCCTACTCCCCTGTTGAAGTGGTTCACTCTATGGGCCCGTCGTTTTGGTTGGTACCGCAATCTCTAACAATGTTTTCGCGTCACCTTAAACAACACGACGAATCAGCCACCCCCCTCCCTCCCTCTCCCAGTCATCCAGGCGAAATGCGCCGTCGTTCATTCGAATCCAGATGTGATGAATGTAGAAATTAACCAATTTAGTTTTTTTTTTTGCCAAATGCAGTATCAACAAAAATCATAATGGCCGTCATAAGGCCATAGAACCTGTGGCTGGACAACCCAAAGTAAAAATAAGACTTCTAACTTTTAGTAAAAAAAAAACTAAACTTCATATTTCAAGATCCACGATGCGCTGTGTGGTGAATACGAGACGGTGAGTCCTTAATAAATGACGGTGACGAAGCGGCTCCTTAAAAAGAGTCCCGATGCTACTCCGGAAACGCAGGTTTGACGAGCCCTGCCATAGATCAACAACAATTAGAGTGTTTCGAGTTATATATATGTGTGTATTTATGTATTTGTCATTTTAAATATGAAAATGCGTGGAGTTGATCAACTTAACAGGTGACAATGAGGGCACTTTTCACAACGCCAGTTTAAATCGTTCGTTTTGATGGACACTTAAAGACACAATCCGCAGCAGTGTGAAATGTGGCCACGTAACCCAAACTTGGGACCCAAATAGTGAACCCAAGAAGAAAAAGATCCCCCTATATAGCCTGAACAAACTGTTGGGGCAAGTGCTGTTAGCGAACACCTATGAAGAGATCGGCACGGCACACGAGGGGGTGGGTGCCGACCAGCACGCCCGGCCGCCTTTGTCTCCCCAGTGGCGATGTTTACACACCGCACCAGTTACTCATTTGAAGCTGAATCGAGCTATGGGAGGCCCTGGACCGATTCCGCTAATCGTCACTGGTGGTGATCGTGAGCGGGGATCTAACTCGGGAGGCCAGGTACGTAGCGCAGCGTAGCGCTCACCGCTACACTAAGCGCTCCCCCACCCATAGATAGCCATGGACATGCGCAGCGACTCATAGAGATACATAGGCGACTCGTAGAGGTGCGTCGAGACATATACGGATATACGAGCGATGCATTAAGGACACAAGGCACGGTCGTGCGTTTGTGGCCATGCCACCCAAACCATGGACCCAAATAGTGAAGCAATGCGGTCTGCGCTCCTTCAACGGAGGAGGAGGAGGAACAGCAACACGACAAAAACTCTCTCTACTGTATCTCTGCTGAAGACCTCTCGTCGTGGCTTGGCAGACAGACCTCGGCATTGAGGCTCCTGAAACATCTTTCTGCTCGTTTTGCTACTGCTGCTGCTACAATCGTAGGCAAGAATATAATTAATCGTTTACCTGTTCGGATTGCGTTTAAAACCTCACCGTTATGCGCATCCTCCGATGGACATTTTGGCCGGATTAATTTTGGCGGCCGATTGCGACTGAGAAGGGCGTTTCGTATTCTCCGCACTGTTTGAACCGGGCGCCTGCGTCTCTCTTGTGACACTCGTCACAAGAATAGACAAATAGACCCTCAGCTCGTTTTAACGCAGTAGCATCTATATATCATAAATATACACATATCACAATATGCGCTTGTGCATCTTCTTTGGTTCTTTCGGTAAAGTCACGTAGAATGAGAATAAAATAATAAATTGATAAAATAAAATAACACAATAAAATTCTCACGACGTTTCGGCCACAACACAAGCGGCCTTCATCAGATGAAGGGACGAGACTGTCTGGTAGGACAGCGCTGGAGTGACTTTACCGAAAGAACCAAAGAAGATGAATCATTGCAGTCACGAAAGCTTCAAATCGAAATTTAAGCGCTTATGCATGTTGAGTGTGTTTGAACGGTACAATTAACTTTTTATTTAAAGCTTTCGTGACTGCAGGGATTCATATTCTTGGTTCTTTCGGTAAAGTAGAAGGGAAACAATAAAATAAAAATATATATAAACAATAAAATTAACGTCATTCATTACGAGTCCATTGGGACCGTATATGGCAAAACATATTAATAATTAGAATTAAAATATCCCGGTTCTGTTACGAGGATTTGTTTTGTATACAATGAACGCATTGATCCTATGAGCTCCCATAGATTATACATTGAGATGTATATGCGATGTAACACGCGTTATTTAACGAAATTGTGTGTAGAATTATGTACGTATACGTACGTGCATATGCATGTATATATCTTGCAATGCACACTGATTGCTACATTGTATCGTCACGTGATTAAAAAAAAGTTATTTGTGGTGCTTTTTTGTTTGTGGCGCATAATCGCCAATTTTAACACCGAATCGCAGCACATGGATAATGAAAAGGGACATTTCCCGAAACGTCGCATTTTAAATGTTTTTTTTAAATTCCTTAAAGGGCCACAGTGTTATTGTTGAACGTATAGAGTTGTTTTTTATATTTTCAAGATGTTTTTTTCCACGCATTTCAAGAATGCGCGCTCTTGTGTAATAGTAGTTTATGTCACGTGTGCCTGTCGGCAATTTCAGTCGACGTTAGAGTACAACGCTTGGCTCTATTCAAATGATAATACAGTGTATATGTATATTGTATGTGTACCGCACGGTTCCTCGCTGGAGCCCCGTTTCAATTAGGGGCCGAAAAGCTTCGCATAAACAACTCCTATGTGTGTGTGCGGACGCGCGCGTGTGTACATGTGTGTAAGCGCGCGTGTGTGTGTGTGTGTGCGGACGCGCGCTTGTATGTGTGTGCGCGCGCGCGCGTGTGCGCAGGAGTGCGCGTGCGCGTATTGCAGCCTCGCTCCGCGCGGCCCATAAAAGAGCACAGAGGCTTGGCACGAGTGAGCTGCGGTCGTAGCACGGCGCGAGAGAGAGGGAGAGAGGGGGGGGTGAGTGTCGCCGTTAAGTGCTGCGTCCAGGGAACGAGCGAGCGAGGGGCGAGCGAGCGGGCAGAACGGAGCGCGTTCCCTTGCCGAGTCTTCCTCCTCCTGCTCATCATCATCATCATCATCACCGCCCCCCCCCCCCCTCCGTGTCCAACACCCGGGTGGGTTTCCCCATCGATGAGCGACGATTTCTGCGATTGGTCACGTGACCCACGGGGTGGTGGTTGTGGTGGTGGTGGGGCCTCCACCACGGGGCCCGCTCGAGGTAAATCGCTCGTGTGTTTGCGTCTCATTTCCCCACCTCCACCACCACACTGCCTCCTCCTACACCAAACACCCCCCTCCCTTCCTCCTCCCGCTCCACCTTATCATCATCCTCCTCATCCGCCGAAAACGCCACCGTCACCACCACCGCCTCCTCCTCCTCCTCCTCTTCCTCCTCCTCCTCCTTACGCACCGCGATTGCGCCCTTAGGCAGCGTGACGCGAGGGGAAGGCTTCTCGCAACTCAAAATGTCCCACGCATCACCATGTTCGGCTCCGTGAGCGCCAGCGCCGCAGCAGCCGCGTACGCGCAGAGGAGGGCGGTGGAGAGCGGAGGAGGTGGAGGAGGAGGTGACGGTGAAGGAGGGGGAGACGGCGGCATGGAGTGCGAGGAGCGCGGAGCATACCCGGGCTCTGGACTCTTCCTCCCGAGCTGCCGTGCCTACTACGACCTGGGCGCAGTCCCCTCGTTCCTTCAGCCGCCGGGTGCACGCCCGGTCCCTTGCCACTACTCCGCGGTGCCGCAAGCGCGGGACGCGGCCGCCTTCAGGGAGTACGGCCTGCACGAGACGGCTCGACACTGGCAGCAGCATCATCATCATCAGCATCATCAGCAGCAGCAGCATCAGCAGCAGATTCATCATCATCATCATCAACAGCAGCAGCAGCAGCAGCGTCGATACGTGAGCGATGAATTCGTGTTACAGCAGCAGCAGCAGTTGCTACAGCATCAGCAGCAGCAGCCACTTCCTGGGCCGCATTCTGCGCACAGCAGCAGCAGCAACAACAACAGCAGCAGCAGCAGCATCGAGGCGGCATACGGGACTGATGGCGGAGGAGTCGCGCCGCTTGCCCCGAGCTGCAGCCCGTCTGCCGGTGGGATTTTCGGCGCAGCAGCAGCAGCAGCCCTGCAGATCGGGAGGAATGGAATCCTCCCGCAAGGGTTCGACCGCTTCTTCGAGTCCGCGTACATCGGCAGCGGCGGCAGCAATAGCAGCAGCAGCAGTAGCAGCGGCAGCGATGACCCCAACAACAAAGCCGAGGCTGCTACGAGCGGTGGCCTGCTGCTACGGCAGCAGCTGCAGCAGGAGCAGCAGCAGGAGGAGCAGCAGGAGCCAGGGGGCGTCAATTCCCTGCAGCAGCAGCAGCGGCAGCGGCGAGTGCAGCGCGCAGCCGCCAAAGAAGATCGCGACAGCGGCGCTGAGTCTGGGAGTGCGGCGTCGTCACCAGCCGCAACCCGCGGAGCCGAGTCCAGGGCGGTAGGGTCCGGTACGTGGCGTGTCTGTGTGCCCGTGGCGTGCGTGTACACGTGGCGTGTGTGCGTGGCGTGTGCGCGTGGTGTGTGTGCACGTGTAAGAAGTGGTCCCTCTACTCGGGAGAGACCCTCGGGGGGGAGGGGAGGGGGTCTCCACCCCCTCCCCACCGCAGTGATGCCTCAAGCTGGCCCACTCTGTATAGAAGGCACATTTATAAGCTTATAACACTTTTACGACCGGGGTTTTTTTTTTAATGTAGCTTGTAGGCGCCGCGTGGGTCATTGATATAGTGAGCTGAATACTGTAATTTCAAAAGCTTAATATTGCTATTCATCACTTTACGAGGAAACATTTAACTATTCATAACGCGCGTATAGCAGCTCATAAAGTGTATCGTTATGATATCCTATCCGCGGGTTTCGACAACAAATTAGATGCCCCGCGCTATTGTATCTACGCACGTGTGTACTGCGTGTGTACTGTGTGTGTGTACTGTGTGCAGGGGAGAGCGGTAGTGCAGCGCTTAGCGCACTGCACATCAAATCCGGCCACCCGAGTTCGATTCCCGTTCACGGGCCAACGCCAGTGACGATTATTTAGAGAAAGGCGGTCGTGCGTGGCGCTGGCCTATCGCCACCCACCCCATCGTGTGCCGTTCCGGCCTTCATAGGTGCTCGATAACAGCACTTGCCCCTGCAGTCTGTTCAGGCTATACGGCCGGGGGCTTTGTCTTTGTTGTTGTTGTGTACCGTTCCGTCCTCCACAGGTGCTACTCGCTAACAATACTTGTGTTCCAACAATTTGCGAAAGACTAATACGGGGGGTGGGGGGTGGTATCTTTGCCGGTCGCGCGTGTATCGCAACGAGCTGTCGATAGCCCATTCGTCGTTATTTTTTTAAAAACGTCGTGGGTACGTTGGCTATGGGCGCCGCGCGCAAAGGCGACACAGGTTGCCGGTAAGGTCGACGAAGAAATGGTCGACGAGGGCGACGAGGGAGGACGAAAAGGGGAGTCGAGAGGAGGCGACGGAGACGGAGAAAGAGAGAGGACGCTTAGGCGGCGCTCCGCGCGTGCAGGAAAGAAAACTCGAAACAATTTTGTTGTTATATTTTACCAGGTGAGATCCCACTCCGAAACGCACGTTCATTCTAAATGTGGATGAAAAGACAGGAGCTCCCCCCCCCACCCCCCCCCCCCCGGAGAAAATTCCACGCGATTACGGGGAGAGAGAGAGAGAGAGACGCAGACTCCGAATATAGAGCAGGCGTCAAGGTCGAGATCGAACCCACGAACTGCTGTGTACCAGGCGAGGGAGTTAACCGCTCGCCACCGCGGCGCCCTTATAGTGAGAAGAATACCCCCAGTGAAGAACTCTTGCAATGGTATCAACGAATCGAGAGCGATAACGGAAGACAAAAGGAGAGAGTGAGAGAAGACCTGGAATGGACGCATTCGACAAAATTCGCCGTTTGATGAATATTAAGGAAGGGCATTCCAGCGGGATCATTGGCAGAGATATCGAGAGTGAGTGCCGACGATTGGCATGTTGGGAGGAGCTGACGGGTCGTTTTGTGGGAATGACGAGGAGGGCAGAGAGAGAGAGAAGGAGAAGTGAAGGGTGATGATGGCGGTAGCCAAGGAACAGCAGGGAAGAAGGACTCTCATCTGGGCGTCTCACTTCGTAGGGCCCCTTGGTGGTGTATGGAGAAGTCGCACACGTTCTCACGCGCGTGCGTGTGTGTATGTGGAGGTCGACTCGACCTCAAATGAGTGCCTGGCGCGGTGTGTAAACATCAGCACAGGTGGGGGGGGGGGGAGACAAAGGCGGCCGGGCTTGTGTGGTGCTGGTAACACACCCCCTAGCGTGCCCTGGCAGCCTTCATAGGTGCTCGCTAGCAGCACTTGCCTCAACAGTATATGAAGGCTATACGGATAATCTTTGTCTTTGTCGTATTGATCGACTCACCCTTAATGAGTAACTGGTGCGGTGTGTAAATATCAGCACTGGGGGAGACAAAGGCGGCCGGGCGTGAGAGGTACTGCCCTCCCCCCCCTCGTGTGCTATGCCGGCCTTCATAGGTGCTTCTCGAGTAATGGCTACACGGGGAGGGGGGTCCTTGTAAATAGGGCCACGTGTTATCATGGCGTTGCGATGCCATTTTTTTTTCCTGTCATGACGAGGCTGCCACGTGCTGACCCAAAGATCGTTCGAAGGGAGAAGTCCGCGGCGTATCCGCGTTGCTTTTATTGCTTGGCGTGGGCACCGCGACGACAGACGGTGCACAAAGACAAACAACAACAACAACAAACTCCACGGGAATATTCGGGGGGATGCCCCGTGTTCGTAGCAGAGAGAATGTCGGGAACATTCTAACAGCGACGGGTGTCGGATTTACGCAGTGACGGATCCGCCAAAAACGCAGTCGCCGCTGTAATTGGGCCGCATTTTTAGCGAAGTGAATCCTGGCTGAACACCCTTAATTAAGGGACGCATATACCTCGCTGCGGTGGCGAGTATTGGACTACATTTCGTTTTAAAGCTTTCGTGACTGCAGGGATTCATATTCTTGGTTCATTCGGTAAAGTCACCACGTAGAAGGGAAATAATAAAATACATTTTTTTTAAATGTCTTGCTTTGGTTTTCACACCTGATGGTGATTGCTTGTGTTGCAATCGAAACGTCGTGAGAATTTTATTTCTATTATTTTATTATTTCTCTTCTACGTGACTTGACCGAAATAACCAAAAATATTTGACTACTGTTATACATGTCCACGTGACAAGCCACTTCATTGAGCTATCATTTGTGGCCAGGTCGCTTCCAAAAAAACAGATATGTATAGCTCAATGGGGGGCATTAGCTGGTGAAATAAAAACAAAATGGCTTAGTTTGGTTAAATTAACGGGGTTACGTCTCGCGCGTTAGCCGCACTCGCGCAGCGGCGATGCGTGACAAATCTTTGTTCGTCGGAGGAACGAGCGAGGGGACGCCGGGGGGGCTTGGCGCCTTCGGCGTGGACGTGGAGACACGCTCTTGAGCCGCCGGGTCGCTGCGTTGAGAGCGCAGTCTGCTGACCGCTGACGCCACGGCGTCTGCTTCTAAATACACAGACAAAGGCCTCCCGTATAGCCTTAACAGACTGTCGGGGGCAAGTGCTGATTGCGAGCACCTACACACGCGCACATATAGATCCCCCCCCCCCCCCAAATGTAAAAATCAAGCAGGTTGACCAGAGTTAAGTTCGTATTACACAGCCAAAACATTCAACTCGTGTCAACAACATTAAAGGCGATTCAGCAGTTTGCTAAATGCACGTCAACAGCTCTGAGTGTTGCGCGGTGGTCAACGAGTCCGCGTATTCGTGAAGGTGCTGCCCGCAGTCCCCTAGGTCGACTCAGCCTCAAACAGCTACACGTGGTGTCCCCGGTGTGTGAACAAACATCAGCGGCGTGGTGTCGGCGTTCACCGCCCGCTTCATCGGGGCGCTGCTAGCTCGCTAACAGCACCTGACCCCAACACTGTGCCAAGGCTATAGGGGGGCCCTTTGTATTATTACGTCGCGTGTCTGTGCCTCTCTGTATGTACGCGCAGTAGTTGTAGCGGTTAGCGCGCTGCGCTGGACCTCACCTAGGTCGACTCAGCCTCAAATGAGTACCTGGTGCGATGTGTAAACACTGCTACTAGGGAGACAGAGGCGGCCGGGCAATGGTGTTGGCCACTCATCCCCTCGTGTGCCGTGCCGGCCTTTATAGGTGCTCGCTAACAGCACTTGCCTCTACAGTCTGTTGAGGCTATACGGGGGGAGCTTTGTCTTTGTGGGTGTGGCCGGTAGTGTAGCGAGGGTGGTGTTGGCCACCCACCCCCTCGTGTGCCGCTACAGTCTGCTGTACGTACTACAGTTGAACTTCTTCCGCGCCGTACGTAGCCAAACGTGTTAATCGGAGGTGCGCTGGTAGGACAACAAACTTAACACACAAGAAGGCTATCACGGGGATATATGTTTTAGTTCTCCCCAATGCAGCTCATCTCCGCATCTCTCCTGTCTGTCCAGGCGCTCATCGGCCGCGTAAGAAGCGCTGCCCCTACACCAAATACCAGATCCGCGAGCTGGAGCGAGAGTTCTTCTTCAGCGTCTACATCAACAAGGAGAAGCGCCTGCAGCTATCGCGCCTCCTCAACCTCACCGACCGACAGGTCAAGATCTGGTTCCAGAACCGACGAATGAAGGAGAAGAAGCTGAACAGGGATCGCATGCAGTACTTCGCGCCTAACCCGCTCCTATGACCCCCCCTCCACCCAAAAAAAAACTCCTTTAAAAAAGCTTTTTTTAAATAAAAAAACAACGGTTCTAATAACAACTTCGTTTAACTCACGGTCGAGAAGCACGTCAATGATGCGTCGCCTGCTCCCCCACATCAACGCGAACTTGAATTGATTGATTACTTCCCCAACACGGAGCAGGCAAATCGAGAGTTTAGGGACCGCGGCGTTGTTTACCTACACCAGATATATAAATAATTAGGCGTCCATACAAAATGTTAATTGCTTTAAAGTAGCGAATTGATTTGATTTGAAGCTTTCGTGACTGCAGGGATTACTCTTTGGTTCTTTCGGTAAAGTCACGTAGAAAGAAAACATCTGATTAAATAATAGCATACGACGTTTCGATTGCAACGCAAGCAATCATCATCAGGTACAAATGAAAGATTAAACGAACCTAGTAAACTTAGAAATATAATGCAATACAACACAGAGAGTCGGCTAACAGAACAGTCAACACCCTACCTGGTTGATTACGTTCTTCCAAAGATTCCTAAATTTGAGAGAGAGACAAAACACAGACACGGAGACACACAGACAGACACATAAGCAGAGAGAGATAACAGAGACACACAGACAGAGATAACACAGATACACACAGAGAGAGAGAGACACACACACCCAACATAGACACACAGACCGACACACAAGCAGAGAGAGATAACACAGAGACACACAGAGAGAGACACACAAGCAGAGAGAGACTCACACAGAGACACACAGACAGACACACAAGCAGAGAGAGATAACACAGAGACACACAGACAGACACACAAGCAGAGAGAGATAACACAGAGACACACAGAGAGAGACACACCAGCAGAGAGAGACTCACACAGAGACACACAAGCAGAGAGAGATAACAGAGACACACAGACAGACACACAAGCAGAGAGAGATAACACAGAGACACACAGAGAGAGACACAAGCAGAGAGATACTCACACAGAGACACACAGACAGACACACAAGCAGAGAGAGATAACACAGAGACACACAGACAGACACATAAGCAGAGAGAGATAACACAGAGACACACAGACAGATACACAAGCAGAGAGAGATAACACAGAGACACACAGACACACAAGCAGAGAGAGATAACACAGAGACACACAGACAGACACACAAGCAGAGAGAGATAACATAGAGACACACAGACAGACACACAAGCAGAGAGAGATAACACAGAGACACACAGAGAGAGACACAAGCAGAGAGATACTCACACAGAGACACACAGACAGACACACAAGCAGAGAGAGATAACACAGAGACACACAGAGAGAGAGACACAAGCAGAGAGATACTCACACAGAGACACACAGACAGACACACAAGCAGAGAGAGATAACACAGAGACACACAGACAGACACACAAGCAGAGAGATAACACAGCAGACACACAGAGAGAGACACAAGCAGAGAGAGACTCACACAGATACACACAGACAGACACACAAGCAGAGAGAGATAACACAGAGACACACAGAGAGAGACACACAAGCAGAGAGAGATAACACAGAGACGCACAGAGAGAGACACAAGCAGAGAGATAACACAGAGACACACAGACAGACACACAAGCAGAGAGAGATAACACAGAGACACACAGAGAGAGACACACGTGACTTTACCGAAAGAACGGAGTAGCGAATTATGCCGATTTTCATACAGGCATGCATCCGAGTATGCAAAATTTGGAAATGATTGGACAACAGGAAGTAGACTACATTTATATTACAAGATTTGACCACGACACAGGCATAAAGTTAAGTAAAACCGTTGAAAAAAATTGAAAAAGGAGGCTCGCGCGTGGTTCAAATCGTGGGACGTGCGTGGCGAGCACTTTTTAGAATTCGTCCTCCGGAGGCACGCGACGAGGTATCGACGATGGTTTAGTGACAACGGCAGAAGCTGTTACGCGTGCATGCATGCACACATCCAAACGTACACATGCACACACACACACGCACATACGAACATAAGGGAGGCATAGGTCACCCCCCGTATAGCCATGAAGAGACTGTTGGGGACAAGTGCCCGGTCACTATAGCGAGCACCTGTTGATGGGGAGGTGGTCGGGTGGACAGCACCACCTCACGCCCGGCCGCCTTTGCCTTCCCCAGGAGGTGATGTTTACAACACTGCACCGGGCACTCGTTCTCAAAGGTTTTAGTCGACCTAATGGAGGCCCAGGACGCGTTCAGATAATCATCGCTGATGCTGGTCGTGAACGGGAATTGAACTCGGGTCCACCGCGTTCATAACCCACTGCGTTAACCTACCGCTCCGCATGCAAAGACAAAGATCACCCGTATAGCCTGTATTAGACTGTTGGGGCAAGTGCTGTTAGCGAGCACCTATGAAGGCCGGCACGGAACACGAAGGGGTGGGTGGCCAGCACCACGCCCGGTCGCCTTTGTCTCCCCAGTGGCGATGTTTACACACCGCACCAGGTACTTATTTGAGGCCGAGTCGACCTAGGGAAGACCCAGGGCCGGTTCAAATAATCCTCACTGCTGCCGAACCCGGGTCGCCAGGTTCGTAGCGCAGCGCGCTAACCGCTACACCACCGCTCCCCACACACACAGACACGCACACACACACACCTGCATTCACGTGCACACGTGCGTGCATACACTGGAGTGAATTTAACTTCTACACTGCATGGATTGCTGCCAGAGTGGTGTAACGGTTAGCACACTGGACTTGTAATACAGAGGATAGCTGGTTGAGATTCGATCTCCCGGGGCGGCAAGCTCCTTCACCCCCACCCCCCAACCTCTGTCCACCCAGAGCAGTTTAAATGGTTACGCAGCGGTTCGTCTATAACCTGCAGGTCGCGTGCGGTGAAGCGTGGGCACTCCCACCTCTTGCCCAGCGTGTGAGTGTAGGCCAGAAGGGGTACCCTTCAGCGATAATGGCTGGTGGTGATCTCTGGGTGCTAGGGCTCTCTCTCTGGTAGCAGTTGCGGGGCTGCGCCTCTACGCGTTTTTGTGTTCTGCACACAGATACGGCGGCTCCCCTCTGGCTTTAATACTGTTATCACTGCTGTTTTGAAAACGCTGAATGTACACACAGATAAAGGCCCCCCCACCCACCCACCCCCACCCCTGTATAAGCTTCTGACCGACTGCTGGGGCAAGTGCTGTTGGCAAAACACTGTTAAGTTCCGCACGGCCACACGAGAGGGGTGAAGGGGTGGGTCGCTAACACCCCGTCCCGGCCGCCTTTGTCTCCCCGCCCCCCCCCCCCTCCCCCCCGCGCTGCTGATGTTTTACACACCACAGCAGGTTCAAATGTTTTGAGGCTGAGTCGATCTTGGCCCGGGGACGCGGTTCGCATGTTTGTGTCGTTAGCGGGGATCTTGAGCGGGGAATCAATTCGGCGCCCGATGTCGTGGCCTCAGCTCAGCTACGTTCGCCACCACGCAGTGCGCGCGCCCACGATGTTGTTACGCATGGTTTTGATATACAGGGTGTTTGAAAGAGATGGACCCGATTTGAAATCGCTATATCTCTGAAATTGGGTCCATACTTTTTAAAACACCCCGTACTGTACAGTGCACGGTGTAATTGTTCGGTGATAGCTTGTGTGCGTGTGTAGGGGGCGGTTGTGTAGCGGTTAGCTCACGCCCCCAACTTTCAGCACGAGGTCCACGGCTTCCCCTAGGTCGACTCAGCCTCAAATGAGTATCTGGCGCTCGGGAGACAAGGGCTGCGATCGTGTACTGTGCCGTTCCCGGCCAATCGAAGGTTAAACTCGCTAACAGCATTTGCCCCAACAGTCTGTTAAAGCTATAGGGGTTGGGGGGTGGGGACTGTGGATCTTTGTGTGTGTGTGTGTGTTTTTGGGGGGATATTGGAAGCACGATGTGGCAGGGTGTGTGTGTGTGTGCGGTGACATTTAAAGGAACCACGCAGGGCCCAGCTCATTCGCAGCGAGTCTCGGGGTGCTAAAAGCTGTCGGACTGACCGCTGAGTCATGTTGCTAGCGGAATTTGCCGCAAAATAACAAAAATACACGCATATATATACACATATTTCCAGAATCCAGGATTGATATTCTGTATACTGGGTGAATGAAATGTGACTGACGGGTTTTGTAAAACACGTGTTTTGCTATAATAATGGCCGGTGTCGCGCTGCGTGTTATGGTCTCGTGTTGTTGCGGGCATGCTGTTGAGCTGTACACAAACAAATGCATATTTTTACGCGCACATAATAATCATACACATATATATATAACGAAACGGTTATTAAGCACTCGTGATGAAACGTTAAAAACCATCAAGCCATAATAATACTGTAATGTTTTAATTTTATTTTAACATCCAGGAGTAATCTTGTTACTACGTGTTTAAGAATATTTCGCAATTAATGGGGGTTGGGGTAATACATATATGATACACGACGTCGAGATGTTTATTTTTTTTTGTTTAATAACAATGTATATATGCCATTACCATTCAATAAACTAGTATTATTGCAATAGTGAGGTTCGTATACAAGACACACACACACACACGAGCATAATTTTAATCGCAAAGGTTCGCTTTGTCACATGATTGTAATAATAATAATATATTCAAACTCGTTATTATCTCATCGTCAATCACATCATTATTATAATACCTTGTTTTTAATAGGGCTGCTTCCCACCACCTCCTCCATCACCCACCATACCAAGTAACACAACAACGTCAGTAGCAGCGTGATGATGTCACGCCACTCACGTCACGTTCAAGCTGCCAGCGAAGATGCTCTCGTTTGTACCTGCGGATTGTGACATTATCCACAATATCGGGTTTTTTTGGGCGTTAGATCACGTAAATAGTAATGCGTCAAAATTCGATTTGGAGCTTTCGTGCCTGCAGGAATTACTCTGCGGTTCAATCGGTAAAGTCACGTAGAATGAAAAATCAATTAAATGAAAGCATACGACGTTTCGATTTCAACACGAGCAATCGTCATCAGGTACGAATGAATGAGAAAACAAAAGCTAGTAAACTTATAAAGATAATGCAATACAACACAGAAAGTCGGCTAACATAACAGTCAACACCCTACCTGGTTGATTACGTTCTTCCAATGACACAGAGACACACACAAAGAGAGAGACACACACACATAGGCACTCTGTGTGAGTCTCTCGCAGCTTGTGTGTCTGTCTGTGTGTCTCCGTGTCTGTGTTTCGTCTCTTTCTCAAATTTAGCAATCTGCACATTTTGTTTACGTGACAAACTGCTCACTAAGTGGCGGTGTTGGGTGGTGGCGGGTTTAACGACACATTAATATATTTACGCGATAGAACCCAGCAACCTCTATTATGGATAACATTGGTCACGTAAGCCTACTACGTGTTAAACAGCTATTTATATTGTTCGTTTGATGCACACACGCACACGCGCGGGTGAATAAATGTGTAATTGTAACGCGTCTATTGGTGGTTTGCGCGTGTCGCCGTGTGTCTGTGTGCGCGCGTGGTGGGGAGCGGTGGCGCAGTGGTTAAGCGCGCCGCGCTACGCATCCGGCGATCGCGAGTTCCGTTTCCCGCTCACGGCTACCAACACCGTCGATGATTAATTATCTGAAACCCCTACCCCCCCACCCACCTCGAGTTGACTTAACCTCAAATGAGCACATGCCTGGTGGATTGTTGCAAAACCATCGCCAATGTTGAGACGAAGACAGCCTGGGCGAGGTGCTGGCCACCCACCCCCTCGTGTGCCGCGGATGCCTTCACTTGCCCCCAAAATGTCTGTTTCAGGCTATGAAGGTGTGTCTTTATCTTCGTGTGTGTGTGTCTGTCCCTGCTTTGACTCGTGTCCCCACGTGGCACGCAGTACGCGTGAGAGGACGTCACGGTGCCGAGACGAAAACGCAACGTTGCCTCCACGTCGCGGTGAAGTAAGGAGGATTAGGCGTGGTTGGTACGAGCCGGCCAGACACATTCATTCTTAATCATCATTCCGATCATTTATGCGATTTACGGACGCAATAAATGTGATAAGCAGAGGTTTATTCTATAGAAAAAAACACGCCGCGGCTCTTGAATTAGTACCTTCTCGTAAGGGACTTCACCAAATATTTGTAATATATACATTTGCCAGAAGAATGCAACTATTGACAACCCAGCATGCCACGTGCCCCAGACGCATGCTACGGCCAAGACAAACGAGAAAGATCCCCCGTATGGCTTAGAAGGGTTGCTGCGGGGACTGCTGGTAGCGAGCACATATGAAGGCCAACACGACGGCACTAGGGGAACGATGGATACGGTCAGATCCCGGCCGCCTTTGTTTCCCCAATGCTGATGTTTATATACCACCGCACCAGGTGCTCGGTTAAGACCGAATTCCGCCCAGGGTGCCTGATCAGATATTCGCCGCCGATGTTGGCTGCGTTTGAGTGTGGGGATCGAACTCAGGTGGTCCGCATGGCGTGTGTAGTGCTACACTAACGCTGCCACAGACACGCGCACTCAATTTAAATGAACTATGTATAGAGATAGACGGCGTGGATCGGTTGGAGACTGGGCTTATGGAGTCGCTCTATATCACACAGACAAATGTCTCCCCCGCCTCGCACGTGTAGCCTTAACAGACTGTCGGGGCAAGTGCCGTTTGCGAGTAGCACCTGTGGAAGCCGGCACGACACATCGAAGCGGTGGGTGGCCAGCATCACGCCCGGCCGCCGTTGTCTCCGCAATGGAGATGTTTACACACCGCGCCAGGTACTCAATTGAGGCCGAGTCGACCTAGGGGAGGTCCAGGACCGGTTCAGATAATCGTCACCGGGAATCGAAGCAAGGTATCCGGTTCGCAGCGCAGCGCGCAAACCGCCACACTACCGCTTCTCGTTGCAGTATGTCACAAAAAGACAACGACCCCCCATAGAGCCTCAGCAGACTGTTGGGCCAAGTGCTTTTAGTGAGCACCTATACCACACACACATACACACACACATCCATACCATACATCGACATCGCTGAAAAGAAAGGGTCAGGGCAAGACGCAAGCCATATATATCGAGGGTGATGTATAGCACGGAGGCAGGGAGACAGGGGAGGTATAGGGCGAATCAATGTGATCGATGCGGGCAGGGATTGTTCCAAGGTCACAATGACCACTCCACGACCACCCCCTGTCCGCGGAGAGAGTGGGGGGGGGGGGGGGGGGGGGGTCCTCCGGTCTTTTCCTCCACAATTAGAATCCAACAGCACGCGGTTTTTGTTCAAGAATTTGGCTGCTCTAAATTTCCACACGATGAGAATCCACTGCCTGTGAACTATCATTCGTGAGAGCCAGGTCGCTCCTGAACAGAAATAGGCATGCGATAGCTCAGCGGGCCTTAATAAAAAAACACAAAAAGTTAGTTTAGTACCTCCGCTGTGTCACGTGACTTCGACCGATCGTTTTCAGAAGATTGCTTCTGTTAAGAAAGAAAAACGCTCTCTATAGCTCAGTTGGCCCTTTGCCTGGTAAAGTACAAAATAGTTTTTTTTTGTATAGTTTAGTTTACGCCCGCGAGTAATGAATGGCGTCGCTGTGCGTGACACGCGCGGGCGGCCCGGTCCTAAAGCTAAACACGGCCATACCTCACGTGGCACGCTGGATGAGTCCGAGGGGGGTGGGGTGGGGTTGGTGGATCACGCAGACGTGTCAGAGATGTTGGTTATCACCGCGGGTGGAGGTCTATGAAACGTATTGGATACGGTACGCGCAGCCTTCTTTGCATATGCAGGTTCAAGGATATCAGCGATTTATTTGGCTTTTCCGTGCGGCACTTTTGTTTTTTTTTCGTTTCGTTGCGTCCCCGCCCCCCGCCCGCCCCCCTCCCCTCCCCTCGGTAGAGGTTCGCGGTTCGTATCAGGCCGGCCGCCCTGGCGAATGCACCGCGGCTGTGGCAACCGTCAAACCCTCCGCGCCGTCTGCAACAAAGCAAACGGACGTTCATATGTCCCCACGCATTTTGTAAAACGTACCGCCCGCTCATTGCTCCATGATGACCGTCGCCGCCTACCGGCAGACGTCATCCCCGTTCTCAGGCCACGGGTGCCGAGTTATCACCCTCGTGCCGCCCAGGGACAGCTGCCGCTTGGGGGTGGGGGCGGAGATGGGTTGGTGCCCTGTTAGAATTGCGTTGACGCGAGATGCGCGATCGATCGTCGAGAGACCGCCCAGGCAGAAGCAAGGTGGTGGTGGTGGTGGTGGTCGTGCCACGAATTAAATAAAAACCACAGCGTCGCATCGGTCCTGGAGCATTCAAAGCTTGCCGAGCTCGAAGTCGGCCAGTAGATGGCAGTAGGGCAAGTGGGTTGTCGACTTATCTGTACCGATTATCTCCCTCCGATGTCTGGACTATTGGTTGTTTGTTTGTTTGTTCATCTGTTTAGCCCAATAAATAAATAAAGCAGCCAAAAATATATTGGTAAAGTATCCTCCATTCGCTTTGGTTCTTTCGGTAAAGTCACGTCGGTATAAAATACAATAAATCGCTCCATTGTACAACGCTCATGAAGACGAGCGTGGAGTGTCAGCGATTCTTTCTTTTGAACAATAACAAAGATCCCCCGTGTAGCCCGAAATAGTACTGTTGAGGCAAGTGCTTATTAGCGAGCACCTATGAAGGGTCGGCACGCGGCACACGAGGGTGTGGGTGGCCCCAGCACCACGCCCGGCCGCCTTTGTCTTCCTAGCGGCAATGTTTACACACCGCAGCAGAAACTACTTTGAGGTTGAGTCGACTTAGGGGAGGCCCAGAACCGTTTCAGAGAATCGTCACTGCATATCGTAGCGCCCTAACCGCACCAATCCCCCCCACACATACAAAGACAAAGATCTCCCATGTAGCCTTTAACAGACTGTTGGGGCAAGTGCTGCTGAATGCCACGTATATACACACACGCACACTCGCACCCAACGAATAGCCGAAGCAGATCGCGAGAGCAGAGAAGTTCAGACACCGGCGACGATTGATGTCCTTCCGCCGGCACCTCCGATTGTCACGGTTGGCTACGTATGGTGCGAAAGAAGTTCAACACGCACGGCCCGACACCACCACCACCACAAACACGAATTCCGAGCGGCGCTCTGTGCGGCGTGATTGCCCGTTGTCTCTTTTAGTGCGCACGTGTCTGTGTGTCTGCGTGTGCGCGCGTGTGTCTGTGTGTGTCTGTGTGTGTCTGCGTCTGTATGTGTCTGCGTGTGTCTGTGTGTGTCTGCGTGTGTCTGCGTGTGCGCGCGTGTGTCTGCGTGTGTGTCTGTGTGTGTGTCTGCGTCTGTATGTGTCTGCGTGTGTCTGTGTGTGTCTGCATGTGCGCGCGTGTGTCTGCGCGTGTGTCCGTGTGTGTCTGCGTGTGCGCGCGTGTGTTTTACGCGCACGTGTGTGTGTGTGTCTCTCTCTCTGGGTGTGTGTGTGTCTGTTTGTCTGCGTGTGTAAAACCGCCGGCTATTCGAAAGGGAAATTGGAGGGCGGCAGTCGAGGAGGTCTTTCTTGCCGCGGGGGAGTTGCTGCCTGTGGCCGTTCTTTGATGGAGGTTTATTTTTTTTATTTTTTGGGGGGGGTTCCACCCGGCAATTTGGCCCCTTGTCTAGACATCGTCGTAAAGCGCGCGCGGGGTTTGTCTGCTGCCACTTCCGCGAGCCTCCCCTTCACGCCTTTGTTTGGAGGCGACCATCTCTGGGGCGGGGGGTGGCGCTTTTTTTATGACCGCAGCTTTCGTGTCGCTCGGGCTGAACACCTCTCGTGGCGCGCGCGTCACGGCGCAGTGCACACACAGAGAGGGGAGAGAGGGGAGAGAGCCTCCGGGCCAGAGGGCTCAATAAAGACGCAGAAACTTGAGCTGTGGACGAGAAAACACGGGGGGGTGGGGAGGGGGGGGAGGAGGTAGTCCCTCCCCTTGAGCCCCCCTCCACCCTCAATAATTAATTCAACTTCCATGACATTCCGGCAGTACTGGAAGAGGGGGGGGGGGGTGTCAAGAACAGCAGACACGTAGACACGTACGCGTGGATGATTCGGCCACACTGTTTGGATTTTCTTCGCAATGATTACTGCTAGTGGTGTGTGTTGGCTGCTGTTGTTGTTGTTGTTTATGGGGCAAGCTTGTACCGCCAAATGCTACCCCGTATACACACGGGGTAACGCGATCGTGAATTAATATGGGCACAGCGCGAGAGATTATTCCTGGAGGTGTCAGCTGCCTTAAATGCTGCACACAAAGGTTCCCGCCGCCGCCGTTGTTGTTGTTGTGTTTGGCCGTGCAAACTTTCCCACCCATCTGAGAGAAGAAAATAAGGAGAGAGACGAACTCGAAATTCGTTGCGCGTGAGACTCATCATAGTCGCGACTTCGCTCGGAAAACGTCAATGAACGTCGGGAATCTGAAGAAATTTTTTTTTAAAAATAAATATAAAAAAAGCAAAACGCGAATCGTCAGCAGCAGCCACAGCGGTTTGTTTGTGTTTACCGTCTTTGAACTTCGCCGTCAAGGTCACCACCTTTGACCTCTGACGTCAGGAGTGAGTGAGCGGGGAAGGAAGCTGGTGGTGGTGCCATTACGCGCGCTCCTCCTCCTCCCTCCTCGTGGTTCCGCCAGCGCCCTCGCTCAAACTCCTCCCACTCCCTTCTCCCACCCCACCACCACCCCTTCCCCCTACCCAAAGACAAAGGTCCCCCCGTATAGCCTTTAACAGACCGTTGGGGCAAGTGCTGTTTTGCTGCGAGCACCTGTGAAGGGTCGGCCCCGGCACACGAGAGGGTCTGGGTGGCCAACACCACGCCCGGCCGCCTTTGTCACCCCAGTGGCGATGTTTATACATCGCAGCGGGTAATGACATTGAGGCTGAGTCGACCTCGGTAAGGGCCTAGGTGTTGGCCGCGCGCTGGAATCGAACTCGTGTCTCTGGGCTCGTAGGGCAGCGCGCTGACCACTGGACCCACCGCTCCCCATCACTCTACCCCATCCACCAACCCCACCCACCTCGTTGCTATTCCATTGAAATCTCATCATTCTGTGATTCTTCCGGAATCACTTTCAACTGAGCTGCGTTGAGCCGAGACTGAGATGAGAGACGCATCATCGATTCATTGATCCACATCTGGGCTCATCGAGGGGCGGAGGCAGAAAGGGGGTGAGTCGGGAGGGGTGGGATCTATCTTGTGGCGGCGAGGGGGGGGGGGTCCTTCAGAGACGACATTGAATTTGTAGTCTCCGAACATTCGTCGGCTCTGCATGTGGAGGGGTTTTTAAGTCCCAACCTGCCGTTATTGTTTGGGGTCCCCGTCTCCAGCGCGCGTTCGTTCCCGCCGTGAATTGGACAAGGGAGGAGGACGAGGAGGAGGGAAGCGACATTACAGATACCATCCGTTACTTTCACGGATTAGTATTTTACAACAACAAAAAACGCCGTATCCCGTGGGAACCGAGAGGGCAGAAAAATCTACGCGTTGAGCCGAACACGCTAGAAGCGTTGTGAGATGGCACAAAGGACACAGACACACGCACGTATAACGATATCACCATGCATAGGTAAGTAACAATGCATGCTATGCTGTACGTTACTTTGCGGACCTTGTATGTACACGGTAATATTTTTTTAATCTCAATTCGTGCAACGGTTGTGACTCGCATCTATTACAACTGTAATCGTGCTTGCTGTTGGGTTCTTTCGGTAAAGTCACGTGGGTATTTATTTTATACCCACGTGACTTTACAAAGAGTATGGATTCCTGCAGTCACGAAAGCTTCAAATCCAGATTGTAATCGTGCTGTTTGTTGCTGGCCGTTTGGCCTTTTGGGGGGTTGGGGTGGGGGCATCCTGTTTCATGCGTGTGCTCAGAGCAACCGTGATTTTTAAATATCTAATTCAATAAATAAAAAGCAATCGTTGATAGTTATTTTCGGTCGAGCGGGGCTGCTTCTAAGTGATTGGAATTGACCGTCATTTGGTTAATAATTATAATAATAATATCTGAATCTCTATACAAATAGATGGCCTTTAAAATCAGTAATCTTACAGAGCACGAAAAGTTAAGGCAATCATAGCTGGACCGGGCAAGGCCACCAGCACCACCGCGCGAGATTAGCAGAGGCTCGCTTTCACAAACATAGGCCCGCAAAGACAAATACCCCCCGTGTAGCCTCGGCAAACTTTTGGGGCAAGTGCTGGTAGCGAGTAGCACCCACGACAGCCGGCACGGCACACGATGGGGTGGGTGACCAGCACCGCGCCCGGCCGCCTTTGTCTCCCGAGCGGCGATGTTTCCACAGCCACACCGGGAGTACTCATTCGAGGCCGAGTCGGCATCGGGGGAGAGTCGGGACCCGCTTCAGAGACCCCCCCCCCCCACAACGGGGGACCGGTTCAAGATTATTCGTTGGCGACGTTGACCGTGAGCGGGAATCGAACTCTGGTGGGCGGGGTTCGTAACGCAGCACGTGAACCGCTCCACCACCGCTCCACCATCGCTCCACCATCGCTCCAACACCGCTCCACCACCGCTCCACCACCGCTCCACCACCGCTCCCAACACCGCTCCCAACACCGCTCCACCACCGCTCCACCACCGCTCCACCACCGCTCCACCACCGCTCCAACACCGCTCCCAACACCGCTCCAACACCGCTCCAACATCGCTGCAACACCGCTCCAACACCGCTCCAACACCGCTCCAACACAGCTCCAACACCGCTCCAACACCGCTCCAACACCGCTCCAACACCGCTCCAACACCGCTCCAACACCGCTCCAACACCGCTCCAACACCGCTCCACCACCGCTCCAACACCGCTCCAACACCGCTCCCAACACCGCTCCAACACCGCTCCAACACCGCTCCAACACCGCTCCAACACCGCTCCCAACACCGCTCCAACACCGCTCCACCACCGCTCCACCACAGCTCCCAACACCGCTCCACCACCGCTCCAACACCGCTCCCAACACCGCTCCCAACACCGCTCCAACACCGCTCCACCACCGCTCCACCACCGCTCCACCACCGCTCCCACCACCGCTCCAACACCGCTCCAACACCGCTCCAACACCGCTCCACCACCGCTCCACACACGCACACAGACATCGCGCACTCTGAGAATGCGATCGCGCATCGGGCGCACACGCTATGCATGCACCACGTCAATTCGTACCGAATAAATACCGCGCGTTATGTTTTTTTTTTTCCAAAGCGAAATAATTTAAAGGCTTTGGGGGGAAAACAATTTTCTACAGTACTTGTTGCTTGGATGGCCTATATTGGTCAAAATGTTACTTTTTAAAAAGGCGCGTGTGTACTCTATTAACTATCCAAATTGTACTGTTGTTTTGTATTGTGTAACTATATATATACTTTTGATTTAAAGCTTTCGTGACTGCAGTAATTCATATTCTTAGCTCTTTCGGTAAAGTCACGTTGTTTCCCTTCAACGTGACTTTACCGAAAGAGCTAAGAATATATATACACTGTTTATATAAAGAGAATATATCATAAATTTAAATATTATGTATTTCATACGTTGTAAAATAATATACATGATTTCATAAGCGTTCTGCGAAGGCAGTACAGATGTCATTGTATTTACATAAATGTCTACATACCATGGAATACAATAAGATCATGAACGTTTTACAATTATAAATGCTGTATAAATCATACGCGCGAGCCGTTAATTGGATGCGATAAATCGGTACACGTGTGTAGCGGGAGTACAAATCGCATATCGATGCACAAAGGGATGTGTGTACCAGATTCAAACTAAATGTAACATTTTTTTTTAATTTTACCAAATAATGCCCTTTGAGATATATAGCTATATTTTTTTCAGAAGCGACCTGGATATCACGAATGAGAGCTCAACGAAGTGGCTTATCACGTGGAATGATTGAAAAGTGGCCAAATAGTATGAACGCGCGTGATGTTGATTCTAAATGTGGAGGGAAAAAGCGGAGGACCTGGAGGAGAATCCACAAGGAGGGAGAGACACGAAAGATCCAGCTACACAGCCGTCAGGGTCGCGATCGAACCCACGACCTCCTGTATACCAGTCGAGGTAGTTCACATCTCCTAGCCACCAGGCGCACGGGGCCTACGTACCTACAAAAGAGGTATTGCAAAGAACGCCGTGATTAAATACATGTATATTATTTGAACATTGCTGTTCGTGGACGTGAACCATGAACGACGGCTCGCATGCGTTTCGATTATTTGGCTGCGATAGATGTCCACATGAGGAGCCACTCTGCCGAGCTGTAAATTGTCGCCCAGTCGGCCTCTGAAAGACAACTAATAGCTCATTGGGCTTTACCTGGTACAATGAAAAAGATAGTTTCGTTTTCGTTTATTTATTGTCGGGTTTTTTTTGCATTGTTTGTTATTGTAATTTGCTGACCCGCCCCGTTCTGGACGTCTGTGAAAAAAAAAGAGATTCATAGCGCATCGGATTTCTCCAGGATACGTGAAGATTGTGATTCTGAAAGATTGTGATTCTGTATCCGTGCGTGCGTGTTCCTGTATGCACCCCGCGACCCGAGTTCGATTCCCTCTCACGGCCAACATCGGTGACGAATATCTGAACCTGTCCTGGGCCTCTCCCCTAGGTCGACTCAGCCTTTAAAACGAGTACCTGGTGCGGTGTGGAAACAGCAACACTGCGGCGGGGGGGGGGAGACAAAGGCGGCCGGGCGTGGTGTTGTCACCCACCCCTTCGTGTGTCGTGTCGGCCTACACGTATAGGTGCTCGCTAACAACACTCGTCCCAAAAGGCTGTTGAAGGCGATAGGGAGGAGATCTTGTCTATGCACGTATGTACGTGATCATCCATGTATGATGTTAGGATGTACATACTGTGCATGCATCCCAAAACTTAAACATCCTGTACGGCTATTTCTGGAGAAACTGATCGGATAAAATGATTAACAGGTCAAACCTGCGAAAAATAACTTTTAGTAAATAAACCGTCACTGTTTTTATTTGGTGATGCTGTAAAACAACGTTATGAACAGAGAAACGTATTATATATCCATTCTTCGTGTACCCCGTGGTAAATATATGTATACACACACATGACCGTCTCCAGCTCTTATCCACTCTATCGGCCTCTCCGGCCTTCCCTTTGTGCCGTGTAGAAGGACCATGGCCCGGAACGTCGCTTGCTCTATATTTGTCTTCATAAGGTTTTTTTTGTTCTTGATATCTGTGCTTGTGTACCAACGCAGCAACAGCAGCAGCATCGCCACCAAATAATTTACCAATGTTAAGTTTGGATGTACATTGCATTGCCAATTATTATTGTTGCCAATTATTTGCCGACAAAAAACCCCATCCATTGCATCATCGGACATGTATATTTTTTTCTGTGCGATTATTTATGCGGCTATAAAGTAGGGCAATTGCCCGAAACGTTGCACATCGTAGATGTGTTTTCTTTATAAGGCCGCGGTGTAATTGACGGGATGTGTTGTTGTGCTGTTATTATTATTATTGTGCTGTTATTGTTGAATGCATGCTAAGGTTTTCAGTCGATCTGTGTGATATCACGCTAGCGATTAAGTTTGATGCAGCGGCTATAATCAATACTCATTCATTCGCGGTCTTGCGGATTTGTGCAAGTATGTAACCAACAACAGGTCATTACAGATATTAAACCAAAAAAAATATTGCGTGTGGATTCACCTACGTACATTCTGTAGGCGGGATACATTACCTCCATATAAGTTTCGTCTTTTTGGTGAACTTGTACAATTGACGAGGATTAATTCGTAAAATATGGAAACCGTATTGAACGTGAAGTGGCGGCTTATCGTCGGTGGCGAGTGGTGCTCGAGCCTCTGCCGATCTGCTCGTTCACCAATCCGCACGGACCAGCGTGGTGGCGAGGTTTGCTCAAACAAAGAAACAAACGGAGGCCCGCAACGAGCATTGACCTGGCAAAGGTCTGCTCGCCACGAGGATTGTTGGACCCGTGCTACGTGCGTATTTGTGAAACGTGTGCGCGTGTTCCTGGCTTCAAGCATCAATCGCTCGACGTTCGGCGCTCACAGTTAAAAAAATCTGGGATGAGATTTCGGAATCGGCCATGGGGTGATGGATCGAGCGAGTGTGCGCATCAGCACCGTCTTAATCAGCAGCATCATACTCATAATCAGCATCCTCACGAGATGCATCATAATTGGCAACCGAAATGCCACCCGCGCAACTTCCCCCGTGTCTCACGCAACTCACCACCCCCGTCTCACGCAACTCTCCACCGTCTCACGCAACTTTCCCAGTGTTTCACGCAACTCATCACCGTCTCACGCAATTCCCCCCGTGTCTCACGCAACTCACCACCGTCTCACGCAACTCACCACCGTCTCACGCAACTCTCCCCGTGTCTCACGCAACTCGTCTCACGCAACTCACCACCGTCTCACGCAACTCACCACCGTCTCACGCAACTCTCCCAGTGTTTCACGCAACTCATCACCGTCTCACGCAACTCCCCCCGTGTCTCACGCAACTCACCACCGTCTCACGCAACTCACCACCGTCTCACGCAACTCTCCCCGTGTCTCACGCAACTCGTCTCACGCAACTCACCACCGTCTCACGCAACTCACCACCGTCTCACGCAACTCACCACCGTCTCACGCAACTCCTCCTGTGTCTCATGCAACTCACCACCGTCTCACGCAACTCCCCCCGTGTCTCACGCAACTCACCACCGTCTCACGCAACTCACCACCGTCTCACGCAACTCAGCAGACCGTGGCACACACGGGGAGACTCACCCTGGGCCAGCATGCTCCGCGACGCGTGTGCACGTGTGTGTGTGTGTCGCATGCATTATAAACACACGTGTGTGTGTGCACGTGTGTGTGTGCACGTGTGTGTGTGCACGTGTGTGTGTGCACGTGTGTGTGTGCACGTGTGTGTGTGCACGTGTGTGTGTGCACGTGTGTGTGTGCACGTGTGTGTGTGCACGTGTGTGTGTGCACGTGTGTGTGTGCACGTGTGTGCGTGTCGCATGCATTATAAACACACGTGTGTGTGTGTGTCGCATGCATTATAAACACACGTGGCGTTACACTGATAGAATATATAGCATGGTTAATTTACATATATCTGTGTTCAACTATGAAGCTTCCAATGTCAATAATATACATGTTGATAAGAGCTAGAGTCATGCATAAGAGCGTATTATATTTCTCGTGACAATGAAGTTAGGAGCTTCGCAACGCGACACATTTCCACGATAATTTACAATCGCTTTCAATTGCTGGAAAATGTATTCATAGTCGGTGTTTGAATAAGTCGTTAAAAAAGACGCACTTATAAATGTGTTAAGTATGTAAATATGTATTTATTACGAATAAAGATGAGCAGTGTATTATTTTAGTTCGCGGATTCCATCTGGTCGAACTTATTAACGGGTTTTACAGATTGCCCTCTAACAGTAGTAGATGCGTTCCAAAAAAAGGGCGCACGAGCAGACAGTACACACACAGTGCACATACTACACATACAGTATACACCCAATACACACAGTACACACACAGTGCACAAAGTACACACACAGTACACAAAGTTTACACCCAGTGCACATACAGTATACACCCAATACACACATCACAAGGTATATTACACACACATTACATACAATACACCCAGTACATACACAGTACACTCAGTACACATACAATGTCATCCCATTCCGACTGCAAAGCCGAATCTGAGTGAATTCAAACCGCATGATACAAGCGAATTTTGCGTATAAATAGGTTAGTGCGTTAGTCGCATATACAGCGCTAAATCGCACAAAGCGAACCCACAGAGCGAGGTGGATGGACTGTTTTATACGGGGTCCCCTTTTTGAGACCGACTATGGATTTCCAATCCTCTCGCTAGCAGACACGACAGCAGGTAAGTTCTAGATTTGAAGTTTTCGTGACTGCAGGGATCCATACTCTTTGGTTCTTTCGGTAAAGTCACGTGGGTAGAAAAATAAAATAAATTAAATCACGACGTTTCTATCGCAACACAAGCAATCATCAGCAGGTGGAGAAATCACAGCAAGAAAATATTTTATTTTTTACCTACGTGACTTTACCGAAAGAACCCAAGAGTATGACTGCAGGTAAGTGGATATATTCATACATCGTAAGCTTTATTGAGCAGTTCTGTCATGCATCTTCGACTGAACTGGTTCAATGTCTGAGAAGAGTCTCGAGATAGTGTGGAGCAAATCAGTGTCGAAACTTGAAAGAAGATTATGTCAAACCTTCTTTCGCGCCGTACGGAACCAACCGTGCTATGCATTCGACGAATGTGCACAGCTTTTAGAGTATTTGGCTGCTTTAAATGTCCACGTGATGAGCCACTCCGTTGGAACTCTCATTTGAGACAGCCAGGTCGCTCATAAAAATATATATGTAGCTCAGTGAGCCATACTTGGTAAAACACTTAATGTGTTTTTAGTTTTAGTTTGTAATGTGCACAGGTGTTTTGGAGGCTACGATCACTGCTTGGCCATCCGTTGGTTGTAGACTGTTTCTCTCGCGACCAGGGCGAGGCGATTTGCCTGGAAAGAGGAGTTTGAATGAATGGATGGTATCGGGGCAATAGCCAGGGTGATGACGGAAGGGCAAATGAAGATTCTGTTGTGGAAAGAGAGAGACACACCGAGACGATCTAATATTTCCCAACGTATTTATAGCGGAAAGTCGCCAAATCCGAAAGTCAAAACAGTCCATAGATTGATCTAAAATCGTCGTGCTGTGTGGCACGACGATTTTACCCCCCTTCGGTTTTGAACGCAGTGCAGTTAAAGGAAAACCGGATTCTGAGTTAATATTTATCGCACACCTGCACGTGCACGATGCTGCTTAACCTGCATCATACCGCCGTTTGAAACGTCGCTGGATTTGCCGCTGTGACGCCATTTCTTGTCTTGATTACGCTGATTATATTCGCGACACGGATGATCCCGTTCAACCAGTTGCCCGGCTATTTTACACGGGAGATTTGTGGTGAGAGAGCAGCAGCAGCAGCATTGAAACAAAGAGGAACATCTCCCCCACCAATATTGCAGAGAGCGAGTGCACGGTCTTTAAGAAATACATTGCACGACAAACACACGTGCTTGTTTGACGGTCGTAAATGAAACAGACGCGAGTCAACAGCACTTTGCAAATATAACGTTAGACCAAGAGTCGACAGAAAATATAGGTACATGTGCAAGTAAACTCTATAATTTGGTCGAACAAAGATAAAGATCCCCCGTATAGCCTTAGCAGACCGTTGGGGCAAGTACTGTTAGCGGGTAGCACCTATGAAGGTCGACAAAGCACACGATGGGATGGGTGGCCAGGACAAAACTCCCGGCGGCCTTTGCCTCCCTCGTGGCAATGTTTACACACTGCAGCACCAGGCACTTGTTTGAGGCTGAGTCGACCTAACAGTACCCGATTTTTTTGTGAAACAAACACACGCGAATCGAAAGAGACAGTGCAAACAATGTAGGCACTATAGAGGCGCCAGAGAAAACCAAGCTAAGTACACCGCCTGTGTCAGAATCAGAATATGTATTTATACCGGAGGAATTCGATGAGCGAAACAGATATTTTCACAGACTTGTCAAGTAAGGGCATTTCAGAACGTTACAACAACAAACAATACAAAAAAAACGACAGGAGTGCAGTTTATGGAAAAGGTAAATAAATAACTTTAAAGAAAGATAATGAAACTACATTTTTTTTGTTTTACCTTACCAGATAAAACCCACTGGAGGTATTAACTCATTTTTCAGAAGCGACCTAGCTAGCAAAAATTACAGCTCAGCAGAGTGGCTTATCATCGCGTGTACATTTATAGCGGAACAAAAAAAAGAATCCGAGTCTGCATTCTCCAAAGTCTACGTGAGTCTCTGTGACCTCGCGAACGCGTTGCTTCGATAGCGAGCGGGCCACCTCGCTTGGCAAAGTTCCGATTCGCCCACGTTGCCCGCGCGATTTAACGATCTAAATAACTAAATATTTTTTGCCGAGATTTTTTTCACTCCCAGGCACAGGGCCCTTCACTGAGAGAAGATTCTCATGGAGGCGAGTGAGCTCTGAGTACGACGTTACTTGATTGATATTGATCATGATAATAGTTGCATCATCTCCTCGGTCGATATGCCATTATCGATTTTACCGATTGTCGTAGTCATTGTGCCCTCTGTATTCGCGAGGGACACGTTCCGGAGATGCTCGTGAATAGCAAATGTCGTGAATAGAAAATTTCACGAATAATTATATTGGCCCACGAAAACCTATCTTTTTAATGAATTACCTGAAATAAATACGGAAATAAGCTATTAAATGCATAGTCATGATCATAACACAAAAATGGTAAGTACAAATACGCATTCAATATAAATATTAAAGTATCTCATCACTTTCTCTCTCTCTCTCTATGCAACCGTGTACAGTTTCAGATACGATTCGCGGATGGCCGAAATCGCGGACAGCAAGTTCGAGAATAACGAGGGGAAACGTATAATCATTATTATTGTTGTTGCATTACAGTTCATTGTAAACCCGCACGCCCATACACCAGAAACATTTCCCTTTAACCGCCCCATGTTAATTTTAAAATAAAATGAATAAAAACAGACTGTGTAGCCTATATATGTAACAAATATAAATGCAATTTCAATGATCACCAGACCACCACCCCATCAAAGACTTGTAGATTTTGATTTAAAGCTTTCGTGACTGCAGGGCTTCATATTCTTGGTTCTTTCGGTAAAGTCACCACGTAGAAGGGAAAAAATATATATTTTTTATATTTTATTGTTTCCCTTCTACGTGACTTTACCGAAAGAACCAATCACACTTGTAGATTTGTTGTATGCATTTATTTCAAACCAACAATAGCACACGCGAGACGAGCGGAGGAAAAGGCTGGAATGATCACGAACGCTTGAGTCAGTAGGACATCGCCACTGATTGGCCACACAGCCGCGACGTGCTGTGACCTCACATCCGCTCTGTGACCACACAGCCACTGTGCGACCACGCTTGCTGTTGCCACTGTCGTGAGTGCACGCGGTCACCGCAAGAGGGCGCGATTTTAAACCCAACGCGCGGCCTTTCTCATTCAAGGTCACGTTAATCTCCAAGGTTGCGGCGCTAGCACCGCCACCGTTGTTTCGCCTTCCACCGTATCATCGTCCGGTAATTAAATAATAAACAACAAACACGCTACTATTAGCAGGCGACAATGTTTGGTCCCGTGAACCTTCATCGATGATATACGGTCGAGCAATCACAGCCGTTAATTATCTCAAACTAACAACAACAACAACACACGTGCCGATATTTTTGCTTGTCAAGTAGGATTTAAATTAAAAGTCTAGTTCAATCGAGGGTACCCGTTGTGCCGAAATGGCAGGGACAGTTCTGCAGATGGTTTTTGTTTTGTTTTTTAAGAACTCCCCCACTTCCCTCCCCCAGTACCCTCACTGCTCCCCCGTGAAGCTCGGCCAAGGAGACATCGTGTCACGCGCGATGAGTGCCCGACCTGCCAGTGCTCGCACGCCTCTGCGATGATTTGCGCGTGGGCAGAGCCGTCTGAGGAAGGGGGCGCAGGGGGGGGGGCTCTGGAGAACACGGGCAGCAGTTAATAATAATGTTTTATCATCTCTACACTTCGCACTTCAAATATACACGGGGAGAGAGAGCGTTTGTGTGTGTGTGTGTGAGAGAGACGGGGAGAGAAAGAAGCCTTACTCCGCATGAGCGAATCGCGCGGTTTCTCCACGATAATCGTCACAATATTTGTTGATGCTGGAGGAATCCGATGAGCCGTGAAGTTAATTTTACACTTAAAATTTTCGTTTCTGTAGGAATTCACATTCTTTGGTTCTTTCGGTAAAGTCACGTAGATAGATGGAAAAGATAAAAAGTGAAAACAAATACCACGACGTTTAGATCGCAACACAAGCAGTCGTCATCAGGAAAAAGGGGGTTATCCTCTAAAGGCAAACTGTTGCCTTTATTTTGTATTTATTTTGTTCTACTTATCTACGTGACTTTACCGAAAGAACCAAAGAATATGAGCTATGAAGTATTTTTTTTGTCACACATGTCCAGTAAATAGGACGGTCAGAACGTTACAACAACAAACGACACAAAAGCACGATAGAAGTGGACATTACAGGAAAGATGAAACACATTTTACTTTCAACAATATATACAAAATAATGCCAAACTATTTGTTTTTGTATCTTACCAGGTAATGCTCGCCGAGGGATTATTTTTCAGAAGCGACCTGGTCGCAAATGATAGCTCAACAAAGTGGCTCATCGTCTTTTCTAGATTTAAAGCTTTCGTGACTGCTATGCTCCATAATCTTTGGTTCTATTGGGTAAAGTCACGTAGGTAAAAAATAAAATAACAAAAATCACGACGTTTTCACTCCAGCGCAGTCCTCCAGACCAGTCTCGTCCCTTCACCTGATGAAGGCCGCTTGTGTTGTGGCCGAAAAAATGTGAAAATGTGATCATAATAATAAGTCTAAAATAATCTAAGGGCACGTTTTTCAACTTTGGCTGTCGACGATCAAGCTAGCGGTCAACACCTCCCCGCCACTACACTTGATGACACCGGACATCGATATTCCCCAATTAATCTGTTGTCGAAAGCGGCCTCCCAATTGTCGTCGGATATTTGGCGAATTCCGTCCGCGTGCCGAAGTCTCTCTCTGCCCAACGGGAATGTGGACAATTTCCCGTGGCTGTGAGGTTTTGGTCGTTGTTATTGTTGTTGCCCGTTTCGTCAATATACGAATCTGTATCACGTTGTACGGGTTTGCCTCGCTTTATGTGGTAGATGCGTTCCAAAAAAAAAGGAGGGAGGGGTGGGGGTCCTACAAAGCGAAATCGCGTCACGTAGACGGCACAATCGACACAATCTACAAAGCGGAACCGCAGGTGGAGACACTTGCCTGCCGAGTAGCGAACACGGTACACGCGCAGTGTACACTCAGCACAAGGGCAGTACATGCGCAGTACACGCGCAGTACACGGGCAGTACACACACACAATGTTGTCCCACGTCCGACCGGTAGAAATAGGTTCGCCGCGTTCACGCGAAATCGCACGAACCGAACTTCGCAAATAGCGAGGGAAACCTGGTGACTCGTATCGCTGCAGAACGAGTATATTGTGGCCACGCAAACCCAAACTATGGACCGTACGAAAGAGCCACACGGACACGTTGAGATACACACGGACCCAGAGACACGTAGAGATACATAGAGACACACAGAGACACATTAAAGACAAGCCACAGTAGTGGGATTGTGGCCACGCAAACACAATCCGTAGACCCATGAAGTGAACCACTGTGGTCCGCGCTCCTTCAACGGAGGAGGAGGAGGAACGGCAAACACGACGCGAACTCCCTCTTCTCTGTTGAAGCCCTCTCGTTGTGGCCAACAGCAGACCTCGGCATTGAGCTTCTGAGCCTTCTTGCTGTACTGCCACCATGCGCAACAACAGAATGGCTTCGTCTCGGGGTGGGTGGGGGAGGGGGGGGAGTGTAGCGAACGTTGCGTGCAAGTTGAACACACGCGTGCCGTGTGTCTGCGGGTATATTTCTGTTGCGCGTGGTTATTTTTTTACTGCGTTGGGACACCTCAAGTATTCAATGCGTGTCACTAATTTGATCACGGATATACATTCAGCCAAATGAAACAATATATATACACACACACACATATACTGCATATATAATACATTAGGAGGAGCGGTGGCGCAGTGATTAGCACGCTTTATGAATCGTTGTTGGGGGTTCACCTTAACACGTAGGGTTTCGCGACCAATATTATTCATAATAAAAGGTTTTTGGGTTAGATCGCGTTATTTATAAATGTGTCGTAACCCTCCACCACCCGACACGGCCAATCAGCAAAAAAGTGTCACGTTGACAAAAGACAAATAATTCACCACTTTAGCCCACCGGTGTATTGAAGAGTGAATCCACAACATTTACAGTTTGAGTACGACATTTCGCTGGTAATTACATCCAGCATCACCGGTGGGCTAAAGTAGTGAATTATTTGTCTTTTGTCAACGTGACACTTTTTTGCTGATTGGCCGTGTCGGGTGGTGGAGAGTTACGACACATTTATAAATAACGCGATCTAACCCAAAAACCTTTATTATGGGGTTCACCTTCACCAACCAGCACTAGCTAGCGTGGTGAAGTATGGTTAAACAAATCCCCACCCCCCTTAATCACGACTGACACGGAGAGGGAGATAGTCGTCATTCAGCAGTGGAGTAAGTAAAACAAAGACAAAATCCCCCGTATAACCTTAACAGACTGTAGGGGCAAGTGCTATTCGCGAGCACCTATGAAGAGCGCCACGGCACACGAGGGGGTGGGTGGCCAACACCGCGCCCGCCCGCCTTTGTCTCCCCAGTGGCGATGTTCACACATCGCACCAGGTACTCATTTGAGGTTGAGTCGACCTAGTGGAGACCCAGAACTGATTCACCGTCACGGGTGTTGGCCGAGCGGGAATGGAACCCAGGTTGGCCAGGTTCGTAGCGCAGCGTAGTGCTAAACCACTACGCAACCACTCCCTCGGTAAGTCAAACGTATCACCCAAACACACAACAACTCTATTCTATACCGCACGCTGTGTTAATTAAATATGGCACGCTAACTGTATATCACTGTCGTCGCAATCACGCATTATGTATATTGTACCAACTAATATTCACACTTACTTAGCATTGTGTAAACGCGCATCCTAGATCGTATTTTATCGTACGATGGATAGCATCCGTTATTGCGAACGAAGCAGTCCACGAATATTCACAACGATCATCTGAAACAACAGCGACCCAAAAAAAAATAATCCACCGCTTCCTTACATTCATTGAAAAATTGTCATTATTATAATTGTTGTTATTACAAATTGACCCGTTTAGCAACACCGCCATTCGGTATTATTGCGTCGCAACGGGGCGCCACGGATCTTGGTCGGGTTCGACGCTCTGGTTGTATGCCGGCTAAGCCACGGCGGGTCTTGTTGTATCTTGCCGTCACGTGCGGTGAAAAAGAGCGTCGCAACTCATAGGATTCTTCCACGATAAGTAAAGCTTCTGATTCTGACATTATTGCCGCCATCATTATTATTATTATTGTCATTGACTGGGTACAAACCGGGCAAACGTCTGAGCGCAAGTCGGACGCCTCTATTGATTCAAGATCTGTGCGGGCAGCGGTCAAGTCGACCGTTCTCTTAACTCTGCCAGCTTAGTGGATCTCTCTGCGGTCTCCATCCGTCCGTCCATCAGTGCCGCGGCACAACAGCAGCAGCAGCAGCAGCAGCATCAGCGTCTTCTTTGGCGTGGCATTTGTGGGGGACTGCCACAAATGACAAAATTGACGTCGAGATTTGATATTCCCCATTCGACTGCTTCCGGAGAGACGAGCCGCCGAGCGATCCGCAGTCGTTGGCGAAGCGTGTCACGGTCTGAGCTGTCGTAGCCACCCACAGTCGCGACGTGGACATCTCGTTCATTTTCAATCCGTGGAGAAAGTGTCCCCGCATCTTCCACGGGAGTGTCCGCATCCGATTCAAGGAGGCAAGCGGCGAATTACGATGGTGCCAGGGACTGCTTTGACGCACAGCCGCAATGTTTAAGATTAAAGAGTCATCTCTTTAGAACTGCTGGCCGTTGTTGTTGTTGTTGTGGTGTTTAGTTTGTTCTCCACCCCCGCACAACTCTGACTAGCACGGTTGACTACGTACGGTGCGAAGGAAGTTCAACGTACATACGTACATTAAAGTGGCAGCAAAATTGGAGAGAATGTGGGGGGAGAGGGTAGAAATGTTTCGTGAGATCTGGGGGCTCCACATTCTAACCACAAGACAAAGATTCTCCCGATAATCATAATTATTTCATCAAGCGCTGTACAGGACACAGCAGCAGACACTCAGAATAAACAACAATGTTATGAATACATTTTTAGAATAATTTACTAAATGGATTAAAAGTTTAATTAGCGGAAACGTATTCTTTGGGTCTTTCGGTAAAAGTCACGTAGATAGTTTCAAAGAAAATAACAAACCTATCTACGTGACTTTACCGAAAGACCTAAAGAATATGAATTCCTGCAGTCACGAAAGCTTCAAGTGAAGATTTAGCGGAAACGCAAACATATGTTTGAAGGCGCATTTTAAACATGTCCACGGACTCAGAAAGCCGTGATACCTCGTCAAAGATCGTTCCATAGCCTGGGGGCTACATGGGAAAAATCCCGGTCACCCATAGACCGACACCTCGACCTGGGAATGCAGAGAAGTTCTGCATCCCCACATCTTAGTAACCTGGAGGGGATACGTGGATGCAAGCGTGTCAACGATGTAGGCTGGGCAAAGATCGTTCACTGCTTTCGTAGGCTAACAACAGCCTTCACAGACTGTCGGGGGCGAGTGTTGTTAGCGAGCACCTACGACAAAGACACACACAGCATCAGGAACATTCGGAAATTCGTGATGTAATTCGAATGTAAATATATATTTAATATAATGTATGCATTAATTCTCCCAGCACTGCGCTATTGTCGCGCGAATAATCACGAAAAATGTGCCGGCGATAATTGCTGCGATTTAAATGACTGTGCGTCTGCGTTACCCCCCCCCCCCCTCCTCCCCCAGTTAATATAGCGTGAGCTGTTTGTGGAATTATAAATATTATAATACTAGTAATGTCTTAACGGTAATATAATCTACAACGTGATTTTTTTTCCCGCTACAAGTAAAAAAAAGGCCGGCTGGTGCGTTATAATCGCCACGTGTCTCACACGACATTATGTTTTTCGGAGCGGTGTATTATTTATGAATGCTATGTTTGTAATTAACGTATTAATTTTTCATTGATTAATTGTTTTTTGGGAGGGGGGGGGGAGAGCGGTGGTGTGTTGACTGGAGGCGGACACGCGTGTGGAATCTCGTGACAAATAACACCCTTCAAATCGTGTTAATAATGCACTCGGGCCGTTTCGTATAGAGTGTTGTCTGCGAATAGGGTTAGGTTGGATTGCGTAGGTGTGTGTGTGTCGACTCGGCCTCAAATGAGTACCTGGTGCGGTGTGTAAACATCGCCACTGGGGAGACAAAGGCGGTCGGGCGTGGTGCTGGCCACCCACCTTCTTCGTGTACCGTTCCCGCCTTCATTAGGTGCTCGCTAACAGCACTTGCACCTACAGTCTGTTAAGGCTACACGGGGGATCTTTGTATTTTGTGTGCCCGCAAACCTAACATGGTGCGCGGGTATAACAAGATACGCCGATTAAATATTGAGCCATACGGTATATACATATTAAGCAAATCGTCTTGGCGGGCATAATATACAACATCACTACTCTGGAGAGCTCCTCTAGTATTTAATAACGAAATCAATAATGTTTGGCTTCCTGTAGAGTACAGTAAACATTACTTTTTTTAAAATATATATCAATATTTCATTGCAATGGGTTTTTTTCGTGTGTAAAGAAAGGAGTGTGAACATTCGGCTGCCGCCTAGGGGAACACGTGTGTTCGTCCCGTATACATTAAAAAAATATCTATATCTATATTTAAGACGCACTCCGACAAAGCTGTACACGCGCGCTGCGTCGATAATGTAATGCAAAAGGTTGATCACTCGTACACACGAACAACCGACTACTGAACTATAGGGAGTGGAGTGGGGGGGGGGGGGTAGGTGGGTGCGTCTTATAATCCAGCAATTACGTCAAAGGTGTTTCTTTGCTCGATGTACCCCACGGGGGCAGGTAGCGGGGGCGCCGTAATCCGTGCAAGGGGGGGGCTGTGGTTGTCTCATTATTAGTGGGATACATTACCGCGTATTACAAAGCGATGATAGTGTCAGCATACATGTAGAGAGAGAGAGAGCCGTGTATAATCGCTCTAACGCGTTATCCATAACGCATTTAATATCACGCTGCGTCGGGTTTGAGTGCCGAGTTTATTTGATGTTTACGGATGACGGTCCCCGTTTAGGCAGTTGCTGCCCGGCTATTTTCACACCGGCAGATACGCAATGCGTGAGCGCAATAACAGCATGAAGAAAGAAAACACAGTCCATATACACACACAAAGATAAAGATCCCCCGTATAGCCTTAACAGACTGTAGGGGCAAGTGCTGTTAGCGAGCACCTATGAAGGCCGGATCGGTACACGAGGAGGTGGGTGGCCAGCACCACGCCCGACCGCCTTTGCCTCCCCAGTGGCAATGTTTACACACCGCACCAGGTACTCATTTGAGGCTGAGTTTGACCTAGGGGAGGCCAGGGACCGGTTCCAGATAATCGTCATTGGTGTTGGCCGTGAGCGGGAATCGAACCCGGGTCGCCAGGTTCATAGCGCAGCACGATAACCGCTACACTACGTACAGACACACATACAGACAAACACACAAATATCCGCATTGCAGAGAACGAGGACAAAACCATGGTCAGCAGGACTAACTTGCACAACTCACAACCACAATGTGCGCAATAGAGGTACGTGCTTCATGAAGAAGAGGGGTAATTGCCCACAACGTCGCTTAATAACAAAGAATATAAAACGATCCTCCGAAGGCAACAGTGTGATTGATGCCAAACCGGTTGAGCTTGTGTTGTTATTTGTCGTCGTGCGCCACTGCCAGTTCAGCATCACAGACACACTTGCGCGGAGTAATAACGCGCTTTGCGTGAACGTGAGTGTGCGTGGTGGGGGAGCGGTGGTGTTAGCGCCCGGCGACCCGAGTTCGATTTCCCGCTCACCGCCAACACCCAGTGACGATTATATGAACCGGTTCTGGGCCTCCTCTAGGTCGGCTCAGCCTCAAATGAGTACCTAGTGCGGTGTGTGAACATCGCCACTGGGGAGACAAAGGCGGTCGGGCGTGATGCTGGCCACCCACCCCCTGGCGTACCGTTCCGGCCTGATGCAATAAAGAAAATAAATGTACCTATTCGTCATCAATTGCTACTCGCTAACAGCACTTGCCCCAACAGTCTGTTAAAGGCTATACGGGGGATCTTTGTCTTTATGGGTTGGGGGAGCGGTAGCGTAAGAGATCAGCGCGCTGCGCTGCGAACCCGGCTACCCGAGTTCTATTCCCGCTCAGGGACGATTATCTAAACCTGGGCCTTCCCTCAAATGAGTACCTGGCGAGGTGCGTAAATCATGATCACGAGGAAGACAAAGGCAGCCGGGGATGGTGCCGGCTGCCCATCCCATTCGTGTGCCCGTTCCGGCCTTCATAGGTGCTCGCTAACAGCACTTGCCCCAACAGTCTGTTAAGGCTACACGGGGAGGGAGGGATCGTTGTCTGTATTGTCCGGGTGCGTTTCAATGTTTGCATTTGTAAATACAGCGAGGTGATGCAATAAAAAAACAATGTCTATATTCGTCATTATTTTCGATAATATTGTATGCACACATGTGCGACGTTCACCGACGTCCCAACTTCACAACTGTGCGAATGTGTACATGAACACGTGTGTACGTGAACACGTTTGTACACGTATCTTTTTACTTTGTGGATATGCGCGCTTCGGCATGGATGCGTGTGTCTGCGAGTTTGTTGGCGTACGTGTGTACGTACACTAATAGTACTGTACGACTTATAATCACGTAGTCTTATTCTGATAAGGGCCTCTTAATGGCAAAAAAAAACATGAAGTAAAATCCGTTACCATTGTTTCCTCTGTTAGAATAATAATTGTATTTATTTTTCATGTTTACCACGATAGCTTGTGGTTATTGATATCAATCATTCTTGACTCGGCTCAACTATTTATGCAAAGACAAAAAGACAAAGATTCCCCCTATTCATAATAAAGGTTTTTGGGTTAGATCGCGTTTATTTATAAATGTGTCGTAACCCTCCACCACCCGACACGACCAATCAGCAAAAAAAGTGTCACGTTGACAAAAGACAATTCACTACAACGTGACACTTTTTTTTTTGCTGATTGGCCGTGTCGGGCGGTGGAGGGTTACGACACATTTATAAATAAACGCGATCTAACCCAAACACCTTTATTATGAATAATATTGGTCGCGAAAGCCTACATCCCCCCTATATAGCCTTTGAGCAGACTGCTGAACACTGCTGAACCAAGTGCTGTTAGCGAGCACCGATTGAAAGCCGGCTCGGCACACGAGATGGGGATTGGGTCGCCAGCACCACGCCCGGCCGCCTTTGTCTCCCCAGTGCTCATGTTGACACACCGCACCAGGCATTCATTTGAGGCCGAGTGGACCGATAGGCATGCAATGAGTCCACCAGCACTACGCGCGTGCTAAATTATTTTCGATCGCATTCGAGACGTATTTAAGTAGCCTCTTAGTAGAGGGTGGCGTGGGGGGGGGGGGCTGTCTGGGTGAACCTCATGTGCGTAGAACGCCGCATGGCGAACCGAGTGGAACAAGGCGCGCGTCCAGAATCAGCACCTCGCTCGAGACGCAAACATCATCGCAAACCCCCTGGCTTTGACATTCCTCCATCTCCTCCTTCAAAGACCGGCAGAGCGGGGTCACCGTTAACCGCATCAGAGCATCGCCAACAGGCCCGTGCACACGTGTCCTCCTTAAACGGGGAATTAGAGACACAAGCCGGAGTTTGTGCGATCGTGGCCATGCATCTCGAACTGTGAACCACGCAGATACACGTGGGCAATACCCAGCGACTCATAGGAGATGCATACAGACGCTTAGATATACATAGAGAGAGGTACATTAAAGACATTGCGACTGTGGCCATGCAACCCAAACTATGGACCCATCTAGTGAACCACTGTGGTTCTGCGCTCCTTCAACAAAGCAGGAGGAACGGCAAGACGACACGAACTCTGTGTGTGTGTGTACTGAAGCCTCTCTCGTTGTGGCCAGCAGCACACCTCGATGTTGACATTGAGCTGATGAACCAGATTGCTGCTGGCACCGTGCGCCTGAAAATAATGTTGTGTGTATGTGTGTATGTGTGTGTTTACACATCGCTACGCGTTGGAATAATACTACGCAATAATAAGTACGGTATCAATACAAAAAAATATATGAACACACAAATGCACGCCTGGGTCGCGCAGCTTTCCGCGAGCCAGCTTATTCGGAGGTAGGGGTTTATAGTTGTCACGCCTTACGTGGTTTTGTGAAACTTCTATTTTTTTTTAAATGCCCGCTGGCGAGCTGCAAAGTGTGCAGGAGATAGCGGCGCAGGAAGCTTGGTTTGGTCAACTCACCTCTTGTGGCGAACACTCTCTCTGTGTGTTCGTCCCCTCGCAAGCGTGGTGGTGGTGGTGGTGGCTGCAGGTTTCTCCGGCCGAACTCGGGATTTCTCCGCAATTTTTTTTTTCAAATCAAGGCGCTCGCTCGTTCGTAGGAATTCGGCCGAAAACAAAAACAAAAAATATATCGCAACGTTTCGGAGCGTGAGCCTCGCCGAAAACGAGTCGCCTTGTGCGACTTGAGAGTCCGTGGAGACTTTCATTGGAAAGGCCGCGTGGGTAATGTCCATGACGCCGCGTCCGCTCGAAGGGATGAGATGGGCCGCGATGGTCACAAATATAATGACGGGAGTGGCAGCCACGAAAACAAATATAATCTTAACGTCAATCTCGTCCCAGAAGGAGATGGAGCAGTGAATACGCTCCGTCCAGGGTGCGTGAGAGGTGGCAACGGAGCTTGGGCGTGGCCTCCATCCAGCAGTCGATTGATCATGGTCTGCTGATGATGATGATGATGGTAATGACATTATTATTTTGGGAAGTCGATGCATCGGTGTGACTGTTTCATTGCACCGTAGCCACACGGAGCGATGTCGGGTGAGGCCCTGTCTCTGGAGAACAAAGAACGCATCCTCCTCCTCCTCCTCCTCCCAATCGTCTCCTCCGCAGTCCCCACTCATCATCCCATCCACTCGTCATCATCCCATCCACTCGTCATCATCCCATCCACTCGTCATCATCCCATCCACTCGTCATCATCCCATCCACTCGTCGTCATCCCATCCACTCGTCGTCATCCCATCCACTCGTCGTCATCCCATCCACTCGTCGTCATCCCATCCACTCGTCGTCATCCCATCCACTCGTCGTCATCCCATCCACTCGTCGTCATCCCATCCACTCGTCGTCATCCCATCCACTCGTCGTCATCCCATCCACTCGTCGTCATCCCATCCACTCGTCGTCATCCCATCCACTCGTCGTCATCCCATCCACTCGTCGTCATCCCATCCACTCGTCGTCATCCCATCCACTCGTCGTCATCCCATCCACTCGTCGTCATCCCATCCACTCGTCGTCATCCCATCCACTCGTCGTCATCCCATCCACTCGTCGTCATCCCATCCACTCGTCGTCATCCCATCCACTCGTCGTCATCCCATCCACTCGTCGTCATCCCATCCACTCGTCGTCATCCCATCCACTCGTCGTCATCCCATCCACTCGTCGTCATCCCATCCACTCGTCGTCATCCCATCCACTCGTCGTCATCCCATCCACTCGTCGTCATCCCATCCACTCGTCGTCATCCCATCCACTCGTCGTCATCCCATCCACTCGTCGTCATCCCATCCACTCGTCGTCATCCCATCCACTCGTCGTCATCCCATCCACTCGTCGTCATCCCATCCACTCGTCGTCATCCCATCCACTCGTCGTCATCCCATCCACTCGTCGTCATCCCATCCACTCGTCGTCATCCCATCCACTCGTCGTCATCCCATCCACTCGTCGTCATCCCATCCACTCGTCATCATCCCATCCACTCGTCATCATCCCATCAGCAGCAGTGTATGACCTTTGGCGAGCGCACAATTCCGCCGACATCAGCATCGGTTCATGTCTGTCTGTCTGTACGTACGGTTTGTTGAACTTCTTTCGCACCGTAGGTAGCCAACAGTGATAATCAGAGGTGCGGGAGGGGAAGGACAATAAACTAAACACACACGCAAAAAAAGTCAGTTCTATAGAAATACGTTTTTCAAGAACGAGCAAAGCTGCATCGCTTCCAGAGGTCGCCTGGACTGCGTTCTCCAAGAATATCGAGGCGCGCTTCGCCCGTCTCTCTCTGAACCTGAAACCCTACGTCCACTCAGTCTACGCACGGTGAGAACCTCGTGCACGTCGGTGGTGACAATTCCCACCCAGCCGCCTGGCTGATACCTTACGTTTAGCTTGGATTTATTTTTTAAAACATTGAGGCCCAGGGAACAAAGAACGGTATAGTCTAACACGTAGGCTTTCGTGACCAATATTATTAATAATAAACGTTTTTGGGTTAGATCGCGTTATTTTTAAATGTGTCGTGACCCTCCACCACCCGACACGGCCAAACAGTAAAGAGTGCCTCACATCATGTTGAATCACTCTTCAACACATCGGTGGGCTAAAGTAGTGAACTATTTGTCTTCTGTAAACGTGACACATTTTATTTTACTGTCTGGCCGTGTCGGGTGGTGGAGGGTTACGACACATTTAAAAATAACGCGATCTAACCCAAAAACTTTATTACAAATAACGGTATAATTGTTGTGACCGTTTAATGGAGAGACTCACCAAACTCCAGTTTCCGCAGATCACCACCACGCTCCTGCGGCTTTTCGCGTTTCCCAATTTACTCATCCCCGTTCAATTATAAATAAAATGCTTTCCACGCTGCGCGCGCACGATGATTGGTAAGCACGTCCTCCCACGTGACGCGCTAAGTAATTAACTGTCCGCGTTCATAGAGCCGATTCGAATTGAGATTGAGATCTTAGCGTACGCGTGTACGTGTACCACGTGTTCCGCGCGTCACGTGGGACGTGTTGAAGAATCATCGGGCGCGTGGAGCGTGGTACGAGTTAAATTGTGTTTGATTGGGGAGGAGATAATTGGTTAACCGCGGAAAGATGTTGAGGCGTAGCAGTGGGGGGTCCTTAAGAACAATAGTTTGTTGAACACCTTGGTGTAGTGAGTGTTATGACCGTTCCGTGATGTGTGTTCTTTAAACATCTGTCGTTACCACTGCTTCATAAGAAAATCAACTTCATTATGTCTGACGTTTCGGACACTGACCCATCTTTAGAACTCACTCTCTCTCCCTCTGCCATTGCTTGAAATGGCAGCTTTACAGTATATATATTTACTCCTAACTAGTAGCGGTATTTTCTCACTTTCTATCGGCTTTAGCGTCACACTCCACGGTGCCCGATTTACCTGGTGAAGTATTTTATAATCTTTGGTTGTCTGATCATTGTTATTGTTATTAAAATCATATTTCAAATGTCAGCTTTCAGTTCCTTTGTCGAATATTGGTCGAAATTATATTCGTTAGCGACGATCAGATCCGATATGTGTAAGACAATCGATAAATTACTGTTATACCAGCATCGATTATGTGGTTCTATGGGTAGCCAATCAAACTCCGCCATAGGAATGTGGAATTTCCAGCACTGATTCAGAAACCCCCAAAAGAGATGATTACGAGGCATCGAATTTTTTTTTTACACTTTTATATACAGTAACATGAATATACACATTTTTCCGTAAAAGTACGATTGTGAGATTTTTTTTACGCTTTCAATTCCGTTTCTGCATTAAAAAAGACACTCGATTTCAAATAACAGCACGCACGCACAGCGCGCGCGTGTGAACTTAATTTTTTTTTTTTTAAAGGCGCTCGTTCTTTATTTAAATAGGCGCGGTAATTACAATTGTCACAATTCCCGCGTGCCGTCTCTTGAAACGGCTCCACGAACCCTCTTCCGTCCAGGCCCGCGCGTCAAATCCATGCGGCCGAAGCGCTCTGGACAACCTCGTCCTCGGAGGGCCTCTCTCGTTCCTTCCGATGCCCGAGCCACTGATCCGTCGCTCCGTCTCCCAAAATGTGAAGGCTCCCTCGCCTTTGCCCCGCTCTCGGCGGGCGATGGAGGACGAGGGGGTTAGGAGGAGGGAGGGAGGTGTGGAGGTGGCAATATCCTTGCCGGGTTCCTCCCTCGACTGTGTCTCCCTAACGACGTCTGGGCCAAATGCACGCAAACAGAGAGAGAGAGAGACACACACACACGTACAGATGCACTCAGACTTACACACACACACGTACAGACGCGCTCACACTGACACACACACACGTACAGACGCGCTCAGACTTACACACACACACACACGTACAGACGCACTCACACTGACACACACACGTACAGACGCACTCAGACTGACACACACACACGTACAGACGCACTCAGAGTGACACACACACACGTACAGACGCACTCAGACTGACACACACACACGTACAGACGCACTCAGACTGACACACACACACACGTACAGACGCACTCAGACTGACACACACACACCTACAGACGCACTCAGATTGACACACACACCTACAGACGCACTCAGACTGACACACACACCTACAGACGCACTCAGACTGACACACACACACACGTACAGACGCACTCAGACTGACACACACACACGTACAGACGCACTCAGACTGACACACACACGCGTACAGACGCACTCAGACTGACACACACACACACACGTACAGACGCACTCAGACTGACACACACACACCTACAGACGCACTCAGATTGACACACACACCTACAGACGCACTCAGACTGACACACACACATACACATCTACAGACGCACTCAGACTGACACACACACCTACAGACGCACTCAGACTGACACACACACACACGTACAGACGCACTCAGACTGACACACACACACCTACATACGCACTCAGACTGACACACACACACATACGCGAACGCACACATTAGCATACACACGCGTACAACAACAACAACCGCCATTCGCCACTAAGTGGCGGTGACGTCACCACGACACTTGTGCCAGGCTATGTGCACCCTGAAGCCACGTGAAGTGTCGAACGCACACACAGACGCACTCGAGACTGACACACACACACACACGAACACACTCGCAGACAGAAGCACTGGGAATGTCACACAAACACACACGAAGACAAAGATCACCCGTGTAGCCTTAACAGACTGTAGGGAGCAAGTGCTGTTAGCGAGCACCTATGAAGGCCGGAACGGTACACGAGGGGGTGGGTGGCCAGCACCACGCCCGACCGCCTTTGTCTCCCCCGCGGCAATGTTTACACGAGGCATCACGTACTCATTTAAGGCTGAGTCGACGTAGGGGAGTCCCAGAACGAGTGGAGAAAGCACTCATTCACATTAGCCACGTAATCGAACTCCGGTGGCCGATTTTAATCGCGTAGTGCGCAAAATCACTGCGCCACCGCTCCCCACAGACACAAAGGGAAATATCCCCCACGACCCCACCCTCAAAGCACCTTTAACAGGCTGATGGGGCAAGTGCTGTTAGCGAGCACCTATTAATGCCGGGACTAAACAGGTCGATGTGGGCAGCACCACGCCCGGCCGCCTTTGTCTCCCTCGTAGCAAAGTTTCCACGTCGCATCAAGCACTAATTTCAGGCTTGGTCGACCTAAGGGAGGACCCAGGACCGACACGCACGCACACAAAGACAAAAATCCCCCGTATGACCTTACCAGACTTGTTGGGCCAAGTGCTGTTAGCGAGCACCACCTATGAAGGCCGCCACGACAGACGAGAGGGTGGGTGGCCAGCACCACGCGCGGTCCCCTTTGTCTCCTCCTTGGCGATGTTCAGACACCGCACGAGCTACTCATTTGAGGCTGAGTCGACCTAGGGGAGGCCCAGGACCAGGTTCAAACAATCGTCACTGGGTGTTTTTGCCGTGAGCGAGAAATCGAACGCGACCGTCCGGCACACGCGCAGCAGGGAACAGGTTTGCAGATTTGCAGAGAGCATTTGTCAGAGGTGCTGGGGGAGGGGGAAACATCCCTCAGCCTGGAAAACAACATGGGACGGGCTGATTGGGGCAAGGGTAGTGTACAAAGCAAAAGATTCCCCGTATAGCCGTAACAGACTGTGCGGGCAAGCGCCATTAGCGAGCACCTATAAAGGCCGGCACGTCACACGAGGGGGGTGGGTGACCAACACCACGCCCGGCCGCCTTTGTCTCCCTAGTGGCGATGTTTACACATCGTACCAGGTACTGATTTGATGCAGAGTCGACCTAGAGGAGGCCCAGGTTCAGATAATCGTCACTGGGTGCTTGGCCGTGAGCGGGAATCGAACCCGGGTCTCCGGATTCGTAGCGCAGCGTAGCGCTAACCGCTACACTACCGCTTCCTACCATGTGCGTACCCACGCACGCTCACACACACACGCACGTAACACACGTGGCGTGGGTAGATATTGGTGCCTGAACTTGGCCCGTGACGCTCCCTTGGGGTCGGCTCAACGTGAAGCAAAGCGGAGCGACGTGGCGCGGTCACGAACATCGGCACACTTGTGGCCGGGCGTGTGTGGTGCTGACCGTAGCGGGCCCCAATAGGTGCTCGCTAACTCCGTGTACACGGACATTTTAGCAACAACATGTGGCTATAGTTGTCCGCCGGTGTGCGTGTACGTCTGTGCATTTGACGATTATCTCAACCGGTCCTGGGCCTCCCATAGGTCGACTCAGCCTCAAACGAGTACCCGGTGCGGTGTGTAAACATCGCCACAGGGGAGACAAAGGCGGTCGGGCGTGGTGCTGGCCACCCACCCTCTCGTGTGCCGTTTCGGCCTTCATAGGTGCTCGCTAACAGCACTTGCCCCTACAGTCTGTTAAGGCTATACGGGGAATCTTTGTGTGCGTGCGTGTCGGTCCTGGGCCTCCCCTAGGTCGACTAAGCCTGAAATTAGCGTTGCGGTTTGGCGCCGTGCTGCGCTACGAAACCCAGCGGTCCCCGACTCACGATTCACGCTCACGGCCAACATCGGTGACGAATATCAGAGACCGGTCCGGGGCCTCCTCTAGGTCGACTTGGCCTGAAAATGTGTCACTGTTGTTGGCACGTGTAAATATCGGCATTGGGCAAAGTCTGGCCTGGGTGAGCAGGCCCGTGGGCCTCCTGACGATTATCTGAACCGGTCCAAGGCCTCCCCTAGGTCGACTCGGCCTCAAAATATTACCCGGGTGCCATGTGTGAACATCGCACCCAGGTAAACATCGCCACTGGGGCGACGAAGGCGGTCGGGCGTGGTGCTGGCCACCGACCCCTTCGTGTGCCGCGCCGCCCTAAAGTCACCCACTTGTAACGCGCTGCGCAGATTTCGTTTCCGACGCTGCCAACAACAAGCGGCCACGCCCTGTTGCACCGACACGAGGATGCTTGGCCAACTCCGTGAATGCGGTGATTAACGAATGAGTCGGTTCGGCGGTTGACTCGTTCGTAAGCGACTACAAAATGCCGAAGTGCTGCAGCAAACGGAGAAGACAAGGCCGTGCGAGAGCTGTCCGGGTGGGCCACGTCGCTTGGTCCATCGTACAGATGGAGAGCGACGGAGATAAGCCCACTTCCTGGGGCTCCATCTCCTGGCGAGTTTGTGATATATCGCTCTCGACGGGAAGAAGGGATTTCACGACGTCAAAAGAAAGCTCTGTTATTGTAATTTTAAAACCAGGTAAGGCCCACTGAACTATATAGATATTTTTTTTCTTTTGTCAGAAGCGACCTTGTCACAAATGATGGCTCAACGGTGTGGCTTGTCATCACGTGGAAATTCAAAGCGGTCAAGTACTTGAAGCGCGTGTTTCTAAACGCGGAGGGGAAAGCCAGAGGACGCGACCAGCGGGGGAGAGAGACAGAGAACGCGCAAACTCCAAATATACAACGGGCTTAAGGGTCGGGATGATCCATCTCGTCACGGTGATTCACTAACCCTCGCTACTGCCTTCCACGACAGTGCTTTGGTTACAGCATCACCAGCGGCAACAGCACGGCCAAAGCCTCAGCGCAATGAGCAGAGGGCCGATGACGGAGACGCGACGAAGTCGGTGTTTGTCCGTGTTTTGATTTCTGTGTGCGCGTCGGTGCGGGTTGTATTTATGAGTGAGTGTGTACGTGTGTGTGTGTGTGTAACAAAGAAAAAGATCCCCCGTATAGCCTTAACAGACTGTTGGGGCAAGTGCTGTTAGCGAGCACCTATGAAGGCCGGCACGGCACACGAGGGGGTGGGTGGCCAACACCACGCCCGGCCGCCTTTGTCTCCCTAGTGACGATGTTTACACATCGCACCAGGTACTTATCTGAGGCTGAGTCGACCTAGGGGAGGCCCAGGACCGGTTCAGATAATCGTCACTGGTGTTGGCCGTGAGCGAGAATCGAACCCGGGTCGCCAGGTTCGTAGCGCAGCGCGCTAACCGCTCTTTTTATCTTTGTGTGTGTGAGTACGTGTGTGTGTGAGTACGTGTGTGTGTGTGAGTACGTGTGTGTGTGTGTGAGTACGTGTGTGTGTATGAGTACGTGTGTGTGTGAGAGTACGTATGTGTGTGAGTACGTGTGTGTGTGAGTACGTGTGTGTGTGAGTACGTGTGTGTGTGTGAGTACGTGTGTGTGTGTACGTGTGTGTGAGTACGTGTGTGTGTGTGTGTATGGGGAGCGATAGTGTAGCGGTTAGCGCGCTGCGCTACGAACCCGGCGACCCGAGTTCCATTTCCGCTCACGGCCAACACCAGTGACGATTATCTGAACCGGTCCCCTAGGCCTCCTCTAGATCGACTCAGCTTCAAATTAGTACCTCGTGCGGTGTGTAAACATCGCCGCTGGGGAGACAAAGGCGGTCGGGCGGCGTGGTGCTGGACACCCACCCCCCTCGTGCGCCGTGCCCGCCTTCATAGGTGCTCGCTAACAGCACTTGCCCCGACAGTCTGTTAAATGCGATACGGGGGATCTTTGTTTTTGTGGAAACAATAGCGCATCTGTTAGCGCGCTGCGGTACGAATCCGCTCCCAAGAGTTCGATTCCCGCTCACGGCCACCGACCCCAGGTGACGATTAGTTGAACCGGTCTACCCCTACATCGACTCGGCCTCAAATGAGTACCTGGTGCGATGCGTAAACGTCACCACTGTGGTAGACAAAGACGCCCTGGTGTGGTGCTGGCCATCTACCCCCCCTTCCTGTACCGTGTCGGCCTTCGTAGGTGCTCTAGGGCGGATCTGTATTCGTTGTTTCGTGTTCTGTGTGTACATTTGTATTCGTGTGTCTTTGTGTCCATTATTGTGTTTGTGTGTGTGTGTAAATCTGTGTTTCTCTGTATGGTACTGTATCTTCTTAGGGTCTTTCGGTAAAGTCACGTAGATAGGTTTTTTTTTTTTTAAATACGACGTTTCGATCGCAACACACCTGATGACGACTTAAAAAAAAACAGAAATTTGAACCTATATACGTGACTTTACCGAAAGACCCAAATAATATGAATTCCTGCAGTCACGAAAGCTTTAAGCCAAGATTTGGTACTGTATCTCTTCATAAGTGCCTTTCTGTGCGTGTATTCTGTATTGGTATACGCCAATGTTTTTGTCTACCTACGTTACGTATCTTTGTCTACGGCACAACATACATCCCAATTCTGCGAGTCTGTAAGTTTGTTGTCTTTGATGTGCCCACGTGTCTATATATATGTGTGTGTATCTATGTAAGGAGCGGTGGCGCAATGGTGAGCGCATTGAGCTACGGGCGACCCGAGTTCGAATTCCGCTCACGACTAATAACGCTGACGAATATCTGAATCCAGTCCGAGGCCTCCCCTAGATGGACTAGCCCTGAAGTGAGAACCCCCAAGAGACCTTTGCCTCTAGTTCTCTGGGGAGACAAAGGGGGTGGGTGTTCAGCACCACGCCGGGATACCTTTCGTCTCCCTCGAGAGCAGGTGGCGGCCTTCATAGGTGCTCGCTAAAAGCACTTGCCCCAACAGTCTGATAAGACTACACGGGGGTTCTTTGTATCGTTTGTGTGTACACGCGTGTACAATGGCAAATATCCCCCCGTGTAGCCTGTAACAGACTGTAGGGGCAAGTGCCGTTAGCGAATAGCACCTATGAACGCCTGCACGGCACACGAGGGGGTGGGTGACCAACACCACGCCCGGCCGCCTTTGTCTCCCTAGTGACGATGTGTGCGCACCACACCAGCTACTCATTTGAGGCTGAGTCGACCTAGGGGAGGCCCAGAACCGGTTCAGATAATCGTCACTGGTGTTGTCCGTGAGCGGGAATCGAACTAGTGGGGTTCAGGTTCGTAGCGCAGAGCGCTAACCGCTACACTACGCGTGTACACACACAAACACAGCTAAACGTGTGTCTGGGTGCATAAAATTGTTAGTACGTGGGTCTGTGTGTGTGCTGTTTCAGAGATGAGTCCCATTCACGCCTCGCACCATTTTGCCCACCATCCACAACATCATCACGCACATCCAGGCCACCGCACGCCTACACAGCACAGATACACAGAGAGACAAAGACAAAGATCCCCCGTATAGACTGTAACAGACTGTTGGGGCAAGTGCTGTTAGCGAGCACCTATGAAAGGCCGGCACGGCACACGAGGCGGTGGGGGTGTCAACACCACGCACGACCGCCTTTGTCTCCCCGCTGGTGGTGTTTACACACCGCACCAGTTACTCACTTGAGGCTGAGTCGACCTAGTGGAGACCCCGGACCGGTTCAGATAATCGTCGCTAGCTGGGTGTTGGCCTCACGTGAGCGCGAATCGAACTCGAAGTCGCCGGGTTCGTATAGCGCGGAACAGCTACACACTACCGCTCCCCACACACAAACAAAACAAAGATCCCCCATATAGCCTTAACAGACTGTAGGGGCAAGTGCTGTTAGCGAGCACCTATGAAGGCCGGAACGGTACACGAGGGGGTGGGTGGCCAGCACCACGCCCGACCGCCTTTGTCTCCCTAGTGGCAATGTTTACACACCGCACCAGGTACTCATTTGAGGCTGAGTCGACCTAGGGGAGGCCGGGACCGGTTCAGATAATCGTCACTGGTGTTGGCCGTGAGCGGGAATCGAACCCTGTGTCGCCAGGTTCATAGCGCAGCGCGCTAACCGCTACACTATCGCTCCCCATTCCCCACAGACACGCACGTGCACACACGCACGCGCAGACACGCACGTGCAGACACCCCGTACTCGCCTCGCCCATTTCTTCGCGATGTTGGGTAGCCGTGCCGCCTCGATTCGATCTTTCTCGGCTCACGGCGCTGGCTCCCAAGTTCATTTCTAGTCGCGGTCGCCTTCTCTCTCACTCTCTCCCCTCGCTCTCTTCCCTCGCTCTGTCGCTCTCTCCACTCTCGCTCGCTCGCTCGCTCGCCACCCCCCACCGCCCTGCGCGCTGGGAAGACACGAGAGCGACTCTGGCCCCGGGAGGAGCGCTCTACCAAGTCGTGAACGGACTCATTAGCGCGTGAGGAATGGCGATGCGCTTCGCGTGAGCGCGACGGTTCAGCGAGGAAGGAGGAGGGTGGGTGGGAGAGGGAGGAGAGGGAGAGAGATATTCTTAAAATTGGGGATTTCAGAGAGAAAGAGACAGAGAGAGATGATGGCGGTAGTGGTGGCGGCGACGGTGGTGGTGGTGGTGGTGGAGAGAGGGCTCAGGAGTTTTCAGGATAAAACTCAGGCCTGGTAGCACGTTACTGAACACCATGGACTGTGTGGGTGGGTGCGTATGTGATTGCCTCGACCGCCCGTTCAAGGCTATAGGGGGGGATCTTTGTCTTGTGTGTGTGTGTGTGGTGGAGAGGGGAAGGCAGCGGTTAGCGCGCTGTGCTACGAGAATGGTGACCCGAGTTGGATTCCCGCTAACGGTCAGCACCAGTGTCGATTATCTGAACCGGTCACGAGGCCTCCCCTGGGTCGTCTCAGCCTCAAATGAGTACCTGGTGCGGTGTGTTAGGCATCGCCACTGGGGAGACAAAGGCGGTCGGGCGTGGTGCTGGCCACCCACCCCCTCGTGTACCATTTCGGCCTTCATATCTGCTCGCTAACAGCACTTGCCCCTACAGTCTGTTAAGGCTATACGGATAATATATTTTTTTTATTTGCAGTGCAGCGCCATGCGCTACGAACCCGCCGAGTTGGACGCGCGCTCACCACCGACAATAACAGGGGCGAATATTTAAATCCGGCCCCATGCGTCGCCTCCTTCGAACGAAACGACATTTGCCTGGCGCGCTGTGCGTTCGCACAAGGTGCTCAAAAACAGACGGCCACTTTGCCATAACAGCAGTCTGTTGGAGGCTATCCTGGGTTGGGGAGGGGGGGGGGGTCTTTGTCTTCGTGCGCGTGTCGTCTCCGATGCGCCGTCGTTTGTATCCTATTACCCACAATTCGCCAAGGAAGCGCTTCATGGCTTTGTTATACCCTCGGGTATATGAATCATAAACGCGTGCATCACTACATATAGTTTCCGTATACATTGAATCGCATGGACGTGGGAGCATGATATTTATTATTATTATTATCGTACAGGATGTTACGTGAATTGATATGATACGTCGAATTCCAAATTCGCTTCTAAATAATTGAATGCGATTTAATGCTTAAAGCTATGGAATGTAACCACTTTAGCTCCGCTCTGCTGTGAGATATCATTGTGGCAATATTTGTTTCACATAAGCACTGCGCGTGTTCATTGCGAGTGTAGTGCTTTATTTATTCATTCATCGCCGAGCGCAATACTAAAACTATTGCAATTAACGTTAATGTGCAAGTTTAGAACGCATAATCATGAAATATGCTGCGTGAATTACACTGCTCATGAATAACAACACAGCTCCCGTGGATGTAAATTAACCGAAGCGTCTGCCTTAGCCAGGTGATTTTAAGCAGCGGTTAAGGTACTTCATTAATGTTATAAAATATAACCAATCCCCCAGTGAGGGATTCTTCAATGCGGCTCACACCCCCCCCCTCTCCCCGCCGCACGCTCCCCATAGTCTAATTCCTTAAATGCATCCGCTAATCAAATTGATTAACAAAAAAGAGATATTCCGGAAACGAATTCTGGGAATAAATCACATCACATCAATGGATCTAAAAAGTTTATTAACAAAAAAAAAAGATTCCTAGAGGCGTCCCCGTTGGGAAGAGATCTACAACTCCGCAGCGGGGGTGTAATCTACACTCCGTCACAATTACATTAGTTAATATTAAATGTATCGTATATAAGTGGGTAATTAGCTTAAAATCTAATAAGCTAATGTACTTAAAAAATCAAATATATAATAGATCACTGTTCATTGTTTAATTCGGGTGGTATTTCCGCATGCGGTGCATCAGTCCGACCACCAAGTTATATGCGGAATGTTTAGTTTTGACACTCCAATAATAATAATAACAACAACACTTATTATTGTATACTTAACAGCCCTTTGTCAATCCACTGCTGGATGAACACCTTCCCCGGGGCACTTCCGTGTCGGTCACATCATGATGGGATGTCATACGATGCGTTATGAAGCAGGGTCATTGCATGAAACGTTGCCAATTGTATAACTATTTTTCTTCCAAGGCCACAGTGTTATTGACGCGTGTGCTGTGTGTTGTTGTTAACTGTGCTTTCGTACCAATGGCAACGAAGCAGCAACAGGGCCACCAATAATCGCCAAACAATGTGTCGTATCATAGAGGATTGTGCATAGCCATACTTCACCACACTGGTCAGTAGAGTATTGATGAGCGAAGGAGGAGGAGGAGTCGAGCGGGCTGTAGGCTGGGTGGGTTGAGGGTCGCGGTAGCCGAGCGGTGAGCGCGCCGCGCTACGAACCCGGTGACCCGAGTTCGATTCCCGCTAACGGCCACCAGCACCCGTGACGATTATCTGAACCGGGCCTAGGTCGACTCAGCCTCGAATGAGTGCAAACATCGCCACTCGGGAGACAAAGGCGGCCGGGCGTGGTGTTGGCCACTCACCCCCATCGTGTGCCGTGCCGCCCTTCATAGGTGCTCGCTAACAGCAATTGCTGTACGTCTTTGGCTAAGTCTCGCTGGCCACCGCTTGCTGGCCGTGGCTGGGTTTCACAGCGCAGTGCTGATGACCGTTCGTTGCACCTCCACTGCGACACTCCGTGCATTCGAACATCCACACGCGCCAGCCGAGTGAGTGAGCGAGCGAGCGAGCGATCGATGAGTTGGGCAATAAAACAAAATAAAAACAAACAACCTGTCTCTACAGGTTACGCAGGAAAGTTGTCCATGCGAGTCCGAAATTCTTGCGACCGACGCAACGCGAACAAGGCAGGTTGTTTTTTTTTTGGGGGGGGGGGATTAATTGCGGGATTGTGTGAGCCTCGATCCCCGACGGATCGGATTTGTTCGCGGTAGGCTCCATCCGCGTTGCGGATTCACTTCCATAGCACCGCGCGCCTGCCCGAGTGTCTGTAACGCATTCGGGGGATAGTGTCCCACTGTGTGTATACATATATACATATATGTGCATGTATGAACGATGTGTGTGTGTGTGTATATATGTGCATCTGGGTATAGTAGGTAGCGGTGAGCGCGCAGCGCTACGAGCCCGGCGAACCGAGTTCGATTCCCGCCCATGGCCAACACCCAGTGACGATTATTTGAACCGGTCCTGGGCCTCCCCTAGGTCGACTCAGCCTCAAATGAGGTCCCGGTTGCGATGCGCAAACGCCGCCACTCGGGCGCGATACGTTACGTATGACGCTGCTGTTGCTAGCAGCCAGTTAATGCATGAACACTGGCGACAAAGAGCTTGCTCCCTTGAACCACAGAGACGTCTCGAATGCTCACACGTGCGGCGTCTGACGATACACTATAGCCAGAAGTCTGTCTGGTCAGATCTTCATGTCACCAATGGTACCAAATAAAAAAACAACAACAACCCCGTTACAACGACAAGACCTGCGGTCAACAAGTTTCTAGAATGCACTTAGCAATAAATGCATCGTTAATTGGGTAATAAATTAGACGATCGTGCCTGCCGGAATGTGGGTAGTGCACAGCGCTAAACCCGTAATCGTAATACTTATAAATATCCACACGATGAGTCTGTTGATGACATTTACATTGGATTTCGCCTCTTAGCGGACGGTTCATATTTTCACCATTGTGTGCCTTTTCCAATTTAGTTTTGCCCAAAGTCTATCGCGTGATGTCGCCGTTGAATAACTTTGGCGCCAGCGCTGTAGTCTCTTATGTGCAATAAGTACATATATAGATACACATATATAAGTACATATATAGATACTTTCTTTGCTGCAAATGAAACTCTCCTCGGGCTAACTCTGTGCGGCTGTTGTTCGTCGTGGTTGTTGTTGTTGTTGTTATTCTTAGTTTTTTCGGTAAAGTCACGTTGAAGAGATATCTTTGTTGTTTACACGGTGTGTGTGTAACATCGGTGTTATTATTTGCATGGAGGTGACTTTAATTGATATCGGGTTCCGACTGAACTTCATCAAACGTTTTTTATTTATTCTCGTAAACGAATTGAATTGGTGCGCGCGTGCGCGTGTGTGTGTGTATGTGTGTGTGCGCGAGGAATATCGCAATTTGCACTATTTTGAGTCTTCATATGTTCGTCCTAACTCTTCCCATAAGATGAAAAGTCACGTTACAAGCGCCGGGCGTTATGACTGCTCCCGCTGGAATTTACAGAAACAACAAACAAAAAAAACAGATCTGAACTTGCGTATATCGTAAAGAGTCACGTGACGTGTAAGTTGGGGGTTAAAACAATAAAAAACTCCACCTAATAATATATCAGATAAATAACGTACATTCCGCCTTTAGGGGCTCACACACTCATCAAAGCATCGCGTACCCATTTTGCATTTGCTAAACATGATGCCTTGAATAAAGGTGTCAGTTTTTTGCGTCGGTTAAAAGGGTAAAACCTATGACTAGATCGCGTACCCATTTGTCATCTAAATATTCTCACAGCAGGCGGAATAATTCGCGGATAAATCTGTTTGAGTGATCATGAAAAATCAGCATCATGATCTGCCGTCTGTTTCGGCTTTTTTTTTGGAGAAAGAAAAAAAAATACTCGTGGGTTTGTGCGCAGTGTTGAGTGTGTGTCGTATTCGTCCACTTCGCTCTCGAGGGCACGGCATAGCGTGTCCGTGTGTGCGTATATATATATACACACCACACAGCTACACCGTCGCATAGACTTGCTCACACCCGCAAGCTCGAAGCTTCACTTCACTCGCCTCGGCACCGCATCTACCGATGCGTTCCTCCTCGCAACCAGGGGAGCAAGAGGCGTTAGACTGTAGAGGGGTAGCTGGTGGGGGAGTTGGGGGGGGGGGGGCAAATGGTGTGAAAGCCTCGCTTGGATGGGACGAGAATTTCGAGTTTACCGCCGTAAACACGGACAGCCTGCGGCGGGAATGGGGGCCCTGTCTGGTTATGCAACGCGGACGTGCGCCGCTTGCGAATTCTCCTCGCTCCCCCGGTCCCTCGCATCGCCGCTGCGAGAGACGGCATCGGTGGAGGGAGGGTTAAGCAGAGGCGGGAGGCAGAGGCGGCGGAGGGATGGGGGGGGGGGCAGGGGGGTGGCGCTGGGCGGGGGGGGGCAGGAGGTGGCGCTGTGGGGGGGGGGTGGTGGTGGTGCGCCCCCCTCGGACCCTAAATTTCTAACTCCCCCCTCTCCTCAAGCTCATCATCACCATCTCCCCCCCCCCTCCAGCCGTCTTTAGTGAGGCGGAGTCTGCCGCCGATGTCACGAGAGGCCCCATTGGCTGGCAGGGCGCGTGACCGCGCGCGGGTGCGAGAGAGGAGTGGGTGGGTGGGAGGTGGGTGCCGCTCGTCCTGGCGCTTGAAAATGTTTTCTCGGGATGCCGCCGCTGCTGATGATGATGCTGCTGCTGCTGCTGCAGCTGCTGATGATGCTGCCGCTGCTGCTGCTATGTCGGGTGGCTGCTGCGATGCCAAGAATCACCCCGAGCCATTGTTCGCGCCGCCACCTCCGCGCCTGAAGATGTCATCGCCGTCGGCCCCGTCGTGTCCTCCGAACGCGTCGGGCCTCGCCAACTCGTTCCTCGTCGACTCGCTGCTCGTGGGCGCGAGTCGGGCGGGCTCGGCCGACTTGTTCTACGCGGGCAAAAGCGGCCCCCTCTACGCAGGCTCGGTCGCGAGTTCGCAGCACCATCACAATCACCACAATCACCACCACAATCACCACCACAATCATCACAATCACCAACAGCAGCAGCAGCAGCATGGCTACGCAGCAGCCGTGCAAAATTGTAGCCTCGTGCAATCGCTCGTCAAACGCTCGGACCTGCCACCGCCCCACCACCACCACCACCACCATCCTCACGCTGTTCACCACTACCACCACCACCACCACCATCAGCAGCAACAGCAGCAGCAGCAGCAGCGCCTAACTCTGGGTTCGCACCACCCCGCCACTGTGTACGCGACCTCTATGCCCGAGGGCGGATCGTGGGGAGATCCGATCCGGGCATGCGGCCAGCTGGACGCGAACCAATGCGCGCCTCACGGAGCCGTCTTCTCGCCGCACGCCGTCAAAGAGGAGGACGCCTACTGCCTGTACGGAGCCGTCGACGTGGCTCGGGCTGCCAAGGCCGACGCGACGCACGCGCGCCTTCAACTGCAGGGCGCCGAGGCTTCGTCAGCCGCGGTCGCGTCTGACGGAGGCGCAGGAGTTCCCGTGCCCGGCTACTTTCGCCTGGGGCAAATGCCCTCCGCGGTGGCGGTGAAACCCTTGGATTTCAGCGCCTTGGAGGATGTCTCGCCCGGCGGCTTTTCGCGGTCGCCCGAGTTGAATCACGAGCCCGCCGTGGTAGCGGCGGGGGCAGCGGGGGCAGCCGAGGCCACGGCATCGCTGTCGGCATCCCCGGCTCGATTCACGCCCAGCGGACTGCCGGACGCGGCACCGGTGGCGATTGGCTCAGCGGCCGGTGGCAGACCGGGGACTCCCGAGGAGCTGGGGTCACCGAATGAGCCCCCCATCTCCGCTCCCCACGCTGGGCCCCCCGCTTTGGGCGGACCCATCAACCACAACAACAACAACAACCACCACCACCACCACCACGACCACCACCACCACCAGATCGCACCCTCGCACCGCGCGGAGAGCGGTGGCTTCAGTCCCGGGGGCACGCCCAAGCCAGGTGGGTGCAGAGGCGAGCCGCTCGGTGTGGCTGATGGCTCAACCCCGGGAGAGAGGTGCTGGTTAAGGGGGGGTGGGGGGGGAGAGAAGGGGTGTCGAGGCGGGGGTGGCTTGCGGGCAATGTCAAGTGACTTGATGCCCCAAAGCCGAGTAGGAGGAGGAGGAGGGGGGTGTTGTAGATTATTTATCGCTGTTTTGGAATCCACCGCGCGCAACGTAGACCGTCGGGTTTAAAAAAAAAAGAACATTTTTTTTTTAAAAAAAGAACATTTTTTTTATCATCGTATTTAATTTCATTATTAGTCGTATTATTTGAAACCACAGACGTTTACTGCATTAGCCGCGCCGCTGGTTGTGTGGCTCGGAGCCCGTTGTGCTTGATGTGGTTTTATTATATATATGCTTTTATTATATAATATATTACATATCTTGCGGTATGCACTTGGTTTCATTGTTATGTACGGCACATGTTCCTCAAACGGTGTTTGAGGGAGGAATTTGTCCGCTAATTTACAATCTCGACACACAAGCCGCAGGTTGAACACTACGCGAATGCCATCATTGTTATTGAATGTCGAAGTACGGGACGATCTGAACTGCACTGCGTGGCTGTCCGAGCGCGTGTTGATCAGCTGTAGGATCGACACAACAACTCCTTGGAGTGGCCACGCGGTAGGGCACCACATCACGTCACATCATTGCGATCGACTCTCTGACCATTTCACCGCTCTAGCGAGGAGTTGGCTCGTGTCAGCGGTGAACTTGCCGTCTGTGCGTGTATATATATACACATATACAAAATACCAAGATCACCCCGTGTAGCCTTGACACAGACTGTGTGAGGGCAGGTGCTGTTAGCGAGCACCTATGAAGGCCGACTCGGACACGCGAAGGGGGGGGTGGATGGCCAGCGACCACGCCCGGCCGCCTTTGTCTCCACCAGTGGCGATGTTTACTCACCGCGCCAGGCACACATGAGGCTGAGACGAACTAGGGGAGACCAGACCCAGGAGCGGTTCGGATGAGCGTCGCTAGGTGTTGGTCGTGAAGCGAAAATCGAACCCGTGTCGCCAGGTTCGTAGCACAGTATCGTATAGTAACCGATGTGCACACGCACACACACACAAACACCAGCTTCGCTACGCCATTCGATAGGGCCTTGTTAGCTCAGTGGGCTTTACTCGGGAAATACACTTCTGATTGTAACATTTCCAAACAAGGTACCCGTCAGAAACCGATTGATGGGCTACGGTTTGCGTTATAGGTTCCACGTTCCGCGAAACGAGTGTGTATATCACGAGTGTTTGTATCACGAGTGTTTGTATCACGGGTGTGTGTGTATCACGGGTGCGCGTGTGTATCACGGGTGCGTGTGTATCACGAGTGTGCGTATCACGAGTGCGTGCGTATCACGGGTGCGTGTGTATCACGGGTGCGTGCGTATCACGGGTGTGTGTGTATCACGGGTGCGCGTGTGTATCACGGATGCGCGTGTGTATCACGGGTGCGCGTGTGTATCACGGGTGCGCGTGTGTATCACGGGTGCGCGTGTGTATCACGGGTGCGCGTGTGTATCACGGGTGCGCGTGTGTATCACGAGTGTGCGTATCACGAGTGCGTGCGTATCACGAGTGCGTGCGTATCACGGGTGCGTGCGTATCACGGGTGCGTGCGTATCACGGGTGCGTGCGTATCACGGGTGCGTGCGTATCACGAGAGTGTGCGTATCACGGGTGTGTGTGTATCACGAGTGCGTGTGTATCACGGGTGCGTGCGTATCACGGGTGCGTGCGTATCACGAGAGCGTGTGTATCACGGGTGTGTGCGTCTCACGGGTGTGTGCGTATCACGGGTGCCTGCGTATCACGGGTGCCTGCGTATCACGGGTGCGTGTGTATCACGAGAGTGTGTGTATCACGGGTGTGTGCGTATCACGGGTGTGTGCGTATCACGGCGCTGTGACCGTGTGGGCGATTTACCAGGTAAGGCCCCACTGAACTATACAGCTCTTACAGAAGCCACCTAGCCATCGCAAATGATCGCTCAACGAAGTGGCTTATCGTCATCGCGCGGACATTTATAGCGGCAGCCAAATTCTCTGAACGCGTGACGTTGATTCTAAATGTGGAGGGGAAAAACCAGAAGCCTCGGAGAAAAAATGCACTGCGACCACGGGAAGAGAGAGCGAGAGAGAGAGAGTGACACGCAGAACTCCGAAAACACAACAGGCGTCAGGGTCGGGATCGAACCCACGGCCTCCTGTATACCAGGCGAGGTAGTTAACATCTCGCCACAATACTGAACACCCGAGCACGTTACACAGACGTAGCCGAGGCGAGATACACCCTTTGGCAATTCACCCATCAGAATTCGCAACGCGTTGACGCCACGTTCGGATCGCATCATCTCGTCGTAAAACAGTTGGTAATGGAGACATCGACGAAATTTTTGCCCACAAATTTCTTCCCCCCCCCCCACCCAACAAAAATGATAAACTTCTCAAACAGCTATTAAAATAATAGTCATCTTTATTTTACAGAACGCCTTTTAATATCGAAGTATATCACAGTCCTGTGACATCTCTGCTCACAATTCGAAATACTTATAATAACAATAACAGAACTAATAATAACGACAACAATTACACTCGCTCTGTCGACACATATGAAGAACTAGCTGCGACACAGGACGACATTGATAATTATTATTATAATCACGAGAACAAAAAATGTTCACTCGCAGCTTCGGGTGACATCCACAAACAAACGAGAGAAAACGCCAACAACGAGACCCAACCTGGACGGAATATCTCTCACGGCGGTACACTCCCACTGCTCCTGGCGAGCTGATCTGGCGTGACCACCTGAGTGTGTAATGTAGTCGTTGCTCCGCATCTATGTCAGCAGCCGTACGAAAGAATAATTTTAAGAAGCAGGTGAAAATATCTGAACGCTGTGTTGCCCCCGTGTCTCCTCGATCTGTGTCTGTCTCTCTGTCTGTCTCTCTCTGTCTCTCTGTCTGTATCTCTCTTTCTGTCTCTCTCTGTATCTGTCTCTTTATTTATGTCTCTCTCTCTCTGTATCTGTCTCTTTCTTTCTGTCTCTCTCTGTATCTCTGTTTGTCTCTCTCTGTCTGTCTGTCTCTCTGTCTGTCTCTCTCTCTTTCTGTCTCTCTCTCTGTATCTGTCTCTTTCTTACTGTCTCTTTCTTTCTGTCTCTCTCTCTGTATCTGTCTCTTTCTGTCTCTCTCTGTATCTGTCTGTGTGTCTCTCTCTGTCTCTCTGTCTGTCTGTCTCTCTCTGTCTGTCTCTCTTCGTCTATCTCTCTGTCTCTCTCTGTCTGTCTCTCTCTGTCTCTCTGTTTCTCTCTGTCTCTCTCTGTCTCTCTCTGTCTCTTTCTCTGTCTCTCTGTTTCTCTCTGTTTCTCTCTGTCTCTCTCTGTCTCTCTCTGTCTCTCTCTGTTTCTCTCTGTTTCTCTCTGTCTCTCTTCGTCTATCTCTCTGTCTTTCTCTGTCTGTCTCTGTCTCTCTGTCTCTCTCTGTCTCTCTCTCTGTCTCTCTCTGTCTGTCTCTCTTCGTCTATCTCTCTGTCTCTCTCTGTCTCTCCGTCTCGCCGTGCAGAGGTTGTCATCCGCGACGGAGACGCCGCACGCGAGGCCCCGGGCGGCTGGCTGACGGCCAAGAGCGGACGGAAGAAGCGGTGCCCCTACACCAAGTACCAGACGCTGGAGCTCGAGAAGGAGTTCCTCTTCAACATGTACCTGACGCGCGAGCGGCGTCTCGAGATCAGCCGCGGGGTCAACCTCACCGACCGCCAGGTCAAGATCTGGTTCCAGAACCGACGGATGAAGCTCAAGAAGATGAATCGCGAGATCCGTGTCCGCGAGATGACGGCTCCGTACCCCTTCTCGTAGAGCCGAGGTGGGTGGTAGGTTCGGGGAGGACACAGGGAGGCGTGCGATTCCGTGCGCCGTCGAGTGAGGGTTGTGCTCGCTCCACTTGGCGTCGACCCACCGGGTCGAGGCGTAGCCCTGGAAAGCGGCTAAGTCGAACAGTTGAGGTGGCGCGTTGTTGACGAACTCTGGGGCGATATCACGCATCGCGACATCGCCAACAACGCCGTGGATTGGTTGTTTACCGTCGGCGTTTGTTCACGAATCCTTCGCACGGCCGGACTGGGCCACCAAATGCGTCCGCTCCAAACGATCCCTTCGCGGCTCTGAGAGAGTGGTATGGATATTACACATTCCTATGACGGGGGCCCAGACTGTTTAAACAACAACAACAACAACACACGCCACAAGATGTTGTTGATATAAAAACGACGCAAAACCATCAGTGACCAACAACAAAAAACACGATCAAGCAACGTTCACATTGAGGTCGCGTTGTTTTGCTGTCGAGGTCACGTGGTTTCTCGCGCGCGTGTGTACACGTGGCCAATTAAAATCTTTTGAAGAAACAAATCGAAGAGTGATACTCGTTGTGCCGCGCTGCTTGTGACGATGAACGTGGATTTGTTGGTGGTGCTCGTGGTGGGAGGGGGGGGGGGGGGCGATGGGAGGGTGGGGGAATAGGACAGGGGGTGGGGGGGGTGGCACACAATGTTTACCGTAAGTCATCCCTTACGCATGGGCTCAGCGGCCAGCCAATTCCTTGCCTGGAGAATCGCAAATGCGAAACGACTGCTGCTGCTGTTGTTTGAGTCTTCGTGGGGAGGGTGGCTGAGTGGGGAGTGAATTTGAAAAGCTTTCCGTGCGTGCGTAAGGGAGCGTGAGGGCGCTCTCGTGTTCTGGTTAAGGGTGAGAGGGAGGGGGGGTTAGTGTCAAGGGCAGGGATTTGTGGTAGTGGCGCGCGTTCATTGGCCGACGGCTCCGGGCTCCACGTATCACCTCCTCCTCCTCCTCTTCCTCCGGCCGTGATGGTGATGATGACACGCCGAGGGAGGGCTCTTGCGTGCCAACGTAGCGCTCTTGATTCCCTTCCCTCCGACACCATTCCTCGTTCCACATCGTAGCTGTTGCTGCTGCTACTGCTGCTGATGTTACTGCTGCTGCTGCTGATGTTACTGCTGCTGATGTTACTGCTGTTACTGCTGCTGTTGATGTTACTGCTGTTGCTGCTGCTGCTGTTGCTGCTGCTGCTGTTGCTGCTGCTGTTGCTGCTGTTACTGCTGCTGCTGCTGATGTTACTGCTGCTGATGTTACTGCTGTTACTGCTGCTGCTGCTGTTACTGCTGTTGATGTTACTGCTGCTGATGTTACTGCTGTTGCTGCTGCTGCTGTTACTGCTGCTGCTGTTGATGTTACTGCTGCTACTGCTGATGTTGCTATTGCTGCTGCTGTTACTGCTGCTGCTCTTACTGCTGTTGCTGCTACTGCTGCTACTGATGTTACTGCTGCTGCTGATGTTACTGCTGCTGCTGATGTTACTGCTGCTGCTGATGCTGCTGCTGATGTTACTGCTGATGTTACTGCTGCTGTTGATGCTGCTGCTGATGTTGCTCAGTGTCGCTGTCGCAACCCGCGTTGCCTCTCCCGACACTCTGTGTCGTGATCAGCGAAGTGAACATGGACCCGATCGAAAACACACGCGTGACTGCTCCCTCATTCCATGCTATTCCTACACACACACATATATATATACACACAGACACATATATATAAAACTTACAAATACAGTATTGTGATGCGGTGTTGGCAGTGGTGATACTGCGTTGGCAATCACTTAAGAAAATATTGTGTGTACTGTGTATCGGGGTTTTTAAAAAGAGCAGTGTTATTGATGACTGTGTCAAGGTTTCATTACAGCCATCGCATCCGTGCGTTTCTCCTGGGTTTGCCCGCCCAATGTTAGGAGAGAGAACGCCTGATGTTTGAGTCGTATTATGAGATGAGAGTTGAAAGTGTTTCTCGATGATGAGCAACAGCCGCCACGCTCAGCTCTGATTGTTTTTTTTTACTGTCGTTTCGGCCACCGTGTTCGCGATTATTACAACTGTCCGTGTTTGTATTAAACGTGTCAAGTTTATTTCTGATTATGATATAATGTCATGGACGCATTTGTTCGGCGATCAGTGAAGGGTGATTTTCTCGGACTAACGCGTGCATTTGTACAATAGACGTCTCGTTGTTGATTGTTCTTCTTTACCCAATAATTTAAATAAAATAATCTTCACTCATTCTAATGCTTAAACAATAAATAAATCAAACATTCCATGTTGTTCATCTGCTCGAGCGATGACGATTCACTTCCTGCAGTGAAATAATTTCCATGAATCGATCGCATCTCGGTCTCCGGTGATCGATTATTCAGGCGCGTCCAGCGTTCAATCTGAACTCCATTGAGCTTCAATATGAACAGCAATTAAGCCGTGTATCACTCTCATGTGGCCAATTATAGAGGCATATTCTCCATAACCAGCTTGCGCGTTCTCATGGTTGGTTACGTCCGGTAAATTTACATTTATCTGTTGTTTTTTTTCTTCTGGAATCTTAGTGAACCGTTGATTGACGTGAGTGTGTGTGTATGTGAGTAGATGGCCTAAATATATGAAGACAATGTTGTATATATATAAGTGATGTAATTCTGCGAATCGGTGTGGTATCCCCTTTGTCGGATACTGAAGGGATATCCGAGGCATCGCTCCACCACGTTTGAGGCATTTCGGTTTCATGCCCAAAGCGTCCAGTAAACATGTCCGCTCATTATTGAGATTCCAGCAACAACTGGGTCTTTGATGCTGCGCCGCGAATATTAAATCTGCCCATACGGGAGCTAGGGCCCACTGCCGTATTGCAAAGGGGCATAGGTTAACTGCTCACGTGTTGCAACCTCACCTGATGACGTGGTCGGTGACGTCACCACCGCACGCCGAAGGGCCACCCAGGCAGACAGGAATCCAGCCAGGCTGTATTGTTTTTCTAATTTAGTACGATGTATATAAAGGTCTGCATATAATTACTCCACGAGTTTTTTTTTGCGTGTGATTTTGTTCTTCCACTCTCCGTTTCGTGCAGTATGAGTGGTGTCGTGGTCTCTAAGGGCTTTTCTAAGTGATGCACCAACAGCTACATCTTCTTTTTCCAGTGGTGATATTGTACTTTTCCTTCCTCATCATTTCCGTATCGATTGTTTGTTTTCTTCCACTGGTCATATACGTGCTGTACTATAATTCTGATTCTAAAAAAGGCGATGCCAAATACCGTTAGTCTCTGCCTTCTGTGCACTTACGAAAAGGAACTTGATTCGGTGGAAATGAATGCAGTCACGCATCCAAGGTAGGTCAAATCCAGGCTATAATAACAATGATGATAGGATGTGTAGAAATTATTTAAATAGTTTAGAATGTTGGAAGAATCTACACGGAGATTGCATGCCGATGGTGATGTAAATGGTGGGACGAGTCAGGCGTGGAGGAGGATGCGCTGTCTGCACGGACCTTTCTCAGCAAAGCTGGAAGTTATTTTCTGAAACGTAGCTAGGAGACATTAAGGCATCGTAGAGAGGTAAGCGGCGATACTATGATCGACTTCAGATATCATTGGGGGAATATAAATCATCGTACACAACCGACAGAGACAATAAATGCAAGTTGTCACGTGGACAAAGAAGCCGATTTATTTGGTGTCACATCAAAAGAGGAGAAGGGTTGGAAAGCAAGCCAAACATTTTTTCTTTTATATATAAAATGTATATTCTTGGTTCTTTCGGTAAAGTCAAGTTGAAGGGAAACAAAATAATAAAATATATTGTTTCCCTTCAACGTGACTTTACCGAAAGAACCAAGAATATGAATCACTGCAGTCACGAAAGCTTTAAATCAAAATATATAAAACGTATCAACATTTTGCACGTACACATGGACAACTTGATTTAATTGACCGTGTCGGGTAGGTGAAGGGCTATAGTGAAAAGAAACAATCAACATTTCATACCATCTACACGATCGAAAACAAAATCGACTAATCGTGAATCGTGATAGCGCCGTTTGGTTGTGAGCGTCGATGCGTCAAATGATAGCAACCAACGGCAATGGGCTACATCCGGTGAAATTGTTTAACATGAACGTGAGCAAAGTCTCGGACAAGCTCACGAAACCAAATCAAGTAACTGTCGACGGGACACCGCAGGCGAAACAGAACATCGGGAACTAGAAATGTGTGTGCGCGTTTTGTATAATTGGAGAAATCATTTCAGGTGTTAGTGGGGGAATGAAAGAGGCGAGCGAGTGCATGGAGTAATGGAAGAGCGCCTTTGGAACATTAACAATTGACGAACAAAAAAATAAAAATAACACAGCGGCTTTAAACGACGTGCTTAGAGAAGGGAATTTTAACTTCAGAGGGCAATCAAAGCCGACGTGACACGCGCCTGGATTCAGCAACACGTTGGGGGGACCCTGGGGCGTGATAACGCGGAACTAAAATCCGGAGAGGCGTCTCGCAGACACCCGCGCAAGATTCAAGCCGGAAATGACAAAACTGAGAGACGTTGGAACGAAAAAGATGCGTCCGACCGGCGAGCAAAGCGTGGCGAGTTAGAGACGCGGTCGTTGCACGCACCCACCTCCGATGAGGGCGCGGTTTGGTTAGGTACGGTGCGAAAAACCGAAGTTCAACATGCGTACGTCCACCGCTAAGAAAAAAAGGACTGTAGGGCGGCCTTTGGCCATAGGCCGCGTCATCGTAAGGGATTGATATGAGACGGACGTGACCGGTAAGAGAATGGCAGCCACAGGAGGGAGCACGCTCGAGGGGAATTCATGGCAGCGCAGAGCACTGGGGATTGGCGGCGACGTGGAAAGACATTCATCCAGCAGTGGATACAACATGGCTGCTGCTGCTGCAGATGAGGATGCTGCTGCTGATGATGATTATTATTGGCTTGAGCCCTGCCGCTGATGTTTACAGAAAGGTTGGTCGAGCGTTTGGTGGCTGATTTGTGCAGACGGAGCGATATTGATTAAATTAGCAGAGCGCCTAAACGTCGACGTGAAATTCTCGCACGCCTCGCTTCGCTGTTGGAGGACAGTGATGAACACGTGACCGGCGCTTAGTCTATGACGTCACGTACGTAGAGAGACGCCATCGCGTGTTTGTGTGGCTCGTGAAGGACGCTGCTCCCGGGCAGTTGCAGACAGTCGCCCACCCCAACAACAACGGAAGGGAAGAGGAGCGACGCTCACAACAACGACCGGAGCGCCGGGCAGATAAAATGCAGCAAGTTGGCACAGTAGGGGGCACAGCTGGTGCATCTGCCAGTCATTCCAGTCGGTCAACCCATGGCACCTGGGTGTTTCCCGTTACCTGTCAGCGAGCCTTTGGCACTTCACGTGGCCTCGGAGTACACCTAGCCTGGCACAGGCGCCGTGATGGCGGGTGTTGATGTTGCTTTTTGTTGTCTTTTTTATTTTTTACGACGGGAAGAGAGCAACAACGAGGATGGATGCGACCCACTTCCGGGTCGAGGAGATCACCATCGTGGCTACGCGTGTCGCGCTAGGGGACAGCCCACGCGGTTGCCAGCGTCACGTGGGGCCGGCAAGACTTGGACAGCCTGAACGGCGCCCGCCGTCTCTCTTCCTCTCTCTTGCCTCTCTCCTGCCTCTCTCTCTCTTCTTTTTACGATCGGAGGAAACAAGATGCTCGGTGTAGTCGGCACTTTGCTTCGTTCATCATTTTGTTGTTTTTTAATGCTTTGCTTTATGTAATGAAAGATTTCACAATAGATTTCACGCTCTGCTCTCCTTAACCCCCCCCCCCCCCTCTCTCTCTCTACCCCCTCTCTCCCTACTCCATGTCTATGTTCCCCTATGTTTTCTACGTAATATTTGTAATATTATTGTTATAATTTTTTTAAATAAATATTTTTTTACGACAAGTGCTGCATCTGCACCCAGCCCTTCTCGCAGTCCTACGGCCTCCGACGGGTAGCTCAGATCTGCATGCAGAGCTCTCTACCGTCATCTGCCACCGAGCACACGGCCTCCTGCAGCGCCCACCACTCCTTGAAGGCCGGCACGGCGTGGGTCAGCCGTGCATGGCGGAACTCCAGCCCACACACCCTGGCTCCGACCAGAGCGCAGAAGATGCCCAGGCTGCTGGTCGGACGTTTCTCCTCCAGGGCCACCTTCCTCGCCCTGTCTATGGCGAGCTTGGCGTAGCCGACGAGGACGTTGGCCAGCCCCTGAAGATGTTGGGGTCCGTCGCCCTTCGGGTATCCAAAGATGAGGACCGTCGGGGAGAAGTGGAGGCTGAACTTTAGGAGGATGTTTCTAAGCACCTTGAACAGCGAGTCCAGGCTCTTACACTCCACGTATTGGTGCGCCACCGTCTCCACTTTACCGCACAACCGGCACTCCGGGGACGTGTCGGTGAAGCGCGCCAGGGAGACGTTGGTGGTGACGGTGCCGTGGGCGATGCTCCAGCTAAGGTCGCCGATGCGGTTGTACGTCAAGCTGGAGTAGAGTTGCCTCCAGTGAGGCCTCTTCAGAGATATGCAGGGCTTTCCTCCAGGCATGGTCCTTGTGGCTCCTCAGGGTGTCCTGTTGGTGGAACCGGACCATGCAGTGGCACGACGGAGAGCTCTGGTGGAGGGGGAACGAGAGGGGCCTCGTCATCACCAACGCCGATGGGGGGCGTTCTCCCCGCTGCCGCTGAGAAGGCCCCCTTGGCTTCGGCCAGGATCCGGGCAGCCACCCGGATTGACTGCAGCCCCCCTGTCTTTGCGGCCCTGTCTGCTGGTCCGAGCCACCGGCCCCGTGTTCCAGGCACCACCAGATCTCCCATCCTGGTGAGCCGCGCGTTGGCGAGGTGCCTCTCCATGCCTGGGGTGGCGGTGGTGGATGGCAGCTTTGTCTGTGGGTTCCTGAGGATCGGTTCGAAGACCAGATCCTCGGCCGTTCGCAGCTGATTGAGCCTCCTGACGGCGAGGGAGCTCCACGTCTGCAGGACGCTCCTGTAGAAAGGTGGCAGCTGTCCCAGTGGGAGGCCCTGCAGGTCCATGTAGAATAGTTGCTTGGAGCACTGCAGACCCCCCAGCTGTTTCAGGAGGAAGGAGGCCGTGACGCTCCAGGCCGGTGCCGGGACGGCGTGCAGGAACTTTTGCGCTGCCTGCAGTCGGAAGGTGGCCAGCTGACTCCGCACACACACCGGCCTGTGACCGCCCTCGTCCAGTGGCAGGGCCAGGACCCCAGCCGCGACTCCGGTGTCCTCCACCCGACCAGAAGAAGTCGAGGACTCGCTTCTGAAGTGCGTTGATGAGGCTCATGGGGGGGTGCAGGGAGAAGAGTCGGTGCCACAGCATGGACGTCACCAGCTGGTTCACCACCAACGTCTTTGTCCTGAAGGTGAGGAACTTGCACAGGCGACTCCAGGTGCCCAGCCGCTCCTTTACCTTCTCCTCCAGCTCGACCCAGTTTCTCTGCGGTGGTTCCTCCTCTGGTCCGAGGAACACTCCCAGGTGGTGCAGCGATTTTGAACTCCAATTGATGGCTTTTGCATTCTCGGGACACTCGGTCATGTCCCACGCTCCAACCAGCAGGCCGCTGCACTTTTGCCAGTTCATTTTGTCTTTTTCCTGTATCTCTCCTGCCTCTCTCCTGTCTCTTTCCTGTCTCGCTCTCCTGTCTCTCTCCTGTCTCTCTCCTGTCTCTCTCTCCTGTCTCTCTCCTGTCTCACTCCTGCCTCTCTCATATCTCTCTCTGTCTCTCTCTCCTGTCTCTCTCCTGTCTGTCTCCTGTCTCTCTCCTGTCTCTCTCCTGTCTCTCTATCCTGTCTCTCTCCTGTCTCTCTTCTGCCTGTCTCCTGTCTCTCTCCTGTCTCTCTATCCTGTCTTTCTCCTGTCTCTCTCTCCTGTCTCTCTCCTGTCTCTCTCCTGTCTCTCTCTCCTGTCTCTCTATCCTGTCTTTCTCCTGTCTCTCTCTCCTGTCTCTCTCCTGTCTCTCTCCTGTCTCTCTCTCCTGTCTCTCTCCTGTCTCTCTCCTGCCTGTCTCCTGTCTCACTCATGTCTCTCTTCTGTCTCTCTCCTGTCTCTCTCCTGTCTCTCTCCTGTCTCTCTCTCCTGTCTCTCTCCTGTCTCTCTCTCCTGTCTGTCTCTCCTGTCTCTCTCCTGCCTCTCTCCTGTCTCTCTCTCTCTCTCTCCTGTCTCTCTCCTGCCTCTCTCCTTCTCTCTCCTGGCTCTCTCCTGTCTATGGGTTTCTGTGTGAGTCTATGTTTCTCTGTGTGAGTCTATGGGTCTCTGTGTGAGTCTATGGGTCTTTGTGTGAGTCTATGGGTCTCTGTGTGAGTCTATGGGTCTTCGTGTGAGTCTATGGGTCTCTGTGTGAGTCTATGGGTCTCTTTGTGAGTCTATGGGTCTCTGTGTCAGTCTATAGGTCTCTACGTGAGTCCATGTGTCGAAATATGAGTATGTGGGTCTCTATGTGCGTCTATGGGTCTCTGTGTGAGTCTGTGGGAATCTGTGTGAGTCTATGGGTCTATATGTGAGTATATGGGTCCCTGTGTGAGTGTGTGAGTCTCTGTGTGAGTCTATGGGTCTTCGTGTGGTTCTATGGGTGTATCTGTGAGTCTATAGGTCTCTGTGTGAGTCTATGGGTCTATGTGTGAGTCTATGGATCTCCTATGGGTCTATGTGTGAGTCAATAGATATCTGTGTGAGTCTATGGGTCTCTGTGTGAGTCTGTGGGTCTTCATGTGCGTCTATGGGTATATCTGTGTGAGTCTATGGGTCTCTGTGTGAGTCTATGGGTCTTCGTGTCGGTCTTTGGGTCTCTGTGTGAGTCTATGAGTCTCTGTGTGAGGCTATGGGTCTTTGTGTGAGTCTTCGGGTCTCTGTGTGTGAGTTTATGGGTCGCCATGTGAGTCTATGGGTCTTCATGTGGGTCTATGGGTGTATCTGTGTGAGTCTATGGGTCTCTGTGTGAGTCTATAGGTCTCTGTGTGAGTCTATGGGTCTCTGTGCCAGTCTATAGGTCTCTACGTGAGTCCATGTGTCGAAATATGAGTCTGTGGGTCTCTATGTGCCTCTATGTGTCCCTGTGTGAGTCTATGGGAATCTTTGTGATTCTATGGGTCTCTATGTGAGTGTATGGGTCCCTGTGTGAGTGTGTGAGTTTCTGTTTGAGTCTCCGTGTCGCTGTGTGAGTCTATGGGTCTCTGTGTGAGTCTTTGGGTCTCTATGTGTGAGTCTATGGCTCTCTGTGTGAGTCTATGGGTCTTCGTGTGAGTCTATGGGTCTTCGTTTGAGTCTATGGGTCTCTGTGTGAGTATATGGGTCTCTCTGTCAGTCTATAGGTCTCTACGTGAGTCCATGTGTCTAAATATGAGTCTCTGTGTCTCTATGTGCGTCTATGGGTCTCTGTGTGAGTCTGTGGGTCTCTGTGTGAGTCTATGTGTCTCTGTGTGAGTCTATGTGTCTCTGTGTGAGTCTATGTGTCTCTGTGTGAGTCTATGTGTCTCTGTGTGAGTCTATGTGTCTCTGTGTGAGTCTATGTGTCTCTGTGTGAGTCTATGTGTCTCTGTGTGAGTCTATGGGTCTCTGTGTGAGCCTATGTGTGTCTGTGTGAGTCTATATGTTTCTGTGTGAGTCTATGTGTCTCTGTGTGAGTCTATGTGTCTCTGTGTGAGTCTATGGGTCTCTGTGTGAGTCTATGGGTCTCTTTGTGAGTCTATGTGTCTCTGTATGAGTCTATGGGTCTCTGTGTGAGTCTATGGGTCTCTGTGTGAGTCTATGTGTCCCTGTGTGAGTCTATGTGTCTCTGTGTGAGTCTATGTGTCTCTGTGTGAGTCTATGGGTCTCTGTGTGAGTGTGTCTCTGTGTGAGTCTATGGGTCTCTGTGTGAGTGTGTCTCTGTGTGAGTCTATGGGTCTCTGTGTGAGTGTGTCTCTGTGTGAGTCTATGGGTCTCTGTGTGAGTCTATGTGTCTCTGTGTGAGTCTATGGGTCTCTGTGTGAGTCTATGTGTCTCTGTGTGAGTCTATGGGTCTCTGTGTGAGTCTATGTGTCTCTGTGTGAGTCTATGTGTCTCTGTGTGAGTCTATGTGTCTCTGTGTGAGTCTATGTGTCTCTGTGTGAGTCTATGTGTCTCTGTGTGAGTCTATGTGTCTCTGTGTGAGTCTATGGGTCTCTGTGTGAGTCTATGGGTATATCTGTGTGAGTTTATGGATCTCTGTGTGAGTCTATGGGTCTCTGTGTGAGTATGTGGGTCTCTGTGTGAGCCTATGTGTCTCTGTGTGAGTCTATGTGTCTCTGTGTGAGTCTATGTGTCTCCGTGTGAGTCTATGGGTCTCTGTGTGAGTCTATGGGTCTCTGTGTTAGTCTATGTGTCTCTGTGTGAGTCTATGTGTCTCTGTGTGAGTCTATGGGAATCCGTCTATGGAGGGAGTGGATTCCAGACGACCGACAGTTGCCGCGGCAGAGAAACAGCGACGTTCACCGTGCCGTCTCGTTCGAGAGATGATGGAGCTTGATGAGGACGAGGTTGAGGAGGAGGAGGAAGACGACCAGGAGGAGGCCCATGGAGGACAGATTGGAGATTGCGAGACGGATCGTGCGATCGCGTTTTTAGGGTTATTGCTTCTGGGAACCATTGGTGCCAAAAAAAGTCCCACTTGCTGATTGATGACTGAACGTTAAAGGTTACGATTTTTTTATGTTTAAGTCGATAAGGCAAAAGAAGAAGGTGTTGCTTGTTTAGTCGGCGTTGTGTACAGCCCACAGTGCCGACAGCGCACGATGGATGATGTTTGTCCACACGTACTGTATGTACATAGAGTGTGTGTGTGTACATATATAGTGTGTGTGTGTAAATATATAGAGTGTGTGTGTACATATATAGTGTGTGTGTACATATTTAGTGTGTGTGTACATATATAGTGTGTGTAAATATATAGAGTGTGTGTGTACATATATAGTGTGTGTACATATATAGTGTGTGTGTACATATATAGTGTGTGTGTACATATATAGTGTGTGTACATATATAGTGTGTGTGTACATATATAGAGTGTGTGTGTGTGTGTACATATATAGTGTGTGTGTAAATATATAGAGTGTGTGTGTACATATATAGTGTGTGTGTACATATTTAGTGTGTGTACATATATAGTGTGTGTATACATATATAGTTTGTGTACATATATAGTGTGTGTGTACATACATAGAGTGTGTGTACATATATAGAGTGTGTGTGTGTACATATATAGAGTGTGTGTGTACATATATAGAGTGTGTGTGTACATATATAGTGTGTTTGTGTACATATATAGTGTGTGTGTACATATATAGTGTGTGTGTACATATATAGTGTGTGTACATATATAGTGTGTGTACATATATAGTTTGTGTACATATATAGTGTGTACATATATAGTGTGTGTACATATATAGAGTGTGTGTGTACATATATCGAGTGTGTGTGTGTGTACATATATAGTGTGTGTACATATATAGTGTGTGTACATATATATACGTACTTGTGTTTGTCCTCTCGATAGAAATGTTTAGAGTGAGTATGCCGTGGCGGGGACGTCAGCGCGGCGCTTGTGCCAGGCTAGGTGCACGTTAAAGGCCGCGTAAAGTGTCGAAGGCTCGCTGTTGGTTGGCAGAAGGTCACGGAACAGACTCTGGTGCCATAGGACGAACCGATTGAGATGACTGGCTATAGGATATGTATCTCTATAGATATAATCACGACGCGCATCACAGACGTTTAAGTCAACAGCAAGAAGAGCCGCAGCAGCAGCAGTAGCAGCGAAGCAGAGCCACGCATCGTGCGCCTTCGGATGCGCTTTCAGATGCGCCTCTGCGGCCGTCTGGAACACTCTGGCGATATCGGAAGTGCGCGGGATGAACAACAAACTAAGCGTACAAAAAAGCAGTTCTAAATAAATGAGGTCGTCCATCTATATGATGATGATGATGATTATTTAACACTGCACGGCTCCCAGCGGCTTCCGAATGTCGGAAGGAGGGATCGTTCCAGACGGCCGCAGAAGCAGGCATCTGAAAGCACCGCGCGATGCCGTGGTTCATGCTCCTTTGACGAGCTCGGCAAGGGTTTTGCGCGCCTCGTGTGCGGGCGAGCACTTCGATGTGCAGTAGGCGCGTCGTTCGGAGGTCTCGCAAGGAGCGAGTAGGCAGAGCAAGGACGTAGCCATGGAGTCAACATTGAGAGGGACCAAATCTTCCAGGGGATCTGGGGGTCCCAACCTAGAAAAATATCTAAATTTGAAAACTAATTTCCTGCCATTTCCTGCCTTAAATTATTTTAAAAATGCGCTAACACATGGGATGAATTTTTTTTGTTACAATAATGTCTAATAGTGTATTGTATTACATTGCTCTGTATTTTTCTTTTTTACCATTTCTTGTTTCATTTGTATGTAATGTTTGAGATTAGGGATTAATAAAATACAGCCATAACCACAATCATATGAACGTAAATATATGCATTGATTTATATGAAGACAAGTCCAGATATTGTGGCCAAGGTTTAGCAAATTGTTATTTTTATTTACATAGCATAGCAATTATGATTACTTTTTTTATATAGCAATATATTGGGGGGGGGGGACAATTTGAGCATATTTGATGTCCCCCCCCCAATATATATTATAATTACGGCCGTGAGACAGAGCTTGTGGTGCTGACGGTGGAGAGGCTACTTTGTGGTGAGATAAACACGAGGTTTGCACGGGTCAAACGTGCGCACACTTACCCCACGCTGGATTGCACGCCGCGTTCGACATGACGCGAAAGCACCTCCGATTTGCGCGGTTGGCTACGTACGGTGCGAAAGAAGTTCAGCGTGCACGGCATAGCGTTCATTGCTGCTGAGACGAAGCACTTAACAATCTACGGGGAGGTCCACGTGTCCTTGTGATCCCTTAATTTATTGTCCCCCGAGCATTTTTTTTTCTCAATTTGCATGGTCGTTTCTGCTTTAAATAAAACTTACTTGAAAACAAAAATTGGAGGATTGAATGGGGTTCACAAGAAATCTGCACCACCACCATGTCTGTTCCTTAATTGTTGTCCGACATTGAGTCAATTTTAAATGAAATTGAATGGCACGGGCCACCGTGCATGTACATCGCTTTGGCAAAATACAAATTAACTTAGTGACGTATGCATAAATAGCATGCTACTTGTTAACTATTGATTTGAAGCTTTCGTGACTGCAGGAATCCATACTCTTTGGTTCCTTCGGTAAAGTCACGTAGGTAGAAAAATGAAATTAAACAAATCACGACGTTTCGATCGCAACACAAGCAGTTTTATTTCTACCCACGTGACTTTGCCGAAAGAACCAGAGTACTTGTTTTACTGTCAATAGCAGTAGCCGTACCAATCACACTGGGATTTATCTTAGAAAGATGTTATATCTAGTAAAAAAAGTATTGCAAGTCTATTGCGAATCGCCCATTGTATGTATATCACCCATTATATGTACAACTGGACATCTGTAAAAAAATGAGCTTCATAGCTCATCGGATTCCTCCACTATGAAGAAATATTATTTTTCGATTTAAAGCTTTCGTGACTGCAATGATTCATCTTCTTTGGTTCTTTCGGTAAAGTCACGTAGAATGAGAATAAAATAATAAATTGATAAAATAAAATAACACAATAATATTCTCACGACGTTTCGGCCACAACACAAGCGGCCTTCATCAGGTGAAGGGGCGAGACTGTCCAGCGCTGTCCTACCAGACAGTCTCGCCCCTTCACCTGATGAAGGCCGCTTGTGTTGTGGCCGAAACGTCGTGAGAATATTATTGTGTTATTTTATTTTATCAATTTATTATTTTATTCTCATTCTACGTGACTTTACCGAAAGAACCAAAGAAGAAGAAATATTCTGATGTATGTTGAACTTCTTTCGCACCGTACGTAGCCAACCGTGCTAAATCGGAGGTGCGATTCGCGCGGTTGGTGTTCAGTGGCTGTGCAAATCGGACGGTTTACACAACAACAACAACAACCACCGCTACCGCCACCACAACAAACAACAACATCAAGAACGTGTGATTAATCATTATCGACCTTAGTGGCGTCTTATCGTACGGCGTCTGATGTTGCCAAAGTGTTTCCCCATCCGCAAGTGGAAACCCGAAAACTTCGAGGTTCTCTGCACCGGAAAGCAAAAAGGAGGCAGTTATAGGCGATTTACGTTTTTTTATATTTTATTCACTACAAAATCGCCACGCGTTGACAATATAATTTAATACTCTCCTTGTATATCAACGATATGATCTTATAAAAGTCACATTTGTCTATGACAGCCATTTGTGCTCGTGACACGCGATAAATAAGAGGTCATAACGAGCGGCTATTTCACGGCTTCCTTTATTGGAGTCAAATTCTCGTTCCGCGCAAAAAAATTGGGGGGGGGGGGGGGAGGGGTCCGCGGTGCCCCTCGCTCGACTCCTTGAAGGAGCGACTCGGAGGCAGCCCCTCTCCTCTGCTGTCCGCGTCTTCAAGGCGAACTGCGTTGGCTGCAGGCGGGGAGAGTTAAGGACCGTTAAAATGCGATTTAAATATCGTCTAGACGGTCACAATCCGTCTGGAGCGGCTGCTGATGAGCACCCATCCACCACCACCACCACCACCCCCAACCCCCCTTTCCTTTTCAACTTCCCCCCACCACCACCACCACCACCGCTGCTCCCACCCAGCCTTCCCGCGGAGTTGTAAACACGGTCGCGGTGGAAGCGCCCTTTATGAGCCCCGGGGTTTATGGTGCGCAAATGCGGACGCGGCGAGCGAGCGAGCGAGGGAGCGAGCGAGGGAGCGAGGGAGCGAGCGCGCTCACGCCCGGCTCCATCGTCTGAGAAGCGCGCAGGGCGGAGATGCGGCTCCGCGCGCAGAGGCTCCTCCGCCGCCTCGGCGGAGAAAACCACCTCGACAACAACAACAAGGACAACAACAACAACAAGGTCAACAACAACAACAACAGCAGCAGCAACGGCGGTGACGGCGGCGGTGCCGGCGGAGGGCGGTGACAACACAACGACGTTGACGACCTTTTAAACACCCACGCACAAAAAAATTGACGACGGCCACGATGAAGAAGACGCGAAGGAACCCTTCTGCGCCCCGGCGCGTCTCAAGTCGCCGGGAGGTGTCTCCGCCCGCGCCCGGAGGGCCCCCCCCCACCCCCCCCCCACCCCCCCCCCGAGTCGAGGTGAGGTCACCGCGCGTGGCGTCGGAGCGCGAGCAATGGGGGGGGGGGGGGGAGAAGCCCGCTGGTGACTCGCGTGCCTCGGGGGGGTCCGGGGGTCTCGCGGTGCCTCTCTGCGTGAGAGGAGGGCGGCTGGACGCCACGTGCGCTTCACGCGCGCTACAGCAGCACGGACACGCTCGCTCTCGGAGCGCGCTGGCACGGACACCCACCCACCCACACCACCCACCCACCCACCCACTCCACCCACCCACCCACACCACCCACCCACCACCATCATCACCACCTCCCGCTAATGTAGGTTCCGAACCAAATCACCCGCGACGCGCGTATCAAATGAGGGCTCGGTTTGCAGAGTTAGTGAGCCCGTGCATCTGCGCGCTCGACTTCAACTTCCCCAACGTGGAACGGCCCCCTACGAAGGTAAATTCATAGTTAAGGCGGCGCGTTCAAGGTTTCGAGGGTCCGGGGATTCACGCGGCCGTGCGTGGCGAGGTGGCGAGAGGATGCGAGTGGAGCGGGAGTTGGCCGGGCTAGGTGGTGGCGGGGGGGGGGGGGTGGTGGTGAATGCGAGGGGAGGGAGGAATGAGGGGTCCTACCACGACCACCCCCCTCCCCATCCCGCAGCGCGACCCGGAACTGCATCCACGCCGCGTCTTCCCTCCCTCGGGGACCCGATTGTGAAATCGGAGCGCCGAACGGAGCAGGCGCCGCGCGCGTCGTTTCGAGGACGCGCCGTGCTCCTCATCCCCCGTGCGCTCGCTCCTGCGCGTACAACGCGGGTAGCGCTCCACATCCTCCACATCCTCCACCCCCCCCACCACCACCACCACCACTGCAGACAAGCAAACAGAAAATGACCAACGAGGTGGTTGACATTTGGCGCTCTCTGACATCCGACGGCTGTCGAACACGAGGGCTCGCCCGTTCGGTGCCGGGATTGAGCGTTCATTTGCATGCCGGGTTTTTATTCTTAGTCGCATCGGGCGTCGCCTCCGTTCCACAGACCCCACCCCCCACCTCACCTCACCTTCTTACCACCACTCCCACCACCTTCGCCACCGCTTCCTTGATATCCGCAGCCGCTACTCCCCCCCTCCACTCTTCATCCATCACCTCCCTCCCTCGGCTCCCCCCCACCCCATACTCCCCACCTCGCTCACGACAAAAGAAGCAGAATGGAGTGATCGTCCGTGCCCCGGGACCGACGCAGACCGACACAACGACTGCTCGTGGTGTAGGTAGTTTCATGTTGTTGGGAATGTGTCCAAATACTCGACAGCAGGAAACTGCCCGCACTACGTCAGTCGCCGCAGCTCCAGGGCAGGAGAGAGACAGCGAGAGATGAGATGATGATGAGAGAGATGATGATGAGAGAGATGATGATGAGAGAGATGAGAGAGATGGTGATGAGAGAGAGATGATGAGAGAGATGATGACGATGAGAGAGATGATGAGAGAGATGATGAGAGAGAGATGAGAGAGATGATGAGAGAGAGATGAGAGATGATGAGAGAGAGATGAGAGAGATGATGAGAGAGATGATGATGATGAGAGAGATGATGAGAGAGAGATGAGAGAGATGATGAGAGAGATGATGATGAGAGAGATGATGATGAGAGAGATGATGATGAGAGAGATGATGAGAGAGATGAGAGAGAGATGAGAGAGATGAGAGAGATGATGAGAGAAAGATGAGAGAGTGATGATGAGAGAGAGATGAGAGAGATGATGAGAGAGAGATGAGAGAGATGATGAGAGATGATGAGAGTGAGATGATGAGAGAGATGAGAGAGAGAGATGAGAGAGATGAGAGAGATGATGAGAGAGAGATGAGAGAGATTATGAGAGAGATGATGATGATGATGAGAGAGATGATGAGAGAGAGATGAGAGAGATGATGATGAGAGAGATGATGATGAGAGAGATGATGAGAGAGATGAGAGAGAGATGAGAGAGATGAGAGAGATGATGAGAGAGAGATGAGAGAGATGATGATGAGAGAGATGATGAGAGAGATGAGAGAGATGATGAGAGAGAGATGATGAGAGATGAGAGAGAGATGATGAGAGAGATGATGAGAGAGATGATGAGAGAGAGATGAGAGAGATGAGAGAGATGATGAGAGAGATGATGAGAGAGATGAGAGAGATAATGAGAGAGAGATGAGAGAGTGATGAGAGAGAGATGATGAGAGAGAAGATGAGAGAGAGATGAGAGATGATGATAGAGAAGATAAGAGATGATGAGAGAGTGATGATGATAGAGTGATGATAGAGTGATGATGAGAGAGAGAAGATGAGAGAGATGATGAGAGAGATGATGAGAGAGAGATGAGAGATGATGATAGAGAAGATGAGAGAAGATGAGAGAGATGATGAGAGAGATGATGATAGAGAAGATGAGAGATGATGAGAGAGTGATGATGATAGAGTGATGATGAGAGAGTGATGATGAAAGAGTGATGATGAGAGAGATGATGATAGAGTGATGATGAGAGAGATGATGAGAGAGATGATGATGAGAGAGATGAGGGAGCAGCGCGCGTGTTCCGCCGCCCTCTGCCGACGATTTTGCGTGGCCGCACCCGGGACTCCAGCTGATTCATCTCCATCCCGTGTCTCTCTTTCTCGCCCTGTGTCTCTGCGTCTCGCTGCTCATCGTTGTTCGCTCCGTCAAGGTCGAATCGTCGCGGTCGTGGCAGCGGATCGCGCGAGAGGGCGGAGGACGGGGAGGCACAGGTGGCGTAAGAGAGAGGCAGAGAGACTGAGAGAGAGAGAGAGAGGCAGAGACTGAGAGAGAGACTGAGAGACGGAGAGGCAGAGAGACGCAGAGACGGAGAGACGGAGCTCTACATACAGACATGAGCTACCGTCGGAGGCCGTAGGACTGCGAGAAGGGCTGGGTGCAGATGCAGCACTTGTCGTAAAAAAATATTTATTTAAAAATATAATGCGTAGAAAACAGGGGGAACATAGACATAGAGTAGGGAGAGAGGGGTAGAGAGAGAGAGGGGGGTAGAGAGGGGGTAGAGAAGGAAGGGGTAAGGAGAGCAGAAAAACAGAAAAAATATATTTTGTTGGGTCTTTCATTTATAATGGGGGGGGGGAGTTACATAAAGCAAAGCATAAAAAACCGAAATTATGAACGGAGCAAAGTGCCGACTACACCGAGCATCTTCTTGGTTCCTCTGATCGTAAAGAAAAGAGAGACGGAGAGAGAGAGAGAGAGGGGGGCAGATAGGTGAGCGAGTCTAGCGCGCGTCTGCTTCTCCGCCCGTCTCTCTTATCCGCCTGGGTTCGCGTTGTGCGTGGGCCGGTGGGAGCAAACGTGAACGCCTGTACGAAAATTGCGTGAATGTGTCGAGGCGGCGATCGCTTCGTTCGCCGTGCGGTTCTCGCCCGCGTCCTCGTCGGCATCGAAGGAGCTCGCGAGCGCTCGCGGGTGAGCGGAGTCGTGGAGCCCCATGCCGCAGTGCCGCTTGCGAGCGAGCGAGCGAGGTGCGTCGCCTTCTCGCCAGCGGATAAGCGAGGGAGCGCTCGTGGCGCCTCGGGCATTGAGGGCCTCCCCGGCAAGGTCTCATGCGACGCCGTGCGCGTGTGCGTGTTTGTGTTTTTTTGCGCAGCGCGTAGCTGTAAATGTGCAGGCATGCTGGGTTGAACGTGTACGACGAATAGTAGGTTAAATAAGAAAAAAAACAGAATGACGAGTGGATTTGGTTGAGTACAACTGTCACTGCGAGGAAGAAGAAGACGACGACGCTTCGACGTTTCGGCCCACAGGCCTATACATTGTGTCCTCCCTCTCCCCCCGTATAGCCTTAACAGACTGTTGGGGAATCCGCTGTTAACGAGCACCTACGAGGGCCGGCACGGTCCACGAGGTGGGCGGGTGACAGCACCACGCCTGACCGCCTTTGTCTCCCCGGTGGCGACGTTTACTGCACACCGCACCAGGTACTCATATTGAGGCTGCGTCGACCTCGCGGGGGGGGGGGGGGAGGAGGATGAGCAGGACCACTTCCTATAATAAGTAAGCCCACATTTATTCAGTACTTCCAGCCCGATGAGCAGGCGCTCGCTTGGCAGTCTCGGTCGAGATGCCACCTTCACAATCCTCAGCAGAGCAAATCAATCCGTCCGCCTCGAGAACGGGAATCTGAAGCTGTTGCTGACGGCCGATGAAGCTGATCCCGCACCTCCGATTTAGTCCCGGTTCGCTACGTAGGGTGCGGGGGAGAAGTTCAACTTGCAACTCAGGGCGATGTATTGGAGGTTTGTGTTAAAAAATCACGGTCCTTTGGACATGACCGTACATCCATCCAGGCACCCAGCCAGCCGACCAGCCAGCCAAACGTTTTGTTTTTTTTTCCCTCGAACCTCAAACATTAGTCATGCGTGCGCGTGTTTAAGTGCATCTTCGGTGTACGGGGCGTTGTGCCATTTATTCTCAGCGCCGCGCCTGGATGTTTGCATCCTAGCTGATCGCTCCGGCAGCTGTCCAGCATCACCATAGCCAGCCTTTACCCACGAGCCTTTTTGTGAGTTTACTATGCTTATAGCTGCTGCTGTTCTCAACTACCACCACCAGCACCAGCACCACCTCCCCACCACCACCACCACCATAATCATCAGTCATCACCCGCCAATCTTCGCACGCAACGATGAAAGCGCCTCTGTGAATGAGTGGGAGTGTTGCGGGTGAACGGCACGGCCGGGGCTATGAGCGCTTGCGTCTGGAATTCCAATCGCGGTAGCGCGAAGTCCCCGGCGCCTCCGAGTTAGCACGGTTGGCTACGTACGGTGCCGAAGAAGTTCAACACACACACACACACATACAGGCACGTCTGCGATACAGTATATCAACACATTCGTTAAGAACACTGTGTGGCCTTAAAAAGGGAATAAATATATGATAGGTGGCGTTTCTAGCAATGACCCTTATTCATTGCACGCGACCTCTTCTGCGTAGCATACGTGAAGAAGGGCCATTGTTATTCATATTCTTAGCTCTTTCGGTAAAGTCACGTTGAAGGGAAACAATAAAATAATAAATTATATAAAACAAATAATAATAATATATTTTATTTTATTGTTTCCCTTCACGTTGAAGGGAAACAATAAAATAATAAATTATATAAAACAAATAATAATATATTTTATTATTTTATTGTTTCCCTTCAACGTGACTCTACCGAAAGAGCTAAGAATATGAATTGCTACAGTCACGAAAGCTTTAAATCAGAAGGGCCATTGCTTGAAACGTCGCCTCATATACGTGTTTCCGCTCAAGGCCCACGATGTTATTGACGAATGTGTTGCGTTTTGTTGTTGTTGTTGTTGTGCACCACTGACGATGCAGCAGATGCATTGTTGTTTTACCTATTGGATGATTGGGGTGTGGGGGGAGGGGGTAATGGAGGAAGGCAGACGTATGTATGTGTGAACTTCTTTCGCACCGTACGTAGCCAACCACGCTAATCGGAAGTGCCGGCGAAGGACAATACACAAATGATGCGTGTCATTGCCAACAGTCGTAATGGAACGTCACCTCGCACACAACCATCACGTTGGGCTATCTTTTAGCCACAGGCATCCAGCACCCGACTTAGCCGATCACATCAATTCAGTTGCTGCGTGGGCTTAACTTTACAAATTGGGCTTGGGTGACCAGTGAAAGCCGGAGGTGCAGGAGGAGTTATCTTACAAATGTAAGCATCATTTTGTCCGCTTGAGAGTACAATCACCAACATCAGGTGTTAACAAAAGCCCTGCTCTCTCGCGTGACGCGTTATATATTTACGTATGCCCACGAGGCAACTTTATTTCGGAATCAGAATATTGATGCTGGAGGAATCCGATGAGCTATAAAGCTCTTTATGTTTTTTTTACAATGTCCAGTATTATTGCCTTTGTCGGAGTAGGGGGGGGGCGATTGAGGGATGGAGATTTACGGTTTAAACGTTGACATTATAAATTATACCTACCCACCTACCTACATGATCTCAAACAAAATGAACCAGTCATCGAATCATAACATCGGTCGTGGGTAGCCTACCTACGTATTACAAATGCACGTGAGAGTGCCCTTAAGAAAGAACGTCACGAATCAGTCCTTAATGAACGCGCATGCGGCTCTGAAGCCGCAGTTTGCCGACACCCTTCCTATGGTGATCTGGACTTCCATGGTGAACTGGATTTCCATGGTAAACTGGACTTCCATGGCGAACTGGAGTTCACCGGTAAACTGGACTACCATGATGAACTGTATTTCCATAGTAAACTTAACTTCCATGGTGAACTGGACTTTCATGGTGAACTGGATTTCCATAGTAAACTTAACGTCCATGGTGAACTGGACTTCCATGGTGAACTGGATTTCCATCGTAAACTTAACTTCCATGGTGAACTGGACTTCGATGGTGAACTGGACTTCCATGGTGAACTGGATTTCCATCGTAAACTTAAATTCCATGGTGAACTAGACTTCCATGGTGAACTGGACTTCCATGGTGAACTGGACTTTCATGGTGAAATGGACTTCCATGTAAACTTAACTTCCATGGTGAACTGGACTTCCATGGTGAAATGGACTTCTATGGTGAACTGGACTTCCATGGTGAAACGGACTTCCATGGTGAACTTAACTTCCATGGTGAACTGGACTTCCATGGTGAAATGGACTTCCATGGTGAACTGGACTTCCATGGTGAAATAGACTTCCATGGTAAACTTAACTTCCATGGTAAACTGGACTTCCATTGTGAAATGGACTTCCATGTGAACTGGACTTCCATGGTGAACTGAATTTCCATGGTGAACTGGCTTTCCATGGTAAACTGGACTTCCATGGTAAACTGGACTTCCATGGTGAACTGTATTTGCATAGCAAACTTAACTTCCATGGTGAACTGGACTTTCATGGTGAGCTGGATTTCCATAGTAAACTTAACGTCCATGGTGAACTGGACTTCCATGGTGAACTGGATTTCCATGGTAAACTTAACTTCCATGGTGAACTGGATATCCATCGTAAACTTAACTTCCATGGTGAACTGGACTTCCATGGTAAACTGGACTCCCATGGTCAGGTTGCCAACCCGCTGGCAACGACCAACGGGGTCAAGGTTCGAGCCTCAACCTTGGCTGTCACGTTGCGCGCACTCCCCCGTGCTTTGTGCAGGGCTTCGAGTGCTCACCACGTCACGATGAGTCATTGCCACGTGCTCAGGAGTTGGTTATAACCATCGAACCGCATCGGAACACCATCAACAAGAAGGATAATGCACATATCTCCTTCATAATGGATTTGTTTTTGTTTTCAGGACACAAGCCTACAGTACCCTAATGCGATCGTGGCCATGCAACCCAAACTATGAATTGTATAGTGAACCCATTGGGACACATAACGATACACAAAGACATATCGTGATCCATAGAGACACATAGAGATGCATAGAGACACAGAGTGACCCATAGATACGCATTCATAGAGATATGTAGAAATGCATTAACTACACGAGCCACAGTAATGAATTGAATAGTCAACCCATAGAGCCACATTGAGATACATAGAGACACATCGTGACCCACAGAGATACATAGGAACAGCAAAACGACACGAAATTTCGCTCTCTGCCTTCCTGAAGCCCTCTCGTTGTGGCCAACAGGACATTGGCATCGAGTTGCTGAACCATCTTGCTGTACTGCCATCGTGCGCAAAGAAATAGCTGTTCACACCTGTCTCCCTAAACGGGATGCGTTATGATTAACAGATGCGATTATACAGATGATGATGATGATGATGATAATAATATCGAAGCTGTTATGCGTTTGATGATCCACTGCTTCTCATTAATATTCAAGACAAAGATCCCCCGTATAGCCTTCGACAGCCTGTTGGGGCACGTGCTGTGGGTGGCCAACGCCACGCTCGTCCGCTTTTGTCTCCGGAAGTTTGCACACAGCACTCGGTACTCTTTTGAGGCTGAGTCGACCTAGGTGTCATCGTCATAACGGCGAGTGATCGATGCTCACGTCACGATCTCCAAATCGGTCTCAGTACCACGATACCCACTTGCTCTGCTGCCACCTTCTGGCCATCCGTCGGTCTTTGTTGTTGTTGCTGTTGCTGTATGCAGCAGCAGCCGGGGTTTTCGAAGTGTCGCGGAGTCTCCGTGTTACCACGTCGGTGATCCAACAGCCCTCGACGCAGGTTCACAATGCGTGTGCGTCACCGCGCCCGTTTTGCGCGTGACCTCCAGCGGACAAAGACGAGGAAGGAAGGGCATGAAGGGAAGTGAGAAGGAAAAAAGAAGGGTCTCAGGACGCACAACGCTGCTGAGCAGGGGGCCCCGTGGCCCAGCCACACGTTTCCTGAGCGCGCAGCTCACGGGTAATGCCCCGCTCGTTCTGTGCCCAGCCCGGAACGTCTAATTATTGATTCTGCACGAGAGGGGGAGGGTGGGGGTGTTGGGGGTTCTGACTCGGCAAAAGTTCCCGAGGATCAAGAGGTGCTCCTTGTACTCGCGTGTGTTAACCGTAGTAGTGGTTAAACGCTTAAACATAATAATTACAATCGTACAAAGACGTCCGGCCAGTGTGGAAGAGTAGGCCAAACAATACGCTATATCTCTGGGGAGTTCCCTATCAAGTGGAGACCCTTCCACCAGTGGCGGCGTGAAATTCGGTGCAAACATCACTCGGAATCAGTTTTTTAGTTATCCTGGAGGAATCCGATGATCTACGAATCTCGCTCGCCCGCTTTATTTATATTTTTTTCTCACAGCTGTCCAGCAGCAGCAGCACCAGCAGCCGTTAGCCACGGTATGTGCTCTGAAACTGACGTGGGATCGGCATCTCGTGGGGCGCGTTCACTCGGCGCGTTGCTGCGTGTCCTTTGCCGAGGAGCGAGGCAGGCGACCGTGCTGTTTATAAACGCGACCCGGCCGGCATTCGCGGTGCAACGAAACGGGCAACCCTCAGGAGACGGAGCGCTTTTACGCATCCGCGTTCCGTGAACGGTGGGTGGGTGGTGGGGGGGGGGGTGTAGCGGTGGTGTAGAGGTTAGCGCTACGCTGCGCTACGAAACCGGACACCCGAGTTCGACTCCCGCTCACGGCCAACACCCGGTGACGATGATCAGAACCGATCCTGGGCATTCCCTAGGTCAACTCAGCCTAAAATGAGTACCTGGTGCGGTGTGTAAAAACATCGCTACTGGGGAGGCAAAGGCGGCCGGGCGTGGTGTTGGCCACCCACCCCCTCGTGTGCCGTGCAGGCATTCACAGGTGCTACTCGCTAACAGCACTTGCCCCTACAGTCCGTTAAGGCTACACCGAGGGATCTTTGAGGGTGCGGCTGTGGATTTGGCTGATCCCATGTGCGTGCCAAACGTTGCACTCCATCGTGTGGACATCTAACCCTGCGTGATGGCTGCGCTGGCAATGTGGCAGGAGTCGCTGTGGTCCCAGAGGGCAGCAGCAGAATCCCCGCGATCGCCCTCCCTGCCTTCTCCTCCCTCCCTTCCTCTCTCCTTCTCTCTCTCTGCCACGAAAGTGCAGCTCGCTGCATCGACGGCACACAAATAAAACCACTGCCCTCCTCCTCCTCCTCCTGCTCAATCATCGTAATCGACAAGACAGTTCGTCCCGTGGCGGTGTCGTGTCCAGCTGCCGCACGAACACGCGGGAGATCCCCGCGGCTCCTCGACTCATCGTCGGCGTGCGCGCAACCCCCTGCCGCTGCACTTGACATTTTGGCCACAAGGCGGGGCGGCCGGGCATCGCGGGGGTGGTGGCAGGGCGTGTTCGGGGGGATGCGGGGGCGGGGGGTGGCGAGGGAACTCGGCGATCCTCGTTTCGTCTTTCTCTCAAATTCCTCCCCACGGAGTCTCCCCCCCCCCCCCTCCTCTTTGGGAGACGGGCGTTGCGAGATGAGGGTGCAAATGCGTTCCTGTAGAAGGGATACCGCCCGAAACGTTATCTCAGGAATGTTGAGGGGCGGCGGGGAAGGGCGGGGAAGGGCGGGGGGGGATGTGCAGAGTTAAATTCCGTTTGCTGAAATGTCGATTTGGCACAGGAGTGGGTGCATTGCTTGGGGGACTGTGCCTTGAAAGCGCCTTCCCACGTGCGATGTGTCAGCAACATTTTTTTAATCACGGACCTTTTAATCGAAATTAGTAAATTTCTGGAGTAATATATATATTTTTTATCGAAGTGTATGACCGTTACGCAATAGCTACTGTTAAGCAACTATTCACATTTCTAATTAAAAAAAGGTGTCATCAGATGTCTTATTTGTAATGTACAGGACAGTAATTCTCATCTCAGGCCCTCATGGTGTTTAAGCGAAGTCTCCAACTCTTACTATTCACAATCTGTCTGGCACTTCTGTGCTGTGCAGAAGGCCCAATGCCCGAAACGTCTCCAGATGTATGTATATAATTATTTGCGGCGGCTATTGGCGAATGGGTGGAATTGTATGTATTTATAAATAAAATAAAACATACAGTGCGTGTATTTATGGTCGTGCTAATTACCCGACAGATGGAGTCTTTATAGTGAAGTAAACGGGTGACCATCACTGCCATTAGCGCATTAGCTGCGTCTAAGGGGTTCTTATCGTGCATAATTATAAATTAATCGCGTATATCTAATCTAATGTATAATTATATAACGGCGCCTTTACTCAAGGCGCTTGAACGTAGCTTACAGAACGGTGACCGAATCAAATTATTTAGAGGCGTGCTGAGGAATCAGCGACAGGACTGAGGAATCAGCGACAGCGCACTTGAGGCGTGCATGGGGACCACGAATCGATAGGGGAGGGATGAGAAGGAGTGGCGAAGCGGGGTGGGGGAGGTAAGAGGAAGGGAATTGGCGATAGAAAAGAGGTGCTGAGGCTTTAAGCGAGCGCGTGTGTGTGCGTGTGTGTGTATGCGGAGCGCCGGGTGGCTAAAGCACAGCAGGTTGGCACAGTAGGGGGCACAGGTGGTGCATCAGCCAGTCATCTCAGTCAGTCGACCCGTGGCACCTGGGTCTGCCCAGTGACCTCCTGCCAGCGGGCGTTCGACACTTCACGTGGCCTCACGGTGCACATAGCCTGGCACAAGCGTCGTGGTGACGTCACCGTCACTTAGTGGCGAATGGCGGTTGTTGTGTGTGTGCGGTTCCCGGGTTGATCACCACATCGCAGGATGGCGAGAGATCACGACGGCTCGGAGAGGAACAGGCATTCATCCAGCAGTGGATGAAACACGTCTCTGATCGTGACGATGGTGATGATATTTCAATTGTAGGAGAACTGGTAGTAATCTTGATTTGAAGCTTTCGTGACTGCGGGAATCCATACTCTTTTTTTTTCTTACGGCAAAGTCACTGCTGTGTTTGTCCCACCTGACGGCGATTGCTTGCGTTGCGATCGAAACGTGGTGATCTATTAATTTTCTATCTTCGTGACTTTACCGAAAGAACCAAAGTGTGTAGGAGAGTAGCAGTTGACAAACCAGGTTCAGAGCCCATTGAGAATCAAAAGTCTCTGCTATCTTTCCCTACGATTAGCACGGTTGTCTGCGTACGGTGCGAAAGAAGTCCTACACACATGATGCACGCACCAGACGCCTGTGATCTCCCTCGTGGCGATGTTTACACACCGCACCAAGTACTGTAATCATTTGAGGCTGAGTCGACCTAGGGGTTTACACAACGTACGTGTATTGTTGTTATTATTATTGTTCTCGACATAGCCATTTGTTGTTGTTGTTGTGATGAAAACAAAATCGTGAGGATGATCATCTGAGCGGCATATGCCATATTTCTTTTGTTGGAACGAGGCTCTCATTTGTTGTCTTATTATTTGTCACCGTGACACGAACGACCGCTTCTAATCGCACCGACGATAAATAGGCAGACGCGCAAAAACGACAGCGCTCTGACACCGCGTGGACAGAAGAGACGAGCTTCGATATATCATCACCGCCACCAAAAACCACGGCGGGCGAGAAAAGAAGGCGTTATTTTATTTATTCTTATTATTATTGCCATTCGCGCGTATTTATGCGTCGTATCTCACCCCGGCCACACCGACGCCGACGATTTACATTCTTCTACGCTCTCGCCGTATTTACGACCTCCTTACTGTACATATAATTAGGCCCCCATGCGGATAAATGCCAAACCAAATTTAGACGCGCGCACGCAAAGACAAAGATCCCGTAGAGTCGCAACAGACTGGTTGACTGCAACTGCTCCTATGGAGGCTCTCACTCCGCAAGATTGGGGGGGGGGGTGTGTTTCCAGCACCTCGCCCGGCCGCCTTTGTCTCCCCAGTGGCGATGGTCGCACACACACACACACGTGCACACACACACACGTGCACACACACACGTGCACACACACACGTGCACACACACGTGTACACACACACGTGCACACACACACGTGCACACACACACGTGCACACACACGTGCACACACACGTGCACACACACACACGTGTACACACACACACGTGCACACACACACGTGCACACACACACGTGCACACACACACGTGTACACACACACACGTGTACACACACACGTACACACACACACGTGTACACACACACGTGCACACACACACACGTGTACACACACACGTGCACACACACACACGTGCACACACACACGTGTACACACACACGTGCACACACACACACACGTGTACACACACACGTGCACACACACACACGTGTACACACACACGTGCGCACACCGCGGCTACTGCCTCCAACGGCTGCGCTCGAGCGGTGGTGGTTGACTCGCGGAGTCGATAGACGACTGCCCGATAATGATGACGGCGAATTGACGGATGCCGTGCACCACTGCATAATCATCTTCGTAACCTTGGCAACAGGAACTTTGAGGGGGTGCCGGGGGGGTAGCTGGTGCGCATCGAGTCCGAGCAGTCAACCGCTTGACCGTAGCCTCTGATGGAACCTCGCGACGTTGAGAGTGGCCTCGGTGTAAAAAAAAAAACTGGCCGTGCATTGCGCGTCGCTATGCCCTCTGGCTAGACTCGCCACGGCAGCGTAGATTGGCCACGAAAAAAAACGGCCTCGTGGCTTACTGGGCCCGAGCCGTATTCCATCCGTTGGCTGATGCTCTCTCTTTCTGTCTCCTCTCTCTCTCTCGCGTTCTCTGTCTCTCGCTCGCCCTCTGCTCGGCCGATGCGTGAGGTTGCAATCCGGGCTGCGGTGGGCGAACACGCACACACACACACAGATACAGAGATGAAAAATAAAAAAAATGTTGGCAATCAAACGGTAAGCGTTTAGATGGTCAACGCCAAAGAGATGTCCTGTGCAAGGAATCAAGTTTGCATTAACCACGCACGGTGCTTGGATGGTGAACATGCAAATAAAAAACACGCTCTGATAAAATGCGGCATTGTCTTTGAAACTGATTGGCCTACACTCAGAGACAGCCTCCTTCATGGCCGAGTGTCACCAGCAGTGTCAGAGCAGAGAACAACGCCAAGAGGCGAACAGTACGAAGGCAATGCACAAGTCAGAGCATTTGCAGCTCGGCGTGAGCAGCTAGGCCAATTCGTTTCAAAGGCAATGCATATATAATTATCAGAGGATGTTTGTTTGCATGTGCACCACAAGTCCATACAGACCTGATTCATTGCAAAATGTATCTATTCGGTGTTTGAACACCTTAACCCCTGTTTTATTGCCAGAGAGGGGACATCATATTCTTAGTTTTCAGACTGGCAGAAGAGGTGCCGTAATAAACACAGAGATGACGCCAAGATGTGCCGGCTCAGCTCTTGTGAATTGAACGAATGTGTGTGTGTGTGTTTTAAACGTATTTCGCACCGTACGTACCCAGCCGTGCTGGTATCGGAGGTGCGAGATGCGATGGTCCAGGTGCTGCTGCTGCTGCTGTGGATGTACACAGGCAGAGTAGTGAGTTCGAATCGCAGCTCAGAGCAGGGTGGTTGGGCAAATCTGCGTTCTGGAGCCGCAGATGACGCCTCTATAAAAGGACTGCTTCGCCGCGTTAGTTATCAAGGACCACCGCCTCGTATTCACCGCACGCATTGCGGATCCTGAAATACGGGGTTCTTCAAAAACATGTTAACACTTACATTATGAGACCTCCTTTGCCAGTAACAAGATATAGTAATAGGTTTTACCCTTTTAACTGGCACAAAAACTGACACCTTTATACAAGGCATTATGTTTGCAATAACCACAGCACAAGCAGTCAAAATGCAAACAACGCCTTTTGGCGTCCATCTGGTCCAACACCAGTGGAGACTAGGCTCTAAGAAAAGCCGTCTCGGGTGTGGACCAATCAAATTCAAGGACAGTGCCAATGTTATTATCAGAGTTGTCTCTTTTGTTTGCATTTTGACTGCTTGTGTTGTGGTTATTGCAAACATGATGCCTTGAATAAAGGTGTCAGTTTTTGTGCCAGTTAAAAGGGTAAAAACCTCGATTTAAAGCTTTCGTGACTGCAATGATTCATCTTCTTTGGTTCTTTCGGTAAAGTCACGTAGAATGAGAATAAAATAATATTATTTTATTTTATCAATTTATTAGTTTATTCTCATTCTACGTGACTTTACCGAAAGAACCAGAGAAGGGTTAAAACCTATTATCATGGGACTATCGTTTTTAATGGACAAAGGAGGGATAACACACTGTGGCATGATAACAAATGTATGTAGATAGCTTCAAAAAGTCAGTCTCCACTTGTTCGCCAGAGCACGGAGGCACATTTCTTGCGCTATTGTTGCAAATTCTCCGAAGTGTTAACATATCTTTGAAGCACCCTGTATTGGGTTGGGTTTTTTTTTCCGGATTCGAAAGAAATATTTACGTCTCTTCTCGTCATTTTCGTTGCCGATTCCGCCCCCTGGCTTGGAAGGAGCCGCGAATGGTCGAGGGCCAGGGTTGTCATCGTGCGCGGAAATTAAGTTCGGTACTCTAATGCCATGATTTCGAAGATGCCACGTGACTTTGTAATCACTGAGAGCTGTCGTGTGTGCAGGCAGTACCAGGTAGCACGAAGACTAAATGACGTCGCCTTCCCACATTTATCTCTCCACGTGAAATTACAAATTCGTACTTTAGGTTGTTTTCATTTAATTGAATGTGGCGGAGAGAGACAAATTTGGGGAGGAGGCGTTTACGCATTCTAGTTTATTTCCTTGTAAGCTCTACCAACGTGAGTTTAATTCCCGGCCGAGGCTTAAAGGGCAGTGGGCGAATAATTACGTGAATCAGAATCTCTATTTCGACTGGAGGAATCCGATGAGCTATGAAGCTCTCTTTCACGTGTCCAGCAGACACCGGCCTGACCACGATCTTACAAAGTGCACTGATGACCAGCGCGGGGAAGTATAGCACAACGCGCCGCTACAACCTAGGTGGCGCGGTGGGCCTTCATCCAGCAGTAGATTTATAAAGGGGCTGGAGATTAACTACATTGTATGTATATATCTGGGTGTGATAATGGTTTTGAGGCTCGGGTTGGATAAAGATGTAAAGACGACTTGGACGCACTTGTCTTGAGATGGTTTATTTATTCAAGGAGCCACGTGATCACACTCGGACAGGCGGAGACCCCCACTGCAACAGCCCCGAGTCTCCCACGCATCTCCCTTATGTACGGTCCGAGACCACGCCCCCATTCCCGAACCTTCTCGCTGGTTCTAGACCGCTCGCTCTACCGCCAGACTCCACCCTTCCCTTCCGTCACCTGGCCATGCTCCTATTCTCGATCATTCCCCGAAGCCACCAGTCCACTCGCACTGCAGGATGACTCACCTGTCATTACCTCCCGTGGCCACAACTAGTCCACTCGCACCGTAGGCTGACTCCCCTGTCATTACCTCCCGTGGCTATCACCAGTCCACTCGCACCGTAGGCTGATTCCCCCTATCATTACTTCCCGTGGCCACCACTAGTCCACTCACACTGCAGGCTGACTCCCCTGTCATTACCTCCCGTGGCCACCACTAGTCCACTCGCACCGTAGGCTGACTCCCCTGTCATTACCTCCCGTGGCCACTAGTTCACTAACACCGTAGGCTGACTCTACTGTCATTATACAAAGAGAAGGGAGATCAATGGCGTCCGGTGCGTGGTGCTGGCCACCCACGCCCCTCGTGTACGTATGTGGAACTTCTTTCGCACCGTATACTCAGCCAGAGACTCCCTATCACGTGTCTTTATTGTAAAGCGAATGTGTATAGGCTATACCTTGCTGGGTGTTTATCCAAACATCAATGTCGTGATTGAAATGACAAACTTGCGTTTATAAAGATGCGAATATACATTCGCATGCCATACCGGATAAAACAAAGTAGTAGGTTTATTAAAATGTCAAACCGGCCGAGCTGGGGTCACCCGGCAGACTGAGAAGTTACCCCACAGATGAGTCAATGGGCAGGTCTCGTGTGGTGGGGTCAAGCGTGGGGACACCCACTCACAAGAAGATATCACCGTCAGCGTGGACGAGTAGGCCAAACTCCCGCTGTGAGTAGAGCGGCCGTCCATCCAAGGCCCCTATCCTTTCGCAATTGCAGTCATGCACCTGTGCCTCTTTGTTATACGATATTAAAACAACAACACAGTCCACCGCCGCTGTACATGACATTCACCAGAAGCTGTTCACGAGTCCATAATCATCGTCCCCCAAAAGTGACACTGGACACCTTCACCCCCCTCCCCCCCCCCACCGTAACCTCGTCCGACCTCGACATTCGCCCCAAGATCTTCTTGCGAAATAAACCCGCGATGGTGCAAATTCCTCCCCTTCCCCTCAAGCGAATTCTATACTTGCGGCCCCTGATGATGGCAGTAGCAGCAGCAGCAACAGCAGCAACAACAGCAGCAGCAACAGCAGCAGCAACAGCAGCAATCTGCTTCAGGAGCTGAATGTCCAATGTCAACGATGTCCGACTGCTGTTGCTGCTGTTGCTGCTGTCAGCCAGCACGAGATGACTTCTGCACACAGCAGAGAGAGAGAGAGAGAATTCGTGGTTCACGATATGGGTTCATAGCTTGGGTTGCATTGCCACAATCGAACCACTTTTCTCATGTACGTAGGGATTTTTTGGGGTGTATATTTATTTCAAGGCACTAAAGTTTGTGCTCACATTATAAAGACGTTCAATATACGTACACTGTGACTTGGTTGGTTAGGTACGGTGCGGAAAAGACGTTCAATATACATACACTGTGACTTGGTTGGTTAGGTACGGTGCGGAAAAGACGTTCAATATACATACACTGTGACTTGTGTCTTTCAATGTATTTCTTTCTATGAACCTTGTGGCGGGATCCCGGGGTCCCTTAAGCCCCGCGGCTCTCGCATGAACCGCGTTGCGACGTCGTTTTATGTCCGTTGAAGGCGAACGACACGGCGATCTGTTTCTCTCGACGAGCTCTACACGATGCGCTACTCAAAGTTTCAAAGTTTTGTTTCGTCTGCGCGTTCGTCCCCGCCGCTGCGCTTGGACGCCACGACAACAGGACGATCCGCGCCAGGTGGGTCACGGCGTTCGTGTGCGCGGTGGGATGCAGTCGCCAAAAATAAATAAATTTATTACGATTTTGACTTCCGTTTATTCGGAACACCAGGATCCCGCCGTAAGGTTCACATCTCCATGCATCTCCGTGCGTCTCTCTATGTGGGTCTCGATATACGTCTATGTGTCCCTATGGGTTGACTATGTGGGTCCATAGCTTGGGGTGCATGGCCACGTTTAATGTTACATTTACGAAGGAGGTGTACGAATTCTGCCTGTTCGATGATGATGTTACGATTATCAACAGGAATGTGAAACTCAGATATATCCGCCACTGATGTTAGCCGTGAGCGGGTCTCGAACTCAATGCAGAACCCCGACGAACCCGAATTCATTAGGCAACCGCTCACGACTTACACCAGTGGCGGATGTACCTGAACCTTCGACTCGGTGTTTTAAATCGCTATCGGGGAACGATGCGTAAGAGCACCAGTACGTACGTACCTGAGAGACAAAGGCGGTCGGGGCGCGCTCCTAGCCGCATCACGCAATCGTGTGCCGTGCCGACGTGAATAAAATAGGTGCTCACAAACACCGCTTGCCTGCACCAGCCGTCGACATAGGCTATGGACACGGGGGGGAGGGGAGTTATTTGTGCCGACGACCACGTGCCGCTGTATTAATTCGAGTCTCATCAATTGATGGCTATTGTGACATCATAGCATCGTCATCACCGATCGCCGTCATCGGGTTGATGATGGGAGTGGTTCAGCAATTTGAGATTGGAGCTTCTGCATCGCTCATGCCGACGTAAAAAAAATCGAACTTGCACATCAAGTTGAACACCAAATGATCCTCATGGCGGTACCCCGGGGTACTAAATGGGCGAGGCAAATTAAATATTTTATTTCTGGGACACTATTTTTTCCAGGGGGTGTACTTCACTCCGCGACTGGGGTACCAATCAATCCGAAATCGGTGCCGCTTCGCGATGTCGAAACGCCAAACTTTAGAATAACAAAATGCGTTATTGAAAAATTCAACTTTGAATCGTGCATCGTGTGCAGCTCGTCGAGATGAGTCGATTGCCGCATCGCCGACCATCAACAGACTCAAAGTGACTGCATCAGGGACATTGTGCGAGAGTCGGGGTGCTATGAGACCCCGGAGTACCGCCATAAGGTTCATGTATATATAGGAAGGCATGTTTGTATAATGATATATATGTACGTAAGAGAGACTCGCCGTCACTAAATTCTGAACGATGTCCACATCGCAGTTGGGCCTTTTAATTAGGAACCTAAAACTACGTTAAAAACGTCAATGACGTTCATTGTTTTCGTTGCATTAATATATGGCTTGTGTAATACTGTACATGGCATATATTCATGAAACTGTACATACGTATATATAATGTAGCACAAAAGTCTACGTACAGTGCGAAATAAGTTCAACATACATACATGCATGCGTATTATACATACATTACGTGTACAATAATATGCATGTATCAGCAAACGTAATGTATTATAAATTAACTCTTATTATATTATATATTAACATCGCAATAGTGCTTCCTGTTGCTGTCCGCTTGGCGTTTTGGATCTTTGGCCACTACGCTCAGCAAAACTTGATATACAATATGTATATATAAATATATAACAATAGAAACATATAAAACATTATTTTATATATATAAACATACATTTATGAATTTCGGTATTCAGATCTAAGTTACAATGCATTGCTTGTAAGCCGTGCCAAAGTTATTGTGAACACAGAAGTATATATTACTTTGGATAACCATACGTAAAATCCAGAACAAAGTACATATATATTTAAAACACTGTATACCGTATCTACTACAGTATTAGTAATATGTGTTGCATATAGAGGCAGCAGCTATGATGCATGTGTTCCGCTATGATGTTGTGCACGTGTAAAAATGCAACATATCGGGAAATAAAACGTACATTGATATTGGTTTTTTTTTCATATATAAATATAGTTATAAAAGTGCCAACATTTATTGCATGTTCTGGTTGCCTATGTTTGTATATGCATGTATGTGGATCTGTATATGTAATCAATATTCATGTTAATAGGTACATGCCCCCAGCACTTGGTACTAGAGTTGGTAAAAGGCTACATGGGGAATCGTTGTGTATATATCTACGTAAAGGATGCATGTTTAACGAGTGTAATAATGAATGCTGTTGTCATCATGAAAGCATCGACGAATTACACATTTGTTGCATTAATTGTATGTGTATATATATTTTCGGTGTGGAGCGGTAGTTGCAGTGGTTAGCGCGCTGCCATACGAACCCGACCACCCGAGTTCGATTCCCACCCACGGCCAACACCGGCGACGATTATCGGAACCGGTGCTGGGTCTCAGCCTAGAATGATGCAGTACCTGATGCGGTGTGTAGTAAACATCGTCACTGGGGAGACAAAGGCGGCCGGGCGTGGCGCTGGCCACCCACCCCCTCTTTGTGCCGTGCCGGCCTTCATAGGTGCTCGCTAATAGCACTTGCCACCACATGTTGTTAAGGCTATGCGGGGGATCTTTATCTTTGTATGTATATATGTCATAGGTGCTCGCTAACAGCACTTGCCCCCACATGTTGTTAAGGCTATGCGGGGGATCCTTATCTTTGTATGTATATATGTCATAGGTGCTCGCTAACAGCACTTGCCCCTACAGTCTGTAAAGGCTATGCGGGGGATCTTTATCTTTGTATGTATATGTCATAGGTTCTCGCTAACAGCACTTGCCCCTACAGTCTGTTAAGGCTATGCGGGGGATCGTTATCTTTGTATGTATATATTGCATAGGTGCTCGCTAACAGCACTTGCCCCCACATGTTGTTAAGGCTATGCGGGGGATCCTTATCTTTGTGTGTATATATGTCAAAGCTGCTTTAACGACCGTTTGTGTATATACTGTAGATATTAAGGTAATAGTACTGCTTCGTGCGAAGAGTCTGCATTTATTATAAATCATCTGGCGACGCTGCTGCTGCTGCTGCCAGTGATGCAGAATCAAAATCTAACGCGCCCGTAAACACCCCACCGCATTGTACTGTACCGTGTCTAACACCTTACAATAGCTATTGTGAATGTAATTCCCTTACCCAATCGACTTCGTCTATAGTGCAAATATTAAGCATTTTATTAATTAAGCTAAAGGCAAAGTTCCACCCCCCCCACCACCTCGACTCCGTGTTGGGACAAGTGCTGTTGTCGAGTTTCGACGACGAAGGCCGACCACGGCCACCTTTGTCTCCCCAGCATCGAACGTTCACGCGGAGCATCCGACGTGCTCGTTTGAGGCTCCAACGCTCTTGGCCGTGAGCGGGAATCGAACTCGGGTGGCCGGGGTTTCGTAGGAGCTCGGGTTGGCTGACGACCTGTGCTCGCTACCCCGTGAAGACGCGCGTGAAGCCGTGCCAGGATCTTCTCTCGATTGATGCTGACGTTCGTCGACATCACACGGCAGGAATTCATCTCCCTTGGGTCTTTCGGTAGAGTCACGCGTGGGACAAAAACACAAATAACAACAACAAAACTACGACGTTTCCATGGCGACACAAGCATGATGATGTCACGCGTAAACAATACAATGAGCACGCCTAACAATGGATTTCCCAACTCACTGCCGGTTGACCAATCGGCCACGAGCATCGCATGGCCATACTTCACCACGCTGGTTAATGCAGTCGAGGTGGGGGGGGGGGGGTTGGAGATACGGCGGGGAGGGCAGGTTGCTGTAGGCCTTGTTCCGATATCACTTGCCAGTGTGCTCAGAAGAAGGGTCGTTGCCTGAAACGTCGCCTGCTATACACGTTGCTGCTGACGGATATAATGTGACGTTGTGTGGAGGTGGCTTGTGCACAGCATCGAGGCGCACACGCGTGCACTGTAAGCTACGCCTATGATTCTGTAAAGTTGGTGAATTGTGAAATATCCTTCACAATATGATGATAAAATTTTGATTTAAAGCTTTCGTGACTGCAGTAATTCATATTCTTAGTTTTTTCGGTAAAGTCACGTTGAAGAGAAACAACAAAATAATAAAATATATATAAAACAATAAAAAAAAATTCTCACGACGTTTCGACCATAACTCAAACGGTCATCTTCAACAACCAACACACCTGAAGATGACCGTTTGAGTTATGGTCGAAACGTCGTGAGAATTTTTTATTGTTATATATATTTTATTATTTTGTTGTTTCTCTTCAACGTGACTTTACCGAAAAAACTAAGAATATGATGATAGTAACCCCTTCGCCGCTATTATATATTAAATACGGAAACTATAATCTCTACATTCGCATTGTCACTATGCAAGTTCTGTTAAGTATAATTATATAATATGTACTAATAATAATAAGCAGGGGAGAAAGCCGCATGATTATTCTTCATGATGTATAGTCAATCGTGTAAAATAATACACATTGTATATGTATAAATTTATTTAAGGTCACGTGACGGCAATAAATGAAATTTCATGCAATAGTCAAACCAAGATAATTTGAATTCGAGGGAATTAAATAAATGTATTTTGTTTTTCAGAGGGGCCACGTACATAATTGGTCGGTGTTAATTTTACAGGGCAAGTGGGGAAATTGACAATACAGTGGTTGTGTCTTGTAGATTATTGAAAGACACGTTACGTAGGGGGTTCGTAATAGACTTCGTTTTACAGATGGCGGTGATGGTGGTGATGGTGATGTTGGGAGCGGCGGTGTAGCGGTTAGCGCTACGCTGCGCTACGAACCCGGCGACCCGAGTTCGGTTCCCGCTCACGGCCAACACAAAAGTGACGATTATCTGAACCGGTTCTGGGCCCCTCCTAGTTCGACTCGGCCTCAAATGAGTTCCTGCTGCGGTGTGTAAACATCGCCACTGGGGAGACAAAGGCCCTCGTGCACCGTGGCGGTTTTCATAGGTGCTCGCCAACAGCACTTGCCCCAACAGTCTTTCTAGACTATACGGGGGAATCTTTGCCTTTGGTGTCGAACTTATTTCGCACCTTGCTACTCGGAGGTGCGTGCTGATGATGACGATGATTGGTAGCCAATGGTCGAAGTGAGTAACAGAGTGGCAGCCCACGGAATTTATGAATTTATTTTATTCATGAAAGGGTTTTATTCGCCATGAAAGTTCACACAGACACGGAATTTACTTTGGCAGGATGGTGCATACATTCAACATATAGGAATCTAAAATCTTAAATAAGTGGTAAACAAGTCTTACTATAATCAGGGTTCAAAGTCTAACTAACACCAAGGGGCTAACGTATACAAAATTGAATAAATATCGAATATAAAATAGCTATAAGATACAATCTAAAAATATAAAAAACAAATAGGGTAACATAGTTAATATTGGCAAGGTGTAATTTTGTAGATCAAATGTTAAAGTCAGTGTAAGCCCTTGGCCTTGTTTAAGCGGCCAGCAGCGGGTGGGAAGAAACTGTTTTTGTGGCGTGAGGTTGTGGTCCTGATGGACCGCAGCCTTCTGCCGGAGGGGAGTAGCTGAATGGAACGCGTTGCGTTGACCGTGGAGAGATGGAGCGATAAAATCAGCACCTTCGTTTGCAGGTGCTCTCGGCGCAGTGCTGCCTACCGGGAGCGTGAGAGATGCGATGATCGTGGCTGATTGCCATATTGATACTGGGAGGGCAACCATGAAAATATCCTGCAGCGATGTTACATCGAGGTGGTTGAAGGGCCAGACGATTGCGGAGTCAGGGAGTAGCAGAGTGGCGAATCGCTGCTGTGATGACGCCTCTCCCTCCTCCGTGTTTGTGAACGGGGCACAGAGTCGACGTTTTACCGTCCATGGTTCTGTCCTGGGTGGTGAGCACAGTCGCCCCGACGCTGCACGGAGAGTTTGTAATTTTCAATCTGTGCATCATCATCATCGTCATCATCATCATCGTCGCTGTCGTGGTCGTCATCACCAGAGGAGAACCTGCATCATACGACGTGAGAATGACAGCATGTCATCATGGAACGACAGCTGAAGACAGCCGACCGGTAGGTAGGTGGGAGGAGGTGTTGAACTTGATGTTTTGCGACGCTTGTGGGACAATCTCCCAGGGGGCCCTGTAACGTCGCTTGTTGGGAAAGAAACAAGAAGAATCACGTGCGTGGCACAGCGGTGCGAGGTGTGCCGACTCAGCGACATGATCACTGCCGCTTCCAGAGATAGAACTGCGCGGGTCACTCTGAGCGTGTATTGGAAGGGGAAGGATCACCCGTACAGAGCCTTTCAGAGGCTGTGTGGGGCGAGTGCCGCTAGCCGCACGGCACGCGATGCAGCTGGGCGGGTGGCCAACACCCCCAAACCGCCCCTGTCTCTCGAGTAGCGCTGTTTGCACATCGCACCAGGCACTCACTGGAGGCTGAGTCGACCTAGGGGAGGCCCACGACTGGATCAGATGATCGTCCACTGGCTTTGGGGGGACCATGAGCGAGGATCGAACTTGGGTCATAGTCGGATTCGTAGCGCCGGGCGCTATAACCGCTGCATCTCCGCTCCGCCGTACAATCCGCGTCGTGTACAGTTATCACGCACGTTGTGTCGAGCAAACATCAAGGACAGTGCCACGCACGCGTGTACAGACTATGATGGACGTGCTGTACTTCTCTGCTGATATGTCTGATACCAGGCGGGAGAAGATTGCGAATATATGGGTGAATATCACCAACAGAGAGCTAAGTGAAAGATTGAAGGTCCGTGGATCTCCAACATCTTTGAGAAAGTCCACGGCACACAGAGAGAGAGAGGGCTGATATTTCTATCAGCCAGTGACGAGTTGTTTTTTTGTATTTAAATATGCATCGAACTTTAGTAGAAATGTTTATAAATCAGTGCTCGAAATTTGGAACAGCATTGCAGTATATATTATATATTTAAACAATTGTAGTCAGCATTGCATAATTAATTTGCCAACCCACAGTATCGTCAGTCAGCCAGGATCGATCCACTGCTGGATGAAGGCCGGCCGTCGCCATCACTCCCCAAGTCTTCGCAACCCCCCGATTAGCACGGTTGCCTACGTACGGTGCGAAAGACGTGCACCGTAGATGCGTACGTACCTTGCCATCGGCCCACAATCCAGCACGCTCCAGCACCTGCTTTCTGACTACCGCGCTACCTGATTCCGTACTATATTTCCCATATCCTGTACTAGGATTACCCATAGACTAACATTGCCCATAGACTAGTTTATCCTTGCGAATGGCAGTAATATTAACAAGTAAACTTTTTTTTATTTTTCTAAGTAAGGCCCACTGAGCTATGAAGCTCTTTTTTTCAGAAGCGACCTGGCCACAAATGATAGCCCAGTGAAGCGGCTTATCACGTGTAAATTGAAAGCAGTCGAATACTCCAATAAACAGCACGTACCCTAAATGTGGAGGGAAAACCCGGAGGACCCGGAGAAAAATCCACGCGACCACGGGGAGAGAGAGAGAGAGTGAGAGAGACACGCAAATATACAGCAGGCGTCAGGGGTCGCGATCGAACCCACGACATCCTTCATACCAGGCGAGGTAGTTAACATCTCGCTCACCGCGACGCTCCTATAATTCAGGAGATCAACGCCAATGTCGTGGTCTGCTGCTGGCCACGGCGAGAGGATTTCTTCAGCAGAGAGAGAGAGAGAGACAGAGGAGCCTCCTGCCGGCCGAGTCGTCTGTGAAAAATTTGTTTTTTTTTTTAACTCTGAAAATAAACTTCTTGATTCTGATATCTGGAGAGTTCGTGTCGTTTTGCCATTCCTCCTCTAGCGCCGTTGAAGGGCCCTATCGGTGTAGTGCTCACGACCTCGTGCACACCGTGGGAATTGCTGTGGTTGTCCCACCTGATGACGATTGCTTGTGTTGCGATCGAAACGTCGACATCTATTATTATTATTTCTACCTACGTGACTTTACCGAAAGAACCAAAGGAGTATGGATTCCTGCGGTCACGAAAGCTTCAAATCACGGTTTAAACTTGCACTTTGACGATTCGACTTGTTGAACGAATGTTGTTGCCTTCATCCGGTTTCCCGTTTTCTCTCTACGTTCATGAATGCAATGAAGGAGCCAGGAATTTCAGGAAGGATGGGCAACGCCTCCAGCAATGAAAAATGATAGGAGTTGTTAGTAAGTAAGGAGTTGTTAGTAAGTAAGGAGTTGTTAGTAAGTAAGGAGTTGTTAGTAAGGAGTTGTTAGTAAGTAAGGAGTTGTTAGTAAGTAAGAAGTTGTTAGTAAGTAAGGAGTTGTTAGTAAGGGGTTGTTAGTAAGGAGTTGTTAGTAAGTAAGAAGTTGTTAGTGAGTAAGGAGTTGTTAGTAAGGAGTTGTTAGTAAGTAAGGAGTTGTTAGTGAGTAAGGAGTTATTAGTAAGTAAGGAGTTGTTAGTAAGTAAGGAGTTGTTAGTGAGTAAGGAGTTGTTAGTAAGGGGTTGTTAGTAAGGAGTTGTTAGTAAGTAAGGAGTTGTTAGTGAGTAAGGAGTTGTTAGTAAGGAGTTGTTAGTAAGTAAGGAGTTGTTAGTAAGTAAGGAGTTGCTAGTAAGTAAGGAGTTGATAGTAAGTAAGGGGTTGTTAGTAAGGAGTTGTTAGTAAGTAAGGAGTTGCTAGTAAGTAAGGAGTTGATAGTAAGTAAGGGGTTGTTAGTAAGGAGTTGTTAGTAAGTAAGGAGTTGTTAGTAAGAGGTTGTTAGTAAGGAGTTGTTAGTAAGTAAGGAGTTGTTAGTAGTAAGGAGTTGTTAGTAAGTAAGGAGTTGTTAGTAAGAGGTTGTTAGTAAGGAGTTGTTAGTAAGTAAGGAGTTGTTAGTAAGGGGTTGTTAGTAAGTAAGGAGTTGTTAGTAAGTAAGGAGTTGTTAGTAAGGGGTTGTTAGTAAGGAGTTGTATTAAGTAAGGAGTTGTTAGTGAGTAAGGAGTTGTTAGTAAGGAGTTGTTAGTAAGTAAGGAGTTGTTAGTAAGTAAGGAGTTGTTAGTGAGTAAGGAGTTGTTAGTAAGGAGTTGTTGGTTGTTAGTAAGGAGTTGTTAGTAAGTAAGGAGTTGCTAGTAAGTAAGGAGTTGCTAGTAAGTAAGGGGTTGTTAGTAAGGAGTTGTTAGTAAATAAGGAGTTGTTAGTAAGGGGTTGTTAGTAAGTAAGGAGTTGTTAGTAAGCAAGGGGTTGTTAGTAAGGAGTTGTTAGTAAGTAAGGAGTTGTTAGTAAGTAAGGAGTTGTTAGTAAGGGGTTGTTAGTAAGGAGTTGTATTAAGTAAGGAGTTGTTAGTAAGTAAGGAGTTAGTAAGTAAGGAGTTAGTAAGGAGTTAGTAAGTAAGGACTTGTCCCTTGCTTGTTACTCGACACGTGTGCGGCGATGGTGTAGCTATCGATCGAGGGTCGAATTGGAACCGCGTTGTGTGATCGGCATCGCGCTCGCTGAAGGTGTTGATGCCTTCAGGGAAGTCGTGGACTGGATACGCAACTGCGCACAATTCTGTGAGTCACTTATAACCGCTTTGCCGTTACTTATTGCCAATTATGGACTCAGACTATTGTCCGATCATCTCGTAGAGTCCCTGGCACGTAATAATATTCTACATTTGTGTTTATTTAGCAAAGGCGCCTAGCTTGCGATGGTTACACAGACGAGAGCTTAACTGCATAGCATATATGTATTTGTATATCGTAGTCGACACTATACATTCTGTACTCACCGAGTCAACATTAGCAATGCCGTCAACGTGTGAGCATTACAAGGTGGAATGCATTAACGCAACAGTCTTTCCTAAGCATATATATAGCAGTCTACAAAAACAACCGAGTTTCACATGTTCTATATATATACCGACATTAATTCTATTAGTTAATGAACATACAAAAAAATATAACATCGTGTGTGGTCTTGAATTAAAAAATATATATAATAGGCGACCTTCCGCAGAGCCTCGCGTTTGCTTCCTCAGTGAGTCCGGGTCATCGCTGCGGGTTGATGCGTCAAAGTGACGAGGGTCATCACTCAAGTCCACGATGTCTTACGTTATTATTGTTGCGCTGCTGCTGTTGTTGTTGTTGCGAACGGTCGAACTGTGGTCACGGCCTCTTTTATTTAATGGACGTCTCGATAACGTCCTGGTTTAGAGTTGACGGCGCTTTCAATGGATGCTTAAATGGGATTACTGGCCGGTGGGGGGAGGGTGGGCAGGGAGTTGGTGCAGGGAGCAGGAGGAAGCTACAGTCGCCACTTTAGGATTAATTCATAGAAGGCCATCATTAGACCTCCTTTGTACATAACCAAAATGTAATAATAGGGGTTTTCCCCGTTTTTTTCTGGCAACAAAACTGAAACCTTTTTACAAGGATCCATGTCTGCATTAACCACAATACCTGCAGTCAAAATGCAAACAAAACACACACTATCATAATATTTGTTGCATTGCCCTTGAAACTGATTGGTCCACACCAAGGGACGGCTTTCTTTTGAGCCTCGACCCAATTGGTGCTCGACCAGATGACGCCAGAAGGCGTCATCTGGTGTGGACCAATCAGTTTCAAGGACAATGCATATATGATCATAGTATGTTTTTTTGTTTGCATTTTGGCTGCAGGTATTGTGGTTAATGATCATAGTATGTTTTTTTGTTTGCATTTTGGCTGCAGGTATTGTGGTTAATGCAGTTACATGAATTCTTGTAAAAAGGTTTCAGTTTTGTTGCCAGAAAAAAGGGGAAAAACCCTATTATTTAATACAAGGACGTAATTAGAATATATTATACATATTATATATTATCTATATAATATTCAAATATGCTGAAAATCCCCCCCCCCCAATATATCGCTATAAAATAGATTTTTGTTTATATTATTGTGGATATGGTTGTATTTTATTAATCCCTAATCTCTTCCATTAGATACAATGAAACAAGAAAATGTAAAAAAATAAACACAGAGCAATGTAATACAATAACACTAATAGACATTATTGTAACAAATAACAAGTCGAGCCTATGTGTTAGTGATTTTTTTTTAAAATATTTTAGGCAGGAAATTCGTTTTCAAATTTAGATATATTTTTCTGAAGGGGGGGGGGGGGAGGACACCAGACCCCCTATAAGATTTGGTCCCCCCCAATGTTGACTCCATGGCTACTGCCTTGAATTAATAGCCACTGGATGATGTTATCCGTGGTCGGAAATCGAACTCAACAAGGTGGCTATTTGCGAGAAGTTCAATGTTGCGCAGTGCGCTAACCACTACACCGCCACTCCTCCGCATTGTCGATGTTATTTTGCCTACATGTATACACGCCAACACCCTTCCAGTGTTGACATGGAGCACGACGCCAACCTTGGTCATCCATAGCAGGGCCTGGAAGAGAAAGGATAACAAAGACGGCAAGGTAGACGGCCATCACCACGCTCGGCCACCTTTGTCTCCCCGGTGGCGATGTTTACACATCGCACCGGGTACTCGTTTTAGGCGGAGTCGACCTAGGGGAGGCCCAAGGCCTGTTCAAATAATCGTCAGTGGAATTGGCCGTGAGCGGGAATCGAACCCGGGTCGCCAGGTTCGTTGCGCTACACCACCGCTCCCCACAACACACAGAGACACGCGCACACGCGGACACACACACAGAGACACACACACGCGGACACACACACAGAGACACACACACGCGGACACACACAGAGACACACACACACGCAGACACACACACACAGAGACACACACACGCGGACACACACACAGAGACACACACACGCGGACACACACACAGAGACACACACACACGCGGACACACACACACAGACACACACACACAGAGACACACACACAGAGACACGCGCACACGCGGACACAAACACACAGAGACACACACACACACAGACACAGAGACACACACACACAGACACACACACAGAGACACACACACACACGCGGACACAAACACACAGAGACACACACAGAGACACGCACACACGCGGACACACACACAGAGGCACACACACACAGACACACACACACGCGGACACACACACAGACACACACACGCGGACACACACACACAGAGACACACACACGCGCGCGGCCACACTCGGGCGAGCGGGCAGTCAGTGAGGCTTGTCGGCGCAGTCACGCGGTTGACTTGGCCAGTTTGGCGCTGCTAGGGGCGGAGGCGTTTGGGGATGTTTACGAGGCTCGGCTCGGACTCGCCCCCGTGCGCTCGCTCGCCCCCACCCCCTCCAGGTCCCCACCACCCCCAGGACCCCCTTCTCCGGGTCGCCCACCACTTCCGTGCGCTGCGATTTAGGAGCGAGCGAGGCGCCGCGGGCGATTTAGGAGCGAGCGAGGCCCTCTCGGGCCGGGGAAAAAAGGGTCTCCCGTGGGGGTCTGTTGACGAGTCCCGGGCCACGCAAGGACACACCTTGCCATCGACGAAGCTTGCCGCAGAACATCCAGCTTGGACTGAATCGTCATATTTTGAGTCGCGCGAAATGCGCTAAAGCAGAAGATTTATGGTTTTAATTTGTATTCTGCACACAGCGACGGTAAATAATAATTGCGCGCGCGCGTGTGTGTGTGTGTGTCATGTATCGCTACTGTACGGCGTATCTTTGTAGTAAAAAAAGGCATATTGTCAGTTCGCCAGCATTTGTTCAAGGAAGCCTGGACTGCTAATGAGACACTGCGAGTCGAATCCTGGGTTCCAAGGTTCGCTCGTATTGCAAACCACAGCTTCTGGGATTATGCCACTCACACAGAAGGGCCGCACAGCTGATTCCGGTTGTGCACAATTTTCTTTCATTTACAAACTCTTACTCCATGGGGAGAGACGCACGCGTGATCTATTTTGATTTGGAAGATTGATTCACAGTCGCACGATTGTTATTGTTTTATTTGGAGCGACTATGCCGACGTCTCAATTGCTAACAATTGGGGAGGATTGGCAACCAGTCATTTGTTCTCAATATTTATGTCAACGTGCCCAGAAAATGGGAGCAATAGTTGCGAGCGATTTGACCGCTGTTATCGGTCCAGTCATGAAAACATCGGATTTTTTTTATTCTTGTTATGTGCCCTAAATTAAAAATCTGCCGAACAGTAAACTTTCGTCTAGAAAGCGCGCCACTAATATAAGCCGATTCAGCCACGTGGCGATGCCGTGCAGAATTGGAATCTCCCCGGCCTATCATCTCTTGTAGGGTCGAAAAACAACAAGTCCACCTATCTCACTTCAGCAGAAGAAACATTTTTAGTAGTTGCCCACACCAACCCCGCCCTGGGAATGTGGACATTCTATCACTGAGTCAGGGCTGCCGAGTTGTGTGTATGTTGAACTTCGTTCGCACCGTACGTAGCCAACCGCCCTAATTGGAAGTGAGAGATATCTAAGCACCGTCACACGCTCACCTGATACATGTATTGTCAATTTAAAATCATGTATATTTATTCCGTAGACGTTTGCATAAAATGCACAGAAGCGCGTGAAGGTTGCAGTCGATGCCATAGCTAATTCTTAGAATGTATGTAGCTTTCAAATAAACATCTGTGGGCTGTGTTACATCATCATAATCATCATCCCAACTGCGCTCCTACATTGACGAGATCGCCGCTGCTAATTGGGGGTGGTTTAAAAAGGCTTTTAATTGGCCAAATCGTCCGCGCGGAGCACATGTGCTCTTGGCCACGATGCAAATGTCACGATGATCCGTAAATCTGCGACTCCTACCACAGCTACCACCACTAACTACTACTACCACACGCGTCTTATATTTGACACCTGAAGTGCATTTCCCGAGCGAAAGACATCGAGCTAAGAAACGTAGTAGTTTTTTTTTTCCAAGGGAGGGGTCTCGGTCGGCATACAACGGCGTCATCGCGTACAAAGTTAAACTTGGTTAACACGTAATGCTTTCGCGACCAATATTGTCCATAGATATTGGAAGCAGGAGGATTTCTCCACAACTCTGGCTGTCACCTGATGATGCCGGTTGTGATTACTGGCGAGACGTCGCGGTGAACGAAATGTAAATGTCGTCGTGGGTTTGACTCTACAGCACACAACCGGTGTGCTGTAACAGTAACGAATGCTCTTCTTTGGTTCTTTCGGTAAAGTCACGTAGAATGAGAATAAAATAATAAATTGATAAAATAAAATAACACAATAATATTCTCACGACGTTTCGGCCACAACACAAGCGGCCTTCATGTGTTGTGGCCGAAACGTGAGAAAATTACTGTGTTATTTTATTTTATCAATTTATTATTTTATTCTCATTCTACGTGACTTTACCGAAAGAACCAAAGAAGATGAATCATTGCAGTCACGAAAGCTTTAAATCGAAAAGTAACGAATGGGTCACGTTTTGTTTGCGTGACAAAAGCCTTACTTATTGGCTGTGTGTGATGGTGGTGGTGGCGGGTTTAACGACGTTTAAATTCACCTGTACGGGTATCGAACCCCCCAAAAAAATCTTTCTTGATGAAGCTAAACTATTTGACGAAGCAAATGTGTTACATATTTATCGCCAAGTGCAGTAATGAGATAAGGGGTGGTGTATGTTTATTTTATCGGTGGTGCGTCTACCGTTATGCATCCTCGACACGTACTGTACACAATTGTCGCGTACATATAGCTTTCCGGAGAAATAGGTATACGGGTATCAATATAAAATGCATGTAATATATAATGGTAATTAATATGTAATGGTCATTTTATATATATACACAGGGATTCGTTTCGCACGCAATGTTTTCAGAGGCTCGGGCTGGATTGGGAGCGAATTGTTTTTGTGCGTAAGGCACTACTACTAGCGTACAAAGTTCTCCTGTGTAATTGTATATTGTGCCACCACATATTCATAGAATCATACGAGCAGATTTATACAATTCTGTGTGGTTGGCATGGCCAATGTAAGGCCAATATAATTCGCGCTGTAACAGCGTCTCCTGGACTCTTCTGGCTCAAATGAAGAACTTGATATATGGCTATACACATGTACGCGATATATATACATAGATCACCCGTATAGCCTGTTGGGGCAAGTGCTGTTAGCGAGCACCTATGAAGGCCGGCACGGCACACAAGGGAGTGGGGTGAACAGCACCACGCCCGAACGCCTTTGTCTCCCTCGTGGCGTTGTTTACGCGCCGCACCAGGTACTCATTTGAGGCTGGGCCGGCCTAGCGGAAACCCATGATACTGGTATTGGTGGCCATGAGTGGGAATCGAACTCAGGTCTGCGGGTTCGTAGTGGAGTGCGCTAAGCACTGAACCACCGCTCCTCACGACATATATGGGCCCACACGTCGATGTGTACATATAGAAAACATGCGTTTGGTAATATATGAATGTATAGGCTTATGTTATTGTTACCATTACACTATGAACGACATACACATAGTCTATTGCGGTAGTAAATATAACCGACGTTTTGAGTGAGCACCATTTTTGAGAATTCAACATTTCAAGTCAGTTATTAATGGTATATGATTGTCATATAGGTGCAAGGTTGTTGTTATTGTTGTTGTTGTTTAACTTTAACTATACAATCAGAGCATCATGTTCGATTCCCGGCCACGATCAGTGTCGAGCGACGTCTGAATCGGTCCTACTTTCCCCTATGGGCATTGACCAGTGTGGTGAAGTATGGTCACACAGCCGCGTGACGAAAACGACGAAGGGAATGAGATCTCTATCTATCAATATATTGATCGAGGTGTGTAAGAATTATCATTATTATTTGATCGATTGCTATTTCGCGTTAAACATGTATTTTAGTCCACAATATTGGCCCAAATACACAGATCTCCCCGGGTAGCCTCAACACACTTTGGGGGGGGGGGGGGGCAAGTGCTGTTAGAGAGCACCGATGAGGGCCGACACGTTGCACGCAGTGGCGATGTTTATTTGTATTAAACACACCGCACCAGGTACTCATTTAAGGCTGAGTCGACCTCGGGGAGGCCCAGGACCGGTCCAGATATTCGTCACTGGTGTTGGCCGTGAACGGGAATTAAACTCGGGTGGCCGAATTCGTAGCAGCTCGCACAGTACATTAACCATTGCACTGGTGGCCGTGACCGGGAATATAATTCAGGTGGTCGTGAGGTCGTATCACAGCGCGCTAACCAACTGCGCCACCGCTCCTCATGCACACGAGACACACACACAGACAACGTGCATATAAATATATACATAAAAAGACAACGATCCCCCGTATAGCCTTCGCAGACGTTTGGGGCAAGTGCTGTTTATGAAGGCCGAGGGGGTGGGTGGCCAGCACCACACCCGGCCGCCTTTGTCTCCCGACTGGCGATGTTTTTATTTCTCCCCACACCGCACTAGGTACTCAATTGACGCCGAGTCGACTTACACACACACACGCACGCATACGTGGCCTTGTTAACCCACTCGTGAAACGCGAGTGATGGCAACAGCAGCTACGGCGGGTTTCGAGCCGGGCCTTTACGCATTTGAGGAGCGATGGACGGAGCGAGATGAAGCTCCTTCGCAGGCGCAACCTTCAAGGGCCTTACGAGATCGGGGCCCGTGGTGGTGGTGGGTGGGGGTGGGGCTGGTGAATCACGGCCGAGATAATTTGAGGTTTAAAAACAAAGGCATCGCAACATGATATTTGCAACTCGAACGAGCAACGTGAGTGTGTGTATCCCTTTACAGTTCGGAGTCACTTGGTGAAAACAGAAATTATAATTTTAAAAAAATGTACACACTGCTATGGCCTGGGCTCGTCGATCAATAAGACAATATCTGTTGATTCTTCGCGAGTAACTTATTTTATCGACCCCGTAGAGATGATGATGATGATGATGGACTTAAGTCGACCTCCAGCGAGGATGTTGCACGCGAGCACCCATCTCGATCGAGTGGTTGTACCCTCTACCGCTGAATCCACCGCGCCGGATATACACCGTACACATTATATATATATACCGTAAATATGATAAATATATACCGTATATAGTATAATATAGGCGCATTGTCGCGTAGCGCACAGCTTACAAGGCGAACTTCATTCGTTTTCATTAAACTCGGAAGAGACGGAGTGCGCGTGGACTGGAGTTTGACAAACCCCATCCGGATGTGGGAATCCCCACATCCATAACCCCACCACACACCACGCGACCTGCCGATTGACTGTGGTGTAAGCCAGTGCAGGATGAAGCTAGTGCGGGGTCTGTAGCATTATGTTATAAAGGGGCCCTACATATGTAACAAAAAACACGTAAATATTAAAACACAAATGTTTTACTTGCATATTAAAGTAATTGTATTTTTTTCATTTGCTATACAGCCAGATAACACGACAAATCGCTAACCTTAAACACCCAGTCGTTGATAAAAGTTGAAGGCGGTACAGTACTATAGTAACAGACCAAGTGCAGAATCACTGAACCGGAATTGATAGCTTGAAAGCATTTAGCGCGGGGCCCTTGAAAGCGCGGGGCCCGTAGCTACTACTACATATGTAGCTACTACTCCACATGTAGTAGTAGCTACTACTACATATGTAGCTACTTTTGCTACTTTGAGAATCCGGCAATGGTGTAAGCCATTTACCTCGAGGAGTTGACATGGGGCCAGGCGGTAGAGATGGTGACCTCTGGATGGTTGTTAAGAACGGTGTGCTCAGCATCGCGCTGTGCCAGTATTCCGTGTTAGGAAACCACTGGAGCTATGCACCTTTTTTAAATAGACATTGAAAACGGCTTTTATTGTGTTTAGTGTTGTTGACCTTCTCAGCTCGCTCCTCCGACGAGCACCGTTGGCTACGTACGGCGCGAAAGAAATTCAACATACACGACTAACGGCTTATTGGGCCTTTCCTGCTGAAGAAAAATACAATTAATGTCGCTAATGACTCGCCCCCGACGCCCCCCCCCTCCCCCGCCTGCCATGGGAATGTGGAATGTCCCTCCGTAGGCCCGTGAGCACGAGTTGAGCGCCAATGCCTCGATGCTCATTTGAGCAGCGGGAAATCACCGCGAAGGGCTGTCCGAGACGCGAGGCCTCACGGGAGATGTAATCGGCTCCACGGAGGCACCGCCACTGACACCCTGACGCGAGTGGCGATTCAGCTGTCTTAAACAAGGAGCATTGTGGTGCGTGAGTGTGTTGTAGCCTTGGGGGGGGGGGGGGCAGGTTCTGCGTGCCAAACCCGCAAATCGTTCGTTTCAACAAAGGACATCTGATATCAATGCGAGAGTTGACGTGAATCGCGCAACCTCGCTCACCCCAACGGGTTTGACGAAGGGTTGAACACAGTGCGTTGGCGAATGGAAGGGGGAATTATCATATACTGTATATATATAACCACATAGACACAGATCCCCGCTCCCCCCTGTATAGCCTTTAACAGACTGTTCGGGCAAGTGCTGCTCAGCGAGGACAGCCTATGGAGGCCGGTACGGCACACACACACACACAGCGATGGGTGGCCAACAGCATGCCCGGCCACTCTACTACACCACCGTATAGCCCTGAACAGAATGTTACGGCAATTCAGCGAGTAGGGCCTAGAATGCCAGCAATCACGCCCGGCCGCCTTCGTCTCCCTAGTGGCACCGTACCAGGTACCCATTTGAGGCTGAGTCGACCTAGCGGAGGCCCAGGACCGATTTCAGATAATCGTCACTGGGTGTTGTTGGCCGTGAGCGGCAATTGAACTCGCAGCGCAGCGCCAACCGCTATGGCACTACCGCTCCTCACGCACACTCACGCACACGTGATATGCACACCAATGCTTTGGACAATAAGTACAATGCGCAGCAAGTCATTTGCAAAATGTGAGCGGAGAGCAACTCACGTGACGCCGGACTCACGGTTCGGGTTCAGACGGCGAAGCGAGGCAACGACAGCCGGCAACGAACACATCCTGGAGGGCTCTTCAGCCCGGGGATCGTAGGGGTAGGTATTGACTCGTTCAATAACGGAGCCAGTTGGCGGATGCAATTATACTACTGCGGACTCGGTATAGCCCTACGCATCCATCGTACGAGTTCGTACATGAAATAATGATGATGATAATAATAATAATACACGGCGCGTCGATTTCACGTGTGCGTGTGTGGGGAGCGGTGGTGTAGTATTGAGAGTAGTGCGCTACCAACCCGGCGTCCCGAGTTCGATTCCCGCTCACGGCCAACACCCAGTGACGATTATCTGAAGGTCGACTCAGCCTCAAATGAGTACCCGGTGCGGTGTGTAAACATCGCGCCGCTCGGGGAGACAAAGGCGGCCGTTCCGGCCTTCATAGGTGATGCTCGCAAACAGCACTTGCCCCTCTACAGTCTGTTACGACTATACGTGGGATTCTATTCTCTATTGTTTGTGTGTATGGGGAGCGGCAGTGTAGTGGTTAGCGCGCACGCAGTACTTACCAATAACCGTTCACGATGTGAAGCTTGAGCCGATTCGTGAGGTTTTTGTTGTCGTTGTTGTTGTTGTTGTAAATATTTAATTACGTGTGCAGATTAGTCGACGACGTGACGTGCATGATGTTTCATTACCTCTTAAAGGGAGAGAGCCATCGGAGCCGAGATCACGGGGCAATTTAACACGGTGGGAGAAATGTTTGTGTATGCATAATTAACTTATTGTGCGATAATACATTCAGATTTAGAAGGAGTCATATATTTGGCGCGGCGCTGGATACGTAGAATAGTATACGCATATAAAGATAGCATATGTGTATGCATGTAAAGTATACATGCTTTACTAAAGTCACGTAGAAAATAAAAAAATAGAATACGACGTTTCGGTTGCAACACAAGCAAGCATCATCAGGTAAGAATGAATGATAAAACACAGACACGGGAACAGCATAGGCAGACACACACACATGCAGAGAGAGAGAGAGACACACACAGAGACACGCAGAGCGAGACACACACCAAGACATACATGTTTGTTGAACTTCTTTCGCACCGTACGTAGCCAACCGTTGCTAATCGGAGGTGCGGGGGAAGGACAACAACACTAAACACAACACAGAAACATCTCTAAAGAAATAATCTTTTTAAATCTCTAGATTGACGATGATTCGTTTTCAATCTGGATTTAAAACGAACTCTCGGCCGTATGTTGTGTTCGACCGAGAGAGTTTCGCCTGACGCGGAGCTGGAACGATGGAATATGATCAGTCGCAGGAGCTGAATTGTGAGCCGACGCGATGGTGATTAAAGCGTGGACAGGGCGGGCTTCCTCCATCTAATTGTGGACAGAACACGCCTGGCGATTATTGATACGATTCTGATAAGGCCACAGGATGGTTTGTAAACGTATTATCCGAGAGTACATTTAGTTAATATAAATATTGATATTATTATATGTAGATGTGTGGACTTACACACAATACCCGCGCCGTCTATATATATAGATAAAGCACGCTTTTTACGATAGACATCACGTTAACACTTCAAAGGCACCACACTCATTTTCAGCACCAAAATCGAATTAAACATTGATAAGTCACTATCTTTTTTATTATAAACGCCTCCAATTAATAAGGTACGTACAAAATCAGCCCGATTAATCATTACGGCATTACACTTTTTTACATTTACGTAATCGCACGACGAAATAAAATCCAAACTTCGTTAATTTGTGAAACAGCGAATCCGCGGATATCCACAATAAACGTATCGCTGCGCAGATTTCTACACCGATCATTCAATGGCCCCAAGCATTCGCATCCCCTTTGGCTCGGAACGAAGAGCCGCCTCCTCGGCACGCCACGCTAGACGAGTCTCTGGACCGGAGGGGCAAATTGAACGCCTGGTGACACATTATTTGCGTGAAACATATATACATACACATTTAAACACAAAGTCGCAAACATTCGGCTGAACGGACGCGATGAGAATCTGCCACTCCGGTCGGGAGAGATTGGTTTGACAAACTGATCCATCATCGTCAAGCGCAGATAACCCCCCTTATAATTTCTGTTCAGTCTGTATCCAAATATCCCCCCCTATAGCCTTAGCAGACTGTAGGGGCAAGTGCTGTTTGCGAACACCTATGAAGGCCGGGACGGCACACGAGGGGGTGGGTGGCCAGCACCACGCCCGGCCGCCTTTGTCTCGCCAGTGGCGATGTTTACACACCGCACCAGGCACTCATTTGAGGTTAAGTCGACCTAGGGGAGGCCCAGGACCGGCTCAGATAATCGTCACTGACGGTGTTGGCCGTGAGCGGAAATCGAACTCGGGTCGCCGGGTTCGTCGCGCAGCGCGCTAACCGCAACCCCACCGCTCCCCACTGTGTGTATCCATCACCACCACCACCATCACCACCACCACTAGCACCATTACCACCTCCGGCACCAAAACCACCATCGCCATTTTGTGTGGCGGAGCTGTGAGCCGTCGTCAGCCCCCGCCGCCGCCGAGGTCACGTTTCATAGCGCCAACGATCGCCACCACAGCCTCCTCCTCCTCTTGCTCTCGTCTCGCACAGCCCTCCCCCCACCATTCCTCTTTCTCCTTCCTCTACCGAGTCGTTATTAAACAACAACAACAACAACTGCAACAAAGCGCGTGATTTCTCGGCGGCGAAGGTTCGATGCGCCGCTCCGAGCGGAGCGATTCGCGACGTCTTGAAGAAGACCGCGCGGCGTCGGGATCGCGGTCACCAGCTACCCCCCCCCCCCAATCCTCCCTCCCGCCCCCCCCCCCCCCCCCGTAAATTCAACGCAGTGAGCGATGTTTCCTGGCGGGGTGAGCGAGCGAGCGAGGCGAGACGGGTCGCCCCGTATTTTCAGATGCTACTCGCATGGATGAATTTCCTTTAAATTAGCAAGGAGTGGTGGGGTGCGGGGGTTAGGAAGACGACGAACGGACGGACGCGTGACCGCGGATTCGCGTTTCACGGTCGTCTGATTCGCGTGCGTCGCGAGACGGGTTTATCGTGCAAGGCGCACACGTGACACGTGTTATTATTATTATTCTTCTTCAGCGTGTAGCCTGGGGCAGACCTTTGGGGAAAGGTGCTCTTGGCGAGCATCACCTACGAAGGCCGTCACGGTACGCGAGGGGAAGGGGTGGCCAGCAATACATCCGGGCCGCCTTTGTCTCTCCGGTGGAGATATTGACACGCTGCACCAGGCGCTGGTGTCGTGTTGAGTGGACCTAGGGGGAGACCTAGGTCGTGTTCAAATAATCGTAATTTGTGTTGATTGCAGTGAGCGGGAATCAAACTCTGGACGCTGGGGTCTCGTAGCGCGGCGCGCTAAACGCTACACTACCGCTCCCCGCACACGTGTACACACACACACGTGTACACACACACACGCGCGTGTACACAAACACGCACACGTGTACACACACACGTGTACACACACGCGCGTGTACACACACACGCACACGTGTAAACACACACACACGTGTACAAACACACACGTGTATACACACACACACGTGTACACACACACGTGTACACACACACGTGTGTACACACACACACGCGTGTACACACACACACACGTGTACACACACACGTGTACACACACACACGTGTACAAACACACACGTGTACAAACACACACGTGTATACACACGCATGTACACACACACGTGTACACACACACACGTGTACACACACACACGTGTGTACACACACACACGCGTGTACACACACACGTGTACACACACACACACACGTGTACACACACGCGCGCGCATACATATGGCATACACGTGGAACCTTCGCCTCTTTGCATGAACGTTGGCGGTTAGACTTTGAGGAATTCGCGTGACAAAGCTAAGAAGCTCATCATCATCACGGGCGGTGCAGTGCGCTGGGGTGGATTTGGGAGACGCGGCGTGGCCGATATTTTACTACCGGCTGGGCAGTAAACCGCGCGGGGATAAGCATGAGAGGAGGGGATGGCGGGGGGAGGGGGGGTCCTTCCCCTCTCTGACTGGGAGCTATGGGCTCGCGAATAAAACTCATCTTATTGCTCGGCTCACTAAAAGTGGTGGGGGAGGGGGGGGGCGGAGTGGTGCGTTCAAGGCGCTTGTGAGCGGTGAATGGAAATCCCTCGCTAAGCAGCGCTCTTCAACATTACAACGTGCTATGAATCCGTCGTAACAAAAACAACAACAACAACATTATCGATATTACGACGAGCGGGTTGGCCATTTCAAGATGAACTGCGCCGGTTAGTAGAATATCACGGAAGACGCGGGGGGAGGGGGGGGGATGGCTTCCCCACCGGTGGGGCTCATCAGCGAGGCCACGCTTCGGTTGGCGTGCGTGGGTTGCGGCAGTGTAGCGGTCAGCGCTACGCAAGCGGCGACCCGAGTTCGATTTCCCGCTCACGGCCAACAATACACGGTGACGATTATCTGAACCGGTCCCTGGGTCTCCTCTCCCCCCACCCCCTCCCCTATAGGTTGACTCAGCCTCAAATGAGCATCGAGTGCGATGTGCAAACATCGGCACTGGGGATACAAAGGTGGCCGGGCATGATGCTGGCGTCTACCCCCTCGTGCGCCGTGCCGGCCATTCAGAGGTGCTACTCGCGGACAGAATTTGACCCCAACGGTTCTGTTCAATCTTGATTTGGAGTTTTCGCGACTGCAGGAATCCATAGTCTCTGGTTCTCTTGGTAAAGTCACGTAGGTAGAAAAAAAACAATAATAATAATAATAAAAAAGAACACGACGTTTCGGTCGCAACACACAAGCGTCCGTCATCATCAGGCGCGACTTTACCGAAAGAACCGGAGAGTATAGGTTCTAGTTAAAGGCTACGGTGAATCTTTGCAGCGACGTGTGCGGCACACGGATGCGATGCTTTCGTTCGTGTGCGCGATTGGTCCGGTTCCCGTTCGCCCGCGGAGTGAACGCGCGCGCACGCACGCACCGTCCATTGACGTTAATGTCAACGCGCCCGAGGAATTGCCACGAAACTCCTTGGGAAAGAAGAGCGCAAAGCAACAGCAACAGCAGCAGCAACAACAACAACAAATAAACCCCGAAAAATTCGAAAGCGGTCCGGGCCCCAAAAATAAAAGAAGTTAACTTGTGCAGACAATAAATTAAAAACGAGATCCCCCGTACTCACGAGCCCATCTCGCTAGATAGGCCTTGCTTGTTACTTTTATTGAGCCTGTAAATCGGTGGTATTATAATAACAGCAAGACTATGAATATTCGACCTCCATCGTAAAAGTTTATAGTGCGACGTAAAATTTTACAGTGTTTGAACAATTCCGACTGCAGTTCCATGCAATGGCAACCCTCTCTTAGTCCCTTGGAAAAGTGGGGGGGTTGGAAGGGTGGGGGGACCTGTGGGTGGGGGGGGGGGCTGTGGGTGGGTGGGGGGCTGTGGGTAGGTGGGGGGCTCTGGGTTGGTAGGGGGCTGTGGGTGGGGGAACGGTGCCAGCACGTGGACGAGTGCCTACACTGTTACCCAAACACCACCACTCACACCAACCACCACCACCACTCACACCACCACTCACACCAACCACTACTACCACCACCAACACTCACACCAACCACTACCACCACTCACACCAACCACTACCACCACTCACACCACCACTCACACCAACCAATACTACCACTCACACCACCACTAACACCAACCACTACTACCACCACCACCACTCACACCAACTATGCACTACCACCACTCACACCAACCACTATTACCACTCACACCACCACTAACACCAACCACTACTACCACCACCACCACTCACACCAACCACTACCACCACCACTCACACCAACCACTACTACCACTCACACCACCACTACTACCACTCACACCACCACTAACACCAACCACTACTACCACCACCACTCACACCAACCACTACCACCACTCACACCAACCACTACCACCACTCACACCAACCACTACTACCACTCACACCACCACTAACACCAACCACTACTACCACCACCACCACTCACACCACCCACTACCACCACTAACACCAACCACTACTACCACTCACACCAACCACTACCACCACTCACACCAACCACTACCACCACTCACACCACCACTACTACCACTCACACCACCACTAACACCATCCACTACTACCACCACCACCACTCACACCAACCACTATTACCACCACCACCGCTCACACCACCCACTACCACTACTCACACCACCCACTACTACCGCTCACACCAACCACTAACACCAACCACTACTACCACCACTAACACCAACCACTACTACCACTCACACCAACCACTACCACCACTCACACCAACCACTACCACCACTCACACCACCACCGACACCAATCACTACTGCCACCACCACCGCTCACACCACCCACTACCACCACTCACACCACCACTGACACCAATCACTACTGCCACCACCACTCACACCAACCACTACCACCACTCACACCAACCACTACCACCACCACTCACACCACCACTCACACCAACCACTACTACCACCACCACTGACACCACTACTACCATCACTACCACCACTCACACCAACCACTACCACCACCGCTCATAACCACTACCACCACCACTCACAACACTACCACCACCACAGACACCACTTACACCACAACCACCACGGTGCCGGACACGTTATTAACTGCAGGGCGTGCGGGAAGGAAGGTGGTGGTGGTGGTGGTGGGTGGGACTGAGCCCCCAGCTGCTGTGCCTTCCGTGGTTTTAATGGGGACGAAGATTCCATTCCTCGCGCCGAGTCCGGCGCTGGCTTTCCACGCAGCCTGCCGCTTGCTCCGCACGCGTGGCTCGTCTCGTGAATTGCAACGCGAGGCACGTCGCGGTTCTCGTCACGGCCGTCAAGTGGATTCTCGAAGACGACAAAGATCCCCCGTGTAGCCTCGGCAGGCCGTCGGGGCAAGTGCCGTCAGCGAGCAGCAACCGATGAAGGTCCCCACTTTGGCACACCAGAGGGGGTGTGTGGGTGGGCAGCACCGCGCCCGGCCGCCTTTGCCTCCCCCAGTGGGCGACGTTTATGCACACCAGGCACCAGGGTACTCATTTGAGGCTGAGTCGACCTAGGGGAGGCACAGGACGCAGTTCAGAAAATAGCCAACGGTGTTGGTGGCCGTGAGCGAGAATTGATCTCGGGTCGCCGGGTTCGTAGAAGCGCAGTGCGCTAACCGCTAGGCTACCGCCGACGATTCGCACGCACGCACGCACAACACACAGCGGCACATAGTCGGCATGCCACTCTACCCCCACGGTGTCTCCGGCTCTTGTCCGTAGCCATTAGCTCTCGCTGTGGAAATATCTCTCGCTTTCTCGCGGGTGTGTGAGCTGATACTCAACACTTTCGTCAACAAATACTGCGTTGAAATATGCTTATTTTTTATATATAATAGGCGACGTTTCGGGCAATGGACCGCCCCCGTCTTCGTTGTAATAATGTGTGGGGTCATCACGCGCCGCTACTGCCAACGCAAGTCGTCACGCAAAATACAACAACAACAACGTCGTCTGGCTTGCTGATGGCGTTGCGTTATCGGCGAGTTTGGTGCGGTCCTGTGTTCAGGAACACCTTCGGTCGTACGGTTATGCAGTGCCGCTAAACACTCGCGAATTCACGCACACCAAAACATGGATTCACATCACATCGGCATCGGACGTATAATCAGCGTCATGATCTTGATTTTAAAATTGCAGACGCGGCTGTAGACAGCGAGTGAGGAAGAACCCCCGTTGGGAATTCAATGGCAAAACAAAAAGCAGCCTCGCGCACGTCGTCTCGCACACAAAGACAAAGATTCCCCACGCCACGTTATAGCCTCAACAAACTTCCGGGGCAAGTGCCGCTAGCGAGCAGCACCCCAACGAAGGTCGGCACTGCGTACGAGGCGGGAGGGGGTGGGTTAGCCGGCACCACGTCCGGCAACCTTTGTGTTTCTACAATGGCGATGAGTTGGGTCTGGCGGAGGCCCAGGACCGGTATTGGATACTCGTCAGCGGGTATTTGAACGGGTCGCCCAGGTTTGAAGCGCAGCGCGCTAACCGCTACGCTACCGCTTCCCCGCTACCACGACTGCGACCACACGACCGCACACACACGCGCGCGCACTCGTGCCAGAAGGCGAATATACGGTCGGTTCGGATTTACAAGGCTGTGCATTATCCACTTGTGTTACGCAAGCGCCGTCCACGAGGGTTGTATTTTTTTAACGTTGGCGGGGTTCTCCGCAGTTGTGTGATGGGGTCGAGAGATGTTCACTGCCAATGGTTTTTGCTCACGATGTAGGGGGGGTGGGGGGGGGTGGGGGGGAGACCTGTGACAGCACACCGGCTCACTGAATGGTGAAGTAGCTAGCACGAGTGCCTGTCTGTGTGTGTTACGTGTTGTGGGGAGCGGTAGAGTAGCGGTTAGCGAGCTGCGCTACGATACGGGGCGACCCGATTTCGATTCGCGCTCACGACCAAGATCAGTGAGGATTATATTGAACCGGTTGTGGGCCTTCACCTAGGTCGACTCAGCCTCAAATGAGTACCTGGTGCAGTGTAGGGCTGAACGATTGATCGATTTCAAATCGAAATCGCAATTTGAAACAATGCAATTGTCAAAACGCAAAAGGCTGCGATTTTTTTGCGATTTGAAAAGTCCTATTTCTTCCTTATTGGATTTGTTTTATGATTATTATAACTTTATTTATTTAACTTAACAATTGTTCTATGTTCGATCTATTTCAATTTAAACATTTTAATAAATACATGTTGGAAGCAATTCATATCTTTTAAGTTATCATCCTTGCATTATAATATATAGAGCAGTTCGTATGTTGATGGTATCACGTGGTAATGCTCCATCACGTGGTTTATATCTATTACACCATGAATATTGAACTGTGAAGCTTGACTTAAAAAAAATTTCGCAAATAAAATCGCAATATCTGTCAGAAAAATCGCAATTAAATATTTTCCCCAAATCGTTCAGCCCTAGTGCGGTGTGTGTAATAAACATCGCCTTCAGCACTTGCCCCAAAAGTCTGTGCAGGCTTTTTATTCACTCGAGGATTATAATAAGATGCGCGTAAAGTTTTTAATAGATCGTTGTGCAACTGCATTACAGCAGTTAAAACGATCAATATGTGCGTGCCATTTCATCTGTGTTCCAGCTGGCATAAGTATTTGAAGGTGTAAATAATTCATATTATATTTGCGTAGCTTTTACAAAAGGAAACAGATGCAACAACAAAATGAACAACAGCAGCAAAGACAAAATGCCCCATATAGCCTTAATAGACTATTGGGGCAAGTGCCGTTAGCGAATAGCGCCCTCAAAGGCCACACACACGCGCACACGACAACAACAACAACAACGATAACAACAACTACGACAACAACAACAGCAGCAGCTGCTCAGGACTGCAGGGGAAAAAAACGACAGACAAACCCGCAACGTGACCCTCCTCCAAGCGGGCTATTTGCAAGTGCTCCGGATGCCTTTTGCATCGCTTTGGAACAAACGCCGTGCGTGCTTTATAATTTCCGCGCACACCACGCGCGCGCACAGGCGATGCGTATGCGCGTGCATATGATTGTGTCCATGGGGGTGGGAGCGGTAGTGTAGCGGTCAGCGCGCTCCGAGTTCGATTCTCGATCACGGCCAACATCAGCGACGATTAATTTATCTGAACCGGCCCCGGGCCTCCGCTTGGTCGACTCGCCCTCAAATGAGTACTCGGTGTGATGCTGTAAACAGAATCACCGGGGAGACAAAGGCGGCCGGGCGTTGTGCTAGCCACCCACCCTCTCGTGTGCTGTACCCGGCCTTTTGTAGATTGCTCGCTCACGGCACTTTACCCAGCAGTCTGTTACGGGGCTGTACGTCAAAATCATCAAATGTCTCTTACTGAGTATCGCTTCGAATACTCAGCCCGGTCACTCCCCCCCCCCGTCTCTCCTCCCCACCGGCGGAGTGATATTACCCCCCCCCACCACCACTACTACCACCCCCCCACCACCACCCCCCCACCACCAGCACCCCCACAGCTTTTGGTTGGTGATCGCAGTGCAAAGGGGAGAGGCCGCGAACACAGCGGCTCGGAGCGAGACAGCGGCGCTCCCCCCACCCCTTCCCTCTGAGTGAACGACGCGAGAAGGGAGAAGGGGAGTGGGGAGTGTGCCGGGGTTAGTGGTGGAGGAGGCAAAGAAGGGGGGGGGGGTGTGTGGAGTCCGGAGAGGGGGGGGGGGTGGCGGTGTGGAGTAGTGGGGGGGGGGGGAGGAATCAGACTGCAGCGTGGAGAGGCGGCTGACCCGTGCGGTCTCCATGTCGAGCTCGGGGACCCTCGGCACCTACTACGTTCACTCGCTCATCGGCGGCGATGCGGCGGACGGGATGATGAGCGCCGCCGCCTCCTCCGCCGCGGCCTCAGCGGCGGCGGCGGCCGCGCGGTACCCGGGCGGCGGCGGCGGCGGCGGCGCGCACCACCCGCAGGCGGGCAGACCCGCGGCCCCCGTGCAGCTGAGCGAGCACCCAGACTTCCCCTCGTGCAGCTTCCAGCCCAAGGGCTCCGTGTTCGCCTCCCCCTCCGCCTGGTCGCCCATCCACACGCAGCAACAGCAGCAGCAGCAGCCCGGCGGGGTCTTTCATCCGCACGCGGCCTACGTGGGACAGCCGCACCTCGCCGACGAGGGCGGACGCTTCGTGCGCTCTTGGCTAGAGCCCGTGGGATTCTCGGGGTTCTGCGGCGGCGGCGGCGGTGGGGTCAGACCCTACGATTACAAACTCGAGCCTTTGCAGCAGCAGCAGCAACAACAACAGCTGCTGCAACAACAACAGCATCAGCAGCAGCAGCATCATCGGCAGGCGGCGAGGAGGAGTGAACGGCCAGACTCTGCTAAGTTCGATTTGTCGCCCGGCGAGTCGTCTGCTTCGATGCACGCGGAATTCCCGATCGAGGCGCCCGCGGAGCGTCGAGAGAAGCCGCCCGAGGCCCCCGTGTTCCCGTGCACGGACAAGGCGGAGGTGGAGTCTGAGAAGAGCGATGACAAGGTGCAAATTGATCCCAGTAAGTAGGGGACCGCACACGCGGGTGTGCCTGTGTGCGCGTCGTTTGTTTTGCACGGACACATCACACACACGGCACGCAAAGAGAAAGACCTACCACCCTCCCGTCGTATGGCCTTGACGGAATGTTGTTGTTGTTAGAACAAGCGCTGTTAAGCGAGCACGAGGGGTTGGTGTGTTGGCCAGCAAGCACACCCGGCCGCCTTTGTCTCCCCGGTGTCGACGTTTTATACGCAGGCATCGCCACTAGGTCCTCGTTGAGGCTGAGTCGACCTCGGGGAGGCCCAGGACCGCTTCAGATAACCGTCACTGATGTTGGCCATGAGCGGGAATCGAACTCGTTTCGTATAGGTTCGTAGCGCAGCGCTTTGATGACTACGTTACCGCTCCCCATACGACACACACACACGCAGACAACACACACACACGCAGACAACACACACACACACACACGCAGACAACACACACCCATACGACACACACACGCGCACGCATCTTGCTCCACCAGCGATGCACGGGCGAGCCAGGGACATCTCCTCCACTCGGGGGTTCGATTTGAGTCTCTGTTGCTTTGTGTTATTGATGGTCTCTTGGTTCTGTTGATATGTGGAGGTTCTGTTATCGTTTGGGGGTTTGTTTTTATTTAATGACGGCCATCATTGTTTGGATTTTGTGATGGTAATGCGCGCGTTCAAAAACACATGTTCAGCCGTTTTGAGATTCAATTAGCATGAAGGACGCTTTGATATATACATAACAACAATCTGTATTATGGATATAACAAAATATGATTACGATACATGTCGTTATATTAGCATGCATACCGCGAATGTGTCCCGATTACCAACACGGACGCTAAGGCGATGCAAAGCCGCGTTTTCGTTTGGAGGGCGATTGTCCACTTCGCTTGTGTTTCTCGGCGAATTAATTAATGCACGGACCGCGAACGAACGAGCGAGCAAAATTAATTTCAACGCGATTTGTGCGGATTTTTTTTTTAAAAATCTTTTCGAGAAAGACAAACACGCTTCGCCGTTCGCCCGACCGTCCGAAGTCGCAGTGCCAACACTTTGAACCTGCCCATCGTTGAAGCCACGCGTTGTCATTGTGCCAACGTCATTATCGATGACCGCATCGCGAAACTTAAAGCGGCGAAGGGACATCGTCATTCGATTGACGTCGGGGCAGATTTATATATTTTTTGGGGGATGAAAATAAACCCCCCACTCCCGCTCCAAAACAAAAGAAATTACCTTTGAGAGTCAACACAATGTTTGCGGCGAATAGAAGTTGACATATATATACACACGTGTGTTGCTTTAGTCACAAGGACATATTTAGTTTTGGCAGTAAGGAACACAGTGGCGCGTTACTGTAGTCGTACAAGCTTTTAAAGTTTGCGTGTAACCGGGGAAATATACAGAATATAAAACAATATGATGTCCGATCCCACACTGCAAGCTACACAGCACACGCGTCAACAACACTGGCGGCCTCAACAATTGTATACATGTATATAATCGGAGACGTTTCGGGCAATGGGCCTTCACATGCCATGAAGAAACGTCGCCGATTTTATATATATATTTGTTTTCTTTCAAGGCCACGCACTGTTGTATAATTGTGCTTTTGTACTTCTGCCAATGCAGCATTCTTCACCAAATAACTTGCAACAATAAGCGTGCTTACGTTTAATGTTATAATTTTTTTTATATTAATAATCATAAGTGAATTACCTCGGTCGGTCAATTTGTATTTGTAAATGCACGTGTGCGTGTTTGTGTGTGCGTGCGTGCGCGCGATTTTTTTTTTATAATTTCATAACGTTACAGTATTATTATAAAACAGACCATAAACGTGTCATCACAGTGTGCGCGCTTTTGAGAGCACTGCACAATTATGCACGGTGGACAAAAAATACCAGACACACAGGCGACACGACCGAAAAAATACAAAGAATTATAATGCACTGTAGCACGTACAAAGCCTTAGTTCAACATACGTATATACATAGTATATATATACACAGAGCAGACATACTTACAAAGCATTGCACGTAACAAATGCATTACATACATGTATAAAATACACGATGTACACATATCGGACATTGTGTATATACAGTATAGCAATGCACACAGACTCACCGCATGTACAGTTCATATATTTACACGCTTCCAGATACAACACGGATGCATGCAGCAACAACAGCACACACTCACGCATGTAGACTTGCACATCACTTACAGACTCACAATATAGGCCGGCATATGTATATTCACCCAGCGCACTCACATCAAATATATATACTGGCACGTCCAATGCTTATAAAAAGGGTGGGCCAAAAATCAGAACACATTGGGTTATGATAATTATTTGTAACAAATCATATAGGGGGATTTAATTGATATTAACAAACGGGCCAACTTATCTTCCATGAATAATATTTATGCATGAAGTATTTTTTTAAAATAATTTAGGACTTTTTTTTTCAAATTGCAAATGTGTCAAATTTGAGCATCCATCAATGATGTGTCGTCTCAATTCAGTCACTCGACTTTCCATTGGTAAACGTCGTCTGAAAAGGAAGCGGAACGGGGAAACACAATATATATTTATTAATAATGATAACAGATTAAACAAACACACCTGATGAAGGCCGCTTGTGTTGTGGCCGAAACGTCGTGAGAATATTATTGTGTTATTTTATTTTATCAATTTATTATTTTATTCTCATTCTACGTGACTTTACCGAAAGAACCAAAGAAGACCTACTACAATGTTTAAGTGACAGTGTTTTTAATAAACAATGTAACTAACCCGATGTGGCGTGGCTTCTAGGCCACCGTGACCTCTGGCTGGGGATGCGGCCTCAAGGTCGCATCACAGCGAGGGGCGGGGTGCGGGTGGAGCAGAGGGAGACAGAAAGGGGGGAGGGGGGAGGGAATAGTCATCTCGTGTCGTCACAACACGAATCAACAATAGCGTCACGCGACGGAGACGAGATCAAGACACCGACGATCGTCTCATCCCACCAACCATCCTTCTCAGTTTTTTTTGTTTGTTATTTTTTTGTTGTTATTTTTTTTTTCTGTGAATCTATCTGCGTGACTTTACCGATAGATCAAAAGGTTAAGAGCGCACGCGTTGGGGTCCGTTTAGTTGACGGGCTGTAGTCCCTATTGTTCTTGAATATTGTTAAGATAATGTGTTTGTGCGCACGTTTAATGATGTATGATTGGGAGAGAGCTATAGAGGCCCTATATGGTCATCATATTGCATTGCTATAAACGGACGCTCGTGAGAGATGCGGGCTGATTAGAGCGGGGGGGGGGGGGGGGGGGAGAGGGTGGCCTTCATCCAGCAGTGGATGGATGATGGATGCTGATGCTGCTGCTGATGCTACTGCTACGTGCACAGTGCAGCTACCCGATGGAATGTTGTGCCTACCGGAGGTAGCGAGGCATGTCACGCCGCCGGCTAGTGCCGGATTATCCAAGTAGTAGCAACTACATATATGTAGTAGTAGCTACACATGTAGTACATATGTAGTAGTAGCTACTACATATGTAGTAGTAGCTACTACTACATATTTAGTAGTAGTAGCTACTACTACATATTTAGTAGTAGTAGCTACTACTACACGTGTAGTAGTAGCTACGGGCCCCGCACTTTTAAGGGCCCCGCGCGAAATGCTTTCAAGCTATCACTTCCGGTTCAGTGAATCTGCACTTGCTCTATTACTATAGTAATATAATGCCTTCTACTTATACGAACGACTGGCTGTTTAAGGTTAGCGATTAGTCGTATTATCAGGCTGTATAGCAAATGCAAAAAAAATACAATTACTTTACAATGCAAGTACCAAAAAAAATGTGCGTTTTAATATTTTTTCTGTTTTCATTTTAAATTTAGGGGCCCTTTTATGACATGTGCTACAGGCCCCGCACTGCCGCTGGTGTGTCGTGATTTTCTGCTTGCCGTATACGAAGGGGAAGGCGGTTCAGACCTTCGTTTTACAAGACAGCCAAGGCCGTGGCTGAGCTTTACGCTATGCTATTAGCGCTTATGCAAGCGGGACAGCTTGTACGCGTGCAGCGTGTATGGGACGTGTCCTCAATGTCACCGCAATTGGACAGTTTGACACCGCTGACATCACGCTAATTGTCCACGTTGCCTATATTCGCTCGTAACGTTTTTAATTACGATTGGCGATGCAAATAGCACGAATATGTTTAACGCAGCGCCGGCGTACTGCGTTCATGTTTTATGAATTCTTACACGATGCTTTGCGTTGCTTTTGAGCATTCGCGTGTCGTGGCTGCACATGTGTGCACGTCCCATGCAATGAGGGTGAACGTTTGTGTTTCATGAGACACACGCGCGTTCTAAAAGCGACAACAAGAGGAGGAGGGGCAGCGGGGGGGGGGAGTCGGACCAGGTGAGGTGATGGACGAGTGTGACATTCGTGAGACGCCCTTGACGAGAACCTGCGTGTGTGTGTTGTGTGTGTGTGTACTTGTGTGTGTGTGTTGTGTGTGTGTACTTGTGTGTGTGTTGTGTGTGTGTTGTGTGTGTGTACTTGTGTGTGTGTACTTGTGTGTGTGTTGTGTGTGTGTACTTGTGTGTGTGTTGTGTGTGTACTTGTGTGTGTGTTGTGTGTGTACTTGCGTGTGTTGTGTGTGTGTTGTGTGTGTGTTGTGTGTACTTGTGTGTGTGTTGTGTGTGCTACGTGTACTTGTGTGTGTGTACTTGTGTGTGTGTTGTGTGTGTGTGCTACGTGTACTTGTGTGAGTGCTAAGTGTACTTACACAAGTACACGTAGCACACACACACAACACACACACAAGTACTTGTGTGTGTGTTACGTGTACCTGTGTGTGTGTTGTGTGTGTGTGTACTTGTGTGTGTTACATGTGTGTGTGTTACTTGTGTGTGTGTGTGCTACGTGTACTTGTGTGTGTTACTTGTGTGTGTGTGTGCTAAGTGTACTTGTGTGTGTTACTTGTGTGTGTGTGCTACGTGCACTTGTGTGTATTACTTGTGTGTGTGTGTGCTACGTGTAATTATGTGGGCGTGTGTGTACTCATGTGTGTTACTTGTGTGTGTGTGTGTACGTACTTACAAGTCTAACTGTGTAACTGTCTGGTGGTGGTGGTGATGGTGGTGATGGGAGTCGCAGCGCACTGCGCTACGAACCCGGCGACCCGAAATCGATTCCCGCTCACGATCAACACCGGTGACGCCCGTACGAACCTGGTCCCGGGTCCTCCCCTAGGTAGACTCAGCCTGAAATGAGTATCCCTGGCGCGGCTGTATGCACGTCGCCACAATGGAGACAACAAATGGAGGCAAAGACTAAATAATAAAGATAAAACTCACGATGTTTCGGTCACAACACAAGCGGTCGTCGGTTTATCTCGGCCTGATGAAGATCGCTTGTGCTGCGATCGAAACGTCGAAAGTTTTTATTTTATTATTATTTTTTATTAATTGAATTTTATATCCACGTGACTTTACCGAAAACTAAACAACGAATGTGACTTCCCGCAAGTCACGAAAGTTTTAAGTCAACATTAATAACGGGGATCTTTGTCTGTGTGTGTGGCGGGGGAGATCTGGGGCCGGTGGCTGTGTTGGTGAGGTCACCGGATAGGCCACACGCCCGTACATCCCTCGCCCCCACCCACCCCGAGTTCGAATCCCGACCAGGGTTCACATCAGTGGCGAGTAAAACCTGCAGCGGTTCTGGGCCATCCTCAGCGTTTGAGACGAGAGAACCGGAGCTGATGCGTGGACGTCAACACTGAGGAGACAAAGACGGCCGGGACTGAGTCAAGGGGCCCAGTCGCACTTACTCCTTAACAGCTCTTGCCCCAACAGTGGACGCAGTCTATCCGGGCTATCTCTGTCTCTGTGTCTGTGTGCGCGCGTGGTCTCTGTGTCTGTGTCTAAGCTCTGTGTGTCTGTGTCTAAGCTGTGTGTGTCTGTGTGTAAGCGGTGTGTGTGTGTGTGTCTGTGTGTAAGCGGTGTGTGTGTGTCTGTGTGTAAGCGGTGTGTGTGTGTGTCTGTGTAAGCGGTGTGTGTGTGTCTGTGTGTAAGTAGTGTGTGTGTCTGTGTGTAAGCGGTGTGTGTGTCTGTGTGTAAGCGGTGTGTGTGTGTCTGTGTGTAAGCGGTGTGTGTGTGTCTGTGTAAGCGGTGTGTGTGTGTCTGTGTGTAAGTAGTGTGTGTGTGTAAGCGGTGCGGGTGTGTCTGTGTGTAAGCGGTGTATGTGTGTCTGTGTGTAAGCGGTATGTGTGTGTCTGTGTGTAAGCGGTGTGTGTGTGTCTGTGTGTAAGCGGTGTCTGAGTGTCTGTGTTAAGCGGTGTCTGCGTGTAAGCGGTGTGTGTGTCTGTGTGTAAGCGGTGTGTGTGTGTCTGTGTGTAAGCGGTGCGGGTGTGTCTGTGTGTAAGCGGTGTGTGTGTGTCTGTGTGTAAGCGGTGTGTGTCTGCGTGTAAGCGGTGTGTGTCTGCGTGTAAGCGGTGTGTGTCTGTGTGTAAGCGGTGTGTGTGTGTGTGTCTGTGTGTAAGCGGTGTGTGTGTGTCTGTGTGTAAGCGGTGTCTGTGTCTGTGTGTGTGTCTGTGTGTAAGTGGTGTGTGTATGTGTGTAAGCGGTGTGTGTGTCTGTGTGTAAGCGGTGTGTGTGTGTGTGTCTGTGTGTAAGCGGTGTCTGTGTCTGTGTGTAAGGGGTGTGTGTGTGTGTCTGTGTGTAAGTGGTGTGTGTCTGTGTGTAAGCGGTGTGTGTGTGTGTGTGTCTGTGTGTAAGTGGTGTGTGTGTCTGTGTGTAAGTGGTGTGTGTGTGTCTGTGCATAAGCGGTGCGTGTGTGTCTGTGTGTAAGCGATGTACGTGTGTCTGTGTGTAAGCGGTGTCTGTGTGTGTCTGTGTGTCAGCCGTGTTGAAGTATTTCCCGTCCTGCGTATCGGTACCAACGACCTGGATGAGAACCCTCAGAGCCTTTACCACACAACCAGCAATTGATACCTGCATCTGATATTTGCGCCTCTTTCAGGTAACTCGGTGTACTTGAAGGCACCATGGGGGAGACAAAGGCGCGTGAGCGCGGTGTGTGTGTGTCTTTGTGTGTGCTTAAACGTATACATGCGTGTGTGTGTATTCACATAGTGGGGAGCGGTGGTGCCGCGGTTAGCGCGCTGGCCTATGAACCCGGCGACCCAGGTTCGATTCCCGCTCACGGCCAACACCAGTGACGAATATCTTAACCGGTCACGGGCCTCCCCTAGGTCGACTCAGCCTCAAATTAGTACCTGGTGCGGTGTGTAGTAAACATCGCCACTGGGGAGACAAAAGCGGCCGGGCGTGGTGTTGGCCACCCACCCCCTCGTGTGCCGTGCCGGCCTTCATTGGTGCTCACTAACAGCACTTGCCCCTACAGTCTGTTAAGGCTAAATGGAAGATCTTTGTCTTTTATCTTTGTATTCACATATCCGTGTGTGTATCTTTGTACCTCTATGCCCTGTATGCATACCTACGTTTGTCTGAGTGCGTGTCTGTGTCTCTCTCTATATGAGTTCTGTGTGTGTGTCTCTCTATATGAGTCATGTGTGTCTGTGTGTCTCTCTCTCTATATGAGTCCTGTGTCTGTGTGTGTCTGTGTCTCTCTCTCTATATGAGTCCTGTGTGTGTGTCTGTGTCTGTCTCTCTATGAGAGTCATGTGTGTCTGGGTGTCTCTCTATATATGAGAGTCCTGTAGGTGTGTCTGTGTCTCTCTCTATATATGAGAGTCCTGTGTGTGTCTATGTCTCTCTCTCTATGAGAGTCCTGCGTGTGTGTGTCTTTGTCTCTCTCTCTACATGAGTCCTGTGTGTGTGTCTGTGTCTCTCTCTATATGAGTCCTGTGTGTCTGTGTCTCTTTCTCTATATGAGAGTCCACTGTGTGTGTGTCTGTGTCTCTCTCTATTTGAGTCCTGTGTGTGTGTCTGTGTCCACCTCTCTCTCTATGAGAGTCCTGTGTGTGTGTCTCTCTCTCTATATGAGAGTCCCGTGTGTGTGTCTGTGTCTGTGTCTCTCTCTCTATGAGAGTCCTGTGTGCGTGGCCTGTGTCTCTCTCTATATGAGTCCTGTGTGTCTGTGTCTCTCTCTTTCTCTATGAGTCCTGTGTGTGTGTCTGTGACTCTCTCTCTATGAGTCCTGTGTGTGTGTCTCTCTCTCTCTATATATATGAGTACTGTGTGTGTTTCTGTGTGTCTCTCTCTATATGTGAGTCCTGTGGGTGTGTCTCTCTCTCTCTATGAGAGTCCTGCGTGTGTGTGTCTCTCTCTATATATATGAGTCCTGTGTGTGTCTGTCTCTCTCTCTCTCTATATGACTCCTGTGTGTCTGTGTCCCTCTCTCTCTATGAGAGTCCTGTGGGTGTGTCTGTCTCTCTCTATGAAGTCCTGCGTGTGTGTGTCTTTGTCTCTCTCTATATATGAGTCCTGTGTGTGTGTCTGTGTCTCTCTCTCTATGAGTCCTGTGTGTCTGTGTCTCTTTCTCTATGAGTCCTGTGTGTGTCTCTCTCTATATATGAGTCCTTTGTGTGTGTCTCTCTCTCTCTAAGAGAGTCCTGTAGAGTCTCTTTCTCTCTATATATGAGTCCTGTGTGTGTGTCTGTGTCTCTCTCTATACGAGTCCTGTGTGTGTGTGTCTGTCTCTCTCTCTCTCTATAAGAGTCCTGCATGTGTGTGTCTGTGTCTCTCTCTATATGAGTCATGTGTGTCTGTGTCTCTCTCTATATGAGGCCTGTGTGTGTCTGTCTCTCTCTCTATATGAGTCCAGTGTGTGTCTGTGTCTCTTTCTCTATATGAGTCTTGTGTGTGTGTCTGTGTCTCTCTCTCTATATGAGTCCTGTGTGTCTGTGTCTCTCTATATATGAGTCCTGTGTGTGTGTCTGTGTCTCTCTCTATACGAGTCCTGTGTGTGTGTGTCTGTCTCTCTCTCTCTCTATATGAGTCCTGTGTGTGTGTCTGTGTCTCTCTCTCTATACGAGTCCTGTGTGTCTGTGTCTCTCTATATATGAGTCCTGTGTGTGTGTGTCTGTGTCTCTCTCTATATGAGTCGTGTGTGTGTCTGTGTCTCTCTCTCTCTACATGAGTCCTACGTGTGTGTGTCTGTGTCTCTCTCTATATGAGTCCTGCGTTTCTGTGTCTCTCTATATATGAGTCCTGTGTGTCTGTGTCTCTTTCTCTACATGAGTCCTGCGTGTCTGTGTCTGTGTCTCTCTCTATGTGTCCTGTGTGTCTGTGTCTCTCTCTATATATGAGTCCTGTGTGTCTGTGTCTCTCTATATATGAGTCCTGTGTGTCTGTGTCTCTTTCTCTATATGAGCTCTGTGTGTCTGTGTCTGTGTCTCTATCTCTATGAGACATGTGTGTCTGTGTCTCTTTCTCTATGTGAGTCCTGTGTGTCTGTGTCTGTGTCTCTCTCTCTCTCTATGAGTCCTGTGTGTCTGTGTCTCTCTCTCTCTATGAGTCCTGTGTCTGTGTGTGTCTGTGTCTCTCTCTCTATATATATATGAGTCCTGTGTGTCTTTCTCTATATGAGTCCTGTGTGTGTGTCTGTGTCTCTCTATATATGAGTCCTGTGTCTGTGTGTGTCTGTGTCTCTCTCTCTATATGAGTCCTGTGTGTGTCTCTCTCTATATATGAGTCCTGTGTCTATGTGTGTATGTGTCTCTCTTTCTCTATATGAGTCCTGTGTGTCTGTGTCTCTCTCTCTATATGAGTCCTGTGTGTGTGTCTGTGTGTGTATCTCTCTATGTGAGTCCTGTGTCTCTGTCTCTCTATATATGAGTCCTGTGTGTGTGTCTGTGTCTCTCTCTATATGACAGTCTTGTGTCCGTGACTCTCTATATATGAGTCCTGTGTCTGTGTGTGTCTGTGTCTCTCTCTCTCTATGAGTCCTGTGTGTCTGTGTGTGTCTCTCTCTCTCTCTATGAGTCCTGTGTGTCTGTGTCTCTCTCTATATATATGAGTCCTGTGTCTGTGTGTGTCTGTGTCTCTCTCTCTATATATATATGAGTCCTGTGTGTCTCTCTCTATATGAGTCCTGTGTGTGTGTCTGTGTCTCTCTATATATGAGTCCTGTGTCTGTGAGTGTCTGTGTCTCTCTCTCTATATGAGTCCTGTGTGTGTCTCTCTCTATGTGAGTCCTGTGTCTATGTGTGTCTGTGTCTCTCTTTCTCTATATGAGTCCTGTGTGTCTGTGTCTCTCTCTCTATATGAGTCCTGTGTGTGTGTGTGTCTGTGTGTGTCTCTCTCTCTCTATGTGAGTCCTGTGTCTCTGTCTCTCTATATATGAGTCCTGTATGTGTGTCTGTGTCTCTCTCTATATGACAGTCCTGTGTGTCTGTGACTCTCTCTATATATGAGTCCTGTGTCTGTGTGTGTCTGTGTCTCTCTTTCTCTAAATGAGTCCTGTGTGTCTGTCTCTTTCTCTATATGAGTCCTGTGTGTGTGTGTGTGTCTGTGTCTCTCTCTTTATATGAGTCCTGTGTGTCTGTGTCTCTTTCTCTATATGAGTCCTGTGTGTGTGTGTCTGTGTCTCTCTTTCTCTCTATGAGTCCACTGTGTGTGTCTGTGTTTCTCTCAATATGAGTCTGATGTGTGTGTCTGTCTCTTTCTCTATATGAGTCCTGTGTCTGTGTGTGTCTGTGTCTCTCTCTATATATATTATTCCTGTGTGTGTGTCTGTGTCTCTCTCTCTGTATGAGTCCTGTGTCTGTGTGTCTGTGTCTCTCTCTATATGAGTCTTGTGTGTCTGTGTCTCTCTCTCTATTTGAGTCCTGTGTGTGTGTGTCTGTGTCTCTCTCTATATGAGAGTCCTGTGTGTCTCTCTCTCTATATGAGTCCTGTGTTTGTGTGTGTCTGTGTCTCTATATATATGAGTCCTGTGTGTGTGTCTTTGTCTCTCTATATATGAGTCCTGTGTGTGTGTCTGTCTCTCTCTCTATATATGAGTCATGTGTGTCTGTGTCTCTCTCTCTATGAGTCCTGTGTGTGTCTATGTCTCTCTCTATATGAGTCCTGTGTCTGTGTGTGTCTCTGTCTCTCTCTCTCTATATGAGTCCTGTGTGTGTGTGTCTCTATATGAGTCCTGTGTGTGTGTCTGTGTCTCTCTCTATATGAGTCCTGTGCGTGTCTGTGACTCTCTCTCTATATGAGTCCTGTGTCTGTGTGTGTCTGTGTCTCTCTTTCTCTCTATGAGTCCTGTGTGTGTCTGTGTCTCTCTCTATATGAGTCCTGTGTGTGTGTGTCTGTGTCTCTTTCTCTATGAGTCCTGTGTGTGTGTCTGTTTCCCTTTCTCTATATGAGTCCTGTGTCTGTGTCTCTCTTTCTCTCTATGAGTCATGTGTGTGTGTCTGTGTCTCTCTCTCTATTTGAGTCCTGTGTGTTTGTCTGTTTCTCTCTCTATATGAGTACACTGTGTGTGTCTGTGTCTCTCTCTATATGAGTCTTGTGTGTCTGTGTGTGTCTCTCTCTCTATATATATGAGAGTCCTGTGTGTGTGTGTCTCCTGGCATGGCAGAAGCGTGCGGGGCGACGTCACCGCCACATTGTGGCAAATGGCGGCTGTTGTTGTTGTGTATCAGTGTTTCTCTGTGTTCTGCGATCCTATACGTGTATTCCTGTCTCTGCGTATGTCTGCGTTTCTGTGCATGCATCTACGGGTGGGGAAGGTGTCGTGGTGAGCGCACCGTGGCTACGAACCCGGCGAACCGACTTCACTTCCTGCTACACGACGATTTGAACCCCTCTCGGGCCTCGCCTAGGTCCACTCAGCAATAAACGAGCACCTGGCGAACCGAAGGCCACGCGCCTCCTCGTGCGCCGTGCTGGTGGTGCTGTGCTGGTGGTGGCGTTCTGATGGTGCTGGTGGTGCTGGTGGTGCTGGTGGTGGCGTGGTGCTGGTGGTGCTGGTGGTGCCATGCTGGTGGTGCTGGTGGTGCCGTGCTGGTGGTGCCGTGCTGGTGGTGCCGTGCTGGTGGTGTTGGTGGTGCCGGCCTTCAGAGATGCAACTCGCCAACAGCACTTGGCCCAACAGCGTGCTAAGCCTATACGGGGTTGGGGGTGGGGTGGGGGGTTTGTATCTACGTGCCGGTGCCTGCGGGTGGCTATGTCGCTGCTCATCCTGTGCGTGGAAACCGTCCGCTTTGTCGCATGTGCCGCACCCGCAGACAACCCCACGGCCAACTGGATCCACGCGCGACCCTCTCGCAAGAAGCGCTGCCCCTACACCAAGTACCAGACGCTGGAGCTCGAGAAGGAGTTCCTCTTCAACATGTACCTGACGCGCGACCGGCGCTACGAGGTGGCCCGTGTGCTCACGCTCACCGAGCGTCAGGTGAAGATCTGGTTCCAGAACCGGCGCATGAAGATGAAGAAGATGAACAAGGACAGAAGCAAAGATCCGCGTTGCTGAGGGTGTTCTTCTCCGTGGCAGGCTCACAAATCCGTCCGTCCGTCATGTCCACTGCGAGAGACGGGTTTTGTAATGGACTTTACTCGAGAGAGAGAGAGAGATTTAGAGTAATACCCCGGTTTGCGTCGGGGATGAGTTCCCGAAAGGCTGTGACGATGGCGACGGATAGAGAGGCTGGACAGACGATGACAACGCTGTCTGGGACGTTGAGTGCGGGGGAGGGAGGGAGTGGGGGGGTATTATTACTGTGCATATTTACAATTATAATAATTGTCCGAAATCCCGAATGCTCACGGGAACGCTACGGGTCTTAAGGCGAGCTTGCTGTTCGCCCAATGTACATTAACCGTTGCTGTTCGTGTCACGGTATGTTTTATTTACAGTGTGCTCGATGCTGCACACACACACATACACATATATATGTGATGGATATTAAAATAAAATAAAAACACGACGAAAATGGCGTTTCGGCTATTTAAAACTCACATCATATTTGAGTACGGCGAGAGGGAGAGAGAGAGACGGATAGCAAAGAAGGGCCCGCCCCTGCGAGATACGCCCTGGGCCTTCATCCAGCGGTGGACAGGTCGTGGATGACGACGCTACAGGGGGCACGGGTGGCGAAAATATTCCACTACCCAACCACCCTCCAGCCGTGTAGCCTGTAACAGACTGTAGGGGCAAGTGCTGTTAGCGAGCACCTATGAAGGCCGGAACGGTACACGAGGGGGTGGGTGGCCAGCAACCACGCCCGGCCGCCTTTGTCTCCCCTAGTGGCGATGTTCACACACCGCACCGGGTACACATTTGAGGCTGAGTCGACCTAGGGGAAGGCGCCGGACCGGTTCAGATAATCGTCACCGGTGTGCTAACCACTGCACTACCGCTCCACATCCCTCCCACGCTGCTACTGCCACACACACACGTGTACGCTACTGCCTCACACACGTGTACGCTACTGCCACACACACGTGTACGCTACTGCCACACACACGTGTACGCTACTGCCACACACACGTGTACGCTACTGCCTCACACACGTGTACGGTACTGCCACACACACGTGTACGCTACTGCCACACACACGTGTACGCTACGTGTACGCTACTGCCACACACACGTGTACGCTACTGCCACACACACGTGTACGCTACTGCCTCACACACGTGTACGCTACTGCCACACACACGTGTACGCTACTGCCACACACACGTGTACGCTACTGCCACACACACGTGTACGCTACTGCCACACACACGTGTACGCTGCTGCCACACACACGTGTACACTACTGCCACACACACGTGTACGCTACTGCCACACACACGTGTACGCTACTGCCACACACACGTGTACGCTACTGTCACACACACGTGTACGCTACTGCCACACACACGTGTACGCTACTGCCACACACACGTGTACGCTACTGCCACACACACGTGTACGCTACTGCCACACACACGTGTACGCTACTGCCACACACACGTGTACGCTACTGCCACACACACGTGTACGCTACTGCCTCACACACGTGTACGCTACTGCCACACACACGTGTACGCTACTGCCACACACACGTGTACGCTACTGCCTCACACACGTGTACGCTACTGCCTCACACACGTGTACGCTACTGCCACACACACGTGTACGCTACTGCCACACACACGTGTACGCTACTGCCACACACACGTGTACGCTACGTGTACGCTACGAACATCAACAACAACAACAACCTCCTCCACTCTGCGCTCTCTCCATCCGCCAGTGCGCCTCTTGTGAATGCGATTCGCCACTGTTGTTAGCCCCGCACTGCGCGCTGCAATCGCGTGCCGCGCCCCTTAGGTCGACTCAGCCACAAATGAGTACCGAACTAAGGAGACAAAGGCGACCTGCGTGGTGGTGGTGGTGGTGGTGGTCACCCGCACACCAACGACCCCCCTCCCCTCCCCTCGTGTCGGCCTTCATCGGCGCTCGCCAACAGCACTTGCCCCCAAACGGAACGCAGAACGCACACACGAAGTCAACGGATTCCACGCGTGTAGCCTTAGCAGGCTGTTGAATGCACACACACGCACACACACACACACACGCGCTCACACGCACACACACATGCACACACACGCGCTCACACACATACACACACACGCGCTCACACACACGCACACACACACACGCACACACACACGCACACACATACACACACATACACACATACACGCACACGCACACACACACACGCACACACGCACACACACATACACACACATTCACACACATGCACACACACGCGCTCACGCGCTCACACACGCTCACACACATACACACACATAGACACACATACGCGCTCACACACACGCACACACACACGCACACACGCTCACACACATACACACACACGCGCTCACACACATTCACACACACACATACACACACACGCGCTCACACACATACACACATTCACACACACACATACACACACACGCGCTCACACACATACACACATACACACATGCACACACACACGCGCTCACACACATACACATACACACGCGCTCACACACACATACACACACACACGATTCAGGGTGGTGCGTTCCCCCCTCCCGCATGTCGATGGACGTGTTTGGGTGCTCGTTGTCGTCGCATGCATGCGGAGGTCCTGGGCGGGGGCCGGAGGTTGAGAATGTGCTCTTGTTCATGCCCCCCCCCCCACTCCGCACAACACAAAGAAGCTGACCCCCCTCCCCCCGTAGAGCCCTCAACAGACTGTTGGGGCAAGTGCTGTTAGCCGAGCACCTTATGAAGAGCCGAAGCGACACAGGGGTGGGTGGCTAGCACCTCGCCCGGCCGCCTTTGTCTCCCTAGCGGTCGATGTTTGCACAGCGCGCACAAGGAACTCGTTCGAGTCACCGGGTGGTGTTTGCCGTGAGCTGGAATCGAACTCGGGTGGCGCAGCGGTTAGCGCGCTAACCGATGCGCCACCGCTCTCCACGCACTCACGCGTCCCATAATTGTTAACCTGCTGCCCTCATGCGCCTGTATACAAACCACTCGCCACTCACCACCACCACCACCACGAGGATGTACTCATACTGTGAACTTTGTTTTTAGTTTTTTTTTTTTATGGGGGGGTGTGTGTAAAGATTGTCGCGTAATATTCCTTTCATTTATCGTTGGCGTCTGCTATGTACATATAAGTCTTTTAAATGATAATAATAAAACATTAAACGTTGAAATCCAAGGAGTTCGCTTTCGGTGTTAAGAGAAGGGATCACGTGACACTTGCACAGACATCGAAGTTGGAGCAAACCTCTGCCGCTCACAAAGGCAAAGGTCCCCCCTATAGCCTTTACCATGCTGCTGGGGCAAGTGCTGTAAACGAGTAGCGCCTATTAAGGCCAGAACGGCACACGAGGGGATGGGTGGCCAACACCACGCAGGGCCGCCTTTGTCTTCCCAGTGCCGGTGTTTACACACCACACCAGGTACTCGTTTCAGGCTGAGTCGGCCTAGGGGAGGCACATGCTGACTGTAACACACACACGCACACGCTGAATGACACACACACACACACACGCCGACTGACACACACACACGCTGACTGACACACACACACGCTGACTGACACACACACACACACGCTGACTGACACACACACACACACGCTGACTGAGACACACACACGCTGACTGAAACACACACACGCACACGCTGATTGACACATACACACACACGCTGACTGACACACACACACGCTGACTGACACACACACATGCTGACTGTAACACACACACGCACACGCTGATTGACACATACACACACACGCTGACTGACACACACACACACACACGCTGACTGAAACACACACACGCTGACACACACACACGCTGACTGAAACACACACGCACACGATGACTGACACACACACACGCTGACACACACACACGCTGACTGACACACACACACGTTGACTGACACACACACGCTAACTGAGACACACACACACACACGCTGACTGACACACACACACGCTGACTGACACACACACACGCTGACTGACACACACACGCTGAGACACACACACACACGCTGACTGACACACACACACGCTGACTGACACACACACGCTAACTGAGACACACACACGCACGCTGACTGACACACACACACGCTGACTGACACACACGCTGACTGAGACACACACACACGCTGACTGACACACACACACACGCTGACTGACACACGCTGACTGAGACACACACACACGCTGACTGAGACACACACACACACACACGCTGACTGACACACACACACGCTGACTGACACACACACGCTAACTGAGACACACACACACACACGCTGACTGACACACACACACACGCTGACTGAGACACACACACACGCTGACTGACACACACACACACGCTGAGACACACACACGCTGACTGACACACACACACACACACGCTGACTGACACACACACGCTAACTGAGACACACACACGCTGACTGAGACACACACACACGCTGACTGACACACACACGCTAACTGAGACACACACACGCACACGCTGACTGAAACACACACACGCTGACTGACACACACACACACGCTGACTGACACACACGCTGACTGAGACACACACACACGCTGACTGACACACACACACACGCTGACTGACACACGCTGACTGAGACACACACACACGCTGACTGAGACACACACACACACACACGCTGACTGACACACACACACGCTGACTGACACACACACGCTAACTGAGACACACACACACACACGCTGACTGACACACACACACACGCTGACTGAGACACACACACACGCTGACTGACACACACACACACGCTGAGACACACACACGCTGACTGACACACACACACACACACGCTGACTGACACACACACGCTAACTGAGACACACACACGCACCCTCTGACTGAGACACACACACACACACGCTGACTGAGACATACACACACACACACGCTGACTGACACACACACACGCTGACTGACACACACACACACGCTGACTGAGACACACACACACGCTGACTGACACACACACACGCTGACTGAGACACACACACACGCTGACTGAGACACACACGCACCCTCTGACTGACACACACACACACGCTGACTGAGACACACACACACGCTGACTGACACACACACACGCTGACTGACACACACACACACACACTGACTGACACACACACACACACGCTGACTGAGACACACACGCACCCTCTGACTGACACACACACACGCTGACTGACACACACACACGCTGACTGAGACACACACACACACGCTGACTGACACACACACACACGCACCCTCTGACTGACACACACACACGCTGACTGACACACACACACGCTGACTGACACACACACACGCTGACTGAGACACACACACGCTGACTGACACACACACACGCTGACTGACACACACACACGCTGACTGGGACACACACACACACACGCTGACTGACACACACACACACACGCTGACTGACACACACACACACGCTGACTGACACACACACGCACAACGTGCTTACGCTTTAGGTTTTTCTTTCTTAAAGGACAATCTACTTCATGTATTGCAATGTCGAATGGTATTGTGCATTGACGTGCGTTGCGTTGAATATTACAACAAAAAGACAATGTGGGATACACGAGTGGAAATAAACACACACACACACACTGACTGTAATCACCCAGGAATTGTCTGTCCTTAACGCTCGTGACGTCACTCCACATCGACCAGCCATCCTCATTAATATTCATGAGCAGGTGACGTCCTCCAAATGGACACACCTCCCCCCCCACCCCTCCTCATTAATAATCATGAGCGGGTGACGTCACTCAATATGGAGTACTCCCCCCCCTCCCTCACTAATAATCATGCACAGGTGACGTCACTCCACATCGAACAGCACCCCTCATTAATAATCATGAGCAGGTGACGTGCCCCGAATGGACACCCCCCCTTCATTATTATTCCCGACTATAATGAGCCAAGAATGTCTGTGTGCAACGCTCGTGACGTCATCTAACGTCGACCAGCCCCCCTCATTAATAATCATGAACAGGTGACGTCACTCCACATGGAGCACCCTCCCACCTCATTAATAATCATGAGCAGGTGAGGTCACTCCACATCGAACAGCTCCCCTAATTAATAATCATTATAAGGTGACGTCATCCAAATGGACACCCCCCATTTCATAATAATTAGCGGGTGACGTCACTCCACATGGGGGGGGCGAGGCGCCTCCTCCCCCCTCCTCGGCGTCAACTCACAACCCTCACTACAAAGGCAGAACCCTCACGTCATCACGTGATCTCCGTAACGCTGTTGAGACATCAAAGTAAAAAGGACGTCATGATGAACAAGGGATTATAACCTTAAAATTAAATAGGTCTGTGTCACCGCGCCCTTACTAATTGCACACGAATTGATGCAGTGAATATATCACGTCACGGTCTGTGCTTTTCCCCTGCAAGTTTCAGATTTACAGCAATACACCCGTCCTTGGACGGGCAAAATGCAAGAATACATATAACCATCCATTACCTGCAACGTTGAGTGCAAAAGCACGTAATTGAAACCTAATGGAAGTTAATTTGTAATAGCCAAATCAACTGCGGCTTCGGGTAGCGCAGTGTCGCCGGGTTGACTGTGCGAGATGCCCGATTCTGTGCGAGGGCCCACCGTGGCGATGATGACCTTCCTAGGGCCCCGAGTCTTCATGCTTCTGTCGTAGAGAGTCTTCACGCGGTATTTGGTAGATTAGTATCTGAAATATTTATACAAAAAAAAGGAGTGGTACACTGAGGATAGCTAAAGGTGATACGGTGACATAGGGATGGGGTATGGGGGAGGGAGGTTCGTGGGTACGGGAATTACTGGGGGGCACCTAGGGATGGAGGGATCCTGGATGGGCCATTGGAGAAGAGGTGGGTCTTGAGAGAGGGGCCAAAACTGGACGGGGAGGGTGCTTATAATTGTTTGTTTGTTGAAAATGAAAGCAGAATTTGTCTGGAATGCCCCGTGGTTGAATGTTGGGCTGTGCCGTGGTCGAGAATCGGGGATCCTGGGGACACGAGCAACCTGCGGGCTATGAAGGAGGCGATGGCACCGTTCCACGCCCGAAGGCTTTGTAGTCAGACGCCGTTTATAAGGCGCCCACAATAACGCGTTCAATTTGCCCCGACGATGATGAGCTTACAAGCTCGTGCCGGAGATTATTTACGATTTCCACCCCACACCACCACCACCACTATCACCACCGTAAACTCGCGTTGATGTCAAGTTCAGTATTTGTTTACCGAGTCTTCATGAGTACCCTGCTTGACTTTGTTTGTGGTCGATGCGCCCTTTAAGTCCGGGCCGTATTAAGTTGATACGAGCGTCCTCAGGCTAATATGGGGGAAGGGCCTTGTAATATTTCACCAAAAAAATTGTTTATGAAGTCATCAAATAGATGTATTTATCTACGTATCTCTGTAAAACATTAGCACAGCTATTCGACTCAAGGGTCATGTATGAAACATGAATCACTCACTGCACGAATTTCCCCAAAACAAAAATATCCCCCCCACCTCCCTCGCTTTCGCTGTCGTGGCAAAGTTATGAATGCTGCTATCGTCATTAACACCCCCAACACATATTTCCGGGGTCACGCTACTGTCGCTCAGCTGTTACTCAATCAGAATCTTTATTTAGACTGCAGCAAGGAATCCGATGAGCCATGAAGCTCTTTGTGTATGTCTCTCTCTCTCTCACACACACACGTATGTCCAGTCAGGGCGGGTCCGCAAAGTTACACTTAAATCGTACAATGGAGGGGCCTGAAAGAGGGCCAACGGGATAGGAGCCATCCATTGAGTAGGTACGCAACAATATGTCAAAACCTGACCCCTCCCCCCCTCCCTGTACGCACGCGAACTTTTTACACCCCCCCCCTCCCACACTTGCGTACGTTCGTCTGACCCCCCCCCCTCCCGAATCCTATAGAACGGCCGATATTTAATCCGCGCAGAAACGATCAAGGATTAATAATATTAACGTGTTTATTCAAACAGATAATCCACCGCCGGACTATCTAACTCATTTGAAGGCCAATGTAGACAAATTATTATCGGGGCTTCACCCCCCCCCCCCCAGTTGCATATGCGTACGCACATTGTCAATAGACCCCCCATACGCAAGCTACGCATTTGGGTTAACCCCCCCCGCTCCCCCCTCCATGCGTACGTACTCAATGGATGGCCCCATACGAGGGCCTTATTAGCCTGTTGGGTGAATCCGACCCAGCCCTGAGCTTGTTCCGCCGGTATGCATCACCAATGCACCACGGTGGCTCTGAGATGTTGACTACATTGCCTGGTATACAGGAGGTCGTGCGTTCGATCCCGACCTGGACGCCTGTTTGTATATATCCCTCTCTCTCTCTCTCCCCTTGGTCGCGTGGAATTTTTCTGCGGGTCCTCCGGTTTTCTTTTAGCCTCCACATTTATAAACGTGCGTTTCGAGAGTCTCTGGTTGCTATACATGTCCACGCGACGAGCCACTTCGTTCAGCTAAAAAGAAAAGAGCTGTACGGCTCAGTGGGCCTGAACCTGGTAAAACAAAATAGTTTCACAGCGATCAACTGAACATCGCCGTCGTGCAACGCGGGGTCGTAGCGATGATGGGGGTGGATCCTCTAAATTAATGCGCGCTCATCTCACGCTGCGATATTCGTACCGACAGCCCAATGTCGTGAAACACACACACACGATTCAAAAAAACAATAAACTTAATTAAAACGCAGACAGTGAGGGATGATGACGAAAAAACCCGTCTCCTCTGGGCTTACGCGACGCGATTAGGACGACTGCTGCTACTAACTTCTGCCTTTTTAGCCAACAATAACAAGTTCATACCCGCAGATATACACACACACACATCTAATACCACAGTCGCGTGCTTGACCTGAGTTGTGGCACTTAGAGTGTTGATGCCAGGCCAAATACAACATTTGATAACGGTGAAGTGAATCTCTATGGGAATATATATAAATATTATAAAAATAAAAAATAATCCCACGTATAGCTTCTAACATACCGTTGGGGCAAATACTGTTAGGGAGCGCCTATGCATCTCGGTACGGCACACGAGGGAGTGGGTGGCCAGCCCCGCGCCCGGCCGCCTTTGTCTCCCCTAGTGACGTTGTTGACGCACTGCACCGGCGACTCTTTTGAGGCTGAGTCGACATAAATATATACTTATTTAGATACACACGTGTATATATATATTAACAAAACGCACAGAGCACCACAATTCATATCGGCCACAGTTAAAGACGCCAAAACAACGACACGGTTTTTGCCGATGGGCCGCATTGTGTACGTGTGCACGTTGAACTTCTTTCGCACCGTACGCGGCGTCTTTTGCCAAGGGTGGGGCGCGCACTGTTGATGCCCCCCGCGACGAGCATTCGGAATTGCGTCTGGCCACCAGAGCGGACATTGCAGCTGGCCGTGCGACGATAACAACAACAACAACAAACAAGCACAATGCACCGGACGGTGAAGCAGTAAAACTCTGACCGGAGCTGGGCTATTAGCCCCCACTCCTCCCCCCCCACTCTGCCGTCTCTGTAGGCGGGTTGAACCTTCATATTAGCCATGCCCTCAGCACCACAGAACAAAGATCTAAATTTCGATGTAAAGCTTTCGTGACTGCAATGATTCATCTTCTTTGGTTCTTTCGGTAAAGTCACGTAGAATGAGAATAAAATAATAAATTGATAAAATAAAATAACACGATAATATTCTCACGACGTTTCGGCCACAACACAAGCGGCCTTAATCGGGTGAAGGGACGAGACTGTCTGGTAGGACACCTGATGAAGGCCGCTTGTGTTGTGGTCGAAACGTCGTGAGAATATTATTGTGTTATTTTATTTTATCAATTTATTATTTTATTCTCATTCTACGTGACTTTACCGAAAGAACCAAGGAAAACAAAGATCTACCCGCTTTCTCCTTGAACAGATTTTTTTTGGGCCGAGTGCCATCGGCACCGTACTACGCGGTTTGGGTGACCGGCACAACGCAACGCTCCCTCGCTCGACCGCCTTTGTGTCCCCCAGTGTCTATGTTTACACTTCGCATTACGTTGCCACCCCCCCACCCACCCACCCACACCCCTCTTCTCTTCATCCTCCCCATCAACCACCACGCTCTCGTGTGATGGCGACGCGTTCGCTTCGAGCAAAGACGCGTTTCTGGCCACGCGTTCTCCTTGTGGACCGATTCCGAACTCGACGATCGGCCCTGTATATATATGTAAAAAAAAGGGGGCCCAATTTTCAAATAATAGCAAAATAAAAACCTCGAAGCCGCGCGAGAGGGAGAGACGGTCTTGTTGGCACCGTTCCCCGAGAGTGCGTTGCGTCTGCGCAGAGAGACGGACAGATGAACTCTACCGCCTAACCTGTGAATATGTGTTTGTGTGTTTGTGTGGGGTGTGTGTGTGTGTGCAGTCTAATCGTTAGCGTAGCGGTCAGCGCACTGCGCTACGAAACCTTTCCGACCCGGGTTCGGGTGACGATTATTTGAACCGGTCCTGGGCCTCCCCTAGGTCGACTCAGCCTCAAGTGAGTACCTGGTGCGGTGTGTAAACATCGCCGTTGGCCACCCACCTCCTCGTGTGCCCACGGTACCGGCCTTCGTAGGTGCTCGCTAACAGCATTTGCCCCGACAGTCCGTTCGAGGCTATACGGTGGGATCTTTGTCTGTGTGTAAACACCTCCGAGTGTGGCGTGTGTGCTGTGGGCATCCAATTCAACCCCCAAGCCCCTTGCGTGCACGTCAGGCGTGCAGGGGCTTAACGACCCTCCCGTTTGCTGGGTGGATGCGCCTGGACAGGAGTGAAGTGGTTTGGGAGGTGTGCGTGTGGGTGGTTTGGGGGTAAAGTTGTTTACGGGGAGGCTGCGGTGGTGGTGGTGGTGGTGGTGTTGGTGGTGTTGGGGTGAGAATGCGAGGGAGGTGGAGCGGCGATTCCTTTGAGTGCCGCAGGTTCCGGGGGTGACGCCAGAGCAGTTAAACGCCCGCGGAAAGTCACAGTGACTGGGGAGACGGAGAGACATGAGAGAGAGAGAGAGAGACAGAGAGGGGGGGGAACGTTGCCTGCAATAAACCCATCAGACTGGCTAGACGTCTGATGGCTTAATGGCTTTATGGTACCACGGTAAGGAGGTGGTGGTCGTGGGGGTGGGGTGGGTTTTTTTTTGTTGTTCACGGTAAATCTCGCGTCAAGTCGGGGGCGGCGGGGGGGGGGGGGGAGGAGGCTGTCTTGGCCTGCCCTGCCGAGGTGCCATCCGCCGGGCACAGCCCAGAGATTGGCCCTGCAGGGAGGCGGGCGGATTGGGGAGGCGGTGGGGGGGATCCACCTTTTGTCCCGCGTGCTGTGGACGCTGGAAACCCCACCAGCAACACGAAAGACAAAGATCCCCCGTTTAGCCTTAACAGATTGTAGGCGCAAGTGCTGTTAGCGAGCACCTATGAAGGCCGGAACGGTACACGAGGGGTGGGTGGCCAGAACCACGCACGACCGCCTTTGTCTCCCCAGTGGCGATGTTAACACATCGCACCAGGTACACATTTGAGGGTGAGTCGACCTAGGGGAGGCCCAGGACCGGTTCAAAAAATCGTCATTGGTGTTGCCCGTGAGCGGGAATCGAACCCGGGTCGACAGGTTCATAGCGCAGCGTAGCGCTAACCACTACACCACCGCTCACCACCAACACCACCACCAACACCAACACCACCAACCCCACCACCACCAACAACCACCAACACCAACACCACCACCACCAACCACCAACACCAACAACACCAACACCACCAACACCACCACCACCCCCACCAACACCACCACCACCACCAACACCACCAACACCACCACCACCAACACCACCACCAACACCACCAACACCACCAACACCAACACCACAACCAACACCAACACCACCACCAACACCACCACCAGCACCACCAACACCACCACCAACACCACCACCAACACCACCAACCCACCATAACCACCAACACCACCACCAACACCACCAACACCACCAACCACCAACACCAACACCACCACCAACACCACCACCACCAACCACCAACACCACGACCAACCACCACCAACACCACCAACACCACCAACACCACCAACCCACCACAACCACCAACCCACCACCAACACCACCACCAACCACCACCACCAACACCACCACCAACACCACCACCAACAACACCACCAACAACACCAACACCACCACCAACACCACCAACACCACTACCAACACCAACACCACCACCAACCACCAACACCACCAACCACCAACACCACAACCACCAACGCACCAGCAACACAACCACCAACCACCACCACCAACCACCAACCACCACCACCAACCACCAACACCACCAACAACACCACCAACAACACCACCAACACCACCACCAACACCACCACCACCAACTACCAAAACCACAACCACCAACCCACCACCAACACCACCACCACCAACACAAACACCACCACCAACCACCAACCACCACCAACCACCACCAACACCACAACCACCAACACCAACACCACCACCACCAACCACCACCACCAACACCACCACCAACACCACAACCACCAACACCAACACCACCAACAACACCACCACCAACCACCAACACTACCACCACCAACCACCACCACCACCACCACCACCCCCACCACCAACCACCAACACCACCAACCACCACCACCACCAACACCACCAACACCACCAACACCACCACCACCACCACCAACCACCAACAACAACACCACCAACACCACCACCAACACCAACAACACCACCACCAACACCACCAACACCACCAACACCACCAACCCACCACAACCACCAACCCACCACCAACACCACCACCAACCACCACCACCAACACCACCACCAACACCACCACCAACACCCCCAACACCACCACCAACAACACCACCAACAACACCAACACCACCACCAACACCACCAACACCATTACCAACACCAACACCACCACCAACCACCAACACCACCAACCACCAACACCACAACCACCAACGCACCAGCAACACAACCACCAACCACCACCACCAACCACCAACCACCACCACCAACCACCACCACCAACACCACCAACAACAGCACCAACAACACCACCAACACCACCACCAACACCACCACCACCAACTACCAAAACCACAACCACCAACCCACCACCAACACCACCACCACCACCAACACAAACACCACCACCAACCACCAACCACCACCAACCACCAACCACCACCAACACCACAACCACCAACACCAACACCACCACCACCAACCACCAACACCACCACCAACACCACAACCACCAACACCAACACCACCAACAACACCACCAACCACCAACACCACCACCACCAACCACCAACACCACAACCACCACCACCAACCACCAACACCACCAACCACCACCACCACCAACACCACCAACACCACCACCACCAACACCAACACCACCACCACCAACCACCAACAACAACACCACCACCACCAACACCACCACCAACACCAACAACACCACCAACACCACCACCAACACCACCACCACCAACCACCAACACCACCACCACCAACCACCAACACCACAAATCACCAACACCAACACCACCAACACCACCAACACCAACCACCAACAACAACAACACCACCACCATCACCAACAACACCACCAACACCAACACCACCACCACCAACACCACCACCACCAACCAACACCACCACCACCAACCACCACCAACACCACCACCAACACCACCACCACCACCACCAACACCACCACCAACACCACCAACACCACCACCACCAACACCACCAACACCACCACAACCACCACCACCACCAACAACACCACCAACACCACCACTAACACCACCAACACCACCAACACCAACACCACCAACACCACCAACACAACCACCACCACCACCAACACCACCACCACCACCAACACCACCAACACCACCAAGACCACCCCCAACACCACCAACACCACCACCACAACCACCACCACCAACACCACCACCACCACCAACACCACCAACACCACCAACAACACCACCAACACCACCACCACCAACACAACCAACACTACCACCAACACCACCAACACCACCACCACAACCACCACCACCAACAACACCACCAACACCACCACCAGCACCACCAACACCACCAACACTACCACCAACACCACCACCACCAACACCACCAACACCAACACCAACAACACCACCAACACCACCATCAACACCACCAACACCACCAACACCACCACCACCACCAACACCACCACCACCAACACCAACACCACCACCACCAACACCAACACCACCAAAACCAACACCACCAACACCACCAATACCACCACCAACACCACCAACACCACCACCAAAACCGCCAACACCAACACCACCACCAACACCAACACCACCAACACCAACACCACCACCAACATAAACAACACCAACACCACAACCAACACCACCAACACCACCAACACCAACACCACCAACACCACCACCAACACCACCAACACCACCACCAACACCACCACCACCAACACCACCACCACCAACACCAACACCACCACCTACACCACCAACACCACCAACACCAACACCACCAACACCAACACCACCAACACCACCAACACCAACACCACCAACACTAACACCACCACCAACACCACCACCAACACCACCAACACCAACACCACTAACACCACCAACACCACAACCAACACCAACACCACCACCAACACCACCAACACCAACACCACCAACACCACCACCAACACCACCACCAACACCACCAACACCACCACCAACACCACCAACACCACCACCAACACCACCACCAACACCACCACCAACACCACCAACACCACCACCAACACCAACACCACCAACACCACCACCAACACCACCAACACCACCACCAACACCACCACCACCAACAACACCACCAACACCAACAACACCACCAACACCAACACCACCACCAACACCAACACCACCAACACCAACACCACCAACACCACCACCAACACCACCAACACCACCAACACCACCACTACCAACACCACCACCACCAACAGCACCAATACCACCACCACCACCAGCACCACCAACACCACCACCACCAACACCACCACCAACACCACCACCACCAACACCACCAACACCACCACCACCACCACCAACACCACCACCATCACCACCACCAACACCACCACCACCACCAACACCACCACCAACACCACCAACACCACCACCACCAACACCACCACCACCACCAACACCACCACCAACACCACCACCAACACCACCAACATCACCAACACCACCACCACCAACAGCACCAACACCACCACCACCACCAACACCACCAACACCACCACCAACACCACCACCAACACCAACACCACCACCACTTCCAACACCACCAACACCACCACCACCAACAGCACCAACACCACCAACACCACCAACACCACCACCACCAACACCACCAACACCAAAACCACCACCACCAACACCACCACCAACACCACCAACACCAACACCACCACCAACATCACCACCAACACCACCAACACCACCACCATCACCAACATCACCACCAACACCACCAACACCACCACCACCAACACCACCACCAACACCACCACCAACACCACCAACAACACCACCAACACCATCACCAACACCACCACCAACACCACCAACACCAACACCACCAACACCACCACCAACACCACCACCAACACCACCAACAACACCACCAACACCATCACCAACACCACCACCAACACCACCAACACCACCAACACCAACACCACCAACACCACCACCAACACCACCACCAACACCACCAACAACACCACCAACACCACCACCAACACCACCACCAACACCACCACCAACAACACCACCAACAACACCACCAACACCACCAACACCACCAACACCACCAACACCAACACCACCAGACACGCACGCGGGGGAGCGGAGTCGTCTCCCCCGCGCTTGCACAGCCCCCCCCTACCCCCCCTACCCCCCACCACGCCCCCCCCTCACTTCCTTAGGAGGCACCACAATTACTGTGTCTGTCTCTGTCTCTGTGTCTCTGTGATGGTCTCTGTGTCTCTGTGATTGTATCTGTCTCTGTGTCTGTCTCTGTGTCCGTCTCTGTCTCTGTGTCTGTCTCTGTGTCTCTGAGTTTGTCTCTGTCTCTGTGTTTGTCTCTGTCTCTGTGTCTGTCTCTGTGATTGTCTCTGTGTCTCTGTGTTTGTCTCTGTCTGTTTCTGTCTCTGTGTCTCTGTGTTTGTCTCTGTCTCTGTGTCTGTCTCTGTGTCTCTGAGTTTGTCTCTGTCTCTGTGTTTGTCTCTGTCTCTGTGTCTGTCTCTGTGTCTCTGTGATTGTCTCTGTCTCTGTGTCTGTCTCTGTGTCTCTGTGTTTGTCTGTGTCTGTGTTTGTCTCTGTGTCTGTGTATTTGTCTCTGTCTCTGTGTCTGTCTCTGTGTCTCTGTATTTGTCTCTGTCTCTGTGTCTGTCTCTGTGTCTCTGTGTTTGTCTCTGTGTCTCTGTGTTTGTCTCGGTCTCTGTGTTTGTCTCTGTGTTTGTCTCTGTCTCTGTGTTTGTCTGTGTGTGTGTCTCTGTGTCTCTGTGTTTGTCTCTGTGTCTGTGTTTGTCTCTGTGTTTGTGTCTGTCTCTGTGTTTGTCTCTGTCTTTGTGTCTGTCTCTGTCTCTGTGTCTGTCGCTATGTCTCTGTGTCTGTCTCTGTGTCTGTCTCTGTGTTTGTCTCTGTCTCTGTGTTTGTCTCTGTGTTTGTCTCTGTGTCTGTCTCTGTCTCTGTGCCTCTGTGTCTGTCTCTGTCTTTGAGTTTGTCTCTGTCTCTGTGTTTGTCTCTGTCTCTGTGTCTGTCTCTGTGTTTGTCTCTGTGTCTCTGTGTTTGTCTCTGTGTCTGTCTCTGTCTCTGTGTCTCTGTGTTTGTCTCTGTCTCTGTGTCTGTCTCTGTCTCTGTGTCTCTGTGATTGTCTCTGTCTCTGTGTCTGTCTCTGTGTCTCTGTGTTTGTCGCTGTGTCTGTGTTTGTCTCTGTGTCTGTCTCTGTGTCTCTGTGTTTGTCTCTGTCTCTGTGTCTGTCTCTGTGTCTCTGTGTTTGTCTCGGTCTCTGTGTTTGCCTCTGTGTCTGTCTCTGTGTCTGTCTCTGTGTCTCTGTGTTTGTCTCTGTCTCTGTGTTTGTCTCTGTGTCTGTATCTGTGTCTCTGTGTTTGTCTCTGTCTCTGTGTCTGTCTCTGTGTCTGTCTCTGTGTCTGTGTTTGTCTCTGTGTCTGTCTCTGTGTCTGTCTCTGTGTTTGTCTCTGTCTCTGTGTTTGTCTCTGTCTCTGTCTGTGTGATTGTCTCTCTGTCTCTGTGTTTGTCTCTGTCTCTGTGTTTGTCTCTGTGTCTGTCTCTGTGTCTCTGTGTTTGTCTCTGTCTCTGTGTTTGTCTCTGTGTCTCTGTGTCTGTGTCTGTCTCTGTGTCTCTGTGTCTGTCTCTGAGTTTGTCTCTGTCTTTGTGTCTGTCTCTGTGTCTCTGTGTCTGTCTCTGTGTCTGTGTTTGTCTCTGCCTCTGTGTTTGTCTCTGTCTTTGTGTTTGTCTCTGTGTCTCTGTGTCTGTCTCTGTGTCTGTCTCTGTGTTTTGTCTCTGTGTCTGTGTTTGTCTCTGTGTCTGTGTTTGTCTCTGTCTCTGTTTTTGTCTCTTTGTCTCTGTGTCTGTCGCTGTGTTTGTCTCTGTCTCTGTGTTTGTCTCTGTGTTTGTCTCTGTGTCTCTGTGTTTGTCTCTGTGTTTGTGTCTGTCTCTGTGTTTGTCTCTGTCTTTGTTTTGGTCTCTGTCTCTGTGTCTGTCTCTGTGTTTGTCTCTGTCTCTGTGTTTGTCTCTGTGTCTCTGTGTCTGTCTCTGTGTCTGTCTCTGTGTTTTGTCTCTGTGTCTGTGTTTGTCTCTGTGTCTCTGTGTCTTTCGCTGTTTGTCTCTGTCTCTGTGTCTGTCTCTGTGTCTGTCTCTGTGTCTGTGTTTGTCTCTGTGTCTCTGTGTCTGTCGCTGTGTTTGTCTCTGTGTCTCTGTGTTTGCGTCTATCTCTGTGTTTGTCTCTGTGTCTCTCTCTGTGTTTGTCTCTGTGTTTGTCTCTGTGTCTCTCTCTGTGTTTGTCTCTGTCTCTCTGTTTGTCTCTGTCTCTGTGTCTGTCTCTGTGTTTGTCTCTGTGTCTGTCTCTGTGTCTGCCTCTGTCCCTGTGTTTGTCTCTGTGTCTGTCTCTGTCTCTGTGTCTGTCTCTGGGTCTGTCTCTGTCTCTGTGTCTGTTTCTGAGTCTGTGTTTGTCTCTGTGTCTCTGTCTGTCGCTGTGTTTGTCTCTGTGTCTCTGGGTTTGTCTCTGTCTCTGTGTTTGTGTCTCTCTCTGTGTTTGTCTCTGTGTTTGTCTCTGTGTCTGTGTTCGTCTCTGTCTCTCTGTTTGTCTCTGTCTCTGTGTTTGTCTCTGTGTTTGTCTCTGTCTCTGTGTTTGTCTCTGTGTCTGTCTCTGTGTCTGTGTTTGTCTCTGTGTTTGTCTCTGTGTTTGTCTCTGTGTCTGTCTCTGTGTCTGTGTTTGTCTCTGTATCTGTGTTTGTCTCTGTCTCTGTGTTTGTCTCTGTGTCTGTCTCTGTGTCTGTCTCTGTGTCTGTGTTTGTCTCTGTATCTGTGTTTGTCTCTGTCTCTGTGTTTGTCTCTATGTTTGTCTCTGTCTTTGTGTTTGTCTCTATGTCTCTCTGTGTTTGTCTCTGTGTTTGTCTCTGTATCTGTGTCTGTCTCTGTGTCTGTGTTTGTCTCTGTGTCTCTATCTCTGTGTTTGTTTCTGTGTTTGTCTCTGTCTTTGTGTCTGTCTCTGTGTCTGTGTTTGTCTCTGTGTCGGTCTCTGTCTCTGTGTCTGTCTCTGTGTCTGTGTTTGTCTCTGTCTCTGTGTTTGTCTCTGTCTGTGTTTGTCTCTGTGTTTGTCTCTGTGTCTGTCTCTGTGTTTGTCTCTGTGTTTGTCTCTGTCTTTGTGTTTGTCTCTGTGTCTGTCTCTGTCTCTGTGTCTGTCTCTGTGTTTGTCTCTGTGTCTGTCTCTGTGTCTGCCTCTGTCCCTGTGTTTGTCTCTGTGTCTGTCTCTGTGTCTGTCTCTGTCTCTGTCTCTGTGTCTGTCTCTGTGTCTGTGTTTGTCTCTGTGTCTCTCTGTCTGTCGCTGTGTTTGTCTCTGTGTCTCTGGGTTTGTCTCTGTCTCTGTGTTTGTGTCTCTCTCTGTGTTTGTCTCTGTGTTTGTCTCTGTGTCTGTGTTCGTCTCTGTCTCTCTGTTTGTCTCTGTCTCTGTGTTTGTCTCTGTGTTTGTCTCTGTCTCTGTGTTTGTCTCTGTGTCTGTCTCTGTGTCTGTGTTTGTCTCTGTATCTGTGTTTGTCTCTGTCTCTGTGTTTGTCTCTGTGTCTGTCTCTGTGTCTGTCTCTGTGTCTGTGTTTGTCTCTGTATCTGTGTTTGTCTCTGTCTTTGTGTTTGTCTCTATGTCTCTCTGTGTTTGTCTCTGTGTTTGTCTCTGTATCTGTGTCTGTCTCTGTGTCTGTGTTTGTCTCTGTGTCTCTGTCTCTGTGTTTGTTTCTGTGTTTGTCTCTGTCTCTGTGTTTGTCTCTGTCTTTGTGTCTGTCTCTGTCTCTGTGTTTGTCTCTGTGTTTGTCTCTGTCTTTGTGTCTGTCTCTGTCTCTGTGTCTGTGTTTGTCTCTGTGTCGGTCTCTGTCTCTGTGTCTGTCTCTGTGTCTGTGTTTGTCTCTGTCTCTGTGTTTGTCTCTGTCTGTGTTTGTCTCTGTGTTTGTCTCTGTGTCTGTCTCTGTGTTTGTCTCTGTGTTTGTCTCTGTCTTTGTGTTGTCTCTGTGTCTGTCTCTGTGTCTGTCTCTGTGTCTGTGTTTGTCTCTGTGTCTGTCTCTGTCTCTGTGTCTGTGTCTGTCTCTGTGTTTGTCTCTGTGTCTGTGTTTGTCTCTGTGTTTGTCTCTGTGTTTGTCTCTGTGTCTTTGTATCCGTGTTGTTGTTGTGTGTGTGTCTCTCTCTCCGTCTGCGTTCCCGTATCTACAACGGGTCTCTATGCTTCGCGGCAAGACGCCTCTGGTCGTGATTCCCATACCTGCCAATTTGCTTGTCCTCATCACCGAAGGAGCAATTCCCTAAGCGGCCATAAATATTTCCGTGCGTACACGCATGCAGGTAAGTGCCCACTAAAACCAGAGGACCCACAGTCGTTCACCGATACACCTGGTCCTAACAATCACACAACAACAACAGCAGCAGCAGCAGCAGCTAAAACGACATCACCAAACCGGAACAGCATTGACAACCATCTCGAATGGATTGTTAGTGGGCGTCGCGGGTGTCGAAATGTTGACTCCCTCGCCTGGTATGCAGCAGAGATCCGCGGGTTCGATCCCGAAACCTGAACACGGTGTTTCCCTCCCTCATTGAGAATCGACACGCGTTTGGAGTGTTTTTTTAGCCGCTGCTTTGAATGTGCACGCGATGATGGCAAGCCCACTTGGTCGAGCGATCATTTGTGGCCAGGCCGCATCTGAAATCAGCGATACAGCTGAGTGGGCCTTACCTGGTAAATACTGTAGATACTGTAAAGACTGTATATACTGTATATGTTTTAATGTGTCCGACCTCTAAAGGCAACATCATCCAAAGAGGTAATCTCTACAGTTACGCCCAGGGACCCGTATATGAAGGCTTAGGGGGGGGGGGGGAGTTGGGAGTCTGTGAGACATAAGGGGGGGGCATGCCCCCGCCCACAAGGGGGGCTAATGAACGAGAACTGGACTCCACGTGGCATTCTGTCACATAGGTTGGTCCTGAATCCACGACCACCACCACGACCACCACCAACCACGCAGAACTGCAGGAGGGTTTATATCTGACCGTTAACAGTCTACTAATTGTAAGTGAATATAGTTCCCACATTCGTAAGAAGTTATATAGATGTGCGTGTGTGGTGGGTGGTGGTGGTGGCGTTGTGTACAAACATCGCCACTGGGGAGACAAAGGCGGTCGGGCGTGGTAGCGGGCCACCCACCCCCTCGCGTGTACCTTGCCGGCCTTCATAGGTCCTACTCGTTAACAGCACTTGCCCCAGCAGTCTGTTAAGGCTATACGGGTGGTGGGGGGGGTGATCTTTTGACTTTGTAAGAGACAACAAGAAATTAAACACGATTGGGGGGGGGGGGGGTGGTCACGTGAGAGGCGGGTCACATGGTCGTGAGTTAATGAAATAAAATCAACGAAACGTTTGTGAGATTTTCAATCTTTGTGATACCTGATAAGCTATTGGAAGACCTGGCACGAGGTACAAACGGCCAAGTTGCTTGCGTCGTGGGGGTCACTTTCACGTTGTTGGCTTTCATTCGGGGGCTCTCTGATTAAGCCCCCCCCCTCCCCCGAGTCAAATATTTCTACACTTTTACATCGCGAGCATTTACAATTGCATTCTTCCGTCCGCGCATAATTTGTGGTTTCTCATACAGAGGCTAGATGTGAAGATACTATATAAGTCCTCGCTATAAGTGATTCACAGGACACAGTGCATCTGCCTGGCTTCTCAGTCAGATTCAAATGACAGCGACCATTCACTCACGAAGGCTGACCGATCATGGAATCGCCTCCCGTGTACAGCGTCTGCCATCGGATGGATACATTTTGAGCTGCATCTCAGGATCGTGGAGACGTGTGGCGACGGCTTTGGGAGGTCTTCATCCAGCAGTGGATCGTCCCAGGCCTCTGCTGACGATGATGATGACGATGATGATCTACTCAAGCGCTCATCCAGCGGCGCTCTCGTTCGAGGGTTCGATTCATTGTCGAGGCTCGACTCACGCCCATCATCCTTCGGAGGTCGATAAAGTGAGGACCAATTCATAGGAATTGAACGATGGTAGCAATCTGCAAACGACGTATCCCGCCGAAGTAATGGGGAATTGCACCACCAGTAGAGATGCGAGTCTCGCGTGAGCAGGGGAGACACCCGTCTTTAAAGTCAGATCATAACTGTGGCAATTATTGAATAAGGAAAGCCTGATTACATCATTGAGTCCTCTCCACCTTATCGTTTTGTGGCACTTAATGTCCCGTGGCTGATGTAGACGCAGAGAGACAGCGACAATGTCACATTCAGTTGGTCAAGCACAGACGACAGCGGCAAGAGCATCGGAGTGTATCGCTGTGATGTCTCCTTCGTATTTGTGGATCGTATCGGTTTTTTTTCCCCCCATTTGCACATCAATCATTTCATTTCATTTATTAGGTAGAGCCCTGTGAGCCATGCGGCTCTTGACTCAGGTGCAACCGCAACAAACAAAAAAAACATGAACAAGAAAACATCTTAAAGTGACCACGCGCAACAACAATAATCCAGGAAAAAAAAACCCAGCAAAAGTCTTCCAGAAAAAAAAAAACACCGCACATCAACGCTGTGTGCAAAAATCCCAGTGGGATGCAAGTCAAAACAATAACAACCGTATGACAATTTAGATTAAAGTCATCAGGCATACGCATCTGCCGTGGTTTGTGCTGTTCGATGCGTCTAAGGGTGGACCGTGAGCGTCGTTGAAGATCAAAACCAAGGGATCTTCTGCGCTTGGACTTTCACAAGCTGGTCGTTCATGAATCCCACACCACTTCGCGCAAGAAGAGAAAGCACGTGTTGCTCATTTGTTTTTTTTCGGTAAAGTCACGTATGTAGAAATACAATAAAATTATATGATGAAGATCGCTTGCGTTGTGATCGAAACGTCGTGATTGTTTTTTTTTGTTTTAATATAATTTTATTGTTTTGCTACATACGTGACTTTACCGAAAAAAACCAATGAGTAATTTTATGCAGTCACGAAAGCCTTAATACTTTATTAAAACACGTGCTGTCATCACGTCTGCCACGCCTCTATTTAAGTAACGAAACAGGAGGACTTCTCTACAAATCGGGATGTCGCCTAATGAAGCTAGTTGTAATTACTGGCGAAACGTCGTACTCAGATTGTAAATGTTGTGGCTCGGCATTCCAACACACACCGGGTGTTTCTGTTCGAGTAACGAATTGTCCACCTTATGTTTACGTGACAACCCTTACGAATTAGCTGTCAGGTGGTGGGGTTTTAAGGACACATTTATATATTTACACGATCTAACCCCCCCCCCCTTCCAAAAAATAAAAAAATAAACCTCTATCATGGATGATATTGGTCGCGAAAGCCTCCTACTGCGTGTTAAACGAAGCTGGGCGTTTTTCTGCGGGTTCTTTTGAACCTCATTCAGCTCTCCCATCTTCATCATTGGGGGTTGAACTCGCGTGGTTGAAGATCGTGGCACTTACGCCGCTTCGACGGTAGATGGCGCTACGGAACCATCCCACGGATCCCTCCGTCTGCCCCCCCCCCCAACCCACCCAGACACCCCCACCTCTACCCCCCTCCCCTCCACCCACCACCCATCCTCTCATTCTCCCCCCACCAACATGTCCCCTTTGTCATCGTCAACCAACCTCACGTAGCGCCCGCCAATACCACCACCAACACCACTCACACATTAACAAAGATCACCCGTAAAGCCTTAACAGAGTGTAGGGGCAAGTGCTGTTAGCGAGCACCTATGAAGGGCGGAACGGTACACGAGGGGGTGGGTGGCCAGCACCACGCCGGGTCGGCTTTGTCTCCCTCGCGGCGATGTTTACACACCGCACCAGGTACTCATTTTAGGCTACCTCGACCTAGGGGAGGCCCAGGACCGGTTCAGATAATCGTCACTGATGGTGTTGGTGGCCGTGAGCGGGAATCGAACTCCGCTCGCTGGGTTTGTAGCGCAGCGTAGCGCGAACCGCTACACCACCGCTTCCCACGCACACCACCACTGCCACACCACCACGCACACCACCACCACGCACACCACCACGCACACCACTACCACCACGCACACCACCACCACCACGCACACCACCACGCACACCACTACCACCACGCACACCACCATCACCACTGCCACACCACCATCACCACGCACACCACCACCACCACGCACACCACCACGCACACCACCATCACCACTGCCACACCACCATCACCACGCACACCACCACCACCACGCACACCACCATCACCACTGCTACACCACCACCACCACCACTGCCACACCACCATCACCACTGCCACACCACCATCACCACTGCCACACCACCACCATCACCACTGCCACACCACCATCACCACTGCCACACCACCACCACCACTGCCACACCACCATCACCACTCCCACTCAACCATCACCACCACCGTCGCCACGGTCAACCTCGACCGACTCGCCCTTGCAGCCACCTCCGCTGCCCTGCAAGGGCCACGTGAACACAAAGACGTCGATAAAGGCGCACTTCGAATTCGCGATAAGACGACGCGACCCGACAATAGCGACCCGCGTAGATTAATAAGCGAGCATGGGACGTCGACAAGCCACGCGTAGATCTCAAAACCCACGCCTCACCCGCCCCCCCCAACACAGCGCCCATCCCACCCACCCTCCCCCACCACCAGTTATGATTTGCGAGCGACGTTGGCAAAGCCAGGGACGTCCATCATATTCGGCGTGAGATGCGCGTTTAATGTTTCGCGATGGTGGTGGCGGTGGTGAATATGACGCTCGCATGAAAAACATTTGGGGGGAAAGGGGGGGGGTGCTGGGTCCGAGTGGGGGGCATTTGCACGTGTGATGAGGTTGTCATTCATAAATCTCTCGCGATGAGTACCCCCCCCCCTCCATGCCCCCCAACTCCTCCCCCTCCCCACCACGTCACGCCACATCACACGGAATTAATTAATTTGCAACGGAGGTGAGGGGGGGGGGCAGAGTGAGGGGAGGAGGGAGGGGGGTGGATGGGCTACGTTAATCACGAGTAATGGCTTGCTTCCGGCAAATCCTCGGTTAACTTTAATATCAGTTCCCAACCCGGGCTACCCCGTTCTGTGCCCATTGGGCCCCCCCCCCCACTCCCACCCCCACCCCCACCCCCGCCGAGTCGCTTCGTGTCCGAGCCGGAGCCGCGTGTCGATCAACGCGGAGTCGCTCCGACCTTCCGATGCACTCACAGGCAACTGGACACCGTTACACCGCGTCCGGTAAGCTCACGCCGCATGAGTGGTTTTCCTGCTCGTTAACGGCTGTGTTGTGGCCCTCCCTGGGACATAACGTAGTAGCGTGGGACATGCTACGGTGTGTATATATATAGCTTAGGATTTTAGTTTACATGCCGTAGTAATATTGGAGCATGCCACAGTAGCATAGGGAATGCTTCTGTATGTATGTCTTAAGCTTGCCGTAATATTATAGGAACGCATCATAGTAGTATGGGAAATGCTATGTATTATATATATACCATAATAGTCTAGGAACATATCTATAGCAGTATAGGAAATACTATGGTGTAGCTTAGTATACCACAGTAGTGTTGGAACATACCATAGCAGTAGTATAGCAACGCACCATAGTAATATAGGAAAATATCAGTGGTAAAAAAATAAAACGTATACATTTGTACAGTATAACTACCCATGGTATAATCTACCATGGTATACCATAGTACTATATTGTGCACTATCTGTACTCCTAGGATACTATAGGGGGGGGGTATTTACAATTTCCAGATACGAGAGTATTTACCATGGATTAATTATGGAGTGTTACAATGAACTGGTCGGTAAACTTGAGTGTCTGTCATTGAGAGCTTGATTAGTGTCAATGTATTTACAGTGAGAATATAGCTTGACATACACCACGTGCATTCGACTAACACTTAATTACTTACTATAGACAGTTGACATATATATATACCCTGGTACACGTGGTCTGTAGCAACTCTAAAGTATTGTAGTTGATTGATAACGCAGTTTGCGTGGAGGGTAAATAATATATTGGCATAGGCCGGTACTGTAGTATTTTCCGTCTGCATATTCAATATCTACACACTCTCTCTATATAAATACTCTCTGTAGTTAGATTATACTGTGGTATTTACAGTCGACATATATGTATAATATAGATAGGTATAGTATATATCGGCATAGTATGATCTTCGATATGTATCGTCGAAATACACAGAAGTGTTTACAAACGAAAGATATTGAAGTTTAGATTTAGTTTTAACAGTCGGCATATACTTGAATTATATATATTAAAAAAAACATGCATATCTCTTTTCTCAATCCACTGTTGGATGAACACCTTCGCACGCCGCCGTGTGGGTCATGGTAGTTGTTTGACCATACTTCACGGTGGGTCAACGTTGGTTGGTGAGAGAGAGAAAGGTAGTGTATATAGTATATTTGCTACCGGCTATATAATATCTGGTCGACAGATGCGATGCAATGTTTCCAACCGCGAACTGCAGAACTTTTCTGTTAACTATTCAAGAGTCGGCAGATTGCAATAATAATAGTAACACATGTGTAGTCTTATGTGTTACTATTATTATTGCACAAATGTAGTCATATGTGTTACTATTTCACAATAACGCGTTTTTTTTTCTTCCTGTGGGGTTAGATTCGCGTAAATATATAAATGCGTCGTTAAACCCGCCACCACCCGACACAGCCAATGAGTGAGGTTTTGTCACGTAAACAAAACGTGCCAATTAGTTACTGCTTCAGCACACCACTCGCACAAAGTCCTCCTGTTCGGGTCTTCAAGAGAGGCGACGAAGGTGAATGTCACCACTTGCGTGGCCTTTTATTTTAATTTCAGTCGGCCGTAGCTGTCCCGGATGCGGCTGTCACGGTGTCGCCTGTGACGCAGCCGTCGTGCGCGTCACGTGGTCGCCACGTCTCTCGCGGGGTCGACGCCGTCTCTGTTCCCACGGAACGTCGCCTCCTCCACCTCGACCGCGTCGTTTCACGTCGTCAGCGACGTTTATTCAGACAGGCAGAGGAGGCAGACAAGGAGGCCGTGTGTGTGTGCGTGTGTCGGTGGGGGGTGGGGGATGTCCGGAGTTCTACCGCGGAAAGAATCATTTTAGGTCTCACAACTCGCATGTGCGGCTTGCTTTTTCGCTATATGGGAGGGAGTGGTGGGGACTTCAAGAAAAGCGACTCGTATCACCGACACGCTGTGTAGAAGCAGTTACGTAATTTCACCAGAGAGTTGTAGATCTCGTGTGTGAGTCTATGGGTCTCCAGGCGATTCTATTGGCCTCTGTGTGAGCCTATGGCTATGAGTCGACATTGAAACGCAATGTGGATGTGAACAGCATCTCAATGCGACCACCGCTTTCCTGCTGAGGGTAGTCATAGCTACGCAGGGTGTGTGTGTGTATGTGTGTGTGCTTCCCCTAGGTCGACTCAGCCTCAAATGAGTACCTGGTGCGGTGTGTAAACATTGCCATTAGGGAGACAAAGGCGGTCGGGCGTGGTGCTGGCCACCCACCCCCTCGTGTACCGTTCGGGCCTTCATAGGTGCTCGCTAACAGCACTTGCCCCTACAGTCTGTTAAGGCTATACGGGGGATCTTTGTCTTTGTGTCTGTGTGTGTGTGTGTCTGTGTGTCTGTGTGTGTCGGTGTGCGTGTTTGCGGCCGGGCGTGCCTTGGGGCGGCCTTCATAGGTGTGGTGCTCGTTCACGGCGCTTGCCCCAACAGTCTGTTAAGGCTATACGGGGGAGGTCTTTGTCTGTATGTATGTAGGGTGTCTTTCGCGCCGTACGTAGCCAAACCGTGCTAAGATGTTTGTGTGCGGAGCGGTGGCGCAGTGGTTAGGGCGTTCGTTCCGCGTACCCGCGTCACCGGTGCTCGATTGCCGGCCACGGGGATTCTCAGTAGCGAACGAGATCATCGTCGGCCGGTTTCTGAGCCTCGCCTAGGTCGACTCAGCCTTAAAGGGGCGCTTGTTGTTGGTGCGGTGCGGGAAAAACAAAGGCGGCCGAGCGCGCGCGCGGTTTTGCCCACAGCGGATTCTTGGTGGGGGAGGGGCGGCCTTAATAGGTGCTCGCACACAGCGCTTGCGCCGAACAGCCCGTTAAGGCCATCTGGGGGAGGGGGGGGGGGATCTCCGTCTTTGGGGTTGAATTTCGTGTTACTGTGTGCGCAGAAGTTCGATATTTTAATCGTGTGTGTGTGTGTTAAGCGTTCGTTATTTGGCCGATATTTAACGGACGTTATGATAATTTAAAAAAAAAACGTGTTTGACTGTGAACATTTCATTGTCAGGAAAATATTGTAAGATTCAAGTTCGTTTGTGGTTTGTTTTTTGCTTACAATTCTGATGGTTAAGTTTTCAGGGTTCGCGTTGGAGTTTATATCCCTACGCAATGCGTTAATTTAGTCCTATACATTTTAAATATATATACAACATTGGCACTTGCTCTGGATTATTATGTTTAAATTCTCTGGTAATTCTCTAACTTTGTAAATTATCCAGATATACAGTTGTAAAGAGATCATCTTCTGAATGTGCCCTCTAACGCGGACAAATAATGTTTATGTTATCTATATGTAAGTATGTAGATCGTTTTGTTTTATTTTGCAGGGCTACAATATGTAACTGCTCGGATTGCATTTAACATTCGGAGATTTAAGGGGGGCACAATACAGTTAATATACATTTACACAAGGGGCTGTAGTATATCGTCAATCACAAACCACGCTCTGTAATAAATGTAGCTACACACGCGCGTACACAAATTGTATGAGACTACGTTTGCAGCGACACGCAGGTACAAATAATAATAATAGCATAATTATCAGAAAAAGTATTGTTATGTAAACAAATGTCACGAAGGAGGACCACTCCCCGTAACGACGCCTGTTGTATAAAATGTTTTTTTTCATATATATATTAACTCATCGCACGCACGTCCACTGTGACAGCGGAGGCGCGATTCCTCGTTCTTACTGAATTGCAAATGCAGGAATTTGCGCTCATATCACTAATTCGCAATGATCGATTTTTATTTAACCGTTCAACGCAGTACATTTTTAATACACACCCATAAGGAATCACCAAATAAACACCACGGACACTGCATTATATATATACCAAATATATAAGAGCCGTTTCAGAAACGGCCATTCTTCAGAGTACAATATGATGGCCTTTGTTGAATATAAAATATGTAATTAACAAAAAAATATTTTAATGAAAAAAATCGATTGCATTCGTGCAATGTATAGAACATCTTTGTCGGTTATGGGGGCGTGTTAACCATACTTCACCAGCCTGGTCACTACGGATTTGTTGTAGGGAAGAGCCGCCAGAGCCGCGCCGTGGAGAATCAGAAACCATCGACTCAAATACCATCGACTCAGATACCATCGACTCAGATATCATCGACTCAGATATCATCGACTCAGATACCATCGATTCAGAGACCATCGACTCAGATACCATCGACTAAGATACCATCGACTCAGAGACCATCGACTCAGATACCATCGACTCAGAGACCATCGACTCAGAGACCATCGACTCAGATATCATCGACTCAGATACCATCGATTCAGAGACCATCGACTCAGATACCATCGACTAAGATACCATCGACTCAGAGACCATCGACTCAGATACCATCGACTCAGAGACCATCGACTCAGAGACCATCGACTCAGAGACCATGGACTCAGAGACCATCGACTCAGAGACCATCGACTCGCCACTGCTGCTGCTGCTGTGAATCCTGAACAGGAATCAAACGCAGGCTATACCTCTGTACCTCTGTTGGGCTTCCTTCGTACCGTACGTAGCCAACCGTGCTGGGGGCAGGACAGCAAAACTAAACACAAAACAATCACTTCTGAAGAAATTAGTTTTCTAATCGAGATGATTTGAGAGTGGATAGATCCAGTGGCTCCCTAATATCGCTAGGAAGAGCCTTCCAGATGGCGCATTGTGCTAACCGTTGTGCCACCGCTCTCCCAAATTATACTAATGCTAAAATTACTCGTGCAAAATATAAATACTAACAACAATAACAGTGTGGAATATTGACACATATATATATATAACCAACATCGCTTGATGGAATAGGGATACAAAAGAATACATCTGACGGATACAGTGACTTAGGGAGAGGGTAGACAATTCGAACCAATACGGCTGATATGCAGGAGGCCGTGGGTTCGATCCCAACCCTGCCGCCTGTTGTATATTTGGAGTTTGTAGGTCTCTCTCTCTCTTTCCCCGTCGTGGTGGGGACTTCTCTCCGGGTCCTCTGGTTTTTCCCTCCATTTAAAATCCCTCCATTTAAAATCAGCATCATGAGTTTAGAATATTTGGCCATTATTGATTGCCACTTGAGAAGCCATTTGTTTGGTCTGTCATTTGTGGCCAGGTCGCTTCTGAAAACGAGCTATATAGCTCATAGAAACCCAATATGTTTATGGGTCTCTGGATCTCTATGGGTTTCATTTGCTCTGGATGGATTTCAGTTGGTCTCTATGGATCTCAGGTGGCCTCTATGGATCTCTATGGGTCTATATGGATCTCTATGGGTCTCTATGGATGTATATATGTTTATATGAGTATCTATGTAAGTGTATGGGTCTGTATGGATCTCTATGGATATATTGATATCTATATGGATCTGTATGGGTGTCTATGCATCTATATGTTCCTCTATGACTCGCTATTGCTCTATCTTGCTCCCTGTCGGTCTCTCTTGCTCTTTGTGGGTATCTCTGTCTCTCTTTGTGTGTTTCCCTGGCTCTCTATGGGTCTCATCATCTCTCTATGAGTCTCTCTGGCTCGCTATGAGTCTCTGTGGGTCGCTATGAGTCTCTCTGGCTCTCTATGAGTCTCTGTGGGTCTCTATGAGTCTCTCTGGCTCTCTGTGAGTCTGTCTCTCTCTGTGTCTTTGTGGTTCTCTATGAGTCTCTCTGATTCTCTATGAGTCTCTCTGGCTCTCTCTATGTTTCTGGCTCTCTATGAGTCTCTCTGGCTCTCTATGAGTCTCTTTGGCTCTCTGTGTCTCTGTGTCTCTCTATGAGTCTCTCTGGCTCTCTGTGTCTCTGTGTCTCTCTATGTCTCTCTGGCTCGCTATGAGTCTCTCTGGCTCTTTGTGTCTCTGTGTCTCTCTATGAGTCTCTCTGGCTCTCTTTGAGTCCCTCTGGCTCTCTATGAGTCTCTCTGGCTCTCTATCAGTCTTTCTGGCTCTCTGTGTCTCTCTATGAGTCTCTGTGTCTCTCTATGAGTCTCTCTGTCTCTCTGTGAGTCTCTCTGGCTCTGTGTGAGTCTCTCTGGCTCTCTGTGTGTCTATCTGTCTCTGTGTCTCTCTATGAGTCTTTCTGGCTCTCTATGAGTCTCTGTGTCTCTCTATGAGTCTCTCTGGCTCTCTATGAGTCTCTGTGTCTCTCTATGAGTCTCTCTGGCTCTCTATGAGTCTCTCTGGCTCTCTGTGTGTCTCTGTGGGTCTCTGTAGGGTGGGTCTCTATGTGTCTCTGTGGGTCTCTATGTGTTTCTGTGGGTCTCTATGTGTCTCTGTGAGTCTCTATGAGTCTCTCTGGCTCTCTGTGTGTCTCTGTGGGTCTCTGAGTCTCTCTGGCTCTCTGTGTGTCTCTGTGGGTCTCTATGTGTCTCTGTGGGGTAGGTCTCTATGTGGCTCTCTGTGTGTCTCTGTGGGTCTCTATGTGTCTCTGTGGGGTGGGTCTTTATGTATCTGTGGGTCTCTATGTGTCTCTGTGGGTCTCTATGAGTCTCTCTGGCTCTCTGTGTGTCTCTGTGGGTCTCTATGAGTCTCTGTGGTGTGGGTGTCTATGTGTCTCTGTGTGTCTCTGTGTGTCTCTGTGGGTCTCTATGAGTCTCTCTGGCTCTCTGTGTGTCTCTGTGGGTCTCTATGTGTCTCTGTGGGGTGGGTCTCTATGTGTCTCTGTGGGTCTCTATGTGTCTATGTGGGTCTCTATGTGTCTCTGTGGGTCTCTATGAGTCTCTCTGGCTCTCTGTGTGTCTCTGTGGGTCTCTATGTGTCTCTGTGTGGTGGGTCTCTATGTGTCTCTGTGTGTCTCTATGTGTCTATGTGGGTCTCTGCGTCTCTGTGGGTCTCTATGAGTCTCTCTGGCTCTCTGTGTGTCTCTGTGGGTCTCTATGTGTCTCTGTGGGGTGGGTCTCTGTGGGTCTCTGTGCGTCTCTGTGGCTCTATCTGGGTGTTCGCTGTGCATGCACCATAGGCTGGCGGTGAAACGATCACGTGACCAGCATCCATTTTGTTGTCATGCAAATGTGGTCTACGAGCTATGTAGGAATTCCGAGATCGACCTACAGGCTACAACAGCACGGTATCGTACAGGCTGCACCAGCGCAATATCCTCCGGTCTGCACAAGGACACTATCCTACAGGCTTGTACCATTGCAATCTACTACAGGATCCGCTAATATAAAATCTTTACAGGCTGCAACAATAGGGTAGATCCTACAGGGTGTACCAATACAATATATCCTGCAGGCTGCAGCAATACTATATATTATAGGCTACACTGATATAAGATCTGACAGGATGCACCAATACAATACATCCTAGGGGCTACAACATTGCACTCCCCTACACGATGCACCAATCAGACGTTTCAGGCGATGACCCTGGAATGGACATACTTCATCGCAGGGCGATCAATATTAATATAAACGTAACCCACTCATTCCTATGATACCCAATGACCTTTGGACGTAATATTGACGTTAGATTCCCACACGGTTAATACTCAGTAAGCAATAAAAACGTTAAAATGAAGGACCTTAATCAATAAGCAACCACACAGCCAGAGATGCTTTCCTGTAATGAAAATGATCATCATCAGCCATGGTCAGTCCACTGCTAGATGAAGGCTGTAGCCATCAATCACAATCTTGCAATATACGAATCGAACTCCGTCATCATTATTTTAATTCATGTGAATAACAACATTAATTCAGATATATGTGTTATGTAAACAAACAATTCTAGCGGGTACCCTCTGGCTTAATTAGCCTACCCAGCGCTCTCGCTCTCTCTCAGGCTCTCCGTTACCGTTACTCCACGATTCGTTATTGCCAGCAAGTATGTTCAGCTTGTGAATTCGTTGTTTACATTAAATAGCCAGAGAAAACAGCACATGGTGGGTGGGGTGGGAGTGGTGGTAGTGTCGTGGTTACCACGCTACGCTCCGAACCGGCGACCCCAGTTCGATTCCCGCTCACGGCTAGCATCAGTGGCGCTAACAATATCCGAACCCGTCTTGTATGGGATGCATTCGTCCAGCGGTGGATTGACAAAGCGGAGTTGACGTTCATTGAAATACAATTGTACAATGTGGCATTTGTAACAAGATAAGCTTGCGGATGAGCACTTGCCCATAAATGTTTACACATGTTTTAATTGATAAATACTATTTATATGAATAATATAATAGTATAGGAATAGGCTTTAATAGTAATTGTGTTGTTATTCGGTAATTTATATGGCCTTTATATACACGTCTGTTCACAGAAAGGCTCAATTGAGGTCATATCGTAGTCTGTATGTATGTTGAACTTCTTTCGCACCGTACGTCGACAACCGTGCTTGATAGGTCGGTGGGGTGAAAAGTTTATGAGCATCCGTTCCACAGCCACGAATGTACCGTGGTACGTAGCGCGTACTCCGCAGTGATATTCACAGCACGAGTTCGACTCCAGGTCACGCGCGCGAGTGATGATAACCCGAGTCCGTGCCTTGGCGACGGGCGACACCTTCACCACAAGCCTCACTGACCAGCGTGGTGAAGTATGGTCGAAGAACCCGCCCCCTATGACCGACACGCTGTCGGCAAAAGGACGAAGGGCTGTACATTATTGCCATGTATTTTTAAGTAGTATTATTCATTCGATGTGAATGCATAAATGCGCATCGTCAACATTTGCGTGGTCGAAATTATGCTGTGCGCTAATAACAACACGTTTAATAATAACAATGTTTATACATTCAGTGCTCGAATAGTCCCTTACACACACACACACGTTTATTCTGGGTGATTTACGATCTAAGAAACAAGCGACAATTCTGTATTATCCAAGTATACCCACTCGCTACCCAAACCTTTGAGTGCAGAGTAGAATTTTCATAAAGCCTATATATATAAAAAGCTGTGTGTTTAATGCAGCATATCAATATGCCAGCAAAGGTAATCATACGTAAACAAGAACAACACGTGTAGCACACGCAATGCGACGAGTACGTGTTTATTTCATCATTAGACCTCCTTTGCCAGTACCAAAATGTAATAATAGGTGTTTTTCCCCTTTTTTTCTGGCAACAAAACTGAAACCTTTTTACAAGGATCCATGTTACTGCATTAACCACAATACCTGCAGTCAAAATGCAAACAAAAAGCTACTATGATAATATATGCATTGTCCTTGAAGCTGATTGGTCCACACCAAGGGATGGTGTGGACCAATCAATCTGGTCGAGGCTCAAAAGAAAGCCGCCAATTGGGTCGAGGCTCAAAAGAAAGCCGTCCCTTGGTGTGGACCAATCAGCTTCAAGGACAATGCCACAAATATTATCATAGTATGTTTTTTGTTTGCATTTTGACTGCAGGTATTGTGGTTAATGCAGACATGGATCCTTGTAAAAAGGTTTCAATTTTGTTGCCAGAAAAAAAGGGGAAAACCGCTATTATTACGTGTTTATTTTTGCAATATATATTGTTGGAACGAGATCCACGCATAAACGTCATAACACGTGTAGCGATGTATAGAACTAAATACATTCATATTGCTATGTATGTATGTATGTTGAACTTCTTTTGCACCGTACGTAGCCAACCGTGTCAATCGGGGGGGGGGGCGGGAGAAGGACAACAAACTAAACACACAAACAAACACAAACGCATATTTAAAGGGAAATTAAAGATAAGAGTCACAGTAGTGCGACTCTTGGCAATGTGTCACCCAAGCTATGGAGCCACATAAGTGAACCCACAGAGACTCGTAACGATATGTAGAGACTGAGAGATGTGAAGCGCATCGATACGCTTAAGACTCTCAGAGAAATATGGAGATGCATTAAAGACGAGCCACAGTAGAGCGGCTATGGCCATGCGACCCCAAAACTCTGGACCCATATTGTAAACCCGTCGAGACCCATAGAGACACACAGCGACCCACAGAGACTCGTAGAGATGCATTAAAGGCAAGCCACCGCAGTCCCAGTGTGTCCACGCAACCGAACCCCATCGAGTGCGGTCTGCCCTCCTTCGACGGAGGACGGGGAGAAGGAGGAACGGCGAGACGAAGCGAACTCTCTCGCCCCTGGAGCCCTCTCGACGTGGCCAGCCAGCAGACCTCCACGTTGGCATTCGGCCCCTGGACACAATTGCTGCGATCATGCGAACGGATAGGATAAGAGGACCTTTGTATTAACACGATACAATAGTTTAATACGTAGGCTTTCGCGACCAATATTATTCATTTTTGGGTTAGGTCGCGTTATTTATAAATGTGTCGTAACCCTCCACCACCCGACACTCTTCATCACGATAAAAATAAAACGCATTAATCTACGTCGACTTTTAATATCGCCGTGTACATCGAAACCGCCTTATTTTACGAGCTCTCTCGCACTCGACGCCGGCAAATATAAATCGACGCGAATTATTCACGGGAATAATTGTGCGCGCGTGCCACGACCCTGCGCTACCAACCGGGGGCCGCCTGAGTTCGATTCCCGCTCGCGGCCACCAACGCCAAGTGACGTTTATCTGAGCCAGCGCCTGGGCCTCGGGCCGATAGCCGGGCATAGCCCCGATGGAGCACCCCCTGGTGCGGTGCGTGAACATCGGGCAACCTGGGGAGACGAAGGCGGCGCCGCGTGGTGCTGGCCAACAGCAGCCGTCGCCAGCAGTCTGATGAAGGCGATAAAGGCCTGTGTGTGTGTGTGCGCGTAGTGTATGCCACACACAACGACAAAGATCGCCCGTATAGCCTCAACATACGTTTGGGGCAAGGAGCGTTATCGATGACAAATAAAGGCCGACTTGGTACGCGCGGAGGGTGGAGGAACCAAGCACCAACGCGTGACCGCCTTCATGCCCAAAGTGGCACCAGGTACTCGTTTTAGGCCGAGTCGACCCAGGGGAGGCCCAGCACCGGCTCAGATAATCGTCACTTGGTTTTGGTGGCCGTGAGCGGTAATCGAACTCGTGACCGCCGTGGTTCGTAGCGCGGCGCGCTAACCGCTTGCGCCACCGCTCCCCACGTAAAAGTTACACGTGTGTATATATATACATGGTATAAATACACACAATATAAAGTTTGCAGCATCATTGTAGCCAATGAAAACAGGTGCCCCGAGACGCAGTGCCCGTTTGGCCGGCGTTCAACTCTGTCTCTCTCACTGTGTTTTTTTTTTACTGGGTATCTGTGCAGCGACATAAAAGCCAGCTGTAAAGTTTTAGTGGCTATCGTTAGCCCAACGCAAACCGACATGATTCTGTCATTTGAGAGCCACGACCAAACCCGCCCCCCCCCATCATCTCCCCCCTACACGTTGAAAGAAATGGCCCATGTACCTACAGGGGCTGCTACACTGCGACTAAAATCGCGAGTCCATGAGAAACATTTTGGACGTTTGTATAGGCCGATTATATACACACACACACACAGTCTATATATATATTTTACGGTCGCTTTCAGAATATACTGCAGCGCCGTGTGAACATTTATGACTAAAGCCAAACGTTTGACACTCGCGTTGTTTGATGAATGCGCGTTGTTTATGAATTGTTCAGCACTGTGTCGAGGACACGCGTGCAACGCTAATATATTTTTACAATTTACCACCCCTTTCCTTAATCCACTGCTGTGGGTGTAGAGCCTACACCTCCCCAAGCCTCATCGATCCGTGAGGGTCTGTTTGACCAGGGGCGGAGCCAGGGGGGGTGACAGGGTAGACAATTGTCACCGCCGAAAAAAAGTAAAAAAAAATCGAAAATCTGAAACATTCTGCGTGTAAGTGTACGACACTCGGTCTGGCGGACTCCGTGCAACTGCGTTGTCAGAGTGTGTCGCCAACCGATGGCGTGGGGGTATAGCCGATTTCTCATTCAATCATTCTTGAAATTAAAATTTGTTGAATGTCACCCCGGGGCTGAAAATCCTGGCTCCGCCCCTGTGTTTGACCATACTTCACCACGCTGGTCAGCGCCTGTTTGATGGAGGGAGAGGCGTGGCGGGGAGGTGTGGAATCACCGATTCGAATGCCACTGATGTGAGACAATGGCCTGGAATCGTCAGTGGTGGCAGCCCGCGAACCCCAACCGCTCGTATGTGCGTGTGTATAGATCGCAAATATAATATTAGTCCGGTCAACAACAAATTATAAAAATAGTGACGCGGTAGATTCCCCATAGCTACATAACCTACAGCGTTAATATACAAACACATTGCATGGTCGGGGTACGGGGGTAGTGACCATCACCACGCACGATCGGCTTTGTCTTCTCTCATTGCTGATGTTTACACCGGGGTTACTGCACTCATTTAAGGCTGAGTCGACCCTAAGGTGGCGAGAGGCCCAGGCCCAGTTCAGGTAGAGTAGTCAGCCGCTGATGTTGATCGGGGGGGGTGGGGGGTGGGGGTTTAGCCGAGTTCATAGCCGCAGTGCCGCTAACCACTACACCACCGCTCCCCCAACATCACCGCTGGCCTTCTGTGCCCCCCACCCATGGCCCAGCCGCCGCCACTCCTCCTCCCTGCTCGTGCCGTATCGATAATGGAGATCGGTTGACCATACTTCACCTTTGGCCGCGATGCAGCCACAACAACTGCTGACGCTCCGGTTTTGGGGATTTGCAGATGCAGGCATTGCAAGCGTGCTGCGATGGCGTTTGTATTATTGTGTATCATCATTACAATTGACAACAGTTACACTAACAATACAAACTAACAAAATCTTGACTTAAAGCTTTCGTGAATAACGGGAATTAATGTTCGTTAGGTCAAGAGGTTATTTTGTTTCCTCCCGATGACGATCGCTTGTGTTGTGATCGAAACGTCGTAGTTTTTTTGTTATTTTTTGTTATTTTCTTTGAACCTATCTACGTGACTTTACCGAAAAACCCAAAGAAAACAAAATAAAAAATATAGTTTTTTTGTAGTATTGTGTATCATTATTATAATTTACATAGCTACAGCAACAATAAAATATATATAGTTTTTATTGTTAGGTCCTATCGGGTATTGCGTTTGAGGCCACCGTAGAGTCAGTGGTGGTAACAGTCACGCCTTAATAACAAGTTGTTTCATAACGTGGTGTTAAATACACCGCACAAAGATAAAGATGACCCCGGAATAGCCTTAGCAGACTGTTGGGGCAAGGCCGACACGGCACACGAGTGGGTGGTTGGCCACCACCACGCCCGTCCGCCTTTGTCTCCCCAGTTGGCGATGTTTACACGCCGCACCAGTCCCTCATCTGAGGCTGAGTCGACCTAGGAGGAGGAGGTGGAGACCCAGAACCGGTTCAGATAATCGTCACCGGTGTTGGTGGCCGTGAGCGGGAATCGCGCGCAGATTCGCCGGGTTCGTAGCGCGGCGTAGCGCTAACCACGACGCCACCGCTCCCCGCGAAGACGCACACGTGATGCGTGCATAGAGCACCGACGATGAATACACGTACGTACGTACTTACACACACACACACAGCACATGTACTATATATATACTTAGCACAACGGCAATACATCGACCTACATTGCAATCCACGAACAGCAGGCGCGTCAATGAGACGCGTCCCCTATAGGCCCCCCCCCCCCCCCCCGTAAGGCCCTGGCGCGTGCCTCTGACGCCAAAAGCGCCGTGCGCGCAGCTCCATCCACTGCTGGACTGCTCGGGAAGAAACGCACCCGACGGAGCTGTCTGGGCGACGTGGCCTGGGCCTCGCGGCTCGCTCCAGGCAGTCGGGGTGCCGCCTACGCGGCTCCCTGCTCCCCCGACCCCCTGCTCCCCCGACCCCCTGCTCTGCTACTCCCCTGCCCCCTGCCACATGCTCCTCAGCTCTCCTGCTACCTGCCCCTTGCTGCCTGCCCCGCTGATCCCATTCTGTCCATCTCCCAGCTCCCCATCTTCCTGCTCCACCCGCACCACGTCCCACGTTTTATGACCCCTCATTGCTTGCCTTTTGCTCCAGCAACAGCTTCTGCCCCCCTCTCTCTCTCGCTCTTTGTGCCACTCTTTCTTAGCCCTCTCCGTCTCTCTCCCCCCCCCCCGCCGCCACCTCATCTTTATATATCTCCCAGATCTCTCATCATCTCCCTGCCTCTATGTCCCCCTCTCCCCACTCTCTCTCTCTTCATCTCTCTAATTCTTACTCCGTGTTTTGGTCAATAGCTATTTCTTATCTACCTCCCCTCAATCCCCCTCTCTCTCTCCATCCCTCCGCATCTCTCTTTCGCTGCCTGTACACAGTAAACACCTCTCTCCCCTCTCTCTCCTCTCTCTCCTCTCTCTCTCTCCTCTCTCTCTCTCCTCTCTCTCTCTCTCTCTCTCTCTCCTCTCTCTCTCTCCTCTCTCTCTCTCCTCTCTCTCTCTCCTCTCTCTCTCTCCTCTCTCTCTCCTCTCTCTCTCTCCTCTCTCTCTCTCCTCTCTCTCTCTCCTCTCTCTCTCTCCTCTCTCTCCTCTCCTCTCTCTCTCTCCTCTCTCTCTCCTCTCTCTCTCTCCTCTCTCTCTCCTCTCTCTCATCCTCCTCTCGGCTCTTCCCTCTCGGTTGTACCGCTGCACCGCCTCTTCAATCAATCTTTTCATTACCTCTGAACATCCTTTGTTTCGGCGCTTCCGACGTCGACAATGGTAATACGTCATAATAAAATCCTTCGTCATGAAGCATGTCTAACGTTTCGGGCCATTGTCTCTCTTCAGAGCAAAGAGAGGGCAAGCGGAATTGCGTTTATCGTCGGTCGGAGGTCGCCTCAATCGTTGGAGGCGCGGAACGGTGGTGGTGGTGTTTGTGTGGTGGTGGTGGTGTTTGTGTGGTGGTGGTGGTGTTTGTGTGGTGGTGGTGGTGGTTGTGTGGTGGTGGTGTTTGTGTGGTGGTGATTGTGGTGGTGGTGGTGGTGTTTGTGTGGTGGTGGTGATTGTGGTGCTGCTGGTTGTCTGGTGGTGGTGATTGTGGTGCTGCTGGTTGTCTGGTGGTTGTGGTTGTGTGGTGGTGGTGATTGTGGTGCTGCTGGTTGTCTGGTGGTTGTGGTTGTGTGGTGGTTGTTGTTTGGTGGTGGAGGTTGTCTGGTGGTGGTTGTGTGGTGATTGTGTGGTGGTTGTCTGGTGGTTGTCTGGTGGTTGTGTGGTGGTTGTGTGGTGGTTGTTGTGTGGTGGTGGTGGAGGTGCTGCTGGTTGTCTGGTGGTGGTTGTGTGGTGGTTGTTGTGTGGTGGTGGTTGTTGTGTGGTGTGTAGTGGTGGTGGTGTGTAGTGGTGGTGGTGTGTAGTGGTGGTGGTGTGTAGTGGTGGTGGTGTGTAGTGGTGTGGTGTGTAGTGGTGGTGGTGTGTAGTGGTGGTGGTGTGTAGTGGTGGTGGGGTGTAGTGGTGGTGGTGTGTAGTGGTGGTGGTGTGTAGTGGTGGTGGTGTGTAGTGGTGGTGTGTAGTGGTGGTGGTGTGTAGTGGTGGTGGTGTGCAGTGGTGGTGGTGTGCAGTGGTGGTGGTGTGCAGTGGTGGTGGTGTGTAGTGGTGGTGGTGTGTAGTGGTTAGCGCGCTGCATTACGAACCTGGTGAACCGCTCCTGGGCCTCCTTTAAGTCGACTCAGTCTCAAATGTGTCCCTGGTGTGGTGCTCGCTAACAGCGCTTTCCCCAACAGTCTGTTCAGGCTATACTGGGGATATTTGTCTTTTTGTGGCAGTGGTGGTGTTGGAGAGATAGCTTGGATCACGGTCACAGCTTTGCGATCCACACTATGGGGATGTTGGCGCAAAACTGGAGGAATCCCGAAGAGCCATGCAGTTCTATCTTTCACAGACGTCCAGTCGCGATAATTGAGACACCCGGAACATTTTTCCGCACAAATAGAAATGTGGAGGAATAGTCACAAACAATTTTTTTTTTTTTAAATCTTTTGAACTTATAAAGGAAAGAAAGGTGGAGAGGCCACACCGGTGGAATGGTCAGCGCACTGGACTTGAAATCCAGAGGTGGCCGGTTCCATTCGATGGGGCAAGTTTTAATTAAAATCCTCTGGTTCGCTGGGCTGCACCGCAGCCAGTCGCTCACCTCTCACAAGCCGCCTGGCACACGTGGAAGAGGAGACCAAGTCCGCCCCAAGAGCTCCCACTTGTCGGAGGCCCGTTCCTCCAAATGTACCACGCGGTGGTTTAGGCCGCCGTGCCGTTTGTACGCTCGCCCCTGGGCGTATCCAATCGGTGCATTCGTAGCTAACATATATCACTTGCACCGCTAACCAGTGCAGTGCAACGTCCCGGATGTGTCTATACAGTATACATATAGACACCGTCTACGAGGTACACTCGTTTATGTATAGAATATAAATCGATTGGCATCAGCCATGCTCTCACCACTGCTGGATGGAGCGTGCTGTAGCCGTTTCAAACGTCCCTCCAACATCGAATGCATCCACCGCTCCATCTCTGCGGCCAGAACAGCCTCGTGCGCCGCCGGTGGATGGATTTTTGGATCTTGCACCCATCCACACTGGCCGAAAAATCGCGGTGAAGTATGGTCAAACGGGACCCCACCACCCACCCACCACCCTCTATCCACTGTTGCGGGAAAGGCGTCCTTCAAGGCTGCATGAAGGCAAAGTCAGGAAAGCAGCAGAGGTGGAAATTATAATTCTAGAGAGTCGATAGAAGTAACTGCGCTCGTGTGTGTGTGTGTTTGTGCGATGATCATCAGGTCGAATCAGCCTCAAACGAATATTTTATGCGGTTGTGTAGCAAACATCGCCACCAGGGGAGACAAAGGCGACCGGGCGTGGTGGTGCTGGTCACCCACCGTTCTTCGTGGGCCCATAGTGTCGGCCTTCATGTGTGCCGTTAACGAGCAGCACTTTCCCCAGCAATCTGTTAAGGCTATAGTGTGGGGGGGAGTCGGGAGGGGGGGGGGTTGTCTTTATCTTTGCTGATCATCAAAGTGAATAATCAAGGTGTTTTATTTGTGGGTTAGATCGCGTAATTATAAATACGTCGTGAACCCCCCCCCCCCATCAAAGTGCACTTAGCATGGCGCAAACGCTGTGGTGACGGCACCGCCACTTAGTGATAAACTGCGGCTGTTGTTGCTGCTGCTGTTGATCATCGCTTTGTTCCACACCGAATGGCCAACAAGATGCACGTGTCGTCGAAAAGACGCATCACGTTTCGTTGACGATCCCCCCCGTCTCTCACCCCCCCCCCCCCCATCGAACCTATCGATCAGTGTTTGGTGACTGAGAGACCTGGGCACGAGTTTCGCCAAAAAGAAATCGGAGGAACACGGGGGTGGGGTGGAGAGTATTGAAGGTTCTGAAATGAAGTGAAGGCCTCGCAGCAGACACCGACAAACGGTGACCGCACGCCGTCCAAGCCGGACAGCGCCCCGACCACGTGGGGAGCGGCGTGCGAGAGAGATTCGATGGTTGAATTGGAGGCCTGGGAGATGGCTCAAGAAAGCACTGTCTCCACGCGGTTGTTCGTAACCTGGGAACCCGGGTTGCTCACCGCTGCGTCACCTGCGCTCACACTCACGACACCCACCACACCACGCAGGGAAACACCGCTACCACACCGCAACACATCATCATCATCATCATCCTGTATATACGTTATGCTTCCGTCGCAAGATACATCGTTCGACAGCACAAATAAAGACAAAGGTCCCCCGTGTAGCCTTAACAGGACTGTCGGAGGCAAGTGCTCTGAGCGAGCAGTATCAATGAAGGCTGCGACGGTACATGAAGGGGTTGATGTGGCAAGAACCACGCCCTGCCGTCTTGGTATCCAACGTAGCCATGCTTTTAAACACCGCACTCGGTACTTATTTACGGCTGAGTCGACCTAGGGGAGGCCCGTGACCGCTTCAGATAATCGTCACTGGGTGTTGGTGGCCGTGAGCGGCATTCGAACTCGGGTCGCCGTGGTTGGGTAACGCGGCGCGCTAACCACTACCCCACCGCTCCCCATACGTCCACACAACAACAACAACAAAGGTCCCCCGTATAGCCTTAACAGACTGTAGGGGCAAGTGCTGTTAGCGAGCACCTTTGAAGGCCGGAACGGTACACGAGGGGGGTGGGTGGCCAGCACCACGCCCGACCGCCTTTGTCTCCCCAGTGGAAATGTTTACGCACCGCACCAGGTACTCGTACACGTACACACACACACACAGGTACCTACTACCCAACTGCCCCGGACCGACACGGGCGCGCGCGCACACAGGTCCAGGCGTAAAACGCAAAAACCCCATGGACACGCGTCCAGGTATTGCGGCCACGTGTTAACTACCAACTCTTCAGTTCTTTCAGTCGCGGTCGACGTCTTGGCTCATCGTCATGCTCCCTCGCAGCGCGTTGTTTTTTTTTTGTGTTTGTGCGCGCAAATCAATCACCCTGCGCGACCTTTGAAGCGATCGTTTCTCGGCGATGCGCACGAAACGTTTTGCAGCAGAGACGATTTTGATGCTCACACCACCACCTCTGGGGGTGGTGGGTGTCGGATTTCATCTTCAGACACAGCGCACGTGCGTCCGGTTATGGTTTTATTGTGTTGCAGCGCGCTGCGCGTGAAGTCTGTCATTTTTGTTGCTGCGACGTAATAATCCGCCTCGATATTTTCCATTTTTTTTTTTGCAGCGGGAGGTGGTATAAGCTGCGGGGGGGGGGGGGGAGAGGAAGTTGGAGGGGGGTGGTGGAGGAAGAGGTGCGTCGGGGGGGGTGGTGGTGGTGGTGGTTGGAAGCGCAGCAGCAGCATCATCATCATCATCAGCAGCAGCTCCATGGAGCGGTGCGCTGCCAGCGGGTTGGGTGCCGTGGCAGTAAATTCCACGCGGTGACCGAACCTCGGAGGGCTAAATACGACATTTGATCGCCGGCGTGCGGCGAGAGACCGGATTTTTTTTTTGGTGGGGGGTTTTACGAACCCCCAGCTCCCACCACCACCACCCCCCCCCCGCCCTTATGTGTTATAGGCCTAAATGGCCGCGCTAACCTAAATACGCATCGAGGAAGCCAGCAGCAGCAGCAGCAGCAGCAGCTGCCGTCGTAATCATCCATGGGAGCCCGCGCCGCGTCGAGGATTCCGTGGCGCGCGCCTTCCTCCTCCTCGATGCGCAGGCCGTCGTGTGACTGACAGAGTTGGGGAGGGGGGGGGGGTGGGTGTTGGGGTTGGAGGGACGCCTACCCCGGCTCAGGCGTCGCCCGCCGTTTGCCTCCTTCCACGTCCTCCCGATGAATTCCTACTTCGCGAATTCCCTCTTCGGCAAGTACAAGGCGGGCGAGGCGATGCGTCCCACCTACTACGACTGCCGCCTGACGGGCGCCGAAGGAATGAGCGCTCGTCAGGCGGTCTTCTACGGCCCCGCGGGGCACGGCGGAGCCGCCGCCGCTGCGGCTGCGGCCGCGGCAGCCGCGGCCGCAGCAGCCGCGGCGGCGGCGGCCGGATTCGATCTCCCGTCCGGGATGGCGCAGGGCGGCGCGGGGTCCCACCACAGCCACCACCACCACCACCCCCAGGACTTTTACCACCACCACCACCAGCAGCAGCAGCAGCACGGAGTGTCCGGATCGGCCGCGTACCCGCAGCCCGCCTCGTGCGCCGCGCTCGAACCGTCGGCCAACTTCTACGGCTACGCTGCGTTTCCGTGCGGGAGGCAGCCGATGTTCGCCCTGCAGTCGGAGTGCGGCGGCGGTGGAGGAGCAGCGGCTCAATTCCACGCCGACTTCAAGGCTCTGGGGCCCTGCGCGGAGGACGAGGTGGAATTCCCCGTGCAGGGGGCGTCATCAGCGCCGCTCTTCCCATGGATGAGGAGCCAAGGTAAGAGGTAGCGAGCAGTAAATACGTGCGAACGTGTGCGGCTGCCTCTCTCTCTCTCTGTGTGTGTACATAACTCAGCGAGCAGCTCTGCGCACCCGGCTTCGGCGTCGTTTACGAGTCCATATTTTTTTGAATAGGAGAAGGGGCCCGGTCTGCGGCTGTATTTTACAGTCGTTAAAGCGAGCGCGCTGACTGAGAGAATGAGAGCAATATTATGCTTGAGACTCGCGCGCGTACACACACACACACACGCGCGCGCTTCAGACGAGCGCTTAAAGAGTTTATCGCCACGCATATCACAGAGAGAGAGGTTTTGTCGTGTTTATTATGGTTTTAACAAGGTCGTGTTAAAAATGTATGTATATACGGTGTTGTGTAAGTCAATAAATAAGTTGGCGAGAATTTGACTCGGCCGTTCACTAAAGGTAGGTTTATTCACGTGGCACGCGATCGGGCAGTTACCCCTCGGTTCAACACGAGCGTAATTTGATGATTATGATAATAATAATAATAATAAACGAGGAATGTGTGTACCGTATATTCAAACCGCACGCTCAAATGACGTCAACTCTAGACGCGTGAGCGAAAGGCCACCTCGGTGGTCATTTTTAATGCGTACGCGTATTTAGTTTTTTTTTAACTTGATATAGATTTCAGTGGCGATTTCAATCGATGGACAGGGTAGATTGTGTGTGTGGGGGGGGGGGGGGGGTGGCTTGTCTGCACTCTTTTCAGTCTCGTCCCCGTCTGGAGACTCCAGCGCTGTCCTCCAGACAGTCTCGTCCCTTCACCTGATGAAGGCCGCTTGTGTTGTGGCCGAAACGTCGTGAGAATATTATCGTGTTATTTTATCAATTTATTATTTTATTCGCATTCTACGTGACTTTACCGAAAGAACCAAAGAAGAAGGTTTGTCACGTAAAAAGAACGTGGCCAATTCGTCACGAGTATAGCATAGCCGATGTGTTGAAGAGCCAAGCCACGACATTTACAATCTGAGTACGACGTCTCGCCAGTAACTACAACTAGCCGTATTATGGACGATATTGGTCGCGAAAGCCTACTGCTGCTACTACTACTACTACGTGTTAAACTTGGTTTATCTTAGCACAGCGCGGTGATCACCACACGCCACCGGTCTCTACGCCCGGATCGGAGTCAGGAACGGTTTCTGATCATCGTTCCCGCACTGATTTCAATCGTCGAGTTAAAGTGAACTCGTTCCGAGTCGCAGTGCGCTAATAACCCACTTGGCCACCGCTCCACCCCCATAGACACCGGAGACACTGCTCATCACCGCATGTGGTTCACTCTCCGTAAATAACTCTTATAAGTTGCTAAGCGGCTTTTATTAGGGGGTGGGTGACTAAAGTTTAACTTACAGACGCCCGTTGTGATGCGCTGCAAGTGAAGGAAAGATTTGATTTTTCTTCAAATGGTCACGATCATTTAACAGTTCGCGTTGCTCGGTGTTTTTTTGTTTGTTTGTTTGCTCTGTTAACCGCTCAAGCGCACTGTCCCATGCAGACTTAATGGAAAAATTGTCGGTGCTATTGTGTGTGACCTGCCATACGTGGGGAGCGATAGTGTAGCGGTTAGCGCGCTGCGCTATGAACCTGGCGACCCAGGTTCGATTCCCGCTCACGGCCACCACCAGTGACGATTATAAGAACCGGTCCCGGGCCTCCCCTGGGTCGACTCAGCCTCAAATGAGTACCTGGTGCGGTGTGTAAACATTGCCACTAGGGAGACAAAGGCGGTCGGGCGTGGTGCTGGCCACCCACCCCCTCGTGTACCGTTCCGGCCTTCATAGGTGCTCGCTAACAGCACTTGCCCCTACAGTCTGTTAAGGCTATATGGGGGATCTTTGTTTTTTGACCTGCCATAGTCACGTGGGATTTCACTCGATGGGCTCTGGGCCGCCACTTGAGATAAACCCGCACCGCTCTTTTGAGTATTAAGACAGCACCTGAAATAAATGTGCATGGCTATTTGTTTTATATCTCTCGTATATGGGGGGTGAGGGGGAGGGTAAGGAGAAGAAGGAGGAGCGGTGGCGTTGTGGTCAGCGCACTGCGCTATGATGAACCCAGCGACCCGAGTTCGATTTCCATCGACGGCTAAAACCATCAGCTGCGAGTTATATCTGAACCTGTCCTGACACGGGCCATCCCTCGTTCACCGACCCGCAGTGACGAGCGTGGTGAAGTATGGTCAAAACGAACCACTCGTGACGGACACTGCTTGGAGAAGGGATTCATTCAGCAGTGGATTGAGACATTTAGGTCGATCGTACAAACTCAGTAACACCCAAATTTACATCATGAGACCTCCCTTGCAGGTATCAAAATATAAGAATGTTTTTTTTACCCTTTCTGGCAATAAAACAGTTGGGTTGAGATGTTAAAACACCAAACGGAAACCTTTTTGAAATGAACCATGTCTGCATCAACCACACGAACCCCTTTTTCTTACGCCACAATTTACCGTCTGCCCCCGTTTCACGTCGTTTCGCAAAATGCGTCGTCGCTTTATGATCACCGCTACCCGATTTGCGTCACCTCAAGCCAGCACGTACGTCGCGTGACAACGTCGTCGTCTGCCCTTTCTCGTTATGCGTCGCCTCTCAGCCTTCGCCTCCACCACCACCACCACCCACGACCCTGCAAATCGCTTCGATTTACGTCGCTTTGATATTCGCCTTTGCACCTGTGCAGGAACGCATCCACCGACGTTAACCGGGGTATTGCCGTATATATATTATAATGACATCGTCTATGTGTGCATGTATGTTGAAGGTTCGGGGGTAAAGACGAACACACCAAACACGAGAAAAAAAAGCATTAATATAGAATTGAGTTTTCAATCGAGACGTTTCACAAGTGCATAGTCTCCGGTGTCCGTCAGCGTGCCGAGAAGTTGCTTTGCACGGAATTGCACGCGGAGAGTAAACCACGTTGCGTGCAAGACCCTCGACTGTGGCGAGCGATGTGATCGGGGCCCATATCGCGCCTCTGTACGCACGTAGCGCTTCTATCGCAACGTATCGTGGTCAGCCGCGCTCAATCGGACGCCGTTGAACGAGCGGGATGCGGACGAAGGTCCATCCGTCCGCCTCCACGTGCACTCGGAATTGTCGACAACTCGAACGCACGCACCGAAGATGCTTTGCTGCCCGTTGTTGGGGTCACGGATGAGACGGCACCGGCACTCGCGTCGGCGATTGCGGTCACGAATCACACGGCGGTCGAACGACTCCGTGCCAGCACGAAGAGAGAGCCATTGGGGCTGTCCTTGATCATTTGTTTATAGAAATTAGCGAAGAATTTTGACATTTTTTTACGATCATTAGGACGGGCATTTTCCGATCATATCAAACGAGAGGGTCTAGCAACACGGGCCTCCCAACACGATGCATTGAACCTCTTTCGCAGACGTATACAAGTACGCAGAATAGACCGATAGCTTGACTAAGTGACGTCTCGCATAGCGATCATAACGCAAATGCCATGCGCTTTGCATAGCAAAGGCGTTCAACCAGACACTTGGGGTTCTACTACCTAGCAGTGAATGCACCTAAAGTAAAAGACGAATGTGTAATGCCTACAGCATGTAGACACAGTCTCGAGCATACTGCCGGCGGGAGGAACTGCTGTCAGCGAGTCGCCGTCACGAGGGAGTGGCTGGACAGAATCACGTCCCACCGCCTGTGTCTCCACATTACCGATGTGTTTTTACTCACCACACCAGGTGCTCAATTGCATGCCGAGTGGACCTAGGGAAGGCCACGACTGGTTCAGATATTCATAATTGTTATTGCTCGTGAGCAGCAGACGATCCGACACACGACAAAATACGAACACACACACACACATACAGGCATGTGTCGACAGCTGCCCATACTGCGTTACATTACCTTTCATTAACCATATCCGCCTCTCTCTCTCTCTCAACATGAGTTGGCTGCACAATATAGACATTATGTCTTTGTAAAAACACGATGCATGCGAATTGATTAAAGTAACTTTCAACAAATGCACCGAGACGTTACGATGCAATGACGACGACATCAAAAGATAAACGACAAAGGCAATGCTCCCCAGGATAGCCTCGAGAGACTTTTGAGGCAAGTGCTGTTTGCGGGCTCACAAATGACGGCCGGGTCGGCGCACGCGGGGTGGGGGGGGGGGTGACCAGGAACCACGCCCGGCCCCCTTTGTCTTCCCTCGTACTCATTTGAGGCTGAGTCAGGGAAGGTCCCTAGACCACCACAAGTGTGAACAACACTGAAGGTCCCTAGACCACAAGTGTGAACAACACTGAAGGTCCCTAGACCACAAGTGTGAGCAACACTGAAGGTCCCTAGACCACCACAAGTGTGAGCTACACTGAAGGTCCCTAGACCACCACAAGTGTGATCAACAATGAAGATCCCTAGACCACCACAAGTGTGAGCTACACTGAAGGTCCCTAGACCACCACAAGTGTGAGCAACACTGAAGGTCCCTAGACCACCACAAGTGTGAACAACACTGAAGGCCCCTAGACCACCAAAAGTGTGAGCTACACTGAAGGTCCCTAGACCACCACAAGTGTGAGCAACACTGAAGGCCCCTAGACCACAAGTGTGAACAACACTGAAGGTCCCTAGACCACAAGTGTGAGCAACAATGAAGGTCCCTAGACCACCACAAGTGTGAACAACACTGAAGGTCCCTACACCACAAGTGTGAACAACACTGAAGGTCCCTAGACCACCACAAGTGTGAACAACACTGAAGGTCCCTAGACCACTACAAGTGTGAACAACACTGAAGGTCCCTAGACCACCACAAGTGTGAGCAACACTGAAGGTCCCTAGACCACCACAAGTGTGAACAACACTGAAGGTCCCTAGACCACCACAAGTGTGAGCTACACTGAAGGTCCCTAGACCACCACAAGTGTGAGCAACACTGAAGGTCCCTAGACCACAAGTGTGAGCTACACTGAAGGTCCCTAGACCACAAGTGTGAACAACACTGAAGGCCCCTAGACCACAAGTGTGAGCTACACTGAAGGTCCCTAGACCACCACAAGTGTGAACAACACTGAAGGTCCCTAAACCACCACAAGTGTGAGCTACACTGAAGGTCCCTAGACCACCACAAGTGTGAACAACACTGAAGGTCCCTAGACCACCACAAGTGTGAGCAACAATGAAGGTCCCTAGACCACCACAAGTGTGAACAACACTGAAGGTCCCTACACCACAAGTGTGAACAACACTGAAGGTCCCTAGACCACCACAAGTGTGAACAACACTGAAGGTCCCTAGACCACTACAAGTGTGAACAACACTGAAGGTCCCTAGACCACCACAAGTGTGAGCAACACTGAAGGTCCCTAGACCACCACAAGTGTGAACAACACTGAAGGTCCCTAGACCACCACAAGTGTGAGCTACACTGAAGGTCCCTAGACCACCACAAGTGTGAGCAACACTGAAGGTCCCTAGACCACAAGTGTGAGCTACACTGAAGGTCCCTAGACCACAAGTGTGAACAACACTGAAGGCCCCTAGACCACAAGTGTGAGCTACACTGAAGGTCCCTAGACCACCACAAGTGTGAACAACACTGAAGGTCCCTAGACCACCACAAGTGTGAGCTACACTGAAGGTCCCTACACCACAAGTGTGAGCTACACTGAACGTCCCTAGACCACCACAAGTGTGAACAACACTGAAGGTCCCTAGACCACAAGTGTGATCAACACTGAAGGTCCCTAGACCACCACGAGTGTGAACAACACTGAAGGTCCCTAGACCACCACAAGTGTGAGCTACACTGAAGGTCCCTAGACCACCACAAGTGTGAGCAACACTGAAGGTCCCTAGACCACCACAAGTGTGAGCTACACTGAAGGTCCCTAGACCACCACAAGTGTGAGCTACACTGAAGGTCCCTAGACCACCACAAGTGTGAACAACACTGAAGGCCCCTAGACCACAAGTGTGAGCTACACTGAAGGTCCCTACACCACAAGTGTGAGCTACACTGAAGGCTCCTAGACCACCACAAGTGTGAGCTACACTGAAGGTCCCTAGACCACCACAAGTGTGAGCAACACTGAAGGTCCCTAGACCACCACAAGTGTGAGCAACACTGAAGGCCCCTAAACCACAAGTGTGAGCTACAGTGAAGGTCCCTAGACCACCACAAGTGTGAGCAACACTGAAGGTCCCTGGACCACCACAAGTGTGAACAACACTGAAGGTCCCTAGACCACCACAAGTGTGAGCAACACTGAAGGTCCCTAGACCACCACAAGTGTGAGCTACACTGAAGGCAACGGCAGCGCACACACGGGCGATGGTGCGTGGACTGCTGACCCAGGGATTCAAGCGTCATTAAGCCCCCGGCATTGCATTCGCATTCTCGGCGTCACTTCTCGATCGCCTAGGGAGTGCGAGCGCGCGCGCGCGCCTCCTCCGTGCGCGCGCGCGCGCCTCCTCCGTGTGCGCGTGCTCGTTGCGGTGGGTGGGTGGGGGGGGGCGTCGGTGGTCAGCGCGCTGACCGCTGCGAACCCGGCGTCCCCGAGTTCGATTCCCGCTCGCGGACAACGCCGTTGACGATCGTCTGGAACGGTCTTGGGGGCGCGCTTAGCTGGGTTCGGCTCGGCCCTCAAACGAGCACCTGGCGCGGTGTGTAGAAAACACCGCCGCTCGGGGAGACAAAGGCGGCCGGGCGTGGTTCTGGCCACCCAAACCTCCCCCTCGCGTGCCGTGCCGGCCTCCGTAGGTGCTCGCCAGCAGCACTTGCCCCAACTGTATGCTGAGGCTATACGGGGGGGGGGGGTGGTGAATCTTTGTCTTTGTTGTTGCGGTGGTGCCTCCAGACGTCGAGAACCACTCTCGGCTCCTTCTTCTCGACGCGATCCCTCCGATGAGGCCAGAACCGGGACCTCCGGCGACTGAGCGGCCAAGTAGCCAATTTGTAAGGATGGCGGTCACAGAGGAGTGATCCGTGTGTCCGCGTAGGCATCGGCGTTCAATTCCACGTGGGCTTCAAGCGCCAGTACCGGACATTAACCTCGGCCTCGGCCGCACCTCCGATTGGCGCGGTCGGCTGTGTACGGTGCGAAAGAAGTTCAACGTACACACTTTGCATACGCCGCACGGTTGATCCTTACCATCGGTAGCCATTGTCGTGGTGGGTATGTATTGATATGTTTTTGATAGACAGGGTGGCCCAAAAGTCTGGACACATGGGGTTATTTCACGTTTTTTTAACGTTGGAAAAGTCCACAAATTCACGTGTGATGCCAGTCGGTTTGAAAATGTGTTAAAATACATTAAATAACCCCCCGTGATTTGTAAAAAAAATAAGTAACCCTGTGTATCCTGACGTTTGGGCCACTCTGTATATATATAAACAGTATATACAGTATATAATGATGTTGAAGGGCAGCATTGACTAACAGCGGTTGCGTCGTGTCGAAGGGCAACATTGCTTGGCAGCGTCTGTGTCCAGTAGGGCAGCAGCATTTACTGATAGCGGATGCGTTTTGTTATAGACTCCAGCAAGTACCCTTAACGCGTGGAGCGTTCTGTTACAGACTCCAACAAGTACCCTTAACGCGTGGAGCGTTCTGTTATAGACTCCAGCAAGTACCCTTAACGCGTGGAGCGTTCTGTTATAGACTCCAGCAAGTACCCTTAACGCGTGGAGCGTTCTGTTATAGACTCCAGCAAGTACCCTTAACACGTGGAGCGTTCTGTTATAGACTCCAGCAAGTACCCTTAACGCGTGGAGCGTTCTGTTATAGACTCCAGCAAGTACCCTTAACGCGTGGAGCGTTCTGTTATAGACTCCAGCAAATACCCTTAACGCGTGGAGCGTTCTGTTACAGACTCCAGCACGTACCCTTAACGCGTGGAGCGTTCTGTTATAGACTCCAGCAAGTACCCTTAACGCGTGGAGCGTTCTGTTATAGACTCCAGCAAGTACCCTTAACGCGTGGAGCGTTCTGCTAGAGACTCCAGCAAGTACTCGTAACGCGTGGAGCGTTTTGTTACAGGCAGCAGAGACGCTGCCCGCGTGGTTGGGCAGCGGCTACGCTTCGTGTGAGGGCAGTGGCAATGACCGCACGCTAGCTGCGGTGTTGTACGAAGGGCAGCACATATGCTCCACAGCCATTGGAAGCATCGTCAGGCAGGGGCTGCTTTAAAATTGAACTATCGTGTTTTTTTTATTTTACCAGGTACAACCCCAAACTGAGCTACGTTAGCTCTCGTTCAAAAGCGGCCTGGCCACACAAGTGATAGCGCAACAAAAGTGGCTTATCACGTGGAAATGTATAGCAGCCAAATACTCGTGTCGATTATAAATGTGTAGAGGGAAACCGAAGGATCCGGATATGAAGAAAAAATCCACGCGACCACGGGGAGAGATTTCGTGTCTCCCTCCCCGTGGTCGTCTGCATTTTGTTTTCCGGGGTCCTCCGGTTTTTCCCCTCCACATTCAGAATCAACATCGCGCGTTTAGAGTATTTGTCCGCGAGAAATGTCCACGTGATAAGCCATCATCTGTGCTCGGGTCGCTTCTTCAAAATAACGATGTAGCAGCCCAGTGGGCCTTAACCACGTAAAATAAAAAAAAATGTTCATGCCTGAGTTTATTCTTCTGTCCGTATCCGTGTGCGATCGCAGTGGGACCGGGCAGGCGACGTGGGCGCCAGACCTACTCGCGCTACCAGACCCTCGAGCTGGAGAAGGAGTTCCTCTTCAACCCGTACCTGACGCGCAAACGGCGCATCGAGGTGTCGCACGCGCTGGGCCTCACCGAGCGCCAGGTCAAGATCTGGTTCCAGAACCGGCGCATGAAGTGGAAGAAGGAGAACAACAGGGACAAGTTCCCGGCGAGGAAGGAGGACATGGTCAAGGATCCCGACAAAGCCGACGAGAACTCTGCGGACGAGGGCTCGGAGGGTACCTCAAAGAACGAGGATGCGGAATGACGATGGTGGCGATTGGTGATGATGGTGGTGATGGTGGTGGTGGTGATGTAGCAGCACGGTAGGGGGGTGGGGGGGAAGGATGTGGCGCGGTGTAGCAAGACCGGAAGCGTGAGACCAACGCGCGCTTCGTTTGTGTCCTTCCCCCTCCCCCGCACCTCCAATGAGCACGGTTTGCTGCGTACGGTGCGAACGAAGTTCAACATCGGACCTGACGCGGAGCAACGCGCACGACCATCGTCCGGCTCTGCTGTGATCAACCCCGGCAACTCCCCGGCTCCCAACTCGCCTGGCGGGATCGACGGCGATGATCAGAGAGCGAATCGTCTCCCTGGTTCGAACGGGCAAAAAAAAACAAGAGGAAAAAAAAACCCACCTTAAATCTGGCCTCGTCAAATAATAATCATGATTATCGTGATTATTATACCCGCTCTGTGAAACAAAACTAAATCGCAGTGTGCGGATCGCGATGTCTGTGAGTGTGTGCGTCTGTGTGTGTGTGTCTGTGTGTTTGGGGAGCGGTGGCGCAGCGGTTAGCGCGCTGCTGTGCTACGATTCCGGCGAGCCGAGAAAAAGGTCGATGCCCGCTCACGGCCACCAACACCAGTGACAGCGATTATCCGAACTGGGTCGACTCAGCCTTAAATGAGTACCTGGTGCAGTGTGTAAAACGTGGCCACCTGGGAGACTTCGGCGGTGGGGGTGTGGTGGTGGCCACCCGCCCCTTCGCGCGCGGTGTCGGCCTTCTTAGGTGGTGCTCGCTAACAGCACTTGCCCCAACAGTCAGTTATGGCTACACGGGGGATCTTTGTCTTTGTGTGAGCGAGGCATGCGTGAGCGGTGTGTGTGTTTGTGTGTGTGAGCGCTGTGTTTGTGTGTGTGTGTGAGCGGTGTGTGTGTTTGTGTGTGTTTGTGTGTGTGAGCGGTATGTGTTTGTGTGTGGTGTGTGTGAGCGGTGTGTGCGTTTGTGTGTGTTTATGTGTGTGAGCGGTGTGTGTGTTTGTGTGTGTGAGCGAGGCATGTGTGTTTGTGTGTGTGTTTGTGTGTGTGAGCGGGGTGTGTGTTTGTGTGTGTTTGTGTGTGTGAGCGGTATGTGTTTGTGTGTGGTGTGTGTGAGCGGTGTGTGCGTTTGTGTGTGTTTATGTGTGTGAGCGGTGTGTGTGTTTGTGTGTGTGAGCGAGGCATGTGTGTTTGTGTGTGTGTTTGTGTGTGTGAGCGGTGTGTGTGTTTGTGTGTGTGAGCGAGGCATGTGTGAGCGGTATGTGTTTGTGTGTGGTGTGTGTGAGCGGTGTGTGCGTTTGTGTGTGTTTATGTGTGTGAGCGGTGTGTGTGTTTGTGTGTGTGTTTGTGTGTGAGCGGTATGTGTGTTTGTGTGTGAGTGTTTCTGTGTGTGAGCGGTGTTTGTGTGTGTGAGCGGTGTGTGTGTTTGTGTGTGAGCGGTGTGTGTGAGCGGTGTGTGTGTTTGTGTGTGTTTGTGTGTGTGAGCGAGGCATGTGTGAGCGGTATGTTGTTTGTGTATGTGTTTATGTGTGCGTTTGTGTGTGTTTGTGTGTGTGTGAGCGGTGTGTTTTTTTGTGTGTGTGTTTATGTGTGTGTTTGTGTGTGTATTTGTGTGTGTGTTTGTGTGTGTGAGCGGTGTGTGTGTTTGTGTGTGTGAGCGGTGTTTGTGTTTGTGTGTGAGCGGTGTGTGTGTTTGTGCGTGTGTGTTGTGTGTGTGAGCGCTGTGTTTGTGTGTATGTTTGGGTGTGTGAGCGGTGTGTGTGTTTTGTGTGTGTGAGCGGTGTGTGTGAGCGGTGTTTGTGTGTGTGTTTGTGTGTGTGAGCGGTGTGTGTTTGTGAGCGGTGTGTGTGTTTGTGTGTGTTTGTGTGTGTGTTTGTGTGTGTGTGTTTATGTGTGTGAGCGGTGTGTGTGTGTTTGTGTGTGTGTGAGCGGTGTGTGTGTTTTGTGTGTGTGAGCGGTGTGTGTGAGCGGTGTTTGTGTGTGTGTTTGTGTGTGTGAGCGGTGTGTGTTTGTGAGCGGTGTGTGTGTTTGTGTGTGTTTGTGTGTGTGTTTGTGTGTGTGTGTTTATGTGTGTGAGCGGTGTGTGTGTGTTTGTGTGTGTGTGAGCGGTGTTTGTGTGTGTGAGTGGTGTGTTTGTGTGTATGTTTGTGTGTGTGAGCGGTGTGTGTGTTTGTGTGTGTGAGCGGTGTTTGTGTGTGTGTTTGTGTGTGTGAGCGGTGTGTGTTTGTGAGCGGTGTGTGTTTGTGAGCGGTGTGTGTGTTTGTGCGTGTGAGCGAGGCATGTGTGAGCGGTTTGTGTGTGTGTTTGTGTGTGTGAGCGGTGTTTGTGTGTGTGTTTGTGTGTGTGTTTGTGTGTGTGTTTGTGTGTGTGTTTGTGTGTGTGAGCGGTGTGTGTTTGTGAGCGGTGTGTGTGTTTGTGCGTGTGAGCGAGGCATGTGTGAGCGGTGTGTGTGTGTGTGAGCGGTGTTTGTGTGTGTGTTTGTGTGTGTGAGCGGTGTGTGTGTTTGTGTGTGTGTTTGTGTGTGTGAGCGGTGTGTGTTTGTGAGCGGTGTGTGTGTTTGTGCGTGTGAGCGAGGCATGTGTGAGCGGTGTGTGTGTGTGTTTGTGTGTGTGAGCGAGGCATGTGTGAGCGGTGTGTGTGTGAGCGGTGTTTGTGTGTGTGTTTGTGTGTGTGAGCGGTGTGTGTGTTTGTGTGTGTGTTTGTGTGTGTTTGTGTGTGTGTTTGTGTGTGTGAGCGGTGTGTGTTTGTGAGCGGTGTGTGTGTTTGTGCGTGTGAGCGAGGTATGTGTGAGCAGTGTGTGTGTGTTTGTGTGTGTGAGCGAGGCATGTGTGAGCGGTGTGTGTGTGTCTACACGCGACGTCAGAGTGCATTAAGGCGGACGTGGCGCTGATTTGGGGCAGCGGTGTGTTCAGAGCGGTCTGAACTCGTGTGTTTTGATGGTGGACAAACCCACGGTGGGTTATACCGCTCGCGTGCCGGGTAGGGGTCCAAACAACCACACACACACCAAGGTTGGAATCTTTCGTCTGTTTTTCTTCTTCCAGAAGTAGTAATTTCTCACTCGATATATCTGCCCGGAACGCTGCTATGGGGCCGCCTTGGAATGGTAGGGGGGGGGGGGGGGGTTTCGGCGATATCACCAGACAACAAGAGTACACGCCAGGGTTTCCCAAACTCGTTCCGCGCTACACGCGTCCGATGATTGTTAGGCGCGTGCCACGTGACGTGCTAGACGCCGCGCGTTCCACGTGTGCGCGTACGCTTGGAGCACGTGGACGCGTACGCACGCACTGAGATCTCGATCTTAGATCGAATCGGCTCTATCTACGCAGATGGAGGTAATTGCTTAGTGTGTCACGTGGGACGCGTTTAACAATCATCGGGCGCGTGCAGCGTGGGACGAGTTAATTCGTATTTGAATGTGGAGCAGTAAGTATCGTAGTGGTGGCGGCGGTAGCGAGCCGCATGGACTCGAGTTTGGACAACCCTGGTATAATCGAATCATATAATTGCACCATGTAGATATGATCCTAGAATCATCCGAACAGGTTTAACATACAGACCATCTGAGGGCGTTAAGAAGGACGCGGTGGTAGTTCTGCCCAATATAGCATTCGAGGTGACGCCCCGGACTTGCCGCGGTCTGAAATTAAGAACCGGGTATTATGTAGGGGGTGTCGGACGTATCGGCAGTCGTATCTGGCCGTGGAGTTCCTGGACCTCCGCTAATGAACTGGGACTCAAAGTGAGTTGATTAGCAGGCCGTGCAGGGATCTCCACTGCATGATCTCTGTGAATGAGTCGACGGATTTTGTTGTTTTGTATCGAAAGATTGAATTTCGTGCCCAACAACATGAGCTACCTAAACGTAAAAAAAAACATTTTATTTTATATATAATATAGTTTTTTTTCCTTCTCTCGACGCATTTAATGCATGTTAATAATAAGATATGTTTATTTTCTCTCTCTCTATTATTTTACAATTATACCACTCGTAATGATCAAGCACTCGTTAATCAGAACAGGCCACGTGGTTGCGTGCACACTCGTATAGAGAGATTCGTCCGAAGCGATGTAAATCCACACACACACAGGGAACCACACGAACAAAAATAAATATGCAACAACAACAATATATGTTACGTCGTTTTTGTTTTGTGTTGTATATTTTCTGTTAAGGTTTTGTCCGTCCGGTCAATAAAAACTAAAATTTTAAACAGAAATAAAAGCGTTCACGAACGACCAACCACGAAGCGCCTCGTTTGAAATGTAAACAAACGGTACCATTTAGGCCCACCGTATCGTGATCCTTTGTGAAACTTGTAATAAAAACAAATACAGGATTCAGTGGCGCATAAAACATGTCCATTAAAATAAAATCACATTTTGCCATCAAAACTGCCTCGCTACGCAAGTGTACAACAGCCTAACGTTTCGGGCAATGGCCCTCCTTCAGGGCAGAGAGAGAGAGCACACAGGCCGCACTCTACAGTAATGTGGTGGTAATGGTGCTGTATATTTACACAGACAAGACAAAGACCCCCCCACCCACCCACCCCGTGTATCCTTAGCACGCTGTGCTGTAAGGGAGCGCCTGTTCAGGTCGGGACGGCCAGGACCACGGGGTGTGTGGCCGGCACCACGGGCTGTGTGGCCGGAACCACGGGGTGTGTGGCCGGCACCACGGGGTGTGTGGCCGGGACCACGCCCCGGCCGCTTTCGTCTCCCCAGTGGCGGTCTTTACGCACCGCGCCAGGTCGGTATTCATTTTGAGGCTGAGTCGACCCAGGGGAGGCACAGGACCGCTTCGGATATTGGTCGCGAGCGGTGGTCGTGTTTGGCAGCGCCGCCCGCGAAACCGCGACGCCACCGCTCCCTACGTACAAAGACAAAGATCCCCCGCATAGCCTTAACAGACTGTCGGGGCAAGTGCTGTTAGCGAGCGCCTGTGAAGGCCGGCACGGCACACGAGTGGGGTGGGTGGCCAGCACCACGCCCGACCGCCTTTGTCTCCCTAGCGGCGTTACTTACGCATCGCACCAGGTACTCATTTGAGGCTGAGTAGACCTAAGAGAGGCCCTGGATCGATTCAGAGATAATCGTCACTGGGTGTTGGCCGAGAGCGGGAATCGAACTCGAGATGCCGGGGCTCTTAGCGCGGTGCGCTAACGGCTACGTACAAACAAACAAACACACGGACACGAAAGCGTCTAATGAAGTTGACGCGAGCAATTCTGCACGGCGACATTTGTCCCCCCCCCCCGCCCCCCGGGAGAGGGTCGACGGAAGGGTCTTAAGAGACTCCCTTCGTTAAGGGTCCTTTGCTTGAGAGTCGCGCACTCGGGGCCCGAAGGGAGAGAGCGCTTTCTCTCCCTCTTGCGTCTTGGCTGATGCCGATTCAGAGCTACGACCACCACCACGATATTAGGTGGTGGTGGTGGAAGTTTGCACCGCGTTGTGGCGCTGAACTTCCCTACGCAACACAGCAGCAACAACAACAACAACGCACCTCCGATTGGCACAGTTGGCAACGAAGAGTACGAAAGAACGTCAACAACAACCACCGCCAGACAACGTCATCGCCTTCACGTAGCTCTTCCTCCACGTGCGCTTCTCGACAAGCTTCAAAGTCTTCTGGACGTTTCAGTTTACCAGTTGAGGCCCAATGAGCGAATTAGCATCTTTTTTTTTCTTTCGGAAACGACCGGGCCACACAAATGATGGCTCGTCACGCGTTAATATCACAGCAGCCAAAAGCTCTGAACGCGTGATGTTGCTTTGAGATGTGGAGGGATAACCCGGAGGACCCGGAGAAAAATCCAGACGAGCACGGGGAGCGAGACACGCAAACTTTTCCACGTGGTCGCGTGAATTGATTTTATTCAGGGTCCTCCGGTTTAACCCCTGCACATTAGGAATCAACATGCACTCAGAGTATTTGGCTGCTATAAATTCCCATAGGGGTTGGGGAGGGGCCGGGAGACAGGAGTCAGAATCTTTATACTTGAGGAATCCGATGAGCTATGAAGCTCTTTTCCACAGATGTACAGTAGGGGCACGGGGTCAGCAAGTTACAACACGCATACGAAAATACAACAGGAGTGCAAAGTGTAGGAAAGGTTAACAAATCTACAACAAAAACACGTAAAATATATACCTATATTCATACTCTTTGGTTCTTTTGGTAAAGTCACGTGGGTAGAAATAAAATTAAACAAATGACGACGTTTCGATCGCAACGCAAGCAATCTGCATCAGGTGGAACAACCACAGCAAGAAAATGCATGAAGTAGGCGAGAGAGATTCCTGCGGTCACGAAAGCTTCATACCCATATTTATTTTACCAGGTAAAGCCCACTGAGCGATTCGCTTTATTTTTTCAGTCAGAAGCATGCATAGGAAACTAAATTTGTGTTGTAATTTACCAGGTAAGGCCAAAGAGATATATATATTTTTAGAAGCGGGACCTGGCCACAAGTGAGAGCGAGGGACGGGGGAGCTCGTGTCCGGTTAGGTGCCTCCACTTGCCCGCCACCAGCACTGATCAGGAAACCGCTCGTGTGGCCTCACCACAACTCCCTCCTCTCCTGCTCCTCCTCCTCCGACGTCTGATTAACGTCACGAGCCACCCCCACCCCGACTTCGCCACGACGCATTGGTCGACCGCACCGCACATGGACAGCATCACGTGACGCGCGTGCATTCGTCCGGGATGGAGGAGGAGGAGGAGGAGCAGGAGCAGGAGGAATACCCGGCACGACAGTAAATCTGCGACTTTTGTGTGCGGCATGTGTCACAGCCTAACACACACACACACACAAAACAACAACTGCTACACACCCGCACACCACTCGAACTGTACATGCACATCGTACGCGCGACAATGCACTCGGCTCTCCACGTGCACGCAGCCCTCCTCTCTCGATTCGCCACGGGCATCCCCGCCGCTGCCCACCGGCCCACGGCGCGCCGGGGCGGTGGCCACCCGGGCGATGAAGGGGGGCAGAGTGCCCCCCACGGAGAGGAACAACAGCAGCAGCAGCAGCAGTCGAGCACCGCCGCTATCTCCTGCCCGCCACCCGCAGGTCACACCGGTGACCCGGCCTTCGTGCGCGGCCTTCACGTGGCGTTCGCTTTCGAGCGCGGTGCCCGGCGGGGAGAGAGGCCCTCTCTGCGGGGCGGTCCCGCGGAGCAAGGCGGCGGTGGCGGCCCCCTTTACCCGTGGATGAGGAGCTCAGGTAGGGCTTCACTTCGGGGGAGGGGTTCCCGATACGCGAAAGAGGTCACGCGTACTAATACTAATCAATACTAATAATGTGTAAATAAACGCAGAGACACGAGTACGTCGCCGCGCCACGTCACAATATAAATGACGCTTGGGTTCCGTCGTAGACCATCGGACGTACATACACACTCACGTGTGTGTGTGTGTGTATGTGTATACACACACACTCACACGTGTATGTGTATATACATACACACGTGTGAGTGTGTGAGTATGTACATACACACTCACGTGTGTGTGTGTATGTACACACTCACACGTCTGTGTGTGTATGTGTACATACACATTCACACGGGTGTGTGTATGTACACACTCACACGGGTGTGTGTATGTACACACTCACACGTGTGTGTATGTACACACTCGCACGTGTGTGTATGTACATACTCACACACTCACACGTGTGTGTATGTACATACTCACACACTCACACGTGTGTGTATGTACATACTCACACATTCACACGTGTGTGTATGTACATACTCACACACTCACACGTGTGTGTATGTACATACTCACACACTCACACGTGTGTGTATGTACATACTCACACACTCACACGTGTGTGTATGTACATACTCACACACTCACACGTGTGTGTATGTACATACTCACACACTCACACGTGTGTGTATACACACGAGTGTGTGTATGTACACACACGTGTGTGTGTATGTATATACACAAATGTGTATACACACGCGTGTGTGTGTATGTACATACACGTGTGTGTGTATGTATATACACATACACGTGTGTGTATGTACACACACGTGTATGTGTATACGTGTGTGTATGTGTATATATATATACACACGTGTGTGTGTGTTTATATATACACACGTGTGTGTTTATATATACACGTGTGTGTGTGTTTATATATACACGTGTGTGTGTTTATATATACACACGTGTGTGTGTATGTGTGTATATATACACACATACATACACACGTGACTGTATATACAGACACACACACGTGTATGTATATATGTTAAAGCGTACTTTGCTTTCGAGATGTAAAGTTCGGCAAACAAAACACGAGCTGGGTCTGTTGCCCAGCGCCTGTTAACAACAACAAGCGAGCTAGCAAGCTGCAGACGGACGAACGAGCCATTCGTTGTTATTGCTGCTGCTGTGGTGGTGGTGGTTGTTGTTAAACGCTGTCACTTTGAGAATGAGACCATGCACAGTGTGTATGTATATATAAGAGACATGTCATCGTTTAATTGTAGGTTTTTATTTTTTATTGCTTGATACATTTTTACATATTTTTTTCCCTGAACATAATCTACCCAGGGGTAACATTTTACCCAGGGTGTAAATTAAGGATGCACGTTCAGTCAGTCTCATTTGGCTCTCATCTGGTTTTAGATTCGGAGTGAACAACATGTGATACGCACGCTTCTAAGGGATGTTGCTGTTGCCAGTCTGTATCATTACACGCTTTGATTTAACTCCGTTGTTGTCGTTGTATCCTCAAATCTTGTAACTCAATTTTAGCCCACTTCCCAATGTGGTTTCGACTGCAAACTTGGTATACATATGTCATATTGATGACAATACAATATTCTATAATTAAAAAAAAATATTTAAAAATATATTTTTAAACAATCTTTTGTGTATGTTATGTTTCGGCTTGGCTCTAATTGTCCACGCTCAACTGACTTTGCCTGTAAGTGGCCACGGTCCCGTTACGTTGTGGCGAGCTTCGGGGCCCCTTCCTGGAGTGTGGGGTTCTTCCATTACTAGTACATTTCATTAAAGCGTGTTTTTATAAAAAAAGAGTTGTTTTTAAATATAAATTATTTATAGACATGAATTCTTGACAGTTATGTATACGCCTACAAAATCAAAGATGCTGATGTGTGTTTAAGACGTAGGCTATATTACGTGTTTGTCGATTATATACGGTGGAGAGTGGCAGTGCAGTGGTTAGCGCGCTGCGCTACCAACTTGGCCCCGAGAGTTCGATTCCCGCTCATGGCAACCAACACGACCCGTGACGGATTATCTGAACCGTTCCCGGACCTCTCCTAGGTCAACTCAGCCTCCAAGGAAGTAACGTTGTGGCGAGCTTCGGGGCCCCTTCCTGGAGTCGTGCGTGGTGCTGGCCACCCACCCCCTCGTGTGCCACAGTGCCCCCGTAGTCTAGTACATTCTACATGGTGGGGGACCTTTGTCTTTGCATACAACGTGGCATATTGCCAAATGTTTGCACGAATAAAATGATGTCATGTATACACATATATACAATATGTGCCTACAGTATCGGTCAATGTATTAACACTCGTGACGTCACTCCACATCTACCAGCCCCCCTCATTAATATTCATGAGCACGTGACGTCCTCCACATGGACACCCCCCCCACCCCTCATTAATAATCATGAGCGGGTGACGTCACTCAATATGGAGTATGCCCCCCCATTATTCCCGACTATAATGTGCAACGCTCGTGACGTCATCTAACGTCGACCAGCCCCCCTCATTAATAATCATAAGGTGACGCCCTCCATAATAATTAGCGGCTGACGTCACTCCTCGGCGTCAACTCACAACCCTCACTCCAAAGGCAGAACCCTCACGTCACGTGATCTCCGTAACGCTATTGTTGAGACATCAAAGGGATTCATCTTCTTGGTTCTTTCGGTAAAGTCACGTAGAAGGGAATAATGAAAATAATAAAAATGAAACGTAATAAAATAAAAAATAAAAATTATCACGACGTTTCGGGCAGCCGTCCCCTTCTCCGTGACTTTACCGAAAGATCCTAGAGGATAAAGAGGACGTCGTGATGAACTAAGGGATGACAACCTCAAAATGGAATAGGTCTGTGTCACCGCGCCCTTACCAATTGCACACGAAGTGATGCAGTGAATATGTCTGTGCTTTTCCCCTGCAAGTTTCAGATTCACTGCAACACCCCACTCGTCCTTGGACGGGCAGTAGGCTCGTGTATTAATAATTACAATGCGTGACGCAGTGGTTCGGGGTCGTACATAAATGACGTCACGCACCTAGGGGGGTGGTGGGGGGGGGGTCAGACATTTGTGACGATGCGTGACGTGGGGGGTGGGGTGAGAAATGTGACGTCACATCAAAATGCGCAACTTTAAATAACTATAGACAACACTTTCTACTTAATTAAATAGACTTTTTTTAAAATAAATGTTATCTCCTACAACATCAGAGTGCAGCGCCACATTAAATACGCACTACAATGACAATAGTTTAAAGCGATTTGAAGCATGTTTTATTTTTTTTGGGGGGTGGGGGCAGAGCTTTCTGACGTCATATTTGAAGGGGTGGGGGTCAAAAATCGTTCAAAATCGCGTGACGTCATTTATGGACGGCCCCTTTTGTCGCACTGACTTCGATTCCTGGCCTGAAGCTCACGACGGGGCCCCCACCCCCCCCCCCCCGACTCACCGCAGCGCGTACAAAGTCCAGTGCGGTGAAGTATGGTCAAGCAAAAAAACCCCGGTGCCCCCCGCAACCAACACGGCCGTGCGAGTCGCCGTCATCCAGCAGTGTGATTGACGAACGCGTAGCCATCTCGCTTACTAAAGTTGTTGTCGACAACGAAATGCGTTTCACTACGGCAAAAGCAAAAACAAAACCAACACCACCCCAAATAATTTGTAAGAGCCGTGCCACGGACCGCTGCAGCGTGGTACAAACGGAGAGCTGTCGTCACGTGATCAGTGCGACTTCCACTGAACGATGAAAGACTCACACACACAGACACAGACAAAGATCCCCCGTATAGCCTTAGCAGACTGTTTGGACAAGTGAAGTTAGCGAGTAGCACCTTTGAAGGAACGGCGTTGTGGCACACGAGGTGGGGTGGGGGAGGGGGGGGGGTGGTGTGGTCAGAACCACGCCCGCCCGCCTTTGTCTCCCTTGTGTTGGGAGTGTGTACACAGCGCACCAGGTACTACATTGAGGCTGAGTCGACCTACGACCGGTTGCGGTAATCGTGACTGGTGCTTACTTACACGTACAGAGAGAGAGACACAAACACGGCACCACCCACTCGCTGCTGCTTCTGCTGCCCGGCTGAGAAGCACAATACTGGAGGAGAGGGGGGGGGGGGATGTGTTTAGTTACAGGCCTCGCCTCTTAGCGGACCGCAAGGCCTGGATGAACGGAGCGCACTGCGGCTGTGGTTTGAACGATGGTGCTCTCTCTACCTGGAGAAATCCAGAGACGTTGCAGGGTAAACACAACACAAAAATAAGGCAAAGGCTTGCAGGTGTTTTTTTTTTTCTCACTGAAGAAATTCCCGCGATGTACGTACTCAATGTTGAAACTTCTTTCGCACCGTGCTAATAAATCCCTCTTCGAGCCGGTTTGAAGTCGGGGCTATCGGCGTAAGGCACTACCACTTGAGTGGTAGTATATATCACGGTGTGCTATGGTTCTCTCCTTGTATATATGTATACGTAGGTGCACACCACTGCAGTATCTTGGGGACAACGTAAGGCGAGATGGATGTAAAGATCATTCCGGACAAAAAAAGTTTTGTGTTCCCGGGCCGAAATTAAGCACAGGGGTAAGATGCAGACGGAAGCAGAGAGACTCCCTACTTTGTGCGTTTGCACGTCATAGCTCGCTTCAACGGACGTCGACGGGGGCGAGATGTTAACTACCTCGCCTGGTAAACAGGAGGGTTATGGCTTCGATCCCGACCTTGACGCCTGCTGTATATTTTGAGTTTGCATGTTGTCTCTCTCCCCGTGGTCACGCTGGATTTGTATCCGGGTACTCCGTTTTTTCCCTCGACATTGAGAATCAACACGCGTTTAGGGTGTTTGATTGCTATTAATGTCCACGCGATAAGCCGCTTCATTGAGCTATCATTTGCGGCCAGGAATCGGGATACAAACTGATGACGTACATTTTCATACATCATCGGATCGGAAAATGGATAAGCACAGGCTAAGAACAGTGGTTCTTAGCCTGTAATGGATCTGTGGACTATATACTATCGGCCCTCAATAACTACTAAATACCGACATGTTTTGTCAGTATCTATAACAGTTCCGTGGACCACAAAATACCCGTTAGTGCCGTTGTGGAGAATATCAAAACGAGGTTAGAAAAAAATAAGTTTTGCTGGCTGGCAGCACGTCACGTCCGGAGGGAGGGAGGAACGGACGGACGGTGACGCCCAAATGACGCGGCGGGCTGCTAGCAAATAATAAAGTAAAGACGCATATCCGTCTATGGCACGTGAAACAAGCGCATTTATTCCACAACCAATGAGCCGCAGGCACATGATTTCTGGGAGTGCCAACAATCTCAGCAGCATCGTGTCAAGCCAAGCAATGCTCCATCCCGATTTCGACACAATCTCATCTCGTCATCAGCAGCAGCAGTCACCTTTCTTTGCTTGAATCACAGCTGCAGGTGAAATGGCGATCGTATACGGAATCCCGAATATTTATTCACACCGCAGGAATCCGATGAGCTATGAAGTTATTTTTTTTTTCACCCATGTCCAGTAAGGGGCAGGTTAGAACGTTACAACACACACACACAACATAAATAATAAGACGATAGGAGCAGAAATTATAGGTAAGTTAAACAAATTACTTTTTTAAAAAATTACAGAGAAAAACACAACAATTTTGTGTTTGTGTCTTGCTAGGTAAGGCCCACTGATCTACGGTCCTCGGGTTGGGAGCAACTGGCCTGGAAGACTGCCCGATCTTGTTACCCCGCTTCCAGATTTGACACCGTGAGACAAGGGGCAGTGGGCCCGCTTTCCTGGTGGGCCTTTCACAGCGAGCCAGCCAGGGCGCGGGTGAGAGGAGGTTTTTTTATGGCGAGGGTTGGACGCGGAAAATGGGGCTCTGGTGGGGGGAGGAGGGGGGGGGGGGTGGACCCTCACCGGATTCCCTCTATGCCGCCTCATTGCCAAGCGTTTGCAGCAGCAGCAGCTAGAGCAGCGGGCAGTTGCATCTCTCTCCCTGCTCGACATTCTTGCTCTCCCGTCATCATGTTGGCCGCGTTTCCAAAGAGACCGACGTCTCTTGTGAGACGCGGGGTGGCATCGGGGGCGGAGGAAGGGAGGATGGCGGTCAGGCCACGGTCTCAAGTCTCGGCGATAGTAGATCGACTCATGCAGGAATAACGAAGAATATTTATCAACAACAGCAGCAGCAACAACATCACACTTTTGCTTCATTGGAATGGTGGGACGTCCATTCAGCGCATACTCTGTGCATTATATACAAAGATCTCAATTTTTTTTTATTAAAAAAATGTGTTATTAACATCAGCAAATACGGCGACAAAAATGCCAGGGTAACGATTGCGATTTTTTAACTTTATTTTTTTTTATTTATTCCTGAGCTCGTTTAATGGCGAGAACTCACGGCTCTACGGCCACCGCCTCACTGCCGTCTGCGAGTCGCAATGCAAAGGATAGGATCTTTGAACGAATATCGGAGACGGTGCGTAACAGCAGCAAGGTGAAAGAGAAGGCAGTTGGGATTGCACGGCATGCATCATCCATCCGTCTACCAGTCAGTCAGTCCGTCTGTCAGTCAGTCAGTCCATCCGTCTGTCAGTCAGTCCGTCCATCCGTCTGTCAGTCAGTCAGTCCGTCTGTCAGTCAGTCCGTCCATCCGTCTGTCAGTCAGTCAGTCAGTCCGTCTGTCAGTCAGTCCGTCCATCCGTCTGTCAGTCAGTCAGTCCGTCTGTCAGTCAGTCAGTCAGTCAGTCCGTCCATCCATCTGTCAGTCAGTCAGTCCGTCTGTCAGTCAGTCAGTCAGTCCGTCTGTCTGTCTGTCAGTCAGTCAGTCAGTCAGTCCGTCTGTCACTCAGTCAGTCAGTCAGTCAGTCCGTCTGTCAGTCAGTCCGTTCATCCGTCTGTCAGTCAGTCAGTCCGTCCATCCGTCCGTCTGTCAGTCAGTCCGTCTGTCAGTCAGTCAGTCAGTCAGTCAGTCCGTCTGTCAGTCAGTCAGTCAGTCAGTCCGTCTGTCAGTCAGTCAGTCCGTCTGTCAGTCAGTCAGTCAGTCAGTCAGTCAGTCCGTCTGTCAGTCAGTCCGTCCATCCGTCAGTCAGTCAGTCAGTCAGTCCGTCTGTCAGTCAGTCCGTCCATCCGTCAGTCAGTCAGTCAGTCAGTCCGTCTGTCAGTCAGTCAGTCAGTCAGTCAGTCAGTCCGTCTGTCAGTCAGTCCGTCCATCCGTCAGTCAGTCAGTCAGTCAGTCCGTCTGTCAGTCAGTCCGTCCATCCGTCTGTCAGTCAGTTAGTCAGTCAGTCAGTCAGTCCGTCCATCCGTCAGTCAGTCAGTCAGTCAGTTAGTCAGTCAGTCAGTCAGTCCGTCCATCCGTCAGTCAGTCAGTCAGTCAGTCCGTCTGTCAGTCAGTCCGTCCATCCGTCTGTCAGTCAGTCAGTCAGTCAGTCAGTCCGTCCATCCGTCTGTCAGTCAGTCAGTCAGTCAGTCAGTCCGTCCATCCGTCTGTCAGTCAGTTAGTCAGTCAGTCAGTCCGTCCATCCGTCAGTCAGTCAGTCAGTCAGTCCGTCTGTCAGTCAGTCAGTCCGTCCATCCGTCTGTCAGTCAGTCAGTCAGTCAGTCAGTCCGTCCATCCGTCTGTCAGTCAGTCAGTCCGTCTGTCAGTCAGTCAGTCCATCCGTCTGTCTGTCTGTCAGTCCGTCTGTCAGTCAGTCCGTCCATCCGTCTGTCTGTCTGTCTGTCAGTCAGTCCATCCGTCTGTCAGTCAGTCAGTCCGTCTGTCAGTCAGTCCGTCCATCCGTCTGTCAGTCAGTCAGTCAGTCAGTCAGTCAGTCAGTCCGTCCATCCGTCTGTCAGTCAGTCAGTCCGTCTGTCAGTCAGTCAGTCAGTCCGTCTGTCAGTCAGTCCGTCCATCCGTCAGTCAGTCAGTCAGTCAGTCAGTCCGTCTGTCAGTCAGTCCGTCCATCCGTCTGTCAGTCAGTCAGTCAGTCAGTCAGTCAGTCCGTCCATCCGTCTGTCAGTCAGTCAGTCCGTCTGTCAGTCAGTCAGTCCATCCGTCTGTCTGTCAGTCCGTCTGTCAGTCAGTCCGTCCATCCGTCTGTCTGTCTGTCTGTCAGTCAGTCCATCCGTCTGTCAGTCAGTCAGTCCGTCTGTCAGTCAGTCCGTCCATCCGTCTGTCAGTCAGTCAGTCCGTCTGTCAGTCAGTCCGTCCATCCGTCTGTCAGTCAGTCAGTCCGTCTGTCAGTCAGTCAGTCAGTCAGTCCGTCCATCCGTCTGTCAGTCAGTCAGTCCGTCTGTCAGTCAGTCAGTCAGTCCGTCTGTCAGTCAGTCCGTCCATCCGTCTGTCAGTCAGTCAGTCCGTCCATCCGTCCGTCTGTCAGTCAGTCCGTCTGTCAGTCAGTCAGTCAGTCCGTCCATCCGTCTGTCAGTCAGTCAGTCAGTCCGTCCATCCGTCCGTTTGTCAGTCAGTCCGTCTGTCAGTCAGTCAGTCAGTCGGTCCATCCGTCCGTCTGTCAGTCAGTCCGTCTGTCAGTCAGTCAGTCAGTCCGTCTGTCAGTCAGTCCGTCCATCCGTCTGTCAGTCAGTCAGTCCGTCCATCCGTCCGTCTGTCAGTCAGTCCGTCTGTCAGTCAGTCAGTCAGTCCGTCTGTCAGTCAGTCAGTCAGTCCGTCCATCCGTCCGTCTGTCAGTCAGTCCGTCCATCCGTCTGTCAGTCAGTCAGTCCGTCCATCCGTCCGTCTGTCAGTCAGTCCGTCTGTCAGTCAGTCAGTCAGTCCGTCTGTCAGTCAGTCCGTCCATCCGTCTGTCAGTCAGTCAGTCCGTCCATCCGTCTGTCAGTCAGTCAGTCCGTCTGTCAGTCAGTCAGTCCATCCGTCTGTCTGTCTGTCAGTCCGTCTGTCAGTCAGTCCGTCCATCCGTCTGTCTGTCTGTCTGTCAGTCAGTCCATCCGTCTGTCAGTCAGTCAGTCCATCCGTCTATCAGTCAGTCAGTCCGTCTGTCAGTCAGTCCGTCCATCCGTCTGTCTGTCTGTCAGTCAGTCCATCCGTCTGTCAGTCAGTCAGTCCGTCCGTCCGTGCGAACGGCTTCAAAGTCGCCACTCAAGCCAGTCATCACATTTGCATAAAATAAACTCGCACAATTCCTCGTCAAAACACTGCCCCATAACACAAACATTTATATAATAGACTGACTTTTCGGGTAATTGGATAATCGCGTTTCGGCAAAAACCGAATCAGAATCACGTACGAGTTGGAAACGGTGCATTGCACGGCACGCTGTAGAAGGCATATTGCCCGAAACGTCGGGCCGTTATTTACGTCTTCTGTTGAAAGGCGGCTATATCCTTGCGTATGATGGCAGTGGAGCCAAGATGGTTCACGAGCTAGATGCCAACGTCGAGGTTCTGCTGGCTGGCCACGACGAGAGGGCTTTAGCAGTGAGAGTTTGTGTCGTGTTTGCCGTTCCTCCTCCTCCTCCTCGGTTGAAGGAGGCGCACACCACAGTGCTTCACTTTTTGGGTTCATGCTTTGCGTTTCGTGACCACAATCGCACTACTGTGACTTGTCTTTAATGTATCTCTATGTGCCTCTATGCACTGGCGGTTGGGGGGGGGGGGTGGCACGTGCCCCCCCCCCCCCCAATGATCCGAGCGAAATCCTTAATTTCGATCGGATCATTCGGGTTTCTTAGTAATAAATCGGCATTTTGCGAACCCCCACTGCCACTGTGTTGCAGGGACTCTATGAGATGATAGGACAATAGTCTGAGTCCATAATTGGCAATAAGTAACGGCAAAGCGGTTATAAGTGACTCACAGAATTGTGCGCAGTTGCGTATACAGTACACGACTTCCCTGAAGGCATCAACACCTTCAGCGAGCGCGATGCCGATCACACAACGCGGTTCCAATTCGACCCTCGATCAATAGCTACACCATCGCCGCACACGTGTCGAGTAACAAGCAAGGGACAAGTCCTTACTAACAACTCCTTACTTACAACTCCTTACTAACTCCTTACTTACTAACTCCTTACTTACTAACAACTCCTTACTTAATACAACTCCTTACTAACAACCCCTTACTAACAACTCCTTACTTACTAACAACTCCTTACTTACTAACAACTCCTTACTAACAACTCCTTACTTACTAACAACTCCTTACTTACTAACAACTCCTTACTAACAACTCCTTACTTACTAACAACTCCTTACTTACTAACTCCTTACTCATTAACAACTCCTTACTTCTAACAACTCCTTACTAACAACTCCTTACTAACAACTCCTTACTTACTAACAACTCCTTACTTACTAACAACTCCTTACTTACTAACAACTCCTATCATTTTCATTGTTGGAGGGGTTGCCCCCGCTATCTGAAAATCCTGGCTCCGCCATTGCCTCTATGTATCTGTGTATTTCGATATCGGTGTATTATATGGTTCAAAGTATGGGGCGCATGGCCATAATGGCACAACTGTAGCTTGTGTCTTTAATTTTCCATTCATCGAGGAAATTCTCACGTGGGCTTATTGAAGGTGTTCTGATGTGGTTAATGCCCCCCCTCCCCCACCCATAACCAGCTGCTTAGACCACAGGTGTTCTCCTACCTTCCTCTGTACGCGCGTTCCGTGGACACAACACATTCCAAATGCATCATCATCGTCGGACTAATGCTGTACCGATGCCAAACCTTCCACCGCTGCGTATTTATTACCAGGCACGGCACAATAAAGCACACCTTGTGAAATATGACGACTTAATTTACACGTCGCTTGCCGCTCACGTTATACAAATTTACGGCGCACGTGGCCGCCGAAGGGGATCGCTGACGGCGCCGTATAAATTATAACAAGCGGCGAAAACACGACGAGCTCAAGCGCAGCCGGTGTGATGGCGCTCGTGCACAAGGTAATGGCATTTCTCAGGTAAGGCCCTGGGCTGGTGGTGTATCGGGAGGGCCGTGCATGGAGCGCTCGGCATTCGGCGGACAAGACGAGACAGAGCCACGAGTGGAGAGAGACGGACATCGTGTTGCTATGGACGAAGACGTCACCAGGAAAGGATGTGACTGATGGGCCCGGTGGTCGAGCCTAAGGACGGAGTCGCAGTTAAAGGAGGGGAGGGGAGGGGAGGGGGGGGCCGGGGGGGTGGGGAAGACGTGCCCGAGATGAAGCTCACTGCGGATGATGGCGCGGCACAACTCAACCCGCGTAGACAAGAGATGGATGAGTTGATGGACGGTGGGAGAGGGAGGGGCCTTCATCCAGCAGTGGATAGGTAATGGCTGATGATGGTTTAATTTCGTCAGGACGTGACAATCTCATCCCTTCACCTGATGAAGGCCGCTTGTGTTGTGGCCGAAACGTCGTGAGAATATTATTGTGTTATTTTATTTTATCAATTTATTATTTTATTCTCATTCTACGTGACTTTACCGAAAGAACCAAAGAAGATGAATCCTTGCAGTCAGGAAAGCTTTAAATCGAAATTTAAAGAGCTTGATAGCTCATCGGATTCCTCCAGTTTAAATAAAGATTCTGATTCCGTAACGCATCTGTCTTCAATGCAGCAGCATAATACCCACAATGCCTTTCTGGGAGGGCCATATCGACCTCAAAGGACGAGTAACAAAGATTTAATGGTAAGGAAAGCGGCAGTGACATTCAAGGCGGATGGCATCATTGAGACATCACCACAGATGTTTTGATCCGTCAGCCTTCGGGTCCAATTTATCCAGCAATCACTACACCTTGACTCGGCTTCACCTCGTGGGTAGGATGTGTGCCTGTTGGATGAATGCCATCGGAGTTCCTTGGCTTCACCTCGTGGGTAGGATGTGTGCCTGTTGGATGAATGTCACCGGAGTTCCTTGGCTTCACCTCGTGGGTAGATGTGTGCCTGTTGGATGAATGCCATCGGAGTTCCTTGCCTTCACCTCGTGGGTAGGATGTGTGCCTGTTGGATGAATGCCATCGGAGTTCCTTGGCTTCACCTCGTGGGTAGATGTGTGCCTGTTGTATGAATGCCATCGGAGTTCCTTGGCTTCACCTCGTGGGTAGATGTGTGCCTGTTGGATGAATGCCATCGGAGTTCCTTGCCTTCACCTCGTGGGTAGGATGTGTGCCTGTTGGATGAATGCCATCGGAGTTCCTTGCCTTCATCTCGTGGGTAGGATGTGTGCCTGTTGGATGAATGCCATCGGAGTTCCTTGCCTTAACCTCGTGGGTAGATGTGTGCCTGTTGGATGAATGCCATCGGAGTTCCTTGCCTTCACCTCGTGGGTAGGATGTGTGCCTGTTGGATGAATGCCATCGGAGTTCCTTGGCTTCACCTCGTGGGTAGATGTGTGCCTGTTGGATGAATGCCATCGGAGTTCCTTGGCTTCACCTCGTGGGTAGATGTGTGCCTGTTGGATGAATGCCACCAGAGTTCCGTGGCGTGCTGTTATGGGAAACAAGTAGCCGGAGGGAGCGTGGTCCGTCTGTTTGCCTGTCGTGTGTGTGTGTGTAGCTGTGTGTGTGTGTAGCTGTGTAGCTGTGTGTGTGTGTAGCTGTGTGTATAGCTGTGTGTGTATGTGTGTAGCTGTGTGTGTGTGTAGCTGTGTGTAGCTGTGTGTGTATGTGTGTAGCTGTGTGAGTATGCGTGTAGCTGTGTGTGTATGTGTGTGTGGCTGTGTAGATGTGTGTGTGTGGCTGTGTAGATGTGTGTGTAACTGTGTAGATGTGTGTGTGTGTATGTGTGTAGATGTGTGTGTATGTGTGTAGATGTGTGTGTGTATGTGTGTAGATGTGTGTGTGTATGTGTGTAGATGTGTGTGTGTATGTGTGTAGATGTGTGTGTGTAGCTGTGTAGATGTGTGTGTAGCTGTGTAGATGTGTGTGTGTAGCTGTGTAGATGTGTGTGTGTGTAGCTGTGTGTGTGTGTGTAGATGTGTGTGTGTGTAGATGTGTGTGTGTAGATGTGTGTAGATGTGTGTGTGTAGATGTGTGTGTAGATATGTGTGTGTGTGTATATGTTTGTGTGTATGTGTGTAGATGTGTGTGTGTATGTAGATGTGTGTGTGTAGATGTGTGTGTGTGTGTGTATGTAGATGTGTGTGTGTGTATGTGTGTAGATGTGTGTGTGTGTATGTGTGTAGATGTGTGTGTGTATGTGTGTAGATGTGTGTGTGTATGTGTGTACGGCAAAACAACCCCCTACCTCCTCGCGGTGCCGGACGGGCAACTCTGTCGTGGATAGTGCTGTTGGGGGAGGGCCAATTCCGATTGGCTCCTCCCCTCATGGCGTCTGTGACCACTACAGGGGCCAAACTGGGACTCTGGACGGGTGCGAGGGGCTGGTAACCCCTCCACCTTCAAAGAATTACCACGAAACTACGACTTAAACTTAAATATGTAACAAATAAGCTTGTGCCGGAGGCCCCGGGGGTCAGGCGTCTATGACGTCTCCTGGCCAAACCCCAATTGGCGGAGCCAGGAGATTGAATCTCTACCCTTGGGCTCCTCCAGAAACAACGAAAAGCCACTTCGTGTGGCCACGTGGAATGTTCGAACGCTCACTGCGGAGGAGAGGCTGCCACTCCTCTGTCGGGAGCTGGACCGGTACCGCCTGGATCTCTGTGGCATGCAGGAGGTCCGGTGGACCGGTTCTGGCTCCTGCCACCATGAGGGGTGGACAGTTCTCTACTCGGGGCAGGAGACTGCCAAACAACAGGGTGTGGCTCTTCTTTTGAACAAAATAATGAAGGGGGCATGGCAGTGAGGTGTGGGAAGCTGTAAGCCCCAGGCTACTTTGGGCTTGCCTTCCCATCAATCGGAGTCGAGCTTGGGTGGTCGTGGTTACTTATGCCCCCACCGAAGACGAACATCCGTGGAGGGATGCAGGCAAAGCCGATGAGTCAGATGCATTCTATGACCTCCTGTCACAGGTGCTGGCTAAAGTGGCCCCTCGGGATAGAGTCATCTTGTTGGGTGACTTCAATGCCGGAGTTGGTCATGATGCTGGCACCTGGCCTGGAGTGATTGGAGGGCATGGGCCGGATCAGCTTAATAACAACAGTAGGAGGCTGCTAGATTTTTGTGCAGCCCATGGACTTGTAATTACCAACACGCTGTTCCGGCATCGGCGCATCCACACAACATCATGGATGCATGCCGGATCCAAGCAAGAACATCTGCTGGACTACATAGTGACGGACCAGCAGATGCGAGCCCATGTCCTTGACACCAGGACCTACCGTGGAGCTGATCTGCCCTCTGACCATCTACTTGTCATCTGTAAGATGCGCCTGCCATTCTTACGCTCCGGTGGTGGGTGTACACCCAGGACCCCATTCCAACCAAAAGTGGCCTGGTCTCGGTTATCTGATGAAAGTTGCAAGCGAGAATTTCATCATCGCCTGCGGCTGGGGTTGGCATCGTCCCCCACTCCTCCTGATGTCGAGGGTAAATGGGCGAGGTTTAGGACTGTGACTCATGCAGCTGCAATGGCTGCTTTGGGTACGCGGTTCAGACCTCCCCAGAGAACCTGGCTGACAGAGGAGGTGTTCAGGATGGTTGAGAAAAAGCGACAGGCCCACTGTCATCGGCTACAGAATCCCACGTCAGAGAATGAGGAGGCTTATCGCAGCCTTCGCTCGGAGGTTCGGAGAGCCGTGAGGCGCTGCAAGGATGGGTGGTGGTCACGGGTTGCTGAGGCGATGGAGTCTGCCTCAGTGGCCCGCGATCACAAATCTCTGTTTAACGCCATCAAAAAAGTATCCTGCAGCGCCACACCTATTACCATCATTAGGGGAAAAAACGGTGATCCAATCTCCGACCCCCAGGAACAGGCTTGCAGATTTGCTGAGCATTTTTGTGAGGTCCTGGGGGAGGGAAAATCCCTCAGCCAGGAAAACATCGTGGCACAAAGTGAGGATGACCCTGCTGAGGCTGCGGTGCCTCAAATATTGGAAGAAGTCACCGCCTGTGAGTGGCTGGCTGAAGTGCCATCTGTTGAGGAAGTACTGAAGGCAATCCGGAGTCTGAGACCAGGAAAGTCAGCGGGCAGAGATGATCTCCCAAGCGAAATGCTGAGGGAGGGGGGCGTTTGTGCACAGACTGCCCTATATGACATCATAACAATAGTCTGGACCACTGGACAGGTTCCGCAGGATTGGAAGGATGCCTGGTGGTCCTCCTCTTTAAGAAGGGGGACTGGACAGACTGTAACAACTACAGGGACATTTCACTCCTCAATGTGCCAGGAAAGGTCCTGGCAAGGATTATTCAACATCGCCTTGCCAGGCACGCTGAGGAGAGGCTTGCGGAGCCCCAATGCGGTTTCAGGAAAGGGTGGTCCTGCACAGATGCCATATTTTCTGTCCGTCTGCTACAGCAGAGGTGTAGGGAATTCCAGCAAGACCTACATCTCTGCTTTATTGACCTGGTCAAGGCCTATGATACCATCAGTAGGCCTGGGCTCTGGGTTGTTCTTCGTGCTTTTGGAGTTCCTGACCCTCTGCTCACGATCATTAAGGACCTTCATGATGGTGAGCGGGCCCAGGTAAAACTATGTGGCCGGAAGTCCGAGCCATTCCCTGTACACCTTGGGGTGCGACAGGGATGTCCTCTGGCTCCCACATTATTTAACATCTATTTCGACCACGTAGTTCGTGAAGCCTTCAATAGCTGTACCGGGGGAATCTCCATATGGTACAGATATAATGGGAGGCTGATCGATGCCCGGGTGCGGTCAAGGGATGGCTCACTATTGCTCAACCACGTTATGTATGCTGATGATTTGGTAATAGCTGCTCATTCAGAGGAGGAGTTGAAGACGCTGCTGCTGAGACTGGAGCGTGTCACTAAGAGATGGGGCCTTACCATCAGCCCCACCAAAACTAAGCACCTGCCTGGGTAATTTGTACCATCGGACACTTCACCTCCACAACTCCCAATCGGTGATGGGGCGGTTGTGGAGAGAGTGGAGAGTTTCCCATACCTGGGAAGTGTGCTTATGACCGGCTCCAGTTTAACAGCAGAGGTCTCACTCCGAATCAGTCGAGCAGCAATATCTTTTCATCGGTTGCTTAATGCTGTGTGGAAGTTACCTGGTCTGTCGCTCCGCACTAAGCTTCAGGTCTTCTCGGCCACGGTCATTCCCTCCCTTCTCTACGCTTGCGAAACGTGGACCCCCCTAATGGAACATCTTCGCTGGTTAGAAACATTTAGGCTGGCCTGCCTACGATCCATCCTGGGTTTAATCAGACTGGATTGTGTGAGGAGCTCACAAATCCTTGAAAGATCTGGGCAAGGTCCCATCGGTGAGCACCTCCGGCGGGCAAGGCTGCGATGGCTGGGTCATGTAGCCCGCATGCCCAGCCACCGCATGCCTAAACATCTTTTGTTCGGCTGGATCGAGGGGGCTAAACGGGCGCGGCACGGGCTAGAGAAGAGATGGAGTGATCTGGTACAGGAGGACGTGGAGCTGAGTGCACTTGCCGATGACTGGTACCAGCGGTGTCAAGATCGGCCTCTGTGGAGGAGGCTCGTGAAGGACGCTACTGGGCAGTCGGAGGTAGTCGCCCTCCAACAACAACGGAGGGCGTAGGAGCGACGTTCACAGCAACGAGCGGAGCGCCGGTTGGCTAAAGCAGAGCAGGTTGGCACAGTAGGGGGCACAGGTGGTGCATCAGCCAGTCATCTCAGTCATCTCAGTCATCTCAGTCAGTCGACCCGTGGCACCTGGGTCTGCCCCGTGACCTCCTGTCAGCGGGCGTTCGACACTTCACGTGGCCTCAAGGTGCACATGGCCTGACACAAGCGTCGTGGTGACGTCACCGCCACTTAGTGGCGAATGGAGGTTGTTGTTGTGTGTATGTGTGTAGATGTGTGTGTGTGTACGTGTGTAGATGTGTGTGTAGCTGTGTACCTGTATGTGTGTAGCTGTGTAGCTGTATGTGTGTAGCTGTATGTGTGTAGCTGTGTGTGTGTAGCTGTGTGTATGTGTGTAGCTGTGTGTGTATGTGTGTAGCTGTGTGTGTATGTGTGTAGCTGTGTGTGTGTGTGTTGCTGTGTGTGTAGCTGTGTGTATGCAGTGGTGAGGAGCGGTAGTCTAGCGGTTAGCGCGCTGCGCAACTGAACCCAGCGACTCTAGTTCGATTCCCGCTCACGGCCAACATCCAGTGACGATTTTCTGCACCGGTCTTGGGCCTCCCCTAGGTCGACTCGGCCTGTGGCCCGGTGTGGTGCTGGCCAACCCCCCTCCCCTCGTGTGCCATGCTGGCCTTCATAGGTGCTCGCTGACAGCACTTGCCCCAACAGCGTGTTGAGGCTATACGAGGAAGGGGCTCTTTGTCTTGTGCAGAGTTCTGCAAACGCACGCGTCCGAGGCGCCTTGATAAGCCGAAATGTCGCACGTGGATTCCTTGGAGTGATCTGAGAGATATATGTATCCAGATCTCCAGCGTACGCTATCTTTTTTTTTTTACAAAAAAAAAAGTTTTTGCTGGCTTGTTGGCTGACTGGATGGAGGGAGAGAGGTCACGCCCAAAGAACATGCGCCTTTCCAGGATACATTACCATTATCACACGCAGTACTGTGTGTGTATATTTATTAGTCGGATGGTGTGCCCAAATTAACAGGTCTATCGCGTGCGCAAGGTCCATTTCGCACCTCCCGACTCACACGGAAGTCCAACACGCACACACGCGCACAAACACACGCACAAACATACACATACACACACGCATAGACACGCACACACACGCACGCACACACACGCACGCACACACACGCACATACACACACGCATACACGCGCACACGCACACACAACCGCCATTCGCCACTAAGTAGCGGTGACGTCACCACGACGCTTGTGCCAGGCCATGTGCACCTTGAGGCCTCGTGAAGTGTCGAACACCCGCTGGCAAGAGGTCACGGGGCAGACCCAGGTGCCACGGGTCGACTGACTGAGATGACTGGCTGATGCACCACCTGTGCCCCATACTGTGCCAACCTGCGGTGCTTTAGCCACCCGGCGCTCCGCTCGTTGTTGTGAGCGTCGCTCCTCCGCCCTCCGTTGTTGTTGGAGGGCGACTGCCTCCAACTGCCCAGTAGCGTCCTTCACGAGCCTCCTCCACAGAGACTGATCTTGACACCGCTGGTACCAGTCATCGGCAAGTCCACTCAGCTCCACGTCCTCCTGCACCACATCACTCCATCTCTTCTCACACACGTACACACGTACACACGCACGCGTGCATTTACGCGCGGACAGTGATTGTGCCCTCCGTATTCTTTCACTGTCGACGCAGTCACTCGGGTGGCATCAGTAGGTCGCGTGTGACCGCATTAGCTAATTGACACTTTGTTCAAAGGCCCATTGAGATGCAAGGTACACGACGTCGCGTGTCTGGACCAGTTCCTCGCTTGCTTACCGTGCGTCATGCCAAACCCAGGCCTCCTTTCCCCTTTAGCAGTGACTATCTGCGGCGTTTTTTTTTTTGCGCTGCATCTCATGGCTGGTGGATAGAGGAGGGGTTGTGCGTCCTAGGGTATTGTTGTGAAATGCGATGGCTTCCTCGCTGCCGAGCCGTTACTAATTGACGCCTTGTGGGAGTTGTTGGTGGTGGTGGTGGTGGTTGGTGGTAGTGGTGGTTGGTGGTTGGTGGTGGTGGTTGGTGGTGGTGGTTGGTGGTGATGGTTGCTGATGGTCGTGGTGGTTGGTGGTGGTGGTGATGGTTGCTGGTGGTGGTAGTTGGTGGTTGGTGGTGGTGGTTGCTGGTGGTGGGTGGTGGTGGTTGCTGGTGGTGGGTGGTGGTGGTGTTTGTTGGTGGTTGGTGGTGGTGGTGGTGGTGGGTGGTGGGTGGTGGGTGGTGGGTGGTGGGTGGTGGGTGGTGGTTGGTGGTTGATGGTGGGTGGTGGGTGGTGGTGGTGGTGGTTGCTGGTGGTGGTGGTTGGTGGTGGTGGTTGGTGGTGGTGGTGGTGGTGGTTGGTGGTGGTGGTGGTGGTGGTGGTGGTCGTGGTCGTGGTGGTTGCTGGTGGTGGGTGGTGGTGGTTGCTGGTGGTGGTGGAGGTTGGTGGTTGCTGGTAGTGGTGGAGGTTGGTGGTTGCTGGTGGTGGTGGAGGTTGGTGGTTACTGGTGGTGGTGGTTGGTGGTGGTTGCTGGTGGGTGGTGGTGGTTGATGGTGGTGGGTGGTGGTAGTTGCTGGTGGTGGTGGTTGCTGGTTGCTGGTGGTGGGTGGTGGTTGGTGGTTGGTGGTGGGTGGTGGTTGGTAGTTGGTAGTTGGTGGTGGGTGGTGGTGGTTTCTGGTGGTGGGTGGTGGTAGTTGCTGGTGGTTGCTGGTTGCTGGTGGTGGGTGGTGGTTGGTGGTGGTTGGTAGTTGGTAGTTGGTGGTGGGTGGTGGGTGGTGGTGGTTGCTGGTGGTGGGTGGTGGTTGGTGGTGGTGGTTGGTGGTGGGTGGTGGTCGTTGCTGGTGGTGGTTGCTGGTGGTGGTTGGTGGTGGTTGGTGGTGGTGGTGGTGGTTGGTGGTGGTTGGTGGTGGTGGGTGGTGGTTGGTAGTTGGTAGTTGGTGGTGGGTGGTGGGTGGTGGTGGTGGGTGGTCATTGCTGGTTGCTGGTGTTGGGTGGTGGTTGGTGGTGGTGGTTGCTGGTTGCTGGTTGCTGGTTGCTGGTGGTGGTTGGTGGTGGTTGGTGGTGGTTGGTGGTGGTGGTTGGTGGTGGTGGTGGTGGTTGGTGGTGGTGGTTGCTGGTGGTGTGTGGTGGTGGTTGCTGGTGGTGGTTGGTGGTGTGTGGTGGTTGCTGGTTGCTGGTGGTGGGTGGTGGGCCCGTGTGTACGATCCATCGTATTGCTCCGATTATACGACGCTCCGGAAAGTAAGACGCGCTCCTCCTCCCCACCACCACCAGCCATCAAACGTGTGTCCTGTGTCAATAAAGTTCCACCAACAGCCGCCATTCGCCACTTCAGTGACGGTGACATCACAACGGCACCTGTGCCAGGCCAGGTGCACTTTGAGGCCACGTGAAGGGTCGTCGAAGGCTCGCTGACAGGACGTCACTGGACAGACCACGGTAGTGCCACGGGTTGGCTGACTGTGATGACTGGTAGATGCACCCAGTTGTAACCCCCTACTGTGCCAGGCTAGGTGCTAGAGGTCACGGGATAGACCCAGGTAGTGCCACGGGTTGGCTGACTGTGATGACCGGTAGATGCACCCAGCTGTAACCCCCTACTGTGCCAGGCTAGGTGCAGGAGGTCACGGGACAGACCCAGGTAGTGCCATGGGTTGGCTGACTGTGATGACCGGTAGATGCACCCAGCTGCAACCCCCTACTGTGCCAGGCTAGGTGCAGGAGGTCACGGGACAGACCCAGGTAGTGCCATGGGTTCGCTGACTGAGATGACCGGTAGATGCACCACCAGCTGTACCCCCTACTGTGCCAGGCTAGGTGCAGGAGGTCACGGGACAGACCCAGGTAGTGCCATGGGTTCGCTGACTGAGATGACCGGTAGATGCACCACCAGCTGTACCCTCTACTGTGCCAGGCTAGGTGCAGGAGGTCACGGGATAGACCCAGGTCGTGCCATGGGTTCGCTGACTGAGATGACCGGTAAATGCACCCAGCTGTAACCCCCTACTGTGCCAACTTACCTGATGACGGACGCTTGTGTTGTGACTGAAACGTCGTGTTCTTTTATTATTCTTTCTATCTACGTGACTTTTCCGAAAGAACCAGAGAGTGTGGATTCCTGCAGTCACGAAAGCTTCAAATCTGATTTACCTATTTTATCCGCCCGGCGCTCCGCTCGTTGTTGTGAGCGTCGTTCCTCTTTCCCTCCGTTGTTGCTGGAGGGCGACTGCCTCCAACTGCCCAGTAGCGTCCTTCACGAGCCTTCTCCTCCACAGAGGCCGATCTCGACACCGCTGGTACCAGTCATCGGCAAGTCCACTCAGCTCCACGTCCTCCCGTGAAACAAGTCGAGTCACATACCCAAACTCACGCACACCACTACCGGTTTATAAGACGCACTCCCAAGCGTTTCTTTAGCATACAGGGGTGGGGTTGAGGGAAATGCGTCTCATAATCCAGAGAATGCAGTGACATCTCACTCGTTACACGTGTTGTGAAGAGGTGCCATTGCCTGAAACGTCGCCAGATTACATAAATATACATTCCTTATATTAAAGTCACAGTGTTGTGTATTGGGGTTTGTTTGGGTTGTTTTTTGTGCGTGTGTGTGGTGTGTGTAATGTGTGTAGTGTAATGTGTGTAGTGTAATGTGTGTAGTGTGTGTAGTGTGTGTAGTATAGTGTGTGTAGTGTGTGTGGTATGTGTAGTGTAGTGTGTGTGGTGTGTGTAGTGGTAGTGTGTAGTGTGTGTGGTGTGTGTAGTGGTAGTGTGTAGTGAGTGTGGTGTGTGTAGTGTAGTGTGTGTGGTGCGTGTAGTGTAGTGTGTGTGGTGCGTGTAGTGTAGTGTGTGTGGTGTGTGTAGTGTAGTTTGTAGTGTAGTGTGTGTGTAGTGTGGTAGTGTGCAGTGTAGTGTATGTAGTGTGTGTAGTGTGTAGTGTGTGTAGTGTAGTGTGTAGCGTAGTGTGTGTGGTGTGTGTAGTTTAGTGTGTGTGGTGTGTGTAGTGTATTGTGTGTAGTGTATTGTGTGTAGTGTATTGTGTGTAGTGTAGTGTGTGTAGTGTAGTGTGTGTAGTATAGTGTAGTGTGTGTGGTGTGTGTAGTGGTAGTGTGTAGTGAGTGTAGTGTAGTGTGTAGTGAGTGTAGTGTAGTGTGTGTGGTGTGTGTAGTGTGTAGTGTGGTGTGTGTGGTGTGTGTAGTGGTAGTGTGTGTAGTGTAGTGAGTGTAGTGAGTGTAGTGTAGTGTAATGTGTAGTGTAGTGTGTGTAGTGTGTAGTGTAGTGTGTGTAATGTGTGTAGTGTAGTGTGTGTGGTGAGTGTAGTGTAGTGTGTGTAGTGTAGTGTGTGTAGTGTAGTGTGTGTGGTGTGTGGTGTGTGTAGTGTAGTGTGTGTGGTGTGTGTAGTGAGTGTAGTATAGTGTGTTGTGTAGTGTGTGTAGTGTATTGTGTGTAGTGTAGTGTGTGTGGTGTGTGTAGTGAGTGTAGTATAGTGTGTAGTGTAGTCATTGCATCGGCATGCCGCATGCGACGCAGAAAGACAACCGACTTCAGTGGGGTTACGCGTCCACCAGAACGGACATCCCCTTGGGTCCATTGTTTAAACGTGCACACAATACGACGTTTCGATTGCAACGCAAGCAACCATCATCAGGTACAAATGAATGAGAGAATGGACTTAGAAACAAGCAGCGTGTTTGTTTTTCTGATTCATTTGTACCTGATGATGGTTGCCTGCGTTGCAATCGAAACGTCGTATTCCATTATTATTTAATTTCATTCTCCGTGACTTGACCGAAAGAACCAAAGAGTATGGATTCCTGCAGTCACGAAAGCTTCAAATCGATAACTCTTTATTGTTAAGGTGTGCGATAAACCATGCAGTTCTGACTTCCGTGCACGCAGCCCCATGCATGTTTTAGTCTTTTTGATTCGTCTTCTTTTCTTCTTCAAGATTGAGTTGCCAAACCTGTCCACAGTTGTAACAAGAGCCGCTCTTAAGCAATGCCACAAGCATATAAGGGGGTGCGCGACGGTTCGCTTTAGGTCACACGTGGAGAGGTTTTTCCCCCCCACCACCAGCACCAGCACCACCACCCTTCCCTTTTTACGATTCTTTACGACGCTAATTTGGGAAACTACCCACGACTTTTACAACCCCAATCCGAACAAACGCGGGGTTTTTTTGTTGTTGTCAAAAAAAACTTTTTTTTTGGGTGGGTGCGGGGAGCTTTTCAAATGGCACCGGTCCCGGGTTTGTGTGTAGCGAGGAATATTCGCATGCCGTCCCGTGCCAAGCCAAACGTAACTGCGTGTGCGCTGCGTGGAGCGAGCGAAGGGGTTCGCATTGGGGGAGCGGTCTCGGTTCATCATCCCGGGTTTCGGGTCGAGGGGCCATGGGGCCAGGGATCAACTCGCCCCCCCGCCCTTGCCTCCGAGAGGGGGGGGGGGGGGCACCGTCAAAAGCGTTCCAACTTCGTGGGGTAAGTGAACGGTGGTTGTGCCAAGCCCAGCCAGCCCCCTCCCACTCGCCATATGAATGCGGAACTTCCACCACTGTCTCGTTTCGAAAGGGAGGCTTTGTTTTTGAATAATTGACACAAAGGGCCGCATCCGTGTGCGGACGAAAAACGTTTTTGTTTTATTTTCTTCGTCGTATTTTTTTTTTGGGGGTGGGGAGGGGAGGGGAGGGGAGTCTGTCTGCGCATCTCCCGTCGGAGCGAGAACAATGGAAGCGAATCGTCCAGCCGGCGCGTTTAAGCCGCTTTTGTGGAGGGAATGGCGACTCCGGCACTAACTCACCCCACGCTGTCGCGAGTTTGTCTCCCGTCTGCCTCCCGCAAGAGGCGAGGTGTTATTATCATTTCCCGCGAGAGGCGAGGTGTTATTATTTCCCGACTCGCAGTAAAATTCAACGCCGAGGGACCATCAGGCGAAAGGGCCACACCATGCAACTGTGCCCACAAACGCCTCTCTCGTGTCATTGATTATTTCATTTATTACTTTATTAGGAGGTACAACCCTGTGTGCCATGCGGTTCAAACCGAAACAAAACAAAAACACGAACGAGAAACATCTTAAAGTGAAATTTGATTTAAAGCTTTCGTGACTGCAGGCATTCATATTCTTGGTTCTTTCGGTAAAGTCACCACCACGTAGAAGGGGAACAATAAATGTATATATTTTTTAATTATTTTATTGTTTCCCTTCTACGTGACTTTACCGACAGAACCAAGAATATCTTACAGTGACTACACGCAACAGAATAATCCTGGGAAAACCAGCGAAGACTTCCACCCGCCTCCTCCCCCCACCCCCCGTGCAGCGATTGGGGAGCGGTGGCGCAGTGGTTAGCCGCGCCGAGCCGCGTGGCCGGACATCCGAGTTCGATTCCGGCTCACGGGCAACGTCGTTGACGATTATCTGAACCGGTACTGGGCCTTCCTCGAGGTCGATCCAGCCCTAAGCGAGTACCTGGTGCATTGTTGTAAACATTGGCACTGAGGGAGACAAAGGCGGCCCGGTGTGGTGTTGGCCACAACATCCCCTCGTGTGCCGTACCAGCGATAAAAATAAGGTTTTCATCGCTAATAGCAATTCTCCCAACAGTCTGTTAAATGCTATACGGGGTATCGTTGTGTTTCTATTTTACCTTTTCAGTCATTGCACGGTATTCCAGCACTTCTCTCCAAAATTAAACTCAAACTGTGTTTCCACCCCCCAAGAATATGTGGCTTGAGTTGATTTTAAAATTAAATGCCATCATGTATTGAGGTGATAAGGACTTATTATGTGTATATAACGAAACGTACCAACATCATTTGAAGGGTCCGATATCGAACGTAATACATATACTCTTTTTTTTATAAATGTAAATAAAGGAGACACGTGTAGTCGCTTTACACGTACGTTTTTATAATTATACATGTTAAACATCTCAGCAATTTGTTATCATCACCACAACGATCATCACCACGCATGGTATTTGTGGGTAGAGTGTCGGACTCAACATTGGAAAGCCATTTATGTGACGGCCCATCATCTCCGTGCAGTCGTTAAAATAGGTAACACCGTGTAGAATGTCAACACTACGAGTTGGGAATATGAAAAACCCCTACCAAATGAATGTGGAGTTTTTACCATCGGATCAATGCCACCAAATGTAGATAAGCGCCTCTCATATTCTTGTGTGAGTGGGAGACACTTTGCGTTAGATTATATAATTATATAATAATTATATAATCGATTATAATTATATAATATATACACGTAACCCTACGTACACAGATCCCCCGTGTAGCCTTAACAGACTGTAGGGGCAAGTGCTGTTAGCGAGCACCTATGAAGGCCGGCACGGTACACGAGCGGCGTGGGTGGCCAGCACCACGCCCGGCCGCCTTTGTCTCCCCGGTGGCGATGTTTATACACCGCACCAGGTACTCATTTGAGGCTGATTCGACCTAGGGGAGACCCAGGAGCGGTTCAGATAATCGTCACCGGGTGTTGGCCGTGAGCGAGAAACGAACTCGGGTCGCCGGGTTCGTAGCACAACGCGCTAACCGCTGAGCCACCGCTCCCAATATCCCTACCTACATACACACATGGCACCAGGCGAGAGTCCATTGAGTATCTGTCGCAAGGGAGACCTACATGGGATGGAATCCAATGGGAAAAAAACCCACATTACAGTGAGGGAAAAAGTATTTGATCCCCTGCTGATTTTGTACGTTTGCCCACTGACAAATTAATGATCAGTCTATAATTTTAATGGTAGGTTTATTTGAACAGTGAGAGACAGAATAACAACAACAAAAATCCAAAAAAACGCATGTCAAAAATGTTATAAATTGATTTGCATCTTAATGAGGGAAATAAGTATTTGACCCCCTCTCAATCAGAAAAATTTCTGGCTCCCAGGTGTCGTTTATACTGGTAACAAGCTGAGATTAGGAGCACTCCCTTTAAGAGTGTGCTCCTAATCTCAGCTCGTTACCTGTATAAAAGACACCTGTCCACAGAAGCAATCAATCAATCAGCTTCCAAACTCTCCACCATGGCCATGACCAAAGAGCTCTCCAAGGATGTCAGGGACAAGGTTGTAGACCTACACAAGGCTGGAATGGGCTACAAGACCATTGCCAAGCATCTTGGTGAGAAGGTGACAACAGTTGGTGCAATTATTCTCAAATGGAAGAAACACAAAATAACTGTCAATCTCCCTCGGCCTGGGGCTCCATGCAAGATCTCACCTCGTGGAGTTGCAATGATCATGAGAACGGTGAGGAATCAGCCCAGAACTACACGGGAGGATCTTGTCAATGATCTCAAGGCAGCTGGGACCATAGTCACCAAGAAAACAATTGGTAACACACTACGCCGTAAAGGACTAAAATCCTGCAGTGCCCGCAAGGTCCCCCTGCTCAAGAAAGCACATATACATGCCCGTCTGAAGTTTGCCAATGAACATCTGAATGATTCAGAGGACAACTGGGTGAAAGTGTTATGGTCAGATGAGACCAAAATGGAGCTCTTTGGCATCAACTCAAATCGCCGTGTTTGGAGGAGGAGGAATGCTGCCTATAAACCCCAAGAACACCATTCCCACCGTCAAACATGGAGGTGGAAACATTATGCTTTGGGGGTGTTTTTCTGCTAAGGGGACAGGACAACTTCACCGCATCAAAGGGACGATGAACGGGGCCATGTACCGTCAAATCTTTGGTGAGAACCTCCTTCCCTCAGCCAGGGTATTGCCAATGGGTCGTGGATGGGTATTCCAGCATGACAATGACCCAAAACACACGGCCAAGGCAACAAAGGAGTGGCTTAAGAAGAAGCGCATTAAGGTCCTGGAGTGGCCTAGCCAGTCTCCAGACCTTAATCCCATAGAAAATCTGTGGAGGGAGCTGAAGGTTCGAGTTGCCAAACGTCAGCCTCGAAACCTTAATGACTTGGAGAAGATCTGCAAAGAGGAGTGGGACAAATCCCTCCTGAGATGTGTGCAAACCTGGTGGCCAACTACAAGAAACGTCTGACCTCTGTGATTGCCAACAAGGGTTTTGCCACCAAGTACTAAGTCATGTTTTGCAGAGGGGTCAAATACTTATTTCCCCTCATTAATATGCAAATCAATTTATAACATTTTTGACATGCGTTTTTCTGGATATTTTTTGTTGTTATTCTGTCTCTCACTGTTCAAATAAACCTACCATTAAAATTATAGACTGATCATTGATTTGCCAGTGGGCAAACGTACAAAATCAGCAGGGGATCAAATACTTTTTCCCTCACTGTATTTGAACGAATAACAATACAGATCGCTAAATAAACAAAATATTAAAACGACGTAAATTAAGTTTTTCCCCGCGATATAAATAGTCACGATATGTGCAACGACTGACTGACAGAATAACGGATCGGACATCCATTCCAGAAGCATTAATGTATTCACCCCTCGTCAAATGCCTGCAGAAATGTCTGGACCAGAGACGAGTATTTACACAATGTGCACATAGCTATACATTAATTGTCATTATTGTTTCAAAACGTGTTGGGTTTCACATAGTAATGGTCCATGCCATAATTTCCCAACTCCCAGTGCTCGTGGCCCACCACCACTACGCTACTAGGCCCTCCCGCATTTTTCAAAACACTCTTCCACATTCAGATACCAATGAACTCGTTCCACGCTGCACGCGCCCGATGATTGTTGAACGTGATCCCGCGCTAAGCAATGAACGCTTCTGGATTGAAAGGGTAATTTCTTGTTTGATTGAAAACTCATTTCTTTCGAATTGCGGATTAGCACGCTTGGCTACGTAACAAATTCAACGCACATAGACACAACGGCGTCTGCGTTCATAGAGCCGATTCAAGTGAGGATCTCAGCGTTCACGCGTTCCACGCCGTCGTACCAACAATAAACGACGGCAATCCTCTCAATGTGCCTTTATTGACCCAGTAAAGCCTCGGCTCTTGCTTTCCACGAGGGTATTGCATCGGGGGAATGTTTCGCCGATTCAACCGTTGAGTGGTTTAGCAATACAGGGTGCAGACAAAAATAATGTTAACACTTACACGGGGCAATCGTTTTTTTTTTAATGGGAAAAAGAACGAATAATACACCGTAATGTGATAACTAATGTATAATAATAGCTTAAAAAAAGTCTCCAGTCGTTCGCCCTCGTTGTCAACGCGTGCCTGGAATCTTCTCCAGGTCGTCTCCAGAGCCCGGAGGCAACAGTATGTTGCAAATTCTCGGAAGTGTTCACATTTTTTTGAAGCACCCTGTACTATATGCGGGATGAACTGAGAGAGATCCCGGAGAGAGAGAAAAAAAAACACTATAAATAATCCAGGAGATTCCCCCCCCCCCTCCCCTAGCCACAGACAAAAGGCAAAGATCCCCCGTATAGCCTTAACAGACTGTAGGGGCAAGTGCCGTTAGCGAGTAGCACCTACGAAGGCCGGAACGGTACACGAGAGGGTGGGCCTCATGGAGAGTCCAACCATTGGATCGCTGAGCTACCACCTCTCTGCGACGTCGCAGCACAGGGCAACAATGCCCACCACGGTGACGTATTCCGTGTCACAGGCGGCTTCCCGTTCACAATCAGACTGTTTATTTTGTGCCGGAAGAATCCGATGAGCTATAAAGCTCTTTATTTTTTACAGATGTCCAGTAGGGGCACGGGGTCAGATCGTGACAACAACAAACAGTAAAAAAAAACACGATAGGCGTGCAAAGTGTAGGAAAAGTAAACAAATCACGTAAAATATACAAATAAAAACTCAACTAATATTTGTCCCGCCAGGTGAAGCCCACTGAGGTATTAACTCACTTTTCAGAAGAGACGTGGCCACAAATGATAGCTCAACAAAAGTGGCTTATCATGTGGACATCTATAGCAGGATCAAAATAATTTCCAAGTGCAGCCCCAACCAGGCTCAGCTCAGCTTGCGAGATCCGACGAGATCGGTACGAGATCCGGCGGAGATCTGGCCGAGATCTTGGCCGAGATCTTGGCGAGATCAAGGCGAGATCGGTGCGAGATCAAGCCAAGATCTTGGCGGGGTCTTGGCCGAGATCTTGGCGGGATCGGTGCGGGATCCGGCGGAGTTCGTGCCGAGATCTTGTCCGAGATCAGGGTGAGATCGGTGCGAGTTCTGGGGGAGATCCGGCAAAATCTTGGCGAGATCTGGTCGAGACCTGGGCGAGATCGGGGCGCGTGGCGGGTGAATCGATCGCAGGTGTTGTGAACACGTGCGTTTCTGCACGTGGAGCGCGGTGTTGTGAACGCGTGTGCAGCACGTTCTTCATCATCATGATCATCGTACGTTTAACGTTACAGTACTTAGATTTCTTAACGCATAGGAAGATCCCGTTTAGTCAGTTTGCCCGGATTGTGTTGCGTTACAAGGGAGATCCGTGGTGAGAGCGTGGTGAAGCGGGCTGTGCGCGTGTATATTCGGCGACCAAGTCAATGTTAACAACAATAATGCGACTCCCGCTTCCCTCCAGTAACCAGAGAAGGCCTCGATTCTCGTTGTTCGTCAAGGGACCTTGCATTGGGATAGCTGCTTATCTTGCTGTAGAGCAACAGCTGTAATGTTACAGCGAGGTGGTCGATGGGCCAGGTGAGTGCGGAGTCGGGGAGTTAAGGAGTGCGGTAAATCGCTGCTGTGATGATAGTTCATATTGATCTGCGTAAGCCTATAGATCTCTGTGTGAGTCTGTGTTCTCTATGCGAGTCTGGGTGTCGGTGTGAATCGATAGATAGCTGTGTGTCTGTGGGTCTCTGTGTATTAAGTTAATGGTTTTATATATGAATATATATATATATCTATGTGTGAGTCTAATGGTCTCTATCTGAATCTGTGGGTCTCAGTGTGAATCTAGATATGTGTACGCCTGTGAGTATGGGTCTTAGTGTGATTCTATAGCTCTTTGTGTGTCTCAGTGTAAATCCATATATCTCTGTGAGTCTGTGGGTCTCTATGTGATCTGTGGGTCTTTGTGCGAATCTAGATGTGTGTAAGTTTGTGGGCCTCTATGTGAATTTTATGGGCTCCGCGTGAATCTAGATGTCTGTGTAAGTTTGTGAATCTCGATGCGAGTCCTACGGGTCTCAGTGCGAGTCTATGGATCTCTCCTTCGTATGGGTCACAGCTGTTGCTGTACTGCAACAGCTGTGATCTTCCATCGCGGTGGTCGATCTGGCCAGACGATTTTGCGGAGTCGGGCGAGTAGCGGAGTGGTGAATCGCTACCGTGACGACGCCGCCGCCTCGGCCTTCGTGTTTGTGAACGGGGCATTGAGTCGACGTTCCACGGTCCATGGTTCTGTGCTGGGTGGTGAGCGCAGTCGCCGGAGATTTTGTCATTTTCCGTTTGTGCATCAAGTGCTCCCGTACGGTGTCCACGGATAAGTAAAATACAAAAATATTTTAAATATATTGGCTTTCTCCGACCGGTATATTTTATAAATCCAGCAGCATGTGCTTAAACGAGCAAACTCCGGACCCGTTCAGATCTTGAAAACCAGAAGATGAAAATCGGTCCAGAATTGATATACATGTATATATATATTATTTGTATTTAGAGACACGTAACGCAATTCCGCTTGTATACGTATGCATGTTGAACTTCTTTCGCACCCTACGCAGCCGCTCTAATGGAAGACGTGAATAGGAGGCATTCGCATATCGTCGTTATAATTGTAAACATAATTCACTCGGATGCTCCCTTGAGGTTGAAATCGCATCGTGCGGAAAGCGTGCCCAGCGTGCCTCGTCGCGACGCCGAAGCGAACACGCGGGGCGTCGTATCCTCTCTCGTGGCAACGTGAAACTCGAGACTCCCGGTCGGCCTCGTCATTGTTGTTGCCGCCGCTGCTGTTGCCGCCGCTGCTGCTGTTGCCCCTGCTATTGCTGCTGCTGTTGCCCCTGCTGCTGCTGCCCCTGCTGCCGCTGTTGCTGCTGCTTCTGCTGCTGCTTCTGCTGTTGCCGCTGCTTTTTGCCGCTGCGGCCGCCGCTGCTGCTGCTGCTATGGCCACCGCTGTTACTGTTTCCTCCGCTGCTGCTGTAGCCGCTGCTGCTGTTGCCCATGCTGCTGCTGTTGCCCTTGCTGCTGCTGGTGCTGCTGCCCTTGCTGCTGCTGCTGCCCCCCGCAGCCGCGGTTTGCCGCCGTCGCCGCTACCACCACCACCACCACGGGCCCTCTGCTCTTGCCGCTACCCACGTGCGCGCTTCGCTCTCCGCCCGCAGGACACGACGGTAGGAAGGGCAGGAGGAGCTACTCGCGCCACCAGAGCCTGGAGCTGGAGAAGGAGTTCCACTTCAACCGCTACCTCGCCCGGAGACGTCGAGTCGAGATCGCGCACTCGCTGTGCCTGAGCGAGCGCCAGGTCAAGATCTGGTTCCAGAACCGGCGCATGAAGTGGAAGAAGGAGCGTCGAGGCATTGACGCGCGGCGTGAAGAGGTGGAGGAAGGGGAGGAGATGGTGGAGGACGAGGTGGAGGAGAGACAAGACGGCGAGAAGACGGTCGACATCAAGGAGTGAGCCAAGCTCGGACCGCGTGCGAGAGAGGCCTTGGTGCGTGATTCGCTGTCCATGAAATCTTGACTTAAAAGCTTTTCGTGGCTGCAGGAATTAATATGATTTGGGTCTTTTGGTAAAGTCACGTTGATAGGTTCAACGAAAATGAAGTGGCAAAAAACTTCGACGTTTCGATCGCAAACACAACCCGTCTACGTGACTTTACCGAAAGATAAATACGAGGGACATTTGTACGCAATTGCAACGCGGTCGCACTACTATAGAGACAAAGACAAAGATCCCCCGTATAGTCTGTAACAGACTGTTGAGGCAAGCGCTGTTGGCGAGCACCTGTGAAGGCCGCAACGGTTCACGACGGTGTGGGTGACCAGCACCACGCCCGGCCGCCTTTGTCCCCCCCAGTAGCGATGCTTGCACACCGCACCAGGTGCTCATTTGAGGTTGAGTCGACCTAGGCGAGGCCCAAGTCCGGCTCGGATCATTGTCACCGGTGTTGGACCGTGAGCGGGAATCGAACTCAGGGGGCCGGGTTCGTAGCGCAGGCACACAGGTACACGTGTACCGGTTGTTGGTACGAGTCGCCGTGCATGCACTCACGTGCACACACAGAAAGCCTGAACAGCATTTTTGGGGCAGGTGCTGTTAGCGATCACCTATAACATGCCGGCACTGTGGGGGGATAATGGAGTGACCAACACCACTCCCGGCCACCTTTGTCTTCCCAGTGCTGATATCTACAAACACCGCATCGGGTGCTCGTCAAAAGACCTAGGTGAGTCCCGTGACTCGTTCAGATGACTTGTCGCTGATAATAGCCGTGGGTGGGAATCGAATTCGGGTCGCCGGGATTTTTATGTTTTCGCGTAGTCACTTGAAGATGTTTCTTGTTTTTGTTTTGTTGTGGTTGCACCCGAATCAAGAGCCGCATGGCTCACAGGGTGAGTCCATATGTGTGTGTGTGTAAGTCGATGTGATTCTATGTGTGTGGGTCGATGTCTGTGTGTACGTCGGTGTGTGTGTGTGTGTGTGTTTGTCTCTTTCGCCCGGGCAACGCCGGGTACTTACCGCTAGTACCTAATAAATTGACCTGAAAACTAACCACGACACTACCGGCTCCCCACGCGGGCGGGCACAGGGCCGCGTCACGCTCTCCAGATGTGTCCTCTGCACCACGTGTCGGCAAACAAACCAACATCACAAGCAGAGCCATATTCACGGCTCCGTTGTTTTGTTTGCCTCGCCAAAAGGCACCCGATCTATTTGGTATTTGAACATCTTGACGCAACTGTTTCATTGCCAGAAAGGGTAAAAGCTATTCTTATTTTTCATCACGAAGAGGCTTGATTTTTTTTTGTTGTTCGAACTCTGTAACAATGTTTTCTTCTTGTGGCAAACAATGCGCGTAAATTGGAGAGACGGAGTTTCTCAATAAATAACGTCCACGAAGCCAGTCCTCTCGGGAGCCTGCACGCCGACCAGCCCCCCCCCGCCCCCCCCCCCCCTGCTCGAAACAATGCCCGGTCAAAAATGTTTTTGAAGAAGGGGATATTATTACACCCCCGCCCCCCACCGCAGCCACCCAGACAGGACCCGAACTTCTCGTTATTGTCCAACATCGCCAGCCACGATCTCGCCCCCCCCCCCTCCTCCTCCAAACGCTCCGTTTATTGCGCGATCACAGCGCGCGCGGGGAGTATCTTGTGTGCCGGGGGGGGGGGGGAGATTTCAAAGCGAGGCCATAAACTCCCCAAGCTTTAAAAAAAAAACCAGGCCTTGTGGCCTCTCCAAAAGGAGTCGAGAAGAATGAACGTGGTGTGGGTGTGTGGGTGCGTGCGTGCGTGCGTACGTGCGTGATGGGCAGTCGGTGGGTGCCGGTGGTTCGTACCGATTTGCGCTACGAAACCGACGAGCGGGATTCCGTTGCACCGATATTGACGGCCCGGTAAGAGTGGCGAACGATTTGAGAAGGGGTCCTGCATGGGCCCCCCGGTGAGTTATCCGCTGGTGCGTTAACATCAGCGCCTGGGAAGACAAAGGCGGCCAGGCGTCGTCGTGGTGGTGGCGTTGAGCAATCCACCGCCTTCCGTGCGTTGCGCCGACCTTCCGAGGTGCTCGCGAACAACAATGCACTTGGCCCAACGGTCCGTCAAAGGCTATACGGGGGATCTTTGCCTGTTGAACGAGTGGTCGGTTGAGTACAAACACGATGTTGATTTATTTCGGCAGATCCACGTCTTTATATAACGATATAAATAATAATGTTGTAATAATAACAACAACAAAAACCCAACAACAAACAGTTTCATATTGATTTGAAGCTTTCGTGACTGCTGGAATCCATATGCTATTTGGTTCTTTCGGTAAAGTCATGTAGGTAGAAAAATAAAACAAAAAATCAAACAAACAGTTTACAGCTCCTTTTACGAAACCACTGCTGGGTTTGAAGACATCCTAACTACGTGTAAAATCATGGGAGTCGCTGGACCATACTTCACCGCGTTGGTCAATGCGGGCTCGTCAATTTGAGCACCCGCGAACTGCCGGTTCAGATTATCCCTCGCCAGCGATGTTGGCTGTTGGCCGGGAATTAAAATCGGCTCGCAAGCCGTGTTCACATCTCAGCGCGTTAAACATTTGCGGTCACCGCTCACATGCATGCACACACACATATATACAGGGTGCTTAAAAAAAAATGCGGCACTTATATATGGGACTATCGTTTTTAGTGGGGAAAAACAACCCGGATAAAATACTGTGACGTGATAACGAATGTTTAATAGCTTCAAAAAGCCAGTCTCCACTTATTCTTAGCTCTTTCGGTAAAAGTCACGTTTTATTGTTTTCCTTCAACGTGACTTTACCGAACGAAAGAGCTAAGGATATGCATTACTGCAGTCACGAAAGCTCCGAATCAAAATTTCAGTCTCCACTTGTTCGCCATCGTTGTTGTCGACACGTGGTTGGAATCGTCTGCAGGTGCTCTCCAGAGCTAGGAGGCGCCACAATTCTCGTGGTGTTGTTGCAAATTCTCAGAATTTGTAACATTGCTTCGAAGCACCCTGTATGTGGGATAATATGTATTGCGGATACGTTGTTGAATAGACAGAGCTCCCTGGTGTCAATGTGTTTATATTTTGTCAACGTTTTCAAGCTCGGTTCGTATTCTTGGTTCTTACGATAAAGTCACGTAGAAGGGGAAACAATAAAAATATAAGACAATAAAAAAATCTCACAGTTCTTGTTGTTCAGAGCACACTTCATGGAACGCGTACAACTCTGGCAAAATTCAACTGCAGTCTCGACCACCCATAATACTCACAGAGAGCGAGATTAGATCGAGGAATCGCTCGCACAACGGAAAGAGAGAGAAATGAGCGGGATAAGGGGCAGGACCTGTTAATTACCCCCCTGAGTGTTTATGACTTTGATAGCGGTCCAGGGCTGAAGGCCTCAACCCCCCCCTATCTCCCCCCCAATCGCACCAGGTTGCCTCTCACGCTGCTGTTATTGCCGGCGGCTGTTACATACCTAGAGTCATTTCCGCTCCTCTTTGTTACGTCCAGCAATGATTAGCGCGGTGTATAGAACGGGCAGCGCTTTGAGGCGCATGTAGCCGGGCACGCTGTGCTTTATCGTGCGAGTGTTTGTTGTTGCTGTTGCGGCGGCGGTGGTGGTGGTGGCTGTTGTTGTTGTTGTGTCGCCGGTGAGTTAAGTCGGTATCCTTTTATTGAAGCAGGAGAAATGAATAAACCCATTGAAACAACGGCTGCATTTTTTTCTCGTTGGCATGGGCCGAAGCTGGGCTCGTAAACATCGGGGCATTTAAGTGCACGCAATGATAATAATATTTTTATTTTAAAGAGCATTTTTTTTATTTGAAGAACGCTGCCAAACTGAGAAGCGGTAACTGCGCTGCGATTCCCCGCTCACGGCCACCAACACCGCTGTCGATTATCTGAACCGGTCTCCTGGGCCTCCCCCTAGGTCGACTCGGCCTCAACAGATGAGGAACCTGGCGGGGGAGTGCAAACATCACCCACTCGGGAGACAAAGGCGGCCGGAGGCGACGCTGGCCAACCGGCTTTCATAGGTGCTACTCGCTAACAGCACTTGCCCCAACAGTCTGTTAAGGCTACACGGGGGAATCTTTGTCTTCTTATTGTACTCGGCGAGAATGGGTCGCTGATATCGCACGGACGGTCGAGGACTGGGGTGATGATGGAGAATGTCGCTTCTGAAACGGCTTCTTTCGCGCCTGTTAAATTGTTTCCAGTTCTCGTCGTGTCTCTGTGGTTGATTTTCTGCCAGCTAATGAACGAGGAAAGGTTTATCAAAAGCGATTGATAATAATTGTTATCGCATTTGCACGAAGCGTTACGTCGAGGTTAACATTGGGATAACTGTAGGCACCAGGGCGCAGCACGATTTGCACAACGCACACATACATACATAAAACTGACAAAGCATCTGTTTCACGCTCAAATATTAAAAACAAAACACTATTAACGTCAATCGGTTAACGTCAACGCACAAATGAAGGCCGGCACAGCACGCGGGGATGGGGGTGTTGGGCGATCAACGAAATCTCCCGGCCGCCTTTGTCTCCCCAGTGCTGATGGTTACACACCGTGCCGAGCAACTCGTTTTAGGCTGAGTCAACCGGTATCCTTTCATTCAACCAGGAGAAATGAGTAAACCCATCGAGACAACGGCTTCATTTTTCTCGTCGGCATGGGCCAAGCTAGGCTCGTAAACATCGGGGCATTTCAGTACACGCAATGATAATAATAATAATATTTTTTATTTTAAAGAGGCATTTTTTTTTTATTTGAAGAACGCTGCCAAACTGCAGCAGTGTGCGCGCGTGTGGTGTCGGGGAGCGCAGAGCTGGTTAAAATATCTATCCACTGCGATGGCTTTTTGGTCGTGAGCGAGAATAGAACTCGGGTCGCCGAGTTCGTGTAGTGCAGATGCGCTAACCACTACACTACCGCTCCCCACGAACATGCATCATGATAAAGATCCCCCGTATAGCCTTTAACAGACTGTTGGGGCAAGCGCTGTTAGCGAGTAGCGCCTATGAAGGCCGGAACGGCACGCGAGGGGGTGGGTGGCCAGCACCACGCCCGGCCGCCTTTGTCTCCCCAGTGGCGATGTTTACACATCGCACCAGGTACTCATTTGAGGCTGAGTCGACCTAGCGGAAGCCCAGGACCGGTTCAGAAAATCGTCGCTGGTGTTGGCCGTGAGCCGGGTTCGTAGCGCAGCGACCCACATACACACACTGCGGCTTTTGATGGTGCCGTCCGTTATTCTATATAAAATCTGTGAATTTGCTTCATCTTTCTGCAACAACCACGTTGGATGCGCACTCAGTAAGACAGCAGTTGGGTGGATTTCAGTACTGCGAGAGGAGAGAGCAGGATGATGAGCCACTTCGTTGAAGCTATAATTTTTAGCTTGGTTTAGTTAAATCTGTATGTTTTTGGGTGATTTGTTTGCCATGCCTGTATATTGCACTGCTAGCGTGTTTTTGCTAGCAGTGCAATACACAGGCCGCACCTACTGGACATCTGTTAAAAAATAGCTTTCTAGTTGATCGGATTCCTCCACAAATAAATATTCTGATTAGGAATTCTGATTTACTCATGTCACGTTACGAATATATTTTATAAACTCTCCTCGCACGTAATGTGATGCAGTATACTCCACACAGTTGTTTGTGTGTCCGTGACTAAAGGCACGTAACCATTATATATATATGTGTGTGTGTTTGTGTGTATATAGAAAACAAATGAGGGCTGACAGTTGTGCGGTTTTACAGTTTTAATGCATTACCAGCACCTCGTTATAAAAGAAGAAACGCAGCAGAAAGGAAGTCTCATGACCCGGCGTGGGTCTCAAAAGTACGTACATTTAAAATATTAATGCTTCGAGTATTACTATCTCCATGACCTTCAAGCCCCTTTTTATTCGTGAAGGAGGCACCCGTATTCCTAGTCTGTGCGTAACACGCTACTTGCACATAAATACAGTGCATAACTTCTAAAAAAAAACATCGCGTTTGTTGTATAAAGTACTGCACTGTATTTCCCCAAACGCCAAAACGCGTCTTACTCACGAACGCAATGCGAGTTTTAGCTAATGTAACATGCTCATGCAACATGCTAATGCAACATGCTAATGCAACATGCCGAAAATGCAACATGCCGAAATTTGTTTGTATCATCGCATTATTTTGGAGGGTTTTTTTCACAAAAATAAAACCAAAATGTAGAGAATGCACACGTTAGTCGTAGGGACTTCTTCGTTTTAATTGTTACTTTCAAGAATAATAACCAAACATAATAACGACAACATTACATTCGCCTAACACCACATCAGAGCCTCCCACCCACCACCTCTCTCTCTCTCTTCATCCACGCGTCTCACGATTCTACGAATGATGGAGAATCCCCGTGCTCAGAATCAGCGCCGTTTGAGTGACGCCCGCGAGCGCCAAGTCGAGCCGGTTCCGTTGGCGTCTCTTGTTAACAAATTCCAACAATAATAAGGACGACTTAAATGCGCGCTCTCGACCGAACATTCCTGGCCGTCTGTGCCCATTCATTCGTCTTTGACGATTATAAAACACCGGGCAGTCCACGCCGGGCATCTGCTCGCGTGCCCAAGTCAGACTCTGCCCGCTCGAAATAGCGAAACCGATCAGGCGATCGCGCAATCAACGACTGTGATTTGAAGCAGCGACAACAACAACAACAACTCCGCACTCGACAAGATGCTCTCGCAGAGATGACCGTGCAGAGGATATGTTGCGCGAACAGAATGAACCCATCGCTGTTGTTATTATTACGCGTTTGTTTCAATGTGGAGAGAGAGAGAGAAAGAGGCGCTAGCTCTTTCGTGGTTCCATTAAAGTACAGGACTCTATGTCGGCGGGTCGGCGATGGTTGAGAGTCGCCGTCTTTCAGCGCGAGTTGCATGCAACCTCCACCATCAACAACCTCCACCATCAACAACGACAAAGAGGTAGACGGAGGACCGATTCAGCTCATCGTCGGGTTCCTTAGCGCAGCGCGCCACCAACAACAACCACCACCACCAACATCAACACCAACAATCACCACCGCCTAGAGGGGCGGCGGAGGGGGGAGTCGCGTGCAACTGGACTCTCGAACGCGAACTCGCGCGCAACTCGGTTGGGAAATGTTCGGCCAAAACTGAGGTCAGAGCGGTTGCATTATTTTACTGTCGCTCGCAACTGCGACGAGCGGCGAGTTGGCGCCCCGCGCCCCTTCGCTTGGGGAGCCGCGTGGGGGTTTCGTGGCAGCGCGCACGCAACGAATTATCCAACTGGGTAACCTCGTAACGGAGTGAGTGATAATCGATGCTTAGTCCATCGGCCTACGTTGCCTTCCCAGACTCCTGTCAATCGACAGCAAGAAGCAGCAGCAGCATCTGGCGCTCCGCGCGTAAACACAACTCGCGTTACGCGCTCGGGACCCCCGCGTTTGCCCTGATTTGGGGGGGAACTTTTCTGGGGCTCATCGGCAAAAACGGGGGGGGGGGGGAGACTTCGCTCCTCGCCGCGCGGCCCGGACTCAGGTTCGCCGCAAAGTTCTGTAACAAAAAAAAGTTGCAACACTTTGAAAAAACAAACATTTGCCTTTTTAATAATTATTATTATATTGAATTTAAAAAAAAACAACATTACGTGAACAAAATCTCTGCCGAGATTTCACCGCGGAATGAGTCTCCACGCCTAACCCTGTTGCTCCCTCCCCCACCGCAACCTCCCCCTCCTCGCCGCCCCCCCCCCCGTCTCCTCCTCCCCTTGCCCCCACCGCTGCCCCCAAAGAGCAGCACCGTCTTTGTCTCACTGCGGCTGCCCCTCGCTTGCTCCTCGCTTGCTCCTCCTCTCTCCTCCTCCTCTCTCCTCCTCGTCCTCCTCCCACGCTCTCAACATGGCCGCCGGACCCCTTAGTGCCGCAATCCGCGACAGAATTTACAACTCCTGGGACGCGGGGGGAGAGAAGAGAAGAATGGGGTGTGGGGGGGGGTAACGTTGGGGGGGGGGGGCAATGGGGGGTGGGGTAACGTGGGGGGCGGGGGTCGGCATCACAGCGCGTCCCATTGGCCGAGCGCAGTCACGACGCGAATCCGCAGCGATGATGATGATGATGATCGTGAACTCTTTTTTTTTTGACACACATATCACTTGTTTCTGCCGCTATTATTTTTATGCATTTTAAGGCAAACCTCTGCGCGGACGGGATGTGCCGTGGGCTCCTATCGCGTCTCTCTCTCTCGTCTCTCTCTCTCGTCTCTCTCTCTCGCTCGTCTCTCGCTCGTCTCTCTCTCTCTCTCGTCTCTCTCTCTCGTCTCTCTCTCGTCTCTCTCTCATCTCTCTCGTCTCTCTCTAGCTCGCTCGTCTCTCGATGGTCTCTCATCTCTCTCGTCTCTAGCTCTCTCGTCTCTCTCTCTCTCGTCTCTCTCTCTCGTCTCTCTCTCTCGTCTCTCTCTCGTCTCTCTCTCTCTCTCGTCTCTCTCGCTCGTCTCTCTCCCACTCATCTCGTCCACCACCACCCCCCGCCCCGAAAGAAAAAAACGCGAGCTGTCACCGAAGTCGTTCCGTCGCCGGGGTCTGTGGCAAAGACGGCGGCTGCAGCTACGTTAACTTGGAGGGAAGTGCGGAGATGGAGGGGGGGGGGGAGGGAAAGTGTGTGGGGGGGGGCAAGGGGGGGGTCGACACGACGGCTCGCGTGAGACGGTGGTCCGCGCGCGAAATGGAGTCGGGTAAGAAGTGTGCAGCAGCTGCGGCGCGCAGCGAGAGAGTGGGGAGAGGAGAGAGACGAAGGCGATGGGGGTCAGCGAGAGAGGGGAGAGAGACGAAGGCGATGGGGGTCAGCGAGAGAGAGGAGAGAGACGAAGGCGATGGGGTCAGCGAGAGAGAGGAGAGAGACGAAGGCGATGGGGTCAGCGAGAGAGAGGAGAGAGACGAAGGCGATGGGGTCAGCGAGAGAGAGAGAGGAGAGAGACGAAGGCGATGAGGGTCAGCGAGAGAGAGGAGAGGAGATGAGAGAGACGAAGGCGATGGGGTCAGCGAGAGAGAGGAGAGAGACGAAGGCGATGGGGGTCAGCGAGAGAGAGGAGAGGAGAGAGACGAAGGCGATGGGGTCAGCGAGAGAGAGAGAGAGGAGATGAGAGAGACGAAGGCGATGGGGTCAGCGAGAGAGAGGAGAGGAGATGAGAGAGACGAAGGCGATGGGGTCAGCGAGAGAGAGGGGAGAGAGACGAAGGCGATGGGAGGCAGCAGCATCCGGCGACTCGAGCGCCACGTTCCCGCCGGCCATCCCGTGGACCCCCCGGTAAGGGCTCTCACCGGAGATTCTCCGCCGCCTCCTCACTGTTAGACGCCGGTTCCGTTATTTCGGTCAACTTGTTTCTCTCTCTCTCTAACCCTCTCGATCATTCGCAACTACTTTGCAGAAGTCAATCAGCGAATACACTGTGTGTGTGTGTATATAGATGCACTCATCTTTGAATTGCTATAGTTTGTAAACCAAGCGGAATTGTTTTTGCACTTTCGGCTGAGTTGGGGGCTTGTAATCAGACCTCCCTATAGTTAGAGAGAGAGAGAGAATACCCGCCGGTATGTTATCTTTCCCCCATTTCTCTCTCTCTCTCTCTCCAACGCTGCGCAGACGATTCGGGAAGAGGGGTTGGCAACTCGCAGGTGGACGAGAACGACAGGCGAATGGAACCAGACGATAGCAGAATTTAAAAAAAAATAACAAAATCTCGAGTGCGTTGCGGGTGGTTCGTTTTGACGTCGTCTATTTGTTCAATCTTCACACGTATATATATATACACACACGTAAAGTTCACGTAAGACACAACCACTGCCCTTCATCACCATACGATAAGACAGTCGAAGCGTACGAATTCATCTTTTGCGGAAAACTCTCCGCTGAGAGCGGGGCAGAGGAGGGGCGGGGGGGGCGAGGGGGTTTGTGGCAGAGGGAGGGGGGGGGCTGGCATCGTTCTCCGCAGGGTTCAGTGTGGGTGGGGGGGGGGGTGAAATTAACTCGATGAGAGAGGGGGGGGGGGGTGTGCGGGGGGGTGGGGACGCGACATCGCCTGTCGCGGGTGCATTGCGGATGGACACTCGGCTCGATGCGGGCTGTGTTCACCTCTCGTCCCCCCCCCCATCCCTATTGAGGGGCTAACCACAACCACAACAACAACAATAACCGTCCCTTCTCTCTTTCTCTCTGTGTTGTTCTTCCTCCCCGGTTTCCTGGCTGTGCCGCACCGTTCACCTGCGGGCTGAGATCGTGGCTCGCTCCCCCGCGCCGAGGTACGTAGCGAGCTCGCTCTGCCACAGCTGCTGCCGCTCGTGATGATGATGATGATGATGATCGATAGATAGATCGATCGGGCGCTCGCTCGCTCGCGTGCGTTTTTTTTTGTTTTTGAACCGCGAAAATTCATCTAAAGTCCACTTCCTCGCGCGACTTAAACATGTTTTTTTTACATTATTGACGCAGCTTATGATTGAGATGTTAACGCGGCTCACAGGACTGACACGCACATACGCACACACGCACGCGCGCACACACACAGACGCACAAACGCAATGGCACAACACACAGGCGCACACGCGCATAGGCACACACACACAGGGACACACGCAGGCGCACGGACACTAATATCCACCGCATAACCTTAGACTGTTGGTGGCAATTGCTGCTAGCAAAGCATACACGGGCACACACACACAAGCTCACATACACAGGCACATTTGCAGGCGCACACACGCACGGGGCCCGCGCCTATTGAATCTTCAAGTCATCCGCATGGGGACTGTGTCCGCTGTTGTTGTTGTTGTTGTCGGTGGTGAGCTCTGTGACCTTTTTCCGCTACTTGTGTCTTGAACGTAAGCAAAAACAATTGTTCAGGACGTCTGCTGTAATACCGATACGCAGCTGCGTGGGTCAAATGCAACTCGTTGTACAAAGCAACCCGCTCAACTCGGTCGACGTATCATAGACTGGTCCCTGGTGGAGCGCAGTGGACGTTCCACCAACGTCGGCTCAGCAGCGCCAAGGGGTTTTGACCGATTTTGATAAACTTCTTTTGCGAGGTTGCACTTTAGTAGCCGACACCACAGGACCTGACGCTTCAGGCACTCATCATCATCAGCAGCAGCAGCAGAAAGAAATGAGTGCCGGATTCTCACATCGTGACAGAACTGTTCCTTCACGTCCAAATGTTGTGCTGAGCAAGCTACTGGGTCGATGTCTCCATCACAAATTGTGGGGGGGGGGGGGGGGGGTGGCGGGGGAGGGACATATCGCCAACGAAAGTCGTACGCACGTTCGGTCGCTTGGCCAAATGATCGAATATGTGGCCCTTTTTTGTAAACATGCAAAGCGCTTCCGAAACAAAACCAAAACCCCACAAACTACTTGAAAGGTAACGTGTCACCGCCTCGCTACGTTCGGGTTGTCGTCTCACGCACGCGAAAACAAAGAGAAACATTTACGAAATCGTCGTACGAACTTTTATTTGTTCCTGCATTGCTTTAAGATGCGGATACAGTCGATGGCATCACGCGAAGGCGGGGGGGGGCGGGGGGGGGAGGTTATACAACTTCAATCCCTGCGGATATCCCTCGGATCGATCGGAGACGCGAGGTGTTTCGTTGTTGTTGTTGTTGCTCGCGCCCTGTGAGGCATCCGTCCGCATCCTCACGTTCTTCACCCGTCCATCGTCCCGTGAACCAAACGAACACCGATGGACGCATTGCGCGTGAACGACGCGTTCCGATTTTTACGCATTGCGGTGCCACCCACCCACCTGCCCCCTCCTCCCTCCCTCCCTCCCCTCGAGTGTTTTCCCGAAGTGCTATTGTGAAAGTTGAGTACTGCTATATGCTTGGTTCTTTCGGTAAAGTCACGTAGAAGGGAAACAATAAAATAAAATAAAAAATATGTTTTATATGAATCCCTGCAGTCACGAAAGCTTGAAATTTAAAAAAAAAATAGTACTGCTGTTAATAATGAATGATGATGATGATGCTGTGTCTTGCTTTGACTGTAATGTGATGATCACCAAATAATTACTGTCGATGTATTGACGTCGTGGTATTATTAATAGTATCATTAATAATAACAATACGAACAGTAAGTCCCCGAATTCAATTAAATCCTGCACTCTATTAGAAGTTCCCTCACTCTTTTGTAAGCTCAGACACACGTGTGAGTGTGGAAATAAAGATACAGTATGTATATAAGATAAACTCATCTGTAACCGTATAAAAAAACCGAGCAAGCGGCAAAGGTTAGCCTTCGATTAAACTTTTGTTTTATTTTTTTTATTTAAAGCTTTCGTGACTGCAGGGATTCATATTCTTGGTTCTTTCGGTAAAATCACGTAGAAGGGAAACAATAAAATAAAAAAAATATATAAAACAATAAAATTCTCACGACGTTTCGACTGCAACACAAGCAATCATAATTTTTTAAAATATTTTTTATTGTTTCCCTTCTACGTGACTTTACTTTTTGTTATCGTTTGTTATTTTTTTTTCAATTGCTTTTCAAACAGTTAACTACTTTTGCAACGCGCATAGCGCATAGCGCGAACTGATCCATCCTCTCATTGTCATGCCGGTGAAGTTTTCACTGCTCAGCCCGTGCATGGAGGAGATGGAGGCGGGGGTGCGAGATGGGATGGGGGGGGAGGGAATGATGCGGTTAGAATGCGGATGAAGTTTACCCCCCTCCCCACCCCCCCCCCCCCCCCAAAAAAAATATATAAGAGAAAAAAATAATGAAACAAAAAAATTTAGATGGGGGGGGTACCCACGTGACCCCCGCCCCCCACTCTCGCAGTGACGCGATTTTGCGCAATGCGGCACAGCGTTTGGAGGAAGCGCGCAGCCTTTAGCGCGGAGGCGCTGGCCAATGGCGAGCGCGACATCTCTCTCGGCGAGGAGGAGGAGGAGGTTCAGCAAGCGACTCGCGGTTGGTGTGATGAGTGGGGAGGGGGGGGGGCAGCAGTGGGGGGGGGGGCAGTGGGGGGCGTGGGGTGGGAGGGGGTGGGTCTAGAGGGAAAGAGCGCGAGTGTCTACGGAGCGGTGGCAGGAGGTGTAGAGACAGAGGGTTGTGTGTGTGTGTGTGGGGGGGGGCTAGACAGCCCCTGCCCCCCAGCTCCTCCTACCCCCCCCCCCAGCCTCCTACCCCGCCGACGTCACCGCCCCAGCACTCTCTCTCTCTCCTCCTCCTCCTCCTCCAACGCCTCCGTCGCTCTTTGACAAATTCGCTCGCGCCGTCTCACGCCGCATTCGACCGCAATGCCCCGTCACGAGCAAACGCGCGGGGCGCTCTTGGTGGCGTTGCCACCCCTTTGCTTGCGAGGGGAGGGGAGAGGGGGGGGGCGCCTTCATCGGCTGCCGATCGACAACAGCCGGGATGACTCCCGGCTCCTCGTATCGGTCATTCGTTTTTTAACTCTTCAGCAAACCAACAACAACCACCTCCACCACCACCATCACCCCCGCCTAGACCATCGCTGTTACCGCGATCACTGCCGCTTAGCGAGACGCGTTGCGCGTCGCCCGGGGCTACGCTTACGCGCGCTCGAGCAAGGGGTGCTGATTGTGTGCTGATTGTGTGTGTGTCTGTGTGTTGGTGTCTTTCTACCCCACCCTCCACCCTCCACCCCCACTCCACATTCATTTCATTTTGTGGCATCCACAAAAATCTGACTCCCACATCGATGCTTTTTCGTCCGTTGCGCAATTCGACGCACGCCGGTTTTTTCTTTGTTTTACCGAAGAGCGCGCGCAGCGTAGATGATGGAGCTTTTATTTTCTTTGCAATATTCAGGGAGGCTTGTTGTGTTTGTTTGTTTTTTTAACGGTTAAAAAATATATATATGTATAGACATCGATGAGCTTTGCGGGACGAATACGCGATTCAAATGAGAAGGCTCTGTCCACGGCGACGATGTTTCATCATTTGAAACGCGTTACTCACCGATAACGCGCAGTCGTTCGAGGGGGGAGGGGGTGGGTTTAGAAGACGCGGGCTGAGGAGGTGGGGGGGGTGTGTAGCGGCGGCGTTGATGAAGGTGATGGCGGACTTGGAAGGGCTGTGGGCGCGAAACGTCGCCATGCAATCGGCCCGGGTCCGCTTACCCTGTAGGTACGACCTTGCGTGTCCACAAAAAGGTTGCAAGGTTGTGACTACAGCGTACGCGGCCCCGGGAACATACCTGTAGCATCGGCAGCCGTGGTGATGGTGGTGGAGAGAGGATGGGCACTGAAGAAGAAGGCCCATTGCCCGAAACGTTAGCGAAATAATATTAATTGTTCTGTGTTTGCGTGGACGTGTCGTTGTTGGTGTTCCGTGCAACGAGCTGGGGGGTTGACGACCGCTCGTTGCCCGTGGCGGTGTGTGGTGAAGGAAGGGGTTGTGCGTGTGTAACGTGTGCTGTGTATAGGGTGTTGTGTAGACTACAGTGTGTGTTGTCGTGTGTGTTGTGTATACTACAGTGCTGTGTATAGTGTGTTGTGTTTACTACAGTGTGTGTTGTCGTGTGTTGTGTATACTACAGTGTGTGTTGTGTATACTACAGTGTGTGTTGTGTCGTGTGTGTCGTGTAGACTACAGTGTGTGCTGTGTATAGTGTGTTGTGTTTACTACAGTGTGTGTTGTGTAGACTACAGTGTGTTGTGTTGTATATACCTACAGTGTGTTGTGTCGTGTGTGTTGTGTAGACTGCAGTGTGTTGTGTCGTGTGTGTCGTGTGTGTTGTGTATACTACAATGTGTTGTGTCGTCTGTGCTGTGTGTGTTGTGTATACTACAGTGCTGTGTATAGTGTGTTGTGTATACTAGTGTGTTGTGTAGACTACAGTGTGTGTTGTGTCGTGTGTGTTGTGTAGACTACAGTGTGTGCTGTGTATAGTATGTTGTGTATACTACAGTGTGTGTTGTGTATACTACAGTGTGTGTTGTGTAGACTACAGTGTGTGTTGTGTCGTGTTGTGTTGTGTATACTACAGTGTGTGTTGTGTATATTACAGTCGTGTTGTGTGTTGTGTATACTATAGTCATGTGTTGTGTATACTACAGTCGTGTGTTGGGTATACTATAGTCGTGTGTTGTGTATACTATAGTCGTGTGTTGTGTATACTATAGTCGTGTGTTGTGTATACTATAGTCGTGCGTTGTGTATGCTATAGTCGTGTGTTGTGTATACTATAGTCGTGTGTTGTGTATACTATAGTCGTGTGTTGCGTTGTGTGTTGTGTATACTACAGTCGTGTGCTATGTGTGTGTTGTATATACTACAGTCGTGTGTGTTGTGTGTGTTGTGTATACTACAGTCGTGTTGTGTGTACTACAGTCGTGTTATGTTGTGTGTGTTGTGTATACTACAGCCGTGTGCTGTGTTGTGTATACTACAGTCGTGTGTGTGTTGTGTGTGTTGTGTATACTACAGTCGTGTGTGTGTTGTGTATACTACAGTCGTGTGTTGTGTATACTGTAGTCGTGTGTTGTGTATACTTTAGTCATGTGTTGTGTATACTACAGTCGTGTGTTGTGTATACTATAGTCGTGTGTTGTGTATACTATAGTCGTGTGTTGTGTATACTATAGTCGTGTGTTGTGTATACTATAGTCGTGTGTTGTGTATGCTATAGTCGTGTGTTGTGTATACTATAGTCGTGTGTTGTGTATGCTATAGTCGTGTGTTGCGTTGTGTGTTGTGTATACTAGAGTCGTGTGCTATGTGTGTGTTGTATATACTACAGTCGTGTGTGTGTGTGTTGTGTGTGTTGTGTATACTACAGTCGTGTTGTGTGTTGTGTGTACTACAGTCGTGTTATGTTGTGTGTGTTGTGTATACTACAGCCGTGTGCTGTGTTGTGTATACTACAGTCGTGTGTGTGTTGTGTGTGTTGTGTATACTACAGTCGTGTGTGTGTTGTGTATACTACAGTCGTGTGTGTGTGTTGTGTATACTACAGTCGTGTGTTGTGTAGACTAACAACACAACACACACTATAGTGTGGTGTGTTGTGTATACTACAGTGTGTGTGTTGTGTATACTACAGTGTGTTGTGTTTGTTGTGTATACTACAGTGTGTTGTGTATACTACAGTCGTGTGCTGTGTGTGTGTTGTGTAAACTACAGTCGCGTGCTGTGTGTTGTTGTGGTGGTGGTGGTGGAGGAGGACCACCTTAGTTTGGCTCTATGAGCCCCCAATATCCGTCGCCTCAATGGAAGCGCGCACAGCTCCAGATCCGTGCGTGGTCGATGGCGCAACGGAATGCGAGGTGCAGTCCCGGATCGATTGATCGATTGGCAGCCGCGCAATCCCCACGTACTGCGGTCGATCATTGCGATGATCTTGGCTCGAAATAATGTTGAAAATTAGCGGTCAAACGGACCGATATTTGCGCTGAATGAAACACGTGTGTGTACGCATATATAATTGCGGTGTTATTCCAGGGCGCGCATATAGGCGAATGTCGCATTGTATTATTTTATTCATTAAATAAAATTTATATATATACACCAACCCCCTTCGGCGCAATTCTTTACGCAAATACACGTGGCGTGTGTGACGTCGGTGAGTTTTGGGATTCCAGAAAGAATCCTCGCCATTCGCTCGTAAACATCGCCGAGGTTCGCACGAGGCTACCACAATTCCCCGTGCGTGTACACACAACGAATGCAGTACACAAAGTATACGTGTTGTGTTACATCGTCTGAGTGTGTGTGTACGCTACAAAGTATACGTATTGTGTTACATAGTGTGTGTGTGTGTACACTACAAAGTGTACGTATTGTGTTACATAGTGTGTGTGTACTCTATAAAGTATACGTGTTGTGTTACATAGTGTGTGTGTGTACTCTACAAAGTACACGTGTTGTGTTACATAGTGTGTGTGTGTACACTACAAAGTACACGTGTTTTGTTACACAGTGTGTGTGTACTCTACAAAGTACACGTGTTGTGTTACATAGTGTGTGTGTACTCTACAAAGTACACGTGTTGAGTTACACAGTGTGTGTGTACTCTACAAAGTGCACGTGTTGTGTTACATAGTGTGTGTGTGTACACTACAAAGTACACGTGTTGTGTTACATAGTGTGTGTGTGTACTCTACAAAGTACACGTGTTGTGTTACATAGTGTGTGTGTGTGTACTCTACAAAGTACACGTGTTGAGTTACACAGTGTGTGTGTACTCTACAAAGTACACGTGTTGTGTTACATAGTGTGTGTGTACACTACAAAGTACACGTGTTGTGTTACATAGTGTGTGTGTACACTACAAAGTACACGTGTTGTGTTACATAGTGTGTGTGTACACTACAAAGTACACGTGTTGTGTTACATAGTGTGTGTGTGTACACTATAAAGTATACGTGTTGTGTTACATAGTGTGTGTGTGTACACTACAAAGTACACGTGTTGTGTTACATAGTGTGTGTGTACACTACAAAGTACACGTGTTGTGTTACATAGTGTGTGTGTACTCTACAAAGTACACGTGTTGTGTTACATAGTGTGTGTGTGTGTGTACTCTACAAAGTACACGTGTTGTGTTACATAGTGTGTGTGTACTCTACAAAGTACACGTGTTGTGTTACATAGTGTGTGTGTGTACTCTACAAAGTACACGTATTGTGTTACATAGTGTGTGTGTACTCTACAAAGTACACGTGTTGTGTTACATAGTGTGTGTGTGTACTCTACAAAGTACACGTGTTGTGTTACATAGTGTGTGTGTGTACTCTACAAAGTACACGTGTTATGTTACATAGTGTGTGTGTGTACACTACAAAGTATACGTGTTGTGTTACATAGTGTGTGTACTCTACAAGTATACGTGTTGTGTTACACAGTGTGTGTGTACTCTACAAAGTACACGTGTTGTGTTACATAGTGTGTGTGTACACTACAAAGTACACGTGTTGTGTTACACAGTGTGTGTGTACTGTACAAAGTACACGTGTTGTGTTACATAGTGTGTGTGTACTGTACAAAGTACACGTGTTGTGTTACATGGTGTGTGTGTGTACTCTACAAGTATACATGTTGTGTTACATATTGTGTGTGTACTCTACAAAGTACACGTGTTTTGTTACATAGTGTGTGTGTGTATACTACAAAGTATACGTGTTGGAGGGGGGGTGAAGGAGGGGGGTGGTGGCGGGGGAGCGGTGGCGCAGTGGTTAGCGCACCGGAGCTGTGAACCCGTTGCCACTTGAATTCGATTCCCGACAGCGGATGAACACTGCATTTGTTGCGCCGAGTCCGAACCTATCCTGGGTCCGTTACTCGCCTTTAACCAAGCGTGCACTGACCACAGCGGAGAAGTATGGTCAAATAACTCCCCTATTACAGATATAAATATATATGCATTGCATGTAGGTGTACGAACACTGCATATCCAGGCCGGAATAAAAAAACGTTAACGCGTCGCTCTTTGTGTAAATGTGGAATCTCGAAGGAAGCCATCCTGCACGTGAGGTCAGTTCGCGTAGCTCCCAGACCGAACGAATAAATACATTAATTAATACGGCCCCCCAATTGCCCCTCCTCCCCATTGCCCACCCCCCCAATCACGATGTGGAAACGTGCCCCCGTTCGGTACCAATGTAGCGCCCGGGAGAGCCCCTTCAAGCGCGTCGAGACGATCGTCCCCGTCGAGCGATCCGTCGCTTTAACGCTCCAGCGCGTAGAGATGCATCGCGCGCGCGCGTGTGTGTGTGTGTATATGAATGGTATACAATGTGAACATATATATATTTTATCTTCCTGTCTCGGGAGAAATCGTGTGAAGGAAGCCGCCGCGGAACAGTGAGGAGTCGTCTTCGTCGTCGATTGTGTGGTTGTGCTGGTGGTGGTCTCTGTTGTCAACAATTTAAATTATTCGACGTAAAACTTTCGTGACTGCAGGAATTCATAGTCACGTAGATTGAAAATAATAATAATTAAATAAAGTTGCATCTTTATTCATTTACCGAAAGAACCAAAGAATACAAATTCTACTTTACAACATTATTCGTCAACAGCACTGCCTTAAGGGAACTATATGTGTGCATTATATTGATATATAATATGCTGTATATATATTCTCGTGGAATGTTCGATGTTGGTGTTTTTCGCAGCGTTCTGCGTTTTGCGTAATGCAATGTAGCACGATATTTTTTTTTTAAAGTAAACAGACAGTTTGATATTCCACATTTTAAATATGGGACGTTTTGGTGAAAATTACACGTTCTTTAGAGCGCATTGATCAAGGGAAGGGCGCAATGACGAACGCGTGGATGTTTTTTCTAAAATGTTATGTTTGTTGTGCTTGTGCACCCATCACTGCCAATGCGGCGATGTTACGCTGCACGCGCCCGATGATTGTTAAACACGTTCCACGTGACGCGCTCAGCAATTAACGCTGCTGTCAGCGTCACGTGGAACGCGCGCATGTGCGTGTACACGCTCGTGTAAAAGCGTGTGTACACGCACACACACACCAGGCTTTCGAACTTAATTTCAATCGGCGCCGTGAACTTAAACAGCAGCGTTAATTTGCCGAGCGCGTTAACAATCATCGGGCGCGTGCAGCGTGTAACGAGTTACTTCGTTTTGATTTAAAGCTTTCGTGACTGCAGTAATTCATATTCTTAGCTCTTTCGGTAAAGTCACGTTGAAGGGAAATCATAAAATAATAAATATATATATAAAACAAAAATTCTCACGACGTTTCGACCATGACGACCGTTTGTGTTATTTTCGAAACGTCGTGAGAATTTTTATTGTTTTATATATATTTTATTATTTTATTGTTTCCCTTCAACGTGACTTTACCGAAAGAGCTAAGAATATGAATTACTTCGTATTTTAATTGGGGAGTCAATTGAAAGTGAGAGCTGGGAGGAGACGCGCTGCAGAGTAACTCGATATCAGTATACTATAGCTATATAGAGTTAAGTTTAAAGTCGCGTTTTAGTATTGACGTGAACATTTCGATTCATTTTATTACTATGTTTTGACACTATTGTTTCTACTAATGTATTTAAATCGTTCGGCCCCATCTGGGTCTTAATTTAAGTGACTTCGTTAGTTCAGTTTGGCCGATGCGCAGGTGCTTTCACGCGGTTCCTATATTTACCCACAATCTCTCTTGGGATGGGAAAGAAAAAACTCGCAATGGGAAAGAAGAGACGGAAATGCGACATTGTTATCGGCTGTGATTGTAGTTCCATCATATCCCTTTCGCGCCGCGCAGTCTTAATGTTTTTATGAGCGAAGCGATACCAATAGCATCCACCAGTAAATTGGTCTTCATAATTAAACATCGTCTGGTGGTGGTGATGCTGCTACTATTGCTTCTGCGCGCGACGTTGTCCAGAGTGGTGCACAAAACGCAATTCACAAACAAACAAAAATCAATTCCACGCAATCGTCGATAACACTGTGGCCTTAAAAGAAAAACAATAGATGTGTATAATTGGCGACGTTTCGGGCAATGTACCTTCTCGCAATGGACTTCGTAATGCCCCACAAATGCTCGCTCATCGGCGTGAAACTTCCAGTGGAACTAAACGAATGGATGAGGCTGCGAATGGTCCGGAGTGTGAATGTACAACGCATGTTAGCAATGAATATGCATGACTAAATACATACATGAAAAACGGTCATTAATTAATACATTTATTTTTATATATAACGAATAAATAAACAACGACATAGATTATTTAATTATCAACCGCCCGTTATTCCAGAATCGGTTATTTATTTGTTGGGACAAATTATTTCGTTTTAAATTATTTCGTTTTAAATTAACACATAATATTGATTACTTCTTCAAACAAATTATGGTATTTCATTATTTCACTTATCCGGCCTTCCCAATTAAAGTGTCGCAAGCAGCTTTATTTAAACAACTCCGAGATGTACAGGGTGGTTAAAAAAGATGGACCCAATTTCAAAGATATAGCGATTTCAAATCGGGTCCATCATTTTCAAAACACCCTGTATTACTGATGATTAAACAGGTCCCTGCAGGGTGGGCTGGTAGGAACATTGGAACTTTGCGCAATTTTATTTTTACACCCCAACAGCACGAGATTTCACTTCGTTAAAGTATTGAAAGGGGACGGACGGACACATTAATCTATTGCAGGCTGGTACACGCAGTTTACAACTTCGTTCCTACCAGTAATAGAGCCTTAAAGTGTGTAACAGTAGACACACGCTACTCGTATTTGTAGCGGATATGGCCGATGATGTTGCGATGTAAAACATGTCTTTGTTTCGTGATTAGTTTGGTAATTATCCCCATTCCTTTCTTACCATCGAACAAACACGACACTTAATCGCCATCGCTTCACGAGCCTTTCATCATCATATCGTTCTCATGGCCGTGATGATTTGGTCCTGTTGATTGGTCCTGTGATTGGCCGCGTTGATTGGCCGTGCTGATTGGTCCTGTGATTGGCCGTGTTGATTGGTCGTGTTGATTGGCCGCGTTGATTGCCCGTGTTGATTGGTCCTGTGATTGGCCGTGTTGATTGGCCGTGTTGATTTACAGGCGTAATTTTAATGAACGGCCATGTTTTAAGGTGCAAGCGAAATCACTATTAATATAACAATTCAAATTCATAATACGCATTCCATCATAGGATCCCTATTGGGTGCCATAAATTTGCACCAGTCAAACAATAAAAAACAAAAAATTTTAACACACTTCGTCAATTCTCTATTTGCAGGTGTTGTCTTAGATATATATAAAAAATCGAAACTTTAAAGAAAATAAATAGAACCTGCGACGTTTCGGGCAGTGACCCTTTTTAGTAGCACATAAAGTAGGGTCATTGCTCGAAACGTCGAAGATTTGTATATTTCTTTGTTATTTTAGTGCCACAGTTTTGTTTCCGTTATATGTTGAGTTGTTATTGTTCATTTGTGATCGTGCACCACTGCCAACACAGCAGAAACATCGCCATATAATCTGGCATCTCAATGGGACCCTCTAACTGGTTCAATACAGTCCAACCATCCATTACATTGTGAACTTTTTATTTATTTTACCAAGTAAGGCGTGACCTTGCCACAAATGATAGCTCAACGTAGTGGCTTACGTGGAAATGCATAGCAGCCAAACACTCTAAACGCGTGGTGATGTTGATTTTAAATGTGGAGGGAAAAACCGGAAGACCCGGAGAGAAATCCACGCGACCACGTGGTGAGAGAGAGACCGCAAACTCCAAATATACAGCAGCAGGCGTCAGGGCTTGGGATCGAACCCACGGCCTCCTGCATACCAGGCGAGGGAGTTTGAACATCTCACCATATGTAGCCATCAAGGCGCGTCGAATATCAGTAGCAAAATCAATACGTAAGAATGTTCTTGTAATAAACCAACGCTGTTTTATAGACACTCCGCAGACTGCCGTGCGGCCGATGGGGATGTGTACTTTAAAGCAAAAATATTTGTTGTTATACGTGGACAGATGTGGAAGGGAAGCCCAATATCTATTGTTCAATACAAACACGTGCCAATGACACTGCAGCCTTAAAGGTGTGTGTGGGGGGGGCATATAAGAGACGAAGTTTCAGGCAATGCACCTTGTCCACAGCGCAGAAAAATAACAACAACAGCCATTCGCCACTTAAGTGACGGTGACGTCCCCACGGCGCTTGTGCCAGGCTACGTGCACTTTTGAGGCCACGTGAAGTGTCAGAATGCTCGCTGGGCACGAGGAGGTCGACGGCACAAAGACTCCCCCCCCCACGCCCTCCCCCCAGGTGCCATGGGTTGGTGACTGACTCCTCTCGCAACCAGACAACAATAAACACAAGTCCACAGCGTGGGCACTGGCGCGTAGTGTCCCTCACCATCCCCCATCGCAGCCAGTAGGCGGCGCGCTAGGACCGGATAGCCTGCGACGTCATAAACAGCGGGCGCGCCATTTTACCGCGTCCATTCGGGTGGAGGGGCGGAGGAGGGAGCGGGGCGGGGCGAGGGGCGGGGCGAGGGGCGGGGCGAGGCGGAGGGGCGGGGCGAGGGGCGGGGCGAGGGGGAGGGGCGGGGCGAGGGGGCTCTATCTGGGCGCATGCGCAGTCGCGGCTCATCCAAGGAATCCTTTGAAGCCCCGTTGTTGAGCGTTCCCCTCTTCCAAGCGGCCCAGTCGGCGAGATGCGTGCCACCCAGAACACAACCCTGGGCGCACAGCTGCTGAGAGGAGCTCCCACCTCGCCCTCTCTCTCTCACTTGCTCCGGCAGTACATATACTAAAATTGGAACGATACACAGAATTTTGATTTAAAGCTTTCGTGACTGCAGTAATTCATATTCTTAGCTCTTTCGGTAAAGTCACGTTGAAGGGAAACAATAAAATATATTTTATAAAATAATAAAATATATTTTATTATTTTATTAAAGTCACGTTGAAGGGAAACAATAAAATAATAAAATATATTTATAAAATAATAAAATATATTTTAAAGTCACGTTGAAGGGAAACAATAAAATAATTAATTATATATATCATTTTCTTGTTTCCCTTCAACGTGACTTTACCGAAAGAGCTAAGACTATGATACACAGAATATTAGCGTGGCCCTGCGCAAAGGATGACACGCATATTCGTGAAGTGTTCTCGCTCGCTCTCGCTCTCTCACGCTCTTTGGCTCCTGCGTTGCTCACGAGCCTGGCAGAGAAAGCCCCGACGTTCGAATCCCTGCCCGCGAGCGATGCGATTTCTGCAACAAGTTGCAGCGGCTGATGTATTTGGACTGGGACTCGGGTTTCGCCCGAGGCCCGACTCGGCCTTAAACGAGTACCTGGTGCGGTGTGTACATTGTGAGCAGTGGGGAGACGCCCGGCCGCCTTTGTCTCTCCCCAACGCTGATGTTGGCACAGCGCAGAGTTGTCTGCGCCAATGCGAGTGTTCATTTCATGCGGAGCCGACCCACGGTGAGAGGTTACTCGTGGTCACTCTGACGAGGTTACTGATCAATTATAATCACTTGGTCAGAGTCATCCTTGGCCGGATTCGCACGCGCACGTCCGTGTGTGGCGGTGACGTCGCTGCGTTGCTTGTGCCAGGCTAGGTGCACGTCGATAACACGTGGAATTGTGATTAAGCCCAGGGTTGATAGGAAGCGGTCCCACGTTTCTCAACCGCAGGGAATATCGGCCAGGTCGCTTCCGCACAGCGCTCCCCACGCACCATAGACAAAGATCCCCCGTATAGCCTTAACAGACTGTAGGGGCAAGTGCTGCTAGCGAGCACCTATGAAGGGCGGAACGGCACACGAAGGGGTGGGTGGCCAGCACCACGCGCGGCCGCCTTTGTCTCCCGAGTGGCGATGTTTTAACATACCGCACCAGGTACTCAATTTAAGGCCGAGTCGATCTAGGGGAGGCCCGGGACCGTTTCAGAGAATCGCCACCGGTGTTTGACGGCCGTGAGCGGGAATCGAACTCGGGATGCGCGGGTTCACAGCCGCGACAACTCCCGCTCGCACTTGGCCTTCCCGAAGAAGAGGCGCGCGGTGTCCACGTGAACACGCCGCTTGTGAGCGAGACTCTTGTTGGGAATGTTTGTCGAATTCCTCAGCGGCCTGCGCCTATTTATGTTTCGCGTGGGAGGAAACCCGGGAGGTCATCCGCGCGCACCCCACGCAATTGCGAGGGGGGGCTTGACGCCTGCCTGAGTGTTTACACACACACACGGACACACACACACCGACACACACACACAGACACACACACACACAGACACACACAGAGACACACACAGAGACACACACACAGACACACACACAGACACACACACAGACAGAGACACACACAGAGACACACACAGGTACAGACACACAGACACACACAGACACACACACAGACACACACACAGACACACACACAGACACACAGAGACACACACAGAGACACACAAAGAAACACACACAGACGCACACAGAGACACACAAAGACACAGACACACAGATACATACAGACACACAGATACACACAGACACACAGATACACACAGAAACACACACAGACACAAAGATCAAAGATCCCCCGTGTAGCCTTAACAGACTGTAGGGGCAAGTGCTGTTAGCGAGCGTCTATGAAGGCCGGAACGGTACACGAGGGGGTGGGTGGCCAGCACCACGCCCGACCGCCTTTGTCTCCCCAGTGGCGATGTTTTTATCCACCGCACCAGGTACTCATTTGAGGCTGAGTCGACCTAGGGGAGACCCAGGACCGTCGCGCGTCATCCGCTAGGCCACCGTTTCCCATACACACACACACAAGACGCACAGACACACACACGCGTGAGCCCGCTGCTGAACATTCCACGTTGTCACACATCAATCGGAATCAGAATCTTTATTTGCACTGGAGGAATCCGATGAGCGACGAATCAATTTTTTTCACACAGATATTCGGTAGTTCACAGATGGTTAGATTTCGCGTGGGAATTAATCGATTGGTTAGGTTATACGTCGTTTGCGAGCGGTAGTAAAATTACATTGTCGGCAAAAGTGAAATGGTGAAGGCGCAGCCCCTGCAATTGCTCGCGGATGGGCCTCCGCTAGGGGGCACTCTGGAGTGCCCCTCGAAGGCGAAAAAGTTGGCCTACTCTTCCACGCTTGACAGATGTCTTGGTGGTGGGACACGGTTTTAAATTGTTAATTGGACTTCCTTGATGTTGTCTGCCGGCCGAGCCGCACTTTGATAGATAAACAAACAAAAAAAACAGCTTCTTAGCTCTTGTGAGGTTTACTCGGGAAGGAAACTCGTGATTCAGAATTGTAATTATGGTGGTGGTAACGGAATTTAAAAAAAAATTTAGCCTGCAAAGTAAAATCGATTACTTCATTGAATCGAACTCACGAGTCTTAACTTCGCCCTCGATTCACAGGGGTGGAGCGGCGTGTGGGTGGGCGAGTGCGTCTGGTTTTATATTGCTCGAGTCTGCAGGGCCTCCCAGCGTACGCACGCCGTCGGCTCCGCGCGTTATATAGCGGGGAGTGGGGTCCTGCTTTCAAGCCGCGTGTTTCCTCTGTAATGTCTTCATTGTGGAGTGGGGGGGGGCTGTTTGGGCCACACCCACCCTCCCACCCCCCCCCAGCAGCGGGCGCGTTTATGGCCCCGTCGCCTTGCACGAGGTCCGGCCACACGTAGCGGTCGTTCCCAGGCGTGACCTCGAGAGACAATGAGAGAGGCCGGGGGGAGAGTGAGTGGAGTGAGTGGAAGCGTTCGGGTGGGAGGTGGGTGAGGGGAGGGGCGACTGGTGGGGGGCGGGGCAGAGCTGGGGGGGGTGGTGGGGGGAGATCGTCTGTGGAGGTTTTAAAAAAGCGCATTCGCTGGCAGAAACTAACCCCCCAAAATTCCCCGACGCATTCGTTAATAGCACCGCCCTAAACAGACTAACACAATTGTATAGGCGACGTTTCAGGCAATTAGTCTACGGGCAAAAGTTTAATTTGTTTCATCGGGTGATGACCAAAAACAAAAAAAAACTGTTAGCGTTTACAATTTCTCGACACGGCCGATTCAAAAGTGGATTGATTGTTAGCGGATAATCGAATCCGCTGCTGGACGAAGAACCTATCCCAAAGCATCGCTATGGCTCACGATCCTGCGATGTTACAATCCACCTTTGCCACCCCGCACGCGAGCTGATTTCTTAGCTCCCATCTCCTCGGGCGTCCTTGACCGACGCGCCTTCGGAAGACCCGCCTATCGTTCTTGATTTGAAGCTTTCGTGCCTGCAGGGATCCGCATACTCTTTGGTTCTTTCGGTAAAGTCACGTAGGCAGAAAACAAAATGAATCACGACGTTTCGGGCGCAACACAAGCGTCCGCCACCAGGTGTCACCTGATGAAGGACGCTCGTCTTGCGCCCGAAACGTCGTGCTTTATTTAATTTGATACCTACGTGACTTTACCGAAAGAACCAAAGAGTATCGACGCGGGGGGTTTGGGGGGGGGGGGGATCGTGATTTCACTCGTACAGGTGGATTTGTTTTTGCGCCACAAAGGTCGCTTTATTGGGGTGCGCCTCAACTGTTGACCACACGGACCGAGACACTTCACGTGACACCGGCGGGATCGGTCTTCGCCTTGCCTTCATTGTGAAAGGACAAAATTCTCGCCACCACACGTGATGGCATCATCCAGAACGTGATTCCGATCCTCCCTGATTGGAAATCCCAGTGACTCTCGCGAGAAAGGGGGGGGTAGCGGGGTGGGGGGCTCTCTTAAGACCCCCTTGAGTGGGGGGCTCTCTAAAGACCCCCTTGAGTGGGTGGCTCTCTAAAGATCCCCTTGAGTGGGGGGCTCTCTAAAGACCCCCTTGAGTGGGGGGCTCTCTAAAGATCTCCTCGAGTGGGCGGCTCTCTAAAGACCCCCTCGAGTGGGGGGCTCTCTAAAGACCCCCTCGAGTGGGGGGCTCTCTATACACCCCCTCGAATGGGGGACTCTCTAAAGACCCCCTCGAGTGGGGGGCTCTCTAAAGATCCCCTCGAGTGGGGGGCTCTCCCCTTGAGTGGGGGGCTCTCTAAAGACCCCTTCGAGTGGGGGCTCTCTAAAGACCCCCTTGAGTGGGGGGCTCTCTAAAGTCCCCCTTGAGTGGGGGGCTCTCTAAAGATCCCCTCGAGTGGGGGGCTCTCTAAAGACCCCCTCGAGTGGGGGGCTCTCTAAAGATCCCCTTAAGTGGGGGGCTCTCTTAAGACCCCCTCCAGTGGGGGGCTCTCTAAAGATCCCCTCGAGTGGGGGGCTCTCTAAAGACCCCCTCGAGTGGGGGGCTCTCTAAAGACCCCCTCGAGTGGGGGGCTCTCTAAAGATCCCTTTGAGTGGGGGGCTCTCTAAAGACCCCCTTGAGTGGGGGGCTCTCTAAAGACCCCCTCGAGTGGGGGGCTGTCTAAAGACCCCCTCCAGTGGGGGGCTCTCTAAAGACCTCCTCGAGTGGGGGGCTCTATAAAGATCCCCTCGAGTGGGGGGCTCTCTAAAGACCCCCTTGAGTGGGGGGCTCTCTAAAGATCCCCTCGCGTGGGGGGCTCTCTAAAGGCCCCCTCCAGTGGGGGGCTCTCTAAAGACTGCCTCGAGTGGGGGACTCTCTAAAGACTCCCTCGAGTGGGGGGCTCTCTAAAGGCCCCCCCGAGTGGGAAGCCCTTCCGCTAGCAGTGGCGTGAGCAAAATCATTGTCAGCGCTGCGACTTGTCCCTTCACCGAGTTACTGAGTCACCGAGTTGTGACGACTGTGGTGGCGGCGGTGGCGCTTGTGCTCATCTGTGTATACCCCGGATACTTTAGAGATGGCAATTCTCCTGCTGTCTAACCTACGGCTGTCCCTCCCGGCCACATCTAGTGCCACACTCAACTCTACAAACAGCTACCCTCATTACTTTGCGTCCATACTTGTTGCTCGATTTGCCACTACACCTGCAAATGAAACAGCTCATAGACACTTCTACACTCCATCTTTGTATCCTTTTAAACCCTATCTTTGTCCCATTACTTCACCAGCACGCCTTCCAAACTTCATTCTGCTCTTAAAAATAACACCATCTGCGAGCTGCTGCTATCCGTCCAAGGTTCGCCGCTCTTCATCCTTTCACAGAAAATACTTGCGCAAACTATTAATTCTACTTTTCTTATTTCTGGGTGGTATTGAGCTTCATCCTGGCCCAAATGTAGAGAACTCGTATAATTCTGCAGATTTTTCTGGCAGAAAAGGTGTTGGTGTTCTACATGTCAACATCAGAGGGCTTGTGATTAAATTAAGTCAACTAAAACTAGAAGTGGCAAATCTTGACCCGGACATTTTTTGCCCAACAGAAACATTTCTCACTCCTGCCGTCAATGACTTGCAGATTACGATTGACAACTACAACCTTTTTCGGCTTGACCGAGGATCTAAAGGAGGTGGAATTGCCATCTATGTTCGTAATACTATTGCATGTTCACCAACTCACTCCTTGTTTAAAAAATGTTGCTTTGAAGGTTTAGCTCTCAGAATAACTCTCCCAAATAATCAACAGATATTGGTAGTGTGCTGCTATAGACCGCCTAGTGGGAAGGATGTTGAAGCTGCATCTGCACTGAGAGAGCTTTTTGGGGGTCTCCCTAAAGGTGAAATAATTTTAGTGGGTGATCTAAATTGGAATTGGCTAAACCCGCCGGCCGTGGCCACATATTTTACAGATGAATTTAATTAATAAATGTCCCCACAAGACCCAACCTAAAAAATCCGGGACAGTCAACTCTACTTGACGTCCTATTGACAAATGCCCCTCACAATTTCGCACTGACTGGTGTTCTGGGTAATAACCTTAGTGATCACTCCTTCATTTTTGGGGTGAGTTCATCAGCCACCCCCCAACCCCCCTTCTAAAATTGTTGAGAAGCACTCTTTGAGGCACTTCAGCACTTAGGCATTTACTAATGATGTGCTTCACTCGGATATTGACAAGGTCTGTGATATCCCCAACCTGACTACGGCTTGGGAGACTTTCAGGTTCACGTTTCTCCAAATTCTTAACAAACATGCTCCGTTGGTTAGATTTAAAACTAAAGGCAACCGCCCACCATGGTATGATCCTTTGATTACAAAGCTCATGAAAACTAGGGACAAGGCTTGGACATGTGCTCAGAAAAGTAATTTGGTAAATGACTGGCTAGAATACAGGATTTTAAGGAATAGATGCGTCAAAAAATACGTCATGCAAAAAATGCCTACTTTTCCTCCACTCTCCTGGAATCACATGGAAATGCCAGGATTTTTTGGAAAGCAATCAAATGTGTCGAAAAGGCACCCAAAACAGACAATCTGCCCGTTGAGCTTAACCGAAATGGGGAATATTTTTCAGATCCCAAAAAAATAGTTGACAATTTTAACCTTCATTTTTCTGAAGCTGGGAATCTTTTTGATAATGTATTGGGAGTCACCCCTGCTCATGCAAATTCCTACACCCCTGTCCAAACATTAAACGAATTTAGTTTCCAGCCAATCCACGAAAGTAATGTTCTGAAACCACTCTCCTACCTCAAAGGGTCCTCCTCTACCGGAGCAGACAGTTTTCCCGTCTTTGACTTTACCGAAAAAACCAATGAGTAATTCTATGCAGTCACGAAAGCTTTAATACTTTATTAACTGTTGGTCACCTAATATATAAACCTATAGCCCATATTTTCAACCTGTCCATCAAAGAAGCATCAGTTTCTCTAGAATGGAAACATTCCTATGTCCGTCCACTTCACAAAGGGGGCCCTAAAGATGATCCCAATAACTACCGACCTATCTAAATTTTGTCCCCATTGATGAAAATTTTTGAAAAATTATTGAACTACCAAATTAGCAGTTTCCTGTCCACCAACAATCTACTACATCTAAAACAATCTGGGTTCCGAAAAAAATACAGCACCACATCTGCTGCATTAGACTCTCTGAATCAAATTTACAGTAGCCTTGATAATCAGCAGTACTGTGCCTGTCTTTTTCTTGACCTGTTTAAAGCTTTTGATACAGTAGACCACAACACCCTGCTTGGAAAACTAAGTTGCCTCGGTTTTTCCAAAAACACAGTAAAATGGTTTAATAAATTACCTCTTTTCTCGCACCCAAACTGTATTCACAGATGGTTGGAGGTCAAACAGTGTTAAGATAACAAAAGGGGTTCCACAGGGTTCCATCCTCGGCCCCCTCTTGTTCTCTCTTTATGTCAATGACTTAGGCACTGACCTGGATCATTTCAGGGTGAATCTTTTTGCAGATGACACGATACTGATTACTGCTGGCCGCTCTCCGGATGACATGATTGCTAAGCTCCAGGGTGATTTCAACAAACTACAACATCAGCTAGTTGCTCTTAAGCTAGTCCTAAATGCCTCCAAAACCAAGGTGCTATGCTTCTCACCGGGACTAAAGCGGGAAGTTATTTTTCCCAAATTACATTCCTTAAATAATTATCAAAGAGAGCAAGTCAAGATCTATAAGTATCTTGGGGTCATCCTGGATTCAAAATTGAATTTTGAAGATCACATTGATTATATTGGTAAAAAGACAAAAATCAAAATTGGTTTTCTGTATCGACACAAGCACTGCTTCCCTCCTATGTTCCGTTTGGATTTTATAAAAGCTACCATACTGCCTCTACTTTATTACTGTGACATGGTGTATAAATCAGCCCCAGGTACTGTACTGAAGAAGCTTGATTCCATCTATCACTCGGCCTTAAGATTTACATTGAACTGCCCATATAGGACTCACCACTGTGATCTCTACATTGGGTCAAACTTAACATCTCTTAATGTTCGACGGCTTGTACACCAGATCTTATTTATTCACGATGTACTTACAAAAAAATCCGCAGACTACCTGCTGGATCTCCTCTCTGTTTCAAAGAACAAATTTGACCTCAGTTCTTCGCTCATCTACCAGCTTCACATTCCCTATTGCCGTACAAAAACTGGAGGAAGGGCCTTTGCTATTGATGCCCCCAGGGTCTGGAATGCTATTGCCAATAAACTACAACTTGAATCACTACCTATGAGATCTTCACTCAAAACTGCTCTAGAGGAGTTGTACACCCCTAGCTGCCACTGCTATTCAGTGGCCTAAAATAAAATAAAATGTTTCGCTCCGGATGACCGCTGCAAAGTATTATCTGTATTTTGATTTAGTGTGGTGATCTTAAAGGTGCATTGAAAAATGTGATACTCCGACTGATGCTCCTGTTGTTTGTGGAGTGACTCATGCAGCCAGCTGTGGCTCTAGGGTTTGGTGTTACATGTTATTTATGTAGTTTATTGTTAAAACTTCGGTCACAGTTCCTATGATCACTGTCACATTGCATTTATGGCTTTATTTTGGTGATTTCTAAAAGTTTTTTGGTTTGGCCATGTTTTTGTTTATTGTAGTACGGAGTTAGACTGATGGCCTTAATCTAAGTTTTCTTCTTGTTGTTGTTGTTTGACTTGCATCCCACTGGGATTTTGCACACAGCGTTGGTGTACGGTGCTATTTCAGGAATATTTTGATGTTTTTTTCCTGGATTTTCTGTTTGCACAGTCACACAAAGTCACTTTAAGATGTTTTTCTTGTTCATGTTTTTGTTTTATTGTTTGTTGCGGTTGCACCCGATTCAAGAGCCGAATGGCTCACAGGGCTACACCAAATAAATGAAACTGTGAAACTATGAAACGTGGCTTGCCTGTCACCCCAGCACTGCGGCGGCAGGCAACAGCGAGGGTTGGTAGATCACCGCACAAGCGCGGACGTTGCTGTGAATCGCCCGACGAGGTGGCGCACCACGGGCACGCGAAGAGAAGGGCGGTCCAGCAAGAGTGGCCCAGTGGCCCTCTGTTGTTGCCATGCTGCACCCACCGGGGTTGTCGCAGGTTTTCTTTCCTCGGTGGGAATAACGAACGCAAGCTCATCATTAAATGGGCTGCAAACATCGTTCACGAAGAATAATAAACGCCAATGTAGCAGCAGCGTGGCTCTCCTGGATATGATTAAAGCAATAAGTAAACGCGGTGGTGAGATGTTAACTGCCTCGCGTGGTGTACAGGAGGTCGTGGGTTCGATCGTAACCCTGACGCCTGCTGCTGCTGCTGTGTATTCGGAGTTTCCGTGCCCATCTCCCCACGTGGTCGCGTGACAAGCCACTTGGTCGAGCTATTGTTTGTGGCGGGGTCGCTTCTGAAAAAGAGCTACACGGCAGTTCAGTGGGATCTACCTGGTAAAATAAAAAAAATAATTAATAGTTTTAATTAAAACAAATTTATAGACTGCACGTGCCAGTTTCAGCCACTGGGCGGCGCCCGTGACGCACAATGTCCCTTACGCATCATCGCCAAGGGGCCGTCCATAAATGACGTCACGCACCTAGGTGGGGGGGGGGGGTCAGATTTTTGTGACGATTTGTGACGAGGGGGGGGGGGTTTGAGAAATATGACGTCACATTAAAATGCGCAACTTTAAATAAATATAGAATTGTTATAACAACACTAATTGTGTTATAACAACACTCCTACAACATCAGAGTGCAGCGCCACATTAAATACGCACTACAATGGCAATAGTTTAAAGCGATTTGAAGCATGTTTGATTTTTAAAATGTAAATATGTTTTTTTTGGGGGGGAGGGGGCAGAGCTTTGTGACGTCATATTTGAGGGGGTGTCTGTTGAGGCAAGTGCTGTTAGCGAGAGCACCTACGAAGGCCGGCACGGCACAGGGGGGGGGGGGGGTGGGTGGGTGGCCAGCACCACGACCCGGCCGTCTTTGTCTCCCCCAGTCGCTGTTGTTTACCTGCACGAACACAAACATCCTGGGGACACACAGACACTGCCCTGAGTTACTGCTCGACTCGCGCCTGCGTTGTTTATTTATTTATTTTTACATCGTGGCACGTGGGAAAGTCGCCGAGACGGCGTGGCTAAGCGAACCTCCCTTGCCAGCATCAATTAACTCATGATGAGCCAAGAATGTCGGTGTGTAACGCGCGTGACGTCACTCCACATGAGGCCCCCTCCCCCTTCATAAATAATCATGGCGCGGGTGACGTCACTCCACATGTGGCACCCCACCCTCATTAATAATCATGGGGCGGGTGACGTCACTCCACATAAGGGCCCCTCCCCCTTCATTTATAATCATGGGGCGGGTGACGTCACTCCACATGTGGCACCCCACCCTCATTATTAATCATGAGCGGATGACGTCATTCAACATGGAGCTCCCCCCGCCATCAATAATCATGAGCTGATGACGTCACTCATGTTGACCTCTCCCCTACTCCCTCATTAATAATCATGAGCGGGTCATTATTTTCGATTGAATATTTCAGATTAAAAGCAATATCCACCCGTCCTTTGACCGGCATTGGCTCGTATATACTAATAAGAATAGGTTTTACCCTTCATGGCAATAAAACAGGTGCTAAGGGGCCGTCCATAAATGACGTCACGCACCTAAGAGGGGGGGTCAGACATTTGTGACGATGTGTGACGATGGGGGGGGGGGGGGGGGTTTGAGAAATGTGACGTCACATCAAAATTGCGCAACTTTAAATAAAGACAACACGTTCTACTTAATTAAATAGACTTTTTAATAAATGTTATCTCCTACAATATCAGAGTGCAGCGCCACATTAAATACGCACTACAATGACAATAGTTTAAAGCGATTTAAAGCATGTTTTATTTTTTTAATGGGAATATGGTTTTGAGGGGGGGGGGGGTGGCAGAGCTTTGTGACGTCATTTGAGGGGGGGGGTCTGACTTTTTGTGACGCCGTGTGACGAGGGGGGAGGGGTCAAAAATCGCGTGACGTCATTTACGGACGGCCCCTAAAATGTTAAAACACCAAACAGAAATCTTTCGCAAGGGGTCATGTCTGCATTAACCACATTTACTTGTGGTAAACAAAACAAATAAAACATGCTTTGATAGTAAATGCATTGTCTCTGAAACTGATTGGCCCAGAAGGCGGTTCGGCAAAGTGGAATCATCGCCATCGGTTTCCATCTGTACGGGGATTGGGGTGTTGCTCCGTCGCACGCGTAACACGTGGGGTTTTCTCCGGGTGTTCTGGTTTACCCTCCCCCCCACACTCATTATCATAAACTGGACTGAAAATGTCTTGAATAAAATAAAACTCCACTGTAACAGCAGCAGTAACCCTCCTGAAATAGAGTCCTACCACTAAGTGTGCTTCTGCTGTATAGATAAATGTGCAGTGACTATTATTATTATAGCTGCAGCCTGTTTTTGTTATTGTGTGGCATTTTATTGTATTTTGTTGAAATTTTCTGGTGGTCAGTGAGACAAATATCCCCCTTATAACTTTAATAGACTGTTGGGGCAAGTGTTGGCAGCCAGCACTGATGAAAGCTGGCACGGCACACTAGTGGTTGAGTGGCCAGCACCACCCCCGGCCGCCTTTGTCTCCCTAGGTACTAATCTGAGTGTGAGCCGGGTCACGTACACTCACATAACTCTCCCACACAAAAACAACCCCATCACATTAATTTTGGTTCAGTGGTTTTATGTTAAAGCAAAGTTTATATATGTTTATTTAAAAAAAAAAACTTCACTCACAGTCTGTTCATATTTCACTCTTTAAGTGAGCCAATCAGGTTATACTAAAGTTTCGTGACATCCGTATAGTGTGCTGTGTGTATCGCAGTGGCTACCTAAGTTCGCTTCCCCTTGCAGCCATCACCAGTGACGATTATCTGAATCGGTCCTGTACCCCCTCTAGGTCGACTCAGCCTCAAATGAGTACCAAGTGGCGAGGTGTAAACATCGCCACGAGCGAGGCAAAGACTGTGGTGCTGTCCACCCAGCCCCCCTCGTCTACCGTTCCGGCCTTCATAGGTGCTCGCTGACAGCACTTGCTCCCTACAGTCTGTTAAGGCTACACGGGGGAATCTGTGTCTGTGTTGTACCACTAATCATGATGACAATGACGACGATATAAATATCCTACAGCGCCCGTGTACAATGTCTCCGAACAAACCGAGAGAGGCCATTCATTCAACGCGAGTCATTAGTCCACTGCGGCGAGGGATTGATTGTTTTGAGCGTCACGCGTGGCCGTGGCTTCGAGTGGACACGTGCGGCGGTGACTCGCGCGGCATGCACAGTGCGTGGCAAGACCGATGCAGGCAACATGTGCAGGCAATGACACGCGTTGTGGTGGTGGTGGTGACGGTGATGTATGTGTGTCTGTCTGGCCAACATCGGTGTCGGTTATCGGAGCCGGTCGCGGGCCTCCCTGCGTCGAACTTGGTCTCTAAACAAAACAAACAAATCCCTACATCAGCACTTGAGAGACGAAGGCGCTTGCTCTCGTGTGCCGTGCCGGCCGTCTTAGGTGACACTCGCCAACAGCACTTGCAACACAAATGTTTGTGAAGGCGATACGGTGGTGGGTGGGGGGGGTCATCTTCGTCTTCTTATGGGGACCTCCCAGATACGCGTCAGGAGCGGAAGCGTAGCGGGGATGTTAACTACCTCGCCTGGACGACAGGAGGTCGTGGGGTTTGTTCCCGACCCTGACACCTGCTGTACATTTGGAGTCTGCGTGTCTCTCTCTCTCCCCGTGGTCGCGTAGATTTGTATCCGGGTCATCTCCGGGTTGTCCTGTCATATTTAGAATCAACATGCGGCTTAGAGTATTTGACCGCTGTACGTGTTCACGTGAGCACCACTTGGTTGAGATATCGTCTGTGGCCATGCCGCATTCTGACGAAAGAGCTGATAGCTCAGTGGGCCTTACCTGGCAAACAAATAAACAAATAAATAGATAAATATATAAAAAAAAATAGTTCGTATATATCAAGAAAGATGTACTCAGTGAAGGCAGTCGCGTGTACAGCACAGTCGTTTATTGTACCGTTTGTCTCACGCACATCAAGCGAGTATTTTGGAGATACACATCACACAGATACGCACATTACTTATAATGTCTACGTATTTATTGTGACTGACGGCCACGAGAATGGAACGCGTTTGAGAGCACGCCCCTGCCTACCGAGGGGAGGATGCAGCAATTAAATCCGTTTGTGTTGTAGGTGTAAGTTGGATTGAAATTATTTTGTTGCATCTCAGGATTGTAAAGATAGCGGCATGTTTGGGGGAGCCTTTCATCCAGCAGTGGATTGACCATGGCTGCTGCCACCGCTGCCACTCGTGTGTGTGTGTGTTGCTGGAGGTATCCCTCCGATCTAAATGAAGTTTCTGATCCCGACTCACTTTAATGAACGGGCGAATGCGATCATAAAATAATCGCAATGGATATTTGTAAGCGCGCACTGATGTTGCCCGCAGCGTGCGTTCTCACATATGGATATAGTCGCGACAATGTACGTGTATGCACATATATATTCAGATATATATAGACACGTGTATAGCGTATCCAGTAAAGTGAGTAATTTCCCGATGCCGAGTTATATTTTGTTTTATTTCACCTTCATTTAACCGAATAAAAAAAAGAACACCCGTTAAGTTAAACACCTCCTTTACGAAGGAGGGCCTGGCGAGAAGTCAGCAAAAAATAAATCACCACGCACATAAAAGCACACAATACCAAATACTACAATACAAAAACATTCAAAACAATTACAGTGGTCAATGACATCTTCTTCTATCGGAGCTTTGAAATCAGTAAAAACAAAAGATCTTTCGTTATTCATTCCAGGACCAAGGAGCATGATAGGAAAATGAAAATTAGATCGAAAAAGGAAAATGATTGTTTCCCCATTTGAGTCCTTGCCCCAGGTTATCGTTATGAGGACGAGGGTCCCGGTCCAGCCACGCCACGGACGTGCGATCAAAAATCCGCGTTCGTTATCACAGCGCGTGCGGGTGAATGGGCAATTCGTGTCTCACTTTCGTATCGTTTGCTGCTGCTGCTGCTAGGCTCGTATCGGAGTGTGGGATTATTTATCGGCCTTAAGGCGCTGCCAGTCGAGTACAATTAGGCACAGTTATACGCTCATCCTAAATAAATAAGCAGATAATATTGCAGCCCTACATTAATACATTCCTAATGGGCAGGTCCATACGAATGTGGACGCAGAATAAGTCGAGATGATGAATGCGGTTTGCGTAGCGAAAATAATTCCCCGAATGATAACAAATTGTTTTCGGATTGTTCCAGTAAGGACAAGAGGCGAACGCGACTCTCAAAATCGTTCTGGCTTCTTTGGTGACGACATCGGGTGGTAAAACTGCCCAGCTATTCACAGAGACGCGCACAAACGGCTGTTGAATTCAGGTTTTAATTCACATTGTATAATATGCGCACGCAACTACAGTTATTTCCATCGTGACAACGATAATATAGCAATCTCTGTAACAAATACAATTTCTTGAACGGATATTCAGCGCGTGGACTGAGCTCATCATCAGGCCATCTGTTGTAAAAATGTGGCATTGTTCATTTAGCTCACGCTACGACGACGATGATGATAATGAGTGATATTGTATAGTTTAATCTGTGGCGCAGTTATCGTCCGTGCAAGTTGCATCTCTCGCAAATCGACGAGGAACCAAATATAACGGGAGGGGGGCAGCGGTAGAAGCCGTGGCTACCCCATCGATTGCCCAAACCGTGTCACAGTTGAAACCAAACAACATCCAAGCACATGCATTCTTTCTGTAAACTATTTTATTCACCATACAGGTAAAAGGCCACTGAGCTTATGAGGATTTTGTTGTTCGGAGGTGACCTGGAACACATCGATGATGATGATGATTATAGCTTATCATCTTCATCATCGATGTGGCTGACATCATCATCATCACCACTACCAACCACACGTGGGAATAATTGATAGGATCAGCCAAATAATCTAAAACGCGTGTTGAGTCTTAATTGGAGCGCGAGTGGGCGGAGAAGGCACAACCGGAATATACGCGGAGAGCAATCCACGTGACCCCATAATTACAGTGGAACCTTCTGCCGTGAAGAAGGGCCATTGCCCGAAACGTCGCCGATTATTTAGTTGGGCAACGGTGTTATTGATGGTTGTGTCGAGTTGTGGTGGTTGTTGTTGTTGTTGGTGCCAAAAGCAGTATCGCAGCATGTTTTTATTTGCTGTCGTCAAAGTGATGCGAAGTTCTTTTGTGTTTATTTGTAAACAATTAAGCGGTTGCGATGTAATATCACTTCATGACAATGCCGGAAAATAAATAAATAGAACGGTGACTTTTCATTTCTTAATGGCACACACACACCATCTTTTGACGCACATGAATATTTTACGTAGCATAATCAAGTTGGTGTGTGTGTATATATATATATCACTATGTTTTGTACGCCGTAATAAATATCCGCAGCTGTGCTTTACAGGGTCAAGTCGTTAGTTGCGAAATTTCTCTAAACGAGGGAACAACATTCTTGGAATGATTTTGATAGAAATTCAATTTGCAAACTAATAATCGCATTTATACGCGTGTTCTTTATACGTCGTAAGCCTGTTTGCTATTATATATTATACATATATAACTTGTTTCTTGCACGAATACTTTTTTTCCTTAAATAAACGTTACTTTTTCAAATTCATCCTCGCTCAAAAAATATTTAATGTGCGTTTAAATGAAAATCAGCACTGATCATTGTTGCCGGTGTGAATTCAGGTAGGAATATGTATCCATCCAAACATGCGTATTTAGTTATATCGTTTAATATATACACGTGTGATATATATACACACACACATATTATGGGAAGCGGTAGTGTAGTGGTTAAAGCGCTCTGCTACAAACCCGGCACCACCCGAGTTCAATACCCGCTCACGGCAAATAACAGTGACGGTGAATATTTGAACCGGTCCTGGGCCACTCCCCTAGGTCTACTCGGCCATGAATGAGTACTCGACCTGGTGCGGTGTGCAAACATCACCACTGGGGAGACAAAGGCGGCCGCGACTCGTGCTGGCCACTCAGTTACAGCACGTGACCCAACAGCCTGTTAAAATCCATATGGGGATATTGGTTTTAGTCACGTATATATATTATCTCCGCCGGTATAAAATGTGTAGCTACTGTTACCTGTCAATTAGTCATTTAGAGAGAGAGGCCTGACCGTTCATTCATTATTTAAACTCTCATACAAGGCCCTGTCTGTTTAACATGTGTTAGGCTTTCACGACCGATATTATTTTTTTTGTTTTTTTGGAGGGAGTGGTTAGATCGCATACATATAAATGTGTCGTTAAATCCGCCACCATCCGACACGGACAATGACAAACCTTACCGATTGGCCGTGTCGGGTGGTGGCGGGGTTTAACGACACATTCATATTTATGCGATCTAACCCCCCTCCCCCCCCACTATAATGGACAAGGCCCTGTCCTCCTCTCACAACGCACAAACAACAATACTCGCCGCTGGTGTCGGTGCGTCAAATTGAACGCGCTTAATTAATTAATTGGCGCAGGAATTTTAACGACGCGTCTCTCGTTTGCGCCGTGTAAACGACATCGCGGATCACCGTTCGACTTCGTCCGCCACGCGAGCGAGCGTGCGTGCGGAGATTATCTTTGCGGGTTTAAAAATAACAAAAAATAAACTGCTTATTTTTTTTAAACCCCTATTTACCGGTAACCGTATGGAAGAAAAATTAAAAACGTTTGCCAAAACCGGTCTAAACCGGTTTACCCCACGGAAAGAAACGTCTGGGGCAATGCAGACAACAGTTTTACCTCTTGAATGTAGAAAGGACGGAGGAACCATGCACAGTTGCCGTAGCGGGGTCGAGTCTTGGTCAGAATCTCACCGCTGGAGTCACAACCCAGAGGTTCACACCGGGCTCGATTCCATCTACCCGGCGCCACAGTTGAAGCCCCCCCCCCACACATACAGACAACTCCCCCACAACACTACACCATCCCACCCTGTCCTCCTACCCAGCAGTGCACAAGGGGTTACCACCACAGTGTGTCGATCGAGAGTGGTGGGATCAAGTGTGGCCAGTTTTACCCTACCGTTTGAGCGTGCCGAAAATGATAACGCCGTTATTGAAAACGAAACAGATATCCCACTGAAATAACGGTTACCGGTTTATGCCTTGTTGAAGCGGTAATTATGGATACATATGGGCGGTTATCCGGTTTTACGGGCTTTCGATGAGCAAGCCAACAGTAACCATTCGGTGGAGTCAGATGGGCAAAAGGTCGCTTGTTAAAGACAATATCTCTTATTTTATATTGACCCGCGGTCTATTTATATCCGCTCTATAGCAGAGTTCAAAAGCGCGAACAACAACGGAGTGATTTTAATTGGCAAGGCGCGCGCGCGCTCGGGCCGATGGATATGAATGAGTGGCCGTACCAGAATGGGCACGGGTGGAGTCACGAACGGGGCTATAGGGGGAGGGACGGGACGGAGTGGAGGGGCGAGGGGAGGGAAGAGGAATGGGCGAGGTGAGAAGAGGTGATGAGGCTTCGAGAGAGGAACAGAATGAGGTTAAGGAGAGAGGGGGGCGGGGAGGACTTGCTTCATGTACAGGGACAGATTATCCCTTACTCTGTCGTTCTTTCGGTGAGGTTAGGTCACGTGACGGTACCGAAAGAACCACAGAGTATGGATTCCTGCAGTCACGAACGCTTCAAATCAAGAGAGATTATCTCGGTTTCGCTGTATAGTGGAACAATAATACGACCACAATACGTGCCGAGGTGGCGCGGGGCCGCCACTCACGCGCCCCACGAAGCCCTCGATGAAGGCAGCGGCGTTCGAGACATTCACAGTGACGCCACCGATGTGACATTCTATACATATATAAACAAATATAGCAAAACATTTGAAACAGAAATGCAACACACTTGTCAATAACACTGCCTTCGAACGATATACAAGCCGACACTGTTTTTTGTATTTTTGTTAGATATATATCATTGCCTATGGCCGTCGTGTGGTTACAGTATTAATAATAATAATACACCTTGCAGTACCACCTTCCTTACGTTACACCTCATCGTCATTGACAATGAGGTCTTTAATTATAGCTCTACAACTCTCGAATTTTCTGGCCTCTGTGCGTGCTGTGGAGAAGGGCCATTTCCCAAAACGTCGCCTAATATATATTGATATTTTAAGGCTATAATGCCGTTGACGATTTTGTTGTGTTTGTTGTTGTTGTCCACTGTGATTGTGAACCACTGCAAAACGCAGCAGTAGCAGCAGCATCACCAGATAATTTAAATGAAAAAATGTGACCCAAATGGAATCATAATTACGGCCAATATGGGTGCCTCCAAATTTGGATCTCCAGCAAGGATTCAAGGCCACGGGTTTTGAGCCGTGGCCTTAACAATCACATGTGAATTTAAGCCGAAATAATCTACTGATGATGATGATGATAATAATAATGATCATAAAACTTTCAAACGTCCAGAGCACTTTAATGTCTTCAGTGCTTCAGGAATATTCAGCAGCAGCTGTAGGGACACATAATTTAAAAAAAAATCACCATGGTCGTTAAACTTACCGCCTGTGGGATAAATCTCTCTCTCGATCTCTGTCAGCGCGCGTGCCACGGCCTTTCTCAAAGACGTCGGCTATCGCGGCCCTGTCCTCTTCAAACCATCTCCGATCCGTGATTATCGCTCGTTAAATAACCGAGCAACCGTAACGATTTAACGGCGCGTCGCCTCCCCCCTACGAGTGGAGTCCACTCCCAACCCCAGACACGGGCGACACGCGCGGGACAGCCCAAAACGAAATTCGCGAAGGATCCGCCAAGCGCTCTGAAGCTCCCCAAGCGACGTTCGATGATGCATTTGTTCAGTGCGCTTCTGCGGCCGTTCGGAACGTTCTAGCTCTCCGATATTGGAAAGCCACTGGAGGATATGCACTTTGAAATGATCGAGGTTGACAAATCATTTATTTTAGAACTGATGTTTGTGTTTAGTTTGTTGTCCTTCCCCTTCCCGCGCGCCTCCGATCAGCGCGGTTGGCTACGTACGGTGCGAAAGAAGTTCAACATACATGCAGCCCGTGCAGATAGCACCCGGTTCAGCAAGGAATATCAGTCACGTGGTATAGGGTCATCGGAGCTATCATTTGTGGCCAGATAGCTTATGAATCATAAGTTAATAGCTCAGTGGGCTTTACCAGGTAAGATGAAACGTAATTTAATTTCATTCGCATATGTTGAATTGATTTGCTTACCTTTCCTAGACTCTGTACTCATATGCTGTTGTTGTATTGTTTGTTCGTGAAACGTTCTGACCCCGTGCCTCCTACTGGACGCCTGTGAAAAAGAGCTTCATAGCTCATCGAATTCTTCCAGTAGCAATAGTCCGATTCTCAGAGACGTTTGCCATTGAATTCGCTGCACTGCTAGTTACCTCGTAAGGACCGCATCACAACGTCACCATCAACAGCATGCCGATGGGAAATTAAAGACACGCCACAGTCGTTTGCCTGTGGCCGTGCAATCCAAACCATGGACCCACGCTGCAAACCCGTAGAGACACAGAGATACGTCGACTCGCAGATAATTACCAGAGAGACACATCGAGGCACGTATAGAATCATAAATATACACCGAAGACAAGCCACAGTAGAGCGGCTATGGCCATGCGACCCAAACTCTGGACCCATATTGTAAACCCGTCGAGACCCATAGAGACACACAGCGACCCACAGAGACTCGTAGAGATGCATTAAAGGCAAGCCACCGCAGTCCAATTGTGTCCACGCAACCGAACCCCATCGAGTGCGGTCTGCCCTCCTTCGACGGAGGACGGGGAGAAGGAGGAACGGCGAGACGAAGCGAACTCTCTCGCCCCTGGAGCCCTCTCGACGTGGCCAGCCAGCAGACCTCCACGTTGGCATTCGGCCCCTGGACATAATTGCTGCGCTCATGCGAACGAATATGATAAGAGGACCTTTGTATTAACACGAGCAGGAGGAGGAGGACGAACGGCGAGACGACACGAACTCCCTTTGTGTACTGAAGCCCTCTCGCCGTGGCCAGCAGTAACACCTCGACATTGGCATCGAGCATCCTGAATCGTCTTTGCTCGAATAGAACCGCCTCGCGCACACCCTTAATATCTCTCGAATCCCAGTCATTATCGGAGAGCATATTTAAATACCGCAGCGTCAAATGCCACTGCCCCCACCGCTGATACTGATTGTCAACTCCTCATCACCTCCTGACGACACCTGATAGCCTGCACATATACATCCTGAACTATCAATGATCCCACTTCACCGCACGATATATCCCCGTACCTCCTGTTACCTCCTTGACACCACCTCATACTAAACTATGAAATAGTTGTTTTGTTTTAATCAGGTAAGGCCCCACTCACCTATATAGCTGTTCTTTTTCTTTTGCCAGAAGCGACCTGGCCATCACGAATGATAGCCCAACGAAGTGGCTCATCGTCACGTGGGAAGTTATGGCAGCAGCCAAATGCTCTCGAAACGCGTGCCGATTGTAAGCGCGGTGGGGGGGGGGGGAAACTCGCCACGAGGTATCAGAATCAAAACATTTATTTAGGCTGGAGGAATCCGATGAGCGATAAAGCTCCTTTTCACAGATGTCTAATCGGGGCAGGTCCTAGAATTCTAAGAACAAATGCCAGGGTTATACGAGGGTGGCCAGGCCCCCAGCTACGCGCTTGCATTCCCCAATGGGGTTTAGCCTGCGACACAACAAACCAAAGCAAACCCAATCACCGTCTCCCGTCACGGGCCGCTGTCTCCTTGTCATCCACTCCCGTCATCGTCGGATACCGCCAGACGTCAGCGGCTGTCTCCATGCAGTTACCTTGTGTCACCGCCCACGCACGCGTACCCACCAGGACCCACGGGGTCCCACCAGGTTATCGCCGGGCACCGCCACGCACCGCTCACTGACTGCTAACCGGGTGACGGGTTTCCAGACGCGCCGAGCGCAGGGCTCCGACCGGGACGTCCGGCGGCCGTGAACGCGGCCTCTGAGATTGGAGGAGCAGAGAGGGGGGGGGAACCCCCCCCCCCCCAAAAAAAAAAAAAACGACCCCCATTCGCCTCTCGCGTGGAGAGGAGAAAGAGAGACGGTGGGAGCGCGGGCGAGGGGGTGAGAGTGCGTGGGGTGAGAGGGCATGGAGAGAGAGGGAGGGAGGGAGGAGAAAGACAGAGAGCGAGAGAGACGATGGGGAGGGGAGAGAGAGGGAGATGAGTGGAGAGAGGGCGGCGGGGGAGGAGATGGTTTGGCGGAAACGAGAGGGGAGAGAGGGACGCAGGGGACAGCGAGCGAAAAGAAGAATGACGATGGGAGGGCAGGGGGAGAGTTGAGCGAAGAGAGAGAGAGAGAGTGGCAAGAGGAGAGAGAAGGGAGAGGGGCAAAGGGGTGGGGGGGGGGGGTGACGAGAGAGACGAGAGGAGAGAGAAGGAAGATAGAGTAAGGGGAGAGGTCACGTGCGGGTCACGCTGTCCGCTGCAGGATTAATCACGGCCGCGTGCAGAGCTCGATGGACAGAGGGAGAGCGCCCGGGTCATTAACGTGGCGGCACTCTCTGTCTCTGTGTAGATGTAAATGATTAAATAATATATATACACAACTACCAGACACACACACACGTAGCCGACACGCGATGTTGGGGCAAGTGTTGTGAGCGAGCACTCGCGAAGGCCGGAACGGCGCATTAGTGAGCGGTTTGGTCGCCATCACGTCCGGCCGCCTTTGACTCTCCCCAATGTTGAGTTTTGAGAAATGCGATTTGAAAAAATAAAATGTGGGCATATACCCTTCGCTTAAACAGTTCGAGGGTCTTTTGTTTCAATTTTTGTAATCTCCTTTGAAAAACGAGGCTCGTGATATGATAGGGCTCTTTGCTGCACGGTGATGCATAAATGTCATCTATTTATCTGCAATGCATTGTGATTTATCTCTCTCTCTCTCTGCGTGCTCCAAGGTCTTTCTTAAAGACGTGGGCCTTCCTGCTGTCAGTTAGCTCCCTCCGTGACATTTACTCTTGAAACTTCGCAGCGGATACTGGCTCCTGCAAGTAGCATCCGATCGTTCAAACTACTTCACTCACTTGATTCGCTCTCTTCGCCGTCTTCTCGCCGTGCCTGTTGTGGTCCCCAGTAGTCAAAACAACATTTATATTCAGTCTCCTGTTTTATCATTACATGTCTAAGAAAGCTAACCGTGCCTTGCTGAAAATCATTCTCATTGTCTGGGTGTCTATCTCCTGCTGCTGTCCGCGGTACATTCATGTCACCACTCATCTTGTGGCCGTCCGTAAAAAATTGTGAGATCGTTCTTTGTAATCATTTCTGTCGCTGCTATAACAAAAGAGGTTGGCTCCGTAGCGTCTCTGTCTGATGATCCAGTGTGATGCACACAGCATCTGCATGGGCGCGCGTCACAAGACACCCTACATACCACAGCGGACGAATGTTTATTTTATAGAGAGACAGAGAGACAGAGAGAGAGAGACAGAGAGGCAGCCGGTCACAGGAGGGAAAAGCAAGTTGTTGAGCCTGGACTTTAAGAGGAGGAAGGAGTCGATGGCGTGGGGGGTGGTGGTTTTGCGCGATCCGGGCTATGGTCTTAGCGTGAGTTAACGAGCCACCTCCTAGCCCTAACTATAGCAACAGCAACTCCCGCAAATAACCCCGATTTACGACGCCCCCCCCCACTTTTACGTCGTCTCGTAAATACGTCGTCGCTTGATTTAAAAAAAAAGAAACCACCACCCGAGTTGCGTCGCCTCGACCTCACACGTACGTCACGTGACAACGTCGTCATCTGCCCTTTCTCGTTATGCGTCGCCTCTCAGCCTTCGTCTCCACCACCACCACCAGCACCACCCACGACCCTGCAAATCGCTTCGATTTACGTCGCTTCGATATTCTTCGTCGCACCTTTGCAGGAACGCATCCCCCAACGTAAACCGGGGTATTACTTGTACCCGGTGTCGTTTGTGCACAATCGCAATGTTTGCAAACAAGGGACAACACTTACGAGTACGAATAAGTGCCTATTGCCCGTTTGAAATGCCGGTTCATTCTCATCATCGTCGTCGTCATCATCATCATCATCACCGTCGTCATCACCGCTGTACATCTCTGTGAAAAATAGCTTTATAGCTCATCGGATTCCTCCAGAATGAATATTCTGCATTTGCAAAGTGGCCCTGAAACTCTTCCCACGTGTCAGTGCGCGGCTTCCGGTTTGCCGAAGGAGAAAATAAAGCAAACCAAGTGACGTCATTGCCCACGTGACAATTTTTTTTAATTTGATCGGCTCCGTCGGGTGATGGAGGGGTATCGTAAAATTTTAAAAAAAACATAATTTACATTGCACGCTGTAGGGTTTGACGTAAAAGTTTAACTCGTTATACGTCAAAACGTGGGATTCATTCACGGCTCCGCTTCCGCTCTGATCCATCCCGATCCTCCTGTCTGCTGAACTGTTGGCATCAATTTCCTCCATCCATCCATCCATTATTATTATATCGTTATCGTTAAAATGTTTATTATTCCTTTATTTACATCGCAGAGCGTGGTGTCTGAGATTAAATCAGTTTAACGGTACACTCGCCCCGTTATATAGGAATATACTTTCGCCCCGCCATAGGAACGAGGAATATCCACCACCTGCCCGCGGGTAGAAATGGGAGATGAGCAACCCCCGTCCCAGCGCTCACGCGAAAATCAAATCACTTTGAAATCATCAGTTTTCAAAGTTAAAAAAAAAATTGGTCGCGCATGTTTGCGGCCTCTCATTTGTAAATGTTTAGCGAAGGCGTGAGGCACTGTGCAGTGGAGTTCTCGCTGCCCTCCGCCGAGCCCTCTCGCGAAATCTCTCGCCCATGTATCTGTCCCCTTCTCTCTACCTATCTCAACATCGCCTTTCCCCCCCGCCCCCCCCTCTTCCCAGAACGCGTTACGGTGCCCCTCTGTGCCCCCCTCCGTGTCGACTCTCAAGTTGGTCAGCTTCTCGCTCGGCTCAGCAAGGGGAATGACACGCAGGAAGGAAGACCAACGTGGCCACGAATCTGGCACCCGGTCGTAATGAAGGGCACGAGTTCTTGGCTACACGCACGAACAGCGTAATACAAATGGATATTGCCATATTGATATTTAGTTTGTTTTTGTTTTCGTGGAGTGGCTGTGCTACACGTGGCCTGTAATCCCGAACTAAACTAAAACTACTTCAGTTTTTTCTTGCTGTGGTTGTCCCACCTGATGATGATTACTTGTTGTTGCGATCGAAACGTCGTGATCTGTTCTTTTCCTACCTACGTGACTTTACCGAAAGAACCAAAGCGTATGCAAACTATTGTTATTTTGCCAGGTAAGGCCCACTGAGCGATGTAGCTCTTTTTCATGAGCGACCTGGCTCTCACAAATGATAGCTCAACGAAGTGGCGTACGATCATCGCGTGCAAATGTATCGCAGACGAACACTCTGAACGCGTGATGTTGATTTTAAATGTGACGGGGGAAAACCGGAGGACTCGGAGCAAGAGCCACGAGGCCACGGGGAGAGAGAAACGTATCACTCCAGATATACAGCAGGCGTCTGGGTCGGGATCGAACCCACGACTGCCTGTATACCGGGCGAGGTAGGCAACATGTGGAGGTAGCAGCGAGGGTAGATGGATCACCGCACACCGAAGTTTTGAAACTCCCTCCAGATTGGCGTCGAGAAGGTGTCATACCCTGGCTCGCCAGGAGGAGGCGGTAGAGCAAGTGGACTAAATCGCCATCTGTTGCACCACGGCATTGAAGTGTCTAGGTAGGTGGCGTGCGGTGGGCTAAGATGTGGGTGCTCCACCCCTATGCCAGAGATGTTTGTCCACCTGCGTGTTCGAGTAGCCTTGAGCAAATGACCTTGTACAGGGGCTCTCAAATTCTCACCTCTCGTGGAGATTCCTTCCAACAGCAGCGGCACGAGCAAGCAGTTGCAGGGTTGCCCCTATACCCGTGTACTTATTTGAGCTACTATTGATGACATTGTCTTCGTTATCGACTCGGCCCAATCGTCTAGATTACATAGCGGCTGAGTTGGCCTTTCTTTTGTGGAAACGTAAACGGTGGTTGTTCTGTGGATGGACCTGCTCCCGCCACGTGAACGTGGAGTGCCCACCACTGACTTTGAGGTCGATGAGCAAAGGGTCATGTGAGTAGCGTGGAGGCGCTTCGCCCCCCCGATCTGTCCTTCGCGTCTCGTAGTCCCGACTTGTCCCTTGCTGTTGATGCAACGACCAACGGAGGATGAACGAAATAATAAATCTGGCCACTCGTCAACTTTACCACGGCCATCATCATCATCACCACCACCGCCGCGAAGACCATGGGTCGGCAACCTGCGGGCAGAATGGGGGCTCTTTAAGGACTGCTTCGTGGCGTCATTTATGAAGGACCCAACCCAGTCTCGTATACACTACTGGCATTGCGGCTCTGGAAGTATTGAAGGGTTTTTTTTGTTGTTGCAGAATTCGAAAAAAAACCCGTCTCTTCTTGTTATTTCAGTTGCCGACGCCCGATCATGATCATCATCATCATCAGCAGCAGACCATGGTCAATCCACTGTTGAATTAAGGCCTCTTCACCAATCCGCAGCCGGAGCGGATGATCCAGGTCACATTGAACGATCCCGCGATGTAACGATCCATTCTGCCCATACGAAACTGATCCATCGCTCCGTCTCCACGATGGAGGGCGCTTTCGAGTGCCCTGGTTGGCGCTCCCTCGCGCTGTGAGTGTTGACCATCGCCCAGCATCAACTTGGATAGCCACGACGTCTCCTGCCCGGGCCAACTCTTAAACAAACAAAAAAGTATCAAGAATTTATTAATTTCGTAATGTTAATGGTACATTTACGTGCAGACGACGATGACATCCAGTTTAGCATCGCAGACTGTCGAGGCAAGTGCTGTTGGCGAGCACCTAGCCTTAATTTAGTGCCTATGATCGTCGTCATCATCATCATCGTCATCATTAACATCATCATCATCACCACCATCGTCGTCATCAATGGCGAGATAAGGGCGTGAGTTTACCGTGGATTCGACGCGTTCAGTCCCTCTAAGCAGACTGCGCCCATGTCCCGTGTTGTTGACCTTGTCCCCAGCAGGACACGAGTGACCTGGGTCATCCGCTCCGGGACACCTGCTCCGAGCTGCCTGCGGGGATCCCACAAGGCTTTCTGCACCCTGTGACCATCACTGGACATCATGGCGATCGGGATATGGTAGGAATGCGCGTGTGTGCGTGCGTGCGGGTTATACGACAATCCCCCGTATGGTCTGCGAGATAAGACTCGTTCTTCTTCACAACACCGGGCGATGTTCATTCACACACCGCACCATGTGCTCGTTTGAGGCTGAGTCGATCTAATGGAGGCCCACGATCGGTTAGGAAAATCGTCACCGGCGTCGGTGGCCAGCGAGCGGGAATCGAACTCGGGTCGTCGGATTCGTAGTGCAGCGAGCTGAGCACTCCACTACGACTGTAGGGGCAAGTGCTGTTAGCGAGCACCTATGAAGACCTGAACGGTACACGATGGGACGGGTGGCCAGCACCACGCCCGGCCGCTTTTGTCTCCCCAGTGACGATGTTTACTACACACCGCACCAGGTACTTATTTGAGGCTGAGTCGACCTAGGGGAGGCCCAGGACCGGTTCAGATAATCGTCACTGGTGTTGGCCGTGAGCGGGAATACGAACCCGGGTCGCCAGGTTCATAGCGCAGCGCGCTAACCGCTACACTACCGCTCCCCCCATACACACAGACGCACACACACAGTAAGATTCACCCCCAAATGTTGCTTTAAAACACAGGCGTGGAAGGGGTGTAGTGCGTTTTATATTGGGGAGAATACGGCAGGCCATATATATATACAGTAACAAAGTTGGGAGTTTAACTATATTGAATAATGTGGGGTTGATGGTTTGACCGAACGACCCCCCCCCCCTAAGAAGAAGATCGTTCTTGAAGATCACACGTTTCGCCCTCAATCAGGGCTCATCAGCGAGCCACGCATGTGCGGAATCTTAAACTTCTTTGGCGCCGTACAAAGGCAACCGCGCTAATCGCAGGTTCGACTTAGGGCCGCGTGGATATAGGTTACACCGGGGGGTGAAGCCACGTGAAGTGAACACTTCCCCTACGCGTACACACGGCAGCATTGCATTGACCGATATCATCACAAAAGGCGACGCTACTGCTCCATCGGCGGAGTTTTCCCGTTTTGGCGGTGGTCAATGGACATTCAATTCCATTCTCGTAAACGCGAGGCTCTAACGATCTTGTAATGACCGACATACAGATACATCTACACTATTCATTTATTTATTTACAATCACCTCCGCTCAAGGGCGTATCAAAACATCGTAGGCTAAAAGTAAATGGCGACGACAGTAAAATAACGTCCAAGTAAAAGCCATGAGAAAATAGTGAGTTCGTCCATTCCCTTCGGATCATCGTTTTGTAACGTTGCAGATCCTTGGGGCGACGCTTGAGAAGGTCCGACGCCACGCGCCCAAAGCGTCGAGTGCAAGAGCCGAGGCTATGTGCGAGAGTGGCAGCAGCAGCAGCAGTAGTAGCTGTAGGTGGTAGCTGTAGGTAGTAGGTGTAGGTAGTAGCTGTAGGTAGTAGATGTAGATAGTAGCTGTAGGTAGTAGGTGTAGGTAGTAGCTGTAGGTAGTAGCTGTAGGTGGTAGGTGTAGGTAGTAGGTGTAGGTAGTAGATGTAGATAGTAGCTGTAGGTAGTAGCTGTAGGTAGTAGGTGTAGGTAGTAGCTGTAGGTGGTAGGTGTAGGTAGTAGCTGTAGGTGGTAGCTGTAGGTAGTAGGTGTAGGTAGTAGCTGTAGGTAGTAGGTGTAGGTAGTAGCTGTAGGTGGTAGCTGTAGGTGGTAGCTGTAGGTAGTAGCTGTAGGTAGTAGCTGTAGGTAGTAGCTGTATGTAGTAGCTGTATGTAGTAGCTGTAGGTAGTAGCTGTAGGTGGTAGCTGTAGGTGGTAGGTGTATGTAGTAGCTGTAGGTGGTAGCTGTAGGTGGTAGGTGTAGGTAGTAGGTGTAGGTAGTAGCTGTAGGTAGTAGGTGTAGGTAGTAGCTGTAGGTAGTAGGTGTAGGTAGTAGCTGTAGGTAGTAGCTGTAGGTAGTAGGTGTAGGTAGTAGCTGTAGGTAGTAGGTGTATGTAGTAGCTGTAGGTAGTAGCTGTAGGTAGTAGGTGTAGGTAGTAGCTGTAGGTAGTAGGTGTATGTAGTAGCTGTAGGTAGTAGCTGTAGGTAGTAGGTGTAGGTAGTAGCTGTATGTAGTAGCTGTAGGTGGTATCTGTAGGTAGTAGGTGTAGGTAGTAGCTGTATGTAGTAGGTGTAGGTAGTAGGTGTAGGTAGTAGCTGTAGGTAGTAGCTGTAGGTAGTAGGTGTAGGTAGTAGCTGTAGGTAGTAGCTGTAGGTAGTAGGTGTAGGTAGTAGGTGTAGGTAGTAGGTGTAGGTAGTAGCTGTAGGTAGTAGGTGTAGGTAGTAGCTGTATGTAGTAGCTGTAGGTAGTAGCTGTAGGTGGTAGCTGTAGGTAGTAGCTGTAGGTAGTAGCTGTATGTAGTAGCTGTAGGTAGTAGGTGTAGGTGGTAGCTGAAGGTAGTAGGTGTAGGTAGTAGCTGTATGTAGTAGCTGTAGGTTGTAGCTGTAGGTAGTAGGTGTAGGTAGTAGCTGTAGATAGTAGCTGTAGGTAGTAGCTGTAGGTAGTAGCTGTATGTAGTAGGTTTAGGTAATAGCTGTATGTAGTAGGTGTAGGTAGTAGCTGTAGGTAGTAGGTGTAGGTAGTAGCTGTAGGTAGTAGCTGTATGTAGTAGCTGTATGTAGTAGCTGTAGGTAGTAGCTGTATGTAGTAGCTGTAGGTAGTAGGTGTAGGTAGTAGGTGTAGGTAGTAACTGTATGTAGTAGCTGTAGGTAGTAGCTGTAGGTAGTAGTTGTATGTAGTAGGTAGTAGCTGTAGGTAGTAGCTGTATGTAGTAGGTAGTAGCTGTAGGTAGTAGGTGTAGGTAGTAGCTGTAGGTAGTAGCTGTATGTAGTAGCTGTATGTAGTAGCTGTAGGTAGTAGCTGTATGTAGTAGCTGTAGGTAGTAGGTGTAGGTAGTATCTGTAGGTAGTAGCTGTATGTAGTAGGTGTAGGTAGTAGCTGTAGGTAGTAGGTGTAGGTAGTAGCTGTAGGTAGTAGGTGTAGGTAGAAGGTGTAGGTAGTAGCTGTAGGTAGTAGCTGTATGTAGTAGCTGTAGGTAGTAGCTGTATGTAGTAGGTGTAGGTAGTAGTTGTAGGTAGTAGCTGTAGGTAGTAGGTGTATGTAGTAGCTGTAGGTAGTAGCTGTATATAGTAGCTGTAGATAGTAGGTGTAGGTAGTAGCTGTAGGTAGTAGGTCCCGCTCTGTAGGGTGCAGTACGAGGATTAACCCCAGCCGTGACGCACATCGAAATGAAACCATTGGGTGATACTGCTACGGCGTTGGCGGTCGTGCACAATCACCGTTAACAACAACAACGACATCCGTGTCAACAGCACTGCGTGTGGCCTTAGACGTTAAAGTTACACAGAGTGTGTATCTCAATAATATCGTGATGATCGGCAGAGAAGTCGCGTATCATATACCCCCCCCCTTTTGAGGTCACGCGGTGGTGTACGACGGATGTGCTGAGTTTCGTAAATTAGTTTTTAATCTTAATATGCCGCTACATCGAGATTAGACCACAACCACTACTCGTCAGGCATGATTGGGCTTCAAGCGATCGTACCCTAGGAGTCATGGGTACCACGCTTAGGCCCGTCCCATTGATGGTTTCCTTTCCCGGCACCTCGGATTTCTCACGGTCGGCCACAGATCGTAGCGAAAGGAGTTCGACACACAGCGCGCTTCAAAAAGATGTTAACACTTCGGATATATTTTTTTGCAACAACAGCACGAGAAATGTGTGTGTGTATGCTCTGGAGAACCACCTGTTGAAGATTCCAGGCGCAGCGTTGACAACGCTGGCGAACAAGTGGGAGAGAGACTCTTTTAGGATTTTTGTAGCTATCAACATTACATTTGTCATCGCGTTGCAGTGTATGCGTCCGTTCTTTTTCCCATAAAAAACCGATGGACCCATGCGAGTGTTAACATGTTTTTGAAGCGCCCTGTACGTACAAGCAGCGCACAGCAAACCACGACAGCTCCTAACGTCCGCTACCCCCCCCCCACCCCCGTAACCCCTCTCTCGGCTCCTACCACCACCACCACCACCGCGTTATCACCACACGGAGGATGGAGCCATCGCAGGTGCATGTTGCCATCGCTCCTCGTCCTCCTCCGTGTGACGGTCGCGTGCCGATTTGAAAGAAAAATGAAGCCCCCACCCCCCGCGCAAGAATGACCTTTTATTATATATATAAAAAAATATATAATCACCCTTGATTATAATTAACTGAGCAAAGATAGCACCGATCGGTTTTTGTTAATTGGAGTTGTCACTTGTTCCGGCGATGCCGTGGCAATTATTTGATGAGAACTGTTACGCTTGCCTTACCCCCCCCCACCACCTTCAGCCTCTCGTCTCAAATGACGAACTTCAAACGCCGTCGATTTGACCCTCGTAGTTGTGGGGGGAGCGGTAGTGTAGTGGTTAAGCGCGCCGCGCTACGAACCTGGCCACCCGAGTTCGATTCCCTGCTCACGGTCACCAACACCACCGCGGACGATTTTCTAAACCGGTCCCGGGCCTCCCCCCTAGGTCGCCTCGGCCTCAAATGAGAGCGGTGTGTAGTAAACATCGCCACTCGGGGAGACAAAGGCGGTCGGGCGTGGTGCTGGCCACCCCTGCCCCCCACACCCCCCCCGCCCCCCCCCCCCCGTGTACCGTGGCGGCCTTCATAGGCACTCTCGCAAGCAGCACTTGCCCCGAAAATCCATCAAGGTTATACGGGGGATCTTTGCGTGGATTTAAAGTATTCGCGTCATCACGTCGGCAGCGGTCCACGAACTAAAGCAACGCAACTCAACACATTCGTCAATCAACGCTGTCGCAGAGGCTGCATATGTGTGGGGGAGGGTGGGGGTAATAAATACAATAGGCGACGTTTCGGATAATGCCCCGTCTGCATAACAGAGAAGAATGGTCATTGCCATGACCCGAAACGTCACGTGTTATTTATGCATGACGTCCTCGTTTGGACGAATGAGTTTAGATTGTGTGAATGAACATGGCTGTGTGTGTGAACATGGGTGTGTGTGTGTGTGTGAACATGGATATGTGTGAACATGGATATGGATGTATGTGAACATGGATATGTGTGTGTGTGTGTTTGAACATGGATGTGTGTAAACATGGATGTGTATGAACATGGATGTGTGTGTGTGAACATGGACATGGGTGTGTGTGAGTGTTGAACTCCTTTCGCACCGAGCTTAAGCCAACTGTGCTCATCGGAGGATGCGGAAGTGTCTGTGAATTGGAGGCTGACGTTTTGGGTCACGGCCCTTCTTCAGAGCAAAACAGAAGGGTTGGGGGAGGGGGGACGTTGTGTCATTGGTCGAGGAGAGCACTCCCACACATCTAGAACACTCACTCACATCTAGAACATACACATCTAGAACACTCACACACATCTAGAACACACACACACACATCTAGAACACTCACACACATCTAGGACACTCACTCACATCTAGAGCACTCACACACATCTAGAACACTCACTCACATCTAGAGCATTCACACACATCTAGAACACACACACACATCTAGAACACTCACACACATCTAGGACACTCACTCACATCTAGAGCATTCACACACATCTAGAACACACACACATCTAGAACACTCACACACATCTAGAACACTCACACACATCTAGAACACTCACACACACACACACATCTAGAACACTCACACACATCTAGAACACACACACACATCTAGAACACTCACACACATCTAGAACACTCACACACATCTAGAACACTCACACACATCTAGAACACACACACACACATCTAGAACACTAACACACATCTAGAACACTCACACACATCTAGAACACTCACACACATCTAGAACCCTCACACATCTACAACACTCACACACATCTAGAACACTCACACACATCTAGAACACTCACACACATCTAGAACACTCACACACATCTAGAACACTCACACACATCTAGAACACTCACACACATCTAGAACACTCACACACATCTAGAACACTCACACATCTAGAACACTCACACACATCTAGAACACTCACACACATCTAGGACACTCACACACATCTAGAACACTCACACACATCTAGAACACTCACACACATCTAGAACACTCACACACATCTAGAACACTCACACACATCTAGAACACTCACACACATCTAGAACACTAACACACATCTAGAACACTCACACACATCTAGAACACACACACACACATCTAGAACACTCACACACATCTAGAACACTCACACACATCTAGAACACTCACACACATCTAGAACACTCACACACATCTAGAACACTCACACACATCTACAACACTCACACACATCTAGAACACTCACACACATCTAGAGCACACACAACAAGTAAGTAAGGTAAACGTGCGTTCGTTTTTCTCCAGCATTTAAGACGAAGCAATGCCGCGCGAGTCCATGGGACTAACTATGGAGATCAGCGCAGAGTTTGCCCGCAGCACCGGTTTAAACAGGGTTTAGATCGCGTAAATATATAAATGTGTCGTTAAACCCGCCACCACCCGACACAGCCAATGAGTGTGGTTTTGTCACGTAAACAAAACGTGTCATTTAGTTACTACTTTAGCACACCGGTTGTGCGTTGGAGAGTTAAACCCACGAACATTTACAATTCGACTACCGCGTGGCGTGTCGCTGTTGATGACAACAAACAGCATCATCAGGCGAGTTTCCAGATCTAACCCTCCCCCGCCCCCCATTTATCGCGGATAATATTGGTCGCGAAACCCCACGTGTTAAAACAGGCAAAACAAATCACGAATCCGTTTTCGACTTCGCCGAATCGCATCAGCGGGGCATGACGCCTCCCCCCCCCGTCTCCCTCCATCCAAGCGAACGTTGCCGGGATCTTTCATTTATCCCCTCCGTGATCTCTTTGTGTAGCAAAGAGGCGCCACATTTGCGAGCAACGTGCGCGGCCCTTTCGATGCAGGACGCCAGAGAGAGAGAGAGAGCCAGAGCCGTGTTCACAATGAACGTCCAAACAGTACACGGACTTCTCGGCTTGTAACTCGTGGATGCGGCTTGACCACAGAAGCCGAAGAAGGGAACGTCGGATTGAAGGGGGCGTTGTGGAGGTGGGGGGGGGGGGAAATTGGATTCGTGAACATTTGTTATCCTGCAAAAGGTGGCAAGCGACCTGGCTGGCCAGCTGCGGAGCGGAGAGTTGAGGATTGGCACCAACATTGCGCAAACACAACGCGGTGCCATCCGTGGTGTTGAGCGAGCGATGTGGGTCATGAGAGAGAGAGTGAGAAGGAAAGAGAGAGACGGGGATGGGCAGGGAGTCAGTCTCTCCGTCTCAGCGCGCACTCCGCGGTGATTCATTGCGCCGGGCGCGGTGCCACAAACCGCAGGCTCCGTGTGTCCGGCGACAATTAAAGGCGATTCATATCGGGGGCGCCCGCGTCCGTTCGTGATCCGTCATCGTTCCCGAGACGACGCCGCGAAGTTTGCGTCGTCTGGTGCATCGTGGCACAACTTGAACGCACCACAACGCGCGCATGGAGTGACAACGCCGACCGAATGGGAACATCATCACACGCTCATCCGGTGCACCCCCACGATGTTCCTGCCAAATACAGCCCCCCCCCCCACCTTTCATCCTTCCCCCCCGCCTTTGCCCCCCACACACCCACCCACCCCCCCCATCCAACGGCATTCCAATCACCGCGTTGCAGACAATCGCATTTGGGTTGCGCAAGAGTGGAATAATGATTTAGCGCGGCGAAATTTCGCAAAAGGGGGAAAGAGAGAGAGAGCGAGCGAGGGACCGGAGCGAGATGGGCACGAGTTGGGGTTGAGCGAGGCGAGAAGAGCGAGGCGAGAGGTAAGAGAGGTAAGAGAGGGGCGAGAGAGAGAGAGAGAGGAGAGAAGGAGGAGGAGTGGAGGAGAGCGCGCACACGGAGGCCACTTGACATTTATCATCCGCACGTTTCCTTATCCGGGCTCCCCGGACGCGCTCCCATTGGCTGCGCGCGTCACATGCGCCGCTGCTAAAATATACAACGATCGCTTTTTGGAGGTGGGCTTCCCCGCGACAGCAAAAACGACAGCGGCAGGAAATATAGCATCTCCGAAAGAACCCCCCCGCGAAAGAAATTAATGGCCATGAGTTCATATTTGATCAACTCCAACTACGTGGACCCCAAGTTCCCGCCGTGCGAGGAGTACTCGCAGGGCGACTACATCCCAGAGCCGAGTCCCGAGTACTACGGGCAGCCGCGAGACCCGGGCTACCGGCAACCCCCAGAGCCCGTCTGCCCGCAGCACGCGGACTACCCCGAGCAGCCCTACCACTGCGGTGAGCCCGAACCGGAGGGACTCGTGGCCCAGGCGGGGAGGCACGGCGTGGTGCCTCCCGTTCCGCAACAACCACCACCGCCACCGCCGCCGCCTCCTCCGCCTCCTCACCCGAGCCACTTGCCCCGGGCAGCCCTCGAGGCGTGCGGCGCGGAGGCTGTGCCCGCGTGCACCCAGCAGCTGGGAGCCGTGCCCAACGGGTTGACTTGCGGCGTGAGTAGCGGCAAACACCACCAGCAGCTGCAGCTGCAGCAGGACCCGCATCTTCAGCAGCAGCAGCAGCAGCAGCCGCCGGTCGTGTACCCGTGGATGAAGAAGGTGCACGTGAACGCCGGTAGGTTGGGCGCGTTGGCCCCGGATGCCTCGTGGCGGCGTTCCGCGTTCATTTGCTCCTTCCTCGTGGGGTCTTCGCGCCGGTCGCGGAGTCTCTTCCGTGACCCGCCTTGGCACGCGTGGGGCTCTCTCTCTCTCTACCACCCCCCCCCGCCCGCCCGCACGGTAGGCCGTGCGGAATTGCGAACGGGGAGGATTGGCGGGGCGAGCTGCTCATTACGAAGATTTATGTCGCCTTTAAACACAACAAATGCGCCGCCGCTGACACCGCCGCTACCGCAACGGCCCTCTTAATAAACATTTATTGCGCTCGAGGGCCCCGCTGAACGCGTCGCACACCCACGAAGCGAGCCGCACGCGCGGGAGAGAGATACGGGGTGGTGGTGGGGGGGGGAATTTTCTCTTCTCCGTTCGTGCGGCGTCCGATGTTGTTCGGGAGCTAACGTGCCTCCTCCTACTCCTCACCACCACCATCACCACCGCCACCACCGCCACAATTGTCGATGGTCTTCCAGGCTTCGGCAGAGCGAGAGAGCGCACGAGAGAGAGAGAGAGAGAAAGAGTTCGTGCAGTTTGACGATACAGCCTCCTTCCTAGATTCCCGGCGTTCGTGACTGCAGGAATCACTCATTGGACATTTCGGTAAAGTCACGTAGAAAATATAATCGATAGGATAATAGATTGTTGTCTTTGTGTGTGTCTCGCTCGGTGTGCCTGTGTGTGTGTGTGTCTCTCTCTGCTTGTGTGTGTCTGCCTACGCTGTTCCCGCGTCTGTGTTTTATCATTCATTCTTACCTGATGGTGGTTGCTGGTGTTGCAACCGAAACGTCGTATTCTATTATTATTATCAGATTTTATTTTTCTACGTCACGTTACCGTAGGAGCGCAGGATAAGCGGTTGGGTGCGCTTAAGCGGCGATGAAAGTTGCGAATCGAAGCAAGGTGGTCGTGTTGTCATCCGGGGCCCTATCCGCCTCCTACCACCACCACCACCACGGGTGCGACTTTAAGGGGGCTCGCAGGCAAGGTGGAGTGTTGCTGCCCGCGTTGATCGCGCACGCGGGGAGGCACGGGGAGAGCGAGCAAAGGCGGCGAGCGGCAACCTTTAGAGAAGATATTGAGCGGCTGTTTGAGGCGCGATCTGGCGGTGGCGGGGTGGGGTGGAGTGGGGTGGATTAGCTATTGTTTGGGAAGCATAGCGCGTTGCCAAATCAATTGGGGATCCATAGCCGTCAACGTGCATCATGTGAAGCAGGGACAGAAACAAACTGAAATGGCCCAGCCGAGACGCGAATGAGTGCGCCGCGCGCGCGTGGATTTGTGTACGTTTATGGATGTATGTGTGTCGTGTGTGTGTGTGTCAGCCTCAAGTGAGTACCTTGGTGGTGCGTGTACACATCGACACGAGGGAGACAAAGGCGGCCGGGCGTGGTGCTGGCCACCCACCCTCCATTCGTGTGCCGTTCCGGCCTTCATAGGTGCAACTCGCGAGCGGCACTTGCCCCAACAGTCTGTTACAGGCTATACGGGGGATCTTTGTCTTAGCGTGTGTTGAGCGGTAGCGCAGTGGTTAGCGCTACGCTGCGCTACGAACCCGGCGACCCGAGTTCGAGTCCCGCTCACGGCCACCAACACCGGTGACGATCATCTGAACCGGTCCCGAGCTCTCTTCCACGTCGACTCAACGTTACCAAATGAGTACCTCGTGCTGATGTGTAACCATCGCCGCTGGGGGAGACAAAGGCGGCCGGGCGTGGTGCTCGCCACCCACCCCCCTCGTGTGCCGTGTGCCGTGCCTTCAAAGGTGCAACTCGTGAACGGCACTTGCCCCCCGCGGCTATACCGGGGGGGGGATCTTTGTCTGTGTGTCTCGTCGCCACGTGCACAAGGAGCTTCTTACGAAATCGCGCGTTAATCGGCAGTCGAAATTTGAGCGACACAGTAGCCTGTCGTGGAAGGGTGAGTGTCGTGGAAGGGTGAGTGTCGTGGAAGGGTGAGTGTCGTGGAAGGGTGAGTGTCGTGGAAGGGTGAGTGTCGTGGAAGGGTGAGTGTCGTGGAAGGGTGAGTGTCGTGGAAGGGTGAGTGTCGTGGAAGGGTGAGTGTCGTGGAAGGGTGAGTGTCGTGGAAGGGTGAGTGTCGTGAAAGGGTGAGTGTCGTGGAAGGGTGAGTGTCGTGGAAGGGTGAGTGTCGTGGAAGGGTGAGTGTCGTGGAAGGGTGAGTGTCGTGGAAGGGTGAGTGTCGTGGAAGGGTGAGTGTCGTGGAAGGGTGAGTGTCGTGGAAGGGTGAGTGTCGTGGAAGGGTGAGTGTCGTGGAAGGGTGAGTGTCGTGGAAGGGTGAGTGTCGTGGAAGGGTGAGTGTCGTTGAAGGGTGAGTGTCGTGGAAGGGTGAGTGTCGTGGAAGGGTGAGTGTCGTGGAAGGGTGAGTGCCGTGTGGTGCTCACGGTCAGGGTTCAATGTGGTCATGTTGAATTCCGTGCGGCTGTAAATCTCAGGCACCGTCATCATTTCGGGACGGGGTGAAACAAAAAATGTACAGATGTGTTTTTGTTCCAAAAAAGGGCTCGCTCCGAGGGGGGGGTCTAATTTTAAACCCAGTGCGTAACGTGCAAAACTAAATTCCACCTGCTCGTCTAATTTATCTTACGAAACGGGCGCCGTAAATGCAAATGCGTGTTTTTATCTGTGTGCGTGTACGCTTGTTTCGTATTCATCGATATCGTGATGATTTCGCGCAGCGTGGAAATTGGTGAACGGTGAGCGGCGAGCGTGCTCACTGAAGGTAGCAGTAGCAACACAATCAGCAGCTGCAGTGTCACCACGACCCCGACCACGGCGACTACCGATACAGCCGCCGCTGTGAACGAGCAGCAGTAGCAACACCACCGCTAGCCACCACTCACCACCATCAGCAATGCCACCTCGAGACAATACAACCACCATCACGTCAACCACTAAATGCCACCATCGCCACCGCCACCAACAATATTGTTGGTGGCGGTGGTTAAACCACCACCGCCACTATCGCCACCACTGCCAGCCATTATAACCACCATGACAACCACCATCACCACGACCACCAGCAACTAGAGCCACCAAAACCGTTGCCACCCACCACCACGAGCCGCCACCGACATGGCCATTTATCGGTCGCAACTCCTAGCGCCGGCACCGTGGAGCAATTATCGAGTGAGAGGCGGCCGTCACTCGCGCGTGCGTGTGGTCATTGAGCACCGTCAACGCGCCTTTACAAACGGGCCCTGCAACACCGCACCACGTGCCAAACCCATCGCGAAGAGACGCAGAGACGCCGTGGCGTACGTGAGACGCGGGGACAGGGAGAAGGATGTATTTCACAGGCAAAGGGAGAGAAAGAGAGAGAGAGCAACACGATTCGGAGATTATGGGGTGGGTTGTTTTTTTTTTGTTAATGGACAGAGTTGCACGAGAGAGAAAGGAGAGAGAGAGAGAGAGGAGAGAGGGAAGATATATTTCACGATTCGGCACGACCTCTGGCCGCTGCTTAGGCGCGACGTCGCTCGTAAATCTACCGAATGGCGAACCGGTGATTGGCTTTGTGCACTCATGAAGTTTCGCCTGCTAACGCTGTCCCCTCCGATATCCACACTCCTCCTCCTCCTCCCTGTCATCACCTCATCTTCCACCCGAACCTTTTGTCCACTTCCGCTCTCCTCCTCCCCCCTCCTCCTGCCCCCCCCCCCGACCACTTCCTCCCTCTCCCCCCCCCCCATTTTTTCCCTTCTCCCTCCACGTCTCTCCATCACCACCGCCGCCGCCGCCGCCACCACCACCAAACGTCACGACGACCGCCCACAGTCAACCCCAACTATATCGGCGGGGAGTCGAAGCGCTCCCGCACGGCCTACACGCGCCAGCAGGTGCTGGAGCTGGAGAAGGAGTTCCACTTCAACCGCTACCTCACCAGGAGACGGCGAATCGAGATCGCGCACTCGCTGTGCCTGAGCGAGCGCCAGATCAAGATCTGGTTCCAGAACCGGCGCATGAAGTGGAAGAAGGACCACAAGTTACCCAACACCAAGATTCGCTCCTCGGGTCCCGGTGGGGCTGTGCAGGCGAACGGTGGAGCGGCGGTGGTGATGACTGCAGGAGGTGGTGGTGGTGGTGGAGGTGGTGGCAGCAGCAGCAGCAGCAGCAATGGTAGTAGCAGCAGCAGCGGCGGCGGCGGCAATGGGAAGGGCCACTGCGTGACCTCAGCTCCCACGAGCGGGGTGCTCACCAGCGCGTTATGAGCCTCAATGAGACGTACGGTCGGACTGGAGCGCACGTATATATATACACACACACAACTACACACTCAAGTACACACACACACACAAGTACACGGGGACACACACAAGTACACACACACACACAAGTACACACACACACAAGTACACACACACACACAAGTACACACGTAAGTACACAAACACACACACAAGTACACACACACACACAAGTACAAAAACACACAAGTACACGGGGACACACACAAGTACACACACACACACACGTAAGTACACAAACACACACAAGTACACGGACACACACAAGTGCACGTACGCACACACAACTACACACGCAAGTACACACACACACACACGTACACAAACACACACACACACACAAGTACACGGACACACACACAACTACACACGTAAGTACACGGACACACAAATACACACGCACGTACACACACACAAGTACACGGACACACACACAAGTACACACACACGTACACGTGTACACATGTACACGTATACACACAGTACACGCGCACACGTGGCACTCGTATACGATACACTAAACCAAACGTAGGCACGAATAAAAACCGACAGTATACTCCGACACATTCCCAAACACACACGCAGATATGTGTACACATTCAGTCGTGTATAAACTCATACACATATGTAATCATGCACACTAGTATACACTCATACCTGGTACAGACGTATGTATATATACGCCTGTACATAAATACATACATAGACAATGATTCATATTTTGTCTACAATGCACACGCTCCCATACGTACACACATGCGCGTGTACAAAGACACACGAACGCACACACACAAAGAGGCACGCACACACACACACACTCATTCATACGCATTTACACACGGGCACACGCACACTCTTCATACGCACACATATCCACATATATGTACACACACACACACACAAGTACAAACGCACACGCATGCACACGCACGAAGACAAAGATGCCCCGTGTAGCCTTAACATACTTTGGGGATGAACGTGCTGTTTAGCGTGCAGCACCTATGAAGGCACGATTCTCACCCGCGCAGCATGTACACAACCGTACCAACGTCCACTTCACGTACGCACGCATATCCACGTATACACGCACGCGCATACATTACTCACTCATACATAGACGCACACACGCACGACTGTCGATGTTTTTAGGGTCGCGTTTTATATACACATCACCAGATTGACGCCTCAACCGTCACCGCTTTCTCTCTCTCTCTCTATGATTTGAATGTCTTACAGTTTAACGCAAACGTCGTTTTTAAAACATGTGTTTATTTGGTCTCGCCGTTCGCCATAACTAATTGGTATATATTTATATAAATACGTCTTGGGGGGGTTTTTGTTAAAGGAAAATAATGCATATTACATGACCTAATTTATTGGTATTATTTTCTATTCCGACATACCAAACTATATATATCACGTGACCTCATGTTTTTTTTTTAAAGCTTGTCCCAGCTGGGAGATGTAAGTTGTAATTTGTGATATTTATAAGATTGGGGTATTGGCGGGGGTTGGGGCCATTGGCCCTCCGCGTGTTATATGTTGTGTGTGGGGAGCGGTGGCGCTGCAGTTAGCACGCTACGCTCCGAACCCGGCGGCCAACTCGGAGTTCCAATCCCGCTCATGGCCACCGCCACCAACGCCAGCTTCAGCCGATTGTCTTGCACCTGGTGGCCTAACCCCCCCCCCCACCCCCCCCTCTAGGGTCGACTCAGCCTCAAATGAGTACCTGGTGCAGTGCAAGCGTAGTGTGCAGTAAAGATCGTCACTCGGGGAGACAAAGGCGGCCGGGCGGGGCGGGGCGCAGTTGCCGGAGTCCACCCACCCACTCAGTTTGGCGTGCGGGCCTTTCAATAGGTTCCAACTCGCTAGCAGCACTTGCCCCCAACAGCCTGTGCGGGCTATACGGGGGACCTTTGTCTTTGTGGGTGGAGTACATCGATGCGGAGGGGGGGGGGGGCTACATTCGGGGGTTCAGGCGTCGCAATGGACGGGCATGCACTTAACCATTTCCAGCGGACCAGCCAGGCCAACTGTTATAGTTGAGGTCCATTTGTTGTTTTGTATCCTCTGCTGTAAATACCATTGTTGTTGTTTCTGCTGCTGCTGCTGCTCAACGTGTGGACGAATACTGTTTAGACTTTTGAGCTTCTAAAGCCAGCTACAGGGGGGGGGGGTATACGGGCGGAGGCATGTGTATTGTTTCAGAATTATGGTTTGCTGATCATGGTGATGATGATGATTACAATGCGCATAACGTTATTTTATTTCTGTGTTGATACTGCCAATCGTGCAGTGGTGCATCATAAGCACACTTAATAACAATAATATCAACCACAACCAAAACTCAACATACTCCGTCCAAAAATAGAATTTTTAAAAAATACCACTGCCGTAAAATGTCACTGAAATATATAATTAGACCACGTTTCGGGGGCGATGATGTTACTTACACACACACACACACACGTGTGCTCTGAAGAAGGACCTGCTGTCCGAAACGTCGCCTAATATTATACGTAATTTGTTCCTGTTAGTGCATAGTGTTATTGACAAATGTGTTGAGTTTGTGTTATATTGATCACCATGATTCATCTCTCTCTCTCTCTCTCATTCTTTCTCATTCTCTCTCTCTCCGCTCATTTTCTGTCTCTCTCTCTGGAGCCATGAAGTACAACTTACCTGCAGTGTAGATTTTTTTTGTATTATTATTATTTGGTATTTATCCGCTCGTTGTCCACCTCTTTGTTACGGACGGCGTGCGTGCGCGCGCGCGCGTGCGCGTGTGTGTATGTGTGACACAGGCCTTCGCCATGCCACCTTGCTTTGTACATCGAGTGCAACGGCTGCCGAAGCGGTTATTCGTGGTATTTGTATAATATATCAAACGCTGCAGAGAGAGAGAAAACAAGCTAAACACAGCGGGTCAACAGAAAAGGGGAGGATGTACATGTCACTGAGCGCGCGTGTATGTTGGGTGTATTTATGAAGACTAAATTAAGGCAACAAAGGGCAGAGAAAAATTCACGACTGTTTTTGGGAACAGTATAATTGTGTCGGTGTCAATTGAACCCATGTGTAGTATATATATCTGTAGTGAGACGGGGAGGGATTTCGTGACGTAGGGTATATATGTGCCAATTAGTTAGGGTTATTGTCGATCGCACTTGGAGGGTTATTTATCTGTTTCATAGGAAATAAAAGTCACGACACCATCGCGCCTCATTGCGACCGTTCATCCGTTGCGCGCGCGTCACACGCACGTGGACACGGGCCACGTTAATGATCTGCTCCGAGTGAAGGGTCGCCGCCCGAAACGTTCACTCGATTATTATTTTTCTCGGGGAGGTGGGGCGGGGGGGGGGTTTGTATTCGCTCGTGAAACGGTGTGTTAATGTGTCAATTACGGTAAGCGTGTTTACCCGTGAACATAACACGGCGTGGACCCGAACGCGTTAAAGTCGCGTGCCCGCGCGCGCGTGCGTGTCGTGTTAAAATAAAAATAAAAACACGACGCTATTGTGTTAGGCACCACAACAACCACAACACAGCCGCGTAGCACAACGTGCCTGCTGTGGAAACATCGCATTGTGTTCACGGAGCACAATGCGTTATTCGTGAGCGGAGGGACATTCATAAACAACTCGCGTGCGCATTCGTACGTGAAGACACAGACGCATTGCGCACGCATTAACGAACACGCACGAGGAATTAAATGTATACTGTAACGATATACTGCATTGATAGCCTTTATTTCAGGCCTGATGTTATTCGTGTGGAAGGCTCCTGCGTATACACACAAAGAATCTCTCTCTCTCTCTTAGACACACACACGAAGACAAAGATCCCCCGTGTAGCCTTAACAGACTGTTGGGGCAAGTGCTGTTAGCGAGCAGCACCTACGAAGGCCGGCACGGCACACGAGGGGGTGGGTGGCCAACACCACGCCCGGCCGCCTTTGTCTCCCAAATGACGATGTTTACACATCGCAGCAGGTACTAATTTGAGGCTAAGTCGACCTAGGGGAGGCCCAGGACCGGTACATATAATCGTCACTGGTGTTGACCGTCAGCGGGAATCGAATCCGGATCGCCGGGTTCGTAGCGCAGCGTAGCGCTAACCGCTACACTACCGCTCCCCACATAAACAAAGGCACACACACACACGTACATAAGCACATGGGCACACACATGCACTACTGACACACACAGCGCAATTACAGCTAAGATTCGTTGGGGCTCAGCCATTCCTAATTCAGGATATGCAACACGCACCCCAAATCGCACCCTTGAAACAACAGCGTTTACAAACATTAAAGTCAATAAGTAATACATGTGATATGTGTATGCGGAGATGTGGGTCGAACTCGCGTTTTTTTAACCCTTTGCACGCTGTAATTTCCCGTTGCCAAATAGGCTGATGGGTTTTTGTAATGTTTTGTTATCATCGCTGCGACGAGAAGACGGGAGGAGGGGAGCCCATGCTATTCACGTCACGAGACATTAATCAACGTCTCCCTAAGAGCACTCACGACCCGCAACCATCCAGCACCATCCAGCAGTGGAGAGCGACAAAGGTGGGGGGGGTGGGGGGACAGGGCATGAAGGCACTGCACTGTACTGCTTCATCAACTCAAGTGATTGATCCTTGCGCGATGCGTAACTAAACAATCGGAACCCCGGAATGCTCGACGCACGCGATCAAAGCGTGCACTTGAACCGGTCCTGGGACTCCCCCAGGTCGACTCAGCATCGGATGAGCATCCTGCGCGGTGTGTAAACGTCACGTGGTGCTGGCCACCCGCTCTATAGGTGCTCGCTAACAGCCAAGAGTCCGTACCCTTTTGTTATCTAACATCGCTTTATGACGGCGGCGGCTTTCATCCAGCGGTGGAATGACCATGGCTGCTGTTGCTGCTGCTGATGATGATGATGTGTTATCAACGATCCAGGCCCTGTAACCCCGGACGCAATGGCCGTGCGCGTATAGGAAGCGCTGTGCAGCAAATACTGTACCAGGCTCACGCTGAAGCACAAAGACAAAGATCCCCCGTGTAGCCTTTAACGGGGGGCAAGTGCTGTTAGCGAGCAACTCTGAAGGCCGGCATCGACACACAATGGGACCGGGGTGGTTCACATCCACGCGCGGCCGCCTTTGTCTCTCCACCCCCCCCCACTACCGATGTTTTTCCACATAGATGTTTTACAATACTTGAGGCTGGGTCGACCTAGGGGCCCGGCCCAGGACCGGTTCGGACAATCGTCACCGGTGTTGGCCGTGTGCGGGAACTCGGCTCGCCGGGTTCGGAGCGCGGCGCGCTAACCGCTGCGCTACCGTTCCCGACACACACAAAGATCCCCCGTGTAGCCTTAACAGACTGTAGGGGCAAGTGCTGTTAGCGAGCACCTATGAAGGCCGGAACGGCACACGATGGGACGGGTGGCCAGCACCACGCCCGGCCGCTTTTGTCTCCCCAGTGACGATGTTTACTACACACCGCACCAGGTACTCATTTGAGGCTGAGTCGACCTAGGGGAGGCCCGGGGACCGGTTCAGACAATCGTCACTGGGTGTTGGCCGTGAGCGGGAATCGAACCCGGGTCGCCAGGTTCATAGCGCAGCGCGCTAACCGCTACACTACCGCTCCCGACATACACAAACACAGACACACATACGCACACACACAGACACACACACAGACACACATACGCACACACACAGACACACACACAGACACACATACGCACACACACAGACACCACACACAGACACACATACGCACACACACAGACACACACACAGACACACACACAGACAGACACACATACGCACACACACAGACACACACACAGACACACACACAGACACACACACACAGACACACACACAGACACACACACACACAGACACAGACACACACAGACAGACACACAGACACACACACAGACGCACACACACAGACACACATACGCACACACACAGACACACACACAGACACACACACAGACACACATACGCACACACACACATACAGACACACACACACAGACACACACACACACACCCACAGACACACACACAGACACACACACAGACACACATACGCACACACACACATACAGACACACACACACAGACACACACACACACACCCACAGACACACACACACACAGACACACAGACACACATACGCACACACACACAGACACACACAGACACACACACAGACACACACACACACACAGACACACACACACAGACACACACACACAGACACACACACACACAGACACACACACACAGACACACACACACAGACACACACACGCACAAGCCCGTGCGTGAGCGCGCGCGCGCGCGTGCGTTCGTGTGACCCCCCGCACTCCGCTCTGCCTGGGTGCCGCCAGACTGCAGACCGCAGCCACCGGCATTGTTTGGTCGCCACTGAAGCCAAGTTCACGCCGAGGACTAAATCCGTCAGCGCGCGGTGTCTTGAAAAAAAAATTAAGAGGGGGGGTGTTTGGGGTGGGTGTGGTGGGGGTGCGTGTGGGCGGCGGGGTGGGGGGCCCAACTTTGTGCACTCGGCGGCGGGGGGGGGGGGGCGGTCTTTTTTCCCTTCTTCATTCCCTGCCCGGCTGACAATGCCGTGAGTTATGATGCTGCGTCAATGGTCAGTGGCGTAGGCGCCATTTCGTTTAAGGGTCGCGTTTTGCAGCTCCGCTTCTCTCCCGGAGAGAGAGAGCGAGAGACGGGCAGGGGGTTGGGGGGGGGGGGCGAGAGAGACGGGCGGCGGAGGGGGGGGGGGCGAGAGAGAAGAGACCCGGCGAAGGGAGTGCCGAGAGGGCGGTGGGGAGATCCGTAAAGTTTTCATGGAGAGATGATAATGATGACCATCAGCAGCATCATCATCAGCATGGGCATCATGGGCAGCAGCAGCAGCATCATCATCATCATCGCGAGCGTAATCCCAAGCAATTGCGGAACTGAGTAAATACACGTTTGATTGTTAATATATATACTTAAAAATAGATGCGGGGTTTTTTTTACGTTTTTTTTTGTTTTCCAATCGGAGATCGCAGCCCCCGTGCGGAGGCGGAGATCGAGACCTCGAGCGTCTCGTTTAGTCTTAGCTGCTCTACAGAGTCGGTACGTACTCACACGCACATACACACATACACGTATATATACACACATACACACATGTACATACACGTATATACACACATACACACATGTACAAACACGTATATACACACATACACACATGTACAAACATGTACATACACGTATACACACATGTAAATACACGTATACACACACATGTACATACACGTATATACACACACATACAAAGAGAAAACAAAGATCCCCCGTATAGCCTGAACAAACTGTAGAGGCAAGTGCTGTTAGCGAGCACCTATGAAGGCCGGCACGGCACACGAGCGGATGGGTGGTCAGCACCGCGCCCGACCGCCTTTGTCTCCCCAGTGGCGATGATTTTACACACCCTGCCAGGTAATTATAAGAGGCAATCACGGGGAGGCCCAGGACCGGTTTCAAATAATCGTCATTGGTTTTTGACCGTGAGCGGGAATCCAAAACTCTGGGGATCGAGTTCATCGTGCAGCGCGCTAACCGCTGCCCTACCGCTCCCACACACACATATACCACATGTACACACACATATACCACATGTACACACACACATATACCACATGTACACACACACATATACCACATGTACACACACATATACCACATGTACACACACATATACCACATGTACACACACATATACCACATGTACACACACACATATACCACATGTACACACACATATACCACATGTACACACACATATACCACATGTACACACACATATACCACATGTACACACACATATACCACATGTACACACACATATACCACATGTACACACACACATATACCACATGTACACACACATATACCACATGTACACACACACACCACATGTACACACACACACATATACCACATGTACACACACACATACCACATGTACACACACACACATATACCACATGTACACACACACATACCACATGTACACACACATATACCACATGTACACACACACACACCACATGTACACACACACATATACCACATGTACACACACACATATACCACATGTACACACACACATACCACATGTACACACACATATACCACATGTACACACACATATACCACATGTACACACACATATACCACATGTACACACACATATACCACATGTACACACACATATACCACATGTACACACACATATACCACATGTACACACTCATATACCACATGTACACACACACATATACCACATGTACACACACATATACCACATGTACACACACACACCACATGTACACACACACACATATACCACATGTACACACACACATACCACATGTACACACACATATACCACATGTACACACACACACACCACATGTACACACACACATATACCACATGTACACACACACATATACCACATGTACACACACACATACCACATGTACACACACATATACCACATGTACACACACATATACCACATGTACACACACATATACCACATGTACACACACATATACCACATGTACACACACATATACCACATGTACACACACATATACCACATGTACACACACATATACCACATGTACACACACACATATACCACATGTACACACACATATACCACATGTACACACACACACCATATGTACACACACACACACATATACCACATGTACACACACACATACCACATGTACACACACATATACCACATGTACACACACACACCACATGTACACACACACATATACCACATGTACACACACACATATACCACATGTACACACACACATATACCACATGTACACACACATATACCACATGTACACACACATATACCACATGTACACACACACATACCACATGTACACACACATATACCACATGTACACACACATATACCACATGTACACACACATATACCACATGTACACACACATATACCACATGTACACACACACATACCACATGTACACACACACATATACCACATGTACACACACACATATACCACATGTACACACACACATATACCACATGTACACACACATATACCACATGTACACACACATATACCACATGTACACACACATATACCACATGTACACACACACATACCACATGTACACACACATATACCACATGTACACACACACATACCACATGTACACACACACATATACCACATGTACACACACACACATATACCACATGTACACACACATATACCACATGTACACACACACACCACATGTACACACACACATATACCACATGTACACACACACATACCACATGTACACACACATATACCACATGTACACACATATACCACATGTACACACACATATACCACATGTACACACACACACACCACATGTACACACACACATATACCACATGTACACACACACATATACCACATGTACACACACACACATACCACATGTACACACACATATAGCATGCAAAATCCCCCCACCCACCCTATAGCCTGAACAGACTGTTGGGGCAAGTGCTGTTAGCGACTAGCACCTATGAAGGCCGAACCCATATCGTTTGCAAATACTTGAAGGTGAACACCCACACCCCCAGACGTTGACACGCACGCACCGCGCACAAACACAGACCAGACACACTGACAAAAGGCAAATATCCCCCGTATAGCCTGGGCAGCACCACGCCCGACCGCCTTTGTTACACACCGCACCAGCTACTCCTAGCGGGCCGATCCGACCTTGGGGAGACCCAGGACCGGTTCAGATAATCGTCACTGGTGGTGGCTTTGAGCGGGACTCGAACTCGGGGGTGGGGAGTGGGGGGTCAAGTCCGTGGCTCAGCGCGCTGAGCACTACACAATCGCGTCCCACCCACCCACACACAGACAAAGATCTCCCGTATAGCCTGAACAGAGTGTTGGGGCAAGTGCTGTTAGGGAGCACCTATGAAGGCCGGAATGGTAAACGAGGGGGAGGGTGGCCAGCACCACGCCCGACCGCCTTTGTCTCCCTAGTGGCGAAAGTTTTTAAACACCGCACCAGGTATTAATTTGAGGCTGAGTAGACCTAGGGGAGGCCCAGCACGGGTTCAGGTAATCGTCACCGGTAGTGGCTGTGAGCGGGACTCGAACTTGGGTCACCGAGTTCATAGCGCCGGGCACTGACCGCCACACACAGACACACAACAACAACGGTGACGTCACCACGACGCTTGTGCCAGGCTATGTGCACCTTGAGGCCACGTGAAGTGTCGAACACCCGCTGGCAGGAGGTCACGGGGCAGATCCAGGTGCCACGGGTCGACAGACTGAAATGACTGGCTGATGCACCACCTGTGCCCCCTACTGTGCCAACCTGCTGTGCTTTAGCCACCCGGCGCTCCGCTCGTTGTTGTGAGCGTCGCTCCTCCGTCCTCCGTTGTTGTTGGAGGGCGACTGCCTCCAACTGCTCAGTAGCGTCCTTCACGAGCCTCCTCCACAGAGGCCGATCTTTGCACCGCTAGTACCAGTCATCGGCAAGTCCACTCAGCTCCACGTCCTCCTGTACCACATCACTCCATCTCTTCTCTAGCCCGTGCCGTGCCCGTTTAGCCCCCTTGATCCGGCCGAACAAAAGCTGTTTCGGCATGCGGTGGCTGGGCATGCGGGCTACATGACCAAGCCATCGCAGCCTTGCCCGCCGGAGGAGCTCACCGATGGGACCTTGCCCAGATCTTTCAAGGATTTGTGAGCTCCTCACACAATCCAGTCTTGTTAAACCCAGGATGGATCGTAGGCAGGCCAGCCTAAATTTTTCTAACCAGCGAAGATGTTCCAATAGGGGGGTCCACGTTTCGCAAGCGTAGAGAAGGAAGGGAATGACCGTGGCCGAGAAGACCTGTGCGGAGCGACAGACGAGGTAGCTTCCACACAGCGTTAAGCAACCGATAAAAAGATATGGCCGCTCGACTGATTCGGAGTGAGACCTCTGCTGTTAAACTGGAGCCGGTCATAAGCACACTTCCCAGGTATGGAAAACTCTCCACTCTCTCCACAACTGCCCCATCACCGATTGGGAGTTGTGGAGGTGGAGTGTCCGATGGTACAAAATACCCAGACAGGTGCTTAGTTTTGGTGGGGCTGATGGTAAGGCCCCATCTCTTAGTGGCACGCTCCAGTCTCAGCAGCAGCGTCTCCAACTCCTCCTCTGAATGAGCAGCTATTACCAAATCATCAGCATACATAACGTGGTTGAGCAATAGGGAGCCATCCCTTGACCGCACCCGGGCATCGATCAGCCTCCCATTATATCTGTACCATATGGAGATTCCCCCGGTACAGCTATTGAATGGTTCACGAACTACGTGGTCGAAATAGATGTTAAATAATGTGGGTGCCAGAGGACATCCCTGTCGCACCCCAAGGTGTACAGGGAATGGCTCGGACTCCCGGCCACGTAGTTTTACCCGGGCCCACTCACCATCATGAAGGTCGTGAGCAGAGGGTCAGGTACTCCAAAAGCACGAAGAACAACCCAGAGCCCAGGCCTACTGGTGGTATCATAGGCCTTGACCAGGTCAATAAAGCAGAGATGTAGGTCTTGTTGGAATTCCCTACACCTCTGCTGTAGCAGACGGACAGAAATATGGCATCTGTGCAGGACCGCCCTTTCCTGTAACCGCATTGGGGCTCCGCAAGCCTCTCCTCAGCTTGCCTGGCAAGGCGATGCTGAAAAATCCTTGCCAGGACCTTTCCCGGCACACTGAGGATTGAGATGCCCCTGTAGTTGTTACAGTCTGTGCGGTCCCCCTTCTTAAAGAGGGGAACCACCAGGGCATCCTTCCAATCCTGCGGAACCCATCCAGTGGTCCAGACTGTTGTTATGATGTCATATAGGGCAGGCTGTGCACAAACCCCACCCTCCCTCAGCATTTCGCTTGGGAGATCATCTCTACCCGGTGCCTTTCCTGGTCTCAGTCTCCGGATCGCCTTCAGTACTTCCTCAACAGATGGCACCTCAGCCAGCCACTCACAGGGGGTGACTTCTTCCAATATTTGAGGCACTGCAGCCTCAGCATGGTCATCCCCACTTTGTGCCACAATGTTTTCCTGGCTGAGGGATTTCCCCTCCCCCAGGACCTCACAGAAATGCTCAGCAAATCTGCAAACCTGTTCCCGGGGGTCGGAGATTGGATCACCGTTTTTTCCCCTAATGATGGTAATAGGTGTGGCGCTGCAGGTTACTTTTTGATGGAGTTAAATAGAAATTTGTGATCGCGGGCCACTGAGCCAGACTCCATTTCCTCAGCAACCCGCGACCACCACCCATCCTTGCAGCACCTCACGGCTCTCCAAACCTCCGAACGAAGGCTGCGGTAAGCCTCCTCATTCTCTGACGTGGGATTCTGTAGCCGATGACAGTGGGCCTGTCGCTTTTTCTCAACCATCCTGAACACCTCCTCTGTCAGCCAGGGTCTCTGGGGAAGTCTGGACCGCGTACCCAAAGCAGCCATTGCAGTGGCATGAGTCACAGTCCTAAACCTCGCCCATTTACCCTCGACATTAGGAGGAGTGGGGGACGATGCCAACCCCAGCCGCAAGTGATGATGAAATTCTCGCTTGCAACTTTCATCAAATAACTGAGACCAGGCCACTTTAGGTTGGAATGGGGTCTTGGGTGTACACCCACCACCGGAGTGGAAGAATGGCAGGCGCATCTTACAGATGACTAGTCGATGGTCAGAGGGCAGATCAGTTCCACGGTAGGTCCTGGTGTCAAGGACATGGGCTCGCATCCGCTGGTCCATCACAATGTTGTCCAGCAGATGTTCTTGCTTGGACCCTGCATGCATCCATGATGTTGTGTGGATGTGCCGATGCCGGAACAGCGTGTTGGTAATTACAAGCCCATGGGCTGCACACAAATCTAGCAGCCTCCTACCGTTGTTATTGCGCTGATCTGGCCCATGCCCTCCAATCACTCCAGACCAGGTGCCTGCATCATGACCAACTCGGGCATTGAAGTCACGCAACAAGATGACTCTATCCCGAGGGGCCACTTTAGCCAGGACCTGTGACAGGAGGTCATAGAAGGCATCTGACTCATCGGCTTTGCCTGCATCTCTCCACGGATGTTTGTCTTCGGTGGGGGCATAAGTAACCACGACCACCACTCCTCGCTTCCGGTTGATGGGAAGGCGAGCCCAAAGTAGCCTGGGGCTTACAGCTTCCCACACCTCACCGCCACGCTCCCACGCCCTCTTCATTATTTTGTTCAAAAGAAGAGCCACACCCTGTTGTTTGGCAGTCTGCTGCCCCGAGTAGAGGACTGTCCACCCCTCATGGTGGCAGGAGCCAGAACCGGTCCACCGGACCTCCTGAATGCCACAGAGATCCAGGCGGTACCGGTCCAGCTCCCGACAGAGGAGTGGCAGCCTCTCCTCCGCAGTGAGCTTTCGAACATTCCATGTGGCCACACGAAGTGGCTTTTCGTTGTTTCTGGAGGAGCCCCGAGGGTACAGATTCAATCTCCTGGCTCCGCCATTTGGGGTTTGGCCAGGAGACGTCATAGACGCCTATCCCCCCGGGGTCTCCGGCACAAGCTTATTAGATACATATTTCACAACAACACACACACCAACACACAACAACACACACAACAACAACACACACCAACGCACACCAACACACACAACACACAACAACACACACCAACACACACACCACACACACACAACAACACACAACAACACACACCAACACACACAACACATAAAAACAACACACACACACCAACACACACCACACACACACAACAACATACAACAACACACACAACAACACACACCAACACATAACAACAACACACACATCAACACACACCAACACACACCAACACATAACAACAACACACACATCAACAACACATAACAACACACAACAACAACAACAACACTCCGGTCTCATCGCCACGTCACCCCCCGCCCCCCACTTTCTTATCTCGCGATCTCCTTGCACGAGCGGGGGGGGGGCTGCGGGGGTAATGGCCTCAGTGGGGACTCAGCCCTCGTCGCGTTCTCCTCCTCCTCCTCCTCGTCGTCGTCCCTCTCGACGTTCACGCTGGGATCCAAGCGGGCGCCGAGGAGGAGGAGGCGGCGGAGGAGGAGGAGGAGAAAGAGGAGAAGGAGAAAGAGGAGGAGGAGAATGAGGGGGAGGAGGAGAAAGAGGGGGAGGAGAAAGAGGAGGAGGAGGAGAAGGAGGAGGAGAAAGAGGAGGAGGAGGAGAAAGAGGAGGAGAAGGAGAAGGAGGAGGAGAAAGAGGAGGAGAATGAGGAGGAGGAGAAAGAGGAGAAAGAGGAGAAGGAGGAGGAGAAAGAGGAGGAGAAGGAGGAGGAGAAAGAGGAGAAGGAGGAGAAAGAGGAGGAGAAGGAGGAGGAGGAGAAAGAGGAGGAGGAGGAGGCGGCGGCATTCGCGTAGCCTTGAACAACGATGGTCGCACATCGCCGCTCGCGGTACCTCGGCAGGTTCACGCCGAGGGCACAGAGCCCCCCCCCTTCTCCTCCTCCTCCTGCTGCTGCTGCGCTGATTGAGAGCATCGCGTCCCCCCGGTGTCAAGGCGCCGCGACCTTCCCAGTCCCGTGACCCCGAGCACAAAGTCTCCCTTCCCTCCCCCTCTCCTCCTCCTCCTCCTCCACCACCACCACCATCACCCCGGGGCCAACAGACAAAGACAAAGGCAAAGATCCATCCGAACCATCACCACCACCATCACCACCACCATCATGGTGGTTGTGGTGATGGTGGTGGTGATGATGGTGATGGTGGTGATGGTGGTGGTGGTGGTGGTAATGGTGGTGGTGGTGATGGTGGTGATGGTGGTGTTGATGATGGTGATGGTGGTGATGGTGGTGGTGATGGTGGTGATGATGGTGGTGTTGATGGTGGTGATGGTGGTGGTGGTGATGGTGGTGATGGTGGTGATGGTGGTGTTGATGGTGGTGATGGTGGTGATGATGGTGGTGATGGTGGTGATGGTGGTGGTGATGGTGGTGATGGTGGTGGTGATGGTGGTGGTGGTAATGGTGGTGGTGATGATGGTGATGGTGGTGATGGTGGTGATGGTGGTGATGATGGTGGTGATGGTGGTGGTGATGGTGGTGGTGGTAATGGTGGTGATGATGGTGATGGTGGTGATGGTGGTGATGATGGTGGTGATGATGGTGGTGATGATGGTGGTGATTGTGATGGCGGTGTTGATGGTGATGATGGTGATGGTGGTGTTGATGGTGGTGCTGATGGTGGTGATGGTGGTGGTGATGGTGGTGATGATGGTGATGGTGGTGATGATGGTGGTGATGATGGTGGTGATGATGGTGGTGATTGTGATGGCGGTGTTGATGGTGATGATGGTGATGGTGGTGTTGATGGTGGTGCTGATGGTGGTGATGGTGGTGGTGATGGTGGTGATGATGGTGATGGTGGTGATGATGATGGTGGTGATGGTGGTGATGGTGGTGGTGATGGTGGTGATGGTGGTGATGGTGGTGGTGATGATGGTGATGGTGGTGTTGATGGTGGTGCTGATGGTGATGGTGGTGATGATGATGGTGGTGATGGTGGTGATGGTGGTGGTGATGGTGGTGATGGTGGTGGTGATGATGGTGATGGTGGTGTTGATGGCGGTGATGGTGGTGATGGTGGTGGTGATGGTGGTGATGGTGGTGGTGATGATGGTGATGGTGGTGTTGATGGCGGTGTTGATGGTGATGATGGTGATGATGGTGGTGTTGATGGTGGTGCTGATGGTGGTGCTGATGGTGGTGCTGATGGTGGTGATGGTGATGGTGGTGCTGATGGTGGTGATGCTGTATCGAACTCAGGTCGCCGGGTATCGCAGCAGCGGCAGCAGCAGCGGTAGCGCGGCCCCAACCCCCACCACCACCACCACCACCCCCCAAACCTCACCCCATCCACGCCAGCCTCTTATTTCTGACGCTTCCTTCGGTCAAACGGGGGGGGGGGGGTGGTGGTGGCGACAACTCGTGTGTACGCGCGCAGGGCGTAGGGGGGCGGGGGGCGAGAATAATGGACTCGCAAGCCCCTAACCTTGCAGGGTCACGCTGGCCGGTCGTCATTTATCCCAGAGCGTCACAGGAAAGCCGCGGTTCAAGGTTCGCACGGCAACAGGAATTGAAGAATAAACAAAATCCCGAACGAACCGACCCGAACCGATACTGATCGGAGGTAGATTTTACAACGGGCCCCCCCCCCCCTCCGCTCCCGTGCTGTGATGGGGTTTGTTTTGTTTTTTGGGGGGGGGGGGGTGGGGTTGGTCGCAACGGTGACCCCCCCCCCCCCCAGGGGGAGATTCGAACAGCAGCAGACGCATGCGTTTGGTCAACCGGCTCACAGGGCCGATGCCGTAAGACGACGTCCCGCTAAGGCCGTGCAAGCGTCCGGGGGAGCGGTGGCGCAGCGGTGAGCGCACTGCGAAAATCACGCCGAGCCGACTTCGATTGCCGCCGCTCACGGTCCCGCGAAGCACCGGCACCGGGGAACGATTGTGCGAACCGGTTCTGGGCCTCAACTAGGTCGACTCAGCCTCGAAACGAGTTAGCGTGGTGCGTCGTGGTACGCGGGCGGATCGGAGGGGTTACCGGCCACAACGCCCAACCTTCGCTTATCGCCAGTGCTGCTCGTGAACAGCTCATTGCCCCCAACAGCCTGTGAAAGGTATACGTGCGAATCTCCGATGTTTGTCATAGATATATATATGTATATAGGCTTAGAGTCTGTAATGGACCCCCGTCCAAAGAAATGTGGAATTTTCAGCGCCACCGAATATAAACGAGAAATGAGCGCAGTCCAATTCTCGTTTGAGTAGACACACATGTCTCTGTTGTATTTACTTACAGTATGATATCATATATATATGTATAGCAGATCAATATATATGTATAGCAGATCTAAAGCGTAAAACGTCACACTTTATTCTGAGAGATGGGCGTGTGCCCATTAATGCTCGCTGTGTATTATATATGCTATATTACAGTATGATTAATAACAATAATAATATCAAACATCGACCGATGCTCATTGCGTATCCGAGATAACGTTTGACTGAGTTGTTCAACATTTGAGTGTCCCTGACCGCGAGACAACCCAAACACGCAGAGGGAGTTCACGCTCGAAGATCCACACACACGGATTCCATAATCCAGTTTCTGTAACGCCATCCCCTGGCCACCGCGCAGCCTGCCAGAGAAAATGTATAAATATTCTGGGTGTGATCCACCAATCCCTTGCCTCCGAGGAGTGAAATGTATCGGCCGATTTTACATTATGAGCGCTGTTGTGCAACCGCGCGAATTTCAGAGCAAAATTATTTCTAAAATGTATTGTGTCAACTCATCAGTGGCAGGAGCCTCTTTGTAAATGTCACGAAGACCGCACGCCTTCTCACTCAACTGCTGGATGAATGAAGGCCTCTCCCCCCCCCCTCCCCCCCACGCCGTGTCCGTCGTTGGGGGTGTGGAGGGGGTATTTGACCATACTTCACCAATACATATGCTTATGTTGTGCGCGAGTCGCTTCCTTACAACACACCTCATCCCTGTTGTTGTTGATGGCGCTGTTGTTGTACGGCCAGTACCCAAGTTTACTGTTGAATAAACATTCCATCTAATTATTTGTAAAGGATTGCTTTTCATGATTATTTTCTTGGCGGAGCAAAGTCGCAGTTGTATTTATTTGCCTTTTTGTGGGGGGTGGGGGGGGAGCGGTGGCGCAAGTGGTTGACGCAACGCGTTGGAAACCCTGGCGAAACCACGTTCGATTCCCGCTCACGGATTACATCAGTGGTGAACATCTGCAACCGGTCCTGAGCATCGCCTAGGTCGACTCAGCCTCAAATCGGTACCTGGAGCGCGGTGTGTAAACATCGCCACTAAGGGAGACAAAGGCGGCCGGGCGTGGCGCTGGCCACCCACCCTGGGCCATCCCTAGGACCTCCCCCTAGGGCGACTCGGCCTTGATTGAGCGAACACACGCGAACCACACTTACCCCGACAGTATAGCAAGCTACACGGAGGACCTTTGTCTTTGTGTGCGTGCATGCGCGTGTGTGTGTGTGGGGAGCGGTAGTGTAGCGATTATCTGAACCGGTCCTGGGCCTCCCCTAGGTCTACTCAGCCTCAAATGAGTACCTGGTGCGGTGTGTTAACATCGCCACTGGGGAGACAAAGGCGGTCGGGCGTGGTGCTGGCCACCCACCCCCTCGTGTACCGTTCCGGCCTTCATAGGTGCTCGCTAACAGCACTTGCCCCTACAGTCTGTTAAGGCTATACGGGGGATCTTTGTGTTTGCATGTATGTCTTTATGTATGTTTGTATGCTTGCGAGAACAATTGCTAAGAAGGACACAGAAAGTAAAAACGAATAACCCCCCTATAGTCAACCTAGACTTTTGGAGCAAGTGCTTGTTAGCGAGCACCTATGAAGGCCGGAACTGCACACGAGCGGAGTGGGTGGCCAGCCCCAGGCCCGACCGCCTTTGTCTCTCTACGGTTGGGATATTTTACACACCGTAGCAGGTACTTATTTGAGGCTGCGTCGACCTAGGGGAGTCCCTGGAACCGGTGCACGTAATCGTCACGAGCCTTGCTCGTGAGCGGGAATCGAATTCGGCTCCCCGGATTTCGTATCGCAGCGCGCTAACCGCTACACGACCGCTCCCCACAACGGCGCACAGAGAGACCGGGTCCCCCTGTATAGCCTTAATAGACTCTTAGGGGCGGGGTGCAAGTGCTGTGAGCGAGCACCTACGAAGGCCGGCACGGCACCACACGCCCGGCCGCCTTTGTCTCCCGAGTGGCGATGTTTAACACACACCGCACCGCGTACTAATGTTGAGGCTGAGTTGAGGCCTTACACACAGAGGCGTCTCTGCAGAGGGTGAGCCTTTCCCCTCGTGATGCGAACAGTATCGAAACATTCGCAAGGCACCTCCATTCACGATTACCACAGCAAACAAATCCAGCCACCCTCCCTTCTAAGGCCGTTGGTATCCATGCACATGATCGATAATGTAATAATAATACGTATAAAATATCGTATATCTCAAGCAGTGAACGCATTTCACTTAGGCGGACAATTAGAATAAGTGAGAAACGATCACGTTTCCCGACGCGCATCTTTGCGGTCTTCATTTTTTTTTTATAAATGATCATCGTCGTCGTCACTAATGTGATTTATCACCGCGAGCGATTGTGATGATTCCCGCGAAGCATCATCAAATGCTATATACTGTGTAAATGAATAAATATATATAGAGAGAGATCTGTGTGTGTGTTAGTCATCGCGCTTGTGAAGACGCGACACTCTCTCGTGCGCTTAGACAAAGGGCGCGCGATTCGCGACTTAGGCCCGGCACTTTGAGCGGCACCTCGATTGTCGAGGGCCAAGCAGACGCAGCACAACTCCACCGGGCATGCTACCCTTCAGATGTGGGATACGAAGCAACGCGAGTGTGCGCCGATTACATTTAGAAGATATACATTGTATGTATATGTGTACAAAAAAAAACCCGCCCCACAAATTTCGAAATACAAAATGTTACGTATGGGTGAACTTCTTTCGCACCGTGCGTAGCCAAGCTTGCTAATCGGAGGTGCCGGGGAAGGACAACGACAAACTAAACACAACACGAATTCACTATTTGAACCGAACCGTGCGCGTGTCAATCCGACAGTGTGAAACCGAGTTCATTTACAGCTCGCGACCAATACGAGTGGCGGACGTTTGCTCGCGTTCATGGGCATCCTCACCTACGTCGGCTCAGCCTTAAAAAAATAAGTTCCATGTGCGGTGTATGAAACATCAGCACTGGGGGGAGACAGAAGCGTCGCGGGCCTGGTGATGACACCACCACCTCGTCGTGCGCAGTTCTGGCCTTGATCGGTGCTACTCGCGAACAGCGTTTGCCCCAACAGTCCGTTCAAGGCGATGCTGTGTGGTCTTGTCTTTGTACGTACACGTAACGAGACGTACGACCGGAACTTCTTTCGCTCGCAACTATTCCACGAAGGCCAGAACTTACACACGAAATCTCTGAATCCCCCAACGAAGTAACGTTGTTTTGGTCTCGTTTTAAATTTTAAAAAATAATGTCACGATGTGCGTATACGTGCGTGCGTGGGTTCGTGACAATGTAATAATATATATACTACCCACACGTTGTACACGCAAAATATTTCACAAGCGGCAGAGTGGTACGTGTGGTTGTGTGTGCATGCCACCCACCCCCTCGTGCGCCGTGCCGGCCTTCATTGGCGCTCACTAACAGCACTTGCACCCAAAGTATGTTCAGGGGTCTTTCCCATTGTTCGCGTGTACGCACGTACTCGACGTGTAAGTGTTAAACAAGACGCCGCGGTGGGTTCCACGCACACACAAATATAAAGATGCCCCGTGTAGCCTTTAACGGACTGTTGGGGCAAGTGCTGTTGGCGAGCACCTACGAAGGCCGGCACGGCACACGAGGGGGTGGGTGGCCAGCACCACGCGCGGCCGCCTTTGTCTCCCTAGTTGCGATGTTTACACACACCGCGCTAGGTAACTCATTTGAGGCTGAGTCGACATAGGGGAGGCCCAGGACGGGTTCAATTAAACGTCACCGGTTGTTGTTGTCCGCGAGCGGGAATCGAACTCGGATCGCCGGGTTCGTAGCGCAGCGCGCTAACCACTACACCCCCCCCCCCCAACGGCAAACACACAGACACACGCGTACACACACAGACACACGCGTACACACACACACACAGACACACGCGTACACACACACAGACACACGCGTACACACACACACAGACACACGCGTACACACACACACAAACACACGCGTACACACACACACAGACACACGCGTACACACACACACAGACACACGCGTACACACACACACAGACACACGCGTACACACAGACACACGCGTACACACACACACAGACACACACACAGACACACAGACACACGCGTACACACACACACAGACACACGCGTACACACAGACACACGCGTACACACACACACAGACACACACACACAGACACACGCGTACACACACACAGACACACGCGTACACACAGACACACGCGTACACACACACACAGACACACACACAGACACACGCGTACACATACACACAGACACACGCGTACACACACACAGACACACGCGTACACACACACACAGACACACGCGTACACACACACAGACACACGCGTACACACACACACACAGACAACCGCGTACACGCACACACAGACACGCGCGTACACACACACAGACACGCGCGTACACACACACACACACAGACACACGCGTACACGCACACACAGACACACGCGTACACACACACAGACACACGCGTACACACACACACAGACACACGCGTACACACACACACACAGACAACCGCGTACACGCACACACAGACACTCGCGTACACGCACACACACACACACAGACGCGTACACGCACACACAGACGCGTACACGCACAGACACACGCGTACACATACACACAGACACACGCGTACACACACACACACAGACACACGCGTACACGCACACACAGACAAGCGTTCACGCACACAGACACACAGACGCGTACACACACACACACACAGACACACGCGTACACATACACACAGACACACAGACGCGTACACACACACAGACACACGCGTACACACACACAGACAACACGCGTACACACACACAGACACACGCGTACACACAGACGCGCATTGAAATCCACTCACTGCGGGATGTATTGTGCCTATCGATCGCTCCTACTAAAGCAAAGCGCCCTACACCACCACCATCACCACCACCACCACCACACCGCCTTATTCTATGCGAGCCGCGTTTCTTTTCGTCAACATGCATCTTCTTTTTGGTCCCACACCCTCCCTCTCCCCACTCCCTCCCAGCTTACCAAAAAAAAAATCCCAGCCAGATCAGGCGGCGGCGGCGGCTGGCGGCGGCTGGCGACTTGCCACGGTAAAAAAAAATCGAGAGAGAAAAAAAGCTATCAAATACGCAGTGTGAGAATGATCAGTGATTAATGTACCCGCGGCGTTCGCACACGTTGCATGAATCTAAATGCGCCTAAAGCTGATCGCTGAACTCTCTCTGAACTCTGGAAATCGCGTCATTTATATTCCGTCCAGTCCGTCGAGGGCAAGGGAGGAGCGGGAGGGAGGAGAGGGAGGAGAGGGAGGATAAGAAGGGAGAGAGAGGTTTGGGGGGGGGGGTAGACGGGGGGGGGTGATAGGGACCCGTCCGCGCATGCGCGACCCCCAGCAGTCCCCCCCCCCCTAGGATTTGCGAGGGGTCGACCCCGACACCGCCTCGATCCCCGGGACCCCGCAACAGCGAGTGGCACTCGCAAAAATAAGAGCAGCAGCAATAGCAATGTGCCTTATTAGTAACGGAGTCAATAGCATCAGCCTAAGAAAAAAAACACACACATATATATTAAATCGCAGTTAACAAAAGCAGCAGCAGCAACAACAGCAGCTACAGCAGCAGCTACAGCAGCAGCTATAGCAGCAGCTACAGCAGCAGCAGCTACAGCAGCAGCAGCAGCTACAGCAGCAGCTACAGCAGCAGCTACAGCAGCAGCTACAGCAGCAGCAGCTACAGCAGCAGCAGCTACAGCAGCAGCAGCTACAGCAGCAGCAGCTACAGCAGCAGCAGCTACAGCAGCAGCTACAGCAGCAGCTACAGCAGCAGCAGCTACAGCAGCAGCAGCTACAGCAGCAGCAGCTACAGCAGCAGCAGCAGCTACAGCAGCAGCAGCTACAGCAGCAGCTACAGCAGCAGCTACAGCAGCAGCAGCTACAGCAGCAGCTACAGCAGCAGCAGCAGCTACAGCAGTAGTAGCAGCAGCTACAGCAGCAGCAGTTGTAGCGGTAGGAGTAAAGGTGGCATACAGCAGCAGTAATGGGAGCAGCTGTAGCTGTAAGAGAGTCAGCGCTCTGCAACAGCGAGGCGAAGGCAGTAACAGCAAGATGCAGCCACCTCGTGTGTGAACGGGAAGAGCAGCAACACGGCCAACAGCATCGATAGCAGCAACAACAGCAGCGGCATCAAGCAACAGTGGTAGCGTCCTGCATGCGTAGGGGACGCGTCAACAGCAGCAATAGCAACAGCAGCAGCAGCTGTTGCAGCAGAGGAAATAAACAACAACAACAACAAGGGTGGATAGTGTGCGGCGCGTGCCTCTCCAATTAGCCTAGTCGGGCGCGCGCGTGCAGCTCGTATTGTGGCTACTCCGCTGGCCTTTGTTCCCGAATTAATTAGCAACCGTTTGCAACGTGGGGAAAGGTCACCGTGTGGTGGTGGTGGTGGCGTATAGCGACGTCATTACATTAAAGGACGGGGGGGTTGACAAATATCGGTGTGCGGTGAGCCACCAACCCCATCGCTGCTGCTGCTGCTGCTTCGACTGCACTGGTGGGTTCCAGGCGGCCACCGCCGCTGCCTGGCCGATGAAGCTTGGTGGAGAGCTGAATGGAGTTCAAAATAACTCACAAACGAACAAGGCAACATCTTGCGCCAGACCCAACGCAGAAGATTCCTGGGTTTGATATTCCACGAAAGCTCGCGGTCCCAACGACGGCAGCAGATGCGGGTACCTGATGCACGAATGGAAAAGTTTTTTAAAAAAAACCTCTCCAGCGGTGTGCGACAGTGCAACTGATATCGACGACAATGCCCGATCCGCACATACGAAGGAGACGTCACGGCGACACGAACGCCGATGTTCCCGACTCGAACACCTGAATGTGAAATTGTAGTTGTTGCCACCATCTGCGTCGACATCAGCCACCGCAGCCCGGCCAAAATGTCAATCCACGTGCCTGTCTCCAGCACCTTTGGGTCATGATGGTTGTTTGACCATACTTCACCTTTTGCTGGTGGGTCAGTGCGAGGGTTGGTGAACGTAATTTATGTTGGCCGTAGTAGTGAATCGAACTTGGGTTATTTTCAGGTTCACAGCGCAGTACAGTGCTACCTACAGTGCTGATGTTTACACACTGCACCAAGTACTCAATAGAGGCTGAGTCGACCTAGGGGAGCATCCAGGACCGGTTCAGGAAATCGTCACTTGGTGTTTAGTGGCCGTGAGCGGGAATCGAACTCGGGTCGCCGGGTTCGTAGCGCAGCATAGCGCTACACTACCGCATACTGCACACGCACACACAGATCACACACACACACACCAACATCCGCGAATACAAGTCAAAATTTTGTTTTGATACGAATGGTGTAAAGTACATCACTTCAACCCACGTCACCCATTTACACGCGCGTATAGTCAATACGTTACACGAATGCGGAATCACGGGGTACGATAACGTTCTAATGACAATATTAGACTTCGTTTATAGCTGACGGAAGAAGAAGAATTAAAAACAAACGTCTCAGCACAGCAGTTACTGACGATGTCACACACACACACACAGCAGGCATGCCTGTGTGTGGGTATTGAGTGTGGGGAGCGGTGGCGGAGTGGTTAGCGCGCTGAGCTACGAACCCGGCCACCCGAGGTCGATTCCCGCTCACAGGCCAACACCGGTGACGGATTAGCTGAACCGGACCTGGGCTTCCTCTAGGTCGACTCAGCCTCAAATGAGTACCCGGTGCAGTGTGTAAATGTCGCCACGAGGGAGACAAAGGCGGCCGGGTGTGGTGCTGGCCACCCACCCACTCGTGCGCCGTGTGCCGTGCCTTCACAGGTGCTACTCGCGAACAGCACTTGCCCCAACAGTCTGTTAAGGCTACATGGGAGATCTTTGTGTTTGTGTTTCGAGTGGACACAGTTGGTTGGCTCATCTGCCAGTCATCGCGGTCAATCAACCCTTTGGCACCTGGGTCTGTCACGTGACCTCCGACCAGCAGCGATCCTTCGACACCTCACGTGGCCTCGGAGTGCACCTAGCCTGGCACAGGAGCCGTGGTGACGTCGCCGCCACTTAGTGGCGAGTGGCGGCTGTTAGTGTTGTTGTATGGGGTAGGCATATACATACAGTAAGCCGCAGTGTGACTGTAAATACAGTGTATATGGGGTGGCCCAAAAGTTAGGACACGCAGCGCATATTTATTTATTTATTTTAACAGTGACATTCGAACATTGTTTTATTCTTTAAGTTTATAGTTTGTCTATTATTGTTGATATTTACTTTTTCACCATGATATGCGATTTGTTACAATTAATGTGACACACCTATGTGTCCAGACGTATGGGCCACCCTGTACAGTGCAGTATATACTATCCTAGGAACCCAATTATTATCTCACTCTGAGGAGGCCGTGTAGCTTGATGGCTTGCGCTAGAAATACTTTCATGTCTTTATAGAGTGAAAGGAACACGTATGTATATATGTATGAGACGCATCAAGCTAATGAGTTTTCTGAATGTCGAATCCGGTCCAGAATCAGGGTCTTTATTTAGACTGGAGGAATCCGATGAGCTATAAAGCTCTTTTTCACAGATATCCAGTGGGGGCGGGTCCAGAGCTTGCTTGTGTTATAAATGGAAATACATGGAGGACATACATTAAAAAAATATATACGTTTGACAGACGGATATGCGAAGGAGTTGTAACTGTCTGCACATATATGTTGTGTTAATTCTATATTTGTTTCATGTATTTTGTCAACTATATCGTGGTGATTTAAAGTGACGCACTGCGAGAGGGTTTGGACGCTTTCCAATGTCGCTAACGTCCCACTCCGCAAGAGGCGAATTCCTCGGGAAAAAAAATCGTAGAGTTTCAACTCTTTGGTTATTTCGGTCAAGTCACGTAGAAATAAAATTAATTAAGTCATAGAATACGACGTTTCGACTGCAACACAAGCAGTCGTCATCAGGAAGAACTAAATTTGAGAGAGAGACAAAACACAGACACGGAGACACACAGATAGACACACAAGCAGAGAGAGACTCACACAGAGACACAGACACACAAGCAGAGAGAGACAACACAGAGACAAACAGACAGACACACAACATAGACACACAGACAGACAGACATAAAGAGAGAGACAACACAGACACAGAGAGAGAGACACACAACATCGACACACAGACAGACACACAAGCAGAGAGAGAGAGACACACACAGAGACACACAGACAGACACACAAGCAGAGAGACACAACACAGAGACAAACAGAGAGAGACACACAACATAGACACACAGAGAGACACACACAACATAGACACACAGACAGACACACAAGCAGAGAGAGAGACAACACAGAGACACACAGAGAGTGACACACAACATAGACACACAGACAGACACAAGCAGAGAGAGACACACACAGAGACACACACAGAGAGACACACAACATCGACACACAGACATACACACAAGCAGAGAGAGACAACACAGAGACACACACAAGAGAAACACACAACATAGACACACAGAGAGAGACATACAAGCAGAGAGAGACAATACAGAGACACACAGAAAGAGACACACAACATCGGCACACAGACAGACAAACAGAGAGAGATAACACAGAGACACACAGAGAGTGACACACAACATAGACACACAGAGAGACTCAGACAGAGACACACAGAGAGACACACAGAGACACACAGAAAGAGACACAAAATAGACACACAGACAGGCACACAAGCAGAGAGAGACACACAGAGACACACAGCATAGGCACACAGACAGACACACAAGCAGAGAGTAACACAACATAGACACACAGAAAGAGAGACACACAACAGAGACACACAGACAGACACACAAGCAGAGAGAGAGAAAGACACACAGAGACACACAGAGAGAGACACACAACATAGACACACAGAGAGAGACACACAAGAGAGACACACAGACACACAAGCAGAGAGAGACAACACAGACACACACACAGAGAGAGACACACAACATAGACACACAGACAGACACACAGAGAGAGACAAGACAGAGACACACAGAGAGAGACACACAACATAGACACACAGACAGACACACAAGCAGAGAGAGACAACACAGACACAGAAAGAGAGACACACAACATAGACACACAGACAGACACACAAGCAGAGAGAGACAACACAGACACACAGAGAGAGAGACACACAACATAGACACACAGACAGACACACAAGCAGAGAGAGACAATACTTACACACACAGAGAGACACACAACAGAGACACACAGACAGACACACAAGCAGAGAGAGACAAAACAGACACAGAGAGAGACACATAACAGAGACACACAGACAGACAAACAAGCAGAGAGAGACACATACAGACAGACACACAGAGAGAGACACACAACATCGGCACACAGACAGACACACAAACAGAGAGAGAGACAACACAGAGACACAGAGAGAGACACACAACATAGACACACAGACAGACACACAAGCAGAGAGAGACACACACAGACAGACACACAGAGAGAGACACACAACATCGACACACGTTTTTGATGGGGGTTTCCCCCTCCCCTCATTTTTACGAGAGACACAAACCACATAATAAACAGGTCGGTACGTTTTTTCGGAGACCCTAATTTGGAAATTTGTATTAAAAAAAAAATGTGTGTTGGTTCATAAGATAATAAGCTAAGCACTACTCCGCCGTACATGTGTGCGGTACGAATGCGTCTTTCTGTTCCTTTCAGAGCATCGTTGCGATTACACAACTCACTCAAATCTCAACCCTGGAGTTTCGCGTGCATCAGCCACCCATTATTATCATTATTATCATCACCGTTCATTGTTTGCCCAGGACATGCACGTCGCATTCAGGAGGGTCCTGCTAAAGACGTTGCGTGTCCCTTCAAAGCTTATCTAGATTCATAACGCGCCTTATTTCAAGGCGCGTTTGCAGCAATCTTATATGTAAAACATGGTTTGCACTGCCTCAAAGCTGAAGGCCGCTTGCGTTGCGATCGAAACGCCGTTGGATTTTTTTGCTTTTATCATTTCTAATGTAATTTTTTTTATTGCATTATATTTTTTATTTTCTATCCACGTGACTTTTACCGAAAGACCCAAATAACATGGCATACGTATCATGACAGTGGTCATCATGAAGAGCGGAGCTATTAACAGCGTTGCTGCCTGGGTTACGTGGGGAGCGGTAGAGTAGTGGTTACTGCGCTGGGAACCTGGCGGACGCGAGTTCCAGTCAACAGCGGTGACGATTATATGAACCTCCCCTAGGTCGACTCAGCCTCAAATGAGTAGCTGGTGCGGTGTGTAAACGTCGCCACTGGGGAGACAAAGGCGGCCGAGCGTGGTGTTCACCATGCTACCGCTCGCTCGCACGGCACTTGACCTCGCAGGTCTCTTGAAGGCTATACGGGTGGGAGAACCTTTGTCTTTGGATTTAATTTTTGACTTTCAACTTTCGTGACTGCAGGAATTCAGATTTCTTGGTTCTTTCGGGAAAAGTCACGTAGATTGCAAACAAAAAATTTGTAATAAAATTTTAAAAATATATATAATAATAAATATTAAATTTGAAATAATTAAAGCTAAAAAAAACACAATAAAAATAGTAAAATCACATTTAAAATGTGATGAAACGTGCGGGAAGGAGGTTCAAAAGGAAGGAGTTTTTTTTGTTTGGGGGGGGCTAGGGGCTGGGTTGTTGAAACCCGTGGGATGAAGCTCCCGAAGTGGTGTCGCGTCACCTCGCCCCACTCCTCCACCCCCCACCCCATCAGCCTCTCTCATCACTCCACTCCCTCCGTTCCCTTCGTAAATTTGTTTTACCCATCTGCCATCCGATGTCCCTATTAAGCTCTGTTAGACATGGCACGCAAAACAAAATTTCAGTCGATTTTTGCTTAATTGTTTAATTAATGTCTTACTTTTCTTCAAGCCACGCGTGTGTTTACGTTCCAAATGCGTGCTCCTCGCTACTTTATGTCGATAAACGTAATACAATCCCCCTACTCGTATCCACTGAAGCCATCAAACAGGGCAATTATATGGCACGTACATTAGAGCACATCAAGAAGGATTATTGCCCGACGCGTCGTTTATTATGTTTTTTATTTTAAGGGCACTCGCAGAGTTAGTGACGAAAGTGTTGAGTTTTGTTGTTGTTGTTGGTGTTAGTGCACCACTGCCAACGCAGCAAAGGCAACCATCTCCAACGACATTTTGGTCAACAAAATTGTAATGCACGACTTTGAAACTCTGTCGCCTTACTGTGGGCGTTTGTGTTGAGCGTGCGAGGCCCGGAGGCGCAGTGGTTAGCGCACCGCGCTACGAACCCGGGTGACCCGAGTTATAGTCCAGCTCACGACCCACTTAACATCAGCGAATACATGCATTGTTTTTCACCGGCCGGGACCTTGGTCGCAACCAGCCTTGGACGAGTACCGAGTGCGGTGTGCGAACAGCAGCACCAGGGAGACAAAGGGGGCCAGGCGAAGTGCTGGCCACCCAAACCCCTTCGTGTGTCCAGAGCTTTCACCAAAAGTCTCTTAAGGCTATGAGGGGGGTCTTTGTCTTCGGAAATATGCATTTAACTCTAAGCCGTTTTTTTATTTTATTTTTAAACACAACTATAGCCTCGGCGAATATCAATTCACCAAATCACCCTAAATGCGTCCAAACCAACATATATAAACAAAGTAGAATCGCATAATTATTCGACATAATTAATATGGATTTAAAGCTTTCGTGACTGCAATGATTCATCTTCTTTGGTTCTTTCGGAATTGTGTCATTTTATTTTATCAATTTATTATTTTATTCTCATTCTACGTGACTTTACCGAAAGAACCAAAGAAGATTAATTAATATGCCTCTGCACGTTAAAAAACAAATATTCTTTAACAACCTCTCAGCCCCACGGACTTCCGGGAATGCATAATGTCAGCAGCATTGATTTATATGCGTAACATATGTGTACCATATGTGGTCTAAGTATTATATGCACTGCATGTATACATGCGTTTGGTCGCCTGAGTTAAACAAAGTTGTAGGCGCAGCCCTGCAATTCCTTTACCACGCCACTGCTGGCGGAAGAGACCCTCAAGTGGAGCGAGTGATATTTGGTCTACTCTTCCACTCACCGTACGTGACGAACCGTGGTGCACCCCGTTCCGCTGCCGGGTGGACAGGGGCGTCACTTGTGGCGAGCTGTTAACCACCTCGCCTGGTATGCAGGAGGAGGAGGAGGTGGCGGGGTTCGAACCAGACCCTGAACGATGACTATTTAAAGTTTGCGGTGTCTCTCTTGCCGTGGTCGCGTGGATTTGCACGCGACGATGAAAAGCCACTTCGCTGGGCTATCATTTGTGGCCAGGTCGCTTCTGAAAAATAGCTACATAGCTCAGTGGGTCTTACCTGGTAAAATACAAAAAACTGAATTGTTTAGTTCAGGTGGAAACGGGGCGGGGGTGGGAGGGGCGAGAGGGGGAGGGATTTGTAAAACATTGTCTCTTCGGTGTCGGGAGATGGAATCGAACCGGGAAACCTCTGGATTGCAGGTCAAGTAGCCGTAGCACGCTTGTAACCATTATCCCACGTTAAGTCGAGTACCACTTAAACTAAAAATCCTCCCTCGGATAGAAGCCAACCAATCGCGCCTTCCCTCTGACGTCCGTGGACCAGCACGTGATGCACACATGAACACACACACATCAAAGACCCCCCCGTATAGCCTGGACAGACTGTAGGGGCAAGTGCTGTTAGCGAGCACCTATGAAGGCCGGCACGGCACACGAGGGGGTGGGTGGCTAACGCCACGCCCGGCCGCCTTCGTCTCCCTAGTGGCGATGTTTACACATCGCACCAGGTACTCATTTGAGGCTGAGCCGACCTAGGGGAGGTCCAGGACCGGTTCAGGTTAATAGTCACCGGTGTTGGCCGTGAACAGGAATCGAACCCGGGTCGCCAGGTTCGTAGCGCAGCGCGCTAACCGCTACACTACCGCTCCCCAACACACACACACGTTAACACACACACTAACACACATACACACATTAACACACATACATTAACACACACATACATACATTACACGTACATACATACACACACACATACTAACATACAAACGAAGACAAAGATCCCCCGCATAGCCTTAACAGACTGTAGGGGCAAGTGCTGTTAGCGAGCAGCACCTATGAATGGCGCCACGGCGCACGAGGGGGTGGGTGGCCAGCACCACGCCCGACCGCCTTTGTCTCCCCAGTGGCGATGTTTACACACCGCACCAGGTACTCATTTGAGGTTGGGTCGACCTAGAGGAGGCCCAGGACCTGTTCAGATAATCGTCACCGGTGTTGGCCGTGAGCGGGAATCGAAATCGGCTCTCCAGGTTCGTGATCGCTCCACTACCGCTCCCCGCACACACTCTGTGGCGTGCACACACTGACACACACACATAGCGTCGGGTCTAATACGCACAACATATACCCAGTGACGTTAAGTTCACTTACATCCGCACTGCGTCAACTCACAGAGTTCATTTGCGTCCAAGTTGAGGACTCCATCGGGTATAATAAAGTCATTCCGTTGCCTGCAAACAACACCGCTCCAGCATCGTTCACCAGCGATGATTGGAGCAAGGCTGACAACTGTGCCGATGAGACATTGTGGTGTCGAAACGCGTGCGTGTTGCTGGAAGTGTGTACTCCGAGAAGGCCGTGCTGCTGATCTTTCCCCGAAATACAAATGTTGTTGCGCGTGTTAGATTTATGTAACATCATGCGGAGAGACGGATATGTGGAGTATGTGGGGGAGGGACGCGTGAGATATTTATTCACTTGCACGCCGACAACGCGCAGTGTGACCCTCTGCATAGACGTTCATTCCAAACACGCTGCGTGAGTATTTAATAGGTCAGCACTGGGGGAGACAAAGGCGGCTGGGCGTGGTGCTGGACAACCCGCCCCTCCCCCCCCCTCAGTAGTGCCTCTCCAACCTTCGTTGGTGATACTCGCCGAAGAGCACTTGACCCTACAGTCTGTTGGGAGGCTGTACGGAGGGATCTTTGTCTGTGTTGCACGCGCGCTCGGGTTCATTGTGCGCGTGCTCGTTGCGCGCGTGCGTGCGCGTGCGCGCGATATTAATAAATAACGCGGAACAGGTAATTAGGCTGTCACGCGACCGTACATTATGCCAACAATCTAACAACGCGCGTAAGACCGCGTAAAGATTTTATGCAAATGGTCATCCCCCCCCCCCCCCCGAACCCCCCGGTATATTTCTGAACAGGCAAGCCGTAATGAAGTTTTATTGTTATTGCTGGCAACGTGAGAGATGGATGCGACCCATCAAGCCCCTTCACCAACCCCGCCGTCACCCCCTCCCCATCCCTGAGGGATCTCGCTCCTCACAGCCGCTCGACTCCTACCCCCTACTCCACCACCAGCACCACTGACCAACCACGAGCACAAGTTTGTGCTCGGCGCGAAGACATTGGCCGAGGCTTTGCTGCCTCGTGTTATTCCACGCTCGCTTGTTTTTGCGACGCGCAAAGGCTCCCAGACCAATTCTCCTGGAAAGCCGCCCCTGACGCAGCGGTGGCAGACCAGTCCAGAGAAGAACGCGCATCACGTCTGGACTGGAGGAGTGGTGACTCGCCTCTGTCTGAGAGCCTCCTCCGATCAGCGCGGTTGGCGTACGTACGGTGCAAAAGAAATTCGACATAGGTTACGTACATTCCCGCAGCAGTGACGCGTGTCAGTACTTGTGCCGAATAATTAGGCAAAGCGAGTATCGAGGCAGACGGCACAAAGTTGATAGTGGTTCGGTGCCCGGGGCGCCTCCGGTAACCCTCGCAGCTGATGGTGATGGCGGTGCTCGGGACGCGTGCTAGTAGCATGTGTGGCTGTCGCGATGTTGACTGCCTCGCCCGGTGTACAGGAGGTCGTGGGTTCGATCCCGAGCCTGAGGCCTGTTTGTATATTTGGAGTTTGCGTGGAATTCGCGTTTCTCTCCCCTCCACATTTAGAATCAACGCCACGCGTTCAGGGACATTTGGCGCTCTGCTGCAAATTCCCCACGCGATAAGCCACTTCGTGTGAGCTATTGTTTGTGGCCAGGTCGCTTCTGAGAAAGAGCTATATATAGCTCAGTGGGTCCTTACCTTGGTAAAAAAATGAAATAAAAAATAGTTTAGTTTAGTATGTTACGGACCCGAGCCACTCGCTGCCCGTACCAATTACCGGGACGAAATCCCATTATAAACTGTGATTACAAATCGATTTCCTGTTACCTTTCTCCGTCCGAGTGTAGTAATACTTCACAAAACATGCAGCTCTGTCATTATCCATGGATGGTACGAACTGTTGTGTATGTCCGTGCGCGTGTGTGTGTTTGTGTATGTGGGGAGCGGTGGCGCAATGGTTAGCGCACTGCGCTACAAGAACCCGGCGAACCCCGAGTTTAATTCCCGGCGCTAGACACCTCCGTAGGTCGACTCAGCCTTGAATGGATACCTGGTGTGGTGTGTACTGGAGAGACGAAGGCGGCCGGGCGTGGTGCAGATCACCAATCGGTGCTCGCTAACAAACATCACCTGCCCTAGAAGTCTGTCAAAAAGCTACACGGGGGATCGTTTTTCTTTGTATGTACATGAGTGTTTGCTGTGTGCGTCAGTATGTTCGTATATCAGGTGTGCAGCATGTGACGTGAGTGATGTGTGTGCGTTGTGTCACTCTCAGTGCACGTGTGTGTGTGAGTGCATGTCTGTGTATGTCAGCGTGCCCACATATATGTTGTGTGTCTCTTCGTTGTGCGTCTGTTATGTATGTATGTGTATGCTTCGACATGTGTGTGTGTGCTTATATATGTGTGTACGCGACCTCTGTGTGTGCGACGCTTGCATCTGTGCTGCGTCCGTGTCGCCTCGGCTTCCAAACGCGTGCCTGGTGCGGTGCGCAAATGCCGCCGCGAGGGAGACAAAGGCGGACGGGCGTGGTGCTGAGTGTGCCGTTGCCGGCCTTCAGAGGCGCTCTTCCCTCAACAGCACTTGCCCCAACAGTCCGTCGAAGGCTATACGGGGGACCTTTGTCTTGCGCGCGTGCGCACACACCCCGTCGAACCGCGTGGCCGTGGAGAGAGTTTCTCAGTCGAGGCCGCTCTCCGCGACCTCCCCGGTTCGATTCCAGCCATCGGCCGTCGACGCATCCACAGTTGCCTGTGATCATCTATCGTCCTTGTCATTCTTGTTACCGGCGTTTGCATCACAAGCAGGGGGCTATAGCATTGTTCACGCGCGGTGCTCGTATCGCCTCGACTCCAGGGTGCATAGCGCCGTGATGAACCTCGCTGGGATCATCTGGGTTGCTTAGTGAAGGTGTCTCCTCCTCCTCCCTCTCTCCTCCTTCGTCCTCCAACCTCCTCCTCCTCCTCACACGAGCAATTGCTTTGGGAGGCGCTCATCGCCGTTGGACGCGTGGCTGCGTGGGAAATTCCACGTTCCCACCAGCGGTCTCTCGGGTCAAGGCCACATCCTGGGGACCCCGACACCGGATAAACGCACGACTCTCAAGGGGTACAACGACCGCCGCTGACGTCGCACAAAGCTGTACCTAGTTTATCGACCACTGTTTATTGATGATCGTAGGATTGTGGCTGATGGTGTTCGGTTTTTTTTAAGCGCTGGTGGATGTAACTCACCATCGGTGGATTTTCTTTAGAGAGGGAGAAACAGCAGCAGCAGCGGCGGCGGCGCGTTGCCTGAGCGCGCGTGTATTCTGCGCCCGTCCGTAAAGCGTTCTGTTTTACGTCTGATGCATTCAAATCCTGGGCGTGTATGGGGCTGGTGGGACCCTTCCCCGCTCCCTCCCACATCCCCACCACCCGCGCCTTAAGCCCCCTCCCTTCTCCCCCCCCTCCACTACGCCCCCCGTGCCCTCTTTGCGTGCCCCCCCCCCCCATCAAGTGCGTCTCTGTGAGCGAACTAGAGGGCGAGAGAGCCAGAGAGAAGCGAGCGAACATTCCTTCCGCGCATGCAATGCAACTGAACCCACTGCCCGCTCTGAAGCTTCCAGCGAAGAGCGCTCACGGCCACGTCGCGAGAGGGGAAGGGGGGGGGGCTGTGGCTGGGGAAGGTTCTGGGGGTGATGGGTGGGTGATGCGATACCGAGCAATGTGGGTGGAGGGGGCAACTAACGACGTGTGAATGGCCACGCAATTCCTCGTTGCTCTACAACTTCCTGAAACGAAACTCTTTAATGTTGCAATTATTTTAACCAGGTTAGGCCCCCCGCTGAGCTGTTGTGTTAACTATTGTTTTTTTTTTTCCTAGACGCGACCTGGCCATCGCCGGTGATAGCTCAACGGAGTGGGCCTATCGTCACGGGGGGGGGGGAATATACAGCGGCAGCCGCATGAACTCAACGCGTGGTGATGTTGGTTCTAGATGGGGGGGGAGGTGGAAAAAAAACCCGAGACAGATCCACGCGGCCAGGGGGAGAGAGAGACAAGGTGGAGGGGGGGACACGCAAACTCAAAATATACAACAGGCGTGATGGTCTGGATCTTACCTACGACCTCCTGTATACCAGGCGAGGGAGTTAACATCTCCTAGCCACCGTGGAGCCCCTCGGCTCACGGATTCGGGGATCACGGGGAGAGTGTGGAGGGGGCGTTCTTCAACGCATTGCCCAATGCTGATTCATAAATGTTCGCTGTCAATTAGTTTGAGATTTGTGTGGGTTTTTTTTTACTTGCTTTAATAGCGATTGTTAGTTCGGTTTTGAACACGCAACACAATACAGCGATGCAAATATATATATTTTTTCAAAATATATATTAATTCATACGTACTATTTGGTTCATTCATACGTACTTATTTATATCGAGAGTCAAACGGGACCGCGACTCGACCGCTGCTGTGCGGACGCCGCAATAGGTTCATGGTGTTGTTCGATAGACGAGAGCCGGTCGTAGGCAGAGACACGAAACAACAACAACAGCCGCCATTCGCCACTAAAGTGGCGGTGACGTCACCACGACGCTTGTGCCAGGCCATGTGCACCTTGAGGCCACGTGAAGGGTCGAACGCCCGCTTGGCAGGAGGTCACGTGGCAGACCCAAGTGCCACGGGTCGACTGAGTGAGATGACTGAGATGAAACAACACAAAACACACACACAAAACACACACAAACACGCAAAACGCACACACACGCAAAAACACACACAAACACACACACACAAACACACACACAAACAAACACACGCACAAACACACAAACACACACAAACACACACAAACAAAAACACACAAGCACACACACGCACAAACACACACGCACACAAACACAAAAACACACAAACACACACACAAACACACACACAAACAAACACACGCACAAACACACAAACACACACACAAACACGCACAAACACACACAAACATACACAAACACACAAACACACACAAACACACACACACACAAACACACACACAAACACACACAAACACACGCACAAACACACACACAAACACACACAAACACAAACGCCGTATCTTACGAGCGCTGCTGAGTTTCCGTTGTTTTTGCGCGCGAGTTTTGGCGGCGTAATGAATAAAATAAAATAAAGATTCGGCGTGTTCCCGTGAACGCGCTCTCAGAAGCGGCCACTCGCCTCGTCCTCTCCTCGCCCGCGTGATGCCTCTCCCGATCGGCATCGTCGCCAGGCCCTGGAACTGCTATGACGAAGGGCCATTTGCCCGAAACGTCGCCTGTTGGTTTGTGGTTGTGGCACCGCTGTCAACGCATTAGCAGAGCGAGAGACGGAGCGGGAAACGGATCGAAAGATGGAACGAGGGATCGAACGACGGACAGGACGAGAGAGAAAACGAGAGATGGAACCAGGGACAGATCGAGAGACAGAATGAGAGACGCAACGACAGACGACAGAACGCGAGAGACAGATACAAACAGAGACAGAACGAGAGAGACAGAGCGAGAGAAACAGAACGAGAGAGACAGAACGAGAGAGACAGAACGAGAGAGACAGAACGAGAGAGACAGAGCGAGAGACAGAGCGAGAGAGACAGAACGAGAGAGACAGAGCGAGAGAGACAGAGCGAGAGAGACAGAGCGAGAGAGACAGAGCGAGAGAGACAGAGCGAGAGAGACAGAACGAGAGACAGAGCGAGAGACAGAGCGAGAGAGACAGAACGAGAGACAGAGCGAGAGACAGAGCGAGAGAGACAGAACGAGAGAGACAGAGCGAGAGACAGAACGAGAGAGACAGAGCGAGAGAGACAGAACGAGAGAGACAGAACGAGAGAGACAGAGCGAGAGACACAGAACGAGAGAGACAGAACGAGAGAGACAGAACGAGAGAGACAGAACGAGAGAGACAGAGCGAGAGAGACAGAACGAGAGAGACAGAGCGAGAGAGACAGAACGAGAGAGACAGAGCGAGAGAGACAGAACGAGAGAGACAGAGCGAGAGAGACAGAACGAGAGACAGAACGAGAGAGACAGAACGAGAGACAGAACAAGAGAGACAGAACGAGAGAGACAGAGCGAGAGAGACAGAGCGAGAGAGACAGAGCGAGAGAGACAGAACGAGAGACAGAACGAGAGAGACAGAGCGAGAGAGACAGAACGAGAGAGACAGAACGAGAGAGACAGAAAGAGAGAGACAGAGCGAGAGAGACAGAACGAGAGAGACAGAGTGAGAGAGACAGAGTGAGAGAGACAGAGCGAGAGAGACAGAACGAGAGAGACAGAACGAGAGAGACAGAACGAGAGACAGAGCGAGAGACAGAGCGAGAGAGACAGAACGAGAGAGACAGAGCGAGAGAGACAGAACGAGAGAGACAGAACGAGAGAGACAGAGCGAGAGACAGAGCGAGAGAGACAGAACGAGAGAGACAGAGCGAGAGAGACAGAGCGAGAGAGACAGAGCGAGAGAGACAGAGCGAGAGAGACAGAGCGAGAGAGACAGAACGAGAGACAGAGCGAGAGACAGAGCGAGAGAGACAGAACGAGAGACAGAGCGAGAGACAGAGCGAGAGAGACAGAACGAGAGAGACAGAGCGAGAGACAGAACGAGAGAGACAGAGCGAGAGAGACAGAGCGAGAGAGACAGAACGAGAGAGACAGAACGAGAGAGACAGAGCGAGAGACAGAACGAGAGACAGAACGAGAGAGACAGAACGAGAGAGACAGAACGAGAGAGACAGAGCGAGAGACAGAACGAGAGAGACAGAGCGAGAGACAGAACGAGAGAGACAGAGCGAGAGAGACAGAGCGAGAGACACAGAACGAGAGAGACAGAGCGAGAGACAGAACGAGAGACAGAACGAGAGAGACAGAACGAGAGAGACAGAACGAGAGAGACAGAACGAGAGAGACAGAGCGAGAGAGACAGAACGAGAGACAGAGCGAGAGACAGAGCGAGAGAGACAGAACGAGAGACAGAGCGAGAGAGACAGAACGAGAGAGACAGAACGAGAGAGACAGAACGAGAGAGACAGAACGAGAGAGACAGAGCGAGAGAGACAGAACGAGAGAGACAGAGCGAGAGAGACAGAACGAGAGAGACAGAGCGAGAGAGACAGAACGAGAGAGACAGAGCGAGAGAGACAGAACGAGAGAGACAGAGCGAGAGAGACAGAACGAGAGACAGAACGAGAGAGACAGAACGAGAGACAGAACAAGAGAGACAGAACGAGAGAGACAGAACGAGAGAGACAGAGCGAGAGAGACAGAGCGAGAGACACAGAACGAGAGAGACAGAACGAGAGAGACAGAGCGAGAGAGACAGAGCGAGAGAGACAGAGCGAGAGAGACAGAGCGAGAGACACAGAACGAGAGAGACAGAGCGAGAGAGACAGAGCGAGAGAGACAGAACGAGAGACAGAACGAGAGAGACAGAACGAGAGACAGAACAAGAGAGACAGAACGAGAGAGACAGAACGAGAGAGACAGAACGAGAGAGACAGAACGAGAGACAGAACGAGAGAGACAGAACGAGAGAGACAGAGCGAGAGAGACAGAGCGAGAGAGACAGAGCGAGAGAGACAGAACGAGAGAGACAGAACGAGAGAGACAGAGCGAGAGAGACAGAACGAGAGACAGAGCGAGAGAGACAGAGCGAGAGAGACAGAGCGAGAGAGACAGAGCGAGAGAGACAGAGCGAGAGAGACAGAACGAGAGAGACAGAGCGAGAGAGACAGAGCGAGAGAGACAGAACGAGAGAGACAGAGCGAGAGAGACAGAGCGAGAGAGACAGAGCGAGAGAGACAGAACGAGAGAGACAGAACGAGAGAGACAGAACGAGAGAGACAGAACGAGAGAGACAGAACGAGAGAGACAGAGCGAGAGAGACAGAGCGAGAGAGACAGAGCGAGAGAGACAGAACGAGAGAGACAGAACGAGAGAGACAGAACGAGAGACAGAACGAGAGAGACAGAACGAGAGAGACAGAGCGAGAGAGACAGAGCGAGAGAGACAGAGCGAGAGAGACAGAACGAAAGACAGAACGAGAGAGACAGAACGAGAGAGACAGAGCGAGAGAGACAGAACGAGAGAGACAGAACGAGAGAGACAGAACGAGAGACAGAGCGAGAGAGACAGAACGAGAGAGACAGAACGAGAGAGACAGAGCGAGAGAGACAGAGCGAGAGAGACAGAACGAGAGACAGAACGAGAGAGACAGAGCGAGAGAGACAGAACGAGAGAGACAGAACGAGAGAGACAGAACGAGAGAGACAGAACGAGAGAGACAGAGCGAGAGAGACAGAGCGAGAGAGACAGAACGAGAGAGACAGAGCGAGAGAGACAGAGCGAGAGAGACAGAACGAGAGACAGAACGAGAGAGACAGAACGAGAGACAGAGCGAGAGAGACAGAACGAGAGACAGAACGAGAGAGACAGAGCGAGAGAGACAGAACGAGAGAGACAGAGCGAGAGAGACAGAGCGAGAGAGACAGAACGAGAGACAGAGCGAGAGAGACAGAACGAGAGAGACAGAGCGAGAGAGACAGAACGAGAGAGACAGAACGAGAGAGACAGAGCGAGAGAGACAGAACGAGAGAGACAGAGCGAGAGAGACAGAACGAGAGAGACAGAACGAGAGAGACAGAACGAGAGAGACAGAGCGAGAGAGACAGAGCGAGAGAGACAGAACGAGAGAGACAAAGCGAGAGAGACAGAACGAGAGAGACAGAACGAGAGAGACAAAGCGAGAGAGACAGAATGAGAGAGACAGAACGAGAGAGACAGAACGAGAGAGACAGAACGAGAGAGACAGAACGAGAGAGACAGAACGAGAGACAGAGCGAGAGAGACAGAGCGAGAGAGACAGAGCGAGAGAGACAGAACGAGAGAGACAGAGCGAGAGAGACAAAGCGAGAGAGACAGAACGAGAGAGACAGAGCGAGAGAGACAGAACGAGAGAGACAGAACGAGAGAGACAGAGCGAGAGAGACAGAGCGAGAGAGACAGAGCGAGAGAGACAGAACGAGAGAGACAGAACGAGAGAGACAGAGCGAGAGAGACAGAACGAGAGAGACAGAACGAGAGAGACAGAGCGAGAGAGACAGAGCGAGAGAGACAGAGCGAGAGAGACAGAGCGAGAGAGACAGAACGAGAGAGACAGAGCGAGAGAGACAGAACGAGAGAGACAGAGCGAGGGAGACAGAACGAGAGAGACAGAGCGAGAGAGACAGAACGAGAGAGACAGAGCGAGGGAGACAGAACGAGAGAGACAGAGCGAGGGAGACAGAACGAGAGAGACAGAGCGAGAGAGACAGAACGAGAGAGACAGAACGAGAGAGACAGAACAACAGAGACAGAACGAGAGAGACACAGATACAAACACAGACAGATAATAATAATAAGAAGGGGGAGGGGGGTGTCTTCAGCCTGGACTCGAACCGGGAGAGGCTCTTCGCAGGTTGAGTGGCGGGGGCCGGGGGCGGCGGGCCTCTTGGCTTGACGCACGTGGCCAGAGGAAGGAAAAATAAAATTAAGGATGATGAAAAAGAATGAAAGGGGGTCGACATTGCCTCGCTGCTGCTGCTGACCCACGAGGAGTGATGGGGCGGCACTCCTTAAGCCGTTGGCGTGGCTGCGATTGTTCCGGTCGTGGGGATTCCTGAATGTTTAATCTTTGACATGCAAGGTTGTGTTCGGGGGTCTTTCGGCAAAGTCACGTAGATAGGTTCAAAGAAAATAACAAAACAATAAATGTAGATAGGTTATTTAGATAGGTTCAAAACTACGAGTGTTTTTGTTGTTGTTATTGTTTCGTTATTTTTCTTTGAACGAATCTACGCGACTTTACCGAAACACCCAAAGATATGAATTCCTGCAGTCACGAAAGCATTCAGTCAAGATGTATGCGAGGTTGTGTTTGTGCTGTGACGGAGCTGTTGCGTAGCGCTACGAACCCGGCGAGCCGAGTTCGATTCCCGCTCACGGCCAACACCAGTGACCGATTATCTGAATAGGGCCCGGAGTTACCCCCTAGGTCGACTCAGCCTCAAATAAGTTCCTCGGGTGGTGTGTAAATGTTGCCACTGGGGAGACAAAGGCGGCCGGGCGTGGTGCCGGCTTTCATAGGTGCTACTCACTGTATTTTGATTTAGCGTGCTGATGCTTCTGTTGTTGTGGAGTAACTCATGCAGCCAGCTATGGCTCTAGGATTTGGTGTTACATGTTATTTATGTAGTTTATTGTAAAAAAATTCGGTCACAGTCCCTGTGATCACTGTTACGTTGCAATTATGGCTTTATTTTTTTTGGTGATTTCGAAAACGTTTTTTGGTTTGGACATGTTTGTTTTGTTATAGTGCCGAGTTAGACTGATGGCCTTAATCTAAGTTTTCTTGTTGTTGTTGTTTGACTTGCATCCCACTGGGATTTTTTGCACACAGCGTTGGTGTACGGTGCTTTTTTCAGGAATATTTTGCTGTTTTTATTTCCTGTATTTTCTGTTTGCACGGTCACATAGTCACTTTAAGATGTTTTCTTGTTCATGTTTTTTTTTGTGGTTGCACCCGATTCAAGAGCCGAATGGCTCACAGGGCTATACCAAAATAAATCAACTAAAACTAAACTTCCCCAAAAGTGTGTAAAGGTTAGACGTGGGATCTTTGTCTTTGTTTGTACAGCTGGGGGGGGGGGCGGGGCGGAGGGGTTTGACGTCATTTGTTAAAAGCACCGCCGAGTGATTGTTATGGAGACATGACGTCACATCCTCCCCCAATATTTACCCAATCGCTAACAGCACGTGGATACTGTTCTGTATACACAAACGTAATGCAGCGTTGTGTATGTAGATATTTAATTATTTATATTTGTCTATACAAGTCTGTTTAGTACACATTTATAATAAAAAAAACGAAATGCACAATTTTATAATCGATACGATGCCCTTGTAAATTTGTAGGATAATATATTAGGGGCCGTTCATAAATGACCTCACGCGATTTTTGACGATTTTTGACCCCCCCCCCCTCGTCACACGGCGACGCAAAAAGTCAGACCCCCCCTCAAATATGACGTCACAAAGCTCTGCCCCAACCCCCCCAAAATAAAAAAAACATGCTTCAAATCGCTTTAAACTATTGTCATTGTAGTGCGTATTTAATGTGCCGCTGCATTCTGATGTTGTGGGAGAAAACATTTATTCAAAAGTTTATTTAATTGAGTAGAACGTGTTGTCTGACGTGACGTCACATTTCTCAAACACCTCCCCCCTCGTCACACATCGTCACAAATGTCTGAACCCCCCCCACCCCCCGCTAGGTGCGTGACGTCATTTATGGACGGCCCCTTATACAGAGGCAATTGCCAAGAGGTGAACCTCCCTTTGCCGTTGCAATGAGAGGCCCGTGACATCGTTAATTGACGTGTTTCAAGTTTCACTCACGACTTGCTCATATTATTAATCATCTACACTGTACACAGTACGAGGATTAATCGTGGTTAATGATTCTCGCGAGACAATCACCAACAGTTCACAACAATTACGTGCGCACATTCGCGCGTACAATCAACAGGGTGATTGCTTTTTTTTTCACTCCAGCGCTGTCCTCCAGACAGTCTAGTCCCTTCACCTGATGAAGGCCGCTTGTGTTGTGGCCGAAACGTCGTGATTTTTGTAAAAAAAAATTACCTACGTGACTTTACCAAATAGAACCAAAGAGTATGGATCCTTGCAGTCACGAAAGCTTTCAATCTAGAAGGGTGATTGCTCTTTGTATAGTCGTAACAGACTGTTGGGGCAAGTGCTGTTAGCGAGCACCACGCCCGGCCGCCTTTGTCTACCCAATACTGACGTTTACACATCGCACCAGGTACTCGTCTGAGGCTGAGTCGACTTAGGGGAGGCCCAGAACCAGCGCAGATAATCGTCATCGCCACCCACGACTTGCTCACACACACACAAAGCTCTGCATAGGTTCGTACCGGGCCCGCTACGTACAGTGAGGGAAAAACGTATTTGATCCCCTGCTGATTTTGTACGTTTGCCCACTGACAAAGAAATGATCAGTCTATAATTTTAATGTTAGGTTTATTTGAACAGTGAGAGACAGAATAACAACAATAAAATCCAGAAAAACGCATGTCAAAAATGTTATAAATTGATTTGCATTTTAATGAGGGAAATAAGTATTTGACCCCCTCTCAATCAGAAAGATTTCTGGCTCCCAGGTGTCTTTTATACAGGTAACGAGCTGAGATTAGGAGCACACTCTTAAAGGGAGTGCTCCTAATCTCAGCTTGTTACCTGTATAAAAGACACCTGTCCACAGAAGCAATCAATCAGATTCCAAACTCCCCACCATGGCCAAGACCAAAGAGCTCTCCAAGGATGTCAGGGACAAGATTGTATACCTACACAAGGTTGGAATGGGCTACAAGACCATTGCCAAGCAGCTTGGTGAGAAGGTGACAACAGTTGGTGCGATTATTCGCAAATGGGGCTCCATGCAAGATCTCACCTGGTGGAGTTGCAATGATCAAGAGAACGGTGAAGAATCAGCGCGGAACTACACGGGAAGATCTTGTCAATGATCTCAAGGCAGCTGGGACCATAGTCACCAAGAAAACAATTGGTAACACACTACGCCGTGAAGGACTGAAATCCTGCAGCACCTGGAAGGTCCCCCTACTCAAGAAAGCACATATGCATGCCCGTCTGAAGTTTGCCAATGAACATCTGAATGATTCAGAGGACAACTGGGTGAAAGTGTAGTGTGGTTAGTTAGCGTGGTTAGTTAGTGTGGTTAGTTAGTGTGGTGAGTTAGTGTGGTTAGTTAGTGTGGTTAGTTAGTGTGGTGAGTTAGTGTGGTTAGTTAGTTAGGTTAGTGTGGTTAATTAGTGTGGTGAGTTAGTGTGGTTAGTTAGTGTGGTTAGTTAGTGTAGTTAGTTAGTGTGGTTAGTGTGGTTAGTTAGTGTGGTTAGTTAGTGTGGTTAGTTAGTGCGGTTAGTTAGTGTAATTAGTGTGGTTAGTTAGTGTAGTTAGTTAGTGTGGTTAGTGTGGTTAGTTAGTGTAGTTAGTTAGTGTGGTTAGTTAGTGTGATTAGTTAGTGTGGTTAGTGTGGTTAGTGTGGTTAGTTAGTGTGTTAGTTAGTGTGGTTAGTTAGTGTGGTTAGTTAGCGTGGTTAGTTAGTGTGGTGAGTTAGTGTGGTTAGTTAGTGTGGTTAGTGTGGTTAGTGTGATTAGTTAGTGTTGTTAGTTAGTGTGGTGAGTTAGTGTGGTGAGTTAGTGTGGTTAGTTAGTGTGGTTAGTTAGTTTCATGAGTCAGTGTGGTTAGTTAGTGTGGTTAGTTAGTGTGGTTAGTGTGGTTAGTTAGTGTGGTTAGTGTGGTGAGTCAGTGTGGTTAGTTAGTGTGGTTAGTGAGTGTGGTTAGTTAGTGTGGTGAGTCAGTGTGGTTAGTTCGTGTGGTTAGTTAGTGTGGTTAGTTAGCGTGGTTAGTTAGTGTGGTTAGTGAGTGTGGTTAGTTAGTGTGGTTAGTTAGTGTGGTTAGTTAGTGTGGTTAGTTAGTGTGGTTAGTGTGGTTAGTTAGTGTGGTTAGTTAGTGTGGTTAGTTAGTGTGGTGAGTCAGTGTGGTTTGTTCGTGTGGTTAGTTAGTGTGGTGAGTCAGTGTGGTTAGTTCGTGTGGTTAGTTATTGTGGTTAGTTAGTGTGGTTAGTTAGTGTGGTTAGTGTGGTTAGTTAGTGTGGTTAGTTAGTGTGGTTAGTGTGGTGAGTCAGTGTGGTTAGTTCGTTTGGTTAGTTAGTGTAGTTAGTTAGTGTGGTTAGTTCGTTAGGGTTAGTTAGTGTGGTTAGTTGGTGTGGTTAGTTAGTGTGATTCCGTGTCAGGATTTAAAACATCTTTCCTCCAGTGTTCCTCTCGTTGACGCTAGGTGGCTTCCGCCCTGTTTGCTAGCTCAACAACCAACGTCGCGATCCATCGCATTGTCACTCATCACCACCATCACCACCATCATCACCATCAACATCACCACCCCCCTCTGGCTCGTATGCGTGTGCGTATGTTGAACTGTCGCATCGTGCGTAGCCAACAGCGCTATTTGGACTGTGCGCTGGAAGTACGCAAAAAAAAAGCGTTCTGAAGAAGTGAGTTTTCAATCGAGACGATACCAAAAGTGGCGCAGCTCCAGCGGACTCCGTGATATCGGAAGGAAGAGCGTTCCAGACGGCCGGCGAAGGGCCTCTGAAAGCGCCGCGCGATGCTTTGACCACCGTCTTTCGTCCGATGGCTTTGCCAAAAGCCGCAGCTGCCGCTGCTGCTACTGCTGCAAGGACGAGCGGAGTGTCACGTGATGATAATGATGACGATGATGGTTCATAGCTTCCTTGCGGGTCGGGGGTGCGGTTAGTGGGAAAAGGGCGACCGTCAATACCACCGCCACTGCCACGCCGGACAATGAGGTGGGTACTTGGCACCCGGCGGTAACGCGTTCACCGCCCTCCTTGCTGCACGGGCGTCACGGTTTAGACTCGAGAGGCCGCCCTGATAATAACTGCCGTGTGTGGGTTTTATAGACGTATATATTTATATGTAGATAAGATGACCGCATTCACACCGCGCGCCGTTTCGCTCACAGTGCTCGCGTTAAAGATCACCGCGGCGTCGTTCGCAACAGCAATGTCGTTTGCGTGCCGGGGTCAGACTCCACATGTGCCAAATTCAGGTTTCTCAATTAGGATTGTAAACGAAAACTAAACAAATAAAAAACTAAACTTTTTATTTTACCAGGTAAGGCCCCACTGAGCTACGTAGCTCTTTCTCAGAAGCGACCAGGCCACAAACGATAGCTCAACGAAGTGTCTCGTCACGTGGAAATGTTCAGCATGTGTAGGGGAAAAAAAAACCGATGGACCCAGAAAAAAATCCACGCGACCACGGGTGGAGAGCTAGAACATGCAAACTCCAAATATACAACGGGTGGTCAGGGTCGGGGGTCGAACCCACAAACTTCCTGCATACCCTGCGAGGGAGTTAACATCTGGCCACAAATTATAGCTCATCGAAGTGGCTTATCACGTGGAAATTGAAGCAGCCAAATACTCTAAAGCCGTGTCGATTGTAAATGTGGAGGCGGGGTGGGGGGGGGAGAGACCCGGAGGCCCCGTTAAAAATCCACGCGACCACGGTTGAAAGGGAGAGAGACAGAAATATACAAGAGGCGGTCAGAATGGGGGATCGAACCCACAAACGTCCTGCACACCAGGCGAGGGAGACATCATCTCTCCGCCGAGAAACCATCGCCCGCAACTGGCATCAGACTACATGCCCCCCCACCCCGCCCGCCCCCCATCGGGGGGTCACTCTTGCAAGTGACATTCCACCCCGGACTCTTTGAATTGTTTCACCTGGCTAAACAGGATGAACCCAGAAACAATGAGCAAGGCCGTCGGCTCGGTCACAGGGGCCGAAGGGACACACGTGAACGGCCGCCTTTGGGACTCGCTAAATGAATGAGTGGATCACGGACGCCGGGTCAAGCAAACGATTTGAAAGGGCACGGGTGTTGCTGTGTTTGTTGTTGCTGTTGGCAACGCATCGACAGGGTGTCGCAATCGGAAGGTCGCGAGTTCAAATCAAGGTCCTGGAGGGGGTTGGGTTGGGTTGGGGGGTGGTCGATGCAGACCATCATGCGACCCGGGAGCGATAAAAACGAGTACCGTTGTGCGTGGAAGTCGACCGTGTGCCTTGTGGGTGAAGTGTCACCCGGCCATAGGAACGTGGAGTTTCCAGCACTGGTGACTAAGCGCACCGTTGCTCGTTTGACCTGAGCAGTCACGGGTGCAAGCGATTCCCCCCTCGGAGATTCGATGAATTTGTTCGCTTCACGAAAGTCCAAGTTCGACTCGTGCGTCGAGTATTATTATTTTACGTTGAGTCTGCACGAGTTCGAGTTGAAGCCGTTGCAGGCGAACGACATCACGTCGAATTCTCAATACTCGAGATATCGAGCGCTGAAGAACCGATCTTAATAACTGCAGAAGTGCCGTTGCCCTGAACGTCGCCCTTTTATATAAATACTGTGCAGTAGTGCCCCGACTAGCGGCCCCTCGACCCAGCACTTAAGTCGCTGACAGCATTCTTCATCGTCCGTACATCATCGTTAGCCGTCGCCTCTCCGCCTTCGTCTCATCCACCTACTGCCCTGTAAACTTACACCGCGTGTGATTGGCGTCGTTTCAGGAACGTATCCCCAACGTCAACCGGGGTAGCACTGTACAGCGCAATCGAGTGATGTTGTGATAATGTTGTTGTTGTTGTTGATCATAACTTTTCGTCTTCATACAATTCCTGGCTTTTTTCAGTAGTCATTTTTTTCTAACGGTTTCATTGACGGCACAATAGTTAATAAATAAGATGTCTCCCTTCGCGCGATGATGCACGAAATTATTGTACAGCGCTGTGAGACGCAATTAGCCGAAACGAGGCGATATGAAACTGAAATTTTAATTTTGAACACGTAGTATTAAGAGGGGGCTTTCACGACCAATATCATCCATAATACAGGCGTTTTTTTTGGGTTAGATCGCGTAAAAATTGGCTGTGTCGGGTGGTGAGCGGCTTTAACGACACATTTATATATTTATGCGATCTAAACCCCAAAATAACTTGGAAAATGGATGAAATTATAATAATTATCATTATTATTAAATCTGCTGATTTTGTTTTAGTCGTGTCTCCGCTACCCGGCCAACTTAGTATCACCCTAAACCCCAATGCAGTAAAAGTGTGATCGTCTCACGTTGACTACCTTATACGTCTGTGTGTAGAACTTCTTTCGCACCGTACGTAGCCAACCGTGCTAATCGGAGGTGCAGGGAGAAGGACACCAAACTAACCCCGTAAAAAAAGCACTCGAAAATAAATGAGTTTTCGATTTAGCATAGTGGTGTCGTGTATTGTAGTGTAGAGTGTAGTGTATTGTATCGTATAGTATGTGTGTAGAACTTTTTTCGCACCGTACGTAGCCAACCGTGCTAATCCGAGGTGCAGGGAGAAGGATACCAAACTAAACACACACACAAATCAGTTTTGTCGCCAGACTCCCCGAATCCACAACCACCACGAGCGAGCGACCACAGTTTAACGTGTCGTGAGAGTGGGCCGCTGAGCTCACCAGCGTTGTCGGGCACCACATGCGTCCTTGCACAATGATGGTGATGGTGGTGGTAGTGATGGTGGCGAGAGCGTAGCACGTGCACTACTGACTAGTGCCTGCTGCTTAGTCGTGTGTGTACTACTGACTAGTTGCTGCTGCTTAGTCGTGTGTGTACTACTGACTAGTGTCTACTGCTTAGTCGTGTGTGCTGCTGAGTCAGCGATCGAAGTATCACAAAGTGTCCCTCTCTGCGAGTGTTTTCGTCCGCTGTTTACCGGCGTATTGCGATCGCGCGTGCTCCTTCTGGTCTATCGCACGTGGCGACGTAACGTGCTGTGTGGGTCCTTCGTGCGTGTGTGTGTGTGCGTGTGTATGTGTCTGTGCGTGTGTATGTGTGTGTGCGTGTGTCTGTGCGTGTGTGCGTGTGTCTGTGTTTATGTGTGTCTGTGTGTGGGTGTGTCTGTGTGTCCTGTGTGTGTGTCTGTGTGTGGGTGTGTCTGTGTGTCCTGTGTGTGTGTCCGTGTGTGTATGTGCGTGTGTCTGTGTGTATGTGTGTGTCTGTGTTTGTGTCCGTGTGTGTGTGTCTGTGTGTGTGTGTCTGTGTTTGTGTGTGTGTGTCTGTGTTTGTGTGTGTGTGTGTGTGCGTGTGTCTGTGTGTGTGTCTGTGTGTGGGTGTGTCCTGTGTGTCTGTGCGTGTGTCTGTGTGTGGGTGTGTCTGTGTGTCCTGTGTGTCTGTGCGTGTGTCTGTGTGTGTCTGTGTGTCCTGTGTTTGTGTGCGTGTGTGTGTATGTGTGTGCGGAGTAAGGGGTTAGCGCGCTGCGCTACGAACCCCGGCGACACGGAGTTCGATTCCTGCTCTGGGCCACCGGCGCCGGTGACGATTATTTCTGACCCGGGCCTGGGCCTCCCCTTGGGTCGGCTCGGCCTCAAATAAGTAGCTGGTGCGGTGTGTTCGGTCAACATCGCTCACCGGGGGAGGCAAAGACGGTCGGGGCCACACACCCCCTCGCGTGCCACCGTGCGGGCCTTCGTAGGTGCTACTCGCTAACAGCACTTGCCCCTAGAGTCTGTTAAGGCTATATGGGGGGGGGTTCTTTGTCTGTGTCTGTGTGTGAAGCCAGCAGCAGCAGCAGCAATAGTGGCAACGGCGAGGGCTGTGGACAGCCCACGTGGCAGAGCAGCCATTCGTGAGTGTACAACAATGAATATCGCTCAAGCGAGGCTGACTTTACACACAAAAAACAAAATCAAACGTCCTCCCGTATAGTCTTCAACAGACGGGGGGTGGGGGTGGTGCAGGTTCTGTTCAGCGAGTAGCGGGCCTATGAAGGCCGAAACGGCATTACGAAGTGGGTGGTGGTGGTGGCTCGCTACCAGACCCGGCCGCCTTTGTCTCTCCAGTGCTGCTGATGTCTAAAAACCAGGGCACTCGAGTCGATCAATAGGGGGTTGGCCCAGAGCCGGTTCGATTATATTCGGCGCTTTTATTATTGGTCGTGAGCGGGAACGGAACTCGAGTCCACGGGGTTCGTTGCGCGGTGCCGTGCTAATCAGTGCGCCACCGCTCCCCTCAGCATAGGACCGTTTCAGATCATCGCCACCGGTGTTGGCCGTGAGTGGGCATCCAACTCGGGTCGCCGGGTTCGGAGCGCAGCGCGCGAACCGCTACACTACCGCTCCCCAGACACATACACACACGTTGTTGCACGGGCACACACACACGTTGTTGCACGAGCACACACACACACGTTGTTGCACGGGCACACACACACGTTGTTGCACGGGCACACACACATGTTGTTGCACGGGCACACACACACGTTGTTGCACGGGCACACACACACGTTGTTGCACGGGCACACACACATGTTGTTGCACGGGCACACACACACATTGTTGCACGGACACACACACACATACACGTTGTTGCACGGGCACACACACACACACATTGTTGCACGGACACACACACACATACACGTTGTTGCACGGGCACACACACACGTTGTTGCACGGACACACACACACACGTTGTTGCACGGACACACACACATGTTGTTGCACGGACACACATACACGTTGTTGCACGGGCACACACACACACGTTGTTACACGGACACACATACACACACACGTTGTTGCACGGACACACATACACATACACGTTGTTGCACGGGCACACACACACACACGTTGTTGCACGGACACACACACACACGTTGTTGCACGGGCACACACACACACACGTTGTTGCACGGGCACACACACACGTTGTTGCACGGGCACACACACATACACGTTGTTCCACGGGCACACACACACACACACGTTGTTGCACGGGCACACACACACACACGTTGTTGCACGGGCACACACACGCACGTTGTTGCACGGGCACACGCGCGCCTCTCTAACACGCACACGCGCGCGCGCGCGAGTCATTAATAACGTCGTGCGGCGCGACTCTTTCCTCGCCCTGCCTCTGCCTCTGCTGCTGCTGCCGATTCTGCTGCTGCTGCTGCTGAACCGAGCCGGGAGGCGTTGGCGGGACCCCACCACCACCCCACCCGCCCCCCGCTCTTTGTGAAGAGAGGCAGTGATTAACGAGCGAGGTGGCTCCCACACCAGGTTCAAGTAAAGTTCACCCCGCCGGCTTTTGTTGAGGAGCCCTTCGCTCGAAAACAGGGGGAGTATACTCATTATATATATCTATGTGTGCCTGTACAGATCCCCCCGTATTAGCCTTAACAGACTGTTGGGAGCAAGTGCTGTTAGCGAGCACCTGTGAAGGACAGAACGGCGCACGAGGGGGTGGGTGGCCAGCACCACGCACGGCCGCCTTTGTCTCCCTAGTGCCGATGTTTTTACGCACACCACACCAGGTATTATTTTGAGGCTGAGTCAACCTAAGGGAGGCCCAGGACCGGTTCAGATAATCGTCACTGATGTTGGCCGCGAGCGGGAATCGAACTCGTGTCGCCAGGTTCGTAGCGCAGCGCGCGAGACACTGCACTACCGTTACAACTTTTATATATAATATATTATATAATATAATATATACGCACACATGCGCGATATATGTTGCGCCCAAGTGATTGATGTACACGAGCATGCAAGTGAAGTGTGATCGTAAATGATAACGATCACACTTCACTATCGCCGACGTTTCGCACCCTCCGCCAGAACATGCACAGGAGACGACGCGGTGACCTGCACGATTCGTCTGGCTCTTGACAGTCTCCCACATACCATTGATTTGGAATAACCGCACCAAAGTATTACCGAGCCCGGAGGTTGCTGATAATGATTTCACTCATAGGGCAGGGTCGGCCCAGAATTTGTATCGAGTTTTAAGTCTCGCGCTCAAGACTTCCGAAAATAACGATCAACGTCATCAGTTATCATAATCATCAGCATCAGGATCCACGGGCAGATAGACATTACGGTGTCCAATGCACATTTTGTCATTTGTTTCGACTTTCCTCTGTCTGGTGCGAATGTGCTCACCGTTGTGGCCACATCTAATTTCTGGCACCAATCTCTTCATGTGGTCGTGAAAGCCGTTCTCTGAGGTCTTCCTCTCCGGTACCTTCCGTGGTTCTGAACAACACATCACTTCCTGCATCATCAGTTTGTCTTCTTCGATTTTCTACGTTGGTCACTCTTCGGGTCCAGCGTAGATGCAGTATCGTTCTGCAGCAATACATTTCGTGTGAGAATGTGGCATCTCTTGTCAGTCTTCAGGCCACCTAATTCGTCGGTACGCGGAGTGCGTGACGCTAAAGGTGATGGGAAACGGGTTGATTCCGCTATCGGTTGCCGGTACAATAAGTCACGTGTTTGCTTTCCACACGTTTCGTGTGCAATGCAGTTGTTGTTATTGCTGGGATGTATGCAGGAGAGAGCGGTGGCGCAGTGGTTCACACACTGTGCTAGCAGCCCAACGACCTGACTTCGATTCTTCGCCCACGGCTATTGTCAGTGGCGAGTGTGGTATCCGAACCGGTCCTGCGGTTCGGAATTCACTCGGTGGCATTTGGACACACCACAACAACAACACCAACAAAAACAACGAAAATCCAAGTTATATTTGTGATTCATAATTGGTTAAATTTCCGCTTAGATGGTGTGTATAGGTGTAATGTCAATGTTTGAAAACCATAACCCCTCTACCATCCGACAGAGGCAATCACATGAAGGTGTCACGTGGGGAAATATGCCAGTTGATTGATTTCGTAAAAAATGAATTTCCATTATATACCGACACGGATCAAACCTCAAATAGAAACTGATTATGAATCATAATATTGGTTGCGAAAGTCCACGTATAAAATGGTATAATTGTATAAACACGTGTCATTGAATACAATACGCCGATCCTTTACTCGCGTCGCGTCTTTGTTCGTAGTAATCACAAGAATGCGATTTGTAACGAGCACAGTATTTTTTTACGGACATGATTAACCATGGCTCTGTAATTCGCCAAACCAAGATCACTGTCGCCGCTCAAAATCCAGGCGAGAAAGAAGTGGAGCCTCTCGTGAAGGATGTGACGACTTAAAACGTAAAAAAGCGGGCCCTTTTCGAAAGGAGCTGAACCCTTGATAAGCCGCTTCGTTGAGCTATCATTTGTGGCCAGGTCGCTTCTAAAAAAATAAGCTAATATCTCAACTGGGCTTTACCTGGTAAGATTGGTTTTGTAGCATTTGTCTATTTTTTGGAAGTGATTGGTTTACCATTCCAATACTTTACATTCCTATCGTCTATGTGTATTGATTGTTGTTGTAACATTCTGACCTACTGGACATCTGTGAAAAAGAGCTTAATAGCTCATCGGATTCCTCCAGTATAAATGAACATTCTGAATCTGATTCTGAAGTGTCTCCTAAACGTCGTTGTCGATTGAACGCTGCTGCTGTGAACGTGGAGTGGAGATGATGGTGATGATGATGGTGGTGGCGGCCGCGTTCCAGACGGCGGAGGCTGAAGCAACGACGCGCGGCGGTGCCGGTGATCATTGTCCGTGGTGTAGAGAGGAGGTGGTTGTGAGTTCAGGCCGATAACGACGCGCGTGCAGTAGTTGCAAACCGTGTTGCAACAAAAATACAAATGTTTAATCCGATGGGTAATTGCGTGATTTGTCTGCGCGCAGCGCTGAGTTTTAATTCGGGAACCCATCACGAGGAGTAAGGGGCAGCGCGTGTTTCCCAGGTAAAGCGTGAAATTGCCTGGAAAGTCACCTTCACGGATTCTGCCAACGGCACTTAGCAAAGACTCACGTTTGCAGAGAGAGATTCATCGCATGCCAGCGTACACGCAAAGATCCAACGGATAGCCTGAACGGACTGTACGGGACCAGCGCTTTTCACGAGTTGCACCCCGATGAAGGGGGTAGGTGGACAACTCATTGCCAGGCCGCCTTTGTTTCCCCACTGATGATGTTTTCTACACACCGCTACCGGGTTAATAATTTGAGGCTGAGTCGACCCAGGGGAGATCCGGGACCGGTTCAGATAATCGTCAGTGGTGGTAGGTGCCCGCGAGCGGGAATCGGGTTCGTAGTGCAGCACGCTAACCGATGCGCCACCGCTCCCCACGGGGAAACACAAAGACAACGTTTAGAATAAATTCAACGTTTTTGATTATTTTGTGTTTTCAAAATGGGAAGATGGAGGTGGGTGATACTTTGCAAGTGCTGTGAAAAAAAAAAACTCCGCCAACAAAAATAAAAGCAGCACTTTCTTAAAATATACATACCTAGGCCTAACAATCAAGCACGTTTCTAACCTGCATATGTACACACCATTGATCCGGTTGTTAAAACCCTGAACAATTTCAATGCGAATGGTGCTGTTTGTTGCTGGCCGCTGAGCGTTGCGAGTCATTGAGCCTTGGCTGAGCAACCGTGGTAAAGAAACACAATAATTAACCAAGTATATATATACACATTGTTATCTGTTGTTGTAACTCGCTGAGCCGCCCACACTGGACTTCTGTGATTAAAGAGCTTCACAGCTCATCGGGTTCCTCCTGCAGTCTAAATAAACATTTGGTTTCTGTTTGTTTGTGCGGTCGTGGGAGGGAAGGGGAGGATCCGGGAGTTCGAGACGCGAGTGGAGCCGCAAGGCGGCGCTACGGAGCGAAACCTCTCGGAAAAAAATCAGAGGTCTCAGCCAAACAGCACCAACCTCACAACCCTCACCACCACCCTCACCACCACTCTCACCACCAGGGTTAAGTGAAGCCGTGGCCGTGGTGCGCCTACCCGTGCCCGTGGCTGCCCCCGTAATCAAACCTCCAGCACCGTTGGAGGCAGCAGCGAGGGTTGGTGGATCAGCGCACACACAGATGTTGTTGTGAAACTCCCTTCTGCTGCGTCGCCAGGAGATGGCGGTGCAGCGGGTGGACTAATCGCCGTCCGTTTCCGTCTGTACGGGGATAGCGTGGTGGTGTTGTTGTTGTTGTTGTTGTCCTCGCGCGCAAAGGAGTGGGGGTTTTCTCCGGGTGCTTCGACTTCCTCCTCCGCACGCGTGAATAATAAACACAGCTCGTGATCATGAATCGCCTGAAAACATCTTACAATGTAAACTTCAGTCTCGGAGTTCATGACTTTGTGGGAGAGTTAACAGTGGCTATCATGAGGACAGACTCGCCCCCGACATATGAATGAGGAGTTTCCTCCATTGGGTTATTTGAGCAGGAAATCACTTCAACATATAAACCACCAACAATGAATACACGTCGAGCGTCTGTATATATGACAAAGATCCCCCGTCTGGTCTGAGCAGACTGTTGGGGCAATTGTTGTTACCGAGTAGGGTGGGTGGCCAGCACCACGCCCGGCCGCCTTTGTCTCCCCAGTGGCGATGTTTGCTACACACCGCACCAGGTACTCATTTGAGGCTGAGTCGATCTAGGGGATGCCCAGGACCGGTTCAGATATTCGTCACTGGTGTTGGACCGTGAGCGGGAATCGAAATCTGGTCGTCGGGATCGTAGCACAGCGCGCTAACCGCTACACTACCGATCCACAACAACAACAACAACAGCCGTGGTGACGTCACCACTGCGCTTGTGCCAGGCTAGGTGCACGTCGAGGCCACGCGAAGTGTCGAAGACTCGATGGCAGGAGGTCACGGGACAGACCCAGGTGGCATGGTTTGACTGACTGAGTTGACTGGCAGATCACAGGCGCACACACACAAGACAAAGATCCCCCGTATAGCCTCAACAGACACATACACGTACATTATATGCACCCACACATATAAACACCTGTGTGTGTATATATGTGTGGGGGAGCGGTAGCGTCGTGGTTAGCGCGCTGGGCTACGAAACCGGCGAACCGAGTTCCATTGCCGTTCACGGCCAACACCAGAAACGATTATTTAAACCGGCCCTGGGCCTCTTCTAGGTCGACTCAGCCTCAAACGAGTACCTGGTGCGATGTGCAAACATCGCCACTAGGGAGACAAAGGCTGTCAGGCGTGGTGCTGACCACCCACCCCCTCGTGTGCCGTGCCGGCCTTCATAGGTGCTCGCTAACAGCACTTGCCCCAACAGTCTGTCAAGGCTACACGGGGAATGTTTGGCTTTGTCTTTGTATGAATCGCCTAGCGCAGGGTTCGGCAAACTAAAATAATGAGGCATATCATTTTTCGAATTCGGTCAAATAAAAAAAAGAATCCCTCAATATTTCAAGAGAAGCAATGCAACGCAGTGAGGAGGAGGAGGAGGAAAATCTTCGCCAAATGATGGGGAGTGGAGAGACCGAGCTCGCTTACTCCCTGCCTGTGTGTGTGGGGGGGGGGGGGCCCACACACACACATTCATCACCTCCATCTCTCGCTCCCTCTCACAACGCATTAGCAGCCACGGCGAGCAGGGTAGGGGGGGGGGTGAGCGTGGTTGGAGAGGGGGGCCACTTAGAGCCTCCCCTCCTCCCACCCCACCACTGTGGACGAGGCTTCGGCTCGTGAAAATCTCGGTCACCACGAATCACCATTCCGCCGATTTGCCGTTCACACCTCGCCGTGAGGGGGGGGGGGGGCATCGCTTCCCCTTGTCTCGTCGTCGTCGTCCGGCTTACGAAGTCGACAGACGACTTTTTCTTTAGTTTTCAGCCCCAAGGCCCGCTTCTCGTTAACTTCACCACCGTCTCTCTCTCTCTGTCTCTGTCTCCCCTGCTAGTTGTTGCAGAGTCGAGAACCTCTCTTACGAGGGTCCTCGTCGTTACCACCACTAACCACAGCGGGTGACGTTCATCTCGGTCTCCCCTCCCCACCAAAACCGTCACTCGCCCACCTCCGATGTCACCTCAAATGCACGTGTCGGTGACCTTTCCTAGCTCGTCCAACCCTCCTGCACATGTCTCGAACCTATACCCTTCGCAACCGCCCATGATGAACCTCCCTCTCCTCCTCCTCCTCGCCTTTACATCGACAACTGCGCTTGTTGTGGTCGCGTGCAGATGGAACGAATGAGAGAGCGTGGCAATGGCTCTGACAGGTCAAAGGCTCCCTTTTCCCGCGTCTCATTTGCGGTTTTTTTTTTATGAGAACAACAACAACAACAAAAAAGGACCGATCCAACGTCGGGATTGGGACAATCCTTTTTTTATCGGAGTGCCGCGCGCGTTGGCGAGCAGGACATGAGGGGGGGGGGGGGGGGGTGGGGGGGAGGTGTCCGGGTGACAGCCCACGGGTAAATACGGGAGAGCGTCAAGGGATCAGCGCGACCCGGTGCACAACCCGCTTGCTCGACTGCCGACTTGTTTGACCACCATCACGCCAACCCCGGTCATCCTGGCAGCAGCGGCCTTTGGGCTGGCCACCGGACGTAGATGGTCACTCGCATCGCGCGCTTTCAAATGCGCTTCTGCGGCCGTCTGGAACGCTCTGTACGATAATGGGATGCAAATTGGGAGCTCTGCAACTTTTCAATAATCGAGATTGAAAACTAGCTTCTTTAGAAACTGCTCTTTGTGTTTAGCGTTGTCCTTCTCCCGCACCATTCGACCATCACGGATGGCTACGTACGGTGCGAAAGAAGTTCAATATATAGAGCTTGACTTTTAGAAATGCTGCGTCATCCACTAATTAACAATTTCCTGCAAATAGCGGGCGGACAAAGGGAGCTCAAGACATTTATCAACAACACTGCCCTACTAGGACATTACACATTAGCCCGAACGTCAGGACACACGGGGTTATTGTATTTATTTTAACAAATGTTCACACTGACTTCCATTATTCGCTTAAATGCATGACGCGTGAATTGTCCCTTGAAATAAATGTTTTGTCATGATTACAGCTGTGTAACCTTTGAACATTTGTCGGTTATGTTTTGTTGTCTCAATTCAATCAAGGTTCTTCTTGGTCAAGTTTTCTAAACGACGGAGTAGAGGTGACCCGCACGGGCAGAAGCAATATATATTAATTATGATGATGGTTAAAATATTAACTTACAGAGAACATGTTTTTTTTCTCTCGTATATACTGTATGAGTGTTTAGAAATAATGAAGTAGCCCTACGCGTCCTGACTTTTGGGCCACTCCGCTTATGATAGGCATCTGTGAAAGAAAGAAAGAGCTTCATAGCTCATCAGATTCCTCCATTCTGAAAAAAAGCTTCTGATAAAGATTCAGAAGAGGCACCGTTTCAGGCACCCACCACCCCCCAATCATCAATTTGCGAAATACCATGGGACTTGTCCTCTGTGGCAATGATGCAAAGCGCCGTGGGTCTCCCGTCATTGATGTCACTAGTAGTTCACAAATACATACTATGAGACATTAAATATGAAAATCAGTTTAACACGCAGGCTTTCGCGACCAATATTATTCATGATAGAGGTCTCTGGGCTAGATCGCGTTAAGTATAGATGTGTCGAAACCCTCCACCACCCGACACGGCCAATCGGTAAGGGATTTGTCACGTAAACAAAACGCCAAATAGTTACTAGTATAGTTACTAGTGTAGTGTATAGTGTAGTGTACTACTTCAGCCCACCGGTGTGTGGAAGAGTGAATCCACGACATTTAAAATCTAAGTACGACGTTTCGCTGGTACATACATCCAGCATCAACGGGCAATTTTGCCAGAACATATAATACGGTATACGTAACAATATATGGAAGTGGACGTCTGAACAGCAATCAAAGGCCACACTCCCATTGCTCTCGGCCGGGTTCGAACTGGGTGTTTTGTTTCTCTCCGGTTTCTCCCACCCCCCTTCCTCCTCTCCCAACTCCCAGGGGGAAGGGGATGCCCCCTCCTCAAGCGCCAGAACAAAACGGCGACTCAAGCGAGCGTGGGCCGCGTGATCCTCGCCGCTAAATCGCCCTAATCCCTCCTGAATATTCATGGGCATGCCCCGCGCACGGCGAGGAGGGAGACTAGTGGTGGTGGTGGCGGTGGTATTGGTGGTGGCGGCGGTGGAGGCTGTGGTGGTGGTGGCGGTGGTGGTGGTGGTGGCGGTGGTATTGGTGGTGGCGGCGGTGGTTGTGGTGGTGGTGGTGGCGGTGGCGGCGGTGGTGGTGGTGGGGGCGGTGGAGGCTGTGGTGGTGGTGGTGGCGGTGGTTGTGGTGGTGGTGGTGGTGGCGGTGGTTGTGGTGGTGGCGGTGGTGGCGGTGGTGGCGGTGGTGGCGGTGAGTGGTAGTGTAGCGATTAGCGCGCTGCGCTCAAAATCCGGCGACCCGAGTTCGATTCCCGCTCACGGCCACCAACACCAGTGACTATTATTCGAACTGGTCCTGGGCCTCCCCTAGGTCGACTCAGCCTTAGAATGAGTAACCTGGCGCGGTGTGTAAATATCACCACTGGTGGAGCCAAAGGCGGTCGGGCGTGGTGCTGGCCATCCACCCCCCTCCCCCCGTCGTGTGCCGCGTGGGCCTTCAAAGGTGCTGCTCGCTAAAACACTTGCCCCAAGAGTATGTTAAGGCTATACGGGGGATCTTTGCCTTTGGTGGCGGTTCGCGGCCACGTGTGGGATTTGAGAGTCACGTGTGGACTACGCCCCCCCCCCACGCCCTCCCCCACACCCTGTTGCAAATGCGAAGCGAGGTGCATCTGGCAGGCATTGGCGTGCCGAAGAGGAGGAGGATGAGGAAGCCAGATCTCGCAAGCTAAGCGGGGTCCAGCCTGGCTAATAGAAGAAGCCAGATCTCACAAGCTAAGCGGGGTCCAGCCTGGATAATAGGAGGAAGATCTCACAAGCTAAGCGGGGTCCAGCCTGGATAATAGAAGCCAGATCTCACAAGCTAAGCGGTGTCCAGCCTGGATAATAGAAGCCAGATCTCACAAGCTAAGCGGGGTCCAGCCTGGACAATAGGAGAAGCCAGATCTCACAAGCTAAGCGGGGTCCAGCCTGTATAATAGGAGAAACCAGATCTCACAAGCTAAGCGGGGTCCAGCCTGGACAATAGGAGAAGCCAGATCTCACAAGCTAAGCGGGGTCCAGCCTGGATAATAGAAGCTAGATCTCACAAGCTAAGCGGGGTCCAGCCTGGACAATAGGAGAAGTCAGATCTCACAAGCTAAGCGGGGCCCAGCCTGGATAATAGAAGCCAGATCTCACAAGCTAAGCGGGGCCCAGCCTGGATAATAGAAGAAGCCAGATCTCACAAGCTAAGCGGGGTCCAGCCTGGATAATAGAAGCCAGATCTCACAAGCTAAGCGGGGTCCAGCCTGGATAATAGAAGAAGCCAGATCTCACAAGCTAAGCGGGGTCCAGCCTGGATAATAGAAGCCAGATCTCACAAGCTAAGCGGGGCCCAGCCTGGATAGTAGGAGAAGCCAGATCTCACAAGCTAAGCGGGTCCAGCCTGGATAATAGAAGAAGCCAGATCTCACAAGCTAAGCGGGTCCAGCCTGGATAATAGAAGAAGCCAGATCTCACAAGCTAAGCGGGGTCCAGCCTGGACAATAGGAGAAGCCAGATCTCACAAGCTAAGCGGGGTCCAGCCTGTATAATAGGAGAAACCAGATCTCACAAGCTAAGCGGGGTCCAGCCTGGACAATAGGAGAATCCAGATCTCACAAGCTAAGCGGGGTCCAGCCTGGACAATAGGAGAATCCAGATCTCACAAGCTAAGCGGGGTCCAGCCTGGATAATAGAAGAAGCCAGATCTCGCAAGCTAAGCGGGGTCCAGCCTGGACAATAGGAGAAGCCAGATCTCGCAAGCTAAGCGGGGTCCAGCCTGGATAATAGAAGCTAGATCTCACAAGCTAAGCGGGGTCCAGCCTGGACAATAGGAGAAGTCAGATCTCACAAGCTAAGCGGGGCCCAGCCTGGATAATAGAAGCCAGATCTCACAAGCTAAGCGGGGCCCAGCCTGGATAATAGGAGAAACCAGATCTCACAAGCTAAGCGGGGTCCAGCCTGGACAATAGGAGAAGCCAGATCTCACAAGCTAAGCGGGGTCCAGCCTGGATAATAGAAGCTAGATCTCACAAGCTAAGCGGGGTCCAGCCTGGACAATAGGAGAAGTCAGATCTCACAAGCTAAGCGGGGCCCAGCCTGGATAATAGAAGCCAGATCTCACAAGCTAAGCGGGGCCCAGCCTGGATAATAGAAGAAGCCAGATCTCACAAGCTAAGCGGGGTCCAGCCTGGATAATAGAAGCCAGATCTCACAAGCTAAGCGGGGCCCAGCCTGGATAGTAGGAGAAGCCAGATCTCACAAGCTAAGCGGGTCCAGCCTGGATAATAGAAGAAGCCAGATCTCACAAGCTAAGCGGGTCCAGCCTGGATAATAGAAGAAGCCAGATCTCACAAGCTAAGCGGGGTCCAGCCTGGACAATAGGAGAAGCCAGATCTCACAAGCTAAGCGGGGTCCAGCCTGGACAATAGGAGAATCCAGATCTCACAAGCTAAGCGGGGTCCAGCCTGGATAATAGAAGAAGCCAGATCTCGCAAGCTAAGCGGGGTCCAGCCTGGACAATAGGAGAAGCCAGATCTCGCAAGCTAAGCGGGGTCCAGCCTGGACAATATGAGAAGCCAGATCTCACAAGCTAAGCGGGGTCCAGCCTGGATAATATGAGAAGCCAGATCTCACAAGCTAAGCGGGGTCCAGCCTGGATAATATGAGAAGCCAGATCTCACAAGCTAAGCGGGGTCCAGCCTGGATAATATGAGAAGCCAGATCTCACAAGCTAAGCGGGGTCCAGCCTGGATAATAGGAAAAGCCAGATCTCACAAGCTAAGCGGGGTCCAGCCTGGATAATAGGAAAAGCCAGATCTCACAAGCTAAGCGGGGTCCAGCCTGGATAATAGGAAAAGCCAGATCTCACAAGCTAAGCGGGGTCCAGCCTGGATAATAGGAGAAGCCAGATCTCGCAAGCTAAGCGGGGTCCAGCCTGGAAAATAGGAAAAGCCAGATCTTACAAGCTAAGCGGGGTCCATCCTGGATAATAGGAGAAGCCAGATCTCGCAAGCTAAGCGGGGTCCAGCCTGGAAAATAGTGCTTTGTACGGTTGACCACATCGCGCACTCGAGGTTGTCATCGGCGACTGCAGCAGGCTGGCTACGTTGTACTATACGTCTATGCGCCCCCTCCTCCTCCGTCGTCTATACACCGGTCCCCACCGGCTTATGCACCCCTGGTTGGCAAGGGAGGTGAAGTATGGTCAAACAACTCCACCCCCCCCTACTCCCGCCCCCATTGACGACCCACCCGTGCGGTGTGTGAAAAGGCCCTGATTCAGCAGAGGAGTCACACAAAGGGGTTGTAGCTGTACATATGAATCGATGTGTGTATAAATATATCGGCATGAGTATGTATTATTTTAAACCTCACTATCTCATGAAGGCAGCGGCGCATTTCTGCAACGGATCGCTCACGGCCCTGCTGGCAGAAGGGCCTCCACTCATACGGGAGCTCTGAAGAGCGCCGCTGATTGGTGCTTGGCCTAATCTTCCACGTCTTGGCCTGCCAATCAACCGTCGCGTCTGCTATCCAATGGCAGGGGAGACGTGGGAGTGGGGGGAGGAGCTTTAGAAACTTGATTGCAAGTCCAGTGTGCTGTAACATTGCACCGACGTTGTCATAGCTATCAAAGTTTATAAATCAAAGTAACAGCAGGCACGCTGACGGGTTTTTTTGCACCTGCGATTAGCACGGTTGGCTACGTACGGTGTGAATGAACTTCAACATATATCCATAGTTTCACACAGAGACCCATACACTCCCACAGAGACACATAGACTCACACAGTGACCCATAGACTCACACAGAAACCCAAAGACTTACATAGAGACCCATAGACTCACACAGAGAGCCAATGACTCACACAGAGACCCATAGGCTCACACAGAGACCCATACACTCCCACAGAGACACATAGACTCACACAGAGATCCATAGGCTCACACAGAGAACAAAGACTCACACAGAGACCCATAGACTCACACAGAGACCCATAGACTCACACAGAAACACATAGACTCACACAGAGCTCCATAGTCTCACACATAGACCTATATACTCACCCACAGACACATAGACTCACACAGAGACCCATAGACTCACACAGAGACCTATAGACTCACATAGAGACCCATAGACTCACACATAGAGACCCATAGACTCACACATAGAGACCCATAGACTCACACAGAGACCCATAGACTCACACAGAGACCCATACACTCCCACAGAGATCCATAAGCTCACAGAGAAGCAAAGACTCACACAGAGACCCATAGACTCACACAGAGACCCATACACTCCCACAGAGACACATAGACTCACACGGAGATCCATAAGCTCACACAGAGAAGCAAAGACTCACACAGAGACCCATAGACTCACACAGATATCCATAAGCTCACACAGAGAAGCAAAGACTCCCACAGAGACCCATAGACTCACACAGAGACCCATAGACTCACACAGTGATCCATACACTCCCACAGAGACACATAGACTCATACAGAGACCCATAGACTCACACAGTGACCCATAGACTCACACAGGGACCCATACACTCCCAAAGAGACACATAGACTCACCCAGAGATCCATAGACTCACACAGTGACCCATAGACTCACACAGAGACCAACAGACTCACACAGAGACCCATAGACTCACACAGAGAAACAAAGACTCACACAGAGACTCATAGACTCACACAGAGACCAAAAGACTCACACAGAAACCCAAAGACTCACACAGAGACCCATAGACTCACACAGGGAACCATAGGATCTCACAATGACCCATAGGCTCACACAGAGGCCCATAGACTCACACAGTGAACCATAGACTCACACAGAGACCCAAAGAATCACACAGAGACCCATAGGCTCACACAATGACTCATAGGCTCACACAGTGAACCATAGACTCACACAGAGACCCATAGCCTCACACAGAGACCCATCGACTCACACAGAGACCCATATACTCACACAGAGACCTATAGACTCACACAGAGACCCATAGACTCACACAGAGACCCAAATACTCACACAGAGACCCATAGACACACAGAGACCCATAGGCTCACACAGAGACCCATCGACTCACACAGAGACCCATAGGCTCACACAGAGACCCAAATACTCACACAGAGACCCATAGACACACAGAGACCCATAGGCTCACACAGAGACCCATCGACTCACACAGAGACCCATAGGCTCACACAGAGACCCAAATACTCACACAGAGACTCATAGACTCACACAGAGACCCAAATACTCACACAGAGACCAAAATACTCACACAGAGACCCATAGACTCACACAGAGACCCATCGACTCACACAGAGACCCATAGACTCACACAGAGACCCATAGACTCACACAGAGACCTAAATACTCACACAGAGACCCATAGACTCACACAGAGACCCATAGGCTCACACAGAGACCCATCGGCTCACACAGAGACCCATCGGCTCACACAGAGACCCATAGACACACAGAGACCCATAGACACACAGAGACCCACAGACTCACACAGAGACCCACAGACTCACACAGAGACCCATAGACACACAGAGACCCACAGACTCACACAGAGACCCACAGACTCACACAGAGACCCACAGACTCACACAGAGACCCAAATACTCACACAGAGACCCATAGACTCACACAGAGACCCACAGACTCACACAGAGACCCACAGACTCACACAGAGACCCACAGACTCACACAGAGACCCATAGACACACACAGAGACCCATAGACTCACACAGAGACCCATAGACTCACACAGAGACCCACAGACTCACACAGAGACCCATAGACACACACAGAGACCCACAGACTCACACAGAGACCCAGAGACACACAGAGACCCATAGACTCACACAGAGACCCAGAGACACACAGAGACCCATAGTTTATTGTCCTTCCCCCGCACCTCCGATTAGCGCACGGTTGGCTACGTACGGTGGCATATCGAGGTTTACTTTCCTGTGCCCTGCTCAACAGCAACCAGAACAACAACAATAATAATACCAATAACCGCTACACTACCGCTCCCACCTACAAAGACAAAGATCCCCCATATATCCTGAACAGACTGTAGGGGCAAGTGCTGTTAGCGAGCACCTATGAAGGCCGGAACGGTACACGTGAGAGGTGGGTGGCCAGCACCACGCCCGACCGCCTTTGTCTCCCGAGTGGCGATGTTCACACACCGCACCAGGTGCTCATTTGAGGCTGAGTCGACCTAGGGGAGGCCCAGGACCGGTTCAGAAAATCGTCACTGGGTGTTGACCGTGAGCGGGAATCGAACCCGGGTCGCCAGGTTTCGTAGCGCAGCGCGCTAACCACTACACTACCGCTCCCCCCCCACACACACACACACAGCGCTACACTACCGCTCCCCCCACACACACACACACAGTCACCCACACACACACAGTCACCCCCACACACGCACACAGTCACACCCACCCACAATCACACGCACTCGGCCGGCGCGCGCGTGCGTGCGCGTGTGACAGGAGATGCGCTCACCCGCTCGACATCTCACTCCTCTCTGGGGGGGCTCACGCCGCTCCTTGCGCCCCATTGGCCCTGCGGAGCCGTCACGTGGCGCGACTTGGCACCTAAATGCGCCGCGTTCACTCGAGCGGGGACTCGAGGCATCAACAGCTGCTCTTGGTGCTACTGCTGCTGGTGGTGCTGGTGGTGGAGTCACGAAGAGCTGCTGCTGCTGCTGGTGTTGGTGGTGGTGGTGTTGGTGGTGGACCCACGAAGAGCTGCTGCTGCTGGTGGTGCTGGTGGTGGAGTCACGAAGAGCTGCTGCTGCTGGTGGTGTTGGTGGTGGAGTCACGAAGAGCTGCTGCTGCTGGTGGTGCTGGTGGTGGAGTCACGAAGAGCTACTGCTGCTGGTGGTGCTGGTGGTGGAGTCACGAAGAGCTGCTGCTGCTGCTGCTGGTGGTGGACCCACAGAGAGCTGCTGCTGCTGCTGCTGCTGGTGGTGGTGCTGGTGGTGGACCCACGGAGAGCTGATGCTGCTGCTGGTGGTGGTGGACCCACGAAGAGCTGCTGCTGCTGGTGGTGCTGGTTACTTTTGCTAATGTCCAGCAGCGACCCGGCTTGGGAGTTCCCATGGACAATGCAAGCATGAGTTTCCTAGATTTCGCGTCAATGTGCGGCGGAGAGGCAGGAGGCTACGGGCCACGCGCATTCGCCGAGCCGTGCGTTCTGGGAACCCTGCATCATCAGCATCATCACCAGCATCATCATCAGCAGCAGCATCATCAGCAGCAGCAGCAGCAGTGCGCCGTCAGCGCTGTGAAGAGCGCGGGAGCTGACGGGCGATATGTGCATCAGCAGCCTCATCACCAGAGCGGTCATCAACACCCACATCATCATCACCACCACCACCACCAACATCAGCACCAAAGCCTTCATCACCATGCACAGCATCAAGACCACCACCAGCAGCAGCAGCAACATCATCAGCAGCAGCAACAGCAGCGAGACGTGCAAGTAACCGTGTCAGCTCACGCGGATTCCTGCAGCTACACCCCGCAAGGCTTCAACGCAAGCGGCCGCTGCCTCAGCCCCGCCAGCCCACCTCGGCCGCCTCCCTCCGCCTATGCCCCGGCGCACGCGGGCGCCCTGCAGCCCGGCTACTTCAGCCCTGGCCACGGCTACGCGCCGGGGCCCGCCAGCGTGGCCGCGTTCGGCCTCTTCGGGCCCCACGAGACGGACGCCACGGCCGTGTACAGCAGCAGCGCGGCGCTCAACCACGTGGCCGGTGGATTCTGTGGCGGTGACGGCGGCGGTGGTGGTGGCGGTGGTGGTGTCAGTGGTGGTGGTGGTGGCTCCTTCCACCACCACCACCACCACGGCGCACAGCAGCAGCAGCAGCAGCTGCTGCTGGGAAGCCACGAGCTGACGGCTGCCGCCGAGCCGCACGCGTTGCCGCATCCGCTCGCCGGAGGCCACGGGTCGCAGTCGCCCGGCCAGGAGGAGAGGCGACCGGGAGACGCGCACTGCCGGGGGGGTGGCTGCCCCGCGAGTCCCGAGGACGCGACGCCGAGTCGGGCAGCGCACACCTTCGACTGGATGAGGGTGAAGCGGAACCCGCCCAGGACAGGTGAGCAGATGTTTGGATGGGGGGGGGGGGGCTTGGGTGATCGAAGTGGAGTGGTGGGGGGTGGGTGTCAGCGAGCCTCATCTGTATGGTATTGAACCCTAGTCCTGAACCTGTCGTGGTTGTTGTGGCTTTAGGGGCTCTGCGTAAGGAGCCCCCCCCCCCCACTCGGGACTGGATTAATGGGGTGGTGTGTCGATGATGCGATTCGAAGATTCCCTCGGGAGGAGTGCAACAGGTGCCCGTGTACCTGTGTGTGTGTGTCTGTGTGTGTGTGTGTCTGTGTGTGTGTGTGTCTGTGTGTGTGTGTGTCTGTGTGTGTGTGTCTGTGTGTGTGTGTGTCTGTGTGTCTGTGTGTGTGTGTCTGTGTCTGTGTGTGTGTGTCTGTGTGTGTGTGTGTCTGTGTGTGTGTGTGTCTGTGTGTGTGTGTCTGTGTGTGTGTCTGTGTGTGTGTCTGTGTGTGTGTGTGTCTGTGTGTGTGTGTACCTGTGTGTGTGTACCTGTGTGTGTGTGTGTGTCTGTGTGTGTGTGTGTCTGTGTGTGTTTCTGTGTGTGTCTGTGTGTGTGTATCAGTGTGTGTCTGTGTGTGTGTGTATCAGTGTCTGTGTGTCTGTGTGTGCGTCTGTGTGTGTGTGTCTGTGTGTGTGTGTCTGTGTGTGTGTCTGTGTGTCTGTGTGTGTCTGTGTCTGCGTGTGTGTGTGTTTGTGTGTGTGTCTGTGTCTGTGTGTGTCTGTGTGTGTGTCTGTGTGTGTGTGTCTGTGTGTGTGTGTCTGTGTGTGTTTCTGTGTGTGTCTGTGTGTGTGTATCAGTGTGTGTCTGTGTGTGTGTGTATCAGTGTCTGTGTGTCTGTGTGTGTGTCTGTGTGTGTGTGTCTGTGTGTGTGTGTCTGTGTGTGTGTCTGTGTGTCTGTGTGTGTCTGTGTCTGCGTGTGTGTGTGTTTGTGTGTGTGTCTGTGTGTGTGTGTGTCTGTGTGTGTGTGTGTTTGTGTGTGTCTGTGTGCGTGTGTCTGTGTGTGTGTGTCTGTGTGTGTCTGTGTGTGTCTGTGTGTCTGCGTGTGTCTGTGTGTGTGTCTGTGTGTGTGTGTCTGTGTGGTTTTCACAGGTGTGGTTTTTACACCTGATGATGATTGCTTGTGTTGCAGTCGAAACGTCGTGAGAATTGTATTGTTTTATATTTTTATTATTTTATTGTTTCCCTTCTACGTGGTGACTTTACCGAAAGAACCAAGAATTTGAATCCCTGCAGTCACGAAAGCTTTGAATAAAAACTTTGTTTATGTTTACAAAATAAACCTTCCAGTCGTCCTCGTACACCAATACCATGCACATGCAGTAATTATTACAATTGTGCGTTCATGATTTGGCGTCGCTGGCAACTAGCACAAACACAGCAACATCTCCGACGTTTCGGCCGACTGACCTCATTCAGGAATAGTGACGTATGCACACAAACAACATGAACCGAACAACGAATCTCTGAATATAATTACACGGAAAAATAATAATAATCTCGAACTTTTAGTGGGAAACAATGCGATATACAACTGCAGCGACATTGTTGTCACCACGTCACGGAACCCGAGCCTGACCCATCCACGTGCCTCAAATGCACGAAGTTCGTAAGTCGAGTCTAACAATACGTCCGTATGTCGAATCGAACAATACCTGAAAGGCGCCTTTGAGTGATGATACTGCTGCTGCTGATGATTGATCATCATGATCATCATCGCCAAGATCAGCATCTTCATCCGCCTTGGTCCAATCCACGATCCACTGCTGGATGATGGCCTCACCAAAGCCGAAGGCGTCTCTCAACGGTCGTGCGAAGCAATAATGAATCCACCTGTGACTGACTGACTGATTTTGATTTAAAGTTTTCGTGACTGCAGGGATTCATATTCTTGGTTCTTTCGGTAAAGTCACCACGTAGAAGGGAAACAATAAAATAATAATAATAAATCGAACAATAAATGATTGCTTGTGTTGCAGTCGAAACGTCGTGATAATTGTATTGTTTTTATTTTATTGTTTCCCTTCTACGTGGTGACTTTACCGAAAGAACCAAGAATATGACTGACTGATGTTAATTTAATTCTAATGACGTTAACATGCCTCCAGAGTTACACGTTAATAGCCAAATTTATGAACGATGAAAAACAATAAAAACTCAAGATTTTTTTTGTGGTTAGTTTGCTCTCCTTCCCCCGCACCTCCGATCAGCACGAGTTGGCTACGTACGGTGCGAAAGAAGTTCAACACACACCCACGTCCCAGTTACCTGCACCCCCACCACCTCTTCCTCCAACAAATAAATAAAATAAAGCCACCTTGATATTTCACCGCTTTAGTTTACTCGGCCTGGAGCTTCGAACCACTCTGAGACTCGTGACAAACACTGTCCGTGCGCACCGTTCACCGTGTTCACCTCCCCCTCTCCCCCCACACCGTAATCGGTAAACCGAGAAATTCGCCTCCCTTCGAGTGTGACGCTCGAGTCGATAGAAGGCGGCTTGCCAGCCTTCTTTCAGCTGTCACGAAAGGCGCGCGTGCGCGTACATCATTCGCATAGGTTACTCGTAGCGTGTATAGGATTACTTGTTCACCTTTTGGCGGCGTACTCTGATCCTAATACTCGCGAGACAGGGCCAGGCAGAAGGTAGTCTTTGGTGTAGGCCAATCCGTTTCAAAGACAATGCGTGGATAATTATCAGAGCAGTTTTTTTTTATTTCATTTTGCTTGTATGATTTGCCACAAGCATGTGTGGTAGTCAATGCAGACAGGATGCCTGGCAAAAGGTGTGAATATTCGTTGGGCCTTTCGGTAAAGTCACGTAGAACAACACAAATTAACAACAAAAAACGACGACGTTTCGATCGCGACACAAACAATGATGAGGATTGCTTGTGTCGCGATCGAAACGTCGGCGGTTTTTTTCGAACGAAACTTTTTGTTCTGCGTGACTTCAACGAAAGACCCAAAATAATATGAATTCCTGCAGTCACGAAAGCTTTAAGTCGAGATTTGAAGGTGCGTCTATTTGGTGTTTGGACGTCTTGACGCACCGTTTTATTGGCAGAAAGGGTCAAACCTATTATTAGAGTAGTATATATGATATTATATTAGTGTAGTAAATATTTTATGGTATACCTACGTGACTTTACCGAAAGAACGAAACAGTAAAGTATATATGTATAATTTTGATTTAAAGCTTTCGTGACTGCAGTAATTCATATTCTTAGCTCTTTCGGTAAAGTCACGTTGAAGGGAAACAATGAAATAATAATATATATAAAACAATAAAAATTCTCACGACGTTTCGACCATATCACAAACGGTCGTTATCAGGTGTCGTGAGAATTTTTATTGTTTTATATATATTTTATTATTTTATTGTTTCCCTTCAACGTGACTTTACCGAAAGAGCTAAGAATATATATGTATAAGTTAGAGTGACAGGCACGTGCTCAAAGCAGTAGCTGACCCGGGCGCCAACGTGATTCTAACTGGTATTATTACAAGTGAATGTTTACTCCGTTCCTCGGATAGTTATTGTGGTCACAGACAGACGGACGGACGGCGTCAAATCACGATCTTGCGACTTGTGGAGTTCGTGGCGTCACTGTTGATTGCATTGAGGAGCTGGGTTCATGATGGTGGTGGTGGTGCTGCTGCTGCTGCTGTACGGACGACTCTCACTCTCTCAGCGTCCACCCGAACTTCCCGGGTTGACGCGCGTGTCGCGAGAGGTGCGAGGTCGTAAACATCGAGACTGGGGAGACAAAGGCGGTCGGGCGTGGTGCTGGCCACCCACCCCCTCGTGTTCCGTGCCGGCCTTCATAGGTGCTCGCTAACAGCACTTGCTCCCTACAGTCTGTTAAGGCTACACGGGGGATCTTTGTCTTTGAAACCCCTTCAAATGTAATTCTCATCGGGATCCCCGTGGTGGTATTAAATTGTGCTTCAATGCTTCACTCATATTTATTTTTCGGTTGCTTGCTTAAGTTTCTCTATTTTACTTTTGTACCGTTATTTATTTACGTGTCAACGTAACTTGCTGACCCGCCCCTGACTGGGCATCTGTGAAAAAGAGCTTCATTGCTCTTCGGATTCCTCCAGGATATATAAAGATTCTGATTGTGAAGTGCAGCCTCCAACCCTTGCTATCAACGCCCTCTCTTCTCCGTCTGGCCACTCTGTTTATGTGCTCTGAAGAAAAGGCTCGCTGGTCCGAAACGTCGTCTATCGCATATTTTTTCTTTAAATGCCAATTTTTTTTTTATTGACGAATGTGTTGAGTTTGTATTGTTGTTGTTGTTAGTGTTAAACTATGATTGTGCGCCGCTGCTAACGCAGCAGCAGCAGCATCACCAACATCATATGCACGGTGCAGCGTTCATTGTGTGTCTGTTTGAGTCTGAGATGTGTGGCACTGTTGACATAATTTGGTTTTAGTTTTAGCGTTTTTCTAAGAGAGAAAAAAAATTATCCCCCAAGTATTTCCTTTCACTGCCGTATCTGATGAGTCTCGCATCCTCATCCTCCAGCTCTCTCTCTCTCTCTGCCTTGCAAAAGATATTTGTTACAATATCCTGCCTCTCGCCTGGAGCTCATTCTACAGCACATAAATCTGTCTAACTATTCTCCACCTAACTAACCACGTAATTGTCTATCTAAGAGTGCAGTGTCAATGTTGATATATATTTACGTTGATCCATATGTATATTTGTGTTTATGTCTGATAGCTAGCTAGGCTGTCTTCTGGCTAACTTATCTAGTATGTATATATATATCTGACTAGTAATTTGTGTGACTATTTGTCTATTACATACGGAGTATCTATAAACATATATACATCTAATTATCACTCTCCAACTATATCTCTATGTCCGTCAATCTATATATCGATGTCTGTCGACTATTTGTCAGACGGGTCGATAACCTTAAGCCTGTCTCTGTGCATGCACATCGAACTTCTTTCGCACCCTACGTAGCTACCCGTGCTAATCGGAGGTGCGGGGGGCGAAAGGCCAACAACCAACTAAACACAACACATATTCTTGGTTCTTTCGGTAAAGTCACGTAGGAAGTGAAATAATAAAATAATAATAAAATACACAATAATAAGATAAAATTCTCACGACATTTCGGCCACAGCGTCGTGAGAATTTTATTTGATTATTTATTTATTTATTCCCTCCTACGTGACTTTACCGAAAGATCCAAGAATATGAATCCCTGCAGTCACGAAAGCTTTCAATCGAAATTTAAACACAACACACACACACACACGCACACACACGCACAAAAAAAACAGTTTCTAAAGAAATCTCTGTTCAATGCAGCGTCCGTCCATCCCTCTCCTGTGCCGTGTGCACGGAACCGTCCGACCGCTAACCACCACACGCGAGTCGATCCGCCTGTCCCGTCTCTGTGCGCGCTCTTGTTGTCCCTGTGCACGACGCTCGTCTCTCCGCGAGCTCTTCCCTGCCCCTGCGTCTGTCCTGCTAAGCGCCTGGCTGTGCACGCCGCCTCGTTTGCGACGCCGAGAATGCCTGCCACGACGCGCTATTGGAGACCACGGAAGTACAGTACAACATCCGTTGTTTACACAGCGGGGTGGGTGGCGGGCGCATAGCGGTACAACACAGAGGCAAGAATGCATCCTCGTCACCTACTGCCCCCCTTTCCCCCTGCCCCCCCCCCCCCCCCCCACATTTCCCGCAAATTATTGTCACTGATCACAGCGTGGTGGGGGGGGGTGTGGGGGTGGTGTTTAGTGGATGCGAGCTCACATCGATTTATGATTATGTATAACGATCGAGCAGCATTTAAGGCGCGCGATATATCAGGCACTGTGACGTGGGCTCGATGGTCGGTAATAATGTTTTCCGCTTGCTTGTAACAGGGGCCGTGGGTTGGTAGGGGTGGCACGGGGGGGGTGGGGGTGTTGTGTAGGGGTGTCTAACCCGTATGGAGAGGTAATTAAGGGCCCCGCGCGTTCCCTTGTAGAGAGAGAGAGATGGAGAGAGAGATGGAGAGATAGATGGAGAGAGATAGATGGAGAGAGAGAGATGGAGAGAGATAGATGGAGAGAGGGAGATAGATGGAGAGAGGGAGAGATGGAGAGAGAGAGATGGAGGAGAGAGGGAGAGATGGAGAGAGAGATGGAGGAGGGAGGGAGAGATAGATGGAGAGATGGAGAGAGATAGATGGAGAGAGGAAGAGATGGAGAGAGATAGATAGAGAGAGGGAGAGATGGAGAGAGAGAGAGAGAGATGGAGGAGGGAGGGAGAGATAGATGGAGAGATGGAGAGAGAGATAGATGGAGAGAGGAAGAGATGGAGAGAGAGATAGATGGAGAGAGGGAGAGATGGGGAGAGAGAAAGAGAGATGGAAGGAGGGAGGGAGAGACTTTTGACTTTTAAACAACTTTTATTACCGCCAGCAGCAACACCACTGGAGGCGATTCCGATACGAATTACACAAAGTCACCATCAACACAAATAACCAAACACAAACTAAATTCGAAGCTTTCGTGACCTCAGGAATTACTCTTTGGTTCTTTCGGTAAAGTCACGCAGAAAACAAAATCAAACAATAATAGAACACGACGTTTCGGTTGCAACACAAGCAACCATCATCGGGTAAGAATGAATGATAAAAACACATACACGGGAACAGCGTAGGCAGACACACATGCAGAAAGAGACACGCACACAAAGACACACCGAGTGTGACACACACCAAGGAAACACAGACACGGAAACAACACAGGCACACACATGCAGAGAGAGAGATGGAGAGAGAGATGGCCGGAGGGTTGACGTGCCGAGAGGGAGATGGAGCCATGAAATGGTCTAGCTTGTAGGGGAATTGTCACATTCCATGGCCGCACGATCGTGAGAGATGGCGAAGGTTTTTAACTTTGGGGGAGGCCTTCATCCAGCAGTGGACTGATCACGGCTGAACGTGGATAATGCTAATTGGATATATATGTAGTTGTGTGTGTAGTATGTATTTTATTACTTTACCGTTACTTTGTTTTTAGTTTCACGACTTATTGTGACGAGGAGTGTCTGCTTCTGTGTCTTGTTCAGCGCTTTGAGATCTTTGATGTCGGAACTTTTTCAGATTCAGAATATTTATTTATACCGGAGGAATCCGATGACCTATTAAGTTTTTTTTTTTTTACAGATGTTCAGACTGTATTACTCACAATAATACATATATGCGTAACCATCTTCCCGTTTGTCCGTTTATAACCATGCTAGAGCCACGTGCGCGTGTGAACGAGTAATAATAGTATCGGCCTGTTTGTTTTGTTTTCTGTTTTTGGGGGGTAAAATGGGCTTATGGCCTTTGTATACACACGGCCAGAGTTGAGATGTGGTCCGGCCGTGAGTCCGATGTGATTGGGGTCTGACCACACCTTACACGATGGCCCACTCGATTCCTACACGTTCACAACAAAGGGCCTCTATACACGTCTCTCTGTCTGCTCAATCACCGCGTCCCAAAAAAAAAAAAAAGCGCGCATCGGCATGAACCATGGTAGTGGCAGCAGTGGGCAGCAGCAGCAGCAGCAGATACATTGATGATGAAGGTGATGATGTTGAAGGAAAAGTTTTAGAAACTCTCCTGGCAGCGTGCGGTCACTGTGCTCACCGCCCAGGACAGAACCATGGACGGTAAAACGTCGACTCAGTGCCCCGTTCACAAACACGGAGGAGGAGGAGGAGGGAGAGGCGTCATCACAGCAGCGATTCACCACTCCGCTACTCCCTGACTCCGAAATCGTCCGGCTCATCAACCACCTCGATGTAACATCGCAGCTGTTGCTCTACAGCAACATCAGCGACCGTACGAAGCAGAGATCTTTAGAATCACACTGAGACCCATACGCTCACTTGGAGACCCACAGACTCGCACAGAGTTCTAAAGAATCGCATAGAGACCCGTAGACTTACATATAAATCCACAGACTCACGCAGAGATCTTTATCGGTGAGTGTGCTGCACCGCAAACCCGGCAACCCGAGTTAAAATACCGCTCACGGCCAACACCAGTGACGATTATCTTAACGGGTCGTGGGCCTCCCCTAGGTCAACTCAGCCTCAAATGAGTACCTGGTGCGGTGGGTAAACATCGCCACTGGGGAGACAAAGGCGGTCGGGCGTGGTGCTGGCCACCCACCCCCTCGTGTGCCGTACCAGCCTTCATGCGTGCTCGCTAACAGCACTTGCCCTAACAGCCTGTTAAAGGCTATAAGGGGGATCTGTTTCTTTGTTTATGTGTGGAAAAAAAACAAAATATTCCCCGTCTACCCTTAATACACCGCTAGCGGGTGGCCAACACCATGCCCTGCCGCGTTTGTCTCCCCGGTGGCGATGTTTACACACCGCACCAAGGTACTCATTTGAGGCTGAGTCGACCTAGGGGAGGCCCAGGACCGGTTCAGATAATCGTCACTGGGTGTTGGCCGTGAGCGGGAATCGAACTCGTGTCGCTGGGCTCATAGCGCAGCGCGCTAACCGCTACACCACCGCTCCCCGTAGACACACACACAGACACACAGACACACACACAGACACACAAGCGCGTGCACATCAGCGGAATTCTCCTCTTGGCACAGCGAGCGAGCGCGCTGAGACGTATCTGCGTGCGTTCATTGCCCCGCGGCTATGATGAGCGCCGTGGATCGTTGCGGCACCCCCCCACCACCACCACCATCCCCCCACCACCACCCCCCCACCACCACCACCCCCCCCCCCACCACCACCCACCCCACTCACCCTCGGCCCTCCTCCGTTCGCTTCGCTGACTCGCGAGGGTGTTGCCGGCTCAATGGCGATCGGCGAACGGCGTTCTTTTTCGAAATTAACAATCGGGCGACATAAACGCCTCCTTCCCTCCTCTCCCATCGCTGTAATCTCTACGTTTTAAAAAAAAACTCCGTATAATAATGCCACAGTTTATTTTGGTTATGCATCACAGCAGCGATACGACCTTCTGGAAGTGATGTTGTTGTTGTTGTTGATGTTTTCATGCCCTGCATGCAGCATTGTTGTCAATGCACTCGATACGGACTGTGTCCATGGGCCGGTGTTTAACATCCCTGCTGTCTCGTCAGCAGCGCCAGGCTTGGCTTCAACGAATGCCGACGAACGGCCCCGATGCTTGCTGGCGACGATTGCGAGGGTTGATGAGGTTGTAGGAGACGAATGGGAAGGAGTTCCATCAATAGTTTGTCCCCTCGCATCGGAGCGGGTGTTGTTGCTGTTGCTGCTGTTGTTACTCGTGCGTTCATCGGTTTCGGCTTTTTTTATCTTAAAGACTCCCGTCTCGGTAAACCATTGGGAAGTTTGGGAAAGCTCAAGTCGCTGATTTTATTTGTTTTAAACGGGTAACGAATTCCACGCCGCATGAGCAGACATCAAGAAAAGAGTCGCGCTCCGCGTGCTGTTTTTTTTATATATCGTCGGTCGACGAATCTCCCCGCAGAATCACGTCTCGCAACATCAGCTTAGTCTGCTTGCCTGAAGCAGGCAAAACCCCTTGGACCGGTTCCTGCAGGAGCCAGATCCACACGTCGGTGAAACGGCTGGGAGACATTGCATTGCTTGGGCGATTCCCCGGCCTGTCAGCCAGCCACCACCAACGCCCCCTCTCCTCCACCCACAAAGCCCTCCAATTTAACACGCAGTAGGAAGGCTTTCGCGAACAATATCATCCATAATAGAGAGGTTTTTTTGTTGGGTTAGGTGGCGTGAATATATAAATGTGTCGTTCAAACCCGCCACCACCCGACACAGCCAATTAGCAAGGGTTGTCACGTAAACAGAACGGGCCCAATTCGTCACTAGTAGAGCACACACAAATCTGGCTGTCGCCTGATGAAGCTAGTTGTAATTACTTCCGAAACGTCGTACTCAGATTGTTAATGTTGTGGCTTGGCTCTCCAACACACAACCGGTGGTAATGTACTAGTATACTGCACTATACACTACACTATACACTACACTATACACTACTATACACTATACACTACTATACACTACACTATACACTACTATACACTACACTATACACTACTATACACTACCATACTCTACTATACACTACACTATACACGACACTATACACTACACTATACTATACACTACACTACACACTACACTACACACTACACTATACACTACACTATACACTACTATACACTACACTATACACTACACTATACACTTCTATACACTACACTATACACTACACTATACACTACACTACTATACACTACACTATACACTACACTATACACTACTATACACTACACTATACACTACACTATACACTACACTATACACTACATTATACACTACACTATACACTACTATACACTACTATACACTACTATACACTACACTATACACTACACTATACACTACTATACACTACACTATACACTACACTATACACTAGTGCTGTACTAGTGACGAATTGGCCACGTTCTGTTTACGTGGCAACCCTTACTAGTTGGCTGTGTCGGGTGGTGGCGGGTTTTAACGACATATTTCTAAAAGTCCCCCAATATTGGTGACGATGGTGGAAAGATTGTCGCGTTGACGCCACAATTGGACGACAAAAGTGGCATTAGGCCAACAACGCTCTGACACGTGGCCTAGCAGAAGCGCGCGTAGGTATGCGAATGAGTGTGTGACGTCCCCTAGGTCGACTCAGCCTCAAATAAGTACCTTGTGTGGCGTGTAGACATCAGAACTGGGGAGACAAAGGCGGCCGGGCGCAGTGTTCGCCACACTACCTCCTCGTGTCTCGTGTCAGCATTCATAGGGGCTTCTCGCTAACAGCACTTGCCCCGACAGTCTGTTGTATGCTGGACGGGGGTATATTTGTCTTGGTGTGAAATTCATTACGGCTGCTCTGAAGAACAGGGGTCATTACCCGAAACGTTATCCTATTCCAGTATAAATGTTTCTCTTGCAAGAAGAGTTCTAATGACGAAGGCCGCGAGGTTTTTAAAAACATTACTTTATCGAGTTTAGTTTTAACTGTTTAGTATAACTGTAATGTTTTGCACGGGTTCAGTGCGCTAACCACTGCGCCACCGCTCCGCATGCAATGATATGCGTGAAATGCTGACGGACAACACCGTGCAGCAAGGCCGTAGCCATGAAGTCAACATTGGGGGATGACCAAATCTTCCAGAGGATCTGGGGGTCCTCCCCCCCCCCCCCCCCCCAGAAAAAAATCTAAATTTCAAAACGAATTTCCTGCCTAAAATATTAAAAAATCACTAACACATAGGATGGACTTTTGATTATTTTTTTTTACAATAATGTCTAATAGTGTTATTGTATTACATTTCTCTGTTTTTTTTTCTTTTCTTACATTTTCTTGTTTCATTGTATGCAATGGCAGAAATTAGGGGTTTATAAAGTACAACCATAACCACAATCATATAAACAGAAATCTATTTTATAGCAATATATGGGGGGGGGGGAATTTGAACATATTTGAATATTGGGTGGGATGTGTTCCCCCCAATACATTTATTATAATTAGGGCCTTGCTGTGCAGTGCAAACCTCCCATCGTCTATTCAACGGTGCAAGCGTGTGTTTTAGTAGCTCAGTTATAATTTATAAATCATCATATTTTATTCTTACTAACAATACTTATTTTATACTCTTTCGGTAAAGTCACGTAGTTAGAATGTGACTTTACCGAAATAACCAAAGAGTATGGATTCCTGCAGTCACGAAAGCTTCAAATCAAAATACTTATTTTACTTCTTGGCAATAGCTCTTCGAAATGATACGGCGCGTACATCATTCAAAACATCATTATTATTACTACGACATATTTTATCCAGGAGGGTTCTTCTGCCGTTGCATAGGGCGGGTGGGGTTGGGGGTGGTTTATATTTGACGAAAGTTGTGCTCACACACATTGAAAACGACGAATCGTGTTTGTTGGCCACGTGTGGAGAGGCTACGGCGCGGAGCGTCGAACCCCACCACGCCTTGCTGCGCGCACGAGCGAACCGGCCCTCAAGGCAGCTGCGACCCGCCTGTAAAGTCGCCAACGCCACTGGATTTTAAATTTTATTACGAATCCACCAGACCTGTGCACTTTTTAAATCGAGATTGAAAACTCAATTTCTTCAGATCTGGTTTATTTGTGTTGTTCTTGTTGTTGGCTACGTACGTTGCGAAAAAAGTTCAATGTACATACAGTATACACGATGCAGAGATGTCCCCTTACGTCTATATATGATAAAACGTATTATTATTATGATTGTCGCTACGTTACTATTGTCACGTGCTGTATTGCACCAGGAGTTATTATGTAGAAGACGCCTTGTGATTCGAGTTACTGTTATTGCCCAAAAGTGCACGTGGAGACTTATTTTCGATTCACCACTCGGTCCGCAAAACACATTGAGATGGAAACCCGATTTCGTATTGATATACTACATATATGACTTGATATACTACATATATGACTTGATATACTATGTATATATGTGTGTGTGACTTACTATGCAGGCCATATTCAACAACTCCTATCGCCGTGCACGTTAAAACCAGTACATTATAACAATAGTGCATTATTATTATTATTGTTACAGCATTCACAGCCGTTGACAATCCACTGCTGGATGAAGCCCTCATCGATCAGTATCGGCCACGGGAGTAATTTAACCATACTTCACCACGCCGGTCACTGGCGTGGGTTTGGGCTTTCCCTTGTTCCTGATGACGACCGCTCGTGTTGCGATCTACGTGGCTTTCACCGAAAGAACCGTACAATATGAATTCCTGCAGGTGGCGAAAGTTTTAAGTCAAAATTGCAGCGCGTCACGTGTTGACACGCCAGCGACGTTCGCCTTGCTGGGGATCGAAGGCAGGTCGCCAATCATTGCAGCGCAAATGTCGCTAACCGCAGCGCCACCGCTCCCTCTTGGCGCGTCGCAGGCGATCGAACGCATAGGGCGCAACGAGGAACAGCAGAAGGGCCATTGGCCGAAACGTCGCCTCTACTTTTCCTTTTAAGTCCACAGTGTTATTGATTAATGTGTTGAGTTGTTTGTATATATGTATACAATCATAGCGTGCCGTTAGTGCGATCATTCGCACGTGTTGTATGTGTACGTGATATTTGTGTGTGTGTATATATGAGTTCCGTGTATGCAGCACATGGAGGGTAATTTGGTTACCCATCGAACAAAGATGGTCACTTCATGAAATAGTGACCGTCTTTGCGCGTCTGCGCCCGTCTGGAACGCTCTTCCTTCCGATATGAGGAAGCCATTGGAGCTGTGCACTTTTAAATCTAGATTGAAAACATATTAATTTTAATCTTGATTGGAAGCTTTCGTAACTGCAGGAATCCATACTCTTTGGTTATTTCGGCGAAGTCTTCACCTGAAGACGATTGCTTGCGTGGCGGTCGAGTCGTCGTGATCTATAATTTTTTCTACCTACGTAATTTATTTTAAACTGATTTTGCGTGGGTTTAGTTTGTTGTCTTTACCCCACACACAATACATAGGGGTTTTTTTTCTGGGTGCTTCGTTTTTCTGTCACGTGTGAACACTCATTCATTGGCTGACAGCACCTTAATATATAGAGGAGCGCAGATCCTGGGCAATTGATGGTAGCGCCGGCTCAGCATCGCGTGGCTCCTACTGCTGGCGCCTCTGAGTCGTCCTCATCTCTGAGTTATCCTCTCTCTCTCGCTTTTTCTGAGTCGTCCCACCTCTCTCTTTCTCTCTCTCTCTGAGTCGTCCTCATCTCTGAGTTATCCTCTCGCTCTCTCTGAGTCGTCCCATCTCTCTCTCTCTCTCTCTGAGTCGTCCTCATCTCTGAGTTATCCTCTTTCTCTCGCTCTCTCTGAGTCGTCCCACCTCTCTCTCTCTCTGAGTGGTCCTCGGCGACCCGGATTCGATTCTCGCTCACGGCCAACACCAATGACGATTATCTGAACCGGTCCTGACCCTCCCCTATGTCGACTCAGCCTGAAATGAGTACCTGGTGCGGTGTGTAGTAAACATCGCCACTGGGGAGACAAAGGCGGTCGGGCGTGGTGCTGGCCACCCACCCCCTCGTGTACCGTCCCGGTCTTCAAAGGCGCTCGCTAACAGCACTTGCTCCCTACAGTCTGTTAAGGCTACACGGGGGATCTTTGTCTTTGTCGTTTTGTGCATCAGCAAGGAGCGCCGAGCTGGGCTGCTTCCACCAACAGGGCGCCTTCAGCGGTGGCAACAGCGGCAGTAGCAGCGCCCAGCAGCAGCACCAGCAGCAGCAGCGAACCAACTTCACCACCAAGCAGCTGACCGAGCTGGAGAAAGAGTTCCACTTCAGCAAGTACCTGACGCGCGCGCGCCGCGTCGAGATCGCCGCCGCCCTGCAGCTGAACGAGACCCAGATCAAGATCTGGTTCCAGAACCGGCGCATGAAGCAGAAGAAGCGGGAGCGCGAGTGTCGCGACCCCGCCAGCAAGGGGCTCTCGGCGGCCGCCGGAGAAGGGCACGCCGAGGTCGGCGGCGTCTCGGCGAAGGGGTTCGCGTTGGAAGTCGCGATCGGGGCCCGTGAGAGATCGTCGGGTCTCGGGAGCGGGCCGACGTCGCCTGCTGAGCCAGACTCGGCCGCAGTTGCTGCCGCCGCTGCTGCTGATGATGATGACGACGACGACGATCATCACGATCATCGCGATGATGATGATGATCGTGATGATGACGATTATGACGTATCGCCCTGAGTTGGGCTGGGGCCGTAGAGAAGAGACGCTGGAGCGGTGGAAAGTTTTGCTTTGAAAGGAGGCGGATACTCTGCTGACTTCGCGGCAAAGGTTTAAGTGTTGGAGTGAATCTTGATGTGCAGCTTGCGTGACTGCAGGAATCCATACAACCTTTCGGTAAAGTCACGTTGGTAGAAAATTTTAATATAATAAAACAACAAAAATATCACACGTATATATTAAAATATGTTATTTTTTTGTTTTATGTTCTTCTTCTACCTACGTGACGTTACCGAAAGAACCAAAGATTGTTGGAGTGAAATTCGCCTGTTTTTTTTTACGTCTCCGCGTCTCTCTATCCGCACGCGTGGCTCGCGGTGTCTGAGTGTCTCGGTTTTTGTTCGACATCTCTCAATGATCTCCGTCTCTGTGTCTCCGTGCGTCCGTCTGTTACGTCTTGTCTCCACGCGTCACTTTCTGTGTCCCCTGTCTCTGCCTGCCGCAGGGACTCCCTCCACTCCGTGTCTCTGTCCCGACGTCTCCTCAACCTCGGCAATCTCCCGTTTCGTGCTTACGTCTATCTCCCAGTGTCGATGTCTGCGGCGTAGTGTCGCAATGTCTTTGTGCGCTCCGTCCTCTCCTTCTCTCCGTCTCTCTGTCGACCCATCTCGAGGCCGGACGAACACGAGTTCAATATTGTGTGTTGAACCTCCTTTTCACGCCGTACCTAGTCAACCGTGCGAAAATCGGTGCTGGGGGTCAACACGATTTGCACCAAATTGCTGCCGATTTATGGAGGCAGCGGCAAAGTTTACAGCCAACAAGGAAAAAAGAAAATATCCGATGGACAAGTACAATCGCACACGACCGGCGAATCAGATTTTTTTTCGGTTTCAAATCGGTCCCATCACCATATTTCAACAAAGCTTTTCACTCCTTCGCATTCAATTTGCACGCGACATTCAAACAATGTTCGTGTTTATCGCTGTACGTCGTATTTGTGGTTGCTGTTGTTGATTGCTATTGATCCCGCTAGGTTATAGATTAACGTGTAACGCGAACGAGAATGTCTGCAAATGCCTCCGTCTCTGCGCACGATCTCCCGTGGCGGCAAGCGCGCTCTGTCTTTCTGTCTCTCTCGCTGTCTCTTCTTCGTCAGCGAGAGTCAAGCTGGCGGATTCAAACGCTTACCTCGAAATTAATCACACTGTAAAGTGAATGAAAAACACAATCCTCGTATGTTTACAATTCCGTACCATTAACAATCGTCCGTGTACACCGACGAACACGCGCAGAGATATGCGCGTGTGTGTGGTTGTTAGATAAAACAAAAATCAAAGAGTTGTGAGAATTAAACGATGTAATAAAAACACACAATGCCTCGGATGGTGCCCATGTGGAGCTTTTAGGAAGCTCGCTATTTATGTGTCTATTGGTAATATATAAATACTATTGTGCGTTAATATATTCATGTAGGTGAGATTAATCATATAGGTAAGATAAGCGAATGTTATTGGTATCGCACCCCAGAATCAATCCTCAGCTCTCCAGTAGACGGTGTGCCGGGTATAAGGTTTGAGTACCTGTCCAGGGGTAGTTTTATCGTCCCGATGATGATGATGGACGCCGTGACGAATAGTTATTATTCAGGGAAAGAGAACGCGCGTGTTCGTCTTTGTCTTCGTGCCTAAGCGTTCGCACGTGGTTGATTGCGTGTGTGTGCGCGTGTGTGCGTGTGTGTGTGTGCGTGTGTGTGCGTGTGTGTGTGTACGTGTGTGTGCGTGTGTGTGCGTGTGTGTGTGTGCGTGTGTGTGTGCGTGTGTGCGTGTGTGTGTGCGGTGTGTGCGTTTGTGTGTGCGTGTGTGCTTGTGCGTGTGCGCGTGTGTGTGTGTGCGTGTGTGTGTGTGTGCGTCTGTGTGTGCGTGTTTGTGCGTGTGTGTGCGTGTGGGCGTGTTTGTGCGTGTGTGTGTGCGTGTTTCGTACGTGTGTGTGTGCGCGCGACTCTGTTGTGGGGAGCGGTGGTGTAGCGGTTAGCGCTACGCTGCGCTACGAACCTGGCGATCCGGGTTCGATTCCCGCTCGTGGCACAACACCGGTGACGATTATCTGTACCGGTCCTGGGCCTCCCCTAGGTCGACTCAGCCTCAAATGAGTACCTGGTGCGGTGTGTAAACATCGCCACTGGGGAGACAAAGGCGGCCGGGCGCGGTGTTGGCCACCCACCCCCTCGTGTGCCGTGCCGGCCTTCATAGGTGCTACTCGCTAACAGCACTTGCCCCTCCAGTGTGTTAAGGCTATGCGGGGGATCTTTGTCTTTGTGTGTGTGTGTGCGACTCTGTTGTGTATGATGGGAAGCGGCGTAGTTGTTGTTAGCGCGCTGCACAACGAACTCGGTCCACTCCAGCTCACATGCAACAACTGTGAGGATTATCTCCCCTGGGTCGATTGAGTGTTAAATTAGTTATCTGATGCTGCGTGTAAAATAAGTAAGTAAGTAAAAAGACATCAGCATTAGGGAGACAAAGACGGCCGGGCGGGGTGCTGGCCACCCCACCAGCTCCTGTGCCCGTGTCGGTCTTTATAGGTACTGCTCGCTTACAGCCATTTCCCCAACAGTTTGTTGGGGGAATCTGTCTTCATATGAGTGGGTATGTGTGTGTGTACATGTATGTATATGAGTGCGGTTAGCGCGCTGCGCTACGAACCTTCCGACCCGAGTTCGATTCCGGCTCACGGCCAAAATCAGTGACGCTTATCTGAACCGGTCCTGGGCCTCCCCTAGGTCGACTCAGCCTCAAATGAGTACCTGGTGCGATGTGTACCTGGTGCGATGTGTAAACATCGTCACTGGGGAGACAAAGGCGACCGTGCGTGGTGCTAGCCACCCACCCCCTCGTGTGCCGTGTCGGCCTTCATAGGTGCTCGCTAACAGCACTTGGTCCAGCATCCAGTCGAAGCCTATAGGGGTATATTTGTCTTTTGTAATCTGAATACGTGTCCGTGTGTCTATGCGTGTGTGTCTATGCGCGTTTGCCTGTGCGTGTGAATGAATATTCGAGGCTGTAATTGCGTCCACACTGCGGTTTAGCGCTCATGAATTCCTCTCCCCTCCTCCTCCTCCTCCTCGCTATACAAGGAGGCGTCCGCGCGGCTGTTCGTACCGTACAGGGTTTAATTTACATTGAGTCTCAAGGCAGGGTGTGCTCTCCAAAGACGCGAGTGTGTGTGTGTATAAGCACACACATGTGGAAAAATCGAACGGTGAAAAGTTGCTTTGTGGTCACTAATGCCTTTTTGTTTGCACTAAAAAAGTGGCTTATTTGTCGTTTAAGTTGCAATCTCGTGGTGTGCGAGTCATGGATGTGTTCCATAGCGGGTGATCGTACAGCTCCTCCCCAATGTTAACATTAAGAACAACAGCAAACCCACCGAACTCCTTCGACACATTCGTCAATAACGCTGCCTTGATATGTACCACGCAAGCCACGTGTAGCGCAGTGCTGGAGTACATTGAACCAAAAAAAAAATGTTAACCTGGTAAGTCCCCCTGAGCTATAGACTGTAGCTCTTTTTGTCTGTATGTATGTTGACATTCTTTCGCACCGTGCTAATCAGAGGTGCGGGGTTTAAGGACAACAACAATTTGTGTTGTCAGAAGCGGCCTGGCCACAAATGATAGCTCAACGAAGTGGCTTATCATCATCGTGTAGACATTGATAGCAGCCACATTTCTCTAAACCAGTGGTTATTTTTCTTCTTCTTCTTAATCTGGGGTGCGTCGCGTGTGAGATGCCCTTTCTTTTGGTGTGGGACATGGCCAGATTTTTTTAGAAGATAAATAATCGAAAACGCATGTTAGGCACGGACACGTAAACACAACTACTTTTTACCATCAAACTTGTGTATTTATTAACAGGATGATTTTTTTGTTTTTTACGATTGAGAACCAAAGGGTTGCAAGGCTTCAGTAAATGGTAATAACCACTGCTCTAAAATGCGTGATGTTGATTCTCAATGTGGAGGGGATAACCCGGAGGGTCCGGGATTAAAAATCCACGCGACCACGAGGAGAGAGACACGCAAACTCCAAATAGACGTGCGTCAGGGTCGGGATCGAACCTGCAACCTCCTGTATACCAGGCCGCAGTGGCAACACTTGTTGACACGTATGAGTTTTTCATTTATTTTTTTATTTTTTACACGGATATCAAACATTTCAATCGTTTCTTTTTCAAGTTGATATTTTATCTGTTCTAATTTTTTTCACGTTTATTTTATTCTTCTGCCTTTTCAGATGATATTTAAAAAGTGGAAAAAAATACTATTGCGAGCAAGTTCAATCCGTTATGTCTTCTAAATAAGGCGGTAAATAATCTAAAAAAGTATCCTCAATTCATTTCAAAAGAGCATTCGTGCATCGTACATGCATGTTAAAGGCAGTCAGCGTTATAACATTTGTTAAAATAAATTAAAATAACCCGATGTGATTTGTTGACATAAATATAATAACCTGATGTGTCCTGACTTTTGGGCCACTGTATATCTAATAGGTGACGTTTCGGGCAATGAGCCTTCTTCATAGGCTACAGGGTTATTGTTCTTGTTATGCATCACTGCCAATACAGCAGCAGCATCAGCAGCGCCCAAATCGCTTCCCGAGTGCTGGCGTCTTATGCAAGAAACGACGAGGGCATGGCTTCATCCAGCAGTGGAGTGATCACGACCGATGATGATGAGTGTTGATGATGATGATGTTGTTTAAACAAGCTTATACTCGTCATTATAAATTCTGAGTGCATAATAAACATGCTCGTCGACAATAATATCGTCTGAATCGGGAAAAAAAATTATGGGCAACGTTTCTAGTCACGACCCTTGTTCAGATATTTTTGTTAGCGTGTACAATCCGAGGAAATAATGTAACAGATCAATGCATTGCTTGATTTACTGCCATTGAGCGCAATAGAATATGTAGACGTTTCGGACAGCTGGGCCTTCTGCAGGAAATATTGAGGTCTTGCGTGTACTGTGAATAGTAAAATAGGCGTGGCAAAGGTGCAATGGGTCGATGGGGGGTTGAATAATTGTTTTTTTTTAATCTCACTCCTCGAGTGAGCCACTATTGATACGTTATCGGGCGAATTCGCTCAGATTATACGGATGACCGCAGAAAGTTAGAATCGAGCGGCAGGCCTTCAAAGTTGTTGAGCGTTCAGCAGGCCGCGGTTACCGGAGCTGTCCGCGTCTGAGCTCCGGAAATTAAATATCTGAATAAGTGTTGCCCACGACGAACGAATTCGCGTATAGAAGTAGTGCGCACGAAGCAAATGGCATAGCCCCATAGCGTGATCTTGTTTACAGGAGGGGAGCAGTGTGTTGGGCAGGCGGGGTGGGGGGGGGGGGCTACAGACGAAGTGGGAGGTGTGTGGGTGGGGGGCTACATGGACCGGGGCAGGGTCACGACACGCGCCAATGTCAACTCGACTTGAGACACGTGTTAAACACTCAAAGACAGCCGCTAAAGTCCTCATCTGCTCCTGTCTGACTATCGCGCATTCTGCTCTGTCCCCCGACCACAAACCGCTCCCCGTGTGCTGGTTGTTGTGGCCAAGAGGAGAGGCTCCGCGGCGAGGTGTTAGTTAACACTTCGCCGCGCGTGGCGAGCTGTTAACTACCTCGCCCGGTATGCAGGAGGTCGCCGGTTCCATCTCGATCATGATGCCCGCTGCATATTTGGAGTCTGCGTCTCTCTCTCTCTCTCTCTACCTCTCTCCGCTTGGTCGCGTGGATATTTAGGCGGGCCCTCCGGTTTTGCTCCCTCCAAATATAGAATCAACATCACGCGTTAACAGTTTTCGGCCGCTCCACGCGACAAGCCACTTCGTTGAGCTGTCACTCGTGGCCAGGTTGCTTCTGAAAATTTGAGCTACACAGCTCCAGTGGGCCTTACCCGGTTACAATAAAAAAAAAAGAAGTTTAGCTTTAACTACCACTCGTGTTATCTTACCCCCTCCACCCCCGCAACGGGAGTAGGATGGCATCGAGTTAAATCGTAGACGTCGTGTTCACGTGATGTTTGGTCAATGTGTAAGCCTCCTGGCTGTCGAGATGCGTGGTAATTCACCGCCGTACAGAATCAGAATATTTATTTATACTGGAAGAATCCGATGAGCTACAAAGCTCTTTTTACCACAGATGCCCAGAAGTTCACGGTTCTCCCGGCGTGTGTCGCGACGACGCATATGTACGTGTATATATTTATGTATGTACGCTGAGCTTCTTTCGCGCCGTACGTAGCCAACCGCGCCAATCGGGGGCGCGTTTGCATCGCCGTCGTATGTGAGTACGCGGAGCGTTATACGGGTCACCTTGGGGGGGGTGGGTGGGGGGGGGGGGGGAGAGTTTCAGGACGTCTCGAGACAAACGTGAGCCGATGCCGCGGCTGGCGAAGCGGTGGCGACATCACGAGAACGACCCCCATCCCCCACCTCGGCGAACTTTGATGGCTCCGTTCGATTCTCGGCCGTGGCTCACGAAGTCAGCGGCGACTTTTGTCGTTCACTAAACCCGCACACGCGAGCCTGGTGGACTCTGGTCAAACGACCCCCCCCCACCCACCCACCCACCCACACACCCACCCACCCACCCACACACCCACCCACCCACCCACACACCCACACCCATGACCGATGGCGCGTGGGTGGACCTGGCTCGCAACAGTGGGCAGACAGCGGGATGGAAGACCATCGACATTGGAATTTAACTTCCGAACATGCGTGGTTTGGATGTCGGACTTCTTTCGCGCCGTACATAGGCAACCGTGCGAATCGGAGGTAGGCGGGAGAGGACAGCTGAACTATAAAAAAAAAACACACACACACACAAAAAGCAGTTCTAAAGACTTAAAGACTTTCGTGACTGCAGGAATTCAGATAGAGCAATATCTATCGACGTGGCTTTACCTAAACAACCAAAGAATATGCAGTTCTAAAGAAATGTGTTCCCCATCGAGATGTGGACGTTGCAAAACTCCAGTGGCCGCCACCATCCGCAAGCGAATCCAAGACAAAGGCTGCAGGTGGCAAAAATGACACCGACGTGATACGGATGAACAGCTCTCATAGCTATGCAAGCCTCGAGTGGCAGCTGTTGTTGTTGATACCGCTGTTGTTGTTGTTGTTGTTGTTTTTTTCCTTGTCCACCGACTCCTCCAGCTCGCCTTGGTTTGTCCATCCGCAATGCCGTAAACAGTTTGTGTCAGCCCGAGTGTCAAGTGATCATAATAATTATTATAATAATAATAAAAAAACTGTGACCACAGGTTGTTGTTGTTGTTGTTGAGTCTTCTTCAAGTCAAAATGAACAATCGCTGCTCGAGTGAGCAGTCGCGGCGATGCTTATCTCCTGGGCCAGTGGTGGACATTCCACAGTCCTGCGGCGGGAGCGAGACTCTCCACACTAAAACCACTCTCGACTCTACCCCCGCACAATGCGGCACTCATTGTATCGGACCCTCTAGCAGTGCTTCTTAACCCTGACTGCAGCCTTGCACCCCTATATATATAAAATGTGAATACATACGATGGTTGGATGAAACACAGCAATTTGTAGTTACGTGCCCGTGCTCAAATTGCGTTTTCGACTATTTACCTTCTACAATTTTTTTTTTTAAATCTGGCCATGTCTCTCACCCCCAGGGGGTTGCGGGCACCCACAGGTCGAGAGGCAGAAACACTGCCCTAGAGGGATAGCGGAGCTGAGTAAACTCAACCCAACTCGGCACTGAACTCGCAACTTTCCGGCTGAAAGCCGCACCTCACCCTGACGCTGCATCCCTTAGAATGGACGGTTCATAAGACTTGCTTGTAGACAGACTGTAAATGTAGACTGTTTTATGATTCGTTGACTGAATTGTATCTCAAATAGGTCCCTGGTGCGATGCGTAAACATCGTTCCGAGGAAGACAATTGCAGACTCACGTGGTAATGACCACCCTTCCCCCTTCGTAAGGCGCTCGCTAACAGCACTTGCCCCAGCAGTCGATTAAGGCTATCCGGGGGATCTTTGTCTGTAACGACATTGGTGACGGTGGTGGTGATAATGATGGTGGTAGTGGTGATGATTATGGTGGTGGTGTTGATGATGATGGTGGTGGTGATGGTGATAATGATGATGGTGACGATAGTGGTGATAATCATGGTGGTGATGATGATGTTGGTGGTGATGATAGTGATGACGATGGTGGTGATAATCATGGTGGTGATTATGATGTTGGTGGTGGTGATGATGTTGGTGGTGGTGGTGATAATCATGGTGGTGATGATGGTGGTGATAATCATGGTGGTGAAGATGATGTTGGTGGTGGTGATGATGATGGTGATGACGATGGTGGTGATAATCATGATGATGATGATGATGTTGGTGGTGGTGGTGATGATGATGTTGGTGGCAATGGTGGTGATAATCATGGTGATAATGATGATGTTGGTGGTGGTGATGATCATGATGTTGGTGGTGGTGGTGATAATCATGGTGGTGATGATGGTGGTGATAATCATGGTGGTGATGATGATGTTGGTGGTGGTGGTGATGATGATGGTGATGACGATGGTGGTGATAATCATGGTGGTGATGATGATGTTGGTGGTGATGATGATGATGATGACGATGGTGGTGATAATCATGGTGATGATGATGATGTTGGTGGTGGTGGTGATGATGATGGTGATGACGATGGTGGTGATAATCATGGTGGTGATGATGATGTTGGTGATGATGGTGATGACGATGGTGGTGATAATCATGGTGATGATGATGATGTTGGTGGTGGTGGTGATGATGTTGGTGGTGGTCGTGATGGGTTCAGTTGACCCCCTCCCCCGCGACCGGGGTTTGAACTCGCGACCCTTCTTCCGATTGTGAGTCACGTGTTCGGCCTGCAGCGACGCCCACCAGAACAAACAACGCAAAAAATAATGGGCGACTTGTAAAGTACTCGGCACGATATAATCTGATCACCAGAGAGAGAGAGAGAGGCGTGTGTGGAGTGGGCATGTCGGGGGTGGGGGCTCGGTGGGTGGGTGGGTGGGTGGGGGGGTGGAGGGGGGTGCAGTGCTAACAGAAGGAAGCGGTCAAGAAGCCACCGCCGTCCCCCAGCTCCACACTCTAGAGCCACAAGATAACCTTTTGACCCCGGTAACACCCTTGGGCGGAACGCAGTCACACCAAGATAACAAACAAAGGAAATCACCGAAGGTGTTTCACAACGTCCGTTCGTGTGCGTGCGTGCGTGCGTGTTTACAAACGAAATCAAATATAACGTGCGTGCTCATAGACAACGAGAGAAAAAGAGAGAGAACAAAGGGTTTTATATATATAATTAGATAGATCTTTGGGGGACAGATTAGCATCTTGGCGAAACCGTCTCGATGATTCGTGCCCGCATTGTTGGCGATGGAGACAACGAAGATCCCCGTCCGCCCCCTGTGCAGCCTTAACAGACTGTTGGGGGCAAGTGCTGTCAGCGAGCACCTTATGAAAGTTGGCACGGCATGGGTGGCTGGAACCACGCCCGGCCGCCTTTGTCTCCCGAGTGGCGACGTTTCTTACACACCGGCACCAGGTTCTCATTGGAGGCTGAGTCGACCTAGGGGAGGCCCAGGGATACGGTGAAAATGTTCGCCACTGTAAATGGGAATCGTGAACGGGGAATCGAACTTGAGTCGACGGGATTGTTGCGCAGCGCGCTAACCAATGCACCACCGCTCTCCACCAGCATAGGCAAAATAAGACAAAGGTCCTCTGTGTAGCCTCTAAAGCGGACCGTTGGGGTAAAAGTGCACTTCCAGGCATCACTGCAAACTAAATCAAGATTTTATTTTACTAGGTAAGACCCAATGAGCTATATAACAAACAAACAAAATTACACGCCGGAACCAGGCGCTGACTCGACCCGCGGCAGGCACCAAGGACCGTTTCATTCAATCGCCGTCAGCGGGAATCGAACTCGTGTCGGAGGCGTACAGAACGATTGTCACGCGCGGAGGAAGATTCGATTGGGGGGGCCCCCCTTGCCGTTGCGTTGAAAGTGAGGGAGCGGGCGGGCGGGGGGGGGGATGGAACACCGTGGGTGCTTTTGTCCTCCAGGGGAAGAATTGTACGCACGTGGCATTTCTCTGTAACTTGAGGACTCTTTTTATTGTCTCGAAAAAAAAGAAGAGAGGTAATGTCTTCTCCTCTCCCACGACCTCCCCCTCCGAATCGTGTCCTCTCCCCCCGCAGTCTCCCTCCTTCTGATCTCTCTCCGTCTGTTGCTCCCTCGACACCTAACCCTCTCTCTCTCATCTCTCTCTATATTTCTTGACACCTCTGCCCCCTCTTTTCACTCCCCTTCTCGACACCTCTCTCTTACCCCCCCCCTCTCTCTCTCTCCACTCTTTGCTACATCTGGACACTCCCCTCTCTCTATCTTTCGATGTATCTCCAGCTATCTTCCTCCTCTATCACTCTCATACGTCCCTTTCGACATCTCCAAAACGCTCTGCTATCTCACTGGCACACACACACATACACACACTCTCTCCATACGCTGTCGTCCCCCCCTCTCTCTCTCTTCCCCCCACCCCTCTCTCTCTTCACTTCACCATTTTTCGCCCTTACTCTCCCCCCCCCCTTCTCCTACCCCTCCCACCGTATTCCTCATTCTCCCTCGACACTTCTTACAATCTCCCACCCCCACCGCTCTCTCCATTCCATCTCTTCCTCTCTCCCACCCCTCCGCTCCTCACCGCTCTCTCATACACAAAGACAAAGATCCGCTCCCCCGCCCCCCCTGAATAGCCTCAACAGACTGTTGGGGGCAAGTGCTGTTAGCCTGCAGCGCCTATGAAGGGCGGCACGGTACACGAGGGGATGGGTGGGCAGCACCACGCCCGGCCGCCTTTGCCTCCCCAACTGGCGATGTTTACACGTCGCACCAGGTACTCAATCGAGGCTGAGTCGACTTAGGGGAGGGCCAAGACCGGTTAAGATAATCGTCACTGGGTGTTGGCCGTGAGCGGGAATCGAACCCGGGTCGCCGGGTTCATCGCGCAGCGTAGCGCTAACCGCTACACTACCGCTCCCCACACGCACACACACGCACACACACACGCACACACACACGCGCACACACGCACGCACACACACACGCACACACACGTACACGCACACACACGCACACACGCACACACACACACGCACACACGCACACACACGCACACACACACACACGCACACACACACACTCCTGGTATCGATAGTACCGACGCGGGGAAACGCTGCAGGTCTCTTCGAGCCTCTGCTCGGCGCGCGAGATGATCCTCCTGCCTCGTGCACATCACCGGCACCACTGCAGCCAGGGCTCCATCTCATCGGGAACGATCCCCGTTTTGGTACAAGACCCCCACCAGGACCCGGCGCGTCCTTGCTCCCTCATTCAATGGGACCTCGAGTCCCCCTGAGAGCGCCCCCCCCCCCCCGCCACAACCCTTCACTCGCTATCTCCGAGCGGCGTTGGACTGGGCCCAGATCCAAGACGCCGAAGCACCCCACCCGGATCGGCACGCTTTCTTTCTTCCTTCAAGTGGTTCGTGAGAAGGCGGCATCAGAGAGCCGCCAGCCATGGGTGGGTGTCTCTGAATTTCCCTCCCTCCCCTCCCTCCCTCCCTCCCTCCCCCTCCCTCCCTCCCTCCCTCCCTCCCTCCCTCCCTCCCTCCCTCCCTCCCTCCCTCCCTCCCTCCCTCCCTCCCTCCCTCCCTCCCTCCCTCCTCCCTCCCTCCCTCCCTCCCTCCCTCCCTCCCTCCCTCCCTCCCTCCCTCCCTCCCTCCCTCCTCCCTCCCTCCCTCCCTCCCTCCCTCCCTCCCTCCCTCCCTCCCTCCCTCCCTCCCTCCCTCCCTCCCTCCCTCCCTCCCTCCCTCCCTCCCTCCCTCCCTCCCTCCCTCCCTCCCTCCCTCCCTCCCTCCCTCCCTCCCTCCCTCCCTCCCTCCCTCCCTCCCCTCCTCCCTCCCTCCCTCCCTCCCTCCCTCCCTCCCTCCCTCCCTCCCTCCCTCCCTCCCTCCCTCCCTCCCTCCCTCCCTCCCTCCCTCCCTCCTCCCTCCCTCCCTCCCTCCCTCCCTCCCTCCCTCCCTCCCTCCCTCCCTCCCTCCCTCCCTCCCTCCCTCCCTCCCTCCCTCCTCCCTCCCTCCCTCCCTCCCTCCCTCCCTCCCTCCCTCCCTCCCTCCCTCCCTCCCTCCCTCCCTCCCTCCCTCCCTCCCTCCCTCCCTTCCCTCCCTCCCTCCCTCCCTCCCTCCCTCCCTCCCTCCCTCCCTCCCTCCCTCCCTCCCTCCCTCCCTCCCTCCCTCCCTCCCTCCCTCCCTCCTCCCTCCCTCCCTCCCTCCCTCCCTCCCTCCTCCCTCCCTCCCTCCCTCCCTCCCTCCCTCCCTCCCTCCCTCCCTCCCTCCCTCCCTCCCTCCTCCCTCCCTCCCTCCCTCCCTCCCTCCCTCCCTCCCTCCCTCCCTCCCTCCCTCCCTCCCTCCCTCCCTCCCTCCCTCCCTCCCTCCCTCCCTCCCTCCCTCCCTCCCTCCCTCCCTCCTCCCTCCCTCCCTCCCTCCCTCCCTCCCTCCCTCCCTCCCTCCCTCCCTCCCTCCCTCCCTCCCTCCCTCCCTCCCTCCCTCCTTCCCCTCCCTCCCCTCCCACCGCGCGCGTGTTCATCCCGAGGAGACGCGGGGAGCGAAAGGCGGAAATCTTTGCGGCATCAAAGCCTCCGCCATTGCCCCCTCCTCACACTCCGGCTTAGCATTTTAAAGAGGACACAGAGAACAATGCCCTCCACCTGGACCCACGATCAACAGCGGCGGCGACCCGCAGAATAAAAGACAAAAATTGATCAAGGGTTGAGAAAAGCCGCAAAGCTCTGATCGATTCCAGTCTAAATAAACGACTTTTTTTTACCACGGAAGGCCCCACTGAGCAACAGTGAGGGAAAAAAGTATTTGATCCCCTGCTGATTTTGTACGTTTGCCCACTGAAAGAGAAATGATCAGTCTATAATTTTAATGGTAGGTTTATTTGAACAGTGAGAGACGGAATAACAACAACAAAAATCCAGAAAAAAACATGTCAAAAATGTTATACATTTCTTTGCATTTTAATGAGGGAAATAAGTATTTGACCCCCTCTCAATCAGAAAGATTTCTGGCTCCCAGGTGTCTTTTATACAGTAACGAGCTGAGTTTAGGAGCACATTCTTAAAGGGAGTGCTCCTAATCTCAGCTTGTTAGCTGTATAAAAGACAGTTGTCCACAGAAGCAATCAATCAATCAGATTCCAAACTCTCCACCATGGCCAAGACCAAAGAGGTCTCCAAGGATGTCAGGGACAAGATTGTAGACCTACACAAGGCTAGAATGGGCTACAAGACCATTGCCAAGCAGCTTGGTGAGAAGGTGACAACAGTTGGTGCGATTATTCGCAAATGGAAGAAACACAAAGGAACTGTTAATCTCCCTCGGCCTGGGGCTCCATGCAAGATCTCACCTCGTGGAGTTGCAATGATCATGAGAACGGTGAGGAATCAGCCCAGAATACCACGGGAGGATCTTAACAATGATCTCAAGGCAGCTGGGACCATAGTCACCAAGAAAACAATTGGTAACACACTACGCCGTGAAGGACTGAAATCCTGCAGCGCCCGCAAGGTCCCCTGCTCAAGAAAGCACATATAAATTTTGATTCAAAGCTTTCGTGACTGCAGTAATTCATATTCTTGATTCTATATTCTTGGTTATATATATTTTATTATTGTATTGTTTCCCTTCAACGTGACTTTACCTAAAGAACCAAGAATATAAAGAACATATACATGCCCGTCTGAAGTTTGCCAATGAACATCTGAATGATTCATAGGACAACTGGGTGAAAGTGTTGTGGTCAGATGAAACCAAAATGGAGCTCTTTTGGCATCAACTCAACTCGCCGTGTTTGGAGGAGGAGGAATGCTGCCTATGACCCCAAGAACACCATCCCCACCGTCAAACATGGAGGTGGAAACATTATGCTTTGGGGGTGTTTTTCTGCTAAGGGGACAGGCCAACTTCACCGCATCAAAGGGACGAAGAGGTACGTGGATGACACTTTTGTCATCTGGCCACATGACCGGCCTGCTCTAGACCAATTCCTCGACCACATCAATTCCATACACCCAGCCAACAGATTTACGATGGAAGTCGAAAAAGATGGCAAGCTACCTTTTTTGGATGTCCTAATAAAAAAGAGACCTGATGGTTCAATGAGCCACTCTGTCTACAGGAAAGCTACCCATACGGATGCTTACCTGAAATCGGATTCTCACCACCATCCATCCCAGAAGAATTCCCTCATCAAGACTCTGCACCATAGAGCCCAATGCCTATCTGACCAGGAACACATTGCCAGTGAACTCAAGCACGTACACTAAGCTCTTAAGGCTAATGGTTAATCCGAATACACAATCTGCAAAGCTATCACTCCAACCATGAAGAAGGACCCTCTTGAGGAGCCTTTCAAAACCATCACTTTACCCTACATTGTAGAGATCACAAAAAAGATCTCCAAAATCTTGAATAAACACAAGATCCAGGTCCGATTCAACACATTACATAAAATCCGTGATCTGGTTTCGTTTGCAAAATATGTTATTCCGGACAAACAGTACCCTGGCGTCTACAAACTAAGTTTCCTCTGTGGTAGTAGTTACATTGGAGAAACCAAACGACTTCTCTCGGACCGCATTCGTGAACACAAAGCAGACCTAAAATACGGTAGGACCAACACCTCGGCCGTGGCAGATCACTGTTATAATTCAGTAGGCTCACATGACATTGACTTCTCCAAGACAGAGGTTATTTGTAAGCTATCTGGCTAAAATGAGAGATTCGTTCATGAGGCTATCCACATATACAAACACAGAGACAATTTCAACCGAGAAAATGGATTCTGGTTTAGCAATCATTGGAAGGATTTGATAAACCATTTCGGGTCTTAATTGATTGTTCAATCTTACGGTGGCTTACAGACCGCATCCATTATTTTCGTCTCCCCCCTCCTCTTTTCCGAACATAGATGGACTCGTCCATCTGAATAACTGCCAAATCGCTCTCCGTGGTGCTAACGTTAAAAAAACGCCTCTTTTTTCAAATTTTCTTGCTGTGGTTTTCACACCTGATGATGATTGCTGGTGTTGCAGTCAAAACGTAGTGATAATTGTATTGTTTTATATTTTTATTATTTTATTGTTTCCATTCTACGTGACTTTACCGAAAGAACCAAGAATTTATATACTGCTAAGCTTGGCAGCGTATTTTAAGCTGGGTGGGAGGAGCAGAGCGCCTTGACAAAGGAGTTTACATATCAACAGAATAATTTAGCATTGAATTAGCTATATTAATGTGAGAGATTAGCAGGATGTTAAAGTAAGAAATTAGCATGTGACTGGGAGATTAGCATGATGTTAGTGTGAGGAATTAGCATGTAACTGGTCACGGAAGTAGCTATGTTAAAGTCAGAGTTTACATATCAACAGAGGCATTTAGTATATTAACGCTAAAGAACTGCAACTACCCAACTATCATACAACAAACTAATGTGAAAGAACTAAGTATAAACTACGTAAATATAATCAATGTAAATTTAGATTTAAAGCCTTCGTGACTGCAGGGATTCATCTTATGGTTCTTTCGGTAAAGTCACGTAGAATGGAAATAAAATAATAAAAATAAAACATAATGAAATAAAATTCTCACGACGTTTCGGTCACAACACAAGTAGCCTTCTTCAGGTGAAGGAACAGAACTGTCGGGACGACAGCGCTTCAATCAACGCTGCTAAGATTCGCAGCGTCTTTTAGGCTAGGTGTGAGAGGTAAAGCGCCTTGACAAAGGAGTTTACATATCAAACAGGAGAATTTAGCATTGACATAGCTGTGTTAAAGGGCTGTATCAGCAGGGTGTTAATGTCAGAAATTAGCATGTAACTGGGAGATTAGCATGATGTTAATGTGGGGGATTAGCATTTGACTGGTCACGGAAATAGCTATGTTAAAGCCAAAGTTTACATATCGACAGAGGCATTTAGTATGTGGACGCTAAAGGACTGCAACTACCCCAACTATCATATAATAAAACGATGTTAATAAACTAAGTATAAACTACATCAATATAATAAATGTACTCAACATATTATTCAATAAGTTGAGCTATTAACCTAAAGTAACTGGGTATACACTACACTATATAATGAATACCATATTGTAAACTAATTTTAAAAACGAATATATAAACTACATCAATGTTATCAATAAACTCTATATACTCTCCAATCAGCTGAGCTACTAACAATAAGTCGTTATAAATTACAATGCCATATGGTGAAAAAGTGGGTGGCGGTTTTTTCTTTTCAACGTTAGCACCACGGACAGCGACGAGCTTTGTTCAGACGGACGAGTCCATCTGTGCTCGGAACGGAGGAGGGGGAGAAACAGCCACGATGCGCTGCTCTGTCCTGTGTTGCGTTACAACTATGATATAAACTCGACTACTATACATTGCAATGTTATACCTTCCAATCTAAACTACACTGTATAATATCTTATACACAGCCAAATGTAAGCTCTAACATTATGCATTATATTGATATGTCTCCAACTAAACTTTTTTCTCTACATTACACGACAATACACCGTAATATACACTGCCATAGACAAACCCAATCCTTGAATTATACAATGTGTTACTATACACTACCCTATACTTTAGACTGTAAAAAATTAGACTTGTAATATTACACTATGTATGATTCTACCAACCCTACTGTATACCACACTGCTGTATATTCACTATACAATTATGTCTTCTTGGTTCTTTCGGTAAGGTCACGTAGAATGGAAATAAAATGATAAAAGTAATAAAATAATAAAATACAATTCTCGCGACGTTTCGGCCACAACACAAGTAGCCTTCTTCAGGTGAAGAAACAGGTCTGTCCAGAAGACAGCGCTTGAGTGAACGCTGCCAAGCAAGGACTGCGTTTTTTTAAAGGTGTGTGGGTGGAGTTAACATATGAATTAGCATGTTACCCAGCCCCACCTCAGGAGCGGAGGAGGGTGGCGGCTGAGCACAAGAAAACACCAAAGCAGAGCAATCAAGGTCCTGTGTTGCATTATAACTGTGTTATAAACTTGACTACTATACAATACAATATTATACCTTCCAATCTAAACTACATGGTATAATATCATATCCATAGACAAATCCACCTTTGAATTATACAATGCGTAACATTACACTACCCTATACTTTAGACTATATGAATTAGCATATAATTGGCAGCGTTCACTCAAGCGCTGTCTTCTGGACATACCTGTTTCTTCACCTGAAGAAGGCTACTTGTGTTGTGGCCAAAACGTCGTGAGAATTTTATTTTATTATGTTTAATTTTTATTATTTTATTTCCATTCTATGTGGTGACTTTACCGCAAGAACCAAGAAGATGAATCCCTGCAGTCACGAAAGCTTTAAATTGACATTTATACAATTACGATATTATATATTGCCTTATGAATTATGTTAAACATTACTATTACTACATTACTATGTTTAACATAAGAAGACGCCTTTTGGCGTCTTCTGGTCCAACACCAGTGGAGACTGGGCTCTAAGAAAAGCCGTCTCGGGTGTGGACCAATCAAATTCAAGTACAGTACATATTATTATCAGAGTTGTCTTTTTTGTTTGCATTTTGACTACTTGTGTTGTGGTTATTGCAGACATGATCCCTTGTATAAAGGTGTCAGTTTTTGTGCCAGATAAAATGGTAAAAACGTATTACTACATTACTATGTTATACTATTTATTATTATACAACATGCTATAAACCATACCATTGACCGTCATGTGAAAGGTATTAAGAGGCAGTGCCAGTGAATGGACTGCGGTCTGAAAGTCACTGTAAAATACAATCAATTAAGAACCGAAATGGTTTGTAACGTTTTTCCAATGGTTATTAAGCCAGAATCCATCTTCTCGGTTCAAAATTTGCTCTATATTTATATATCTGGATTGGCCTCATGAACGAATCTCTCATGGTAGCCGGATGGCTTGCAGAGAACCTCCGTCTTGGAGAAGTCAATGTCATGTGAGCCCACTGAATTATAACAGTGATATGCCACGGCTGAGGTGTTCGTCCTACCGTGTTTCAAGTCTGCTTTATGTTCACGGATGCGGTCCGAGATATGTCGTTTGGTTTCTCCAATGTAACTGCTACCACAGAGGCAACTTAGTTTGTAGACACCCGGGTACTGTATGTCTGGAACCACATCTTTTACAGACGGAACCAGATCACGGATTTTACGTACTGTGTTGAATCGGACCTGGATCTTGTGTTTATTGAGGATTTTGGAGATCTTTTTTGTGACCCCTGCAATGTAGGGTAAGGTGATGGTTTTGAGTGGCTCCTCAAGAGGATCCTTCTTCATGGCTGGAGTGATGGCTTTGCGGATTGTGTAGTCGGAGTAACCATTAGCCTTGAGAGCTTGGTGTACGGGCTTGAGTTCACTGGCAATGTGTTCCTGGTCGGAAATGCATTGGGCTCTATGGTATAGAGTCTTGATGAGGGAGTTCTTCTGGGATGGATGGTGGTGGGAATCCGGTTTTAAGTAAGCATCCGTATGGGTAGCTTTCCTGTAGACAGAGTGGCTCATTGAACCATCAGGTCTACTTTTAATTAGGACATCCAAAAAGGGTAGCTTGCCATCTTTTTCGACTTCCATGGTAAATCTGATGACTGGGTGTATGGAATTGATGTGGTCAAGGAATTGGTCTAGAGCAGGCCGGCCATGTGGCCAGATGACAAAAGTGTCATCCACTTACCTCTTCCATAAGGTTGGGCGCAGAGTGGCGGTCTGGATGGCGTCAGTCTCAAATTTCTCCATGAAAACGTTGGCTACAACCGGAGATAGGGGGGAGCCCATTGGGGTGCCCTCAGTTTGTTTGTAGAAAGTTCCATTCCAGGTGAAGTATGTGTTGGTTAAGCAGTGTCTCACCAAAGCTCGTCGCTTTCCGTGGTGCTAACGTTGAAAAGAAAAAAAAAACACTTTTTCGCCATATGGCATTGTAATGTATAACGACTTATTGTTAGTAGCTCAGCTGGTTGGAGAGTATATAGAGTTTATTGATAACATTGATGTAGTTTATATTTTAGTTTTTTATTACTTTACTATGTGGTATTCATTATTTAGTGTAGTGTATACCCAGTTACTCTATGTTAATAGCTCAACTTATTGAAGAATATATTGAGTACATTTATTATATTGATGTAGATGTAGTTCAAATCGGTTTATTGTATGATAGTTGGGGTAGTTGCAGTCCTTTAGCGTCCACATACTAAATGCCTCTGTTGATATGTAAACTTTGACTTTAACATAACTATTTCCGTGACCAGTCACATGCTAATCCCTCACATTAACATCATGCCAATCTCCCAGTTACATGCTAATTTCTGACTTTAACGCCCTGCTGATCCAACGCTTTAACACGGCTATTTCAATGCTAAATTCTCCTGTTGATATGTAAACTCCTTTGTCAAGGCGCTTTACCTCTCACACCTAGCCTAAAAGACGCTGCGAATCGTAGCAGCGTTCATTGAAGCGCTGTCGTCCCGACAGTTCTGTTCCTTCACCTGCAGAAGGCTACTTGTGTCGTGGCCGAAACGTCGTGAGAATTTTATTTGATTATGTTTTATTTTTATTATTTTATTTCCATTCTACGTGACTTTACCGTAAGAACCACGAAGATAATCAATGTACTCAATATATTCTCCACTAAGCTGAGCTACTAACAATAAGTCATTATACATTACACTTCTGTGTCGCAAGAATTATTATAATATGCCTCCAACTAATCTTTTTATTATAAACTGCCATAGACAGACCCCAACATTGAATTATACACTGCATTGCTATACACTACCCTATACCTTAGATTATAATAATATGAGACTTGTAATATTACACTGTGTATTATTTTACCAACCCTACTGTATTCCACAATGCTGTATATTCACTATACAATTACGATACTATATATTACCAAATAAATTATATTAAACATTACACTGAGAGGTACTCAGAGATTAGCAAGATGTTAAGGTGAGAATAAGAACCAAGAAGATGAATCCCTGCAGTCACGAAAGCTTTCAATCGAAATATTCAGCTCTTGTTGAGAAACGACCTGGCCACAAACGATGCCTCGACGAAGTGGCTTATGTGGAAATGTATAGCAGTGAAATACTCTAAACGCGTGCTTCTAAATGTGGAGGGGGAAAACCCTGAGGACACGGAGGAAAATCCACTCGACCACGGAGAAAACATGTTGACAGGCTTCAGGGTCGGGATCGAACCCAGAACTTCCTGTATACCAGACGAGCTAGTTAACATCTCGCTGATGATCCTGATTCTGTAACCTCCAAATGATGGAAACGCCCCACATCGTAAACAAACAAAAAAATACAGGCATACCTCGCTTAGTGCTCGAGATGCGTTCCCGGCAACAAGTGAGCGCTAAACGAATCAGTGCTAAACGGGGTCATTATACAATCGTATATATGGGGATGAGTTCCTGAGAGCGTTATTTCGTATGAGAAATATGAGGGCTACAGATGGTAAACATGATTTCACAAATTAAAATAGCAATTTATTATGATAACATCAGTAGGTGCTGCAATACTGCTACTGGCTCTCTGATGCCAGTGGTAGACATTCCACATGGAAATGAAATAATTCTTACCTGTCTGCTGAACATCTGTGAAACTACTGGACATCTGTGAAACTACTGAACATCTGTGAAAAAAGAGCCTCATAGCTCATCGGATTCCTCCAGGATAAAAAAACACATTCTTATTATGGCTGTTGGGCCACTCTGTACATCTCTGAATGCGCAACGTTTAGACGCCGTTTGAAAAAATAATCTTGACTACTCGAAAGGTTGCAGCTGAGACTCTCATCCAGCATTGAGAAGCAACGGTGGGAGGGGGGGGGGGCTGTGCCTGCGTGCGCGACAATCATCACGATCATCGCCATCATCGCATCGCGCGTTGACTGGGCCACGAGCCGAGCAAGCCCAGCGTGCATGCCGCCCGTTCGCCACGGCGATCCGCCCAACGTGAAGGGCGCGCGAGTGTTGGCTGCTCAGCGCTGACCCAGCAAATTGGGCACATTTAGCCACTCACCCTCAGCTTCTAACCCCCCCACCCTCTACCCCTCCCCCACGTTACTACCCCCCTCCTCCTCCTACTCCCTTTCCTGCCGTCTGTTGCTCCCCCATTCTCCCGTTGCCTGCACCGTGGCTGTAGTCGAGCGTAATTTGTATTCATTTAAAGCTGAGTCGACCTAGAAGGGGGGTTGGGGGAGTGGAGACAGGACCGGTTTAGATGTTTTTAAAGTGGAAATCGAACTCAGATCGCCGGGTTCATACCCGTAGCGCAATGCACTAAACACACAGCAAACAAAGATCCCCCGTATAGCCTGAACAGACTGTTGGGGCAAGTGCTGTTAGCGATATGCACCTATAAAGGCCAGAAGGGCACACGAGGGGGTGAGTGGCCAGCATCATGCCCGGCCGTCTTTGTCTTCTCAATTGGCAATATTTACACACCGCACCAGGTACTTATTTGAGGCTGAGTCGACCTAGGGGGAGGCCCAGGACCGGTTCAGATAATCGTCACCGTTTTTGGCCGTGAACGGGAATCGGACCTGGGTCGTCAGGTTCGTAGCGCGGCGCGCTAACCGCTACACTACCGCTCCCCACCACACACACACACACACACCGACACACACACACCGACACACAATACACAGACACACACACAGACACCGACTGCCACACCCTTCAACCGTGGCCACAAACAGAAAGCGAGTTGAAAGGAAGCCGCGTGCCTTGTTTGAAACGAACCCGGCCGTGTGTCCAATGAGATCCGTGCCCGTTTGATGGGGGTCCACGGGTCCCAGGTCTACCGCCCCCCCCCCCCTTCCTCCTTATCCCCTCTCCCCCTCTCTCTCTCTCTGTGGGGATGAGGGAATGGAAGTGGTTACCGCTGCTGCTGCTTTGCACCGTGGTCGGGTACCTCGTGAAATCTCGGAAGCGAAGAGTTCACTCCGTGAGTGACGGACGAAATGGGTTTTTTGGGTGGGGGGGGGGGGGCAGGAGGAGGGATTAAAGTGACCTCAGCCAGAAAATTGCTTCCTCCCGTCCGGCCGATTAGGGCGACTCGCGTCGGACGGGTTTATAAGGCGACTTTGTGCCGCCGAGCCAGCGAGCGCGTGGTAGCAATCACTTAATTTTGAGAGCGTCTCTAATTTCACACGTCCGGCCACAGCTCTCTCCCCTCTCTCCCCCCACCCTCTCTCTCTCTCTCTAATTCTTTTTCCACCCACTCCTCTCTCTCTCTCACACACACACGCGCGCAGAAACGAGCTGCTTATTAGGAGGCTCTCGATCACTTGTGGCTGTCGGTACTAATTTCGTGCCGATGGGGTGGTCTCCGTGCGCCGGGTTAGCGATCTCGCAACACTGGTGGGAACCCCGGTGTCTCTGTGTCCTCTCTGTGTCTGAGACACTGGTGGGAACCCCGGTGTCTCTGTGTCCTCGCTGTGTCTGAGACACTGGTGGGAACCCCGGTGTCTCTGTGTCCTCTCTGTGTCTGAGACACTGGTGGGAACCCCGGTGTCTCTGTGTCCTCTCTGTGTCTGAGACACTGGTGGGCACCGCGGTCAATCTGTGCCCTCTCTGTGTTTCTAAGATACTGGTGGGCACCTCGGTCAATCTGTGCCCTCTCTGTGTCTGAGACACTGGTGGGCACCTCGGCCAATCTGTGCCCTCTCTGTGTTTCTGAGATACTGGTGGGCACCTCGGTCAATCTGTGCCCTCTCTCTGTCTGAGACACTGGTGGGCACCTTGATCAATCTGTGCCCCCTCTGTGTCTGAGACACTGGTGGGCACCTCGGTCTATAAGTGCCCTCTCTGTGTCTGAGACACTGGTGGGCACCTCGGCCAATCAGTGCCCTCTCTGTGCTTCTGAGATACTGGTGGGCACCTCGGTCAATCTGTGCCCTCTCTCTGTCTGAGACACTGGTGGGCACCTCGGTCAATCTGTGTCCTCTCTGTGTCTGAGACACTGGTGGGCACCTCGGTCAATCTGTGCCCTCTCTGTGTTTCTAAGATACTGGTGGACACCTCGGTCAATCTGTGTCCTCTCTGTGTCTGAGACACTGGTGGGCACCTCGGTCAATCTGTGCCCTCTCTGTGTTTCTGAGACCCTGGTGGGCACCTCGGTCAATCTGTGCCCTCTCTGTGTCTGAGACACTGGTGGGTTCCTCGGTCAATCTGTGCCCTCTCTGTGTCTCTAAGATACTGGTGGGCACCTCGGTCAATCTGTGCCCTCTCTGTGTCTGAGACACTGGTGGGTTCCTCGGTCAATCTGTGCCCTCTCTCTGTCTGAGACACTGGTGGGCACCTCGGTCAATCTGTGCCTCCTCTGTGTCTGAGACACTGGTGGGCACCTCGGTCAATCTGTGCCTTCTCTGTGTCTGAGACACTGGTGGGCACCTCAGTCAATCTGTGCCCTCTCTGTGTTTCTGAGACACTGGTGGGCACCTCGGTCAATCTGTGCCCCCTCTGTGTCTGAGACACTGGTGGGCACCTCGGTCAAGCTGTGCCCTCTCTGTGTTTCTGAGACACTGGTTGGCACCTCGGTCAATCTGTGCCCCCTCTGTGTCTGAGACACTGGTGGGCACCTCGGTCAATCTGTGCCCTCTCTGTGTCTGAGACACTGGTGGGTACCTCGGTCAATCTGTGCCCCCTCTCTGTCTGAGACACTGGTGGGCACCTTGATCAATCTGTGCCCCCTCTGTGTCTGAGACACTGGTGGGCACCTCGGTCTATAAGTGCCCTCTCTGTGTCTGAGACACTGGTGAGCACCTCGGCCAATCAGTGCCCTCTCTGTGTTTCTGAGATACTGGTGGGCACCTCGGTCAATCTGTGCCCTCTCTCTGTCTGAGACACTGGTGGGCACCTCGGTCAATCTGTGTCCTCTCTGTGTCTGAGACACTGGTGGGCACCTCGGTCAATCTGTGCCCTCTCTGTGTTTCTAAGATACTGGTGGACACCTCGGTAAATCTGTGCCCTCTCTGTGTCTGAGACACTGGTGGGCACCTCGGTCAATCTGTGCCCTCTCTGTGTTTCTAAGATGCTGGTGGGCACCTCGGTCAATCTGTGCCCTCTCTGTGTCTGAGAGACTGGTGGGCACCTCGGTCTCTCTTTGCCATCTCTGTGTCTGAGACACTGGTGGGCACGTCGGTCTCTCTTTGCCCTCTCTGTGTCTGCGTGTTGTTTTGCCGCATTTGAATCTCTCTGTCTCCTGAGTCGAGGTTTGGCAGTGATCATTATGAGCGCGCCTTCCAATCAATGCTCGTTTGTGCAGCGAGATAAGTTCTGTTGTTGTTGTACTTTTTTTTTGCAACTCGCAGCAAACTCTACAAAACCACGCACGTCACGTTCATCATCGTCATCGTCGTCGTCAGCCGTGATCTATCCACTGCTATACCATTAAGGCATCAACCCAGACGACTTAAGACGAACGGGCTTCATCATAGCCGGCCAGTGGGGGCTCCGCCGCACGTAGTTGCCCTGTAATGAAGCACCGTGGGAGCAGCAGCAAGGTTGGTGGACCACCGCACACACCGATGTTGTTGTGGAACTCTCCTCTACTGCCCGTGGGTGGGCCTCGACGACGTGACCGTACCCCCTGGGCTAGCCAAGAGATGTCGGTACAGCAAGTGGACTAATCGCCGTCTGTTTCCACCTTGCTGTTGTCCTCTCCCTGTGCTCCAGTTTCCTCCTCCCCTCACCTGAATAATAAACACAGCTCGTGATCATCAATTGGCTGAAAGGCTCTTAACGTGAATGCATCGTTAAAACAAAGTAGCAGCCGCCGCAGGACCCTCCTGCAAAATTAGTGCTGCGACTCAGCGCGGCTTTTCCTGGACCAAATGGCAATGGGAGTAAATAAGTCACACGCGGTGATGTGTTTTTTTGTCTATTTTCCACCGCGAGATGGGGAAGTCGGTGGAATGCGAGAAACGTTACCCATGCATGGCACCCACATTCACTCGTCTGTCTCCGCAGTTGCGAAGACGGCAGGGGGGAGGGGTGGCTTGGGGAGGGGGCATCTGGCCAAACCCAACGTGGGTAGCGCATTGCCTGACATCTGGGCGGCGTTAACGACGCCTGTCTGTGATGATGGCGCAGCCACGGATACAGTGCGCGAACAATAATGTAGAAACATGAAATATATTTTTTTTTTAAAGAAAAGGCTCCGAGTCCAGTTCAAAAGGTGCCCCTGCATTCCTGCCCGTGTCTGGTATAAGTCATGCGTCCTCTGGAGGGCATTGGCATCCTGGGCAAAAAAAATATAATATGGGAAAAAAATGCGCTCCTACTACGGCACCGAATATTCATGGAGATTCTGTGGTTTTTATTTATAAATTTATATATTTTCATGGGAATTTGATCATTCACTGGGCTGGATTGGATGCAAAACCTGCAAATCATTTATTCTCGTTTATGACAGCCAGAAACTTGGCAGGGGTGCACGTGTGTGTGTGTGCACGTGTGTGTGCATGTGTGTGTGCATGTGTGTGTGCGCGTGTACACGTGTGTGTGTGCACGTGCGCGTGCACGTGTGTGTGCACGTGTGCGTGCGTGTACACGTGTGTGTGTGTGCACGTGCGCGTGTGTGTGTGTGTGGCGTGCGGTAGCGCAAGTGGTAAGCGCGCTGCGTTGCGATTCCTGCGACACGGGTTCGACCCCCGTTGGCGGCCAACACCGGGTGACGATTGTCTGAACCGGTCCTGGGCCTCCCCTAGGTCGACCCAGACTAAAATGAGTACCTGGTGCGGTGCGTAAACATCGCCAATAGGGAGACAAAGGCGGCCGGGCGTGGTGCTGGCCACCCACCCGCTCGTGTGCCTTGCCGGCCTTCATCGCTGCTCGCTCATAGCACCTGCCCCAAAAGTCTGTTCATACTCTATGGGTATCTTTCTCTCTGTGCACGTTTGTGTGCACATATACGTGAGTGTTTTCCTGTGTGCATGGATGCACGTGTGCATGCGTGCGTCCGTGCCTTTCTCCATGTGTCTCTCTGCTGGTCTCGCCACGTGTCTGTATCTTTGTCTTTTTAAATCTGCGTGTGTATATTTATGTTTACGTGTGTGTGTGTGACTCGCTGTATATATTCTTGTTTCTCTATATATTGTATACATCACGGTATGCGTCTGTGCTTTCTCAGTGTCTCTGTGTCTTTAAAGGTTTTCTCTTTGTATGTCTCTATATGCATCCGGTAAACCTGTCATTATGTGTATCTCTCCGTATCGTTCTCTCTCCCTCTCGCTTCGTGTGTGTGTGTCTCTGTCTCTCTCTCTCTCTAAGTCTTAATTAAAACACACTCGGTGGGTTAAGACCCACGGTAGAAGCATCTCACATGCACAAACACGACACGTCAGCAAGTATTGGCACGTATAATTACCGCTGACAATCAAAGTGCGGCATGGGGCGATGTGCCTGGGGGGGGGGGGGTGGATGGGGGGGGAATCGGGGGAGGTGGTGGGGGCTGGCGGGGTGGATGGGGGATGGGGGACCCCCCCCCCCTCCCGCCATGTAATAATCAGCTGTGTATGCTCGGGGTGCAATCGGAGTGGAGAAGCAAGGACGAATACAAAGATTACCTTCGGTTATTCCTCGTTGCGTCCATGGTGGCACAACAAATATATACACACACACACAAAGAGCGTATCTCTCCGCCTGTAAATCAAAGTATGAATATTTATATATATACTGGAGCAATCCGATGTGCTAGCAAGTTATTTTTCACACCGATAGTGTCCAGAAATATTTCGTACAAGCGGGCGAAACCTCTGGACCCCGCCTTGACTTTTTTGAGTCTCATCGGCAGGGTCAGGAAAATTTCCAGTCAGCAAGCAACAATAGTGTGACCGCTGCCACGATGCCACCAATATGATGGACCCATGAATCGTAAATGGCTGGAGTATGCGCTCCTCTAACGGAGGAGGAACATCAATAATGCTCCGCGAACTAATAACTGCTGAACCCATCTCGTAGCTAGCAGACTACGACATTGGATAATTGAGCTACTGAGCCATATTGGACCTCTTGTCACGTGTGAGTTAGTCGCTACACACGCAAGGGTCAACAGGGTTTCACATGATTGGTTCTTTCGGTAAAGTCACGTAGATAGAAAATAAAAAAAATTACGCAATTTTTTTTTTACAATTCAAAATAAAAGCAAAAAAACCACGACGTTTCGTTCGCAACACAAGCGGTCTTCATCAGGCGGAGAGATAAGAGGGGGCAAGCCTCCAAATGCAACTGGTTGCATTTATTCTCTATCTACGTGACTTTACCGAAAGAACCAAGAATATGAATTCCTGCAGTCACGAAAGTTTTAAGTCAAGAGGGTTTGGGCATTTTAAGCGAATGTTTGGTGCCGTCGCCTGATATTACAGGCCAGAGCATTCCACCTACAACATGACGTGTAATATAAACTCGCTATAAGGCTACAGAGTCGTTCTCCCTAAAGACAAAGATCCTCCGTATAGCCTGAACAGACTGTTGGGGCAAGTGCTGTTAGCGAGAAGCCTGTGAAGGCCGGAACGACACACGAGGTGGGGGGGGGAGGCGGGGGGGGGGAGGGGCAGCACCACGCCCGACCGCCTTTGTCTCCCCAGCGGTGATGTTTACACATCGCACCAGGTACTCATTTGAGGCTGAGTCGACCTAGGAGAGGCCCGGGACCGATTCAGATTATGATAACTGGGTGTTGGCCGTGAGCGGGAATCAAACTCGGGTCGTCGGGTTCATCGTGCAGCGCGCTAACCGTTGCACCACCGCTCCCCATAGGTTTCCACCCCCGGTACCACACGACACCCAACTCCTTCATCTGTATTCACTGTCTCTACACTCGTGCGATCCCAGATCGCCGGTCCATCCCTTCCCTCGACTCCGTGGACAACAAAACTCCACGCGCGTTCTTCGCCGCTGCCGGCAGCCGCCTCTAGCACAGGGGGCAGTCGGCGGGCGTGAAGGTCAGGACGCCACCAGTTGACCTCTGGGTCACCTGCTCTGAGTAATCTGTGGCTTTGTGACCCGGCTCGCTCGCTCGCTCGCTCTCTCATTCGCGAAGACACTTGTTGCCCACCCCAGAGCCGACCCCCCCCCCCGTGTCCGTGGGGGGGGGGTGATGCTGTTTGCCCATTAGTCCCCGGTGACCCATGCCATCACACAAAAGCGCACGCGGATACGGGAGATGCGATCACAGATCGCGGGGGGTGGGGACGTGGTGATGCCGGAAGCAGCATTGATCCTCGCTCCTCGCTCCTCCTTCATTTCTCCTTCATTCCCCGTCACGTGTCTGTCTCTCTAAAAGATTGATGTTGATGTGTTTTTGAAACGATTTCTGATGAACAATGAACTAAAACTAAACTTTTTATGTATGTATTTAAAGCTTTCGTGACTGCAGGGATTCATATTATTGGTTCTTTCGGTAAAGTCACGTAGAAGGGAAATAATAAAATAATAATTATAAAGCAATTAAATTCTTACGACGTTTCGATTGCAACACAAGCAATCATCATCAGGTGTAAAAACAAAATTATTGCTGTGGTTATTCACACCTGATGATTGCTTATGTTGCAATCGAAACGTCGTTAGAATTTTATCGTTTTATTTTTATTTTATTATTTCCCTTCTACGTTACTTTACCAAAAGAACCAAGAATATAAAACTAAAACTGTTTAGAATTGTTTTTACCAGGCAAGGCTCACTGAGCTATATAGCTCCGTTTCAGAGGCGACCCGGTGAAAAACGATGGCTTCACGAAGTGGCATATCACGTGGGAATATTTAGCGGCCAAATACTCCAAACGCGTGTTTCTAAATGTGGAGGGTACAACCGGAAGCCCCAGAGAAAAATCCAAGCGACCACGGGGAGAGAGACACGCAAACTCCAAATATACAGCAGCAGCAGGCGTCAGGGTGGGGATCGAACCCATGGTCTCATGCGTACGGGGAGAGGTTGTTAACGATTCCCCTGATCCTCCGGTTTGTTTCCCTCTAGATTGAGAAACACGCGTCTAGAATATTTGGCTGCTATACATTTCCACAAACTAAGCCGCTTCGTTGAGCTATCATTCGCGGCTTCTGAAAAAAAGTGGTTACATAGCTCAACTGGTCAAATAAAATTAAAAAGTTAAGTTTGTTGTTTAGTTGAAGGGCATGGGGAGACTCAGGGGAGACACAGGTGCAACTCCAGGGGGTGCTGGGTCGGGGGTGAATCTCACCGTGTGGGCCCCCCGACGCCATCAAACTGAACCGGAAGTATTACATCTGACACCAGCGTGATGTCGAAGCGCAGGGCACCCCCCCCCCCAAAGCGTGGGGCCCGGGACGGTCGCCTCGATTTGCCATACCCTAGGGACGGTTCTATTTATTATAATTGCCCGTGATATATGCAACAATTGTCTTCATTCTCTCCTTCAAACCAACAATTGTTGTCTGTCTCATTCCCCTGTGCGTATTCCGTTCCCTATAAGTCTTCCCTCTCTGATTTTTTTTTTACATTTATGATGATGCTTTATATGTACCGTATATACACAAATATACGGTCAAAGCACCATCGTGCGACGGTATATCCACTGCTGGATGAAGGACGTCCCAAGCAACTGCTCTCTACTCGCTACGTCGTGTTCTGGCTGCCACTCCTGGTCACAAGTCCCGGTCCGTCGATTATTATCGCTCCGTCTGACCACGTGTCCATGTATTGTGGCTATTTTTATTTTTTTAAAATGTGTACTTCACAATTTTTTTTTACAAAAAAATCAAATGCGGCATTCCGTTGCGGACGAACAATGCCTCGATGCGCGGTAGCATCTGAGACGCGGCCACCTTTGATTGGACAGCGCCATTGTTACGTATTTGCCAGTCCTTGTGTTGTCACCGTGTGACGTCTCGTATTGAACTTAAAGACAAACGCCGCCTGAATGACTGGAAGCCGCTTGTTGTGTAATGCTAATGCGAGGTGGGGGGCGGATTAATCTGCTTGTTAACACGGGGATGAGTTCCTTTGAACGCCTCCTCCTTCATTCTCCTGCTCTGTGGGGGGGGGGGGGGGGGGGGGGTGAACGGGGGTTGGAAGGGTTTACAGGGGTCTTACACGGGTCTTCAGAGGTCTTCAGGGGTGAGCCTTGTCATAGCCAGAGGGGGTGATTCATCAATACAGCAGGCGCTGATGGTACAGTGGACGGAGAGCGTCCCATTAAAATAGGCAGGTTATATAGTAATAATAATGATGATGATGATAATAATATATTTTGTTCATCCGGGAAAGTCTCAAAATAATGTTCCATCGTTGGCCGCGGATTTTCTTTTCCTTGCAATGAGAATGCATTTTTAAATATTTAAAAAGTAAACACGTGAATTAAAGTACGGAATAAACTCGTATGATTCCTCACTCGCGACGTGTTAAAACGTTAATTCGTACGCACTAAAATACTGACGCTTGGAACGACGCAGCGGAGACAAACCGCTGGCTGTCCTTCACACCTGGAGATCGCACCTCGCACGGTGTGCGTTTCTTAGCTTGGTTTTTATTTCACGCACTGATTTTCTGTTTGCTTCCTCCGTTGTATTCTGCTCGCGCCGACCTAATGACTTTTGCCATTTTGCTGACCGGGGCCACGCTCGCCAATGCGGCATAATCCTGGTCTCTCGCTCTCCACTTCTCACCTGGCGATACAAGATCAGCTCGAAGCCCGTCACTCATCGAGCGCGTTCGGTGATGATGTTGACGATGGAGACCTTTTTTTTTGTTTTACGTTCGCATGCCAAGCGCTCATTTGACCGAGTGACCGTTCTAGTACGTAGGTCAAGTGGAGGTCACCCGAGGGGGGGGGGGGGGAGGGAGGGAGGTGTTGAATGTGACGGCGAGAGGAATCGTGTTTGGTTCAACCGAGTTTTTGATTTGGTGTGTGGGTGAGATCGGAGGGGGTGGAGGATGGAGCGGGGGGGGGGCGGCTAGGCTGGGGGGGGGGGGGGGAAGAGGCAGGGTGGTGATGGGGGAGGGGGACGTGAGACGGGGAGGGTGAAGAGGTCACCTCTTCCTCAAGACCCCCTGCGCGATCACTGCTCAGAGAGCCGCCTCTGCTGGTCTCACCACGCACCCGCTCCTCCTCCCCCGCCCGCCCGCCCGCCCCCATCTCCACATCCCTCCGAGCTGGAAGCTGCCCCGCGCACCTCCGCGCCGCTGGCGTGAGAGAGAAGCCCGGGCACAGCACGTGATGGATGCATTGCCTGCGAGGTGCGGCACCGCCAAGTCACCGGGGTCGCGGGAGGGACGGAGGGAGGGAGTGAAGGAAGAAGGAGGGAGGGAAGGAGGGAAGGAGGGAGGGATGGAGGGAAGGAGGGAGGGAGGGATGGAGGGAGGGAGGGAGGGAGGGCAGGAGGGAGGGATGGAGGGAGGGAGGGAGGGAGGGAGGGAGGGCAGGAGGGAGGGAGGGATGGAGGGAGGGATGGAGGGAGGTAGGGAGGGAGGGAGGGATGGAGGGAGGGAGGGAGGGAGGGAGGGCAGGAGGGAGGGATGGAGGGAGGGAGGGATGGAGGGAGGGAGGGAGGGAGCGAGGGAGGGAGGGAGGGATGGAGGGAGCGAGGGAGGGCGGGCGGGAGGGATGGAGGGAGGGAGGGATGGAGGGAGGGAGGGAGGATGCGGAAGGGAACGAGCAATCGAACGCTGAGTGGGAGGGGGGGGTGCTGTGCGTGACAATGCAGCTCTGGTGGGACCGCGCGTCCGGAGCGCCTCTGACACCGGCCTCGTCATGCATGGGGGGGGTGGATCGGCCGAGTGGCATCTATTGAGCACGGGAGTGCAGTCGCTTCCTGCTTTAATGAAAGCCCCGCGCTAGCTGCTCCTGCGTCGCCTCGCGGCGCCGCGTTACTTTTGGCGACGTCGCCACGGCCGCCTGCTCCGTTCTTCACGACGCAATCGGAACACCGTCGCGCGATGTCCGCGCACGATGCTCCATGCGGGCCTCGAAGGAGTCCACGTTCAATGAACAGCGATATGAATGCGTGTGACCCAAGGCCGTAATAATGATAATATATATTGGGGGGGGGGGACACATCGCCCCCAATATTCAAATATGCTCAAAATGCCCCCCCCCCCCAATATTTTGCTATGAAATAGATTTCTGTTTTTATGATTGTGGTTATGGTTGTACTGTATTAATCCCTAATCTCTGCCATGACATACAATGAAACAAGAAAAGGTAAAACAGAGCAATGTAATACAATAACACTATTAGACATTATTGTAAAAAATAAAATGAAAGTCCATCCTATGTGTTAGTGAACTTTTAAATATTTTAGGCAGGAAATTCGTTTTCAAATTTAGATTTTTTTTTTCTGGGGGAGGACCCCCAGACCCTCTGGAAGATTTGGTGCCCCCCAATGTTGACTCCATGGCTACGGCCTTGGTGTGACTATCGCGAAGGTCTTGATCCATCCGCTGCTGGATGAAGGACCTCTATTCCACTGCCGCCCCTCCGACCTCCCCCCCCCGCCCCCAAAGCTGTCGCCACCCACTTCAGAACCTTTGCGATGCAACACATCCATGACGTGGGCAACCCGCACGTGAACTCAATTTGATGGCTCCATCTCCTCGGTACGCGTCGCGCTCCAACGGCGCGCTTCCACTCCTTGGGTTTAATTGCACAGGGTTGGGAATTTTAAACAGCCCCATCGCATTGCTAAACTCCCCCCTACCCCCACCCCACGCCTGAATGCGTTCAGGCATTGTCAGGCCAAGTTTGAATCTCCTTCGGAGTAGACCTGATTATCATCTTGTAACTGAAGCGTTCCTCTCCGTTACAGTGAGGCGAATTCATCTGCTGCGAGGTTACAATTCGCCTGGTGCCATTGGCAAACCGAGCCAATGCCGTAATTTCCTAACAGAGTCAACATTATATTCTTGGTTCTTTCGGTAAAGTCGCGTAGAAGGGGAACAATAAAATAAGAAAAATTATAAAACAATAAAATTCTCACGACGTTTCGACTGCAACACAAGCAATCATCATCAGGTGTGAAAACCACGGCAAGATAATTAGAAAAAAATGACGGTTATTTTTAACGTTAGCACCACGGAGAGCGATTTGACTGTTTGTTTAGATGGACGAGTCCATCTATGTTCGGATAAGAGGAGGGGGGAAACAAAAATAATGAATGCGGTCTGAAAGCTACCGTAAGCGTGAACAATCAATTAAGACCCGAAATGGTTTATCACATCTTTCCAATGATTGCTAAGCCAGAATCAATCTTCTCGGCTGAAATTGTCTCTGTGTTTGTATATGTGGATAGCCTCATGAACGAATCTCTCATGGTAGCCAGATGGCTTACAAAGAACCTCTGTCTTGGAGAAGTCAATGTCATGTGAACCTACTGAATTATAACAGAGTCAACATTCCTTCTGTATGGGAACTCTCTTGCCAGTATCAATATATACGCATAGGTTTCACCCTTTCTGGCAATAAAACTGTTTGTGTTGAGATGTTGAAACACCAAACGGAAACCTTTTGCATGGAATCCTGCGTGCATAGACCACATGTAATTGTGGTGAACATCCCAACAACAAAAAAAAATGTGCTCCGATAATTAATTATATATGCAATGTCTTTGAGACTGGTCTAACACTTTGAGACTAGGCTCAAAAGAAAGCTGTCTCTGGTGTGGACAACGCATCGTTTATCATATTATCAGAGCATGCTTTTTGTTTGTATGTTCACCACAAGTGCCGTGTGTAGTTCATGCTGACAGGATTCCTTGTAAACGGTTTTTGTTTGGTGTTTTAACATCTTAACACACATTCTTGGTTCTTTCGGTAAAGTCACATAGAAAGGAAACAGTAAAATAATTAAAATAATATATATAAAACAATACAATTCTCACGAAAAATTATTGCTGTGGTTTTCACACCTGATGATGATTGCTTGTGTTGCAGTCGAAACGTCGTGATAATTTTATTGTTTTATATATTTATATTTTAAATTATTTTATTGTTTCCCTTCTACGTGACTTTACCGAAAGAACCAAGAATATTAATCCCTGCAGTCACCAAAGCTTTAAATCAAAATCTTAACACAACTGTTTTATTGCTAGAGAGGGTTAAACCTATTCTTTTATTCCTTCTGTGTTTCATATATATAGGCGTCATCATTATTTGAAATCCGCTCAGAATAAATCCCACACACACACACAGCTTGACGGTCCGTCTTCCGAAACGTGGAGTTATTGACAATAACTCGCGGTATACAACACAACAAAAGCATAATTCCGTTATTGTTATTATTATTATGATTTGTAAATTGATCTCCCACTCATTGCTTAAGCATCGCTTACAGCGCGGCGTCATTACAGCTCCGACTTCCCCGCTTGGCCATGGACGCTGCAGTGAGTGTTGTCAGCACTGCTGCCCGAAGCCATCAGTGGGCATGTCACTGTCGATATGGCTACGAGACCTCTGCGTTATTTGATTGTGGGGTGGTCTGGCTCTGCATACCCAACACCCCCACCCGCCCGTGTGGCAGAGATAATAACCCCCCACACTCCCTCTCCCCGAGATCCCATCATCTTGTCTAATTCTTGTTTCGATCAGCAGGAAAGGTCCACTGAGCTATGAGATATGTTACATCACGTGTGATGATGATGATGATGGCTCGTCAGCTCCTCGCCACCGTGGGGCCCAGTTGTTGTTATTGTTGTTGTTATTGTTGTTGTTATTGTTGTTATTGTTGTTGTTATTGTTGTTATTGTTGTTGTTGTTATTGTTGTTGTTATTGTTGTTGTTTAGAACGTGGCTCTGCTCCGTTGTGTGGGAGAAGGAAGGTGAGGTCCTAAGCACAAAATAATTATTATTTTAAATATAAATGGCTTTTCGTCGAACCAAGACTCGTGTTTTTTTGCAAGGGATCCGTGTCTACATACTGCATATATGTGGATATTAAAAAAAAAATCTGATAGTTCACCAGCTTTTGGTTCAAGCAATCCGGGCTCATGATCTCAATAAACAGAACAAACTCGATCTTAAGCATATCGGGCCAGAGATCGTGCGTCATTGACCGTAATATCGCAAGCCCAGCCAGCATTGATTCAAGCATCTACTGCTGAGACGCTGCATGTTGAAAATCCGGTCCAGGTGTTTTTGTTTATTGTATTTATCGATGCAAGTGCGGCTGATGAGATGCACTCCCAGAATGCCATGTGGCAGACGGGTGGCGAGATGTTAACTACGTCGCCTGGTATACGTGAAGTCGTGGGTTCTATCCCCACCCTGGCACTTGCCTGTTTGCAGTTTGCGTGTCTCTCTCTCTCTCCCCGTGGTCGCGTGGATTTTTCTCCGGGTCCTCCAGTTTTTATTCCCCCTCCACATTTAGAATCAACATCACGCGTTTAGAGTTTTTGACTACTGCTATGAATTGCCACGTGATGAGCCGCTTCATTGAGCCGTCGTTTGTGGACAGGTCGCTTCTGAAAAAAGTTATATAGCTGAGTGGGCCTTACCTGGTTAAACAACCATAGCTTAATCATTTGTGTCTCCACGTGGAGAACATGCAAACTCCAAATGTGCACGCGTCAGAGTCAGTATGGAACCCACGACCTCCCTTACACCAGGCGACTAAGTTTGCATCTTGCCACCTCTATCCCCGTATCTGTTTCGCGTCCATCCCCTGTCTCTGACTCTCAGCGTCAGTGACGCCACTGTGTTTTGGACGTCGCTCGTGATAATGAGGACGGGTCAACCGAGTGACTTTTCAAGAGGTCTTCTCGCGACCCCGTCGCCGTCAGTCACATTGTGTGCCAACCGCAGTGACGTCGCTCGAGAGCACGGCTATTCAACGTGATCTCTCCGCTAACATGTTTCACACTTGTTGATCAGACTCAGGATATTTATTGAGACTGGAGGAATACGATGAACTATGAAGCTCTTTTCTTCGTTTTTTTTTCCACAGACGTCCAGCGAAAAACGTCGTAGTTGGACAGCCCAGGAAAACGCAGCCCGGGGCGGTAGCTGCGAGTTGAGAGTTCCGCTTGTCCGTCTGTCTGTCCGATTGTTTTGGATGAGTCTCCCATTTCAATAATTCAATGACCGTCTTGTGGACGAATGACACGGGTCGGTTTCAGCGATCATATCCGTGCGTACGGGCCGACAGAATCTGGCATTCCCTACTATTAACCAGAACTCACGCCTGCTTTGCTGCTCACCGAGATCCGATGGCATCGAATGCACCCAGAGTGATGTGGTTGTTCCGCAAATTCCCCTTTGCTAAGTAACTGGTCACGTGGTCGTGTTCAGCACCCCCCCCCCCCCTGCTGTGTCTGCCTGCGGGGGGTGGGGGGGATGACGAGGTTCTGAATTCCAAGACCTCCCTCCCTCATCTCTTTATCCCCCACGACTCCCACCCCACGACTCCTCCCCCCCCCCCCCCCCGCGTCACTCGCCACGCGTGCCGGGCACCCGAGAGTAACCCCTTGGCGGTAGAGGGTCAGGAGGTCAACGCGAGATTACAGGATCAGCGCGGACTCGCGGCTCAATCTCAGCCACTGGCAGATTGAGCCAATTTGCTAACCCCCCTCCCCCCGTGCCTAATGAAGCCTATCGATTTGAGTTAACACTCTGCCCAAAGCTGCTGAATAATTATGCATGTTTTTTTTTCTTCCTTTCGATAGAGGAAGGGAGTCGTCATCCCCCCCCCCCCATCCTCCTCGTCCTCCTCCTGCTCACCACTCTCCCAGCTTGTGAAGGGTCAAACAACTCGCGGCCGTGCTCTGGGCACAGGTGTCAGCCGAGGGCTCTGGAGATTACACGCTTGGCTCATCCGCCCTGGGAATTGCTGGGCACACAGACACTTCGGTGTGGAAATAAAGACACGCATCCTGGACGGCTGTGATCGGCATCATAACTAGAATAATAATAGTGTCGTATTATGTACGGGGTGCTTCAACAAATGTTGACACTTCTATGGGACTGTCGTTTTTAATGGAAAAAGAAACGGACAATAACGCGCTGTGACGTGATAACAAATGTAGTGTTAATAGCGTCAACAAATCAAAGAGTCTCCCACGTGCTCGCCATCGTTGTCAACACGTGACCTGGGATCTTCTCCAGGTGGTCTCAAGAGCCCGCGGGCAGCAGCACATGTCACGTGGTGTTGTTTGCAAATTATCAGAAGTGTTCACATTTATTTAATCACCCTGTATTTAAAAGTTTTGCTGACTGACTGGATGGGTGAAGGCTTCCCCCATGCCGTATCGGTAATGGGGGGGGAAGGGGTTATTTGGCCATACTTCACCACAATGAGTGAGACAACAACGAGGGTTGGTATATAGGTGAGAATGAAGACATTTCGTTCATAGCAGGTGACACAAATCTGAAACTGGTTGCGAAACCTACATTGCAGAGGTGCGTGAGTGAGTGATTGATTGATTGCGATTCTGCTGAGAGGCGAGAAAGGGGAACGGCATGGATTGGAGACGACACGCCAAGGAGAGAGACACACACACACACATCGCATTCACTGCAATGAAACGTAAGTTGGGCTTGGGAAGGATGGTGGGAGGTAGTCGAGACACTGCAAAGGGAGTAGGGCAGAGCCGTCCTTAAGGGGGGGGGGGGGGGTACGGGGCCCCGGGCGGTCGCACAGATTCGCCGTACCCTGGGGTGCGGTTCTGCGTAAGACGCGCTGCTGAGTTTTTAGCGACGGAATCAGCTCGCGTGTGCCAGCTTTGGGTGGGCCGCTTCAATGGGTCAATCCGTGAGAGATGGCGACAGCTTAGGGATTGCCGGTAGGCAGCAGCGGATTGAACATGGCTTCAACGTGACGATGCTGATGATGCTGCTGCTGCTGATGATGATGATGAAGTTATACAGAACTGTTTGCCCGAATGGTCCTTCTTACTCTTTCGTACGGCGTTTGAAATACAAAAAAAAAGGCAGCTTGGGGCTACAATTGTAGGGCTGATGTGATGCATTGCAAGGCAGCATTCGGCGGTGATCGCTCAGTTGAGTTAGTCCGCTCGTTCCGCACCTCCGCTTAGCCACGGTTGGCTACGTACGATGCGAAAGAAGTTCAACGTGTACGGTTCAAATAATGGCCCCCTGGTGCTGGTGGCCGTGATCGGTTCATCGAGCTCGGGCCGCTGGTTGTCCACGAGCGCAGTGCGCTAACCGCAACACGACCGCTTCCTACTCTCAAATTCTCCGTCGCATCCGTGACTCACCCCTGCCGCTCACCTACAGAAGCAGCCCGTGGCTCGCCACTCCGCCACGTCGCTGAGTCTTTATCCGCCCCCGCGCTCCGCTCGTTGTTGTGAGCGTCGCTCCTCAAACCCTCCACCCCCCGATAGGCCGTTAACCGGGGGGGGAGACGGTGCGATGGAATTTATTGTGGGGGTAAGCCGAGATGGATTTTTGAAGCATCGCGTGTGCCGTGAGCGGTTGCGGAAGACTTAATCCAGCAGTGGATTGATCGTGGCTCTTGCTGCTGCTGCTGCTGATGATGATGATGAAATTAGCTCCGCGGAAGGAGACTTCCACGGTCGTGGTTTTGGCTGCCGCGACTCGAGCGATCGAGGTGATTAATGACCTCTGCTAATAATGTATAAAGCCGCGTTAAACACACGGCTCTCAGCATGTGTACACACGCGCCCATTGATTTCATATTAACACGGAGCTGCAATCCTCACAAGAGCCGGCGATCGCACGCAGGCCCCGAGTAAAGTTGCTTTGGCTTCAATAGAAAATACCCGCTAGCCACCCCCAACCCTGCCACGTCGCGTGCGGGGCGCGTCTGTGGCTATCCAGTTTCAGCCTTTAAATCAACGGCCCCCTTTCTGATTGCTCAGCGACGTTGCGGCCGATGCCAACCAACCCCGAGCGCGCACGAAACACTTTGCGCATTCAACCTCGCAGCACGTGCGCTCGCCGTGACTTGCATGGACTGCACATCGGCCTTGTCGGCAGCGCGCGTGGCCACGGGAATTTGCTGGACGGTCATAGGGTCAATCTTGATTTTAAGCTTTCGTGACTGCAGGAATCCACACTCTTTGTTTCTTTCGGTTAAAGTCACGTAGTAGGTATAAAATCAAATGAATCGCGACCGTTTCGATCGCAGCACAAGCGGTCGTCCTCAGGCGGAAAAAAAAAATATGATCCAGCAGTGAAACTGCTTCCACTGCTGGACGATCGCTTGTGTTGCGATCGAAACGTCGTGATTTATTTTATTGTATTCCTACGGTCATAGGCTCTTTGGCAACGGGTGAGCACGTTAATAATCATAATCATTTTTTTAAGTTTTGCTGGCTGGCTGGCTGGCTGACTGGAAGACTGGGACGGACGGTCACGTCCAAAGGACGTCCGCGTTCCTCGTGATTATTAAAATGATTTTAAGCATCTCTGGTTTTTTTTAATATATAGCAGTAGCAATCAACTGAAAGATTAAGTAAGATCGCGCGATTACGTATTAGTGTCTACTTCAAGAACCCTGATCAGGGAGTGTTTTCACTCGAGATGCAAGCCCTGGCGAAACGTCGTTAGCCCATGCGAATCTCGTGAGATCCATCTCCAGCAACAACAATCACAACAACCACCACAACAACCACAACAGCGGTGGTGTTGCTGCTGCTGCTGAAGCAGTCAGTCAGTTGGCCACGTTTGCTTCGCGTGACACTTTTATACATTGACCACGTCGAATGGAGGAAGAGGGTTTCCGACACCCCCACGCACAATTGTATACCACGATCTAACCCAAAAGAAACCGATGATGTACAGCAATACAAGTTGTAGTGACATAGAATCGGTCACTTAGCAGCATAGCCCTGTTTGCTGACAGGGAAGAGGATCTGAAGCTACAGCAGCCCTGGCCGACAGCAGGTCACGTGATGGACCAGCGAGAGGGATGGATGGGAATTGTCACGGAAGGGGCACATCGAGAACCCGCTGGTAGGTTCTAGAAGGGGGGGGGGCGTGGCCGGGGGCGGAGCCAGGCCACGCTGACGGTATAAGAGGGGCCCCGGGAGGGGACCTCGTGGCTGTCGTCGTGTGGAGCGGGATCCCCGCCGTGCTGCTGCTGGAGTCTTCACCGCCGTCTCCGTCGTCAGTCAGGCAGTCTGCCAGCTGTCCTGACTGGGAACCGCAGTTACTAAAGAGTGAATTGTTGAGGCCGTTAATAAACCAGAGTGCCTCCTGCTCTTAGTGTCTCCGAGTCAGTCACTACAGGAGGGGGTTAAGCCTGCATAGTGCCCGGGTGGATAGCAACGATGCAACGGCCAGGTTTGTCAAAGGCGGCTGCGTGTGGGCAGTCCGTCCGTGCTTCCGATTTATCCACTGGACGCTGCGACCTTACTCTCGCCAAATGCCCCGTGCGTCGCGGGACAACAGATAAGGGTCGAAACAATGCAACGGAGACGGATAAAACGCACGCGTAGACACACACGCACAATATGAGAGAGAACACTAATATAGTATATGTTTAAGGGCGCCGTAAATTAACGAATGTATAAGGGTTTCTGTTCGACTGTGCTTGTCCATCACTGCCATCGCAGCAGCAGCATCACCACCAACATACGTTGAACATATTCATGGAACGCAATGGCAAACGATGATCGTGGCTAGGCGTGGGGATGGATGTAATAGATCTCTAGCACGCACAGTCGGGAGAGCCAGAGATCGCTCGAAGCTCAAAGTATGAGCGTTTCTCTCTCATTTCAATCCCGAGGGACCTGGGTGCGGGCGGGTGGTGGGAGGGAAGCGGCGTCGGGGTCACGGGTTAAAGAGTCAGAATCCTTGCCTCTTTAGGAGAGGGGGGGGGCTTTATTCGCTTAAAGGGGTCGGCTATTAGCGAGGCAGCCTCCGGCTACATCAGTGGCGCGGAGTTCTTAGCGACCACTCACGGAGGGGGCCGGAAAACACGGAACGGAGCAGGCGCGAACGAGAAATACAAATTAAATGTTCAGTTCCAGTGCTGGTTGGCGAGAGCTATTTTGTCGTCTGGCTTTTGTTCGTCGCAGAGTGTGGTGGTGGTGTTGGTGGTGTTGGTGGTGGTGGTGGTGGTGATGTGTCCATTGCCGACGAGAGGCGAATTGCCCAAACGGTAGGACGTGGTTGGGTCCCTGTTTGTCAACGTGGGAATCTGAATGGACGGAAGTGTCTCCGAGTCGAGCATTACGGACGGCGATTAGCATCAGAAGCAGAATCAGAATGCGTATTCACACTGCAGGTAGGAATCCGATGGGCTCTAAAGCTCTTTGTCACAGATGTCCGGTTGAGCAGGTCTGAACGTTACAACAAGATACAATACAAAACACGATTAAAGTACAAAGTATAGGATATGTAAACGAATCACTTAAAATATAGATATACAAATTAAACTTTTTTTTTAATAATACCAGGTAAAGCTCACTTGGCGAATCGCTTCTTTTTCAGAAGCCACCTGGCCACAAGTGATAGCTCAACGAAGTGTATTGTCACGTGGGCATGTACAGCAGTAAAACAATCTAAATAATCTTCACGCGCGATGTTCATTCTCAATGTGGAGGGGAAAAACTCGAAGGAGCCGTAGAAAATAAAAAATCCACGCGACCATGGAGATAGAAAGAGACACCACACACTCCGAATATACAGTTTAACCCGTAGGCTTTCGCGACCAATCTGGCAGTCGCCTGATGAAGCCAGTTGTAATTACTGGCGAAACGTCGTACTCAGATTGTAAATGTTGTGGCTTGGCTCTCCAACACACAACCGGTGTGCTGTACTAGTATACTACACTACACTATACACTACAATATACACTACACTATACACTACTATACACTATACACTACACTATACACTACTATACACTACACTATACACTACTATACACTACACTATGCACTACACTACACACTATTGCTGTACTAGTGACGAATTGGCCACGTTCTGTTTACGTGACAACCATTACTAGTTGGCTGTGTCGGGTGGTGGCGGGTTTTAACGACACATTTATATATTTACGCGATCTAACCGAAAAAAAAACGATATTGTGAATCCAAATAAACAGCAGGTGTCAAGGTCCGTGTCGATCCCCCGACCTCCTGCATACCAGGCAAGGGAAATAACATCTCGCCACAAACACCTTGCGCACCACCAGCATCGGACTAAAGTAAACTTTGGTTGCTTCGGACCAGACTCACCGCTGCAACATCATCTTGTCCCTTTATAAACGCACGTGCACGAGTGGAATTGGCCAAATGTAACCAGTGAATGACTCTCCTGAAGACAATATTATTGTCGATATGAAGCGAGGCTTTTCTTTGTCTGTGTAAATGAATAGTCGCGATTTCAAACAGCCGCTTTTCGATTTAAAAAAAAAATCGATATCATTAACTTGTGTTATCATTGTGGTGTACGTAGCGGCCTCTGGCGACTGCAGGCGTCTTCACGTGAACCCATGAAGTGTGCGTGAAGCCCCATAGCCCTACAAACATTGACGCTCACGCACGCTCATTGAGATGCGTACCGTAAACATAGGAAAAGTTAATCGATTGTAAACCGTGATGACGCCCCTAGTGGTGAGCACGTGTAGCGGTTAGAGCGACGCGCTACGAACCTGTCGACCCGAGATCGATTCCCGCTCACGGTCAACACCAGTGGCGATTATCTGAACCGGTACTGGGCCTCCTTGAGGTCAACTCAGCCTCAAATGAGGACCTGGTGCGGTGTGTAAAAGACACTACTGGGGAGACAAAGGCGGCTGGGTGTGGTGTTTGCCAGCCATTCCCCTTCGCGTGCCGTGCCGGCATTCATAGGTGCTACTCGAAAACAGCACTCATTCCAACAGCCTTTTACAGGCTATACGGGGGATCTTTGCCTTAGTAGGGGGCACAGCTGGTGAATCTGGGTCTGTCCCGTGACCTCCTGCCAGCAGCGAGCATTCGACGCTTCACGTGGCCTCAAAGTGCACATAGCCTGGCACGGGCGTCGTGATGCAGAACGGCGGCTGTTGTCGCGTTGTGAAACTTTGTTAAGACTGTACGGGAGATCGTTGATCTTTGTGGTGTGGATGCGTGCTAAGCCACTTTGTTGAGCTATCATTTGTGGTCACGTACCTTCGAGAAAAAATAAGTTAATATCTCAGCGAGCTTTACCTGGCAAGATAAAAAAAAGTTAGTTGTTGTAACGTTCCGACTCGCCCCCTAGTGGACAACTTCGACAAAGAGCTTCATAGTTCCTCGGATTCCTCCGGGCAGTATAAATAAATATTCTGATTCTGACGTCTCAGCGGTAATGGATCAGATGTCGCACGTTCCACCCGAATATCTCTTGAGTTCCAGGCGGAAGGATCGGGTGGGGACTGTTTGGGGTGAGGGGGGGGCGATTTGATGTGGGAGGAAGCGGGGGGAATTGGTGAAGAAGGGGATGGGTGAGTCGGTAGGGGATGGGATAGGTGGGCCGACGATGAGGTAGGTGGATAGGGGATGGGGTGAGTGGGTGGAAGATGGGGAGAATAGGTGGGTAGGGGATGGGGTAGGTGTGTGGGTAGGGGATGGGGTAGGTGTGTGGGTAGGGGATGGGGTACGTGGGTGGGTAGGGGAATGAGTGGGTAGGGGATGGGATGGGTGTTTATCAGCTGTCAGGCTGTGGCAGAGAGAAGCCCTGGATGCCGACCGCAATGTCCTGACCCCCATGCGAGCCCATTCGCTCCGCGCTTCCTGCCAGGGAGCGCGTAATTACTGCCACTCATACCGGTCGGAAGATATGAATGAACATCACAGTCACCATCATACAATGCACAGCCCTGTGTCGATCCACTGCTGGATGAATATCTCCACGCCTCTTACGAGGTTGTTTGACACGTACACACACACACACACACGTCACCAGGATTGACGAGGAGCGGGTTCAGATTGAAATCGCCACTGATGTTAGCCGTGGCCCGGAATCGAACTAGGGTAACGGGTTCGTAGTGCGGTGCGATAACCTCGACGCTACTGCTCAGCAGTATCATGAAACACAGATCCCCCGGTGTCGCTTTCACAGACTTTAGGGGCAAGTGCTCTTAGCGAGCCACGTTTGAATGCCGGCACGGCACGCGTGACCAACCACCTCCACACCGCCAAGTGCTCACACGCAGACACATACACACCTATTGCAAAGACAAAGATCCCCCGTATAGCCTTGACAGACTGTAGGGGCAAGTGCTGTTAGCGAGCACCTTTTAAGGCCGGAACGGTACACGAGGGGTGGGTGGCCAGCACCACGCCCGGACGCATTTGTCTCCCCAGTGGCGATGTTTACACACCGCACCAAGGTACTCATTTGAGGCTGAGTCGACCTAGGGGAGGCCCAGGACTGGTTAACATAATCATCACCGGTGTTGGCCGTGAGCGGGAATCGAATCTGGGTAGCCGGGTTCATAGCGCAGTGCGCCAACAGCTACATTACTGCTCCACATTACACACACACAGACAACAACAACCGCCATTCGCCACTAAGTGGCGGTGACGTCACCAAGTCGCTTGTGCCATGCTATGTGCACCGTGAGGCCACGTGAACACGTGAAGTGTCGAACGCCCGCTAGCAAGAGGTCACGGGGCAGACCCAGGTGCCACGGGTCGACTGACAGAGATGACCGAGATGACTGGCTGATGCACCACCTGTGCCCCCTACTGTGCCAACCTGCTGTGCTTTAGCCACCCGGCGCTTTGCTCTTTGTTGTGAGCGTCGCTCCTCCGCCCTCCGTTGTTGTTGGAGGGCGACTGCCTCCAACTGCCCAGTAGCGTCCTTCACGAGCCTCCTCCACAGAGGCCGATCTTGACACCGCTGGTACCAGTCATCGGCAAGTCCACTCAGCTCCACGTCCTCCTGTACCACATCACTCCATCTCTTCTCTAGCCCGTGCCGCGCCCGTTAAGCCCCCTCAATCCGGCCGAACAAAAGCTGTTTGGGCATGCGGTGATTGGGCATGCGGGCTACATGACCCAGCCATCGCAGCCTTGCCTGCCGGAGGAGCTCACCGATGGGGCTTTGTCCAGATCTTTCGAGGACTTGTGAGCTCCTCACACAATCTAGCCTGGTTAAACCCAGGATGGATCGTAGGCAGGACAGCCTAAATGTTTCTAACCGGCGAAGATGTTCCATTAGGGGGGTCCACGTTTCACAAGCGTAGAGAAGGAAGGGAATGACTGTGGCCGAGAAGACCCGAAGCTTCGTGCGGAGCGACAGACCATATAGCTTCCATACAGACACATACACACCTATTACAAAGACAAGGATCCCCGGTATAACCTTAACAGACTGTAGGGGCAAGTGCTGTTAGCGAGCACCTATGAAGGCCGGAACGGCGCACGAGGGGGTGGATGGCCAGCAACACGCCCGGACGCCTTTGTCTCCCCAGCGGCGAAGTTTATACATCGCACTACGTACTAATTTGAGGCTGAGTCGACCTAGGGGAGGTCCAGGACCGGTTCACATAATCGTCACCGGTGTTGGCCGTGAGCGGGAATCGAACCCGGGTCGCCGGGTTGATCGTGAAGCGCGCTAACCGCTACACTACAGCTCCCCATTACACACTGACACACACAGACACACACACTCACAGACACACACACAGACACACACAGACACACACGCAAGTGCGCATGTCCCTCTAGCGTAAAGTCCACGGAGGTCGGTGAGTTTGTGCGTTTGTGTGAGTGACGATTACCTGAATCGGTCCTGGGCCTCCCCATAGGTCGACTCAGCCTCAAATGAGTACCTGGTGCGGTGTGTAAACATCGCCGCTGGGGAGACAAAGGCGTCCGGGCGTGGTGCTGGCCACCTACCCCCTCGTATGCCGTGCCGGCCTTCATAGGTGCTACTCGCTAACAGCACTTGCCCCAAGAGTATGTTAAGGCTACACGGGGGACCTTTGTCTTTGATGTCGGGGAGCGGTCTTGTAGCGGTTTAGCGCGCTGCGTTACGAGCCCGGCGAACCGAGTTCGATTCCCGCTCACGGGCAACATCAGGTGTTGAATATATCAACCGGTTCCTGGGCCACTCCTAGGTCGTCTCGGCCTCAAATGGGTTACCCGGTGCGATGTGCAAATACTGCATTGCCACTGGGGATACAAAATCGGCCAGACCAACCACCCCGTGGCTTACCATCGTGAACTTCATAGCTGCTGTTACTCGCTAACAGCACTTTCCCCAGGGGCGGGAGTGGTGGGGGGAGAGGGGGAGGGGCTCTTTGTCTTCTTCTTGATGTCGCCTCTAAACGGACCCTACACACCCGCCCGGCTCGCTGGCTCGACGTTGACAAGAGTCATCTATAAAGCTGCCCTCCCTCTAAGAGCTTTGCATGAGCATTAGGCAGTGAAGGGGGCAACGTCACGCGAACGAGATGATGGTGGGGGGTGGGGGGGTGAGAGGCGAGGGAAGAATCCTTGGGGCTCCTGGTCCGCGCCGCAACGCCACCACCATCTCTCTCCTCCTCCTACTCCGAGCACGCCATGCAGTGGCAAACACTTGGCAGGGCACCAGGCCTCAGAGTACGCGCACGTGTGCCCAGTGGAGTGACCATAATCAGAACGTGCATTCCGACTGGAGGAAATCCGACGAGCTATAAAGCTCTTTTTTTCACAGATATCCGGTAGATTTTACACATGTCCAGTAGGAGGAGGATGATGATGATGATGAAACCCCATGTGCTCAGTGGTAGTGGTGCGCGGACACACACTTTACGTCGTTTTGTGTCTGTGTTCTTGTGTTGCGTCTCGTTTTCTGTCGCGTTTGTGTCTTCCATGGGGATGTTTGTGCTACTCCTTTTGTGATACTGGGTGCATCATCATCATCACCATCACGATCCATGGGCAGATAGCCCGAAAGGTGTCCACTGCACATTTCGTCATAAACACCCGTAGTAATAATAATAATAATGTTAATACTCCATGTCTCCAGTGTCCTGGCTGGCTGCTGGCTTGGGTACTTATCCACCCCAACGGTAACTCCGTTGCCACCGAAACTAGCCGGGTAACTGGCTGCACGCGATAAACATTGGGTTGAATTGAGACCGCGGAAGACGAATTTTACGGAAGACGTCTACGAGATAACGGCGCAGAAGATGTGGGGGCTAACGAGGAGGATCGTGAGAACGGCGTCACTGCTCTTTCTCCGTTCCGTTTCAGAGCAAAAGCTTCTCTACTCGTGACAATAACAAACAAAAAACCAGTCAACACTATACACACGCTTTGGTTCTTTCGGTAAAATCACGACGTTTCGGGCGCAACACAAGCAACACAGGCGTCCGTCATCAGGTGGGAAAGCCCGAAACGCCGTGATTTATTTAACTTTATACCCACGTGACTTTACCGAAAGAACCAAAGAGTATGGATTCCTGCAGTCACGAAAGCTTCAAATCAAAACTATACACATTCGTTAAAAAAACACACACAATGTGATAATATATATGTACACAACATGCGACGTCTCGTGCAATGGTCCCTTATTCATAGAGCGCATAGATGATGACCATCTCTCGATCATCCGTATATATGAGCATATCATTGCAGGGCACTGTTAGCTCCGCACAATCGCGAAGCATCGCCGCTTCCCTCCCTCACGGGCGGCGTCGGCTTCACGTCCCACTGATTGAGCGGTGGCTGCATGGGCGGGGGGGATGGTGGGCGAGCTACTTAGAGAGCGGGTGGGGGGTGGAGGGAGGAGTGGTGGTGGTGGGGGCGAGAAGGCGACATTAAATATTAATGCAGAACGAGTGCATTAGGAACGCAGCCGCCTTATCCCTCCTCCTCTTCCTCCTCGCAGCTGCAAGAGGCGTCGTCTCACGTCGCACGCCCGGGTCAAGTGAGCGGGGTTGTGTTTGTACTGCCGCGGTAGAGTGGAGGCGATTAGCGGAGCAGGCCCTTGAAGGTTCACTACGCAACGAGCCCCGCTGCGGTGGAGAGAGACACGGGGCTGGATGGAGCGGTGGGGTATTGTGGACAACGACAATGAGAACACCAAAACCAGCAACACGGTGGCGAAATGTGAACTCCCTCGCCTGGTATACAGGAGGTCGTAGGGTTTGATGCCTACGTTAATGCCTGCTGCTGTATATGTGTCTCTTTTTCCGTGGTCGTGTGGATTTTTATCCGGGTACTCCGGTTTTTCCAGGCGTATTTAGAATCAAAATGCTTTTAGAAATATTCCTGCTTATATAAATTGCCACGCCATAAAGCCACTTCGCTGAGCTGTCATTTGTGGCCAGGTCGCTTCTGAAAAATAGTAACCCGGTAAAATAAAAATAAAACAGATTATAGTTTAACAACAATCATCATCGTGACGTAAAGCTTTCGTGACTGCAGGAATTCATATTCTTTGGGTCTTTCGGTAAAGTCACGTAGATCGTTTTTTTGTTTGTTATTTTCTTTGAACCTATCTACGTGACTTCACCGAAAGACACAAAGCCCAAAGAATAATCATCATGGTATTCGTCATCATGGGCTCGTGGATATCCACTGCTACACGTGACGGTCTGGTCGCTATCAACATCGTGAGTCGTTGGCTATCCACTGCTGGATTAAGGTCTCCTCCCGCCTTGTCCCTTCCCGCGTCCCCATGAACTGGTCTCTTAATGTATATTCTTGGTTCTTTCGGTAAAGTCACGTAGAAGGGAAACAATGAAATAATAAAAATACAAAACAATGAAATTCTCACGAATTTACATTCGTAAAATTCTCGAAACGTCGTGAGAATTTTATTGTTTTATATTTTTATTCTACTATTTACTACCCTTCTACGTGGTGACTTTACCGAAAGAACCAAGAATATGAATCCCTGCAGTCACGAAAGCTTTAAATCAAAATGTGGTCTCTTAATGGTTCCATCTCCACGGCGTAGGGCAGCGAGTTTCTTTCCTTTAGCTGCCATGCGGTCAGCGGCCTTCGGCCCGCTCAAACCATCACCATCAGCATCATCATGATCACCATCACCATCATCATCAAACTCATCACATCTGCCAAATCACGGAAGATCAACAAGAGTTGATCATTTTAGGGGTTGGATGCCCAGATACGGCAGAGCAGCAATTTAATCTTTAATGCATTTGTGCGTGGCGCTTTGCAAGTATTACCTTGTGAGTATTACCTTGTGAGTACTACATTGTGAGTACTACCTTGTGAGTATTACCTTGTGAGTAATACTTTGTGAGTATTACCTTGTGAGTATTACCTTGTGAGTATTACCTTGTGAGTAATACTTTGTGAGTATTACCTTGTGAGTACTACATTGTGAGTACTACCTTGTGAGTATTACCTTGTGAGTAATACTTTGTGAGTATTACCTTGTGAGTACTACATTGTGAGTACTACCTTGTGAGTATTACCTTGTGAGTAATACTTTGTGAGTATTACCTTGTGAGTATTACCTTGTGAGTATTACCTTGTGAGTAATACTTTGTGAGTATTACCTTGTGAGTATTACCTTGTGAGTACTACATTGTGAGTACTACCTTGTGAGTATTACCTTGTGAGTATTACCTTGTGAGTAATACTTTGTGAGTATTACCTTGTGAGTATTACCTTGTGAGTATTACCTTGTGAGTATTACCTTGTGAGTATTACCTTGTGAGTACTACATTGTGAGTACTACCTTGTGAGTATTACCTTGTGAGTATTACCTTGTGAGTAATACTTTGTGAGTATTACCTTGTGAGTATTACCTTGTGAGTACTACATTGTGAGTACTACCTTGTGAGTATTACCTTGTGAGTATTACCTTGTGAGTAATACTTTGTGAGTATTACCTTGTGAGTATTACCTTGTGAGTATTACCTTGTGAGTATTACCTTGTGAGTATTACCTTGTGAGTAATACCTTGTGAGTATTACCTTGTGAGTACTACCTTGTGAGTATTACCTTGTGAGTATTACCTTGTGAGTATTACCTTGTGAGTACTACATTGTGAGTATTACCTTGTGAGTATTACCTTGTGAGTAATACCTTATGAGTAATACCTTGTGAGTATTACCTTGTGAGTACTACCTTGTGAGTAATACCTTATGAGTAATACCTTGTGAGTAATACCTTGTGAGTATTACCTTGTGAGTATTACCTTGTGAGTACTACCTTGTGAGTACTACCTTGTGAGTAATACCTTGTGAGTAATACCTTGTGAGTAATACCTTGTGAGTAATACCTTGTGAGTAATACCTTGTGAGTAATACCTTATGAGTATTACCTTGTGAGTACTACATTGTGAGTATTACCTTGTGAGTATTACCTTGTGAGTAATACTTTGTGAGTATTACCTTGTGAGTATTACCTTGTGAGTAATACCTTGTGAGTATTACCTTGTGAGTATTACCTTGTGAGTAATACCTTGTGAGTATTACCTTGTGAGTACTACCTTGTGAGTATTACCTTGTGCGTACTACCTTGTGAGTATTACCTTGTGAGTATTACCTTGTGAGTACTACCTTGTGAGTACTACATTGTGAGTACTACCTTGTGAGTATTACCTTGTGAGTATTACCTTGTGAGTATTACCTTGTGAGTACTACATTGTGAGTATTACCTTGTGAGTAATACCTTGTGAGTATTACCTTGTGAGTAATACCTTATGAGTAATACCTTGTGAGTATTACCTTGTGAGTACTACCTTGTGAGTATTACCTTGTGAGTAATACCTTGTGAGTACTACCTTGTGAGTATTACCTTGTGAGTACTACCTTGTGAGTATTACCTTGTGAGTATTACCTTGTGAGTATTACGTTGTGAGTAATACCTTGTGAGTATTACCTTGTGAGTATTACCTTGTGAGTAATACCTTGTGAGTATTACCTTGTGACTATTACATTGTGAGTACTACATTGTGAGTAATACCTTGTGAGTATTACCTTGTGACTATTACCTTGTGAGTACTACATTGTGAGTATTACCTTGTGAGTATTACCTTGTGAGTATTACCTTGTGAGTAATACCTTATGAGTAATACCTTGTGAGTATTACCTTGTGAGTATTACCTTGTGAGTATTACCTTGTGAGTAATACCTTGTGAGTATTACCTTGTGAGTATTACCTTGTGACTATTACCTTGTGAGTACTACCTTGTGAGTAATACCTTGTGAGTATTACCTTGTGACTATTACCTTGTGAGTACTACATTGTGAGTATTACCTTGTGAGTATTACCTTGTGAGTATTACCTTGTGAGTAATACCTTATGAGTAATACCTTGTGAGTATTACCTTGTGAGTATTACCTTGTGAGTATTACCTTGTGAGTATTACCTTGTGACTATTACCTTGTGAGTACTACCTTGTGAGTATTACCTTGTGAGTACTACCTTGTGAGTAATACCTTGTGAGTAATACCTTGTGAGTAATACCTTGTGAGTATTACCTTGTGAGTATTACCTTGTGCGTACTACCTTGTGAGTATTACCTTGTGAGTACTACCTTGTGAGTATTACCTTGTGAGTAATACCTTGTGAGTATTACCTTGTGAGTACTACCTTGTGAGTATTACCTTGTGAGTATTACCTTGTGAGTATTACCTTGTGCGTACTACCTTGTGAGTATTACCTTGTGAGTACTACCTTGTGAGTATTACCTTGTGCGTACTACCTTGTGAGTATTACCTTGTGAGTAATACCTTGTGAGTAATACCTTATGAGTATTACCTTGTGAGTAATACCTTGTGAGTATTACCTTGTGAGTATTACCTTGTGAGTATTACCTTGTGAGTATTACCTTGTGAGTACTACCTTGTGAGTATTACCTTGTGAGTACTACCTTGTGAGTAATACCTTGTGAGTAATACCTTGTGAGTATTACCTTGTGAGTATTACCTTGTGAGTATTACCTTGTGAGTACTACCTTGTGAGTATTACCTTGTGAGTACTACCTTGTGAGTAATACCTTGTGAGTAATACCTTATGAGTAATACCTTGTGAGTATTACCTTGTGAGTATTACCTTGTGACTATTACCTTGTGAGTACTACCTTGTGAGTATTACCTTGTGAGTACTACCTTGTGAGTAATACCTTGTGAGTAATACCTTGTGAGTATTACCTTGTGAGTACTACCTTGTGAGTATTACCTTGTGCGTACTACCTTGTGAGTATTACCTTGTGAGTACTACCTTGTGAGTACTACCTTGTGAGTATTACCTTGTGAGTAATACCTTGTGAGTATTACCTTGTGAGTATTACCTTGTGAGTACTACCTTGTGAGTATTACCTTGTGCGTACTACCTTGTGAGTATTACCTTGTGCGTACTACCTTGTGAGTATTACCTTGTGAGTACTACACTGTGAGTATTACCTTGTGAGTATTACCTTGTGAGTAATACCTTATGAGTATTACCTTGTGAGTAATACCTTGTGAGTATTACCTTGTGAGTAATACCTTGTGAGTAATACCTTATGAGTATTACCTTGTGAGTAATACCTTGTGAGTATTACCTTGTGAGTATTACCTTGTGAGTACTACATTGTGAGTATTACCTTGTGAGTATTACCTTGTGAGTATTACCTTGTGACTATTACCTTGTGAGTATTACCTTGTGAGTAATACCTTGTGAGTAATACCTTGTGAGTAATACCTTGTGAGTACTACCTTGTGAGTATTACCTTGTGAGTAATACCTTGTGAGTATTACCTTGTGAGTATTACCTTGTGAGTAATACCTTGTGAGTACTACCTTGTGAGTATTACCTTGTGAGTACTACATTGTGAGTATTACCTTGTGAGTATTACCTTGTGAGTATTACCTTGTGAGTATTACCTTGTGAGTATTACCTTGTGACTATTACCTTGTGAGTACTACCTTGTGAGTATTACCTTGTGAGTAATACCTTGTGAGTATTACCTTGTGAGTATTACCTTGTGAGTAATACCTTGTGAGTATTACCTTGTGAGTACTACCTTGTGAGTACTACCTTGTGAGTAATACCTTGTGAGTATTACCTTGTGAGTACTACCTTGTGAGTATTACCTTGTGAGTAATACCTTGTGAGTATTACCTTGTGAGTATTACCTTGTGAGTAATACCTTGTGAGTATTACCTTGTGAGTACTACCTTGTGAGTATTACCTTGTGCGTACTACCTTGTGAGTATTACCTTGTGAGTACTACCTTGTGAGTACTACCTTGTGAGTATTACCTTGTGAGTAATACCTTGTGAGTATTACCTTGTGAGTACTACCTTGTGAGTATTACCTTGTGCGTACTACCTTGTGAGTATTACCTTGTGAGTAATACCTTGTGAGTAATACCTTATGAGTATTACCTTGTGAGTAATACCTTGTGAGTATTACCTTGTGAGTATTACCTTGTGAGTACTACATTGTGAGTATTACCTTGTGAGTATTACCTTGTGAGTACTGCCTTGTGAGTATTACCTTGTGAGTAATACCTTGTGAGTATTACCTTGTGACTATTACCTTGTGAGTACTACCTTGTGAGTATTACCTTGTGAGTAATACCTTGTGAGTACTACCTTGTGAGTATTACCTTGTGAGTATTACCTTGTGAGTACTGCCTTGTGAGTAATACCTTGTGAGTAATACCTTGTGAGTATTACCTTGTGAGTACTACCTTGTGAGTATTACCTTGTGCGTACTACCTTGTGAGTATTACCTTGTGACTATTACCTTGTGAGTACTACCTTGTGAGTACTACCTTGTGAGTATTACCTTGTGAGTATTACCTTGTGAGTATTACCTTGTGAGTATTACCTTGTGAGTACTACCTTGTGAGTACTACCTTGTGAGTAATACCTTGTGAGTATTACCTTGTGAGTATTACCTTGTGAGTACTACCTTGTGAGTACTACCTTGTGAGTATTACCTTGTGAGTATTACCTTGTGAGTACTGCCTTGTGAGTATTACCTTGTGAGTATTACCTTGTGAGTATTACCTTGTGAGTACTGCCTTGTGAGTATTACCTTGTGAGTACTACCTTGTGAGTACTACCTTACGAGTAATACCTTGTGAGTATTACCTTGTAAGTACTACCTTGTGAGTATTCCCTTGTGAGTACTACCTTGTGAGTATTCCCTTGTGAGTACTGCCTTGTGAGTATTACCTTGTGAGTATTACCTTGTGAGTATTACCTTGTGAGTACTACCTTGTGAGTACTACCTTGTGAGTACTACCTTACGAGTAATACCTTGTGAGTATTACCTTGTAAGTATTCCCTTGTGAGTATTACCTTGCGAGTACTACCTTACGAGTAATATCTTGTGAGTATCACCTTGTGAGCACTACCTTGTGAGCACTACCTTGTGAGTACTACCTTGTGAGTATTAACTTGTGATTATTACCCTCAACTGGCTGAATAAACTGGAGCTAGATTTCTCGCTCGCCTTGTAGACTGTTTACACTCAGCCATGCGTGAGGTGACGGTGAATCATCACCTGACTCAACGATTTCTCCCCAACGTGGGATTGGTCGCCTATCCCAATGTGGCAGGACCATCCCTGAGAGGTAGTCTTGAGACTCAGTGACGCACCGAGGCTTTCCTAGGTGAATAAAGGCCAATATGATTATTATCATAAATATTGTAACAGGTTAATCATGCGCTTTGGTTCTTTCGGTGAAGTCAAATCGAAAGAAACTAAATTAAATAGTGCTAGAATACGACATTTCGATTGCAACACAAGCAACCATCATCAGGTACAAATTAATGAGAAAACAAACCTAGTAAACTTAGAAATATAATGCAATCGAACACAGAGAGTCGGCCAAAACAACAGTCAACACCCCACCTGGTTGATTACGTTCTTCCAAAAATTGCTAAATTTGAGAGAGAGAGACAAAACACAGACACGGAGACACACAGACAGGCACACAAGCAGGGAGAGACTCACACAGAGACACACAGACAGACACACAAGCAGAGAGAGACTCACACTGGGAGACACACAGACAGACACACAAGCAGAGAGACTCACACAGAGACATACAGAGAGAGACACACACAAACAGTGAGAGACACACACAGAGAGACACAGACAGACACACAAGCAGAGAGAGACTCACACAGAGACACACAGACAGACACACAAACAGAGAGAGAGACTCACACGGAGACAAACAGAGAGAGACACACACATAGGCACACAGAAACTCAACGTCTCCGTGTCGAGGCCTTAAATAGAGAGAGAGGGGGAGTTGTGTGGAATTACTTTGGCTTAGAAACAAGCAGGCTAGGAAGTGTAATGCAATGCAACACAGAGAGTCGGTTAGCACGCAGTTAACGCATAGTCTGATCATACTGACAATACTCATGTAATGAATATGTTTATCCAGTAAAGCCTGGATAAGGAAAGTAGCATGACGATTGAATACAACTGTATGCCATTCGGTGAGTTATATTGCGTCTTGGGAGGGGGGCAGTGGAGGAGGGAGGGGATATTGCGGTGTTGGTTTCCTCTGGGTGTTTTTTATTTCGCTTCCCCAAGTTTAAAGTTGTTTTCTGTTGCACCAGGTGAACTCTCAAGAAGAGACCTTCAGCCACACCCCCCCCAACCCCCAAAACAAATTAAAAAAACGACTCATCAACAAGGACACTTACAATGTTCATTGTTGATATCGTGGAGATATTAATTACGAGAATGTTGGACGTCAAATCAAAGAACTACCGCGTGGTGGCCTAACGCAGTGCACTGCATTGCAAGACCCGGGGGCCACTGGCGTGCCCGACGTGTGGAAACACCCCCCTCCTCCACTCCATCATCATCGTGCTGCTGTCAAACACCAACAACGTGTGGCTGCGCTCACACCGATGATGTCTTCTCGGAAAAAAGTTGGCTCCTTCCGAAAATGCGGCCTAAACAAAAACAAACACGTGGCTCACTCGCTAAGGAAATGGACAACCATCACAAAACGCAGGACCGCACTCACTCTCGAGAGTGAGCCTTGGGACTCGGCGAGGCTATTCCCGGACACATTATACCGTGCATTGGCACGAGGACGTTAATAGGCGCGCGAGTACACCGACGTGCATAAAGGAATACTCCGAAACGATAATGCTTGTGCTGAGTGTAATGATTTCCCGCGAGGTACCTGTGGTCAGAGCGAGCAGCGGTGGTGGTCAGTGGCCCGGGCTGGTAGCCACGTGAACTCTAAGCACGGCGCACACGCACAGCAAGAGGGTCAGGCACACTACATGTGCAGGCTCCAGCCTACAGCCCCAGGCTCCAGTCTACAGCTCCATGCCCCAGTCTACAGCCCCAGGCTCCAGTCTACAGCTCCAGCCTACAGCCCCATGCTACAGCCTACAGCCCCAGGCTCCAGTCTACAGCTCCAGGCTCCAGTCTACAGCCCAGGCTCCAACCTACAGCCCCAGGCTCCAGTCTACAGCTCCATGCTCCAGTCTACAACCCCAGGCTCCAGTCTACAGCTCCAGCCTACAGCCCCAGGCTCCAGCCTACAGCCCCAGGCTCCAACCTACAGCCCCAGGCTCCAGCCTACAGCCCCAGGCTCCAGTCTACAGCCCCAGGCTCCAGCCTACAGCCCCAGGATCCAGTCTACAGCCCCAGGCTCCAGTCTACAGCTCCAGGCTCCAGTCTACAGCCCCAGGATCCAGTCTACAGCCCCAGGCTCCAGCCTATAGCTCCAGGCTCCAGTCTACAGCCCCAGGCTCCAGCCTATAGCTCCAGGCTCCAGTCTACAGCTCCAGGCTCCAGTCTACAGCCCCAGGCACCAGTCTACAGCCCCAGGCTCCAGCCTACAGCTCCAGGCTCCACCCTACAGCCCCAGGCTCCAGTCTACAGCTCCATGCCCCAGTCTACAGCCCCAGGCTCCAGTCTACAGCTCCAGGCTCCAGTTTACAGCCCCAGGCTCCAGCCTATAGCTCCAGGCTCCAGCCTACAGCTCCAGGCTCCAGTCTACAGCCCCAGGCACCAGTCTACAGCCCAGGCTCCAGTCTACAGCTCCAGGCTCCAGCCTACAGCCCCAGGCTCCAGTTTACAGCTCCAAGCTCCAACCCACAGCCCCAGGCTCCAGTCTACAGCTCCAGGCTCCAGCCTACAGCTCCAGGCTCCAGTCTACAGCTCCATGCTCCAACCCACAGCCCCAGGCACCAGTCTACAGCTCCAGGCTCCAGTCTACAGCCCCAGGCTCCAGTTTACAGCTCCAGGCTCCAGTCTACAGCCCCAGGCTCCAGCCTACAGCCCCAGGCTCCAGTCTACAGCTCCAGGCTTCAACCTACAGCCCCAGGCTCCAGTCTACAGCTCCAGGCTCGAGCCTACAGCCCCAGTCTACAGCCCCAGGCTCCAGTCTACAGCTCCAGGCTCCAGCCTACAGCTCCATGCTTCAGCCTACAGCCCCAGGCTCCAGTTTTCAGCTCCAGGCTCCAGCCTACAGCCCCAGGCTCCAGTCTACAGCTCCAGGCTCCAGTCTACAGCCCCAGGTTGCAGTCTACAGCCCCAGGCTCCACCCTACAGCTCCAGGTTCCAGCCTACAGCCCCAGGCGCCAGTTTACAGCCCCATGCTCCAGTCTACAGCCCCAGGATCCAGTCTACAGCCCCAGGCTCCAACCTACAGCCCCAGGCTCCAGTCTACAGCCCCAGGCTCCAGCCTATAGCTCCAGGCTCCAGTTTACAGCTCCAAGCTCCAGTCTACAGCCCCAGGTTGCAGTCTACAGCTCCATGCCCCAGTCTACAGCTCCAGGCTCAAGTAGCAGGCAATATACAGCTTCAGGATTCGCACTCCAGGTTTGAAACTAAACTATTCTTTTTTATTTTACCAGGTAAGACCCACGGAGCTATGTAGCTCTTTGTCAGAAGCGACCCGGCCACAAATTACAGCTCACCGAAGTTGGCTCATCATCATGTGGACATTTATAGCAGCCAAATACTTTCAACGCGTGTTTATTCTAAATGAGGAGCCGGCGAAAAATGCACGCGACCACGGAGAAGGAGAGAAAGATACTTTTGACTTTTAAACCACTTTTATTGCCGCCAGCAGCAACAGCACTTTAGGCGATTCCGATACGAAACACACAAAGTCACCGGCGAACAAATTAAAATAAACGCTACAAATCCACGCGCTGCGGCGCTCAATGCACCGCGCGCAACACGAAAGAAAAGTCACGTGGGAGAGATACGCAAACTCCAAGCATACAACCCACGGGCCCACGTGTATAGCAAGGCGAGGAATTTTACAGCCGCAAGCTTCAGGTGACGGAAACTCGCTGGGGGGGGTGGGGGGGGCTGCAGTTTGCGGGCCCCAACTTCAGGATGCGGGCAGCACATGCGCACCTCGAGGCTGCATGCTGCAGGAGGTGGCGGCCGTGACGCGGGGAGATGCAGCGGCTTGATAAGCAAGAGGCTCTCCTTCCTCCTTCTCTCGCTTCCGCGTGTTCGCGTTGCAGGAGCCACATCCCCCAGCCGGCATCGAAGATGGACAGCGAGGGCCTCCCGGGAGACGTGGCCGCGCTCATCAAGGGCAAGTCGTCTGCAGCGAGAGTACACCACCACCACCACCACACACACAAACACAAACACGCCCGTCTCCGACCCTCAAGCCTCTTCGCGACTCTCTGTCCCCGTGTCTTCTTCCCCCGTGTCTCTCGTGTCTCCGTGTCTCTCCGTCTCCGTCACAGCCCGCCACGTCCACCACGACCTTACTTGGTCCTAAACCTGCTCATACGATTATAGGAATGTAGGGTACACACTAGTAGAGTATACAGTGATATAATGCGTATTCTTGCGGTAGTGCCGTGTATACTCACTCTAAGGCAGCCCTATAGCAGCTCCGCTCTCTTAGAGTTGAGAGAGGAGCCCTGTGAATGGGTATACAATGCGGTCAGCTGTCCGAATTACGACAATGTTTGTTTTTGATTGAATTCACAAGCGACGAACAGACAGCGTTGTTTTGGGCGTATGATTTGAACGAGTCTACTACTCTCTCTCTCTAGCGTATGGGCGACTATGTGCAAAATCACACGTCCAAGTTTAAGTCTGCGAGCCAATCGATAGCGTCATGAGTAGCGCGACCAATACTGCTCAGTAGGATGCAGTTACATTTTGATTTAAAGCCTTCGTGACTGCAGGGATTCATATTCTTGGTTCTTTCGGTAAAGTCACCACGTAGAAGGGAAAGAATAAAATAATAAAAATATAAAACAATAAAATTCTCACGACGTTTCAACTGCAACACAAGCAATCATCATCATCAGGTGTGAAAACCACAACAAGAAAATTTAAAAAAGTGGCGGCTTTTTAACGTTAGTGCTAACGTTAGCACTAACGTTATACTGTGTAGGAACCTCCTGGTTACACCACCAGCCCACGCGGGGATTATTGTGTCCGTCCGTCGTGCATCCAAAAATGGGAGGGGTGGGGCTGGGTGGAGAGGAGAGGGTGGGGAGGGGCTGGGTGGGGAGAGGTGGGGAGGGGCTGGGTGGGGAGGGGCTGTGTGGGGAGGGAGGGGCTGGGTGGGGGTGGGAGGGGTGGGGCTGGGTGGGGAGGGGCTGGTCACCCCGTGGTGCCCTTATCAAACTCAACGTTTGACCTACTCACGCCGGCTTGTGCCCGCCCTCACAGTAGGGCATATTTGCGGAATGCACCACGTGGTGCCTCCGTTGTTGACCCTGGCCATTGACCGAGCAACCCGACGTTCCTACCAGCTCCCTCCGCAGGAGAATGTGTTATAATAATGGGGGTTTTCCCTTTTTTTTCTGGCAACAAAACTGAAACCTTTTTACTAGGACTCATGTGTGCATTAACCACAATACTTGTGGTCAAAATGCAAACAAAGAACACTCTGATAATAAAAAAAGGGGAAAACCCCATTATTATATTTTGGTACTGGCAAAGGAGGTCTAATGATGATGATGTTTTTAATAGTTTTAAATGAAATGCCCCTACAGAATCTGCCGCTTCCGCACAGGGGCAGATTCTGTAGGGGCACCTAGTGGGGGGGTGGGGGGGGGTCAGACATTTGTGACGATGTGTGACGATGGCGGGGAGGGGGGGGTGAGAAATGTGACGTCACATCAAAATGCGCAACTTTTAAATAAATATAGACGACACGTTCTACTTAATTAAATATTTTTTTAAATAAATGTTTCCTCCTACAACATCAGAGTGCAGCGCCACATTAAATACTCACTACAATGACAATAGTTTAAAGCTATCTGAAGCGTGTTTTCTTTTCCAAATGGAAATATCTTTTTTTTTGGAGGGGGGGAGGGGCAGAGCTTTGTGACGTCATATTTGAGGGGGGTCTGACTTTTTGTGACGCCGTGTGACGAGGGTGGAGGGGGGGTCAAAAAATCAACCAAAAATCGCGTGACGTCATTCATGGACGGTCCCACAGCGCTCACAGCCGCTGTGGGGCATTCAACTTCTGGGTGGGGTTGGGGAGGCTGCGGTGAGACCAGCGAGCCAACGTCGTAAGGGATTGTGGAGCTTGAGTGCATGCTGCTGGAGCAATGCAAATAATCGGAGGCACGCGCGAGCGGATGCCCGTTTATTCCATCTCCTCCTCGGTGGGTTGCTCCATTGGCAGAGCTACGAAGGGGGGGGGAAGGCGATGGCATGGGGGTGGAGGGGGGGCTTTCGTCTAGCAGTAGATTGATCATGGCTGATGATAGATTATCTTTAATGAGACTATTAAGGGTTTGTTTTGTTTACAGGATGTCCAGTAGGGGGGGCGGGTCAGCGAGTTGCAACAACAACAAAAAAGATATGCGCGTAAAATAGAGAAAAGCTAAACGTGTTATGAAAAATTACAAAAGGAAAAAAATGATAACATGTCTAACGCGTCGGCTTTCGCGACCAATATTCTTCATAATAAAAGGTGTTTGGGTTCGATCGCGTAAGTATAAATGTGTCGTAACCCTCCACCACCCGACACAGCTAGCAAGGTTTGTCACGTGAACAAATGCGCGTCAATGAGTTACTACTTTAGCCCACCGATGTGCCGGAGAGTAAATTCACAACATTTACAATTTGAGTTGTACGACGTTTCGCTGATAATTACAACCAGCATCATCGGGAGATTTGCCGGATGTTACCATCTAACCCAAAAAAAACTTTAATATGAATCAATAACGTGTAAAGGTACAACTTCCATAAATTCATCATATTCCTACCGATTTTTCAATGCTCAATGCAAGCTTGGGCAAGGCAGCAAAACAACAGTCCCAGACGACACGAAGACGACAACACACACAGTACTCCCCTCAATAATGATCCACGTCAACATTGAACTATCGATACACGGGTGGTGAAGCTTCAAAGCTAGACATCTCATTGGCTAATATGATTGCACCCAGCACCAATCTCCGGCTCCACAATCAGAAGTTGTATTCATACCGGAGAAATCCGATAAACTATAAAGCTCTTCTCGACAGATGTCCAGTAGGGGCGGGTCTGAACGTTCCATCAGCAAAACAACACAAACACTCGATGGGAGCGCAAAGTATAGGCGGGGTCAACAAATCGCTTAAAAACTAAAAACAAATAAAACGACATCATTAATTTGTTGTCTTACCTGCTAAAAACCCACTTGAGCGATCGGCTTATTTTTTTTTATTTTCCAAACGACTGTTCAACGGCCAGCATTGCCCCTGACCCGTTCGTCATCGGGGCACTTCGAGGCCCATCACGGGCAGGAGCCTCGCAGCGAACGAAACGCCGAGGCCACGGGTGTCGTGGGCACGTCTTTGACGGAAACGCCTCGGCGATTCCGCGAGAAGTCGGCGCTCGTGCGTGTGCGTAGTGGATGGGGAGCGGTGGTGTAGCGGTTAGCGCTCCAAACCTGGCGATTCCTGCTCACGGTCAAAATCAGTGACGATTATCTGAACCGGTCCTGGGCCACCCCTGGGTCGATTCAGCCTCAAACGAGTACCTGGTGCAGTCTGTAAGCATCGCCACTGGGGATACAAAGGCGGCCGGGCGTGGTGCTGGCCACCCACCCCATCGTGTGCCGTTCCGGCTTTCATAGGTGCTCGCTAACAGCACTTGCCCCTACAGTCTGTTAAGGCTACACGGGGGATCTTTTGTGTGTGTGTGGGGTGGGAGGGTGGCTCACGGTGCTCTTTCGCGTTGATTTCCTGCAGAGATGGACAAGTTCCTGAGGGCGATCGCCGACGAGAAGATGGACGTGAAGACCAAGGTGCTCAAGATCTCGCTGCAGAAAAGCGTGCGGCTCTGCCGGGATCAGTAAGCGCCATTGAAATGTTCTCGCGCGCACGCTCAGTTTTGAGATTATTTTGAATTTCCCCGTGAGTCAATTTGCCCTCAAATCGGGTTTCATCAGCAGAAAAAAAAACAACACCGACCGCGACATACGCAAGAAGTCACAGTGATTACTATTTGGTTATTTCGGTAAAGTCACGTAGAAAATAATACGACGTTTCGGTTCCTACGCAAGCAACCATGATCAGGTAAGAATGAATGATAAAAAACAGACACGGAAACAACACGTGTCTCTCTGCATGTGTGTCTGTGTGTGTGTATCTCTGCATGTGTGTCTGTGTGTGTCTCTCTGCATGTGTGTCTGTGTGTGTGTCTCTCTGCATGTGTGTCTCTCTGCATTTGTGTCTGTGTGTGTCTGTGTGTCTCTCTGAATGTGTGCCTGTGTGTGTGTCTCTCTCCATGTGCGTCTGTGTGTTTGTCTCTCTGCATGTGTGTTTGTGTGTGTCTGTGTGTGTGTGGGAGCGTGGCGGTGAGGTGTGGGAAGCTGTAAGCCCCAAGCTACTTTGGGCTCGCCTTCCCATCAATCGGAGGCGAGGATTGGTGGTCGTGGTTACTTATGCCCCCACCGAAGACGAACATCCGTGCAGGGATGCAGGCAAAGCCGATGAGTCAGATGCCTTCTATGACCTCCTGTCACAGGTGCTGGCTAAAGTGGCCCCTCGGGATAGAGTCATCTTGTTTGGTGACTTCAATGCCCGAGTTGGTCTGGAGTGATTGGAGGGGATGGGCCGGATCAGCTCAATAACAACGGTAGGAGGCTGCTAGATTTTTGTGCAGCCCATGGGCTTGTAATTACCAACATGCTGTTCCGGCATCGGCGCATCCACACAACATCATGGATGCATGCCGGGTCCAAGCAAGAACATCTGCTGGACTACATAGTGACAGACCAGCGGATGCGAGCCCATGTCCTTGACACCAGGACCTACCGTGGAGCTGACCTGCCCTCTGACCATCGACTTGTCATCTGCAAGATGCGCCTGCCATTTTTCCTCTCCGGTGGTGGGTGTACACCCAGGACCCCATTCCAACCAAAAGTGGCCTGGTTTCAGTTATCTGAAGAAAGTTGCAAGCGAGAATTTCATCATCGCCTGCGGCTGGGGTTGGCATCGTTCCCCACTCCTCCTGATGTCGAGGGTAAATGGGCGAGGTTTAGGACGGTGACTCATGCAGCTGCAATGATTGCTTTGGGTACGCGGTCCAGACCTCCCCAGACCTTGGCTGACAGAGGAGGTGTTCAGGCTGGCTGATAAAAAGCGACAGGCCCACTGTCATCGGCTACAGAATCCCACGTCAGAGAATGAGGAGGCTTACCACAGCCTTCGCTCGGAGGTTCGGAGAGCCGTGAGGCGCTGCAAGGATGGGTGGTGGTCGCGGGTTGCTGAGGAGATGGAGTCTGCCGCAGTGGCCCGCGATCACAAATCTCTATTTAACTCCATCAAAAAAGTAACCTGCAGCGCCACACCTATTACCATCATTAGGGGAAAAAACGGTGATCCAATCTCCGACCCCCAGGAACAGGTTTGCAGATTTGCTGAGCATTTCTCTGAGGTCCTGGGGGAGGGAAAATCCCTCAGCCAGGAAAACATCGTGGCACAAAGTGAGGATGACCCTGCTGAGGCTGCGGTGCCTCAAATATTGGAAGAAGTCACCCCCTGTGAGTGGCTGGCTGAAGTGCCATCTGTTGAGGAAGTACTGAAGGCGATCCGGAGTCTGAGACCAGGAAAGGCAGCGGGCAGAGATGATCTCCCAAGCGAAGTGCTGATGGAGGGTGGCGTTTGTGCACAGCCAGCCCTATATGACATCATAACAACAATCGGGACCACTGAACGGGTTTCGCAGGATTGGAAGGATGTCCTCTTTAAAAAGGGAGACCGCACAGACTGTAACAACTACAGGGGCATCTTGCTCCTCAGTGTGCCAGGAAAGGTCCTGGCAAGGATTATTCAACATCGCCTTGCCAGGCACGCAGAGGAGAGGCTTGCGGAGCCCCAATGCGGTTTCAGGAAAGGGCGGTCCTGCACAGATGCCATATTTTCTGTCCGTCTGCTACAGCAGATGTGTATGGAATTCCAGCAAGACTTACATCTCTGCTTTATTGACCTGGTCAAGGCCTATGATACCATCAGTAGGCCTGGGCTCTGGGTTGTTATTCGTGCTTTTGGCGTACCTGACCCTCTGCTCACGATCATTAAGGACCTTCATGATGGTGAGCAGCCCCGGGTAAAACTACATGGCCGGGAGTCCGAGCCATTCCCTGTACACCTTGGGGTGCGACAGGGATGTCCTCTGGCTCCCACATTATTTAACATCTATTTTGACCACGTAGTTCGTGAAGCCTTCAATAGCTGTACCGGGCGAATCTCCATATGGTACAGATTTAATGGGAGGCTGATCGATGCCCGGGTGCGGTCAAGGGATGGCTCCCTATTGCTCAACCACGTTATGTGTGCTGATGATTTGGTAATATCTGCTCATTCAGAGGAGGAGTTGGAGACACTGCTGCTGAGACTGGAGCGTGCCACTAAGAGATGGGGCCTTACCATCAGCCCCACCAAAACTAAGCACCTGCCTGGGTATTTTGTACCATCGGACACTCCACCCCCACAACTCCCAATCCGTGATGGGGCAGTTGTGGACAGAGTGGAGAGTTTCCCATACCTGGGCAGTGTGCTTATGACCGGCTCCAGTTTAACAGCAGAGGTCTCACTCCGAATGAGTCGAGCGGCAATATCTTTTCATCGGTTGCGTAACGCTGTGTGGAAGCTACCTGGTCTGTCGCTCCGCACTAAGCTTCAGGTCTTCTCGGCCACGGTCATTCCCTCACTTCTTCTACGCTTGCGAAACGTGGACCCCCCTAATGGAACATCTTCGTCGGTTAGAAACATTTAGGCTGGCCTGCCTACGATCCATCCTGGGTTTAACCAGACTGGATTGTGTGAGGAGCTCACAAATCCTTGAAAGATCTGGGCAAGGTCCCATCGGTGAGCTCCTGCGGCAGGTAAGGCTGCGTTGTCTGGGTCACGTCGCCCGCATGCCCAGCCACCGCATGCCGAAACAGCTTTTGTTCGGCCGGATTGAGGGGGCTAAACGGGCGCAGCACGGGCTAGAGAAGAGATGGAGTGATGTGGTACAGGAGGACGTGGAGCTGAGTGGACTTGCCGATGACTGGTACCAGCGATGTCAAGATCGGCCTCTGTGGAGGAGGCTCGTGAAGGACGCTACTGGGCAGTTGGAGGTAGTCGCCCTCCAACAACAACGGAGGGCGGAGGAGCGACGCTCACAACAACGAGCGGAGCGCCGGGTGGCTAAAGCACAGCAGGTTGGCACAGTAGGGGGGACAGGTGGTGCATCAGCCAGTCATCTCAGTCAGTCGACCCGTGGCACCTGGGTCTGCCCCGTGACCTCCTGCCAGCGGGCATTCGACACTTCATGTGGCCTCAGGGTGCACGTGGTCTGGCACAGGCGTTGTGGTGACGTCACCACCACTTCGTGGCGAATGGCGGTTGTTGTTGTGTCTCTCTGCATGTGTGTCTGTGTGTGTCTCTCTGCATGTGTGTCTGTGTGTGTGTCTCTCTGCATGTGTGTCTGTGTGTGTGTCTCTCTGCATGTGTGTCTGTGTGTGTGTCTCTCTGCATGTGTGTCTGTGTGTGTGTCTCTCTGCATGTGTGTCTGCGTCTGTGTGTCTCTCTGCATGTGTGTCTGTGTGTGTCTCTCTCTGCATGTGTGTCTGTGTATGTGTCTCTCTGCATGTGTGTCTGTGTGTGTGTCTCTCTCTGCATGTGTGTCTGTGTGTGTCTCTCTCTGCATGTGTGTCTGTGTGTGTGTCTCTCTGCATGTGTGTCTGTGTGTGTCTCTCTGCATGTGTGTCTGTGTGTGTGTCTCTCTGCATGTGTGTCTGTGTGTGTGTCTCTCTGCATGTGTGTCTGTGTCTGTGTGTGTCTCTCTGCATGTGTGTCTGTGTGTGTCTGTGTGTGTGTTTCTCTGCATGTGTGTTTGTGTGTGTCTCTCTGCATGTGTGTCTGTGTGTGTCACTCTACATGTGTGTCTGTGTGTGTGTCTCTCTGCATGTGTGTCTGTGTCTGTGTGTGTCTCTCTGCATGTGTGTCTGTATGTGTGTCTCTCTGCATGTGTGTCTGTGTGTGTGTCTCTCTGCATGTGTGTCTGTGTGTGTGTCTCTCTCTGCATGTGTGTCTGTGTGTGTGTCTCTCTGCATGTGTGTCTGTGTGTGTCTCTCTCTGCATGTGTGTGCCTGCCTATGTTGTTCCCGTGTTTGTGTTTTATCATTCATTCTTACCTGATGATGCCTGCATGTGTTGCAACCGAAACGTCTTATTCCATTATTACTTGATTTTATATTCTACGTGACTTTACCGAAAGAACCAAAGATTAATTCCTGCAGTCACGAAAGCTTCGAATCTAGTTTAACTCGTAGTCAAATTAACAAATAAATAAACAATAATGGATAAGCGAAAAGACAAAAATTAGATAGCAAATTAGAACGATTTCACATCCCGACCGACAGAAGGGCTTCATTTTACTCGGGCCGTGGTCTGGATTCGGCTCCGTGTGGGGCCTGTTCCGTGACGTCATTTATTCAGGACCCTCCATCTCATATGGACCACCGTGTAATGCGGGATCTTGATATATTGAGAGGGGGGGGAGGGGTTGTACTCTTTGGTTCTATTCGGTAAAGTCACGTAGGTAAAAAAAAAAATAATAATAAAAAATAATAAAAATCGTGATATTTACTTATTTTTGCCTACGTGACTTTACCGAATAGAACCAAAGAGTATGGATCCTTGCAGTCACGAAAGCTTCAAATCTAGAAGGGGAGGGTTGCTTTTAACGAATTCGAAAAAAATGAATCTTCTTGTTATTTTGCTTGCCGACCACTGTGCCCATGGGTGGCCTCAATCGAGCCTCAAGAATCCCTCCGCTATCGTGAACAACTCACCCACGTTTTGGGATGATTGTTAAATTCGTTATTTATATAAAAAAAAAAATCATGTTATTTATCGTCGTAGATTATTGCTCTATGTGTTAGGCTTCTACTCCGTGCCTCTACTCTCGTCACGTCCACCCTTCCAATTGTATCCGGGGTGGTAGCACGTTGGCCGCTTGTTGCAGAGATTCGCGGTTCCAAATCAAGCGGGCGCCCTGGTTAATACTGCGGGCGTATTGCCCGTACATCACGCTGCGACTGCCGTCTGCTTCCAAAGTTGAAGTAAAATAATTCCATGACGTCATTGACTAACTGTGCGGCCCACATTTGTCAGCTTGGAAGAAAGTAATGTCAATTGGAAATGTAAACTAAAAATATAAATATATATTTTTTTTTTACCAGCTCAGGCCCACTGAGCTATAGTAGGTTTCAGTAGGGAGAGAACTTCGTGTCGTTTTGATTCTTCCGAGGCCCTCTCATAGCTGACAGACCTCGACATTGGCCCAACATTTAACTAAACTTTTGTTTTATTTTATTGTACCAGGTAAGGTCCACTGAGCTACATAGCTCTTTTTCAGAAGCGACCTGGCCACAAATTTTAGCTCAACGGAGTGGCGTATCGTGTGGAAATGTGCAGCAGCCAATAACTCTAAACCCACGTCGATTCTAAACGTGGAGGGAACAACCGGAGGACCCGGAGAAAAATCCACGCGACCACGGGGAAAACGCGCAAACTCCACATTTTCAGGCGTTAAAGTCGAGATGGAACCCGCGACCTCCTGTAAAGCAGGCGAGGTAGTCAATATCTCCTAGCCACCGTGGCGCCCCTCTTGAAAAAGGGGGTCACGAGACTCAGTGAGGCTGCTCCTTGGTAAACAAACATGATGATGATGATAATAATAATAATAATACATTTCATACTCTTTGGTTCTTTCGGTAAAGTCACGTAGTTAGAAATAAAATAAAAAATAAAATAAAAATAAAGTAAAAAAAAACGAATACATTTCGTTCTACCGCATCGTTCCAACTCACCCTCAAGTCTCCCTCCTGCTCACCCCCGTCTTAGGCGGTTTGCGCGTCTGTGCGGGAGACGTCATTAAACCATTTCCAGTGAGTGCAGCTTCATTTCCCAGCCAAAAAAAAGGAAGTCACAATTAACCGTTAGGGGCAATTGAATTCCAGTGGCACAGCCGTTGCATGTATAAGTGCTTCCCGCTGTGACAATGTAACTAGGAGCTAGCAGTCAGTAACCGGTAGGCAAAAACAACACACGGAAAAATCTGAGTTCCTTCAAATGCATTCACGATGACAATGCCGCGCTAATTGCAATTGCATGCTTTCACCGCGAATTAATTACTCGCCTCTCTTGGGGGGGGGGGGGGAGGAACGAGGTGGGAGGTAATAGTTAAATTGCAATTAATTATGCAGTACGTACAGCGGTAATAGTCTGTGTCTAGATCACCGTTCAGTTTGCAATTAAAATAAAAAGAACATCCTAACTGTTTTCGTAAATTAGATTTAACTTTGCAAAGTTATTATGCCTCTTTTTTTTTTGGGGGGGGGGCCCAAGTTCGTAAATTAAAGAGCGCGTGTCTACTCACAGACGTGGGGGGGGGGGACCTTTATTTGGAGCGTGTGTGGCTAATGAAGTGTTAAATAAGTACAGCCTGCTTCCCTACCCATTCTCATCTCTTCACTTCCCTCGCAATGCCATCAACCCTCCTTCCCAATCCTTCCCACCGTCGCATTTATTCTCTTTCCATCCCATTCCCATCTGGTCACATTCCTTCACGTCCAATCACACATCTTCCCATCCAATACCTACCCAATTCCATCCAATCCCATTAAAACCCATCACGTCCACTCACATCAAATTCCATCCGCTTCACGTGCCTTACCCTCCCTTAGCATCCTCTACGAAATGTATTCCCATCTCGCTGCACTCCATCCCTTATCGTCCACTTGCCATCCCCTCTAAACCCACTCCTTCCTCTTCCACTCCAGCATAATTTTATCCCATCCTATTTCAGTGAAATTACCGTGCCACCTCATCACAACGCTTGACCCATCTCGTCCAATCTCATCCCAGCCCTTCCCGTGCTTTGGCGTGCTGTCCGTCTTTTTCACAAAGGCCTTTTTCATTGGAGACGGCGCGTCCCGTCCTGCGATGGACTTCATTCCATGCGAAGTGAAAAAAATAATCCCACGAATCGAGTGCATAGCCGTGTGATCCGCACGTGCAGTCACGCCACGGGGGCCCCTAACACGACAATAAATGTCAACTTCAGAGTTTAACGAGAGACGTTTGCAATAAATCCGAGCCTTAAAAAAGAAAACATTCAAATGAAACATACTTCGGGTGCCAGAAGGTGAAAGAGCGATACCGGTTCCGTTTTGATTTTCGAGTTTCAACAGATATAGCCAGATGCACGGACGGAGGACCGCTATATTTTATGGTTAGATGAGAGCCCAGGTGAGACCGGAGGAGCGGTGTCTCCCGAGGGAGGAGGTTCACCAACACGGCGGGGAATCACACCTGCCGCGCGACCATCGTTTAAGCCTTCCTAACTTATTAACCTCTTTTTTTATTTTTACCAGGTAAGACTCCAATGAGCTACATTGATCGTCTTTTTTTAGAGGTGACCTGGCCACAAATGATAGCTCAACGGAGCGGCTCATCGCGTGCAAATTCATTGCGGCCAAATACTCCAAACGCGAGTTGATTCTAAATGTGTGTGGGGGGGGGGGGGATCTGGCGGACTCGGAGAAAAATCCACGCGACCACGGGGAGCGAGTCTTCAAACACATTCTCCTGCGGAGGGAGCTGGTAGGAACGTTGGGTTGCTCGGTCAATGGCCAGGGTCAACGGCGGCACCACCACGTGGTGTGTTCAGCACAATATGCCCGACTGTGAGGGCGGGCACAAGCCGGCGTGAGTAGGTTAAACGTTGAGTTTTATAAGGGCACCACGGGGTGACCAGCCCCTCCCCACCCAGCCCCACCCCTCCCTCCCCACCCAGCCCCTCCCTACCCTCCCCTCCCCACCCAACCCCTTCCTCCCCACCCAGCCCCTCCCCACCCAGCCCCACCCAGCCCCTCCCCACCCAGCTTCTCCCTCCCCTCTCCACCCAGCCCCACCCCTCCCACGTGGACAGACATCCATAGACATACACAATTAATCCCCTGCCTCCTGTTAATGAATCCCGGTTGGGCTTCCAGTCCACTACGTTTCCTACCAGTAATAAACGAACTATGTGTATCGAATCTAGATTTGAAGTTTTCGTGACTGCAGGGATCCATATTCTTTGGTTCTTTCGGTAAAGTCACGTAGTAGGTATAAAATAAAATACATTAAATTAAATCACGACGTTTCGATTGCAAGACAAGCAATCATCATCAGGTGGGAAAACCACAGCAAGACAAAAAACAAATTTACCACTTCAGCAAAAAATGTTTTTGCTGTGGTTTCCCCACCTGATGATGATTGCTTGTGTTGCAATCGAAACGTCGTGAGTTAATTTATTTTATACCTACGTGACTTTACCGAAAGAACCAACGAGTAAATAAAGTGTGTATAGAGCTGCTGTTTGTGTGTAGCTTGTTGTCGTTACCCCGCACCTCCGATCACCACGGTTGGCCACGTAGGGTGCGAAAGAAGTTCTAGATCCACACGCAATTGAAGGACATCCCTCTGAGATGCTTATTTGGACTGTGCCACGCAATGACACCATGCCGCCTGTACGCTCGCGTGTTAACCCAGGAGGGTGAATAATAACAACAAGAACAACAATAATATTAACAATAATAATAACAACAATAATAACAACAATAATAACAACAATAATAATAATAACGCAACCGGTCTCTCTTCTGTTTACCTCGTAGGTACGGGCTGAAGCCGACTCATCGTGGTACGTTGAATTTCTTACTGATTTTTTTATCACATTCATTTAAATATCACTGTGGATTGCTAGGGGTGGGGGAGTGTGGGGGTTTAATTTGTTAGGATCCCCCCCCCCCCATCCATAATCCCCCCCCTGCCCCCTCCTGACCCCCGCCCTCGTGCCTTATGATGAATATGGTTGTGTTGAGAATCAGAAGTTACATTTCCCGAGTAAAGTCCGTAGAGCTAAGAAGCTTTTTGTTTTGAACGGCCAACTCTGCCGGCAGACACCTTACAAAATATTCCACAATTACAGATGTAAACAAACATAAACACACATACTTGATACAGTCAGAGCAGTTATGTTGTAAGGCTGCATTCACACTTAACCTGGAGTGATCTTGACAATAGAGTCGGTTTAAATGAGGACAGAGATGGCATGATGGAGATTGCCAAGAGACGCAACTGGATGGTTACAATGTGGATGATTTTGGTAACTTTGTTGAGCTATCATTCGTGGCCAGGTGGCTTCTGGAAAACAAGTAAATACCTCAGTGGGCTTTGCCTGGTAGGATGGGAAGGGTTTCGTTTTATTTGTTTGTGTTTGGGTGGTGTGTTGACCTATCTCGTACTTTGTACTACTATCGTGTTTTGTGCTGTTGTTGTAACGTTCTTATCCCGCGCTGGGCATCTGTGCAAAAAGAGCTTCTTAGCTCATCGGATTCCTCCAGGATAAAAAAAAAATGTTCAGATTCTGGGTTAAATGCCATCTTCCAAATGTTGTTTATCGCTCGGCTTTGTTTATCTTTGATGAAGGCCTCGCCGAATCTCAAGCTCGAAATGCCCCCCACCCCCACCACCTCCCCAAAGCAAACCTTATAGCTGAGTGAAAACATTACATAATGTGTTCCGCTAATGTAAATTATTTTGTACTTCCTGGCATTTAGAGAGATACGTGGCAATGAGTTTTGTCACCAGAGGTGGGGGGCTGGAGGGGGTGGGGGGGGGGAGGGGCTGGGTGGTTCCGAGGGGGACCCAACCAAAGTTTGAGAAACACCGTACTCCTCCGATGACAATCAGCCACCGAGTGGGGCTAGGGCAGTACACGTGGTGGCTAGGAAAAGACGACGACGACGACGACGTTGGTGAAGAAGAGGAAGAAGAAGAGGAAGAAGAAGAGGAAGAAGACGAAGAATAATAATAACAACGGAGTGGCATTCGAGAGTGGAACGAGTCCGCGGGATGGTGTGAGAGACATCGCGGCAGGCGATTTGCGGGAAGGCTTTCTCATCCAGCGGTGGAGTGGTGGTGTGTTGGGACGACGAGCTCACCACGTGACCTGCGAAGCAGCCACTTGAGGGCACTATATTCCACCCCCATTATAGATATTTATTTTAAAATTTAATTTAAATCAATGTTTTCATCAAATTTGTCAAAATTTATTGATTCGAATGGGTGTGGTGGCGGGCGGGGGGGGGGGGAGATTCGTTAAAGTATAAATGTAAATAAAAAATAATCATCTGTTAAAACCTCTACCACTCCTCCTACTACTACTACCGTATTCTCCGGATTAAAAGACGCACGTGTGCCCCTGAAAACGTGTGGGTGCGTCTTATAATCCGGTAGGGTGCGTCTTATAATCCGGTAGGTGCGTCTTATAATCCGGTAGGTGCGTCTTATAATCCGGTAGGTGCGTGGGTGTGAGCGCGCGCGCGCGTGCGACCACATTAGTATGGGGGGGGCACAGGAATTACGGTGGGTCTTGTTAACCGGAGAATACGGTAATCCTTAAATCACAATTCCCCTGCCGTATGCTGAAATGGCTAAACGTGCGCGCGTGCGTATTTTATTGAGGAAAGGGCAAGAATGCTTCAGGCAATTACCCTGATTATTCGTGTGCACGCTTACTCCACGTATGCCAGCAGAGACAATAACATTGTAGTGTTTTGTGCCGTGCGTGTATATAGCACGCGCGCGTGTGTGTGTGTGTGTGCTCCCCTAGGTCGACTCAGCCTTAAATGAGTATCCTCCTGGTGCAGGTGTGTAAACATCAGCACTGGGGAGACAAAGGCGGCCGGGCGTGGTGTTCGCCACCCAGCCCGCATAGGCGCTCGCTAACAGCACTTGCCCCTAACAGTCTGTTAAGGCTACACGGGGGATCTTTGTCGTTGTGTGTGCAGTGGGGAGCGGTGGTGTGGCGGTTAGCGCGCTGCGCTGTGAACTCGGCGATCCGATTTCGATTGCCGCTGACGGCCAACACCAGCGACGAACCGGTCCCAGGCCTTCCCCTGTGTCGAATCGGCCTTCAACGAGTACCTGGTGCAGTGTGGTAAACATTGCCACCAGGGAGACAAACGCGGCCGGGCGTGTCACTGGTCGCCCACCGTCTCGTGTGCCGTGCTGGTCTTAATAGGTACTCTCTAACAGCACTTGCCCCAACAGTCCGTTAAGGCTACAGGGGCGAGGTGGTAAATCGTTGCCTTTCTTTCGAACGTACGTGGTTTGCGCGTGCGCGCGTGTGCGCGTGCGTGCATCTTAGCCTTGGTAGATCCGTGTGTACGTTACGTACGTGGTGGTGTGTGGGTGATGGGAGCGTGGTCTGTGTCCCATGGGGAGGCGTCTCCCCCCCCCTCATCCTCCCCCCCTCATCCCCCCCCCCTCCTCTTCCTCCCCTTCTCCTCCCCCCCCCTCCTCCCCCCCCACCTCCTCCCCCCCCCTCCTCCTCCCCCCCCTTCCTCCTCCTCACCTCGCCGGAGCCACAATCCAGGCTCCCTGGCAACATTCCAGTGAGTCCCACCATAAATCAAATAGCCTCTCCTCCCCACAAACTCTTTTTTTCTCTCTCTCCTCTTTCCAACCATAAAACATGTGCTTGCCTGGCGAGCTTCAATAACGCAGCGACTCTACAAAAGGCAAAATCCCCACGTGTAGCCTTTAAAATACTCTTGGAGGGGGGCAAGTGCTGTTAGCGAGCACCTATAAAGGCCGGGCAAGGCACACATACGAGAGAGAGAGGGGGTGGTGGTGGTGGTGGTGTGAGTGGCCAACACCACGCCCGGCCGTCTTAGTCTCCCCAGCGATTATGGGTTTTCATTTTTTGCTTTCAAAACCGCATCTTGTAATTCCATTTTTAAATGCCGAGTCGTACCTGGCGGAGGTCCAACGGCCGGTTTCCCAAAATCGCCACGGGTTTTGCTTCGTAAGTGGGACTGGAACGCGCTCACCGCCACCCTTACGCTCCCCCCAAATACAAATACCCCCCTTTTATAGCCCTAGCCCGCATTTCTGGTGGGCACGTGCTGTTTGCGAGCGCCCATTCATTCCGCCACGGCGCACACAAGGCGGTTGGTTGGCCAAGTCCACGCCCGTTTTTGCACACCGCACCAGGTACTCATTTGAGGCCGAGTCGACCTAGGGGGGAGGCCCAGCAACGGTTTCAGACAATCGTCGCTGGTGTTGGCCGTGATCGGGAATCGAACTGGGTGGGTGGGGGTTTGGGGGGTAGGGGCCGTGAGGTCTCGTTAGCTGGGGCGCTGTCCACAACGCTCGCTCGCTCGCCCAAACGGGGTCGGCCTGGCCACTACGCCCCACCGCGGCCTCAGACCGCAAGCGCTCGGCTCTCAAAATCGTCAAAGTTTTAACGAGATGCGAAGCTTTCGTGACTGCGGGGAACTTACTCCTCGGCTCTTTCGGTGAAGTCACGTAGAAAAATAAAATCAATTAGTCATATAAATGCGACGTTTCGGTTGCAACACAAGCGACCATCATCAGGTAAGAATGAATGATAAAACACAGACACGGGAACAGCATAGGCAGACACACGCATGCAGAAAGAGAGAGACACACACAGAGACACGCAGAGCGAGACACACACACCAAGACAAACAGGAGTTTTGCTGCGACGAGGTGTTGCTGGGTGGGTGGTTGGCTCATCCCAACAATCATTCCTCCCGGGGGCGGGGGTCGATAAAGCGAATACCACGTCGTGCCGTAGTCGTGAGTGGGTTGTCCACAACACTGGGTTATTAGAATCGCCGCTGCTGTCTCCAACCCCTCCGCCCAACCTTCCATAAGAATGTGGAATGTCCTACCACGATCGCGTGCAGGCATTGTAAGCAGATGAGCACCGCCTCAGTAATGATCATTTGCGCAAGAAATGAAGTCGACTTTGTTTCCATTTGTGAACCAGGTAAGGTAGGTAAAGGCGCAGCCCTTGCAAGTGCTCGCTCACGCCGCCGCTGGTGGAAGGGCGTCCACTAAATATTTACGGAGCTCTAGAGGGCGTGATGAGTACGCGTCTTGCACGAGAAGCACCGTACACACCTCAAACAACGAAATAATAACCATTGCTTTCCCCATGTGTTGGTGCAAATAAACTATATGATAATAATACTGCACCTTACATTTGATACGCTGCTTCACCTGGATAAGCCCTTGTGATGGCGCACCCACGTGTGTGAGGGTGTCAATGACGTCACTTGCCACGTGCATATAAATGGCCGATAGCTATTTTGATATCCTTACCCGGCCTCCCTATGACCTGTGAAGAAGGGCCGTTGCACGAAACGTCGCCTATCAAATACACTTTTTGTTTTCGATGCTGTGCCATTGACGAACGCGTTCAGTTTGAAAATTGTACATCTATGCACAGAACCTCCGATTAGCACTGTTGCCTACGTACGGCGCGAGAAAAGTCCAACGCACAACACGTACATACATCGATCACAACAGCCAATGAGATCCCAACCTCGGCTCTGCCCCTAACCCTCACGCCACCCGCTAGCTGCCCGATGACCCGGGCTGCCAATCTGCCTCCCTCCACCTCACGCTCACGTCTCATTTTCCTCTCACTATAGGCGTTGAAGGGCTCCCCCATCCCACCGCCACCCCCCCCCCCAATCCCACGACAGCTCCACGCACACAGAGGGCAGCTCCCGGTGACCTGTGACCTCTGGAGCGGGTTTGGAGGTGGTGGTGGTGGTGGGGGGGGGAATCCTCGGTGGGGTCAGACAGGGGACACTTGGGCTCCATCGTAAAGCGTGGGGGTTAGAGGTCATCGTCGGGATGCGAGAGGGTGGGCAGCAGCAGCAGCTGCCGTAAAGTAGACCGCTTGTTTTGCAACACTTGAACTTAGCGTGACCTTTGCTAGGGGGCGGGGGGTGGCGTTGTGGGGGGGGGGGTGGACAGTCAATGACAGCTGCCTCTCCAAAGTCCATATCGGGTGCCAGCAAAGGGCAGCGGGTGAGCATGTTCATCGATCAAAATCGATATGCAGGAGTCCGATCGGGGGTTACGGGATCGCTTATATGAAGGTTTCATTTCAATGGAGCGCACATTTGTACAGTATCGCTGTCCCGGTTTTGGTTTAGGGAGCGAGAAAAGCTGCAGATACGAGAGACAGAGAGAGAGAGATAGATAAAAAAAAAACATCAATCGATAAAACAGTAGCATGCAGCGTGGGGTGAGCATGAAACGCACACGGATTGAGTGTCGAACGGAGTCCGGGGCTACGATGGCCACGCTGAAACGTGACGGCGAATGGACCACGCTCGTGCGTCGGGCTCTTGAGACTGTGCAACTTCAAAGCTTTGTGAAGCTCTCTGCCTTTGCTCAGGACGACCACACATCGTTTGAGCTGTTTCAGTTCTGTCTGGAGAACGCACCTCTTTAAATTGACCTGTTACTCACCGCCTAGCGAGTGCGTGAGTGGATGAGTAGGTGAGTAAGGGAGTTGGTGGGTGAGTGAGCGAGCGGGTGAGTGGATGAGTAGGGGAGTCGGTGGGTGAGTGAGCGAGCGAGTGGGTGATTGGATGAGTAGGTGAGTCGGGGAGTTGGTGGGTGGATGAGTGAGTGGGTGAGTGAGTGGATGAATTGGTGAGTAGGGGAGTTGGTGGATGGGTGAGCGAGTGGGTGAGTGGATGAGTAGGTGAGTAGGGGAGTGGGTGGGTGGGTGAGTGAGCGAGTGGGTGATTGGATGAGTAGGTGAGTCGGGGAGTTGGTGGTGAGTGAGCGAGTGGGTGAGTGGATGAGTAGTTGAGTCGGGGAGTTGGTGGATGGGTGAGCGAGTGGCTGAGTGGATGAGTAGGTGAGTAGGGTAGTTGGTGGGTGAGTGAGCGAGTGGGTGAGTGGACAAGTAGGTGAGTAGGGGAGTTGGTGGGTGAGTGAGCAAGTGGGTGAGTGGATGGGTAGATGAGTAGCGGAGTTGGTGGATGAGTGAGCGAGTAGGTGAGTGGGTGAGTAGGTGAGTCGGAGAGTTGGTGGGTGGATGAGTGAGTGGATGAGTGGATGAGTAGGTGAGTAGGGGAGTTGGTGGGTGAGTAAGCGAGTAGGTGAGTGGATGAGTAGGTGAGTAGGGGAGTTGCTGGGTGAGTGAGCGAGTAGGTGAGTGGATGAGTAGGTGAGTAGGGGAGTTGGTGGGTGAGTGAGCGAGTGGGCGAGTGGATGAGTAGGGGAGTAAGGGAGTTGGTGGGTGGGTGAGTGAGCGAGTGGGTGAGTGGGTGAGTAGGTGAGTAGTGGAGTTTGCGGGTGGGTGAGTGAGCGAGTGGGTGAGTGGATGAGTAGGTGAGTAGGGTAGTTGGTGCGTGAGTGAGTAGGTGAGTGGATGAGTAGGTGAGTAGGGGAGTTGTTGGGTGAGTGAGCGAGTGGCTGAGTGGATGAGTAGGTGAGTAGGGGAGTTGGTGGGTGGATGAGTGAGTGAGTAAGTGGATTAGTTGGTGAGTAAGGGAGTTGGTGGGTGGGTGAGTGAGCGAGTGGGTGAGTGGGTGAGTAGGTGAGTAGTGGAGTTTGCGGGTGGGTGAGTGAGCGAGTGGGTGAGTGGATGAGTAGGTGAGTAGGGGAGTTGGTGGGTGAGTGAGCGAGTAGGTGAGTGGATGAGTAGGTGAGTAGGGGAGTTGATGGGTGAGTGAGCGAGTAGGTGAGTGGATGAGTAGGTGAGTAGGGGAGTTGGTGGGTGAGTGAGCGAGTAGGTGAGTGGATGAGTAGGTGAGTCGGGGGGTTGGTGGGTGAGTGAGCGAGTGGGTGAGTGGATGAGTAGGTGAGTAGGGGATTTGGTGGGAGAGTGAGCACGTGGGTGAGTGGATGAGTAGGTGAGTAGGGGAGTTGGTGAGTGAGTGAGAGGGTAGGTGAGTTGATGAGTAGGTGAGTCGGAGAGTTGGTGAGCGAGTGAGTGAGTGGGTGAGTGAATGAGTAGGTGAGTAAGGGAGTTGGTGGGTTGGTGAGCGAGTGGGTGAGTGGATGAGTAGGTGAGCAAGGGAGTTGGTGAGTGAGTGAGTGAGCGAGTGGATAATTTGGCCTCTATCCCCACGCCTAGTCATCGTCGTTCACTCTGCAGGTTCTGTTTATTTACGGATGAAACTCGCCACTTTACTCGCGTCAATTATTATTACTCGTGAATCGGCGTGCAGTGGTGAGCCATCCCTTCCCCGGTGATTTGATGAATCGTCACAATTCGGTCGTGCGTGATAGTCGCATGTCAATGCACTAATCCAGACTCAACAATGCGCTCCAAAATCGCGTAAAATACCCGTGGCAATCTGGGCAATTTTGGTCAAAAGGCACACGACACGGATTATAAATCCGACAGGAAAACCCAAGCTGAACGTACGTTGAACGTCTTGCTCACCAGTACCTTGCCGATCGTGTTCATCGGAGTTGGGGTGGAAGGAGCACAATCCACAACACAACAAGCAGTACTATTTGATTTCAACAAAGAATATTCGGTTGTCTCGTTTGCACGAACTCCCTCGCATTGTCCGTCTCGTACGTGGCCACGGTCTTGTTCGCTTTGCTCGATTGGCTTGCGTTTGCCAAGAGGCCGATGGGCTACGTGCAGAGAGTGCGTTTGCTATTTATATGGGGAGACAGGCAAAAAAAAAAAACCCAGTCCCGCTTACGTACGGCATTCTTTTGCCCATAATCATCCACGACATAACACGTGTAACGTTTGTACTTGTTAGCCCGAAGCCGCTTGAGTGTATAATTTGCACGACCCCGGTAGAATTGCTGATTTCGTCTACACCGCAATTTCTATGAATGCGTCGTGAGTTTAACGCAATCAGTTTCTGATCGATGAACCCTGGTATATGCCTCGGCGGACGGGCAATGCAAATAATTGATTGCTGATTGCACCGAGGGAAAAAAAACCCTGCCACCGGCTTGGATGGGTACAGTGAACACTGACAGAGGAGATGCGAGGCGAGAAAAAAGCGTGCCAATAGGAGCATGGGGCGAGGTGTATGTTTGGAATTACGGAGACGTCGCGAAGACGGAACACGTGGATCAGACGAATATACGCAGGTGAATGTTATCCATTAAACTGTTCAGACAAAACAAAAAGGTCTTCGGGGACTTGGGCAAGACACGCGGCTGGAGAGGATGGTGGCCCGTGGTCGAGACTAACTACGGAAGAGCAGCCAAAGTGGCCAAAGGAGTTTTCGGAGCAGCACGCCCTCTCTGCGTGGACGGAGCGATACAATCATCTGGCGTGAAGGGGCGAGGTGGAGTGTCGCATTAGGAGGCTGTGGGAGACAGTGGCGGATCGGTGAGGTCTTCATCCAGCAGTAGATTGATCACGGCTGACGGTGGTGGTGGTGGTGGTAGAAACATGTGGTTTCGGATTTCCACAATTATACAGAGGATGTTGCAGTTCGTTTTGAAATCGAGAACTATATTTAATGTGCATGAAGAAGAAGAAAAAACCGCGGTCTTAATAACATTCGATTGTAAAGAAACACGGTGACTTTCCGCGATGTTTTATAACCTGGATGTGATTATGACTCCACTCGAAATACACTTGAGCCAATAATTCGGGGCCTGGGTAATCCGTCATGTGGTTGCAAAAAGAAATAATTACAACAAATTAACATGACGTTCAACAATTAACGAAGACTTTTTTTTGTGTGTGTGTGTGGTGTGTGTAAAACAATCCCGTGATTAAACATTGCAACAGAAAATACTTTAATAGAAAATAGTCGCTTTGAACAAACTGCAATGCGCTCGTGTGACGGCACGTTCCATGCCGATAGACAGGAATAGATCATCATCATCAGTATCATCATCAGCAGCATCATCATCATCAGCAGCAGCATCAGCAGCAGCGTCATCAGCCATGTTCAACCCACTGCTAGATGGAAGCCTCCACAAGCAACCGCCACAACCTCTCACGATTCCTGCGATGCCAATAATGATGCATACCGCGGCACCTGCACGTGAAGTGGTGTGAACGCTCGCTCCCCCCGGATAGATGCGGGATGTTTGTTGTCAAGTTTTATTATTTATTGTTATTCTAATTAACATCACCGCGGGGACGGAGCGACGAGCTCCGGGTGGAACCAAGATCTTTATTTACCCCGGCGGCGAAATCCGATGAGCTATGAAGCTCTTTAATGTTCCTTCACAGACGTCCGGTATGGGCGGGTCAGACAGTTACGTGAACAAACGATACAACAACAACAACAGACGATCTCAGTGCAACGCATAGGTAAGGAAAATAAATCTAAAAACAAATGTAAAATACGTAAAATAGATTAACTACATGAGTTTTTTTATTGCATAAAGTACACGGGGTTCTCAGGTTTGGCTCGCGTGCTCTGCGCGAGTAGAGGGTCGGTCGCTTCGCCAGACTGCGGCTTGTGGGAAGGCCCTCTCATCCAGCAGTGGATCGACCCTGGCCGATGTTGAACATCACGGGTCTCCAACTAGCTCGATGCGCGTTCGGTTTGTGCGAGTCCGCGCTGAACAAGCGGCTCACCTATTTGAACCCAAAATTCGCAATACCGTGCGGTTTGAATTCACTCTACATGCGGCAATGTGGTAGGACGTGGAGCAACATTATGTGTGTACTGTGTGTGTACTATGTGTGTACTGTGTGTGTACTGCATGTACTGTGTGTGTACTGTGTGTGTACTGTATGTACTGTGTGTGTACTGTGTGTACTGTGTGTGTGTACTGTGTGTAATATATGTACTCTGTGTGTGTACTGTGTATGACCTCTGTATGTACTGTGTATACTGTGTGTGTACTATATGTACTGTGTGTGTTTGTACTGTGTGTGTACTGTGTATGTACTGTGTGTGTACTATATGTACTGTGTGTATACTGTGTGTGTACTGTGTGTGTACTGCATGTACTGTGTGTGTACTGTGTGTATAATATGTATGTACTGTGTGTATACTATATGTACTGCGTGTATACTGTGTGTGTAGTGTGTGTATACTGTGTATGTACTGTGTGTGTACTGTGTGTGTACTATATGTACTGTGTGTTTGTACTGTGTGTGTACTGTGTATGTACTGTGTGTGTACTATATGTACTGTGTGTACTGTGTGTGTACTGTGTGTGTACTGCATGTACTGTGTGTGTACTGTGTGTGTACTGCATGTACTGTGTGTGTACTGTGTGTATACTATGTATGTACTGTGTGTATACTATATGTACTGTGTGCATACTGTGTGTGTACTGTGTGTATACTGTGTATGTACTGTGTGTGTACTGTGTGTGTACTATATGTACTGTGTGTATACTGTGTGTACTGTGTGTGTACTGTGTATGAACTGTGTGTATACTGTGTGTGTACTGTGTGCATACTGTGTGTACTATATGTACTGTGTGTGTACTGTGTGTGTACTGCATGTACTGTGTGTGTACTGTGTGTGTTTGTACTGTGTCTACTGTGCGTACTGTGTGTAATATGTGTGTACTGCATGCACTGTGTGTGTACTGTGTGTGTGCTGTGTATGTACTGCATGTACTGTGTGTGTACTGTGTATGTACTGTGTGTGTACTGTATGTGTACTGCATGTACTGTGTGTGTACTGTGTGTGTTTGTAGTGTCTACTGTGCGTACTGTGTGTAATATGTGTGTACTGCATGCACTGTGTGTGTACTGTGTGTGTACTGCATGTACTGTGTGTGTACTGTGTGTGTACTGTGTATGTACTGTGTGTGTACTGTGTGTGTACTGCTGTATGTACTGTGTGTGTACTGCATGCACTGTGTGTACTGTGTGTGTACTGCTGTGTGTACTTTGTGTATGTACTGTGTATGTACTGTGTATGTACTGTGTGTACTGCATGTACTGTGTGTGTACTGTGTGTGTACTGTTGTGTGTACTTTGTATGTGTACTGTGTGTGTTCTGCATTTACTGTGTGTGTACTGTGTGTGTACTGCTGTGTGTACTTTGTGTGTGAACTGCATGTACTGTGTGTACTGCTGTGTGTACTGTGTATGTACTGTATGTGTACTGCTGTGTGTACTTTGTGTGTACTATGTGTGTACTATATGTACTGTGTGTATACTGTGTGTGTACTGTGTGTATAAGATGTATGTACTGTGTGTATTCTATATGTACTGTGTGTATACTGTGTGTGTACTGTGTGTATACTGTGTATACTGTGTGTGTACTATGTGTGTAGTGTGTATGAACTGTGTTTATACTGTGTGTGTACTATGTGTGTACTATATCTACTGTGTGTATACTGTGTGTGTACTGTGTGTATACTGTGTGTGTACTATATGTACTGTGTGTACTGTGTGTGTACTGCATGTTCTGTGTGTGTACTTTGTGTGTACTGTGTGTGTTTGTACTGTGTCTACTGTGCGTACTGTGTGTAATATGTGTGTACTGCATGCACTGTGTGTGCACTGGGTGTGTACTGCATGTACTGTGTGTGTACTGTGTGTACTGTGTATGTACTGTATGTACTGTGTGTATACTGTGTGTGTACTGTGTATGTACTGTGTGTGTACTGTTGTGTGTACTGCTGTAGGTACTGTGTGTACTGCTGTGTGTACTGTGTGTGTACTGTGTGTGTACTGTGTGTATACTGAATGGACTGTGTGTGTACTGTGTGTGTACTGCATGTACTATGTGTGTACTGCTGTGTGTACTGCTGTGTGTACTGCATGTACTGTGTGTACTGCATGTACTGTGTGTGTACTGCTGTGTGTACTGCTGTGTGTACTGTGTGTGCACTGTGTGTGTACTGTGTGTACTGCATGCACTGTGTGTACTTGTATGTACTGTGTGTGTACTGTGTATGTGTACTGTGTGTGTGTACTGTGTGTGTGTATTCTGTGTGTGTACTGTGTGTGTACTGTGTGTTTACTGTGTGTGTACTGCATGTACTGTGTGTACTGTGTGTGTACTGTGTATGTACTGTGTGTGTGTACTGTGTGTTTACTGTGTGTGTACTGCATGTACTGTGTGTGTACTGTGTATGTACTGTGTGTGTACTGTGTGTGTACTTTGTGTGTACTGTGTGTGTAGTGTGTGTACTGTGTATGTACTGCATTACTGTGTGTGTACTGTGTGTGTACTCTGTGTGTGTACTGTGTGTATTGTGTGTGTACTTTGTGTGTGTACTGTGTGTGTACTGCTGTGTGTACTGTATATGTACTGTGTGTGTGTACTGTGTGTGTGCTTTGTGTGTACTGTGTGTGTACTGTGTGTACTGTGTATGTACTGCATGTACTGTGTGTGTACTGTGTGTGTACTGTGTGTGTACTGTGTGTTTACTGCTGTGTGTGTACTGTGTGTGTACTGCTGTGTGTACTGTGTGTACTTTGTGTGTGTACTGTGTGTGTACTGCTGTGTGTACTGTGTGTGTACTTTGTGTGTGTACTGCGTGTGTACTGCTGTGTGTACTGCTGTGTGTACTGTGTAGGTACTGCATGTACTGTGTGTGTACTCTGTGTGTACTGTGTGTACTGTGTGTGTACTCTGTGTGTGTACTGTGTGTACTCATGTACTATGTGTGTACTGTGTGTGTACTGTGTGTACTGTGTACGTACTGCATGTACTGTGTGTGTACTGTGTGTGTACTGCATGTTCTGTGTGTGTACTGTGTGTGTACTGCATGTACTCTCTGTGTGTACTGTGTGTACTGCTGTGTGTATTGTGTGTGTGTAGTGCTGTGTATACTGTGTGTGTGTACTGTGTGTGTACTGTGTGTGTACTGTGTATGTAATATGTGTGTACTGCATGTACTATGTGTGTACTGTGTGTACTGCTGTGTGTACTGTGTGTGTACTGTGTGTGTACTGTGTGTGTACTGCATGTACTCTGTGTGTGTACTGCGTGTGTACTGTGTGTGTACTGCTGTGTGTACTGTGTGTACTGTGTGTGTACTGTGTGTGTACTGTGTGTGTACTGCATGCACTCTGTGTGTGTACTGTGTGTACTGCTGTGTGTACTGTGTGTGTACTGTGTGTACTGCTGTGAGTACTGTGTGTACTGTGTGTGTACTGTGTGTGTACTGTGTGTGTACTGCATGTACTCTGTGTGTGTACTGTGTGTACTGCTGTGTGTACTGTGTGTGTACTGTGTGTACTGCTGTGAGTACTATGTGTACTGTGTGTGTACTGTGTGTGTACTGTGTGTGTACTGCATGTATTGTGTGTACTGTGTGTGTGTACTGTGTGTGTACTGTGTGTACTGTGTGTGTGTACTGTGTGTGTACTGTGTGTGTGTACTGTGTGTGTACTGTGTGTATACTGTGTATACTGTGTGTACTGTGTGTGTACTGTGTGTACTGTGTGTATACTGTGTGTGTACTGTGTGTGTACTGCATGTACTGTGTGTGTACTGTGTGTGTTTGTACTGTGTCTACTGTGCGTAATGTGTGTAATATGTGTGTACTGCATGCACTGTGTGTGTACTGTGTGTGTACTGTGTATGTACTGCATGTACTGTGTGTGTACTGTGTGTGTACTGCATGTACTGTGTGTGTACTGTGTGTGTACTGTGTATGTACTGTGTGTGTACTGTGTGTGTACTGCTGTATGTACTGTGTGTGTACTGCATGCACTGTGTGTACTGTGTGTGTACTGCTGTGTGTACTTTGTGTGTACTGTGTATGTACTGTGTATGTACTGTGTGTACTGCATGTACTGTGTGTGTACTGTGTGTGTACTGTTGTGTGTACTTTGTATGTGTACTGTGTGTGTTCTGCATGTACTGTGTGTGTACTGCTGTGTGTACTGTGTATGTACTGTATGTGTACTGCTGTGTGTACTTTGTGTGTACTATGTGTGTACTATATGTACTGTGTGTATACTGTGTGTGTACTGTGTGTATAAGATGTATGTACTGTGTGTATTCTATATGTACTGTGTGTATACTGTATGTGTACTGTGTGTATACTGTGTATACTGTGTGTGTTTGTACTGTGTCTACTGTGCGTACTGTGTGTAATATGTGTGTACTGCATGCACTGTGTGTGCACTGGGTGTGTACTGCATGTACTGTGTGTGTACTGTGTGTGTACTGTGTATGTACTGTATGTACTGTGTGTGTACTGTGTGTGTACTGTGTATGTACTGTGTGTGTACTGTTGTGTGTACTGCTGTAGGTACTGTGTGTACTGCTGTGTGTACTGTGTGTGTACTGTGTGTGTACTGTGTGTATACTGAATGGACTGTGTGTGTACTGTGTGTGTACTGCATGTACTATGTGTGTACTGCTGTGTGTACTGCTGTGTGTACTGCATGTACTGTGTGTACTGCATGTACTGTGTGTGTACTGCTGTGTGTACTGCTGTGTGTACTGTGTGTGCACTGTGTGTGTACTGTGTGTACTGCATGCACTGTGTGTACTTGTATGTACTGTGTGTGTACTGTGTATGTGTACTGTGTGTGTGTACTGTGTGTGTGTATTCTGTGTGTGTACTGTGTGTGTACTGTGTGTTTACTGTGTGTGTACTGCATGTACTGTGTGTGTACTGTGTATGTACTGTGTGTGTGTACTGTGTGTTTACTGTGTGTGTACTGCATGTACTGTGTGTGTACTGTGTATGTACTGTGTGTGTACTGTGTGTGTACTTTGTGTGTACTGTGTGTGTAGTGTGTGTACTGTGTATGTACTGCATTACTGTGTGTGTACTGTGTGTGTACTCTGTGTGTACTGTGTGTACTGTGTGTGTACTTTGTGTGTGTACTGTGTGTGTACTGCTGTGTGTACTGTGTATGTACTGTGTGTGTGTACTGTGTGTGTACTTTGTGTGTACTGTGTGTGTACTGTGTGTACTGTGTATGTACTGCATGTACTGTGTGTGTACTGTGTGTGTACTGTGTGTGTACTGTGTGTTTACTGCTGTGTGTGTACTGTGTGTGTACTGCTGTGTGTACTGTGTGTACTTTGTGTGTGTACTGTGTGTGTACTGCTGTGTGTACTGTGTGTGTACTTTGTGTGTGTACTGCGTGTGTACTGCTGTGTGTACTGCTGTGTGTACTGTGTAGGTACTGCATGTACTGTGTGTGTACTCTGTGTGTACTGTGTGTACTGTGTGTGTACTCTGTGTGTGTACTGTGTGTACTCATGTACTATGTGTGTACTGTGTGTGTACTGTGTGTACTGTGTGTACTGTGTACGTACTGCATGTACTGTGTGTGTACTGTGTGTGTACTGCATGTACTGTGTGTGTACTGTGTGTGTACTGCATGTACTCTCTGTGTGTACTGTGTGTACTGCTGTGTGTACTGTGTGTGTAGTGCTGTGTATACTGTGTGTGTGTACTGTGTGTGTACTGTGTGTGTACTGTGTATGTAATATGTGTGTACTGCATGTACTATGTGTGTACTGTGTGTACTGTGTGTGTACTGTGTGTGTACTGTGTGTGTACTGTGTGTGTACTGTGTGTGTACTGCATGTACTCTGTGTGTGTACTGCGTGTGTACTGTGTGTGTACTGCTGTGTGTACTGTGTGTACTGTGTGTGTACTGTGTGTGTACTGTGTGTGTACTGCATGCACTCTGTGTGTGTACTGTGTGTACTGCTGTGTGTACTGTGTGTACTGCTGTGAGTACTGTGTGTACTGTGTGTGTACTGTGTGTGTACTGTGTGTGTACTGCATGTACTCTGTGTGTGTACTGTGTGTACTGCTGTGTGTACTGTGTGTGTACTGTGTGTACTGCTGTGAGTACTGTGTGTACTGTGTGTGTACTGTGTGTGTACTGTGTGTGTACTGCATGTATTGTGTGTACTGTGTGTGTGTACTGTGTGTGTACTGTGTGTGTACTGTGTGTGTGTACTGTGTGTGTACTGTGTGTGTACTGTGTGTGTACTGTGTGTATACTGTGTATACTGTGTGTACTGTGTGTGTACTGTGTGTACTGTGTGTATACTGTGTGTGTACTGTGTGTGTACTGTGTGTACTGTGTGTGTACTGTGTGTACTGTGTGTGTACTGTGTGTGTGCTGTGTGTGTACTGTGTGTACTGTGTGTACTGTGTGTGTACTGTGTGTACTGTGTATACTGTGTGTGTACTGTGTGTGTACTGTGTGTACTGTGAGTACTGTGTATACTGTGTGTGTACTGTGTATACTGTGTGTGTACTGTGTGTACTGTGTGTACTGTGAGTACTGTGTATACTGTGTGTGTACTGTGTGTACTGTGTGTGTACTGTGTGTATACTGTGTGTGTACTGTGTGTACTGTGTGTGTACTGTGTGTATACTGTGTGTGTGTACTGTGTGTGTACTGTGTGTACTGTGTGTATACTGTGTGTATACTGTGTGTGTACTGTGTGTGTACTGTGTGTACTGCTGTGAGTACTGTGTGAGTACTGTGTATACTGTGTGTGTACTGTGTGTGTACTGTGTGTACTGCTGTGAGTAGTGTGTGTACTGTGTGTGTACTGTGTGCGCACCGCTCGGCAGGCAGCCGTCTCCTCGTGCGCTTTCGTTCTGTGCGCCTCTCTGTTTTCATTTGTTTGGAACGCATCTACTACACCACCACTCCTATGACCGCATACAGCGAGCGAAAGCTGTGATTACGATTGAACTCCGATTGCCTTGGGCCCCCCCCCCCAGCCACAAATTGTCCCCCTCGCCACTCTCGTGGACCCCTTCGCACTCGACACAGCTCAAAAGCTGCCAAGTTACATTAGCAGTAGTAGTGGTGTGTGTAGAGTTAGCAGTAGTAGTGGTGTGTGTAGTAGTAGTGGTGTGTGTAGAGTTAGCAGTAGTAGTGGTGTGTGTAGTAGTAGTGGTGTGTGTAGAGTTAGCAGTAGTAGTGGTGTGTGTAGTGGTGTGTGTAGTTAGCAGTAGTAGTAGTGGTGTGTGTAGTAGTAGTAGTGGTGTGTGTAGTAGTAGTGGTGTGTGTAGAGTTAGCAGTAGTAGTGGTGTGTGTAGTAGTAGTGGTGTAGTTAGCAGTAGTAGTGGTGTGTGTAGTAGTAGTAGTGGTGCTGTAGTTAGCAGCAGTAGTGGTGTGTGTAGTAGTAGTTGTGGTGTGTGTAGTAGTAGTAGTGGCGTGTGTAGTAGTGGTGGTGCTGTAGTTAGCAGTAGTAGTGGTGTGTGTAGTAGTAGTAGTGGTGCTGTAGTTAGCAGCAGTAGTGGTGTGTAGTGGTGTGTGTAGTAGTAATGGTGTGTGTAGTAGTAGTAGTGGTGTGTGTAGTAGTAGTGATGGTGTAGTTAGCAGTAATAGTGCTGCGTGTAGTAGTAGTGGTGCTGTAGTTAGCAGTAGTAGTGGTGTGTGTAGTGGTTGGTGTAGAGTTAGCAGTAGTAGTGGCGTGTGTAGTGGTTGGTGTAGAGTTAGCAGTAGTAGTGGTGTGTGTAGTGGTTGGTGTAGAGTTAGCAGTAGTAGTGTGTGTAGTAGTAGTGGTGGTATAGAGTTAGCAGTAGTAGTGGTGTGTGTAGTGGTTGGTGTAGAGTTAGCAATAGTAGTGGTGTGTGTAGTAGTAGTAGTGGTGGTTAAGTTAGCAGTAGTAGTGGTGTGTGTAGTGGTGTGTGTAGAGTTAGCAGTAGTAGTGGTGTGTGTAGTTGTAGTGGTGCTGTAGTTAGCAGTAGTAGTGGTGTGTGTAGTAGTATTGGTGGTGTAGTAGTAGTAGTAGTGGCGTGTGTAGTAATAGTGGTGTTGTAGAGTTAGCAGTAGTAGTGGTGTGTGTAGTTGTAGTGGTGCTGTAGTTAGCAGTAGTAGTGGTTGTGTGTAGTAGTAGTGGCGGTGTAGTAGTAGTGGCGTGTGTAGTAGTAGTGGTGGTGTAGAGTTAGCAGTAGTAGTGGTGTGTGTAGTTGTAGTGGTGCTGTAGTTAGCAGTAGTAGTGGTGTGTGTAGTAGTATTGGTGGTGTAGTAGTAGTAGTAGTGGCGTGTGTAGTAATAGTGGTGTTGTAGAGTTAGCAGTAGTGGTGTGTGTAGTTGTAGTGGTGCTGTAGTTAGCAGTAGTAGTGGTGTGTGTAGTAGTAGTGGTGGTGTAGTAGTAGTGGCGTGTGTAGTAGTAGTGGTGGTGTAGAGTTAGCAGTAGTAGTGGTGTGTGTAGTGGTTGGTGTAGAGTTAGCAGTAGTAGTGGCGTGTGTAGTAGTAGTGGTGCTGTAGTTAGCAGTAGTAGTGGTGTGTGTAGTAGAAGTGGCGGTGTAGTTAGCAGTAGTAGTGGCGTGTCTAGTTGTAGTGGTGCTGTAGTTAGCAGTAGTAGTGGCGTGTGTAGTAGAAATGGTGGTGTAGTTAGCAGTAGTAGTGGCGTGTCTAGTTGTAGTGGTGCTGTAGTTAGCAGTAGTCGTGGTATGTGTAGTGGTGGTGGTGGTTGGTGTAGAGTTTGCAGTAGTAGTGGCGTGTGTGTAGTAGTGGTGGTGGTTGGATGAAGATCGCTCCCTCTCGCGCAAGATCAATTGACGGACCAGGCTCGTTACCGTCCGAGGAGGAGGATGGAGAGGGGTTTTTATTTTCCTTTCTGCTGCTCCGCCATAATTTGATACAGCCTGGCCGAGGCCCGGGCCATTCATCTTGCGTTCTCACTCCGAGCCCTGCCAAAATAATACTTTAATTGTCGTTGGATGGCTTCAAATTCTGCTACGGCTTTGCGGAAAAAAAATCTCTTTGCACCTCCCCCCCACTCCGTCCTATGCCCCCCCCCCAACTCGCTCCCCCCTTTCTCTCTGGGTGCACAGTGACCGTGCTGATAGGGCCACTGTCAGCCGTGATGGATGCCCACCGAAAATGGGCTCTCTACACTTGGCTGGCTTTTCCCTTGCTCATAAAATCCAACACAAAGAAGCCCTGGGCGTACTTTTTCACGTGGCATAGCTGTGGTGTTGGTGGTTGTTGTTGTTGTTGGTGGTGGTGTTGTATTTGTGGAGAGCGGTTGCACAGTGATTAGGGCACTACGCTACTAAAAAAACAAAAAAAAGCCGTGGAGCCCCGTTCGATTTCTCGCTCACGGCCAACGCCGTTGACGATTATCTTGATCTTGTTGTTGCAAACAAAGGACACGTTTCATCCAGCTTATTTAATGTTATCTTTTTTTGAACACGTGTACAGTACAAAAACCAGATACGATGCCTTACACGTGCACTACTGATGACCAGAGACGGCCCGAGGGTACGGCGAATTGGGGAGACCGCCCTGGGCCCTGTGTTTGGGGGGGGGGGGTTAAAATCGCGCTTTGACGATGTTAACCCCCCCCCCCAACCCCCCCTATATGATTTCCAGTGTCATCGTGTTTAGTGAACTACTCCTGCTGCGAAGTGCATTAACGTTGGAATATATATTTTTTATGTATTAACCAAAACAAACATCAATTGGCCTCGGGTCTTATTTTCTTGTATTTATCCAGCAAAAGTCACAGCGAGTCCAGGAGGACCCTGCTATATGTTTTTTTAGGGGTTTTTTTCAATTATTGTTGTATTATTTATTTAATGTATAAGTTGTTTCTACACGTGGGAGGAAATCAGAGCACTCGGGGGGGGGGGGGGGGGGACCCCCACGCAAGCAAGCGAGGGGACAACACTCTATCCCCGCTACAGATGTAAACAGATGGAGATGAGCCTGCTAACTCTCCTGGCGGCGAGCCAGGGTATGGCACCTCATCGACGGCCGCTGTGAGAAGGAACTTTCCGCGACACCGCCAACCCTCACTGCTGTCTCAACAGCGTGGCGCGCCCCATTTACCGATGACAATGCCCCAGACGTGGGGACCATTCCCCACATCCTCCCTTTATCACCGGTCGCGCTCGCAATGACGCACGTGCGTTGATTTTTATTTCGCACCGTACGTGTCCAGCCTCGTTCGCCGGATGTGCCGGGGAAGGACAACAAATTGACGCAATTGACGTCACATCACAAGAATCAGAAGTGTGTTGCTCGAGTAAAGCCCGCAGAGCTAAGAAGCTCTTTTTTCCCAAAAGGCGACTCAGTCGTCAGACAAACATCAGAGCGTTCCACAATTATAGAATAAAAAAAATATTTATATAGAAAAAAAAGATGAAGAACGGTGATGGCTGTTTCGACGGCTCAGTGACTCGACCGGTGCCGCGATGTTACCACCCCTCCCCCCACCGCAATCAGACGAGGAGGAGGAGGACGATGAGGAGGAGGAGGACGAGGTGATGTACGACGACACGTGTGGAACCTCGTGGGCCCACAACATCGCTCCGGCGCCGCCGCTCAAGTGGAAGAACAAAAGCGTCGTTCCCGCGGCCGGTACGTGGCACGGGACATTTGTTGCAAGTTGTCTATGAATCAGTCAAGATAATATTACGTTACGGTGTTTTACAATATAGTTGCCGATAAAATAAAAAATTAAGTTATTGTATTATCACTAGCTTGTTTGCCCGTCCAATGGCGTGGTGTATATTGCGGTAAATCTGAAATTTCCAATAGAAAAATTTTTGAGTTCATGATTATTAATGAGTGGGGGGGGGGGGTGGAGGTTGCCCCATGTGGAGTGACGTCACCCGCTCATGGTTATTGGGGAGGAGTGCGGCATACGGAGTGACGTCACCGGCTCATGATTATTATTGAGGGGGGGGCTTCATGTGGAGTGACGTCACGCGCGGGACACACACATTATTGGCTCATGATATTAGTAATTCATTGTACTCACCACCACTTTCCCCTCTGTCTTGTCGTGCCAAGCTTCAAGTAGTGGGCCCATCTCTCTGGCACCAATCTCTGATGTCGTCATCAATACATTCTCTGTGAGGTCTTCCTCTCTTTCCAGCTCCTGTCCATTTTGTTTTTAATCCAACAACAACACGCTTTTAATTTGACCTGTTGTTAGTCTTTGGGTCTGTCGGTAAAGTCACGTAGATTAAAAAAAAAACTATGTACTGTTATTTTCTTTGAACCTATCTGCGTGACTTTACCGAAAGACCCAAAGAAAATGGATTCCTGCAAGTCACGAAAGCTATAAGTCAAGATTTACCTGTGACTGTCCATCCTACACATGTGTCCATATACCGGAGTGCCGGTTTTCCTTCTCATCGCGCTGCGTGCATCAGGTCTTCTGTTAAATTCATGCTGATTCATAATTTACTGATATTATTGGTGGGGGCTGGCGTGGTGGGGGTAGGTCGCGCAACTCACAATGCCAATGTTGAATATTCCGGGATAGAGAAAATGAGTTCCATTTAGTGGGGAATCAAACCGTGGGTGTGGATCGACTCCGCCACCCTCGACACGAGTACAGGCTTTCTCTCGCGCTATGCGGTACCTCGGGTAGAAGTGGATGCGTTCTATAAAACGGGCGCACGAAGCGAAACCGCGCGAGGAGACAGCTGTCTGCCGAGCAGCCCACGCGGTACACACACAATACACACGGTACACACACAATACACACGGTACACACACAATACACACGGTACACACACAATACACACGGTACACACATAATACACACGGTACACACACAATACACACGGTACACACATAATACACACGGTACACACACAATACACACGGTACACACACAATACACACGGTACACACACAATACACACGATACACACACAATACACACGGTACACACATAATACACACGGTACACACACAATACACACGGTACACACATAATACACACGGTACACACACAATACACACGGTACACACACAATACACACGGTACACACACAATACACACGGTACACACACAATACACACGGTACACACACAATACACACGGTACACACACAATACACACGGTACACACATAATACACACGGTACACACACAATACACACGGTACACACACAATACACACAATACACACACAATACACACGGTACACACACAATACACACGGTACACACACAATACACACAATACACACACAATACACACGGTACACACACAATACACACGGTACACACACAATACACACGGTACACACACAATACACACGGTACACACACAATACACACGGTACACACATAATACACACGATACACACACAATACACACGGTACACACACAATACACACGGTACACACACAATACACACGGTACACACACAATACACACGGTACACACATAATACACACGGTACACACACAATACACACGGTACACACACAATACACACGGTACACACACAATACACACGGTACACACATAATACACACGGTACACACACAATACACACGGTACACACATAATACACACGATACACACACAATACACACGGTACACACAATACACACGGTACACACACAATACACACGGTACACACACAATACACACGGTACACACATAATACACACGGTACACACACAATACACACGGTACACACATAATACACACGGTACACACATAATACACACGGTACACACACAATACACACGGTACACACACAATACACACGGTACACACACAATACACACGGTACACACACAATACACACGGTACACACATAATACACACGGTACACACATAATACACACGGTACACACATAATACACACGGTACACACACAATACACACGGTACACACACAATACACACGGTACACACAATACACACGGTACACACATAATACACACGGTACACACATAATACACACGGTACACACACAATACACACGGTACACACATAATACACACGGTACACACACAATACACACGGTACACACACAATACACACGGTACACACACAATACACACGGTACACACACAATACACACGGTACACACACAATACACATGGTACACACATAATACACACGGTACACACGCAATACACACGGTACACACACAATACACACGGTACACACATAATACACACGGTACACACATAATACACACGGTACACACACAATACACACGGTACACACATAATACACACGGTACACACACAATACACACGGTACACACATAATACACACGGTACACACATAATACACATGGTACACACACAATACACACGGTACACACATAATACACACGGTACACACACAATACACACGGTACACACACAATACACACGGTACACACACAATACACACGGTACACACATGATACACACGGTACACACATAATACACACGGTACACACACAATACACACGGTACACACATAATACACACGGTACACACACAATACACACGGTACACACATAATACACACGGTACACACATAATACACACGGTACACACACAATACACACGGTACACACACAATACACACGGTACACACACAATACACACGGTACACACATAATACACACGGTACACACACAATACACACGGTACACACACAATACACAGGGTACACACATAATACACACTGTACACACACAATACACAGGGTACACACATAATACACAGGGTACACACATAATACACAGGGTACACACATAATACACACGGTACACACATAATACACACGGTACACACGCAATACACACGGTACACACACAATACACACGGTACACACATAATACACACGGTACACACATAATACACACGGTACACACACAATACACACGGTACACACACAATACACACGGTACACACACAATACACACGGTACACACACAATACACACGGTACACACATAATACACACGGTACACACATAATACACACGGTACACACACAATACACACGGTACACACACAATACACACGGTACACACACAATACACACGGTACACACATAATACACACGGTACACACACAACACACACGGTACACACATAATACACACGGTACACACACAATACACACGGTACACACACAATACACACGGTACACACATAATACACACGGTACACACACAATACACACGGTACACACACAATACACACGGTACACACACAATACACACGGTACACACATAATACACACGGTACACACACAATACACAGGGTACACACACAATACACAGGGTACACACATAATACACAGGGTACACACATAATACACAGGGTACACACATAATACACACGGTACACACATAATACACACGGTACACACATCATACACACGGTTCACACATAATACACACGGTACACACGCAATACACACGGTACACACACAATACACACGGTACACACATAATACACACGGTACACACATAATACACACGGTACACACATAATAAACACGATACACACACAATACACACGGTACACACATAATACACACGGTACACACATAATACACACGGTACGCACATAATACACACGGTACGCACACAATACACACGGTACATACACAATACACACGGTACACACATAATACACACGGTACACACATAATACACACGGTACACACATAATACACACGGTACACACGCAATACACACGGTACACACACAATACACACGGTACACACATAATACACACGGTACACACATAATACACACGGTACACACACAATACACACGGTACACACATAATACACACGGTACACACACAATACACACGGTACACACATAATACACACGGTACACACATAATACACATGGTACACACACAATACACACGGTACACACATAATACACACGGTACACACACAATACACACGGTACACACACAATACACACGGTACACACACAATACACACGGTACACACATGATACACACGGTACACACATAATACACACGGTACACACACAATACACACGGTACACACATAATACACACGGTACACACACAATACACACGGTACACACATAATACACACGGTACACACATAATACACACGGTACACACACAATACACACGGTACACACACAATACACACGGTACACACACAATACACACGGTACACACACAATACACACGGTACACACACAATACACACGGTACACACACAATACACAGGGTACACACATAATACACACTGTACACACAATACACAGGGTACACACATAATACACAGGGTACACACATAATACACAGGGTACACACATAATACACACGGTACACACATAATACACACGGTACACACGCAATACACACGGTACACACACAATACACACGGTACACACATAATACACACGGTACACACATAATACACACGGTACACACACAATACACACGGTACACACACAATACACACGGTACACACACAATACACACGGTACACACACAATACACACGGTACACACATAATACACACGGTACACACATAATACACACGGTACACACACAATACACACGGTACACACACAATACACACGGTACACACACAATACACACGGTACACACATAATACACACGGTACACACACAACACACACGGTACACACATAATACACACGGTACACACACAATACACACGGTACACACACAATACACACGGTACACACATAATACACACGGTACACACACAATACACACGGTACACACACAATACACACGGTACACACACAATACACACGGTACACACACAATACACACGGTACACACATAATACACACGGTACACACACAATACACAGGGTACACACACAATACACAGGGTACACACATAATACACAGGGTACACACATAATACACAGGGTACACACATAATACACACGGTACACACATAATACACACGGTACACACATCATACACACGGTTCACACATAATACACACGGTACACACGCAATACACACGGTACACACACAATACACACGGTACACACATAATACACACGGTACACACATAATACACACGGTACACACATAATAAACACGATACACACACAATACACACGGTACACACATAATACACACGGTACACACATAATACACACGGTACGCACATAATACACACGGTACGCACACAATACACACGGTACATACACAATACACACGGTACACACATAATACACACGGTACACACATAATACACACGGTACACACATAATACACACGGTACACACATAATACACACGGTACACACACAATACACACGGTACACACATAATACACACGGTACACACATAATACACACGGTACACACATAATACACACGTTACACACACAATTCACACGGTACACACATAATACACACGGTACACACATAATACACACGGTACACACATAATACACACGGTACACACACAATTCACACGGTACACACATAATACACACGGTACACACATAATACACACGGTACACACATAATACACACGATACACACACAATACACACGGTACACACATAATACACACGGTACGCACATAATACACACGGTATACACATAATACACACGGTACACACATAATACACACGGTACACACATAATACACACGGTACACACATAATACACACGGTACACACACAATACACACGGTACACACATAATACACACGGTACACACATAATACACACGGTACACACATAATACACACGGTACACACACAATACACACGGTACACACATAATACACACGGTACACACATAATACACACGGTACACACATAATACACACGTTACACACACAATTCACACGGTACACACATAATACACACGGTACACACATAATACACACGGTACACACATAATACACACGGTACACACACAATTCACACGGTACACACATAATACACACGGTACACACATAATACACACGGTACACACATAATACACACGATACACACACAATACACACGGTACACACATAATACACACGGTACGCACATAATACACACGGTATACACATAATACACACGGTACACACATAATACACACGGTACACACATAATACACACGTTACACACACAATTCACACGGTACACACATAATACACACGGTACACACATAATACACACGGTACACACATAATACACACGGTACACACACAATTCACACGGTACACACATAATACACACGGTACACACATAATACACACGGTACACACATAATACACACGATACACACACAATACACACGGTACACACATAATACACACGGTACACACATAATACACACGGTATACACATAATACACACGGTACACACATAATACACACGGTACACACATAATACACACGGTACACACACAATACACACGGTACACACAGTACACCCACATAGCCGCGTCTAAGTGAATGAATTCAAGCCGCGCAAAGCCAATTTTGAGTAGAAATAAGCTTAGTCGTATATACACGAAATCGCACACACCAAGCCCGTAAGAAGCAAGGGAAAACTTGTTTTGGAGGCCGTCGTTTATCATAGTTCTTGGCACCAAGAAATAAGATGATGATGATGAAGATGTTGGGACGTGGTCCAAATCATGAAAGCTTCTGTATCGTTGCCATTGAACCCATTACAGCAATGAGAGCACGACGCTTAAACGACAAAAAAAATCATGGCATGTTGATGCCAGATAAAATGTTAATGTATTATTTTCCTTGAGTGAAAAATCTGCCGGTCTAAAGCGGTTCCAGACCAGAGCGAGAGAGAGAGGGTGCACGGAGCCAAACGAAGGCAGAATATTTGAAGGGGGCCACGTGTTGCAAATGTAAGACCACAGCACATGACCGCAAATGGTAACGAAGGCAGATACACAATTTCGTTGTTGAAAAGTACCGGGAAATAACACAAAATGTATGAATAAGTGGCGAAAGACGCGCTGAAGGCCCGGCGTGGAGGAGGCACACCTGGTAATCCCCCAGGGTTGGTTGATCGGGATGAGATCATTGTTCGTGCGTGCTTGCGTATTTGTGGTACAAGTGCATAAGGAGCGGCATAGAGACCCACACACTCGTACAGAGATCTAAAGAGTCGCGTAGAGACCCGTAGACGTTCGTAAAAATCCACAGACTCGCGCAGAGATCTTTCGCGGTTAGCGCGCTGCGCTACAAATTCCCGCGACCCGAGTTCAAATACCGCTCACGGCCAACACCAGTAACGATCATCTGAACCGGCCACGGGCCTGGTTATTTTTCCTTATGTATTTTCTACATTTGTTTGTTAAACCCCAAAAGCATTTTTTTATCACATCCCCGCGAAATGTGACAACTGGGGTGATTGGCAGGAAATCGTGCGATACATCACGCAACTGGTTGGTATATTCTCGGCCAGTCAAATTCAGCAGGCAACACGGTGACCTCTCGGCTCTGCGAGAGAGAACTGTGGTAGAAAATAATTTGACGTGGCACGCCAGCCGAAGAGAAAGATCTCCCGTACAGCCTTAATAAACTGTTGGGGCAAGTGCTGTTTGGCGAGCACCCCAAAAAAGGCCGGCACGGCACACGAGGGGGTGGGTGGCCAGCACCACGCCCGGTCGCCTTTGTCTCCCCAGTGGCGATGTTTACTACACACCGCACCAGGGGAGACCCAGCACCCGGTTCAGATGACGGTCACCAGGGTGTTGACCGTGAGCGTTAATCGAACTCGGGTTGCAGGGTTAGTTGCGCAGCTCGCTAACGGCTTCGCTGCCGCTCCCAAAGCACTCACGCTCGAGGCTGCCACCACATTTGTTTCAATTCACTTAACGGCTCTCGGCGCTGCTGCTGCTGCTGCCAGAAATCGCAGTCTCACGATGCGACCCACGGGCGGCGGCGGCGTCGTCTCGACCGTGACACCGCCGCTAAGCCAGCACCACTTAGGGCGAAATTCACGTGCCAGCAGGCAGGCACTTTAATGCAGCAATATGTGGTGGGGGGAAAATGTGGCCGAGTTGGAGTTGGAGGGGAGGGGGGGATGACCAGCCAATTCAGTCATTTTTGGCAGCAGCAGCAGTAGCAGCAACAACAACAGCAGCAGCAGCAACACAACTGGCGGAAAAGGGAAATTGCGACGTACCATAAATCACGTGCCCCGCTCGGCCTGATTCACGCATTCAGGAACGAATTAGTGGGGGGGGGGGGGCGTGCCGAAGGTAGCCGTGGAACTATCGCAGGTTGCTTCACTCATTTTCAGAGGTGGGGGGGGGGGGGGTGGCGGTGGGGATGACACTTGCGCCGATAAGACATCATCAGCGCGAGGTTCCGCCAAACACGTGAAACCATTGGGTTTGGCCAGCGCGACGAGGGTGCGTCAGGCACCGCACTAAAGGCCACCAGAGGCATTCAGTGGCCCGCGGGGCCTAGCAGTGAAGAACACGAAACTCTCGCGAGTGGGAACGCGTTTTGTGTTTTTTATCGGCCCTTCGCCTCCCCCCCCTCCCCACCCAACCGCCCCCTCCCCGGCGCGCCTCCCCGTCGCCTCTGCAGGGCGCAGCCTCCAGGAGGCTGATGGATGGGCCGGCCAGAGGTCACGTGTGAGCGAGTGACGGATGTTTCTCTACAGCGCCGCTTCCCCTCCCTCCCTCCCAACCTCGCCTCCCCAATCTCCCTCCGCCGCTCTGAGCCATCGCCAAGCAGATGACCCTGCCACCGACACAAGCGGGCGGTCGGGCGGGGGAAATGTTAACTACCTCGCCCGGTATGCAGGAGGTTCGTGTGTTCGATCCCGACCCCTGACGCCTGCCGCTGTATATTTCGAGTTTGCGTATTTTCTCTCTCTCTCTTTCTCTCTCTCTCTCTCTTTCTCTCTCTCTCTCCGTGGTCGCGTGAATTTATTTTTGTTTCAGCGTCCTCCGGTTTTCCCCCCTCCACGTTTAGAATCAGCATCACGCGCGTTTGGAACATGCGGCTGCTATACATTTCCACGTGGCGAGCCGCTTCGTTGAGCTATCATATTTGGTGACCAGGTCGCTTCTGAGAAAGAGCTATCGAGCTCGGTGTGCTTTGCCGGGTTAAACAAAAGTATGAATGTGCTTTTACCCCTGCTCTCGTTTCGTGCACAAAATACGTGTGGGCAAATTAACAAGAACAACAAAAAGCATCCGCAGCGAGCGACGCCCGCAACTGGCAAACTTTAGAATCGGAATGTGTTATTCATTCTGGAGGAATCTGATGAACTATGAAGCTCTTTTAAGTTTTAATGTTTTTTGTTTGTTTGTTCCACCGACGTGTTGGACCGCCAAATCAGTCGGATTCCGCTCTGCACTTTGCGTTTCGCCAACGACGCTGTCGGTGTTTGATGGTAACGATGAGGGAGGGTGGGGAGGGCGAGTGGTTTGTGGTGTTGGGGGAGGGGTCCACACAACAACATCAACAACGGCAACAATATTAATAAACAAATATTTGTTTTATAAACTATGAACTAAACTACTTTTTCGATCTTGACTTAAAGCTTTCGTGACTGCAGGAATTCATATTCTTTGGGATTTTCCGTAAAGCCACGTAGATAGATCAAATAATAAAAATAATTAAAAACATATAACAATATATTGTAAATAAAACTATAAATAATAACAATATATTGTTATTATTTGTATTATTTGATCTAATAAAATACACTACTTTTTTATTTTTTACCAGGTAAGGCCCACTGAGCTATATAGCTCTGTTTTGTTTTTTACACAAGCGAACTGGCTCTCACAAATGATAGCTCAACGAAGTGGCTTATGATCACGTGGGTATGTACCGGAGCCGAATACTCTCAACACGTGATGCCGACTCCAATGCGGAGGGGAAATCCCGGAGGACCCGGAGAAAAATCCAAGCGACAACTGGGAGAGAAACACGCACACTCCAAATACACAGCAGCAGCAGGCGTCAGGGTCTGGTTCGAACCCACGATCTCCTGCCTACCAGGCGAGGTAGTTGACATCTCCTAGCCACCGTGAAGCCCACACAGTAATGGGATGCGAGGCTGGCGAGGTGGAGGCATTGGCCCTGCGTGCTGTGATGGACCTCGCGTGACGCGCGGGACCCAACACAAACGACGGACTCCAACCGGGTTCACAAGTTCACGCTGTACACCCCCGTGGCAGCCTCATCCGCCACTGATTTCCCGGCGGCCGCTGGCGATGTTGTTAAAGTTGGATTATTTATCATTTATTGGCCTGCTATGAAAAAGCGTTTTCCGATACAGCTTGTCCGCGATGACAGCACACCCCTCCACTCCCCCATTCCTGGACCGAGGAATCAACTCCAGTAGCCGACCGCCACCAAGCGGGCATCACCACACTGATGATTATTGTGGTGCGGTGGTGGTGGTGATGGTGGTGGTGATGGTGGTGGTGATGGTGGTGGTGGTGGTGGTGATGGTGGTGGTGGTGATGGTGGTGGTGGTGATGATGGTGATGGTGGTGATGATGGTGGTGGTGGTGGTGATGATGATGGTGGTGATGGTGGTGGTGGTGGTAATGGTGATGATGGTGGTGATGGTGGTGGTGATGGTGGTGGTGGTAGTGGTGGTGATGATGGTGATGGTGGTGATGATGGTGGTGGTGGTGGTGGTGATGATGATGGTGGTGATGGTGGTGGTGGTGGTGATGGTGATGATGGTGGTGATGGTGGTGGTGATGGTGATGATGGTGGTGATGGTGGTGGTGATGGTGATGATGCTGGTGATGATGGTGGTGGTGGTGGTGATGGTGGTGATGGTGGTGGTGGTGATGGTGGTGATGGTGGTGGTGGTGATGGTGGTGATGGTGGTGATGGTGGTGGTGATGATGGTGATGGTGATGATGGTGGTGATGGTGGTAGTGATGATGGTGGTGATGGTGGTGGTGATGATGGTGGTGATGATGGTGGTGATGATGGTGGTGATGATGGTGGTGATGATGGTGATGGTGGTGGTGATGATGGTGGTGATGAAGGTGGTGATGATGGTGGTGGTGGTGGTGATGGTGGTGATGATGATGGTGGTGATGGTGGTGATGATGGTGGTGGTGATGATGGTGGTGGTGCTGGTGATGATGGTGATGGTGGTGGTGATGATGGTGGTGATGAAGGTGGTGATGATGGTGGTGGTGGTGATGGTGGTGATGATGATGGTGGTGATGGTGGTGATGATGGTGGTGATGATGGTGGTGGTGATGGTGGTGGTGGTGATGATGGTGATGGTGGTGGTGATGATGGTGGTGGTGATGGTAATGATAATGATGATGATGGTGGTGGTGATGATGATGGTGATGGTGGTGGTGATGATGGTGGTGATGGTGGTGGTGATGATGGTGGTGATGGTAGTAGTGATGAAGGTGGTGGTGGTGATGGTCGTGGTGGTGGTGGTGATGATGCTGGTGACGATGGTGGTGATGATGGTGGTGGTGATGATGGTGGTGATGATGATGATGGTGGTGATGGTGGTAGTGATGATGGTGGTGATGGTGGTGGTGATGATGCTGGTGATGATGGTGGTGATGATGGTGGTGATGATGATGATGGTGATGATAATGATGATGATGATGGTGGTGATGGTAGTAGTGATGAAGGTGGTGGTGGTGGTGATGATGGTGGTGATGGTGGTGGTGATGATGGTGGTGATGATGATGGTGGTGATGGTGGTGGTGATGATGGTGGTGATGGTGGTGGTGGTGATGATGGTGGTGATGGTGGTGATGGTGGTAGTGATGATGGTGGTGATGATGCTGGTGATGATGGTGGTGGTGGTGATGGTGGTGGTGATGATGGTGGTGATGGTGGTGGTGGTGATGATGGTGGTGATGGTGGTGATGGTGGTAGTGATGATGGTGGTGATGATGCTGGTGATGATGGTGGTGGTGATGGTGGTAATGGTGGTGATGATAATAATGATGATGGTGGTAATGGTGGTAGTGATGATGGTGGTGATGGTGGTGGTGATGATGGTGGTGATGATGATGATGGTGGTAATGGTGGTAGTGATGATGGTGGTGATGGTAGTGGTGATGAAGCTCGTGGTGGTGGTGATGATGGTGGTGGTGATGAAGGTGGTGGTGATGATGGGGGTGATGATGATGGTGGTGATGGTGGTAGTGATGATGGTGGTGATGGTGGTGGTGATGATGGTGGTGATGATGGTGGTGATGGTGGTAGTGATGATGGTGGTGATGGTAGTGCTGATGAAGGTGGTGGTGGTGGTGATGGTGGTGGTGATGATCGTTATGCAAATCCCGACAGATGTTCAATGCGGAGCCTTTGGTATTTTAGAGCAGTGGAGTGGTATTCCTCGATGCCGTCACTGCGATTTCGGAGATTATATATAGCACGGTGTTGTAAATTACGGGAGCTCAAAATGACATTTGCGTTTGAGTAGCGTCTCATTTCACCTGCGATGGCAGAGCAATGGAACCAAATGACCTGAGTTCGATTCTGGCTCACATCAATTATCAAGTGATATTTAAAGTTGTCCTTACCCCCCCCCCCCACCCCCACCCCCGCAAAATCACACTTACCATCGTGGTGAAGTATGGTCGAACATCCCCCATAACTGACAGGGAGGCAATAATCCAGCAGTGGATGTACACATTCCGCTAATTATTCTGCATTATTTTGTATCGCTGAAACCAGCCGGTGCGAGGCAGATTACTGCAGAGATAAGAGTTGGCGACGTTATTTCTGGGTTTTTTTTTTTGCAAAACCTCCATCCAACAGTGGAGTGACCATGGCTGCTTCCTGGACATCTGTGTGAAAAAAAAAAAATTTGTTTGTATATATTTTCAGCTCATCGGATTCCTCCATTATAAATACAAATTCATATTCTGATTCCGATACAAAGTTTCCACAATGCCATCATCCATCGCCCTTGCATCACATGCAGCTTCCAGAAGGTTCCCAATCGTCGCGGAACGCGAACTGCACCGTCGCTCGCGAGCGGTGGAGAGCGCAGAGAGGGGGGAAGGGGGGGGGGGGGTAGGTGGGGAGGGTGAGTGGTGGGGGGTAGGTAGGGGGGTAGGTGGGGGGTAGGTGGGGGTAGGTGGGGGTAGGTGGGGGGGTTGGGGGTAGGTGGGGAGGGTGAGTGGTGGGGGGGTAGGTAGGGGGGTAGGTGGGGGGAAGGTGGGGGTGGGGGTAGGTGGAGGGGTTGGGGGTAGGTGGGGAGGGTGAGTGGTGGGGGGTAGGTAGGGGGGTAGGTGGGGAGGGTGAGTGGTAGGGGGTAGGTAGGGGGGTAGGTGGGGGGTAGGTGGGGGGGTGGGGGGTAGGTGAGGAGGGTGAGTGGTGGGGGGTATTTAGGGGGGGTGGGGGGTAGGTGGGTGGGTAGGTGAGGGGGGTGGAGGTGGTGAAGGGTAGGTAGTGGGGGGTGACTAGTGGGGGGTGGAGGGGTAGGTAGGGGGGGGGGGTATTGTTAGGGGTACAGAAAGCGGGCAGATGGAAGCTCTCTTGCAGTGACGGCACTTGCAGTGCGCCCTTCGTGTTCACAGTGCCCACCCCACCGCACGTCTGCCACCAATTCGCTGAGCGTCGTGGTCAAGGCATCCGGCTCTGCCCCAGCACTGCCCCGCGTGAAGACATTCCCCGCGCCGCGCGCGGCGAGCGTGCAAGCTGACTCATTGAGACATCTTGCCTTGTCATAAACAACAACAACAACAAAAAGCCGATGGCTCAAGGATGTACAACGACAACTACTAGGAAATAACCGCGCTCGCTTCTGCGTTTTGCAAAGGCAAAGCGAGAGGATGTGGCGTCGTCTACGTTGTTGTTGTTGACGGCACGGAGAGGCGCGCATAGGGAGCGATGTTCGGTTATTCTCTTCGGAAGTGAGTGAGTCGTGTGAGTGAGTTAGTGGTGTGAGTGAGTGATTGGTGTGAGTGAGTCGTGTGAGTGAGTGAGTCGTGTGTGTGAGTGAGTGAGTGGTGTGAGTGAGTGAGTGGTGTGAGTGAGTCGTGTGAGTGAGTGAGTCGTGTGAGTGAGTCGTGTGAGTGAGTGAGTGGGTGAGTCGTGTGTGTGAGTGAGTTAGTGAGTCGTGTGAGTGAGTCGTGTGCGTCGTGTGAGTGAGTGAGTGATGTGTGTGTGTGAGTGAGTGGTGTGAGTGAGTCGTGTGAGTGAGTGAGTCGTGTGAGTGTGTCGTGTGAGTGAGTGAGTCGTGTGAGTTAGTGAGTCGTGTGAATGAGTCGTGTGAGTGAGTGAGTCGTGTGAGTGAGTCGTGTGAGTGAGTGAGTCGTGTGAGTGAGTCGTGTGAGTGAGTGAGTGTGTGAGTGAGTGAGTCGTGTGAGTGAGTGAGTCGTGTGAGTGAGTCGTGTGAGTGAGTGAGTCGTGTGAGTGAGTGAGTGAGTCGTGTGAGTGAGTGAGTCGTGTGAGTGAGTGAGTGAGTCGTGTGAGTGAGTCGTGTGAGTGAGTCGTGTGTGTGAGTGAGTGAGTCGTGTGAGTGAGTCGTGTGAGTGAGTGAGTCGTGTGAGTGTGTCGTGTGAGTGAGTGAGTCGTGTGAGTGAGTCGTGTGAGTGAGTCGTGTGAGTGAGTGAGTCGTGTGAGTGAGTCGTGTGAGTGAGTCGTGTGAGTGAGTGAGTCGTGTGAGTGAGTGAGTCGTGTGAGTGAGTGAGTCGTGTGAGTGAGTGAGTGTGTGAGTGAGTGAGTCGTGTGAGTGAGTGTCGTGTGAGTGAGTCGTGTGAGTGAGTGAGTCGTGTGAGTGAGTGAGTGAGTCGTGTGAGTGAGTGAGTCGTGTGAGTGAGTGAGTGAGTCGTGTGAGTGAGTCGTGTGAGTGAGTCGTGTGTGTGAGTGAGTGAGTCGTGTGAGTGAGTCGTGTGAGTGAGTGAGTCGTGTGAGTGTGTCGTGTGAGTGAGTGAGTCGTGTGAGTGAGTCGTGTGAGTGAGTCGTGTGAGTGAGTGAGTCGTGTGAGTGAGTCGTGTGAGTGAGTCGTGTGAGTGAGTGAGTGTGTGAGTGAGTGAGTCGTGTGAGTGAGTGAGTCGTGTGAGTGAGTGAGTCGTGTGAGTGAGTCGTGTGAGTGAGTGAGTGAGTGTGTGAGTGAGTGAGTCGTGTGAGTGAGTGAGTCGTGTGAGTGAGTGAGTGAGTCGTGTGAGTGAGTCGTGTGAGTGAGTCGTGTGAGTGAGTGAGTGAGTCGTGTGAGTGAGTGAGTGAGTGTGTGAGTGAGTCGTGTGAGTGAGTGAGTCGTGTGAGTGAGTGAGTCGTGTGAGTGAGTCGTGTGAGTGAGTCGTGTGAGTGAGTGAGTCGTGTGAGTGAGTCGTGTGAGTGAGTGAGTGAGTGTGTGAGTGAGTGAGTCGTGTGAGTGAGTGAGTCGTGTGAGTGAGTGAGTGAGTCGTGTGAGTGAGTCGTGTGAGTGAGTCGTGTGAGTGAGTGAGTGAGTCGTGTGAGTGAGTCGTGTGAGTGAGTGAGTGAGTCGTGTGAGTGGGTCGTGTGAGTGAGTCGTGTGAGTGAGTGAGTGAGTCGTGTGAGTGAGTCGTGTGAGTGAGTGAGTCGTGTGAGAGAGTGAGTGTGTGAGTGAGTGTGTGAGTGAGTGAGTCGTGTGAGTGAGTGAGTGAGTCGTGTGAGTAAGTGAGTGGTGTGAGTGAGTGAGTGGTGTGAGTGAGTGAGTCGTGTGAGTGAGTTAGTGAGTGAGTCGTGTGAGTGAGTCGTGTGAGTGAGTGTGTGAGTGAGTGAGTCGTGTGAGTGAGTGAGTGAGTTAGTGAGTGAGTCGTGTGAGTGAGTCGTGTGAGTGAGTGAGTGAGTCGTGTGAGTGAGTGAGTGAGTCGTGTGAGTGAGTGAGTAAGTGAGTGGTGTGAGTGAGTCGTGTGAGTGAGTGAGTGAGTCGTGTGAGTGAGTGAATGAGTCGTGTGAGTGAGTGAGTGGTGTGAGTGAGTGAGTGGTGTGAGTGAGTGAGTCGTGTGAGTGAGTGAGTCGTGTGCGTGAGTGAGTGAGTGGTGTGAGTGAGTGAGTCGTTTGAGTGAGTGAGTGAGTCGTGTGAGTGAGTGGTGTGAGTGAGTGAGTGAGTCGTGTGATTGAGTGAGTGGTGTGAGTGAGTGAGTGGTGTGAGTGAGTGAGTCGTGTGAGTGAGTGAGTGGTGTGAGTGAGTGAGTGGTGTGAGTGAGTGAGTCGTGTGAGTGAGTGAGTGGTGTGAGTGAGTGAGTGGTGTGAGTGAGTGAGTGAGTCGTGTGATTGAGTGAGTGGTGTGAGTGAGTGAGTGGTGTGAGTGAGTGAGTGGTGTGAGTGAGTGAGTGGTGTGAGTGAGTGAGTGGTGTGAGTGAGTGAGTCGTGTGAGTGAGTGAGTCGTGTGAGTGAGTCGTGTGAGTGAGTGAGTGTGTGAGTGAGTGAGTGAGTCGTGTGAGTGAGTGAGTCGTGTAAGTGAGTGAGTGAGTCGTGTGAGTGAGTGAGTGAGTCGTGTGAGTGAGTGAATGAGTCGTGTGAGTGAGTGAGTGGTGTGAGTGAGTGAGTGAGTCGTGTGAGTGAATGAGTGAGTCGTGTGAGTGAGTGAGTCGTTTGAGTGAGTGAGTGAGTCGTGTGAGTGAGTGGTGTGAGTGGTGTGAGTGAGTGAGTGAGTCGTGTGATTGAGTGAGTGAGTCGTGTGAGTGAGTGAATGAGTCGTGTGAGTGAGTGAGTGAGTGGTGTGAGTGAGTGAGTGAGTCGTGTGAGTGAATGAGTGAGTCGTGTGAGTGAGTGAGTCGTGTGAGTGAGTGAGTGGTGTGAGTGAGTGAGTGAGTGGTGTGAGTGAGTGAGTGAGTCATGTGAGTGAGTGAGTGGTGTGAGTGAGTGAGTGGTGTGAGTGAGTGAGTGAGTGGTGTGAGTGAGTGAGTGAGTGGTGTGAGTGAGTGAGTGAGTGGTGTGAGTGAGTGAGTGAGTCGTGTGAGTGAGTGAGTGAGTCGTGTGAGTGAGTGAGTGGTGTGAGTGAGTGAGTGAGTGGTGTGAGTGAGTGAATGAGTCGTGTGAGTGAGTGAGTGGTGTGAGTGAGTGAGTGGTGTGAGTGAGTGAGTGAGTGGTGTGAGTGAGTGAGTGGTGTGAGTGAGTGAGTGAGTGGTGTGAGTGAGTGAGTGAGTGGTGTGAGTGAGTGAGTGAGTCGTGTGAGTGAGTGAGTGGTGTGAGTGAGTGAGTGAGTCGTGTGAGTGAGTGAGTGAGTGGTGTGAGTGAGTGAGTGGTGTGAGTGAGTGAGTGAGTGGTGTGAGTGAGTGAGTCGTGTGAGTGAGAGAGTGAGTCGTGTGAGTGAGTGAGTGAGTGGTGTGAGTGAGTGAGTGGTGTGAGTGAGTGAGTGAGTCGTGTGAGTGAGTGAGTGAGTGGTGTGAGTGAGTGAGTCGTGTGATTGAGTGAGTCGTGTGATTGAGTGAGTGAGTGGTGTGAGTGAGTGAGTGAGTCGTGTGATTGAGTGAGTGGTGTGAGTGAGTGAGTGGTGTGAGTGAGTGAGTGAGTCGTGTGAGTGAGTGAGTGAGTGGTGTGAGTGAGTGAGTCGTGTGATTGAGTGAGTCGTGTGATTGAGTGAGTGAGTGGTGTGAGTGAGTGAGTGAGTCGTGTGATTGAGTGAGTGGTGTGAGTGAGTGAGTGAGTGGTGTGAGTGAGTGAGTGGTGTGAGTGAGTGAGTCGTGTGAGTGAGTGAGTGAGTGGTGTGAGTGAGTGAGTGAGTGGTGTGAGTGAGTGAGTGAGTCGTGTGAGTGAGTGAGTGAGTCGTGTGAGTGAGTGAGTGAGTGGTGTGAGTGAGTGAGTGAGTCGTGTGATTGAGTGAGTGAGTCGTGTGAGTGAGTGAGTGAGTGGTGTGAGTGAGTGAGTGAGTCGTGTGATTGAGTGAATGAGTCGTGTGAGTGAGTGAGTGAGTGGTGTGAGTGAGTGAGTGAGTGGTGTGAGTGAGTGAGTGAGTCGTGTGATTGAGTGAGTGAGTCGTGTGAGTGAGTGAGTGAGTGGTGTGAGTGAGTGAGTGAGTCGTGTGAGTGAGTGAATGAGTCGTGTGAGTGAGTGAGTGAGTGGTGTGAGTGAGTGAGTGAGTGGTGTGAGTGAGTGAGTGAGTGGTGTGAGTGAGTGAGTGGTGTGAGTGAGTGAGTCGTGTGAGTGAGTGAATGAGTCGTGTGAGTGAGTGAGTGGTGTGAGTGAGTGAGTGGTGTGAGTGAGTGAGTGAGTGGTGTGAGTGAGTGAGTGAGTCGTGTGATTGAGTGAGTGAGAAACTCACTCGAGCGATGATAACAAAAGGGACGACGTGCGGACAACTTCTCCAGTTCCGTGCCCCCCACCTCGCCAAGTTTAGTCAATTTTACTTCGTGCACAGTTTCGTAATTATAAAAAAAAAATTCTAACGATGCAATTAGGCCACTGGCGGAAACGAAACCGCGCGAACATTCTGGAACAAAAATCACAACAAAAAACGAGATCCCCCAAACGTGACGATACCGCAACAGAAAACAACAGAACCGGTTCTTGAAACCAATCACTGACCGCGGATCGTGATTCATCATCGACGAAGCCGTTGGGTTGAACCATCGACTCTCAGCGGGGTTTCGGAGTCACATTTCGAGGCCCCATGTGCGGTCGATATGAGCCACAGCTGGTCAGCAACCCCCCACCCTCGCTCCCTTAGGTCGTGGTGTTGGTACGGTGGCGGTGGTGGTGGTAGTGATGGTGTGGGTGGTGTTGGTGCTGTGGTAGCGATGATGTGGGTGGTGTTGGTGAAGTGGTTGTAGTTGCGTTGGGTTGTGGCGATGATGATGATGATGGTGGTGTGGGTGGTGCTGGTGCGGTATTGGTGGTGGTGATGGTGGTGATAGTGGTCGTAGTGGTGGTGGTGCGTGACGGTGGTTTGGGTGACGGTGGTGGCGGTGGTGGTGGTGGTGAGGCGGCGCGCCTTCGGGCACGGTAATGAGAAGCAACCCTCTGGGGTAAATGAGCTCTAACTGGAACCATCGCTCACATGTAATGAGAGATACAGCAACGGCGGGGCGGGCCTGTCATACAATCACTCATCACAATGAATCGTCCTCACCGCGGCCAAACCCCGCTTCCCCTAGTCGCCTTTGAAAGTTCATCCGCCGCACGTCAGCGGCTGGCAAAGTTAACGAGGGCTTGATCTCTTTCTCTCTCTCTCTCTCTTGAGCCCAAACGCAGAGGCGACAGGGTCGCGGCTCTCTTACAATTTCCGTTATTCGTGATTGTCTCCAAACCTCCTCCAACCTCCACCCCGTCCGCTCGCGTCGGGCAAGGATGGAATTCCACCCGGCGCCTCCCCCAGATGCTTTATTCATCCAGAAAATGATTACCGAATTGAACGTGAAGATGTGCATCGTCGCCGTATGCGCAGTGTGGTCACGGCGTGGTCTGTCGTTCGCAACGCAAGTCTCAGTGATGGGCGACCTCGTAATAAGAAAAACAAAAACCTGACGTAGATTTGCGCGTGAGTTCCTTTTGCGCCAGCGAACCGAATACGTGTTTGCCAAACTCTACCTTCTGATCGTTTGTATGACAATGATTTGAACTTGGAACGCGCCGCCGCCACACGGTATACGCGTCGAGAGAGAGAGAGGGGACGACTCACAAAGAGAGAGGACGACTCAGAGAGAGTGAGAAGATGACTCAGAAAGAGAGAGGACGACTCAGAGAGAGAGGACGACTCAGAGAGAGGGAGGACGACTCAGAGAGAGAGGGGGGACGACTCAGAGAGAGATTAGATGACTCAGAGAGAGGACGACTCAGAGAGAGAGAGGACGACTCAGAGAGAGAGAGGGGGGACGACTCAGAGAGAGAGGACGACTCAGAGAGAGAGGACGACTCAGAGAGGACGACTCAGAGAGGACGACTCAGAGAGAAAGAGGACGACTCAGAGAGAGAGAGGACGACTCAGAGAGGACGACTCAGAGAGAAAGAGGACAACTCAGAGAGAGAGGACGACTCAGAGAGGACGACTCAGAGAGAGAGGACGACTCAGAGAGAGAGGACGACTCAGAGAGGACGACTCAGAGAGAGAGGACGACTCAGAGAGAGAGAGGACGACTCAGAGAGAGAGGACGACTCAGAGAGAGAGAGGACGACTCAGAAAGAGAGAGGACGACTCAGAGAGAGAGGACGACTCAGAGACAGAGGACGACTCAGAGAGAGATAAGATGACTCAGAGAGAGAGGACGACTCAGAGAGAGAAGACGACTCAGAGAGAGAGGGGGGACGACTCAGAGAGAGAGAGAGGACGACTGAGAGAGGACGACTCAGAGAGAGAGGACGACTCAGAGAGAGAGAGGACGACTCAGAGAGAGAGAGGACAACTCAGAGAGAGAGGACGACTCAGAGAGAAAGAGGGCGACTCAGAGAGAAAGAGGACGACTCGGAGAGAGAGAGGACGACTCAGAGAGGACGACTCAGAGAGAGAGGACGACTCAGAGAGAGGACGACTCAGAGAGGACGACTCAGAGAGAGAGGACGACTCAGAGAGAGAGAGAGGACGACTCAGAGAGAGAGGACGACTCAGAGAGAGAGGGGACGACTCAGAGAGAGAGGACGACTCAGAGAGAGTGAGATGACTCAGAGAGAGAGAGGACGACTCAGAGAGGACGACTCAGAGAGAAAGAGGGGACGACTCACAGAGAGAGAGGACGACTGAGAGAGAGGACGACTCAGGGAGAGAGAGAGGACGACTCAGAGAGAGAGGACGACTCAGAGAGAGAGGACGACTGAGAGAGAGGGGCGACTGAGAGAGAGAGGACGACTCAGGGAGAGAGAGAAGATTACTTAGAAAGAGAGAGGATGACTCAGAGAGAGGGCGGACGACGCAGAGAGAGGGGGGACGACTCACTGAGAGAGAGAGAGAAGACGACTCAGAGAGAGAGGACGACTCACAGAGAGAGGGCGACTCAGAGAGACAGAGAAGATGACTCAGAGAGAGAGAGTGGATGACTCAGAGAGAGAGAGAGAGGACGACTGAGAGAGAGAGAGAGGACGACTCAGAGAGAGAGAGGGAGGGGGGGGGGGTTCTTTGTTGCTCAACGTCCAGCGAATGCATTGCGTGCGAGGTGACCAGACGTGCGTGAGAAATGCCCAAATCATAGCTCCACGTGTCTGTCAAAGCAGCCGCACCTAACGCCACTGTCCTCATTCCACTATTGACTTTCATATTTGAAATAACAAACAAACAAACAAAAAATGCACTTGGGCGACGCGGCGAAATATTCGCTCCGTTATTCGCAAAATATTCACTTCGCGGAGTCTCTGGACTCCTCATCAGCAGGGTCCTGCCACGTCGGGCTGTTCGGCCTACTCGATGAGTGTGACGTGAAAACTCAGAAAGCCCATTGAGTGAGTGAGGAGATACCACTGAGAGCCCCCCCACAGATGGATTCAATCAATTGCTCTACTGCCGCTCCTGGGCGTCCTCGCAGCTCGCTACCGATGCCTCGCTGGCGAGATGTTAACTAACTCGCCTGGTGTGCAGGAGGTCGTCTGTTCGATCACAACTCTGACGCCCGTATATTTGGTGTTTGCATGTCTCCACCCCCCCCCCCCCCGTGGTCGCGTGGATCTTTGATTGTTCTTCTCTCCGTGTCTTCCGGGGTTTCCCCTCCACATCACGAATCAACGTCACTCGTTCAGAGCGACTGGCTTCAATGAATGTCCGCACGATGAAGCCACTTCGTTGAGACATCATGCGTGCGCCAGGTCGCTTCTGAAAAATATCCTTATAGCAGCTCAGTAGGCCTTACCTGGCAAAACAATAACAACAACAACAACAACAAAAATTGTTTACAGCCCACAAAGCACCCGGAACACCCAGGCGGCCTCCCATCCAAGCAGTAACCACGCTTGACCCCTGCTTAGCATACGATATCTGGCAAGATTGATTGCATCCAGGGCTAATTGGTCGTATGCATGAGCAGATGGCTCATACACGAGCGCCTGTATTGTTTGATCGATCCCATTTAGCCTGGAAGCGATGGTGCGGTGTGGCGACCGTCCACCCCCCCTCCAGCCCCACCTCCACCCCTTCGCTGTTCTCGCGGAATTGTTCTAAATGAGAACGCCTGTGCTGAGAGGTCAGTTGGAGGTCACGTAAATTTGTTTTTGATGAGGGCTCGGAGTCAGCTTGCCCCAATGTTCGGTGTATGGACTGCCGGGCTGCAGTGCCCCGCAAGGTGCACGATGAACAGCTGATTCAAGCTTCAGTTTTGTTTTTTTGGTCAAGCGCGTGAGAGACTCGAGAGACCAGCATAGTCCTCATTTGCAGGAGAAGACCTGGGTCACGAAAATAACAAAAGCGATCTATATATCCCAATGAGCTCAAGTCTCTCGTAAATCACGTGATTTATGCGTCTCCCCCCTCCCCGCCACTCTGAATCCCGATACCTTATCATCTATATACAGTATCTCCATATCTAAATCAGCCCAAGCCTCCAGAAAATCACGTGACTCTGTGTGGCCACGCCCCCCCGACTCCTGGTCCCTCCCATATCCACGCCCACTATGAAAACAGACGCTGCTCCTCCGTGCTGCAGCGTCGAGCCCCTGACGCAGCCTCTCAAATATAAATCAACGTGAAACCAAATACATCTGTGTAACGAACGTTTACTCGGATAAATAACTCTTTTTTTTAAAGGCAAAGTTCTTAGCATTAAGTTACAGAAACCACGACACGAATGCAGAGTGAGTATTGCCCCGTCGTGTGAGCAGGCGAGGAGGATGTGCGACAGCTGGCGCTGCAAATGGCTCGCGTGGTCGCTTAGGTTACAAATCGTAAGCTCCCAATCTGAGTGTTGACGCAACCTTGGGGTGTGGTCTCGTTTAAAGTGGGGGGGGGGCAGGCAGACGAGGAGGGATACGGAGGGGGTGGGGGCGGCGGGGTGTGACATAACCGATGTTGTTCAAACTTCGTGCAAACGCTGAACGCCGAACAGGATGGGTCACGCCACGGGCTGCTCTGTCTGTGGCTCCGTGCAGAATCACTCGACGACTGTAAGCGACGTGAGAAAGGGGGAGCGCGTTGGCGGATTGACAATTCCCAGCGATTTTCTGCAGAGTAAACCAAAATAACCCCCCACACACACATCTATTGAAAATGGTTCATTCGGCCACTGTCGAGGAATTCCATTTCTGAGGATGTTTGGCCAGTTCCATTCTGTCCAATGTTTGCGCTTTGCGCTGCAATCACCCACGAATTTTGCCCGAGCCTAACATCTGTCAGAGCCTGCCTTCTTGCCCAGTAAACATGCCAACGTTGGGGCAACGTTGGCTCAACGTTCCATGTTTACTGGGGTGTGTGTGTGTGTCCACAGCGTTCACCCATCAACTCCCCCCAAACATTGCCGCACGCGCGCTGATTGGCCAACGGTGATTCCTCCCCTCCCTCCCCGTGCCCCCTCCTCCTCCTCCAATGCAAAGACAATTCCCACCAGAGGTGCTCACGTTCAGCTTAAGAGAGCGATCAGCAACCTCGCCATGGTCTTCCTTCCGTCGGCCAGATTCACGCACAGCATGGGGAGGGTCTCTTGCTGTCGACAGTCGACAATCTGACAGCGATTGAGCTTTCTCGTACGGGACAGAGCCGAGGTCAATTATAATCCGTACCTGTCAACCCCTCGTCGGTGCCCTAGCTTATTACAGACCAATTCAGACCGTATTGCTCACCCCCGTGCCCCTTATACATCTCAACGTTCGTCCTACAAAGTCGCATCGCAAGGGAGAAACGCAAACGAATGGGCACAAAAAAACTGATTTTAATTTTGCCCGCATTGAAACGGCTGTACGCCGTATGGACCTGAAAACTCAATTTCCCTCTACAAGAATACTGGGTTAAACGTTATGGGCTGACAGCGATGTATAATCACACAGCACGCAGCAGCAGCAGCAGCACCGCGTTGCCTCAAATCACAAGCACGTGTTGCTGTTGTTGTTGCAATTCATTACGACTGACGAAGCGACTACAATGGTGGTTGACCCCAGATCTGCCACTTACACTCTCGTCATGGAGTTCACACTGAGGGTGTGGATATGTGGTGACCCCCTCCCCCCCCCCACTTTAATGACCTCATGTTTGCATTAAGAGGGGAGAGAGGCGGAGGGGGTTTCAGTCTCACGTTGCAAAAATGTCACCGTCCGTGTCCTTCAGCAGGCGCACTCCACGTGCCTCGAGCTCCCGCTGGAAGAGAATTCGTCCATTGCTCTGTGCACGTGGATTACGTGGGCGTGCCGGCAGGCGGGCGGGACGGGTTAATTTGACCATGCTTCACCACAATGGTCTAGTTGCGGGTCGGTGACAACAAGGAGCATGCACGTGCCTGGTCGAATAGAAGTTTCGACGGAAAGTCCTCGTTGAATGGCGGCTTCACGCAGACGCGTGCAGCGGCTGTAACGCGTTATAGTGCGGAACGCGCACACACCCCCACACTCCCCCCACCGTGACAATGCGGTTCGTGAGCGGTCGACGACGAACTACTTTCCTGAGCTGCGCGGCCCAGCGGTGTGATACATTTAACGCGGCACTTTTCAGGGCACGCATCTACCCCGTCAGACGGGGACTTACAGCGCCGTACAGCAGGGGTCCCCAACCCCTGGGCCTGTTAGGAACCGGGCCGCACAGCAGCAGCAGCAGGAGGAGGTGCGAGCGCGTGAGTCCGCGCGTGGCCCGACCCCATTATTTTATTATTGACCACTTCCATCCGCGCTTCTTTTCACGCACTGTGCACTCGTCTCAGTCACGTGGTGTTGGTAAGCCCACAAGCTCCGACCCCTAGTAGCCAAAATGAGTAAAAAAACAAACGTCACTGGAGAGCTTCGTTGAAAAGAGGGAAAGACCCAATGATGAACCCCCTCCCCCCCGTCCCGGTCCGTGAACAAATTGTTGTCTTCCACGAAACCGGTCCCTGGTGCCAAAAAGGTTGTGGACTGCTGCCGTACAGGCCAACACAACAATGCTGCCCTCTGCTGCCCACCACGTGACCTCGCCGTCACAGTCGCGCCGCCCCTCCCCCACTATGACGAGCCGCGCGTGCATTGCAGGCCGTCCAATCCAATCACTTATCCAGGCTCAAACCTCCACGCCCTCTCCCCCCCCCCCCCCCACCGCTGAGCTTCTCGAGCACTGATGTGATGAAGACCGGGAGTGCACTGAGGATGATTCGCTCCCAGAAACGATCGCTCCTACACGATATTTTTTTATTTATATCCGCCGGGCCTTTGGGGTTTCCAGAGCATTGCTGTCATTGCTGCGAAGCGTCAGGCCACACAGAGGAGGAGGGGGGGGGGCTGTAAGCAGCAGAATGAATTCCATATGCCCGAATTTCCCATGAGAAGCCCTGTGAAATGCAACGCACGCCGCCTTTACATCTTAATCGCCAGCCTCCCGCTTGCGACCGCGTGGGGAAAGTGGAGCCACTTTTGCCGATGACAATTTGTGTTGATAACGCGGCTAAATAGAGCCTCTCGCGGCGCTGAGCGCGGCTGGAGAACGGGGAGGTGGAGGGGGTTGTGTTGTTGTTGTTGTTATCATCCCGAGTTCAAATGCGATACTGTATGTGTATATATAGAACGCGTAGCATGATAATGTGTAATCGTGCTTTCCGTGGTGGATACAATAAGTACCGTTTTGTGGGATGAGATGGTACCCGTCTCTTAGATTAAATGCGGCCTTACATTTTTAAAGTTAATAGGCAACGTTTCGGGCGAATAGTCCTTATCCATGTCCAAAAACGTCGCCTATGATGTGTTTGTCTCTCGGACGGTAGTCGACCGATCAGTGTCCTATAGACAGAGTGGCTCGGCCATAGCAACGTGGAAATGTCGTGGCTGGTAACGGATGGATGATGATGAGGCCCCCGCTCTACGATCTGTGGAGCAGGAGAAACGCCTCGACAGTCCGGTGGGTATAAAGAGGTGGACGGTACTGCCTTGTCGTCAAACTCTGTGGGAACCTCGTCAATAATCCCAAGGTCGCCGTCTGCGTTTCAATTGGAGATCGAATCTGAATGATACTTCTATAGAGAGCGCCTTCACTCGAGGCGCTTGACGTGGAGTCGACGTGGGCCTGCTACAATGTCTTGAGGAATGAATGACGGCGATGGAGGGCACACGACTTAAGGGTCGCGAAAGGGCTACAGGGGAGGGACGGGAAGGAGTGGAGGGGCGAGAGGAGGTTAAGGAGCGGGGGGACTGCCTCGTGTACAGTGGGAAGTTCATTGCAGCGGTGGCCCGACGAGAGCGTTGCATCAATCGTGGCCTGGTCTTGAATTTTTTCAAAAGGAAAACCGTAAGGCTCCGAAAATGGAATTGTTGAACGGAAGAAAAAAAAACACTCGGTAAATTGCTCAAGGAGTCAACGTGAATAATAACAGGCACGTCACGTAAACCCAACTGCGCACATCAAGTACGAAATGGGGGGGGGGCATGGAAGTATGTCTCGTGAGGTGGAATGATCGGGATGAATCGAATAATCGCCACACCGCCGCCATTTACCAATGTAAGGTGGCGTCGCAGTAACAATTACGCCTCACAGCAAGAAGTGCCTCGGTTCGATTCCCAATCGGGCGTCCTTCTCTGTTTGGAGTTTGTATGTTCTCTCCCTGTTTTTCCATTGTGTTTGTGTGAGAGAGAGAGAGAGTTTGCATATGCGTGAGTGTGGGGAGTGGTAGTGTAGCGGTGAGCACGCTATGATCAGAACCCGGCGACCCGAGTTCGATTCCCACTCACGGTCAACACCAGTGACGATCATCTGAACCGATCTTGGGCTTCCCCTAGCTGGACTCGGCCTCAAATGGGTACCTGGTGCGGTGTGTAAACATCGCCTCTCGGGAGACAACGGCGGTCGGGCGTGGTGCTGACCACCCACCCAGTCCCTGTTTAAGCTCGTGCGGGGCCTGTAGCATGATGTTATAAAGGGGCACTATACATATATACAAAATAACATGGATATAAAATGTTTTGAACTTGCATAGTAAGGTCATTGCATTTTTTCATTTGCCATACAGCCATATAATACGACAAATCGCTAGCCTTAAACACCCAGTCGTTCGTAAAAATTGAAGGCGGTATAGTACTATAGTAATAGAGCAAGTGCAGAATCACTGAATCGGAATTAGTAGCTTTGAAAGCATTTCGCGCGGGGCCCTTGAAAGTGCGGGGCCCGTAGCTACATGTGTAGCTACACCACAAGTAGCTACACGTGTAGCTACTTGTGGTGTAGCTACATGTGCTACTGGGATAATCCGTCACTGCTCCCACCCACCCCCTCGCGTGTCCTGCTCCCACCCACCCCCTCGTGTGCCGTGCTAACCGCGACACTACCGCGACATCGCACACAGCAGCAGCAGCAACAACATCGCCCCCTACTGTGGGAAACTTGGCGGGACCCTCCTGAAAAAAGATGTTGAGACTCGGCGAGCCATTCCCGGATAAACAAGCGTAAGAACGATTATAACATTCTATCTTTGCGTTTAATGGCAGTACAGCAAGATGGTTCAGGCGCTAGATGCCAGTGTCGAGGTAATGCAACTGGCCACGACGAGAGGATTTCAGCAGAGAGAGAGAGAGAGTTCGTGTCGTTTTGCTGTACCACCACCTCCTCCTCAAACGTTGAAGGGGCGCACTCCACAGTGGTTCACGAGATGGGTTCATCGTTTGGGTGGCAGAGCCATAATCGCACGACTGTGCCTTGCGTACTGAATGTTCCGTTCATGAACAGAACAACAACAACTTTAAAGAGCAGGAACCCGACGGAACATCTCCGGAAAAAGGATGGCGAATCTGTAGAGACTGACAATTTCATAAACTCGTTATTTCATAAGGAAATATTCATTTTTCATATATAGGCCGAAAAGAAGTTACAATTATTCACGATTGTATCTCAATTGCAATCGATACAAGTATGAACAAGAAGAAAGCAACACAATCTACGCGATTGTGTTGTGCAGTACACTCGGGGAATAAGCGTTCGGGTGCTGGACACACACACACACGAACGAGACTCGTACAGCAGGATGAAACAAACTTTCAGGAAACTATTTTTTTGGTGATTGAAACGATGTTGTATTTTTAACCAGGTAAGGCCGACTGAGCCGCGATGCAGCGCTCTTTTTCAGAAGCGACTCGGCGATTACAAATGATGCAAGGCCGTAGCCATGGAGTCAACATTGGGGGGGACCAAATCTTCCAGGGGGTCTGGGGGTCCTCCCCCAGAAATAAAAATCTAAATTTGAAAACGAATTTCCTGCCATTTCCTGCCTATAATATTAAAAATTCACTAACACATAGGATGGATTTTTTTATTTTTCCAATAATGTCTACTAGTGTATTGTATTACATTGCTCTGTTTAATTGTATGTAATGGCAGAGATTAGGGATTAATAAAGTATAACCACAATCATATGTCACTCAGCTATTTCAATGCTAAATTCTATGCCAATTCCTTTGTCAAGGGGTACCTCTGCGGATGTCTATACTTTAACTTAGCTATTTAAATGAGCCATTTCAATGCTAAATTCAATGCTAATTCCTTTGTCAAGGCGCTTTGTTTCTTCTCACACAGCTTAAAGGTCGTGATCTAAGCGTGGGTTCTCTCACTCCAGCGCTGTCCTCCAGACAGTCTCGTCCCTTCACCTGATGAAGGCCGCTTGTGTTGTGGCCGAAACGTCGTGATTTTTTGTTATTTTATTTTCACCCACGTGACTTTACCCAATAGAACTAAAGAGTATGCACAATCATATGAACAGAAATCTATTTTATAGCAATATATTGGGGGGGGGGGGGGACATGTTGAGCATATTTCAATATTATATTACGGCTTATGAGCACGTGGAAATTTCGAGCAGCCAAATACTCTGTCGACGCATGTTTCTAAAATGTGGAGGGGGGGAAAAAGCGGTGGAAAATCCACGCGACCACGGGGAGAGAGAGAGAAACACGCAAAACTCCAAACATGCAGCATGCATCGTCAGGGTCGGGATCGAACCCACGACGACATCCCGTACACCAGGCGAGGTAGTCAACACCGCGAATGCGATCGAGCTGGAATGGACGCGCGCGGCCTTTTTCTGCTCTCCGTTTGTCATAAGCGAGAGGGCACGACGTGATATGGCGACTTTGTTCGCCAGAAAGAACGGGTGAGACTGAAGGCGTCCAACACTTCGATTCTCTTGCATGTCTGTTGAACTTCGTCCGCACCCTACGTAGACAACCGTGCTAACCTCTACGTGTTCCAGACGGACAACGCGAACAAAGCGTAGCGCGGTTGTATTTTTTTTTATGTAACAATTTAATCGGCTCACGAACCTTCAGGGGGCCTCCAATAGGTGGCAGCAACGTAGCTGTAGCAGTTGCGGAGGGTGCGAGGTGCAGAGGTAAACTAAAAACTCAGCGAAACTATTTTTTTATATTTTACCAGGTAAGGCCCCACCGAGCTATGTAGCTCTTTTTTTTTCAGAAGCCGCCACCTGGCCACAAATGGGAGCTCACACAAAGCAGCTAATCGCGTGGAAATGTTTAGCCACCGACTGCTCTAAACGCGTGTTGTCGATTCTGAACGTGGAAGGGATAAAACCCCTGGGCCCGGAGAAGAATCCACGCGACCACAGGGAGAGGGAGGGAGGGGGGGGGAGGGGGGAGGGGGGGAGACAAAGGCGGTCGGGCGTGGTGCTGGCCACCCACCCCCTCGTGTACCGTTCCGGCCTTCATAGGTGCTCGCCAACAGCACTTGCCCCTACAGTCTGTTAAGGCTATACGGGGGATCTTTGTGTCTTTGTTGTGTGTACACGTGTGTGTGTGTACACGTGTGTGTGTACACGTGTGTGTGTGTACACGTGTGTGTGTACACGTGTGTGTACACGTGTGTGTGTACACGTGTGTGTACACGTGTGTGTGTACACGTGTGTGTACACGTGTGTGTGTACACGTGTGTGTACACGTGTGTGTGTACACGTGTGTGTGTACACGTGTGTGTACACGTGTGTGTGTACACGTGTGTGTACACGTGTGTGTGTACACGTGTGTGTACACGTGTGTGTGTACACGTGTGTGTGTACACGTGTGTGTACACGTGTGTGGGGAGCGGTAGTGGAGCCGTTAGAGCGCTGCGCTACGAACCCGGCGACCCGAGCTCGATTCCCGCTCACGACTAACACCCAGTGACGATACCTGAACCGGTTCCGGTCTAGGTCGACTCAGCCTCAATTGAGTATCGAGTGCGATGTGCGGTAAACGCATTGCCACTCGGGAGACAAAGGCGGCCGGGCGTGGTGCTGGCCACCCACAACCCCTCGCGTGTCTTTCCGGCTTTCATAGGCGCTGCTCGCTAACAGAACTTGCCCCAAAATTCTGTTAAGGCTACACGCGATATCTTTTTTTCTTTGCGTGCCCGTGCGTTCGCAACGCGTCAAGTGACGCCACTCGCCAGCGTCGCTGACGAGCGCGCTGAACGTTGTTTTATTTGCGTTGCCTGATTTCTTTCATTCTTCACCCTCCGCGCAAGATTTACCCCCCCACCCCACACCGCTAATTCAATTTATTTAACCTCTCTTCCCCAGTGCTGGCCAACCCCACGGTTAGTGCGTCACCTCTTGTAATCAGCTGTCCCATCGGCCCAGCAACCCCATTCATCACGCGGCAAATACAGCGGGGAACAGCGGTCTCATCTCGCCTGTTGTGCTCCATCGCTTGCTCCTGGGTGAACCGGGCAAGTGGCCTGACCCGTACCTCCTGACTCCCGTAATACCCATGGCCTGCCTTCTATATATGCTCAGGCTAGTGAGAGTAGGGGTTTGTGGTGGGGAGGGGGGAGGAGGGGGTGGGGGTCAATGCGATGCCACGTGGCTTCTTGTGACAAGCCACGCAAGCCGCCGAGACTCAACTCAACATCGCGTGAGGTCATGATGGATGCGCTGGGACGAATTTAGGGGCAATCGTCACCCGTGGCGACTCATTTGGTGCGAGCAGCGACGGTGTACACCGCCAGAAGCAACCTGGCCTCAAATGATTGCTTACGCGAAGTGACTTATCACGTGGCAGCAGACAAATACTCTGAGCGCGTGATGTTGATTCGAAGTGTTGGGGAGAAACCTCTGGACGACCCGGAGAAAAATCCACGCAGCCACGGGGAGAGAGATAACACGCAAACTTTTAAATATACAGCAGCAGGCGTCAGGGTCGGGATCGAACCCACGACCTCATGCGTACCTGGCGAGGTAGTTAACATCTCATAGCCATCGTGGCGCCCAAAATACAGCCCCCCCCCCATCCCCACCCCATCACCTCTCTCGCCCCACCACAGCCATCGGCAGACAGCCACTTGTGCTGCGCTCAGCATTGGCGAGCCGTGCGTGAGCAATGAATTGCAGCTGTGGAGCGGTGGCGATCGCATACGGCATCAATCACAGCGCGCGCTCCGCGTGGGCTGAGTGGGGGAGACCGCGTCGAGGAGGGTAATTGGATTTCGGCCTTTGAAGCTCGCGAGGTGGGAAGAGGACGAGGAGAGAGGAGGAGAGAGGAGGAGAGACACCGTGACCACGCCGCACCTCCTCGGCCGAGCGTCATCGCCTTAACCTGAACCATCTCGACCAACCCCTTGCATCGTAGCAAGAGGTGCAGAGAGGGTCGAGGCAGGCAGGCAGGGCAACCGCGCCGAGCGCCGCAGGGGTTCCCCGCCCGGATGGGTGGGACCCAATCAGAGGTGGGTGACGCGGTGGCGAGATGTTAACTACCTCGCTTGGTGTACAGGAGGTCGTAGGTTGGATCGCGACCCTGAACGCCTGCTGCTGCTGCTGCTGTATATTTGGAATTTGCGTGTCTCTCCCTGACGTCGCGTGGATTTTTCTACGGGTATTCCGGCGTTTGCCCCTCCGCGTTTAGAATCGACATCACGCGTTTAGCGTATTTGGCCGCTCTACATTTCCACAAGATGATAAAGCACTTCGTTACAGCTATTATTTGTGACCGGGTCGCTTCTGAAAATAAGAGCTACATAGCTAGAGTGGGCCCTTAGCTGGTAAATGAATCAAAACAAATAGTTCATCGTTGAATTCAAGCTTAGCGGAAGCATCGCACCTCCTTACTTACCTCAAGCCGCCAACGTGGTCAGCCACGGGCTTTGGTTCCAAAGAGAAGCCGCGCACATATGAATGTGTCGTTGAACCCACCACCACCCGACACAACACACAGGTGTGCCGAAGTAGTAACTGATATGGCACGTGTTGATTACGCGACAAACCTTGCCACGTGGCTGTGTCGGGTGATGTCGGGATTTCCGACACATTCATATTTACGCGATAGAAACCCACAAAAAGCCTTTATTAAGGATACGATTTGGTCGCGAAAAGCCTACGACGCGTTAAACCGCATCTCAAAATTGTAATGGCCAGGCGGAAACTTCTGCATTTTGTAGTCTCCCGCGCCCCTTCGCCCCTTACATCCAACAAAAGACAATCATCTTACTGTGATAAAACAATCCCCCGTGTAGCCCTAACAGACTAGCGCATTGGGTGCAAGTGCTGTGAGCGAGCACCTTTGACGTCCGGTCAACACGGCACAACGGGGAGTCGGGGGGGGGCGAGGAGGAGGATGGTGGTGGCGTGGTCAACGCGACGCCCGGCCGCCTTTGTCTCCCCAGTGCTGATGTTTACACGCCGCGCCAGGTAATTGTTTGAGGCTGAGTCGACCTAGGGGAGGCCCAGGAGTGCGCTAACTGGAGCGCCACCCTTGCTGATGAGAGGCAGAAGAGGCGAGGCGTCTGAAGTCCCCGACCAGGGGAGTTGCAGGAAGCAGCGTGGAAGGGCCAAGCAAGGCAGAGTTTGAGAGACTAGAGGCAGCAAAGGAGAGGGGAGCGACCGCCCTTCGCCTGCTGGGGTAGACTGTGAAGGATATTCTTGGCTGACGTCTCCCGTACGTCCGACGTTTCTCTGCGCGTAGCTTGCAAAAAGGCTCCCGGCGAGTGCGGCGAAGCGTCGTCGGACGTTCGGGCGACAATCGAGCAGCGAGCGGAACAACCCTGCAAGTCGCACATGAGAGAGAGAGAGAGAAGTTCATCACGATCTCGAGCATCGGGGGATGAGAGCACGTGCTGGGGTGGAGAGCAACCTTGGATGCGACACACCGCTCTCTCTCTCTCTATCTCGCGTTCTCCGCGTAACCAATCACGCGGCTCTTTCACAGCCGCCTCAATGAGACTCAAGTTCAGAGGTCGCGGTTGCCGGCTAATTTTTTGTTTACTTTTACTCAACACTGAAGGTAGCGGTCGGCGACTAATCACGAGCCCAATTTGACAAGTGTTCATCCGGCAAATATTTATTGAATTTTATTCTGTTCAGGGCCCCATTGGTGTTAACGGGTTCAAGTCTCCAACTCGAATCGTTCACTCATTTCTGCTACCTGGCCTCTCTATGCACGTGCGATGAAGAAAAGGGGCCATTGCCCGAAACGTCGCCGATTATATATGTTTTCCTATGAAAACAAAACTAGATATTGTTTTGCTTAAGGCCCACTCAGCTCTGTAGCTCTTTGCAGACACGACCTGGCCACACATGATAACTGGATACAGTGGCTTATGCCGTCTGGAAATTTATATAGCAGCCAAATACTCTAAATGCGTGTTGTACTTACATTGGACTTCTGTCGCACAGTAGATCGATTCCAAACGTGGAGGGAAAACCCGGGGAGAGAGACACGCAAACTCCAAATATACAGCAGCAGGCGTCCGGGGTCGGGATCGAACCCACGACCTCCTGCATGCCAGGCGAGGTCAATAACATCTGGCCACCGTGGCGCCCTCTGAATGCCACAACACAATGTTATTGACACCTGGACGCGGCGAGGTCCATCAATTGAACCTTATGGCGGGACCCCGGGGTCCCATAAGCCCCACGGCTTTCGCATGAACTGCGTTGCGACGTCGTTTTATGTCCGTTGAAGGCGAACGACGCGGCGATCTGTTTCTCTCGACGAGCTCTACGCGACGCGCCCCATCAAAGTTTCAAAGTTTTGTTTCGTCTGCGCATTCGTCCTCGCCGCTGCTGCTTGGACGAGACGGCAGCAGAACGATGCGCGCCAGGTGGGTCGCGGCGTTCGTGTGCGGGGTGGGACGGAGTCGCAAAATTTTTTTTTTTTTTTTAAATTGCGATTTTGACTTCCGTTTGTTCGGGACCCCGGGGTCCCGCGATAATGGTTCAATTGAACCCGCGGAGAAATCGTTCGGTATGAAGAGAACGCTTGGCTTGCACTGCCCCCTAGCGGGCTGAGTTGTAAAAAAAATAAAAATCGTCGCGACAAATCACGGTTCAGAGATCTCCCTCCCGGCGTTCACTCGCCGCACCACCCGCGGATCTCCACAACCCCGGCCAACCTCCGTCTCCTCACCACTCAGAACACGAAAACCTCACTGCGCGTCTTTGTCATTGAGATGTGAGGACAGTCCCTCGACGATGATTTGCGTGCGTGAGTGTTTCACACGACAGGAAATCAGAGAGGCTCATGACAGCCACTTCCTTAACACGAGCGACGGAGAGAGGCTGTGCTCCTTTGACAGTTAAGCGTTGGTAATTCCACATTCTCGTGACCGGGGGCAGTCTGTCCGTCGGTCAGTGTCGGCGTTAACGGGCAGTGACGGGCGAAGCGCCTGGCATTGTAAATCACGCATTGATTTTCTTTATTGATTAATTGGCTTGCAGTTAATTATGTTTGAGTTACTTACTAACGACGAAACCCGCACGCGTGACTCGCTCGCCCGCCGCAGACAGCGCGTGCCGCGCCACGTGCAGCGATTTAGCAAAAATACAAAGAGGATTGTGCGTGGGTTATTTTCAGCTGTTTTTATTCATTGAATAATATTTGGAGCAATCAAATAATTATTCCCCGTCTATATGGCGAGATGTTAACTACCTCGCCTGGTGTACAGGAGGTCGTGGGTTCGATTCTGACCATGACGCCTGTTGCATATTTGGAGCTTGCATGTTCTCTCTCATCCGTGGTTGCGTGGGTTTTTCTCCGGGTTTTCCCATTTAGAATCAAAAAGCGTTTAGAGTATTTGGCTGCTGTAGATTTCCACGTCATAAGCCACTTCGTGTGGGCTACCATTTGTGATCGCACGGTCGCTTCTGAAAAAAAGAGCTGTCCAGCTCAGTGGGCCCTTCCTTGGTAGAATAAAATAAAATAAATAGTTTAGTTCAGTTATACGGTTCAGGAGCCAACTTTTGTGGGCCAATGTCGAGGTCGATCAGCCAAGGGAGGGCTTCTGAAGAAGCGAAACGACACAAACCTATCTCTCTACTGAAGCCCTCTCGTCCTGGCTTGAAGAGAAATTCCAAGGAGGCATCAATATCCTGAAACATATTGTTGCCGCTGCTCCTGCCATCATACGCAAGAACGTAATTTTAGATTTAAAAAAAAAGTTACAACCATTGTGAAAATCGCGAACGTGTAGAAACTATGATTCGAATTTTGTTTATTTCAGTTAGTTAATGCATGGTGTAAATGTGAGATGTTTTGTTATTAACCATAATCCTCCAGCAAAACGACACAACCAATACAATCAAATAGTTTCACAAATGACATAATGCTGGTTTGTTTTTTTGTAAATGAACATTTCATCCAAAACAAACTCTTTTTTTAGTGAAATTTCAAAAGTTACAAATTCGCTATGGGCCACGCGGTGTTATATTCCTGGCTATATTCGTCGGGGGGAGGTGTGGCTCTTGTCCGTCTGGCGGAGAGAGGAAGAGATAGGCGGAGGGACGGAGTGAAAGGGAGATAGAGAGAGGGGAGAGATGGAGAGAGAGGGAGAGAAAGATGGAGAGAAAGGGAGAGAGAGAGAGAGCCCACCTCTGCAAACAACAAAAAAACCAGGAGAAGTGTCAATCATTCTTGACAGGGAGACATTTTACTGCCGGCCATCTGGAACGCAACGGTCAGCGACCCGCTGTAGGGCCTTGGCTTATGTGTCTGCATTTTTGTCTGCGAGTGTTAAAAAAAGGCCCCAGGCGTCTGCTGTTTAAAGCTACTCCTGTAGCTGCCGCGGAAATTTACGGATTTGCTGGCAACGTTTTATTAAGTCGAAGGCGAGCGTCGGAACGTGCAACTTCGTGACGATATCAGCAGCCGAGGGAAACTGCTTACGGTCGACTTACACACGAGGGGATGGTTTTACCTGTGCGATGATCTTGCTGTTTGATTGTCGATCCTTGTGACGGAACGTGGTCTGTCGGCCTGCGCAAATGCGGTCCAAACAACCCCGAATTATACCGGCTGAGATATTTGCAGGTGTCAGTCATCGTGCAAAATGAGACGAAAGTTTTGCTGGCTGGCTGCCTGGAGAATGGCAGGGACGACGGAGTGTCCCTTTAATAAAGGTTGCTTCTTTTGGAATCGTTGGCCAATTGCTTGTTGGGTGTTTTTTTTGTCCGTGTAAGAAGACACGGACAAAAATGATACACACACCCAATTGACCTACTCGCTGTAGTCATCTACTGGCTACCGATTATACCAACAGGTTGGGGATTCTCAAACACGTGATATCTACACAATTCTTTCATCGTCACGATCGCCATCATCATCATCGCCACTACCATCCGCTGCCGGATGAAGGCCTCTTGGCGCAACCGTCATCCCACTCCGGCAACCTTCTCCGCGTGTACCGTCTGATGTCTCGCGTAACAACGATCGCTACAAATCGGCAAACCCACACTTTGTGACGCGTGACGCGACACGCGGGAGTATTCGGAGCCGGCTTAGTTGGAGGCAGTTAAAAAAAAAGGCTGATGACTCTACGTGGTTGAGTCATGCCAGTGTTAGGTAAGGGGCAGGGTTGGGGGTGGGGGGGGTGATGGCTCAAGGGCCCCGTGAGTATATCTCTCCTGACCATTGTGTATTTGTATACGCGAAGTGTTCTGTTGTGGCTGCAATTTCGCGGCCAGACAGCGGCGCGCGTCGAGAGGCGTCCGTGGCGCGTGTTATGGGCGCCGCGGAGGCGAGCTGTTGACTACCTCGCCTGATGTGCAGGAGACCCTGACGCCTGTTGTGTATTTGGAGTTCGCATGCCTCTCTCTGTCCCCGTGGTCGCGTGGATTTTTCTACGGGTTATCCCCCTCCGCATGTGTAATTATCAACATGCGACGAGAGTGTGTGGCTGCTATACATTTCCATGTGATAGGCCTCTTCGTTGAGCTATCATTTCTGGTCAGGTCACTTTTGAAAAAAAGTTATGTAGCACAGTGGGCCTTACCTGGTAAAATAAAATGTTAATTTAGTTTCCAGTAGGGTCTGAGCTTAGGTGCTGCGTTTTGGGGCCTGGAAGTGCATTTACCCCAACAGTTTGCTTTAGAGGCTTCACAGAGGACCTTTGTCTTATTTTGCCTATGCTGGTGGAGAGCGGTGGTGCATTGGTTAGCGCGCTGCGCAACAATCCCGTCGACTCAAGTTCGATTCCCCGTTCACGATTCCCATTTACAGTGGCGAACATTTTCACCGTATCCCAGGGCCTCCCCTAGGTCGACTCAGCCTACAATGAGTACCTGGTGCCGGTGCGTAAAACATCGCTACTAGGGAGACAAAGACGGCCAGGCGTGGTGCTGGCCACCTACCCCACCCTGTTGTGTGCCCGGAGCGGCCCTTCACGGCACTTGCCCCAAGAAAACTTGCACCAACAGCCTGTGTAGGCTATCCGGTGGATCTTTGCCTGTGTTCACTCGTGCACGCACGCATAACTAATTTGCTCTGGATTTTTTTTCTACGAAAGAATGCACCGCTGCTTTTTTTTCTTCTTCTGCTTCTAAAAGCCACACACGAACATTTAATTGCTTAACAACTTTCCGTTTCTCTCCGAGAGATCTGTCGAGTCGTGTGATTTCGAATCTTCACCATCCGCCCTCCCCCCAGGCCGGGGAGAGACCAAGCGTTTCGTATCTCATCACGAGCGCCGTTAATCAGGAGCGGAATCTCGTGCAACCGCGACCTGCCACGAATTGGTCGCGAATCCCAGCGACACTGGCAATGATTGAGACAATTTCGCTGATGGGTTAAACGGGCCAGACCCGTTTCGCGACGAGGCTCGGGCATTCTGAAACCAGCTCCGAGTAAGTTCGCCTACCAGCTCCTGGTCAGGAGACGTCGCGCTCTGAACGAATCAATGCACCACGTGAATGTGCGCTCGCTAACGGCACTTGCCCTAAAAACATTAAGGCTATACGGGCGGGGGGGGGGGGGTCTTTGTTTTAGATTTTTTGTGTTTGTGTGTGTGCAACAACACGTGGCTGTGTGTCACCGTGTGACTGTGAGTGGTAGCACAGCGGCCACCGCGCTGAGCTGCGCACCCGGCTACCCGAGTTCGATTCCCGCACACTTCGACCAACGCAATTGGCGACTATTTGTACGTACGTTGAACTTCTATCGCACCGTGCGTAGCCAAGCGCGCTCATCGAAGAGGTCGACTCGGACTCAAATGAGTACCTGGTACAGTGCGTAAACGTCGCCAACTCGGGAGACAAAGGCGGTCGGGGCGCCAATCCCACTGTTGCCCCCAGACGGTCTGTGATCTTTGACATTGTGTGTGTGCGCCCCCTTGTGGTGAACAGTGGGGAAGGAACCAGAGTGACCAGAGCATTAAAATTGTCCAAGGAGCATTGTGCCAGTGATGGTGGTGGTGGTGTAATTTAACATTGCTCCGTGACATGATCACCCCATGCTGTGAGTGGAAACGGTTTAACTCGCCACGCAACTGCTGATGAGCCACGGTGGAGCACAAACCCGACTTGGGTTTTCTTTTTTTTAATTTCACACGGAACGGTCGGGAACTCTGTGCCGTGAATAATGTCAGCAGCAGGCGACATCCGCCTCTCGTTTGATGGATCTATACAATCCCTTTTTTTAATATAACTCGGCCTCTTTTATAGAATGTTAGGGTGCAATGATGTGATTGTTATCATTGTGGATTTGGGTCGTACACCGTACTCTAGTGGTGGTAGTGCCTTACGCCGAGAAGCAATTGGTACTCGAAAGCCAGCCAATTTGTACGCAGCAGCGTTCCGGGAGAAGACGTGTGTGTGTGTGTGTCTATGTATCGCGTGAGAAATTAATCGCCTGTATGTATGAACACGAAATTGATCATTCTAATTGGGACCCACTCGATGTCACGTTGTCTCATACCGGCGATGTAACGATCCTCCCGTAGCTCGTGCGTGTTTATTTCGCGAGCAGTCCACTCTCTTGCACTTCATCCCCCCCTTCCCCCCCTCTTCGGGCGGAGGGGGGGGGGCTGTCATGAGGATGAAAGAAGCCCCCCACCCCGCCCCGCTCCGCTCCCCTTCTTAAATATTCCGCGGACTGCCGAGCTGTGGTGGTGAATATTGCCTGAATTTTAATCGGGTCACGCGGGCGAAGGCGGTGAGCGGTGGTGTAGCGGTCAGCGCGCTCCGCTACGAACCCTGCGGACCGAGTTCGAGACCCGCTCACGGCCAACGCCCGGTGACGATTATCTGAACCGGTCCCGGGCCTCCCCTAGGTCGACTCAGCCTCAAAATGAGTACCCCTGTGCGGTGTGTCAACATCGCACAACTCGGGAGACATAGGCGACCCGGGCCTGGTGCTGGCCACACGCCCCTTTGCGTGCCGTGCCGGCCTTCATAGGTGCTCGCTAACAGCACTGTTAAGGCTATACGGTGAAGGGAGGAGGAGGAGGGGGGAGTCTTTGTGTGTGTGCGTCTCTTGAGAGCGGGTGCGTTAAAACCCGCGTGTGTCTCGCGTGCTAAGCCGCGGCGGCCGCTCTGCGGGGTGATTCATCAGCGACGCGCATTAGCCACGCTACGGCAACCTCGTCCCATCAATTACACGAAAGCGGCAGGAGCTGCCGCAGACACCGCTGCTGCTGCTGCCGCGGCTGCTGCTGCCGCGGCTGCTACTGCCACGGCTGCCCGTAGTTCTCAGCAGTCGCCGATCAACCGGACACGGCGAGGAGCAAACGGTTGTGAAAACAAAACAACAACAACAACAACAACCCTCTCATCCTCCTCCTCCTCCACGCGGCCACACAGCGTGGAACCTGACAACACCGGGCTCGGACGCGCCTGATCCTCGCCCCATCTCGGAGGAGAAGAATGACGACGATGATGATGATGGCGTCAAGTTGTAACGCCCCGCCACCGGACAGTCTCCGTAGGAGACAGAGACAGAAAGAGAGAACGACTCAGAGAGGATGACTCAGAGAGGACGACTCAGAGAGAAAGAGAGATGATGACTCAGAGAGAAAGAGAGAGGACGACTCAGAGAGGACGACTCAGAGAGGACGACTCAGAGAGAAAGAGAGATGATGACTCAGAGAGAAAGAGAGAGGACGACTCAGAGAGGACGACTCAGAGAGGACGACTCAGAGAGGACGACTCAGAGAGGACGACTCAGAGAGAAAGAGAGAGGACGACTCATAGAGAGAGGACGACTCAGAGAGGATGACTCAGAGAGAGAGAGGACGACTCAGAGAGAGAGAGGACGACTCAGAGAGAAAGAGAGAGGACGACTCAGAGAGAGAGGACGACTCAGAGAGGACGACTCAGAGAGGATGACTCAGAGAGAAAGAGAGAGGACGACTCAGAGAGAGAGGACGACTCAGAGAGGATGACTCAGAGAGAGAGAGGACGACTCAGAGAGGACGACTCAGAGAGGACGAATCGGAGAGAGAGAGAGGACGACTCAGAGAGGACGAATCGGAGAGAGAGAGGACGACTCAGAGAGGACGACTCAGAGAGAGAGAAGACGACTAAGAGAGGACGACTCAGAGAGAGAGAGAACGACTCAGAGAGAGAGGACGACTCAGAGAGAGAGGACGACTCGGAGAGGACGACTCAGAGGCGTCAGGAGGAGGGACCACAGACCAGCTGCTAAGGCAGCAGCAGCAGCAGCAGCCAGGCGGTAGACTCGTTGCTACCAACAATTTTCCAAGCTCTGCGGTTCTCTGTGTATCCAGGTGCCGTCGAACAATTACCGAGTGTCTACATGTGGGAGGAAACCGGAGTATCCGGATGAAGGCGACGCGTGCGAGGACGCAACACGCTATCCCGAACCGATCATTTTGCCGTACTGCTGTCTCCTGGCGAGGCGGGGCACCTCCTCGTGGCCCGCGGGGAAGGTGGCTCAACAGCGCGGTGAGCCACCAACCCTCGCCTCCACAGGTGCTGCATCACAGGCCGCACGTGCATAGCCACCACCAGCGCGTGAACGAGAAGCAGGGACTGAGCCTGGTTTGGTACTCGGATGGGACTGCGGGAACTCCCGGACAGACTCGTCAGTCTTTGATCGGCGGTCGTCGTTGGCCTCGGCCCGCACGGCTGGTGCGGGATGAGCGGGAGTTGAGCAACGTGGATGGCGTGACCACCTCCCCCCCCCCCCACGTGACTGATCACGTCAGCAGCTAGCCCCCCCCCCCCCCCACGTGACTGTGTGTGTGTGTGATCACGTCAGTAGCTAGCCCACACCCCCCACGTGACTGTGTGTGTGATCACGTCAGTAGCTAGCCCACCCCCACGTGACTGTGTGTGATCACGCCAGTAGCTAGCCCACACCCCCCCCCACGTGACTGATCACGTCAGCAGCTAGCCCCCCCCCCCCCCCACCACGTGACTGTGTGTGTTACCACGTCAGTAGCTAGCCCCCCCCACCCCCCCACGTGACTGTGTGTGTGATCACGTCAGTAGCTAGCCCACACCACCACGTGACTGTGTGTGATCACGCCAGTAGCTAGCCCCCCCCACGTGACTGTGTGTATGATCACGTCAGTAGCTAGCCCCCCCCACCACGTGACTGTGTGTATGATCACGTCAGTAGCTAGCCCACCCCCACCACGTGACTGTGTGTGTGATCACGTCAGTAGCTAGCCCCCCCCCACCACGTGACTGTGTGTGTTACCACGTCAGTAGCTAGCCCACCCCCCCCCCCCCACGTGACTGTATGTGTGATCACGTCAGTAGCTAGCCCACACCCCCCCACGTGACTGTGTGTGTGATCACGTCAGTAGCTAGCCCCCCCCCCCCCCACCACGTGACTGTGTGTGATCACGTCAGTAGCTAGCCCCCCCCCCACCACGTGACTGTGTGTGTGTGATTACGTCAGTAGCTAGCCCACACCCCCCCACGTGACTGTGTGTGTGTGATTACGTCAGTAGCTAGCCCACACCACCCCCCCCCCCCACGTGACTGTGTGTGTGATCACGTCAGTAGCTAGCCCACCCACGTGACTGTGTGTGTGTGATTACGTCAGTAGCTAGCCCACACCCCCACGTGACTGTGTGTGTGATCACGTCAGTAGCTAGCCCATACCCACCACGTGACTGTGTGTGTGATCACGTCAGTAGCTAGCCCACCCCCCCACGTGACTGTGTGTGTTACCACGTCAGTAGCTAGCCCACCCCCCCACGTGACTGTGTGTGTGTGATCACGCCAGTAGCTAGCCCACCCCCCCACCACGTGACTGTGTGATCACGTCAGCAGCTAGCACACACCCCCACGTGACTGTGTGTGATCACGTCAGTAGCTAGCCCACACCCCCACGTGACTGTGTGTGTGTGATCACGCCAGTAGCTAGCCCACCCCCCCACCACGTGACTGTGTGATCACGTCAGCAGCTAGCACACACCCCCACGTGACTGTGTGTGTGATCACGTCAGTAGCTAGCCCACCCCACGTGACTGTGTGTGTGATTACGTCAGTAGCTAGCCCACACCCCCCACGTGACTGTGTGTGTGATTACGTCAGTAGCTAGCCCACACCCCCCCCCCCCCACCACGTGACTGTGTGTGTGATCACGCCAGTAGCTAGCCCACACCCCCCCCCCACCACGTGACTGTGTGTGTGTGATCACGCCAGTAGCTAGCCCACACAATATGAAATCAGTAAACTAAAAAAAAAAGCCAACTAAATCTTCCTGATCTGCTGGTGTAAACGCCACATTGCTATGAGCAGGCAAAGTCTCTCGCGACAATCGCCGCCGACTTCCCACAAGGTGGAGCTGCTTGATTTGTTAACGCTGGAACCGCTCGTGTGCATGAGCTGTCACGCGACGCGATGGAGTCAGTCGGTGGTGACGTGATCTCGTCAATGTTGCGCGCGTGTGTGTGTGTGTGTGGTGGGCCCTCTTCCACTCGACACAGCCAAGTGATGACGTTGTCCCGCGGTGCGCGCCTACTGCTTCAGCAGCGCCGCCGTCGCTTGAATTTATTAATTGGCCGCGTCGGGTGGTGGAGGGCCGACGACACAAAACACATTTTTTTTTTTTTTTTTACTCACGCGGCGATCTGTGAGCAACAACAACGAAAAGCACGTACGTACGGATCATAATAGCGGTCGCGAAAGCCCCGACACGCGCGTGTGTCCAATTTGACAATTTAGTGTGACGTTAGAAGGTGTCCTCAGCTTCTCGTAGGTGGCGTGGGGTGGGGGGCTCGGCCTCTTCAAGGCTCCCCACCCCGCTCCTCCCCTCCCCGCCTACTCTGGGGGGGGGGGGGGGCCTGGCCCAGGCCTATGATAAGGGACTATCAGTGCGTGCCGGCGGACAATCGTAAAGATTGATTTCCCTAGTTGGGTTATTGCAACGGGGCGCGCGCAGACAGCTGCGGCGGCCTTGTGCCGACGCGTCGATACGACCCAATCCCGGTTAAATCGCTTCCAACGTTAAATATCAACAAAAAAAAACAGCTGTTCATCCGCAACCTCCCCCCGCCACCCCACCCCACCCTCCGCCCGAATCAATGCCACATCACGCCTTGCAGATTAAAAATAAAGCATCGTAAAGGCGTTAAAATGTAATAAAAACTCAAGCGGACGCGGTTGGCGCAGTGCCCCGTGCAATTAGTCGCAACCCACAAACGCAATCGGCATGCGGCTTGTTTCTGTCAGAGTTAATATGAGTTTTTGGTTTGGCCACAGGTAAACACCCATAACAGAGGGGGGGGGAGGGGGGGAGGGGTGGTTGGGGTTATATCGCGTAGATATAAATGTGTCGTTAAACCCGTCACCACCCGACACAGCCAATCAGCAAGGTTTGTCACGTAAACAAAACACGTGCTAATTCGAGAGTAAGCCCACAACATGTGTGTGACATTGGTGGCGGGTTTAACGACACATTTGTATGGTCATGCGATCTCACCCAAAAAGCTCTTATGGATGATATTGGTCGCGAAGGCCTACGTGTTAAACATGTATACAAACCCATTGGGGCAATTAATGCTCATTTTCGATTGGGGGGGGGCAGGGGGGGGGGGAACGTGGTAGCACAGAAACCTTGTCAGAGTCAGAAATCAAAGTCGACGCTTTGCCCCGTTCACGTGAAGAACAAATTGCTGGAAAGGACTCAGCCAATGTAAGGCTTGAACCAGTTGTGGAACTTCCACTTTACTATGGCAGTAGACCGGTCTCTCCATCGGAACACCGCTGTTCGTAATTTTTTTATTTTATTTTAATGTTTGTGACATTCCGTCGATTCGTCGATCAGCGGCTCGTGATAAATGCATTGCATTGGGCGTCTAGGGAAACTTGATTTACACCGTATGGAAATAGTATGCAAATGATATGAAAATCAGTTTTACACGTCGGCTTTCGCGACCAGTATTATTCATAATAAAGGTTTTTGGGTTGGATCGCGTTAGTATAAATGTGTCGTAACCCTCCACCACCCGACACAGCCAGGAAGGTTTGTCACGTGAACAACGCGCCAATTAGTGACTACCTTAGCCCACCCGTGTGTTGAAGAGTAAATCCACAACATTTACAATTTGAGTAGTACGACGTTTCGCTGGTAATTACATCTAATATCATGCAAATGTTACCTTTTGTTCGCTATGGAGCGAGGAAAACACCGTTCAAACGAACCGAACAAAGTGAGCAGACAATGGAAACGGGAGGTGATCGGTGAATCGAATCGTGACCGCAGGTCTTGAGAATTCATCATCGGATCTCCGGGGGGTTGCGTAGTGCAATGTTGTTACATGCCCAGCGATCGTGGAGTTATTGTTGCTGAACATGATCGACAGGTGAAGCACACTAAGCTACGTAGCTCTTCTTCAGCAGCGACCTGGCCACAAATGATCGCTCAACGAAGTGGCTTATCATCGTGTGGGAATTCATAGCAGCCAAATGCTCTAAACGCGTGCTTCTAAATGCGGGGAGTTACCCCGGAGAAAAATGCCACGCGTCTACGGGGGGAAAGAGAGAGAAAGAGAGACGCAAGTTCTAAATATAGAGCAGGCGTCAGGGTCGAGATCGAAGCCACGACTTTCTGTATACCGGGAAGAGGTGGTGAACATCTCCTAGCCACCGTGGCGCCCTCTCGCCACCGACATAGACACGTTGAGATTCGCGAAACAACAGCGTCGCGTTTTCCTCGTTGTTGTTCTTGTTCGGGCGACTGCGGTTCGTTGGCTGTGATGTTGCCGTGACGTTTCTCTCTGACGGCGCTAAGTGACCAGCCCATGCTGGACATCTGGTGAAAGAGAGCCTCGTAGATTATCGGATTCCTCCTCCTCATACCTGCAGTCTCAATAAAGATCCCTGATTCTGAAGTAGCCACGATTAATCCTCGGTTGGTCTGCCTCGTTCTCCAGGTGCTCCCGGCCATGAAAACGCCATCAAGGAAGGATATTTGGAAGTCAAGAAGAGAGGTAACCGCACAGCGGAGCAATCGCAAATAAGTAAACAAACATCTACACAGCCTGGGAGCTGGAGGGATTTTTTTTATCGTAACATTTTTCTTTATTAAGTAAAACAAAACAAAAATCGGCAGCAGCGGCTGTGACACGAAAAGCGTCTCCCAAACCCACCGCCTTCAATCCTCAAACTCGGCGGCCCTCTGCGCTATCATTCGCCAGCCTCGCGCTCTCAGCCCGTGTTGATGCCGCTCTTCAGAAGTGACTAAGTTATGGGGCCACGTGGATCTCACTCGCTCACTCACGCTCGCATGCTCGCACGCTCGCACGCACGCACGGACGCCTATCAATTTGTCACTAATGTCCCGCCGTGTTCCCCCCCGCCCACCGCACCCCGCCCCCTGCATAATTCATAAAGGTTGTTAATGTGATATTAATATTTATTAATTGTATCCAGACGTAAAAGTATAAAGATGGCTCGAGGCAGCGTGTAGCGATTTGTAACGTTGGGAGCGACAATTACCGGGTTCTATTTTTCATTTGTGCAACAGCAACGAATTAATAAATATATAATCGGTGTTTGAGACGGGAGAGGGAGATGGGGGGGGGTCAGATTTCTTCATCGCGCGGTTAAGCCCCTGCAAGGGCAGCCGAAGGGAGACGCGGAGCAATCAAAGCGAGCGTTGGGGCAATCGAGGGGGCAGCGACCTCTGTGACTCCCCCCCCCCAAAAAAAAAACTGAATCCGTTTCGTTCACGGGACGTTAACTTCAAATTGGGCACCAGAGGCACGCTACTCGAGTTATTGACACCAATCAGAATGTGTTTTTTATTTTATTTTAAGTCCACGCATTCGCATAGCTACTCATTTGGGGCGTTCGCATCTGACAGCTGACAGCGTCTTGTGCAAACCGTCGTCATTATAAACACGTGGTCGACTTTCGCGAGCAATATTATCCATCGTAGAGGTGGGTTTTTTTTTTTTTAGGGGTTATATCGCGTCAATATGGATGTGTCGTTAAACCCGCCACGACTCGACACAGCCAATTAGCAAGGTTTGTCACGTAAACAAAACGTGCCAATTTAGTTACTAGTTGGAGAGTAAACCCCCGACATTTTTACAATGCTATTACTGTGACGTTTCTCTCGTGATGACAATCAGCTCCATCAGGCGATGATGATGCGTAATAAACCTTACTAATTGGATGTGTCGGCAGGTTCAACAACCCATTTATATCTACGCGCTCTAACCCAACGCCTAAACCAACAATTCCAATTCGTGCATAGTCCAGCACACGAATTGGCACGTTCAACCCAAAACAATATCGTCATTATAATAATCATCATCGTCGTCATCATCGAGAGCCATGCTCTCTCTGTTGCTGGATGAACGACTACCAACCTCGGTTCTTTCACACCTCAGTCTCCCCCACCCCACCCCCACCGTCCTTCTGCACGTGAATCGATCTCATTTGCTGCATCCCTGCGGTGGTCACTGCGCGTTCCATGCTTTGGCTGCCATTCGCCCACTAGTCTCGACCGGCGGCCATCGCCTCCTTCTAGCCGCGATGCGTCCGGTCCGTACGTACGTATGTATATATGTGTACGTATATATGTACGTATATATGTACGTACGTATGTATATATATGTACGTGTATATATATGTGCGTACGTATATATTACATATGTATATATGTATGTACGTATGTATATGTGCGTATGTATATATGTATGTATATACATGTACGTATGTGTATATATGTTCGTACGTGTGTGTATATATGTGCGTATGTAGAACTTTTTCCGCACCGTACGTGCTAATCGGAGGTGCGAGGGTCAAGGACGACAAAGTGAACACACGAGTGGTTCTAAGGAAATGGAGATCATTGAAAAGTGCATAGCTCCAGGGGGCTTCCGAACATCGGAAGGGAAGAGCGTTCCAGACGGCCGCAGGAGCGCTGACATCTGAACGCGTGCTCCTCTCGCCGTCTCTTTGGCGCTTGGTGGATTCCGAGCAGGGCGCTCACGAGGGGTGGTTCATTTCGGATCTCCTTTTTGACGCGGGGCGAAGGCGAGTTCGGCTTGTTTGGTTTCACCAGGTGCAAAAGAAGCAAGAGAAGAGGATGGTTCTCGAGTGTAAATTACAGGCAGGTGTTTCAGATGTTCAAACAACAAAACAGACGCCTATTACAAGGAGTCACGTCCACATTGACCGCGCGTGCTTATGGGTAATAATATATATACAGGTTCAGTCTTGATTTGAAGCTTTCGTGACTGCAGGAATCCGTACTCTCCAGTTCTTTCGGTGAAGTCACGTACGGACGCTTGTGTTGCGACCGAAACGCCACGTCTTCTGTTGTTATTCTTTCTATCTACGTGACTTTACCGAAAGAACCAGAGAAAGGACCAGAGAGTATATGCGGGTTGTCTTTGGTGTAGGCCAATCGGTTTCAAGGACATTGCGGAAACGGATCGTAGCATATTTGGGCAACTCTTTTAATTACCACAAGCACGTGTGGTTAATGCAGACTCGGTCCCTTCGTAGTCGTTGTCTGCTCGGCGTTGGCACACCTTCACGCCGGAGAGGGTCGGTGTCTTGACAATGAGTGAAGGGGGGCCCGCACAAGAGGAAGTGTCGTTTTGCACGAGCGACCCGCGGCGACACTCAAGCGAACTCGCGTTTGCTCACAGACGCAGGCCGGGTGGTCGTGGGCCAAGCGCTGAATGCTTTCTGTGTCCTCACCGCACGGGAGCTGCGCTTGTACGGCGACAAGAAAGGTACGCCCAGCACCACCCTGCACCACCCTGCACCACCCTGCAGCACCCTTGTACCACCCTGCAGCACCCTGCAGAACCCTGCACCACCCTGCACGCCCTGCACCACCCTGCACGCCCTGCACCACCCTGCACCACCCTGCACGCCCTGCACCACCCTGAACCACCCTGCACGCCCTGAACCACCCTGCACCACCCTGCACCACCCTGCACGCCCTGCACCACCCTGCACCACCCTGCACGCCCTGCACCACCCTGCACCACCCTGCACCACCCTGCACGCCCTGCACCACCCTGAAAGCCCTGCACCACCCTGCACTACCCTGCACGCCCTGCACCACCCTGAGAGCCCTGCACCACCCTGCACCACCCTGCACACCCTGCACACCCTGCACGCCCTGCACCACCCTGCACCACCCTGCACCACCCTGCACCACTCTGAGAGCCCTGCACCACCCTGCACCACCCTGCACCACCCAGTACCTCCCTGCACCTCCCCGCACGCCATGCACGCCCTGCACGACCTTCACCACCCTGCACCACCCTGCACCACCCTGCACACCCTTTACACCCTGCACCTCCCCGTACCTCCCCGCACCTCCCCGCACCTCCCCGCACGCCATGCACCACCCTGCACGACCTTCACCACCCTGCACCACCCTGAACCACCCTGCACGACCTTCACCACCCTGCACCACCCTGCACCACCCTGCACGACCTTCACCACCCTGCACTCCCTGAGCCGTGCGAACGAGGATGCCTCCTACCCGGGTCCCGATCGTGACCTCTCACCCCCCCCCTCCCCCCACCCCGTGTTGTGTGTGGACGCGCTGCGAGTGCTGTCTGCACCGTGTCCCGTCGGCGGAGGTGTCCCTTCAGCTCGTTGTGCTCCACACACACGCCCGGGGTGGTGGTCACAGACATCGGGTGCACACAATGGGGGTGGGGGAGACGCTGAGGGTGCGAATGTCCTGTAAGGCTGATTGATTGATGATGATAAATTATTTGGTGGTTTTGCGGCTGTTGCTGCTGCTGCTTTGGCAATGGTTACACAAGCGCAATGAGCAACAACAAACACTCTCTCAACGCGTTCGCCAAATGGCACTGTCGCCTTGAGTGGAAAAGTGTACAATTGGCGACGTTTCAGGCGACGGGCCTGCTTCTCGCAGCACATAGATAGGCCAGAGAGGTTGAAGATCGCACAGCACGAGTTGCTTTCAGCTTTGATTCGTGTATTAAAAAAAGTGCAAATTGTTATTGACCCTCCTGGGGGTATGATGGGCTGAGTTGAGCCATGGACCTGGATTGAACTTGTCAACCTTCTGAGTGGCGAGTCCATTCATTGTCATCATGGGGAAACGGAACGAGGAATGGGCGCACTCCCGACACATCGACAAACTTCCCGCGATTCTTAAACCCAGCGTGGTTACCTTCACCACTACCATCATCACCACCACCACCACATTAGTCAATATCAGTGCAGCCTTGAAATGAAAGCGATGTGTATAATAGGCCACGTTTCGTGCAAGTGGCCTGTTCTTCGTAGAACATAAGTAGACATGCCAGAGAGATAGAAGTGAATCATCAGAATCTTTGTGTGTACTGCTGGAGGAATCCGATGAGCTTTGAAGCTCTTTTTCACAGATGTCCAGTAAAGGGCACGGAGGTCAGAACGTTAAAGCAACAAAAAATAAAATAAACACGATAGGAGTGCAACGTAGAGGGAAGGTAAACAAGTCACTTAAAAAAAACATACAAATAAAACTAAACTATATTTTTATCTGACGGGGTGAGGCCCACTGACCTCTTAGCTTCTTTTTCCAGAAGTGACCAGGCCACAAACGACAGCTCAGTGAAGTGGCCGATGGCGTGTAAATCCACAGCGGCAAAATCACCGAAACAATCTCGACGCATGATTCCAAATGAATAATAGTCGCGAGGCTGCACTATTCACCATGGGGCCCCGATAAGAATTCACGTCGTGAAGAAAAAAAGGTGTCCAGGCATATTGGAGAGCGGCATAACATACGATGTGAACCCACCAAACTCGTCACCTTCGCAATTAACGCTGCCTGGGAGCACAACGTCGCGTTTGCATGGGGAATCGTTATCTGTTGCGGAGACCAAACCAGTTTAACTTCATAATACGTCTTTATTTAATATATATATGTACATACAGCTTCTATGGGGGTTCGGTTTGTGCGATTTCGCCCTGTACAATGCGGGTTGAATTCACTCTGTATGCGACCATGCGGTCGGACGTGGGACAACATTGTGTGTGTGTGTGTGTACTGTGTGTGTGTACTGTGTCTGTATTATGTGTACTGTGTGTGTACTATGTGTGTACTGTGTGTGTATTATGTGTACTGTGTGTGTGTACTGTGTGTGTGTTATGTGTACTGTGTGTGTACTATGTTTGTACTGTGTGTGTGTACTATATATGTACTGTGTGTGTGTATACTGTGTGTGTGTATTATGTGTACTGTGTGTGTGTGTACTGTGTGTGTGTATTATGTGTACTGTGTGTGTGTTATGTGTACTGTGTGTGTACTATGTTTGTACTGTGTGTGTGTGTGTACTATATATGTACTGTGTGTGTGTATACTGTGTGTGTGTATTATGTGTACTGTGTGTGTGTGTACTGTGTATGTATTATGTGTACTGTGTGTGTGTGTACTGTGTGTGTATTATGTGTACTGTGTGTGTACTATGTTTGTACTGTGTGTGTGTGTACTATATATGTACTGTGTGTGTACTTCAGGGACCGCGTGCACTGGATGTAATGTGTGCGCTGCATGCACTGTGCGTACTGTGTGTACTGTGCGCGCTACTCGGCAGGCAGCTGTCTCCTCGTGCGGGTTTCGCTTTATTTGTGTGGTCCCCCTTGTTTTGGAACGCATCTACTACGACCGCACAGAGGAGGGAGGGATATACCTGTACATTACACACCGTCCAGGCCAGAGCTAACCCTTGGAGGCGAGTTCGCATCTCAGATCCGTTGCGATCTTGACAGCTATCGTCATGCACTGGGATGGGCGGCTTTCGAACAAATTGTCGAGCGGGCATTTTGCCGAGAAGTGGCTCGGTCAATGGCGAGGGTGGTGACCTTCATGGCTTGGCAGAAATTGAATTTTGGAAAGATCATTAACCTTTAAACGAAGGTGTGGCTGGTGGGGGGGGAGGGAGGAGAGGGTGGGTGGGTGGAGGAGGAAATGGGTGGGGAAAATAAAACTTCGGACCCAAATGCTGGCAAGCAAAGTCATTATGCGGGATGGCGTTTTGGAGGTCCTTCCTGCGCGGGGATTTACGGCACGAGGGGGGTTCCAGCCACCGCCTCCCTCGCTGCTCACCAGCCCAGCCCCCCCCACCCCCCCCCCCTCGTGTTTCGCGGGGAGCCCCAGAACAACCCTAATTCATGGTTTTCATTATCACCTTGATCCACGAGCCGCCCACCAAACACAAAGGCAGCGTCTAGGAAGGGTGTGTGTGTGTGGGGGTGCAGGATTTACGCTCGAATTTCTCTCCGTCTGCTTTCTTTACGACGGCAGCGAGGGGGCTTAATTAGCCAGGCAGCCTTTAGATGGCAGGGCAGGGAGTGGGGAAGTATGGCGGTGGTGGGGTAGGAGAATGCGAGGTAGAGGAATCGCGGTACGTCCGTTGGTGATGAGTCCTCCGAGGCGGAGGAGGTTTTGAGGTTTTCTTTTTTGAGTGACCGCCAGAGATATTTCGAAGTCACTCAAGGGGAGGAGGGGTTGGGGGGGGGGCAGAGGCGGAGGAGGGGGGGGCGATGTCTCAGTTGGAATATTGAATATCGGAAGAGGATCGTTAAGCGCTGAGCATTTCACTTCTTACGGTTATTCGATACACTTCAGAGTCATCTATTGAGCCAGCTAACTAGTTTAGGGCTCCCCTATAATTGCAAGCGCTGTAATAATTTCCCGTGACTTTTGTTTTATGATAACAATATATATATTTTTGTTACACTCGCAAAACGTGGCATTATTAAAACGGGTTGTCTTTTGGCCTCGGATAAGCCGTGCCATTTTAATTATGTAAAGAGTTGTGCGCGCGCTGTGTTGTGCGCTTTCATAGTGTGTGTGTGGTGTGTGTGGAGTGTGGCTATATTGTAACTGTGCAGTGGAGTTATTATAACAATGCAATGTTAACTACCTCGCCTGGTATACAGGAGGCCGTGGGTTCGATCCCGATCCGGACCCTGACGCCTGCTGTATATTTGGAGCTTGCATGTCTCTCTCCCCGTGGTCACGTGGATTTTTCTCCGGGTCTTCCAGTTTTTCCTTTCACATTTAGAAACATGTATTTAGAGTATTTGACTGACATAAATGTCCACAATAGCCACTTCGTTGAGCTATCATTTGTGGACAGGTCGCTTCTGAATAAAAGCTATATAGCTCAGCGGGCCTTACCTGGTGACATAAAAATTAAAAGTTGATAGCTTTCATTTTCAGGAGGGATGATGAATTTAAATATTCGTCCAAATCCGTGACTGAGGAAGGTTTGTGTAATCCACGCGCACGAGGGGCATAACACTCATAGCCTCACACAGATAGATGCAAGAATCCACTATTTGTACTGGTAAGTCTAGGTATGTAGCACATTGGTATGATGTGTGTGTATGGGGATATATTACGTATCTGGGCGTCGTGTGTGTGTATATGTGAAGGGAAGCAGTAGTGCAGCGGTTAGCGCGTTGCGCTACAAACCCGGCGACCCAGGCTCGATTCTCACTCACGGCAAAGACCAGTAACGATTATCTGAACCGGTCCTGGGCCTCCCCCAGGTCGACTCAACCTCAAATGAGTACCTGGCGCGGTGTATAAACGTCGCCACTGGGGAGTCAAAGGAGGCCGAGCGTGGTGCTGGCCATCCACCACCAGCGTTTACCTCTGTGGCTTCTTGGAGTGACCTCTTGACCTCTGTGACTTCTTATAGGAGTTACCTCGTGACCTCTGACTTCTTGGAGGATTGAGCTCGTGACCTCTGCGACTTCTTGGAGGAGTGACCTATTGACCTTTGACGCGTTGGAGCAGTGACCTCTTGACCTCTGACTTCTTGGAGGAGTGAACTATTGACTTCCGTGACTTCTTATGGAAGTGACCTTCTTGACCTCTGTGACTTCTTGGAGGATTGAGCTCGTGACCTCTGCGAATTCTTGGAGCAGTGACCTCTTGACCTCTGACTTCTTGGAGGAGTGAACTATTGACTTCCGTGACTTCTTATAGGAGTGACCTCTGTGATTTCTTGGAGGATTGACCTCTTGACCTTTGTGACTTGTTGGTCCCGTGACCCGCCTCCCTCGCACCTTCCCCCCTCCCCCCTAGACAAAAATCTGTGCGGCTCGGTGTCGCTCGCTTCCTGCCAGGTGAAGCAGCGTGGCGCTGGCCACCAGGAGCGCTGCTGCTGCAGCTTTCACCTGGTGGCACCGGACAAGACATCGCACGAGGTACTGACACGCTCGCGCCAGGTTCGCTAACCGCGACCCCGCTGTGCCCTCCTACAACAGAGGGGCCGGCGGCTCGGCACGCACTGATAGAAAGCAACTGGTCAGGCCACACAAGGGTGGTGTGACCAGCACCATTCTGATGGGCACACACACTCGCCATGCCGGTGTGAACACACACACACACACACACCATACTGATGGGCACACACACTCACCATGCCGGTGTGAACACACACACACACCATACTGATGCGCACACACACACACACATCAGGTTCTCAACGGTCAAATCAGCCATGGTTGGCAGCAGAGGGTATGCCCATCAGAATCAGAATATTATAGGTCACTCCGGAATCAGAGTCTTTCTTTATACCGGAGGAATCCGATGAGCTGCGAAGATCTTTCTCCACAGATGTCTAGTCGTTTTCACCGGTGTCCAAGCAGGTTGGTTTAATCGCTGCTCGCCCCCGATGGTTTATCGCATTGCTCGCATGTTGGCCGGGGGTGTGGGAATCGAACCTACAGTGAGGGAAAAAAGTATTTGATCCCCTGCTGATTTTGTACGTTTGCCCACTGACAAAGAAATGATCAGTCTATAGTTTTAATGGTAGGTTTATTTGAACAGTGAGAGACAGAATAACAACAACAAAATCCAGAAAAACGCATGTCAAAATGTTATAAATTGATTTGCATTTTAATGAGGGAAATAAGTATTTGACCCCCTCTCAAAAAGAAAGATTTCTGGCTCCCAGGTGTCTTTTATACAGGTAATGAGCTGAGATTAGGAGCACACTCTTAAAGGGAGTGCTCCTAATCTCACCTTGTTACCTGTATAAAAGACACCTGTCCACAGAAGCAATCAATCAATCAGATTCCAAACTCTCCACCATGGCCATGACCAAAGAGCTCTCCAAGGATGTCAGGGACAAGATTGTAGACCTACACAAGGCTGGAATGGGCTACAAGACCATTGCCAAGCAGCTTGGTGAGAAGGTGACAACAGTTGGTGCGATTATTCGCAAATGGAAGAAACACAAAAGAACTGTCAATCTCCCTCGGCCTGGGGCTCCATGCAAGATCTCACTTCGTGGAGTTGCAATGATCATGAGAACTGTGAGGAATCAGCCCAGAACTACACGGGAGGATCTTGTCAATGATCTCAAGGCAGCTGGGACCATAGTCACCAAGAAAACAATTGGTAACACACTACGCCGTGCAGGACTGAAATCCTGCAGCACCCGCAAGGTTCCCCTGCTCAAGAAAGCACATATACATGCCTGTCTGAAGTTTGCCATTGAACATTTGAATAATTCAGAGGACAACTGGGTGAAAGTGTTGTGGTCAGATGAGACCAAAATGGAGCTCTTTGGCATCAACTCAACGCGTCGTGTTTGGAGGAGGAGGAATGCTGCCTATGATCCCAAGAACAACATCCCCACCGTCAAACATGGAGGTGGAAACATTATGCTTTGGGGGTGTTTTTCTAAGGGGACAGAACAACTTCACCGCATCAAAGGGACGATGGACGGGGCCATGTACCGTCAAATCTTGGGCGAGAACCTCCTTCCCTCAGCCAGGGCATTGAAAATGGGTCGTGGATGGGTATTCCAGCATGACAATGACCCAAAACACACGGCCAAGGCAACAAAGGAGTGGCTCAAGAAGAAGCACATTAAGGTCTTGGAGTGGCCTAGCCAGTCTCCAGACCTAAATCCCATAGAAAATCTGTGGAGTTGCCAAACGTCAGCCTCGAAACCTTAATGACTTGGAGAAGATCTGAAAAGAGGAGTGGGACAAAATCCCTCCTGAGATGTGTGCAAACCTGGTGGCCAACTACAAGAAACGTCTGACCTCTGTGATTGCCAACAAGGGTTTTGCCACCAAGTACTAAGTCATGTTTTGCAGAGGGGTCAAATACTTATTTCCCTCATTAAAATGCAAATCAATTTATAACATTTTTGACATACATTTTTCTGGATTTTTGTTGTTGTTATTCTGTCTCTCACTCTTCAGATAAACCTACCCTTTAAAATTATAGACTAATCATTCTTTGTCAGTGGGCAAACGTACAAAATCAGCAGGGGATCAAATACTTTTTTCTCTCACTGAGTGGCGCCGGGGCTTGCGACAGCGGCCGGGGAAGCCATCGACGCGGCTTCCTCTCTCTCCTCTCTCTCATTTCTCTCTACCCTCTCTCTCTCCTCTCTCTCCTCTCTCTCATTTTTATCTCCCCTCTCTCTCTCCTCTCTCTCATTTCTCTCTCTCCTCTCTCTCATTTCTCTCACCTCTCTCCTCTTTCTCATTTATCTCCCCTCGCTCTCCCCTCGCACTCCCCTCTCTTTTTTACGCTCAGAGGAAACAAGAAGATGCTCGGTGTAGTCGGCACTTTGCTTCCTTCATCATTTCTGTTTTTTTTTTCAATGTTTGCTTTATGTAACACCCCCCCTTTTAAATGAAAGATTTCACAAAAGATTTCAAGCTCTGCTCTCCTCCTTCTTACCCCTCTCTCTCTCTCTCTACCCCCTCTCTCTCTCCTCTCTCTCCGAGGCCTCAGCCGGGGGGCTCCCCCGTGAGTGAGTGAGTGATGGGCGAGCCACGCGCCTCTTGCATCTGGCGCTCATCAGCGTGCAGATGCGGTGGCCTCGCATTTTAATCACGAGGCTCGAGTCATTTGTTGCCGCATTCATAATTCATCAGCCTCTGGTTTTTTTGCTAATTTGAAGCAGATTGTCGCACCCCCCTCCCCCGCCACCGCCGCAACCGCCACCGCCCCCCCCCCCCCTTTGACATACGGAAATAAATAAGTAAATAATAATAGTAATAAAGCCGGTCGCTCTTTACGAATTGCGGAACGAAAGACGTCCGTCCAGTCGAGCGTTAGGCCGCGAAATTTAGCCCTGATGCCCGCGTTCAGACGGAACAAAACTCGCACGAACGGGGGGATTGTGGGAGGTGTGACAAGGTCGTTGGGAGACAACGTGGTGGTGGTGATGGTGGTGGTGGTGGCATCCGTGCGGCGCGATCGTTATTCGGATTTTCCCTGCGGGCGAGTCTGAATGCGGCCCGCATCTCTCTATACGTTGCACTCCTGTTGTGTTTGTTGGTGTTGATTGTTGTTGATTGTTGTTGTTGTAACTTTCCGCACCCGTGCCTTGCTGGACATCTGTGGGGGAGGGGAGGCTTTGCAGCTCATCGGATTCCGCCAGTGTCAATGAAATGTTCAGATTTGTTTTTTTTTAATTCCGAAAACTCGCACACAGCTTCGCTCGCGGTGAACGTGTTTCATGTGACCTCTGTTCGTGAACGGGGGGATTGTGGGAGGTGTGACAAGGTCGTTGGGAGACAACGTGGTGGTGGTGATGGTGGTGGTGGTGGCATCCGTGCGGCGCGATCGTTGTTCGGATTTTCCCTGCGGGCGAGTCTGAATGCGGCCCGCATCTCTCTATACGTTGCACTCCTGATTGTGTTTGTTGTTGATTGTTGTTGATTGTTGTTGTTGTTGTTGTAACTTTCCGCACCCGTGCCTTGCTGGACATCTGTGGGGGAGGGGAGGCTTTGCAGCTCATCGGATTCCGCCAGTGTCAATGAAATGTTCAGATTTGTTTTTTTTTTAATTCCGAAAACTCGCACACAGCTTCGCTCGCGGTGAACGTGTTTCATGTTTAGACGGGAGGTGGAGGAGGAGGTGGAGGAGGTCGGTCCTAGGCAGAGGGTAAAGCGGATGGTCTTGTGCCTTGGATTTGAACAGAGGGGGACAGGGAGCCCACAGCACCGATAGCTGAAGGGGGGAGTGGGGGAAGGGAATGTCAACGTGTTGATGGAAACATTCTTTTTGGAAATTGAATTGGCAATATCTCCAGAGCGGAAAAGAAGCCACGCTTGGGAGGGTCGCGGTGGGGGGGGAGGGGGGGTGGAAAATATCGACAAAAGCCACCGCAGAGGTGTTGCATTTGTCGGCGTTATTGCGGTGAAGCGGCAGCTCTTTGAATTCGGGTCCCAGGAAGCGGAGCGAAACGTCGGACGTCGTGCCCGGGTTTGCACGCGTACGGTGCGAAACGTACGTACTGTACACATACGCACATTTCGCGAAGACGTGAGCTGTGCTCGTGGCACGCAGCAGAGATGCACTCCATCCCTGCACCAAAGACAAAGATCCCCCGTATAGCCTTAGCATGCCGTGGGGGCAAGTGCTGTTAGCGAGCAATCATCCCTGCACCATCACCAGCAGCAGCACTGCGTGATGGTACAGAACGCAGAATAATCATCCCGCGTCGCTGTGCAGAATATAATCGACGCAATTCACGAGCAGATGATTCCGATTAATACAGATATACATAAAAGGAAAGGTACAATATATATTGTATAGTATTTAACACATCCCATTAGCCAGCTAAATGACCTTCCTGGAGTGATCCCAAATATGTATTTATGTAACTATCTTGCTCTTTGTGTATCTATCTTGCTATGTATGTATCTATCTTGCTATGTGTGTGTCTATCTTGCTATTTGTGTATCTATCTTGCTATTTATGTATCTATCCTGCTATTTATGTATCTATCTTGCTATTTGTGTATCTATCTTGCTATTTATGTATCTATCTTGCTATGTGTGTGTCTATCTTGCTATTTATGTATCTATCTTGCTATTTATGTATCTATCTTGCTATTTATATATCTATCTTGCTATGTATGTGTCTATCTTGCTATTTATGTATCTATCTTGCTATTTGTGTATCTATCTTGCTATTTGTGTATCTATCTTGCTATTTATGTATCTATCTTGCTATTTATGTATCTATCTTGCTATTTATGTATCTATCTTGCTATTTATGTGTCTATCTTGCTATTTCTGTAACTATCTTGCTATTTATGTATCTATCTTGCTATTTGTGTATCTATCTTACTATTTATGTATCTATCTTGCTATTTACGTATCTATATTGCTATTTGTGTATCTATCTTGCTATTTATGTATCTATCTTGCTATTTATGTATCTATCTTGCTATTTGTGTATCTATCTTGCTATTTGTGTATCTATCTTGCTATTTATGTATCTATCTTACTATTTATGTATCTATCTTGCTAGATATGTATCTATCTTGCTATTTATGTATCTATCTTGCTATGTATGTATCTATCTTGCTATTTATGTGTCTATCTTGCTATTTATGTGTCTATCTTGCTATTTATGTAACTATCTTGCTATTTATGTATCTATCTTGCTATTTGTGTATCTATCTTGCTATTTATGTAACTATCTTGCCATCTGTGTGTCTATCTTGCTATTTATGTAACTATTTTGCTATTTATGTATCTAACTTGCTATTTGTGTATCTATCTTGCTATTTATGTATCTATCTTGCTATTTATGTATCTATCTTGCTATTTATGTATCTATCTTGCTATTTATGTATCTATCTTGCTATTTGTGTATCTATCTTGCTATTTGTGTATCTATCTTGCTATTTATGTATCTATCTTACTATTAATGTATCTATCTTGCTAGATATGTATCTATCTTGCTATTTATGTATCTATCTTGCTATGTATGTATCTATCTTGCTATTTATGTGTCTATCTTGCTATTTATGTGTCTATCTTGCTATTTATGTAACTATCTTGCTATTTATGTATCTATCTTGCTATTTGTGTATCTATCTTGCTATTTATGTATCTATCTTACTATTTATGTATCTATCTTGCTATTTATGTATCTATCTTGCTATTTATGTATCTATCTTGCTATTTATGTATCTATCTTGCTATTTGTGTATCTATCTTGCTATTTGTGTATCTATCTTGCTATTTATGTATCTATCTTGCTATTTGTGTATCTATCTTGCTATTTATGTATCTATCTTACTATTTATGTATCTATCTTGCTATTTATGTATCTATATTGCTATTTGTGTATCTATCTTGCTATTTATGTATCTATCTTGCTATTTATGTATCTATCTTGCTATTTGTGTATCTATCTTGCTATTTGTGTATCTATCTTGCTATTTATGTATCTATCTTACTATTTATGTATCTATCTTGCTAGATATGTATCTATCTTGCTAGATATGTATCTATCTTGCTATTTATGTATCTATCTTGCTATTTATGTGTCTATCTTGCTATTTATGTGTCTATCTTGCTATTTATGTGTCTATCTTGCTATTTATGTAACTATCTTGCTATTTATGTATCTATCTTGCTATTTGTGTATCTATCTTGCTATTTATGTAACTATCTTGCCATCTGTGTGTCTATCTTGCTATTTATGTATCTATCTTGCTATTTGTGTATCTATCTTGCTATTTGTGTATCTATCTTGCTATTTATGTATCTATCTTACTATTTATGTATCTATCTTGCTATTTATGTATCTATCTTGCTATTTATGAATCTATCTTGCTATTTATGTATCTATCTTGCTATTTATGTGTCTATCTTGCTATTTATGTAACTATCTTGCTATTTATGTATCTATCTTGCTATTTGTGTATCTATCTTGCTGTTTATGTAACTATCTTGCTATCTGTGTGTCTATCTTGCTATTTATGTGTCTATCTTGCTATTTATGTAACTATCTTGCTATTTATGTATCTATCTTGCTATTTATATATCTATCTTGCTATTTGTGTATCTATCTTGCTATTTATGTATCTATCTTGCTATTTATGTGTCTATCTTGCTATTTATGTGTCTATCTTGCTATTTATGTAACTATCTTGCTATTTATGTATCTATCTTGCTATTTATGTATCTATCTTGCTATTTATGTATCTATCTTGCTATTTGTGTATCTATCTTGCTATTTGTGTATCTATCTTGCTATTTGTGTATCTATATTGCTATTTATGTATCTATCTTGCTATTTATGTATCTATCTTGCTATTTGTGTATCTATCTTGCTATTTGTGTATCTATCTTGCTATTTGTGTATCTATCTTGCTATTTGTGTATCTATCTTGCTATTTGTGTATCTATCTTGCTATTTATGTATCTATCTTGCTATTTATGTATCGATATTGCTATTTATGTATCTATCTTGCTATTTGTGTATCTATCTTGCTATTTGTGTATCTATGTTGCTATTTATGTATCTATCTTGCTATTTACGTATCTATCTTGCTATTTATGTATCTATCTTGCTATTTATGTATCTATCTTGCTATTTGTGTATCTATGTTGCTATTTATGTATTTATCTTGCTCTCTATGTATCTATCTTGCTATTTGTGTATCTATCTTGTTATTTATGTATCTATCCTGCTATTTATGTATCTATCGTGCTATTTATGTATCTATCTTGCTATTTATGTAACTATCTTGCTATTTATGTATCTATCTTGCTATTTATGTATCTATCTTGCTATTGTTGTATCTATCTTGCTATTTATGTATCTATCATGGTATTTATGTATCTATCTTGCTATTTGTGTATCTATCTTGCTCTTTGTGTATCTATCTTGCTATGTATGTATCTATCTTGCTATTTGTGTATCTATCTTGCTATTTATGTATCTAACTTGCTATTTATGTATCTATCTTGCTATTTGTGTATCTATCTTGCTATTTGTGTATCTATCTTGCTATTTGTGTATCTATCTTGCTTTTTATGTATCTATCTTGCTATTTATGTATATATCTTGCTATTTATGTATCGATATTGCTATTTATGTATCTATCTTGCTATTTGTGTATCTATCTTGCTATTTGTGTATCTATCTTGTTATTTATGTATCTATCCTGCTATTTATGTATCTATCGTGCTATTTATGTATCTATCTTGCTATTTATGTAACTATCTTGCTATTTATGTATCTATCTTGCTATTTATGTATCTATCTTGCTATTGTTGTATCTATCTTTCTATTTATGTATCTATCATGGTATTTATGTATCTATCTTGCTATTTGTGTATCTATCTTGCTCTTTGTGTATCTATCTTGCTATGTATGTATCTATCTTGCTATTTGTGTATCTATCTTGCTATTTGTGTATCTATCTTGCTATTTGTGTATCTATCTTGCTATTTGTGTATCTATCTTGCTATTTGTGTATCTATCTTGCTATTTGTGTATCTATCTTGCTATTTGTGTATCTATCTTGCTATTTGTGTATCTATCTTGCTATTTGTGTATCTATCTTGCTTTTTATGTATCTATTTTGCTATTTATGTATCTATCTTGCTATTTATGTATCGATATTGCTATTTATGTATCTATCTTGCTATTTGTGTATCTATCTTGCTATTTGTGTATCTATGTTGCTATTTACGTATCTATCTTGCTATTTACGTATCTATCTTGCTATTTATGTATCGATCTTGCTATTTCTGTATCTATCTTGTTATTTATGTATCTATCCTGCTATTTATGTATCTATCGTGCTATTTATGTATCTATCTTGCTATTTATGTAACTATCTTGCTATTTATGTATCTATCTTGCTATTTATGTATCTATCTTGCTATTGTTGTATCTATCTTGCTATTTATGTATCTATCATGGTATTTATGTATCTATCTTGCTATTTGTGTATCTATCTTGCTCTTTGTGTATCTATCTTGCTATTTGTGTATCTATCTTGCTATTTGTGTATCTATCTTGCTATTTATGTATCTATCTTGCTATTTATGTATCTATCTTGCTATTTGTGTATCTATCTTGCTATTTGTGTATCTATCTTGCTATTTGTGTATCTATCTTGCTATTTGTGTATCTATCTTGCTATTTGTGTATCTATATTGCTTTTTATGTATCTATCTTGCTATTTATGTATCTATCTTGCTATTTATGTATCGATATTGCTATTTATGTATCTATCTTGCTATTTGTGTATCTATCTTGCTATTTGTGTATCTATGTTGCTATTTATGTATCTATCTTGCTATTTATGTATCGATCTTGCTATTTATGTATCTATCTTGCTATTTGTGTATCTATCTTGCTATTTGTGTATCTATGTTGCTATTTATGTATCTATCTTGCTATTTATGTATCTATCTTGCTCTTTGTGTATCTATCTTGCTATTCCCATGCTTACTCAGCAGCATTGCTTCAATACGAGATAAAAAACAACTCTGGACATTCAGTGTCTCATCGGCAGAGTGGTCCTGGTCCAGTTGGTAGGATTTCATGCTACTTCCCACTGGTATTCACGTGGGTTCGTTCTTTTAAAATTGTCGACGATTTTCGCGACCAAAATTATCCGTAATAGAGGTGCTTTGGGTTACATCACGTGACTATAAATGCGTCGCTGAACCCGCCACCACCCGACGCAGCCAATTAGTGAGGTTTGTCACGTGAACAAAACGTGCCAATTGAGTTACGAGTTGAGCACACACCGGTTGTGCGCTGGAGAGAAAAACCCCACGACATTTACAATTCGAGTCCTGTGGCGTTTCGCTGGCGTTTGACAACAACTGGCTTCATCAGGCGACGATGCTACGTGATCAACCTTACTAACTGAATGTGTCGGCCGGTGGCACGTTCAACAACACATGTATATGTACACGATCTGACCCAACATTCGTTTTTTTGTTTGGTATTAACGTTTGCTATTGTACGCTGTCCTTTTATTTAACCAGGTAAAGGAGGCCAACCGACACCCTGACCCAATGTTGTCGCCAGGGAGACCCGAATAGGCCCACGTGCTTAAAATGCATAGGATATGTATATGCTAATGGTATACTATATATGCATATTGCATTAGCCCTCGTGCGGGCTTTGTGTGTGCCATCCACGCGTCGTCACGCACACGCGCAGATTTAATCATAATTAATTACCTCTTAGCCTATGCAGATTACGTAAGGATTTTTGAAAAATGGACCGTGCAGGGAACCACGTCGCGATGCATGCACACACACAAAGGCTGGGCCCTACATTTGTTCTGTCCCTCTCTTATGAATGTGCAATGACATTGTAACCTGGCAAGGGTGCGCGAGTGTGCGTGTGTGTGTGTGTGCTTGTGTGCGTGTGTGTGTGCGTGTGTGTGCGTGTGTGTGTGCGTGTGTGTGTGTGCGTGTGTGTGCGTGTATGTGTGTGCGTGTGTGTGTGCGCGTGTGTGCATACGTGTGTGTGCGTGTGTGCGTGCGTGTGTGTGTGTTCACGTGTGGGGAGCGGTAGTGTCGTAGCGGTTAGCGCTACGCTGCGCCACGAAACCTGGCGATCCGGGTTCGATTCCCGCTCACGGCCAACACCCAGTGACGATGATCTAAACCGGTCCTTGTGCCTCCCCTAGGTCGACTCAGCCTCAAATGAGTACCTGGTGCAGTGTGTAAACATCGCCACTGGGGAGACAAAGGTGGCCGGGCGTGGTTCTGGCCACACACACGCCCTCGTGCGCCCTGCTGACTTTCAATAGGTGCTCGCTAACAGCACTTGCCCCAACAGTCTGCCTTTGTGTGTGATGCTAGGGAGCTGTTATGAATACCTTTGGTACTTGCGCTGCCTTTGTGCCGTCCACCTTTTGGCATTCTCTGGTCTGAGACAAGGTCTCTGGTGTGGACCAATCAGTTTCAAAGACCGATGCTTGAGTGATCAGAATATGTTTGCGTGTTTCGCCACAAATGCGTGTGGTTGATGCAGACTTGGCGCATTGGAATCGGTATCTACGTGGTGTTCGAACATTTTAACACCTCCTGTTTCATGGCCTGAAAAGGGTCATAAAGCCTATTCTTGATTTTACATCGTTTTGATGCTTGCCAAAAAAAAAGTCCCAAAGATGTGGTTCGCGTAGCTGTTGGCGCAACCGCGCCAAGAACCTCGGCGACCCGGGTTCGATTCCCGCTCACGGCCCACCATCGCCGCTGGCCTCCCCTAGGTCGACTCAGCCTTTTACCGAGAGCTTTGCTCGGCGCGTCGCGTGAATATCGGGTACGTTTGCGACAAAGGCGGTCGCGCGTGGTGCCACGGGCCCAGTATTTAATCCACGCAGAGCACACTCGCGCAACAACATTAAATGGCCTTAAATCACACGGACGAGTGGAGCACGGGTGGCGCCATGGGTCACAGCACTTGGGTGCCAGGGTTTCGGTTTGAATCTGGCCGTCTGTGATTCAACCGGGAAGTCACGTGTAACGAGTACAGATACATTCCAGCTCCGAGGATGAGAGGCAAGTCGTAGCCAGGGAGTCAACATTGGGGGGCACCAAATCTTCCAGGGTGTCTGGGGGTTCCCCCCCAGAAAAATAGTCTGAATTTGAAAACTCATTTCTTGCCAAAAATATTTAAAAATTCACTAACACATGGGATGGACTTTGTATTTATTTGTTACAATAATGTCTAATAGTGTATTGTATTACATTGCTCTGTTTTTATTTTTTACCATTTCTTGTTTCATTGTATGTAATGGCAGAGATTAGGGATTAATAAAGTACAACCATAACCACAATCATATCAACAAAAATCTATGCATTGTTATATGAAGACAAGTCCAGATATTGTGGCCAAGGTTTAGCAAATTGTTGTTTTTATTTACATAGCATAGCAATTATTATTTTTAAATATATATTATAATTACGGCCTTGATGAGAGGTATCGCTTTTGACCGCCCAGGCGATGGACATTTCTCGAAGGCGGATTTTGGGTGGGAAAGTGCTGCGCTCCTTACGCGTTGCCGATTATAGGTCACTTCACGATCGGAACATTTATTTACACTGGAGGAATCCGATGAGCTATGAAGCTCCTTTTCATGGATGTCCAGGAAGGAGGCGCGGTCAGAACGTTACGCCAACGCGATAGGAGTGCAAAGTATAGGAAAGGTAAACAAATAACCTTAATATTTATACAAATAAAGCTAAACTATATTTTATCTAACCAGGTAAAGCCCACTGAGCCATTAGCCTCTTTTTCGGAAGCGACCTGGCCACAAATGACAGCTCAACACAGCGGCTTATCACGTGGAAATTTATAGCAGCAAAAATCACCTAAATACGTGGGACCTCGGAAGCAGTTTTGTAAGATCCACTTCCGCGGGGCCGTTCTAGAACGCAGAGGGCGAGGCGCCACTCTTCGAGTTCCAAGCCGGGTTGTGCTTTAGTCTCATGGGTGGATGTCGAAGGGCACGATCGGAATGCAAATGTGAGAATGGCAGTTCAACAAACAGACGGGCAGACGTGTCCGTGTAGCCGCGGCATCGATGTACAAATATTCGCGTATTGCTCCCTCGTATATAGTTTGTGCCTAAACCTCTCGTGAGCGAAGAGGTCTCAATTTAAAAAAAAAATCTCCACAGCCTCCCCCAGCCAATTTGTCGGAGCCATCGCTATAAAAGTAATCAGCACTTAACACGTCTGATGTTGATTGGTCACGAATTGCAGATTGCATTAATGAGATTTTTTTTTTAAATTCATCATTAACTCGTTAAGAGACTGGCTTTTTTTAACGTTGTATTAATTACATCATGTGCGTAGGAGGAAGGGTGAAAATAATGTTGGAGTTATAAACGTGTATCTTTGTATATGAACACCTCATTGGTGGGACCTCGGAGTCCCGAATAAACGGAAGTCAAAATCTGGAATTTATTTAGTTATTTATTTTTGGCGACTCGGTCCCACCGCGCATATAAACGCCGCGACCGACCCGGCAAATCGCTACACCACTATCATTGCCACCACCAGCGCTTGAGATTCTCATGGAATGTTTGTGGAGGAGGGGGGGGTTTCCGGGACTCTACCTAGGTAGCCCTATTAACTAACTCGCTTTTTGTAAACATCTTACATTTGCCCGGGCACTTTTAGCAGTGGCGTCAAGCGTCCGTCCGTTCGTATCGGGGTCGTTAACCGGTAACCGTTTTGCAGAATCGATTGCCCGGTTCCGAAAATCCGGAAGCGATCGTCGATTCATCGATCCGAGTGGAATGTTGCTAAACGAATACGCGTGCTCGCCATTGTTTGCTCAGTTAGCGGGCAAAGGCGCAGCCCTGCAATGGCTCGCCCCACACCACCGCCGTAGCGAAAGGGCCTCCGCTCGAGGGAAGCTCTAGAGAGAACGTGGCCTCCTCGCCAAACGCTGACCCTCGTGGTGGTGAAGGGGTGGAAAGTACCCACACTTTACCCTATCGCGCGCGACCAGTCGACCGACTATACTGCTGGAGAGAGCGGATGGGAGAGAGAGGGGGGGTGGGTGTGGATTTAAAAAAAAAAAACTTTCCCAATTATTTTCCCTGCCACGCTCGGGAGATGGAACCGAACCGGCGACCTCTGGATTGCAACACGTCCAGCGGTGGTCTCGCTGGACCATTGCCGCTACATGTACTGTTCGAGATATTTCTCCATGGCCACCTCTCTCCATGCGGTTACCGGTTAAAGAAGAGCAAACAACGGTTTTTAACCAGCCCTCGACCGCATCGTCCGAGCCGCGTTAATCGCCCCCATTACTCTTCCGATAACGAAGGGCGGTGCGCGACACGACTGCTGCTGTACGACTCACGAGAGGTGGTGGTGGTGGTGGGGGTTATTGCGGCTCAGAGCAGCGAGAGAGAGAGGGGGGGGGGGCGCCGCGTCACCTCTCGTGACCTCGAGGGGGAGCGCAGAAAACTCCACCGCTCCACGCGTCAACCGCGCTCCGCGGTGCAGAACAACACCCTCCCCCCCCTCCCCCCCGACATCCCACTCCCGGAATCGCGGCATTTGACCTTAATTCTACAGCGCGACGGGGATTGGCTCATTTGTTACGGCCAAACAGGGCGCGCGCGCGCGCGCGCGCGGTGTCATTACCCTGACATCGTAATCTGAGCCAGCTTAACCGGGACCCCCACCGCCCACCACCCTGCCCCCCTCCCCCCCTTACTGGGCGGCACGGTAGGGGGGGGGGGGTGCATGGGGAGAGACTCTGGCAGTGGCAGGACAAACGGCTTGTCGCTTTGTAATGCAGTTACTTGTTTTGGGTGTTTGCTCAAATTCTGACGGATTATCTGCAAAATAAAGCTGAAGCGTATAAATCACAATAAAGCGGCCGACGCGATGCGCCACTGACTACGCAACATTTCTCACGCCGGGCAATATTTTATGATTTATTTATAAAAAACGAAATTGGGGAGGGGGGTGTGTGGTGTGGTGGGGGAGGGTGGGAGAGTCGATGTCGATGGGGGTGAAGTTTTGATTATTTTAGTTTTTTGGGGGCTGGGGAGGAGGGGAATTTTTGTTGGGGTGATTTTGCTTCTCGTAAATAATCGCCGTGTGTTCCAAAATATATATATATATTTTTTAATCAAAGCGATTGTCAGGGCGTAACGTAATTGCGCCATTAAAAAATCGAGGCCTTTAATTTTTTTCTTCCTGTTGATTCGTTTAAATCAGGGGTCCCCAACCCCCTGGCCACGGACCGGTATCGGTATCGGTCCGTGGCCGGTACCGGTCCGTGGCCTGTTAGGAACCGGACCACACAGCAGCAGGAGGTGAGAGCGGTGAGTCCGCGCGTGGCCTACCCATTATTTTATTATTTACCACTTCCGTCCGCGCCTCTTTTCCGCACTGCGCCACTTGTCACAGTGTTGGTAAGCCCACAAGCTGACCCTTAGCAGCCAAAATAAGTAAAAAAAAACGAACCTCGCTGTAGAGCTTCTTTGAAAAGGGGGAAAGACCCAATGATGACCCCTCCCCTCCCCCCCGTCCGTGAAAAAAATTGCCTTCCACGAAACCGGTCCCTGGTGCCAAAGATTTTGGGGACCGCTGGTTTAAATTTTACCTCCAGAGCCACGCTCGACTGTCACGCAGCTCCACTCGTCCCTTGCACACTGGTGACGCGATTAAATTGTGGGGTTCGGTGTCAAATGTTCATTCAAAATGTACGTTCAAGTAATTCATTTTATGTTTTACCAGGTAAGGCGCACTGAGCTCTTACATAGCTCTTCTCCAGAAGCGACCTGGCCACAAATGAGAGCCCAACGAAGTGGCTTGTCGCGTTCGAATATTTTCGCAGCCAAATACTCTAAACGAGTTGATGTTGATTCTAAATGTGGAGGGGACAACCGGAGGACCCAGAGAATAATCCACGCGACCACGGAGAGAGACACGCAAACTCCAAACAGGATCGGGATCGAGTCCACGAACCTCCTGAATACCAGTCGAGGTAGTTAACATTTCGGTCAAATGTCCGGTTGACCGAAGCGCGTTCCGTGTGAGCGGAAGCCGAAGCAGGATGACGTCATGTCTCCGATGCCGTCGTGTGCCGAGCGTTTGCGTGGCAGCCGACGATGACGTGACAGCTGGCGACGACACAACCGCTGATGACACAACAGCTGATGACACAACAGCCGCTGACACAACAGCCACTGACACGACAGTCGATGGCACAATAGCCGACGTTGTTTACCGCGAAAAGAAGAGCAACCGTTTGAGAATCAATTGTAAGTGATTTCGCCATTCGATTGCACCGTCTGAGAGTTTGTGAAATGCAGATATACCCACTCACCTACCCACCCATCCGCTCATCCACTCACCCATTCACTCACTCAACCACTCACTCACTCAACCCCCCTCCCGTTCACTCAACCACCCATCCACTCACCCACTCAACCACCCAACCACCCACCCACTCACTCAACCACTCAATCAACCACCCTCCTACTCACCCACTAACTTGAGCACCCACCCACTCACTCAATCACTCACCCCCTCACTTACCCACTCACCAACTCGCCTACTCACCCACTTACTCGCCCACTCACCAATTCACTCACCAACTCACTCAACGACTCAGTCACCAACCCACAACCTTAACGTGTATGTTTGGGGCCGTGCGATGTTTCGTGGTCCATGGTTTGGACTCGGGAGCCGCAGGAAAGGCTCTGATTTTCAACTTGTGGCATTTTTCGATGATAACAGCCAGTGACGAAACAGCTGATGACACAACACAGAGCAGCCAGTGACTCAGCAGCTGATGACACAACACACAACAGCTGATGACACAACACAGAACAGCTAATGAAACAACACAGAACAGCTGACGACAACACAGAACAGCTGATGACACAATACAGAACAGCTGATGACACAACACAGAACAGCTGACGACAACACAGAACAGCTGATGACACAACACAGCACAGCTGACGACACAACACACACCAGCTGACGACACAACACAGCACAGCTGACGACACAACACACACCAGCTGATGACACAACACACACCAGCTGACGACACAACACACACCAGCTGATGACACAACACACAACAGCTGACATCACAACACACAACAGCTGATGACACAACACAGAACAGCTGACGAAACAACACACAACAGCTGATGACACAACACAGAAGAGCCAGTGACTCAGCAGCCAGTAACACAACGGCTGGTGACACAACACACAACCGCTGACGACACAACCGCTGACGACACAATACACACCAGCTGACCACAACACACAACAGCTGATGACACAACACACAACCGCTAATGACACAACACAGACAAGCTAATGACACATCACACACCAGCTGACGACACAACACACAACAGCTGACGACACAACACAGAACAGCTGACGACACAACACAGAACAGCTGATGACACAACACACAACAGCTGACGACAACACACACCAGCTGATGACACAACACAGAACAGCTGATGACACAACACACAACAGCTGATGACACAACACACAACAGCTGACGATACAACACACACCAGCTGACGACACAACACACACCAGCTGATGCCACAACACACAACAGCTGATGACACAACACACAACAGCTGATGACACAACACACAACACCAGCTGACGATACAACACACACCAGCTGACGACACAACACACACCAGCTGATGCCACAACACACAACAGCTGATGACACAACACACACCAGCTGACGATACAACACACACCAGCTGATGACACAACACAACATCTGATGACACAATACAGAACAGCTGATGACACAACACACACCAGCTGACCACAACACACACCAGCTGATGACACAACACACACCAGCTGATGACACAACACAGAACAGCTGATGACACAACACAGAACAGCTGATGACACAACACACAACAGCTGATGACACAACACACAACCGCTAATGACACAACACAGACAAGCTAATGACACATCACACAACAGCTGACGACACAACACACAACAGCTGATGACACAACACACAACAGCTGACGACACAACACACACCAGCTGACGACACAACACACACACCAGCTGATGACACAATACAGAAGAGCCAGCTACACAACAGCCGCTAACTCAACAGCCCGGTGACTGAAGGGGTGCGACTCCCATTAACGATCCCTGATGCCCCCCCCCCTCCCCTCCCCCCATCATCCCCATCAGGGGCATCCATCACGGCCTGAGTAATGCCCCCTCGGTTCCGCCACGTGCTCTGCCGCACAGAGGGCGCGCGAGTCGATCACACGCAACTCGCACGTTGCACGCAACTCACACGCAACTCGCACGTCGCACGCAACCCGCACGTCGACGACAACCGATCCGTTAACAACCAACACCTCACCAATCTCATCCGGCCGCCACTGACTCGAGTCTCAACGCGCCCCCCCCACCCCCCCCCCCACCCCCCCCCCCCACCCCCCCCCACCTTCTGGTGTCGCTCCACTCGAGCATGGAGCTCGAGTGGAGTCTCGTTTGTGGAAATAAAAGCCGCAGTGAGACGCTCGGCAAAACGGAGAGAGAGAGAGAGAGACGGCGACGAGGGTTACGATGGATGTGAGCCGTGCGCCGTCACCTGCACGTGGCCCTCGAGTGCCGAGTCTCCTGCGGCGAGATTCAGGGGCGCCGCCGGTGGCGAGACGTTGACTGCCTCGCCCGCGGTGTACGGGAGGTTCGTGGGTTCGATCCCGACCCTGAGTTTGCGTGATCTCTCTCTCTCGCTCTCCCCGTGGTCGCGTGGATTTTTCTCCGGGTCCTCCGGTTTTTCCCGTCCGCATTTAGAAATCGACGCGCGTTCAGAGTATTCGGCTGCTCCAAATTTCCACGCGATAAGGCACTCGCCCTGAGCTATCGTTTGTGGGCAGGTTCTGAAAAAGAGCTCTAACTCAGTGGGCTTTACCTGATCACATTTTTGTTTTAATGTTGCCAATTTAGTTTTAGTATTTGGTTTGTTACATGAATAATGGTCCAGTTCAGCCAGTCGCACGGGAGATCGTGGTGCGTGTGTAAAGTAGCAACAGCAATAATAACAAAAACATCATCATCATTAGACTTCCTTTGCCAGTACCAAAATATAATTATAGGGTTTTTCCCCTTTTTTTCTGGCAACAAAACTGAAACCTTTTTACGAGGATTCATGTCTGCATTAACCACAATACCTGCAGTCAAAATGCAAACAAAAAACATACTATGATAATATATGCATTGTCCTTGAAACTGATTGGTCCACACCAAGGGACGGCTTTCTTTTGAGCCTCGACCCAATTGGTGCTCGACCAGAAGGCGTCATCTGGCCAAAAGGCTTCATCTGGTCGAGCACCAATTGGGTCGAGGCTCAAAAGAAAGCCGTCCCTTGGTGTGGACCAATCAGTTTCAAGGACAATGCCACAAATATTATCATAGTATGTTTTTTGTTTGCATTTTGACTGCAGGTATTGTGGTTAATGCAGACATGGATCCTTGTAAAAAGGTTTCAGTTTTGTTGCCAGAAAAAAAGGAGAAAAACCCTATTATTATTAAAAAAAATCATCATCAATATTTCAGAAGACGAGTTCAGCACAGGGTCCTTAAGGGATGTTGCACAACGAACAAACGAAGTTCTTTGACGATGGTG